>NC_059137.1:4008750-5342500 GCF_020740605.2 Lemur catta | reverse complement strand
ACACGCCTTTAGTCCCAGCTACTCAGGAGGCTGAGGCAGGAGGACCCTGGGAGGAGCCTGGGAATCTGAGGTTGCGGTGAGCAATGATGACGCCACTGCATTCCAGCCCAGGCGACAGAACAAGACTCTGTATTTAAAGACAAAAAAAAGAAATCGGATAAATGGCACCGAGTGGCGGTGGCCAATCTCGTGTGTCCCCGCCTGGAGCCGCGCCCCTGGGTGGTGCAGGGAGTCCCAAGGTCGGGCCAGGTTGCAGGGGATGCCGGCGCCCCTGGGCCCTGGCATGTCAGCTGGACTCACAGCTGGGTTGGGTTGGTGGGGGAGGTCTCCTTTCAGAGGGAACCAGGAACCCACTGACATGTTTTAAACAGGGGCTCCACGTGGTCTGATGGCACCTAGAAGGTCACTGTGATTTTGAAAGGAGATGGCCTGAGGGGTGTGCAGGGCTGCACGGGGGCCAGCAGTGGTGATGGCAGCAGGGACCGGGATGTGGAGGAGGGTGACAGAGTCAGCAGTGCTGGAAGCAGGTTTGGGAGAGGTGAGCACTGAGGATGACCCCTCCGCTGGCGTCACTCTGGGCATCTTGACAATGGGGTGCTCCTTACCTTGGTAGGGACCCTCGGGGAGGACGAGCCTTGGGGGGTAGATTCGAAGCTCCAGATTGTACACAGTGGGCTGGGTGGGGGAGCCCTTGAAACACCCCTTGTGGGGAGTGGAGGAGGGAGTGAGAGACCTGGTGTGGGATACGGCCTACAGGTGTAGGTGGTGCTGCAGGTGTAGCTTGTGCCACAGGTACAGGCCACAGGTACAGCTTGTGCCACAGGTGCAGGCTGTGCCGCAGGTACAGGTGGCACCGCAGGTACAGGTGGTGCTGCAGGTACAGTTTCTGCTGCAGGTACAGGTTGTGCGTCATCTCCACCCACCAGGTAACTGAGGATGATGAGTCGGTGCTGAGACCAGGGCAGGGCTGGGGGCTAAATCTCAGGGGCCTGCCACCTGCGAATCCCAGGTGGCTATTCCGGGCTGGGCGGAGATGCAGAGCAGCTGGAAGAAGCCAGAAGCCTCACCTGCTGAGAGGCCCGTGCACACATCAGGGAGGCCAGCGCACAGCTTGTGAGAAACCCTGGGAGACCCCGGAAATATCTGGGAGACTTTGAGAGTAGGCTGTGGGCCCAGAGCTGTGTCGATGGGGGTGAGGGGGCAGTGAAATGATGGTCCTGTGGCTAATGTGACTTTGTCAGAGCTCACAGCTGGCAGGCCTGGGCTCTCGGGATTCAGGAGGGGCCGTGACAACCCTTCAAGATGCCATGAGTCTAAGAATTTATGATCTCCGATTGTCAGACAGTGATCTCGAGTAAGGGTGGGGACCCATCTTATTGCAAAGCCTCTGGGGGACCTCCCTGTGCCCCTCCCCACCCCAGATGTCTCCAGCTGACCTTCCACCCCCAACCGTGCTCCCTGACACAGGTGGGGTCAGAGGGACAGAGGGAGAAGGGAGGACCTGGGCAGGACTTCCCACTCTGTCCTGCAGTGCTTCTTGGAGTAGGGCCAGGCAGCCCGAGCGTGTCGCTAAGACTCACGTCACTCATCAGACGTCCTCATAATATTAATAATGAAAGGGCGGCTCCCTCAGAGACCACAGGCTGCGCTCAACTCTGGCAGGAGCTGGATTGCCAAGTTTTCCCAGGGACACCCCCGCAGACAGGGGAGGGAGGCTGCTGCGGTGGGCAGGGTGGCTTTCTCCCGCAGCCTGCCCCGCCCCTGCCCCTGGGGGGCTGTCTGGGACATCTTTAAGGATGCTTTGTTAAGCTCCATTAAATATGCATGGCCCTGTTAAACTTTAATGTCCCACTTTGAGGTGTCACATTTTTCACCTCCTCCTGGGAATGGGGAGGGCTGAGCCGTGAAGAGCTGACGTCTGACACTGGGGACCCAGCTGGGGCCAGGGGCTCCGCAGATAGGGCCACTGCTCTGGGCTCTGCAACGGTCAAGAGCCTGACAGTGACCATCAGTAACCGTCTGCGTCTGCGTCTCTCAGTGCTTTTCACAACCCTTTAAAATGCAGACGCCATTCTTAGCTCACCGTATTAAAGAAAATATTATTCAGTGACACTTGTTAAAGCGCAGTAAGGAAGACTTTAGTCAGGACTGTCAGATACGTATAAGGAGGGACCCAGCGGGGGGCAGAGAGGTTGTCATTCTGAGCACAGCACAGGCAGTGGGACTCCACAGTGCCCACGGTGGGGCCAGGGTGGAAAATGACTAAGAGGAGACAGCAGGGTGGGGGACATTCTGCCTAAAGCAACCGAACAGGATTCTTGCTGAGGACAGGCCAGGGTGACCAGATCACCTGGGGAAGGTGGGGAGTGAGGGTCTGACCAGGAAGGTGATCAGATATGCAGGGTGGGGGCTTCCGGCTAAACTGCCCTAGCAGGCTCTTTGCCCAAACTGGATTTTGTAAGGACGTGCACAGACAGTCGGTCCTACGAGAAGGTTCGGAAGCCTGAGTACAGTGTGGCCACGCGGAGAATCTTCGTCCATCGCTGAACAGAAAAACAGGTTGGAGCTGGCTTTGGCCTGTACTGTGCCTGGAAAGGAGGCGTTGAGGACTTTGGGATCCAGCAGACCTGGGCCGGGAGAGGTGACTCTAGAATGTCCACAACTGTGTACCTCTGGCTTCCAGCAGTTGGGAACAGGTGTCAGGTGTCAGCAGGACCAGAGAGCTCTGACCCTGCCGGCCCCCCTGGCTTTGCTGCTTGTGGCAGTCACGTGGGATACACAAACAGGGCCTCAGAAGACAGTTGTGAGAGTTAAACGAGATGAGCTGGGGACACCTGGCAGAGCAGGCCTTGCATCCAGGCCTGGGGCTGCCGTCTTTCCAGCACCTTAACAATACTGTAGGCAAATCTAGTGAGCTCCCACCTGTTAGGATGGCCAGCATTTTTTTTTTTAAAAAGGAAAATAACAAGTGTTGGCAGGGACGTGGGGAGCTGGAGCCCTGGTGCGTTACTGGGGGGAATGCAAGCTGGTCCTGCGCATTCCCTGGGAAAAACAGCCTGGTGGTTCCTCAAAGCGTCGAACAGTTTCCATTTGCCTCGGCGAGCCCACTCCTGGGTAGATGTGCAGGAGAAATGGAAGCACACACCCACTTGAAACCGTACACAGCCACGCTGGTTTTGTTGCATTTCACTTTTTGTGCTTTACAGAGACTGCGTTTCTCACAAATGGAAGGTCTGTGGCGACCCTGCATCAACAAGACCACGGGCGCCATTTTCCCAATGACATGTGCTCACTCTGTGTCTCTGTGTCACGTCTTGGTAATCCTTGCAAACGTTGCAAACATTTTCCTTCTCATTCTCTCTGTGTGGTGATCTGTGATCAGTGATCTTTGCGGTTAATTATAATTGTTTTGGGGTGCCGCAGACGGCAAACTGAATTGATAAACGTGTGTGTTCCGGGCACTCCACAGACTGGCCGTTCCCCCATCTCTCTCCCTCTCCTCGGGCCTCCCTCGTCCCTGAGACGCAACAATATTGAAATTAGGCCAGTTAATAACCCTGCAACGGCCTCTAAGCGTTCAAGTGAAAGGAAGAGTCATATGTCTCTCTCTTTAAATTAAAAGCTGGAAATGATTAGGTTTAGTGAAGGAGGCATGTCGAAAGCTGAGATAGGCCGAAAGCTGAGCCTCTTGCACCAAAAGGGCAGATTGTGAATGCAAAGGAAAAATTTTTGAAGGAAATTAAAAGTGCTACTCCAGTGAGCACGTGAATGATAAGAAAGTGAAACAGCCTCAGTGCTGATATGGAGAAAGTTTCAGTGGTGTGGAGAGATCAAACCAGCCACAACATTCCCCTAAGGCGAGGCCGAATCCAGAGCAAGGCTCCCGCTCTCCTCAATTCTGTGAAGGCTGAGAAAGGTGAGGAAGCTGCAGAAGGAAAGGTGGAGGCCAGCAGAGGTTGGTTCATGAGGTTTCAGGAAAGAAGCCGTCTCCACAGCTACAAGCGCAAGGTGAAGCAGCAAGTGCTGACGGAGGAGCTGCAGTGAGTTATCCAGGAGACCTAGCTAAGAGCTTTGATGAAGGTGCCTACACTAAGTGACAGATTTTGCGTATGGGCAAAACAGGCTCCGTTGGAAGAAGATGCCACCTAGGACTTTCATAGCTAGAGAGGAGAAGTCAATGCCCGGCTTCACAGCTTCAAAGGACAGGCCGACTCTCTTATGTGGGGCTAATGCAGCTGGTGACTTTAAGTTGAAGCTGATGCTCATTCACCGGTCTGAAAATCCCAGGGCCTTTAAGAATGATGCTGAATCTACTCTGCCTGTGCTCTGTAAACGGAACAACAAAGCCTGGATGACAGCACATCTGTTTACAGAGTGATTTACTGAATGTTTTAAGCTCACTGTTGAGTCCTACTGCTCAGGAAAAGAATCTTTCCAAATACTGCTGCTCATTGACAATGCACCTAGTCACTCGGAACTCTGATGGAGATGTGCAAGATTAATACTGTCTTCTTGCCTGCTAACACACATCCACTCTGCAGCCCACGGATCAAGGAGTAATTTTGATGTTCAAGTCTTATTATTTAAGAAACACATTTTATAAGGCTATCGCTGCCGTAGATAGCAATTCCTCTGATGGATCTGGGCAAAGGAAATTGAAAACCTTCTGGGAAGGACCCACCATTCTGGATGCCATTAAGAACATTCGTGATTCATGGGAGGAGGTCAAAATATCAACATGAACAGGAGTTTGGAAGAAGTTAATTCCAACTCTCATGGATGACTTTGAGGAGTGCAAGACTTCAGTGGAGGAAGTCACTGCAGATAGGGTGGAAATTGCAAGAGAACTAGAATTATTAACAGAAGTGAGGCTCGAAGATGGGAGTGAATTGCTACAATCTCATCACATGTGAACAGGTGAGCAGTTTCCTCCACGGATGAGCAAAGAAAGTGGTTTCTTGAGATGGAATCTACTCCCTGGTGATGATGCTGTGAACAGTGTTGAAATGACAGCAAAGGATTTAGAATATTCCATAATCTTAGTTGATAAAGCAGCATCATGGTTTGAGAGGATTGACTTCAATTTTGAAAGAAATTCTACCGTGGGTAAAATGCCGTCAATCAAACAATATCACGTGCTACAGAGAAATCCTTCATGAAAGGAAGAGTCAGTTGATGCGGCAAACTTCACCGTTGTCTTATATTAAGAAGTCACCACAGCCACCCCAGCCTTCAGCTACCACCACCCTGATCTGTCAGTGGCATCAACACAGAGACAAGACCCTCCACCAGCAAAAGGATTACAGCTTGCTGCAGGCTGAGATGACTGTTAGCATTTTTTAGCAATAGTGTATTTTTTAACTAAGGTATGTACTTTGATTTTAAAATGTAATGCTATTGTACACTTAATAGACTTCATACAGTGTAAACATAGCTTCTGCACATACACTGGGAAACTACACAGTTTGTGTGGCTGTCTTTATTGTGATAGTCACTTTATTGCCGTGGTCCGGAACCGAGCCTGCGAGACGCGCCTGTATAGGAGTGATCGTAGCAGCGTTGTTCCCGGTCACCGAAATGCGGGAAAAACCCAGTGTCCATGCACAGATGAAGGAAGAAAATGTGGTACATCCATACAGTGGAATGTTGTCCAGCAAGAGAAAAGAATGCAGTGTTGGTGCACATGGCAGCACGGGTGACCCGCGAGATTGCTGTGCTAGTGAAAGCAGCCAGACACAAAAGGCCACGTACTGCAGGGTCCTGTTTATGTGAAATGTCCAGAATCGGCAAATCTGCAGACAAAAATCAGATTAGTGGTTCCTGCTGGGGGGAAGGAGGCAGGGGGACTGACTGCTTAATTGGTCTCCATTCGGGGGGATGAAAAAGTTCTGGAACTAGATGGGGTGATGGTTGCACAACATTGTGAATATTCTAAATGCTGCCGAACTGTACTTTAAAATGATTAAAATGGTAAAGGTTACGTTATGTATATTTTATCACAATAATACAAGATATAAGATTGTATATAACATAAAATAATCATTTCACAAGATAAAGTCATAAAATACTACGCCCAGGCTCATGGAATCAGAATCCGTTGTGAGAGACCTAGGAACCTGGACTTTTAAATCTTCCTAGGTGCTTCTGGGGGATGGCCAGTGCTGGATACTGCCAGGCTGGGTGGCAGCCCCCGAGGGGGCCAACCTCAGGCAGGTGCTTCCTGACGGGGAGGCGCGTGGGGGCTGAGCTGGGACAGAAGGGGGGCCGCCCTTCAAAGCCCTCTGTCCTGTTGAGCCTGCAAGAGGCTCTTCCTCCCGGGTGGTGCCGGTGGCAGGAGGTTGCACACGTGCCGGCCCGCAGGGGGTGTCCCGTGACTGCTGCCCGGAGTGGCGGGAAGAACGGCCAGCCCAGGTAGTGTCCAGGCACGGGCTGACCTGCCGGGCCAGGCGAGTCCCTGTGGGGGGTGGGCGGCGAGCACCCCAAGCCCCCGGGCCCAGCCTTGGCCACCCGCTTTGGGGCACCTCAGCCCGGGAGCTGGTGCCCAGCACAAACGGCGGGCGCTGTCTGAGCTTGGAGAAGGAGGCCTGAGGTCCAGCAACCTGCGGGTGGCCGAGAACACGCAGAACGGGCCTTGGAAGAGCCGTGGAAGGAACAGGAGACAACACTAATTTTTAAAATTTTGTTATTAATAATCCAGGATGGCCAGACGCTGCACCAGACAATTTACACATGTTCTAGAAGGGAGGCAGGGAGAGGCGCTGTCTCCTGGTGTGGACATTTGCCCGGCCCTCGTGAAGGGCTTGGCTGCCTGTGACGTTGAAGAGCGTTGGTTTGGGTGGTAGAAATGCGTGTGCAGAGGCTGAAACAGCAAAACAGACCAGCATCCAGCCCCATCCCCGTGCAGGACAGCTGCGTGACCTTGGATGAGTCCCTTCGCCTGTGTCACCTGCTTTCTTGTCTGGAAGTGGGATTCTCTGTGCCTAACGCACTGAGGTCATGAGGTCGTCAGATGGACCTGGCACGTGGGAAGCTTCTGGAAAGGGTAGCTGCTATGCATGGGCCCCTCGTGCTCCGAGGGGCCTGAGGACCAAGGAGGAGACCCCAGCGAGCTGGAGGGGAGGTGGCCCAGCTCTGTAGCAGCTGCTCCCCGGGAGGAGCTCAGGCCCCCTCGGTCCCCCCCCCCACCCCTCCCCTGATGCCTGGTGCTGTCCCATGCTCTGGGCGGCCCCTGTGTCTCCGTGTCTCTCTGTCTCTGTCTCTGTGTGTGGGGCGAGCTCTGCGTCTCTGTGTTGCTGAGCTGTGGTTACCTGTCCCTGTGACTGTCTCTCTCCCTCCCCTCCTGCATCTTTTCGCTCCTCCAGCTTGGTGCTGGTCTCTGTGTGTAGGAGAGTCCCTCCATCTGTCTCCGTTTTCATCTCTGTTTGTCTCTGGATTTCTCTGGGTCTTCCTAGGTCTCTCTGGGTCTCTCTCCTCTCCCTCCCCTCAGTGGAACATCGATCAGCCTGGCTTATTAGCCCTATTATTCCTCAGAACATTTGCCTTTGAAATCTTAGCAGATGGGCTGGGGCCCTGGCCAGCGCCTCGGGCTGCCCCGGCCACACGGCCCCTCCCCATTGGGGCAGATGCCAGACCTGCCCACCCTGAGGTCTCCGCCAGCCCCTGGGACAGTGGCCGGGGATGGATGGGTCCTGCCTTTGCGGTAGGAGGAAGTGGTGTGAGGGGACGGTCATGGAGGGTTGCTGAACCCACCTCCCCAGCCAGAGTCTTGTGTACCACTCGCCTAGGTCTGAACGTCCCCATGGTTGTGCTGTCTGGGAGGGATTAACCCGGTCTGTGGGCACTCAGGGGGTAAACTGAGGCACTAGAGCGCTGGGTCCATGGAGGCTAACGCAGCACAGCTGCCCATGCTCAGGGAAGTTCCCTGCCTCCAGCAGTCTCCAAACCCTTCCCCAGCCTCACCAGTGTCTCCTGGGAACCCCATAGCTGTTTAGGTGACGTTACCTCCAGCAGCCTGGGAGGCTGGTGGAGTCGCTGAGGGTAGGGCCATCTCCGAGGGCCTCAGAGTGTCTGGCTTCACATCCAAGAGCCAAGGATGTGGCCAGCTGACCTGGATGGGAGCCGCCAGTGCAGAGCCTGCCACCTCCCCGGGGACACGGGAGGGGCAAAGCAGACCAGCTCCCTCCCACCTCCTGCTCCAGGACAAGGCCCAGCCTGGTTCCTGGGGGCTGCCCAGCTCCCTCTCCAGCCTCCCGCCACACGTCCTGTCCCCTGTACCAGCCACCCTCGCCTTCCTCCTCTCGCCCAGGTGAGCTCTGCGTAAGCTCCCAGCCTCAGCTCCAGCTGCTCCTCTGCCTAGAACCCCCCACCCGCCCCTCATCGCAGCCGACTCTGGCTCATCCTCCCCTGACCACTGGCCGCCTTCCTGCTGCCTGCGGCCTGTACCTGCCATCACAGCCCACGGCTGCTTGCTCATGTGCCCCCCCTGCCCCATGGTGGGGCTGGAGTCCCCTCTGTGTCCCCCTCCCTGGCTCTGGCTGGCCCCGAGTGAGTGCCTGCTGAAGAAGGGAGGAGAATGCCTCCAGGGCTCACTGTGGGAGGCTCTGCCAAGGGGGCTGCAGGCCTCTCCCTGAGCCCTGCTCTGCCTCCCGGAGGACACGGGACTCTCACAGGGGTGGCAGGAGTGAGGACGACAGGACGTCCTCCCAGGCCACAGCCTCTGCAATCCCCGCTACTCCCCACGTCTGTCACCCTTGCTCCTCTCCAACCACAAGCGGCTTCTGCTCACCCACAGACAACAGTGGCAAGAGGGCCACGGGTCTGGAGACATGGCAAGTTCAGTGTGCAAAGGAGCAGAGAGGGTCTAGGAAGGCCAAGCCCCGCCCTGAACTCAGGGAGGAGAGAACGTTCACCTAATGGTCTGCCAGGTATCACCCACCAGATGCCATCGTTCAGCCCCACTGCCCTGCCCGGCCTGGCAGCTGCCAGCCTGAGGGATACCCGGCCACTTCTCCCGAGCTGAGGCCACCCAGGCCGCCGGTGCTGGGAGTGGTCTCCAGTGATGTCCCACCTTTGACAAGTACATCTGTCCCAAGATGTACCCTGAATCCCTGATAGTCAGCTGTCCCAGCCTGGGGGTGCAGGCCCAGGGGGCAGGGCTGTGAGGCCAAGGTCACAACTGTAACAGCTAGAGGCTCTGGACATGGCCTTCTGGATCCTCACGACGGCTCTTGGTGGTGGGTACTGTTTTATACCCATTCTGCAGAAGAGAAAACTGAGGTTTCCACCAAGATGTCCAGTGACTCTCCAAGGTCACACACCTGGCAAGAGGGACTAAAGCTGGGGTCTCTCTGGCTCCAAAGCCGAAAGTCTTTGCCATGGGCAACAGGCACCAGTGTGGGACATGTGCTTAAAGCCGCAAGGCCTGACTCTTGAAAGGGGGACCCCAGAGAGCCCAGACCCTGAGCACAGGGCACCTGGGGGCAGGCGGCTGGCATAGGAAGGGCAATGAGTTGACACGTGGTGCCGCCCGCCAAAGCTCGTCCATGACAGGTTGTGGCCTGAGTGGGTGGCTGGGTCTGTGTCCTGGCTGTGACAGAGAAATTCCAACACATCTTCAGTGACTCATGGCCATCCATGGTGCCAACCAATGCAAAGCCTGGCTTCCCTCCTTCCTCCCTCCCTTCCATTCCTACCACTGTCCCTCAGTATCCGCGGGGAATTGGTTCCAGGACCCCCCACAGATACCAAAATCTTCAGATGCTCAAGTCCTTTGTATAAGATGGCGTAGTATTTGCATATAACCTATGCAAATCTTCCCGTATACTTTAAATTATCTCCAGATTACTTCTAATACCTAATACAGTGTAAATGCTATGAACGTAGCTGTCACACTGTATTGTTTAGGGAATAATGACAAGCAAGAAAGTCTGTGCATGTTCAGTGCAGATGCAATCATCCTTTTTTATTTTAATATTTTTGATCCGAGATTGGTTGAATCCACAAATGCAGAACCCGCAGATACGGAGAGCCACTTGCACTTACTAAATGCTCCTTTGTGCCAGGCCCAGGGCTAGACCCCAGTGACACACAGTCATGAGGCACAGTCCCCACTGCGCGGAGCTCGCTCTGGTGGAGGGGTGGACACTGAACAAGCACCCGCAGCGAGGCTGGGCGCACGAGGCAGGCCGGGCGGGGGCCAGAGCATCCGGGCGGGAGTGAGCGGAGGCGCAGCCCACGCTCGGGCGCACACACGGTTTGTTACTGGGCCCCGACTGCAGTGGCCTCTCAGGTGTCTGAGACGAGGCCTGCAGGAGGTGTGGGAATGAGCCAGACTAAAATCACAGGGAAAAGCATTCCAGGCAGCAGGAACAGCCTGTGCAAGGCCTGCAATAGCAGGAGCGTGGTGTGTTTGAGGACTGGAAGAAGCCAGCCTGGCCAGAGCATCTGGTCCCAAACAGAGAGTGACGGGAGTGGGGTGGAAAGGCCGTCGGGCCAGAGCAGGTGGGCCAGGTGACCACGTAAGGGGTCTGTCCCTGGGGCACTGGACAGTGGGTGGCACAAGCAGACTCGTGGGCTGGAAGGATGACCTGGCTCCTGACGGACAGTGGATTTGCGGGAGCAAGGGAGGGAGGAGGAGGCCTGGGTGAGACGTGGGCCACAGCCCCAAGGCGGAGGTGTGAGGCTGAGCAGAGGGAAGGGCAGGGGTTTGAGAGAGGCCGAGGGTGTTGACAGATTGGCCCCAGGGGTAGGAGGGAGCCGGTGTTGGGAGGGGAGAAGGGACTAGATCCAAGTCCACGGCCAGTGGGGCGGCAGTTAAGAGACAGGCTCTGAGTCCCGGCGGCCACACTCCCAAGCAGCGAGACCTTAGCAAAGTTGCTTCCTCGGCCCTCACCGCTTGCTCATCTCCCAAACGCCCCGTCAGCACGGTAGGCTGGGCGGGTAACAACCCCGGAACCGCAGGCAGGCGCTCAAAAGCACAAAGGTCTGTTCTTCATTGAGCCGCACGTCCAGCCCCCAGGGCCCGGGAGCCGCTAACAGGGGCCCCACCTCGCAGAGGGACGCAGAGCCGAGGGTCCTGCGCTTAAATGTGGCCGCTGCCCTCCCCCTCCGGTCCAGTGGCTGGAGCAGGTCTCAGGGGCCTGTGGCGGGAGGTTCCATGGACCCCACCCAGGTCACAGGCTGCTGTGGGGGTGCTGGGGTGAAGCCCACTGTGTGGCCACCGCTCAATAAAGGGCAGGGAAGGTTATCACAGGGCCCCTGCCTGGTCCCCTGGTCCCTCATCCCTCAAAAGGGGAGTTTGATCTGAACCTCTGTCACCCGACAGATCCACACCACCTATGATACCAGTTACAGCACTGTTTTCTTTAAATCAACTCTCTCTCTGTTTGTTTGTTGTACCACCCAAGGAGCGGAGCCCTAATTCAGGAGTGTCTCACTGTTCCTCTGCTCGCAGGGACGTCTCAGAGTTTGCAGAGCCACGTGTGTGTATATCTAAGGCTGTCCCCACGTTGCTCCAGCCCAGAGTCCCATTACGTAAATAATGCATGAGGTGCTCTGTGCTTTATTTTCTGTGGCGAGACCGTGTATTAGAGCATGATACTATACACGGTATAATAAATGCAGGCGATATATGTGTGTGTCACTTGGTGCCTGGAACATGCCTCCTGGCTTCCAAGCAGAGAGCAGGAGAGGAGTGGACTGGGCGTGAGGACAGGGCACCGGTGCCAGGGCTGCGTGACCAGTGGTTAACACCCCAGGTGGGCAGGGTGGGTACAGGCCTAGCTCCAGCATTTGTGGGGCTGTGACTCACAGCAAATGGGGGGGACCCTAGGTGTCCCGGCCAGGTCCCCCTGAGCACCTCTACGAGCACTGCCATTCCTCTGCCTGCACCTCAAGCTTTGCTGCTCACAGTTTACAGCATGTGGGTGGAAGAGGCCAGCTCCTGGCCCTGGGACGGGACAAGCTGAGTGTACAGTCTCTGCTCCAGAGCTCCTCGTGGATCATGCTGAACCCATCCCTCCCTTACCAGCTTCTCCTGCAAGCTCTTCCTTCCTGCAATCACTCACCTTGAAATCCTAGACTCGGGTCAGCTCCTAGAAATGCACCCCTAAGATAGCAAGCGACTTTGCCTCTCGGGGCCTCACTTATCTCATCTGTAAAGTGGGCATAACATTCCCTCCAGCGTGCGGTTAGCACAGGGGGCCACTGAGTGCTCAGGAAATGAACCTCTTCGGATCAATGTGGAACACACAGGCTCCTCGTCACGACACCACTGAGGACTGAAGCACTGGCCCTGGGGCAGCGGGGGCGGCCTGGGTCTCCTGCACAGTGGGAAGTAAGGAAGAGGCAGCTTCAGAAAACCTCTGTAGCCCCTCCTTGGGCTAGACCACCCACCCCCTCTCATCAGAGAAGTTCTCATCCTCAGCTTTGGGCCTCCAGCACAGCCCCCTCGACAGTCAGACAGTGGGTTGGTGTCTTCTGGGGTCAGTTACGAGACCAGGCTTGACCTCTCATGTGATCACTTCCTGGTGCCGTGGCCTAGGTCATGCGGGCCCAGGTTAGGGCCAGTGGATGTTTCCCTGCAAAGTCACGCCCTCATGTGGGGGGTGCGGGGGGGGGTCTCTTCACAGAGCAGGCAGAACCGATGGGCCGTCAGAGGAAGCAGCGAGGGGCAGAGGTGCCTGGATGCACGAGCCCACCCTGGGCCACCCACCTCTGTGGCCCGCTGCAGCCACATCCTTAAAAGAGAAGCAACTTGAATGAATAATGGATCAATGCAGGAACGTGCCCGTGCCTGGGAGCGGGGCAGGGTGAGCTGCTCTTCTGTATCCTTTCGAGTCCAAGGGAGATGATTTTGCAATTCTGTGAGCTGGTTAAGAAAAGAAAAGGAAAAAGGGGAAAAAAAGGAAGCTGGTCTGCCCCTCCTCCAGCCGCCGCCCACAGCTCTCTGGGTGAATGTCTCGGTTAGGCAAGGACAAGGCCACCCACCCACTCCACAGTGCTGGCGACACCAGCCCGTCCACTAGAGCTCAGGGCTTTACAGCAACATCTCACTTAACCAGCCCGCGAGGTCGCTGAGCCCGTTACCGATGAGGAAAGCGCAGCGACCGCCCGGCAGGCAGAGACTCAAGGCCTACCCGGGCTGGGCTCTACCCACCGGGCTGCTGGGCCCTTCCCCTCAGGGACACAGACCCACACTCGGTCCTTGCAAGCCTCTGTCCTTGGTCTGCGGTGAGCTCGTAACTGAGGACTTTCCCGACAGGGTACGGGTGTGAGGGACGCCCGCCCCCACCTCCCCAGCCACATCTCAAACCCGGGGCTGGGGTTTCCTGCAGAAAAGAATCCTCAGAGCTGCCTTTGGTCCCTGTCAAGCCAGCAGGCCCACGGAGGAGGGCGCTGGGTGGGCTTCCGGCCTCCTCTCCTCGCCCGCCGCACCTT
Organism: Lemur catta; assembly: GCF_020740605.2. Taxonomy (NCBI): domain Eukaryota; kingdom Metazoa; phylum Chordata; class Mammalia; order Primates; family Lemuridae; genus Lemur; species Lemur catta. The sequence continues at coordinate 5,329,063 of NC_059137.1, read as the reverse complement.
TCATCAGAGGGAAGAAACTCCCAGGAGGCCCAACGTCAGCGCAGCCCAGTTACCAAGACAACGTCCCCTGCCCACCTTCCCCGGCTCCCACCCGCTGCCGCCCTCCCGCCCTCCAGGAGAGGCCCGGGCTGGGTGGCAGGGCCAGGAGGTGCCGGCTGGGGCTTTCATCTGCGAGATGCTGCCTTCGAAGCGGGTTTGGTTCTCTCCGTTCCTGGCAGCGAGATAATTGAGGAGGGAGTGATGAGGGATGGAACGGAATCTGCTCCACTGTGCAAAAGGCTCCATCCTGCCGCCTCCCCCTGCCGCCTCCCCCTGCCGCCTCCTCCTGCCGCCTGCACCAGTGGCCCAGGGCCTGCAAAAGGACAAGGGCCAAGACATGGGGGCTGAGGCGTCAGATCAGCCTGGTACCAATCCCAGTTCCACTGTTTTTAAGCTGTGTGACTTTGGGCAAATTGCTTAACCCCTCTGAGTCCTGGTACTGAATGGGTGCTAGTTACTGCCTTCGTGGGTTTCAAATAAGAGAGTGTGTGGCAGTCCCTCGTGAGGCTGGCACCTGGTCAGCGCTCGGTCAGCCAAAGGTGGTGCTGTGACTGCCAGGGTCCCCAGCCTCCCCTGCGTGGGGCTCAGAGAAGGGGACAACATTTAAGCAGCGCTCCCTGGGCCGGGGCCCTGCCCAGTGCTCACACCTGCGCTGCCCGGGAGGCCAGTAGGGCGCTGCTCGTGGCTGGCTCATTTAGCAGGTGAGGCTGAGAGGGAGGCATGACCGCCGCCAGCAGCACTCAGCAAGTACAGCGAGGCAGCCGGGTCCCCCCAGGCCCACATCGTCCTGAAGGCCAAGGTCTCTGCCTTCTTTGGGACTTTGCTTGGTTTCTGGTGGCAGCTGGGTGCACAGCCCAAGACTGGCACAGGCAGGAAGCCTGGGGCATCTCCGCTGGCCCTCGGCCCTCGGAGCAGCCCAAGCTCCTTGGGGCCCTCCTCTCCTGGCCAGTGGCCATGGTTTCCTACTCAGTCCTGTCCTTGGGATGACCTTGGACCTGTCACAACAGCCCTGGGAGATACACAGAATCCAATCGCCAGTCATTAAGTGTCCTCGGTAGCATGCGCCCTAACCGGGAGCAGGAGGAGGCAGTAAACTGATTAGCTGAATCCAATCAGGCAGGGGCGGCCCTGGCTGGGGGCTTCAGACCGTGTGAGCAGGAGGAGAATGAGGGCCCCGGAGTCCCCTGCAAACGGGGCTCGGCACCCTGCGAGGTGGCGGGTCAGAGTGTGGCACCGTGGCCGGCAAGGCCCTCAGCCCCCCGAGGATGGAGCCCTGGACGGCCAGGTATGTATGGCAGAGCCGTTTCCATAGTAGGCATCATTCAGCTGCAAGCTCAGAATTAAATACAGACGTGTGTAGGAGAATCAAAACAATAATATTAATATTTCTGTCTCAAGCAGGTGCATGTTGAGTGGTTTCAGCTTCAGTTTGGGAGAATTTTGCTGATTCTGATCTAACACGTGAAACTGAGCACTTGGTGTAGACTTGGGATGTTAAGTTGCGCTCTTAGGAAGTTTGTAAACAGGGCTGGAATTCACCACATTTGTAAATTCAGTGTGTTAGACGCACAAAAGATGCACTTAAATCCGGAGAGAGCTGCTTTCTCAGCCAGGCCATGGAAGTACTTAAAAAGAAAACTGAACATATTATGTTTATTTATGCAGTTTAAAATGTTTAAAGGAGCTTGATTAACTGGTTTTGTAAATAGGACCAAACAGTAATCAAATGGTCCTTAGAAGAGATTGTTCAAATGTGCTGGATTTGTAAATAGAATGATAATTTGTAAAGGGAACTTAAAAGCTTAAGAAAGGACAGCAATTTTACTCTGGGAGGCCGAGGCAGGCGGATTGTTTGAGCTCAGGAGTTTGAGATCAGCCTGAGCAAGAGTGAGGCCCCGTCTCTACTAAAAAAATTAAAATAAATTAGCTGGAGAACTGAAAATATATAGAAGAAATTAACTGGGCGTGGTGGCACATGCCTGTAGTCCCAGCTACTCAGAAGGCTGAGGCAGGAGGATCGCTTGAGCCCAGGAGTTTGAGGTTGCTGTGAGCTAGGCTGATGCCACGGCACTCTAACCTGGGTAACAGAGTGAGACTCTATCTCAAAAAAAAAAAAAAAAGGGCAGCATTTTTGAATGTGTAACATTCATGAATCTAATGTTGGTGTTTAAAATCAGTCACTGTCTGAGCAATCTTTTCTGTGCACAAGATCTACCCCAAGGAACGGCACACCACTGACAGAGATGCGTCCCTGTCCCCATTCAAACTTACCCCTCCTGAGTTCCACACCTGCCATATCTCTTCCCCACCGAGGTGAGTTCCCGCGGTGACAGTCTCGGCTGCAGTCACAGTCACAGGTTTTAGGTTAATGGGCTAACGTCTGGCTTCAACAGGACACACCTGTGTCTTTGACCGTGGCTGCAGGTCTCTAATGGAGGTGCTGCCTGGAGGCCTTTAGTTAACTCTCCCATTTAGGGGGGGGCGATGATTCGTTGGTGCTTGTCACACACCAGGACTGATGATGGAGCTTCCTAGATACTAACTCTCATTGTCGCCACGTGACCTAGTTCACAGATGAGGAAACTGAGACACAGCAGAGCCAGGACTTGGCTCCAGAGAGTTTGGCTGCGGAACTGAAGCTCCTCCTCATGCTTCTGACCTTCTGCACCTTGTTCCAGCCTCCCACGACCTCTGCAAATGAGACGTTATTGTCCCATTCTTCAGATCCGTCAACTGAGGCTCTGGGAGTCTAGAACATCACCCAAGCCCTCATAGCCAGCACAGGCAGCTCCTGTGCAGCCCAAATCCAGTGGGAGAGATGGAGTTTCAAGAGCTAGTACTCAGTGGTTTTTAAATTATAGTCACAGCCTATGTTTTGCAGGCACAGGGCAGGGGCTCAGAGTGCTGTCTCGAGAAGACCTGGCCTGGGCTGGGGACAGGGAGGCATGCCCAGGGAAGCAGGCACGTGTGTGCCTGCACCTGGCTGAGGGTGCCCAGGCAGGAGGGCACTGGAGGGGCCCCATGGGTGCTGGGTAGAGAGGGTGGCAGGCTGGAGAGGGCGCAGGGCCAGGCTGGGTGGCACCTGGAAAGTCTATCCTGACTGTGGACATTCTCTTAAGAACAGCTGGAGGTGACCAAAGGATTTTGGGTGTGGGAGGGGGCTGGTCAGCTGCGTGTTTGTAAGTCATCCGTCCCAGGAGGGCTGCAGGATGACACAGAGGATTAGGACAGGTGTCCAGGTGAGTGGCTGGAGCCTGGGCTGGCCTGGCAGCACAGGGCCTGAGCGAGGTGGGCATGTGGAGGGTGGTTTGGGAGGCGACATAGACAGAGTGGGTGTGGGGGGCAGGGGAGGGACTGGGCATCCAGGAGGACCCCAGGGCCATGTGGGGCCATGAGCATGGACGCCCCTCTGCGCATACCCCAGCCTGCCACCCCAGAGCCCAAGGCCTCCCACCACCCCTGGCTGCGCCACAGCGGCTGTGTGGGACAGGGAATGTGGCTGAAGGGGCTGGCTGCCCCCAGCAACCCCCCTGGCCTGGCCCGAGGTGCCCTCGCAGCGACCTGAACCGCTTAACTCCTCCCAGAGGAGTCCGGGTAATTCGGTCTGTGTGTTTACTCCCGCGGTGAGCGCCTCTGAATCTTTCATCTTGACTGCTGACTGTATCAAAATTCCCGTGGTAATTGGATCAGGTGCAGTATTTTCCATGAGGATATTAAATCAGGCCTTCTGCCCGCGTCCAGAACGATCCGTTTCAGAATATAAAGACGCAGGAGATGGCATTACCCAAGGTATTTTTCCTCCTTTAAACTTTCTCCCCCTCTCTTAATCATGGCCGCTCTTTATTTGTTGCCAAATAAATTGGGTCGTCCTCCCCTCCCCCAATCTGTAGCCAAAGGAAAGGGAAGATTCTTGTGGGTGGAAGCAGAATGGGAGGGGGGTGTGAGAGATGGGGAGAGAGTCCGCCTGACACTGCCCATCCCCCAGTCTCCCAATCAAGCCTGTGACAGCCACATGGGGAGGGGCCTTGGGCCCCCAGGCTGGTGGGAGCCCCTGGCCAGCATTGCCCCCATAGCCAGCCTCAAGGTGGGACACTGTGACTGTCATTGCCACACTGTGGGGAAGAAGCTCGTGGATACAGGGGAATTCAAGGTGGGGAGGAAGTTGGGAAGAAGCTCAGAGATATTTAGTTGTTAAAAAAAAAAAGGAGAGGGGAGAGTATTAAGGTCACATTGGAGGTGGATAAGGCCATGGCAAAACGGCCCTGTCATTTGGAACGATGGGGGTGGTAGTTGCATAACAGTGTGAAAGGATCAAATGTCGACAAATTGCACACTGCAAAATGGTTAATTTTATGTTATGTGAATTTTACCTCCATTTAAGAAAAAGTGACTCTTGTTAAAATGCTGTTACCTGCCACCAACTGACTTCAATGGTTCCACCAATATTGATCGAGCCTCTTCTGCGCCAGGCACAGAGCCGGGCCCCCAGGATGTAGCAGTGACCACAACAAAGATGCCTGCCCTCGGGGAGTGACATCAGAGAGGGGACACAGATGGCAATAAACAATAAACGTGGCGGAAAGTGCTGGGCAGAAAGAGGAAGCAGGGTCGGAGGCAGGAGAAGGTGACAGCAAGCAGGGCCTAGGTGAGGACGGAGGCAGGACTCTCCCACGCTGCTGTGGGGCATGAAATGGCCCAGCCACGCTGAGGAAGACGAATGTGGCAGTTTCTGACAAAGTTAAACATACATCTCCCCTGTGACCCAACAATGCCACTCCCAGGCATGCACCCGAGGGAAATGAGTGCTAATGTTCACAAAAAGACTCATGCCAGAACGTGCAGCGCACTTTTATTCATAATAGCTCCAAATTGGAAACAATCCATTGTCCATCTGCAGGAGAATGGGTGGACAACTGTGGTGTGTTCACACAGTGGAATATTACGCAGCAATGAAAAAAACGAACCCCTGACACTTGCAACAACATGAATGGATCTCACATACATTAATGATGAACAAACAGGAAAATGGACACAAAACAGCCCACGCCATTGGATTCTGTTCAAGGCTCTAGAATGTGCTGAGTGAGCTCTGGTGATGGAAGACAGAGGTCCTAGGCAGGGGCTGCAAAAGGGAACTTCCTGGGGTGACGTGTTCTTTATGGTGTTTTTACATGTGCAAATATGTCAAAATTCATCAAGCTATATAGTTATAATCTATGCATTTTACTGAATGTAAATTAAACCCTCCCCCCCCCAGAAGTGCTACAGAGAGAGCATGGTGGCTCCAACCAGGTTGCAGGGTGGTGGTGGGCAAGAGGGGACGGGCCTGGAGGACTCCATGCTGTCCCTGGGCTTGCTGTCCAGCCTGGGACACCTATAACACCAGCCACCTGCTGCCCTTCCCAGGGTCTCTGTCCCTCACTCTGGGTGGGGCGGCCGGGGCGAGCAGATTCCTGCCTCAGTGAGGGCAGGCGGCCTGAGGAAGTGGCTATTTACTTTGGGGACCCGATTGCTTGTCTAGAGGGGAGGGGCTGGTGGCGAGCATCACGGGACGAGATTCCTGATTATAACTTCATAACGGGCGCTGGCTATTCGGGAGGTGCTGATATTTATGGAATAAATATGGTGCGATTTATGGCCGTATCTCCCTCTGATGTCCCATCTGATATGCAATTCAATTTCTTTTATTGTTTTTGGGCTTTTGCCATGGAGGAGAATGCATAAATAAATAAATATGTGGGCAAACGGCAGCCGGCAGGCCAGGCCGGGGCTGCCAGCCGGCCGTCTCCAGTCCCATATTAGGCCCATCGATCACACGTTATGAAGCCGGAGCCTGTCCCCCGGCTGGGATGAGCAGCAGACGTGCCAGTCACCCCCCATTATTTAGGAGCCTCTGTTGGCTGGCTGCCCCGCCTGCCCTCTGCCTGCCACGGGGCCGTGGCGTCCCTACTGGAGACCGGAGCCTGCGCCGCTGTGCCACTGGCTTGCCGAACCCTGTGGCCTCCCTCCGCCCAAGGCTCAGGAGGGGCGTGTCCCAGCTCTTCTGTGGGCGGTGACCACCGCGGACTCGTGGCATCTGTCCCCTGCGCAGCTCTCCTGTGGGAACCGGCTGGCACCTCCCTGCTTCCATGCCGAGCGGCCAGGCCGGCAGTTCTGCTCTGGAGTCAAACCAATCTTCAAAACCAAGCACCTCTGAGCCCCCAGGACCCTGGGTAAGTCACCCCATTCCCAAACCTTGCTTCCTCATCATCTGTGGCTGCCGGGAGGATGAAGCTTGGGCACAGGGCACCCACTGCACAAGGACAATGACTAGCACTTACCGTGCCAGGCGCCAGGGCCACAGGAACTAGCAGACTGTGCCACAGCCCTCAGCAGGACCCCGTCCCGGGGTGACAGAAAGGGTCAGTGGCTGTGCCTGGGGTCCTCCCTGAGCTCCAGGAGCCCAGCCTGTGGGAGGACGTGGCTGGAGAGCCCTGCCGCTGCCAGGCCGCCCTCCACGGCCACTCCACAGCCCCCATCTCATGAAAACTCCTGGCCCCGAAATACGAGTGGCCTGTAGAGGCCCTCCCGTGCCCCTTGGGCACTGTCCCAGAGAGGCCAGCCTCTGGCTTGGAGTGCCCCCTGCCCGGGCATGCTCATCCTGTGTGTCCCCCATCTCGGAGCAGGCTCTGACCTTGCCTGTCCCCAGCCCAGGCTGGGCCATGCATAGGACCCATGGTGAGCTCACAGCTACGCTCGGGCACAGCTCCAGGGGCCACTATGGGCCCTGCTCTGCCACCAGTTGCAGCCACCTTCCTCCTCTGGCTCACGCTGAGGCTTCCTGCTGCCAGGCTGGTCCATCCCTCTCAGGGCTCCACAGCCTTCAGGCCAGCTCTGTGTCCGTCCCAGCCCCGGTTCTGCCACATGCACACATATCACCACGTAGACACACACAACATGCTCCGTGTACCCCCTCCCCCCACAGGTCCACATGGAAGCCTGACGGCTCCCAACACGTCCTGAAGGCACATCCCTGCATGAAAAGTGATTTGCAGAGACTGTCCCCATTTCGGAGACACAGTCCCCCGCTGGGGGCTGGGGACAGACAATTAACTGGGGAGGAGGCTGATCTCAGGGAGACCCAGCAGGAAGGCAGGGTGGCAGTGAGGACGGTGTTCCAGGCACAGGGAACAGAGTGTGCGTAGAGGCTCCCCAGAGCTCCCCGAGCCCAGCGAGTTCCAGCCGTGGACCAGTGGCAGGCAGAGTCCACTGACGCTGTGACTGTGCCAACTGGTTTGTCCTGGAAACTGGGCGAGGCGGGGGAGAACAGGCCAAGGAGGCTGCTAAGAGAGCTGGAGGCCTGAGTTTAAGTCCTGCCCGACCCTTTTGGGGTCAGTGACTTTGGGCAAGTCGCTCTGCTTCCCTGAGCCTCAGTTTCCTCATCTGTAGCATGGGGCTAGCGTCCCCTCCCTAATACTAATACTATCATCTTGAATCGGGATGATTTCATACATCAGGTGGTTGGGGACACAGCCTGGCCCAAGGGGGCGAGAAGGGGTCACCTCCCCAAGTCTGATGTGGTGCTGCCAAGGGGGTGCCCCCAGGGGCTCCCACTTCCACCACCTGCAGTGCTACCCAGTCCAGTCCCCTGTCCTCCAGGTGCCTCTGAGCTGCGGCTCCTGGCAGGCACAGCGCCTGGCCTCAGCAGGGGCCCCAGCAGGCGGCATAAATTTCTCAAGCCTCTGCAGAGCCCCATTAGCACAGCTCAGGGGATGCTAATAGGCTCCTCCTGGTCCCAGGCCGAGAATCCCGCCTTTCCCTGACATTTGTAAAGTTCACGTTTTCAAAATAAAGCCACGTGAAGGGCGAGGCGAACTCGTAGGTCACTTCCCTGTCACAGGGTGCCAGCTCCTTCCCTGACCTTGGCCTGCACCCCCCAAAGGGCAGAAGTCCTGGAAGACCCCTGGGGCCCTTCTCCCAGCCTCCTGCTGCTCCCCGTCCTCCTTCCCTCCTTCCGCAGGCAGCAGCATTCATTCACTCGGTCCTTCATCCCCCACTATTTATTAAGCACCTGGTGTATATGCTTCCTGGGATGTATGACAAGGACACGGCAGGAAATCCCAGGACTCTTGTTCTCTGGAACTGACAGTCTAGTGGGAAAGAGGAACAGGAAATAAGCACTTAATGACAAGGGTTAGAAGTGCCACAAAGGGGGAGTCAGGGGAGGTGTCACAGAGTGGGTCCTCAGGGAGAGCTTCCCTACAGAAGTGACATTACCCTGAGGCCTGAACGAGGAGCAGGAGTCGGCCCTGTGAGGGGAGGCAAAGAGCATTTCAGACCAAGGGACCAGCAGTGCAAAGGTCCTGGGGTAGGAGGAGCCTGAGGGGCCGGAAGAGGCCGGCGAGCCAGGATTCTGGAGTTCTGGGGGCAGAGGCCCGAGAGGTTGCCTTTACGTGAGGGCAACGGGGGCCCGTGCAGGGTCGTGCCCAGCCCCCGGTGCAGGCTTGGGGTCCCAACACAGTCCTACAGGTGCTCACGGTACTCAGACGGCGAAATGCCTGGGCAGCTGGCACGCAGTGTGGCCTCCCTTTGCTGGTTTCTGCTGGTGACTTATAATTGCTGTTTCCTTGTCCTCGGCAGAAAGAGCTCAGAAATGAAATTGCTGTTTAAGGCTCACTTCCCTGCAGTGAGAACTCCCGGCGCAGACCAGCGTCCTTTTCAAGCGGCGGACGAAGCCGACCCAGCCCCCCACGGAGCTCACAGTCTGAGCGGGTGGACGCGCCGTGGACAGATAAGCAGAATTACGCCATGTCGGATTAGGGAGAAAAATGACAAGGTGGGGGCGGAGGGGCGGGGCGGGGATGCCCTCTCCACGGAGGGCACTGGGGCAGACGGGACGCAGGAGCAAGTGCGGCCGGCCGGAGCGTTCCAGCCACGAGGAACGGCAAGTGCAAAGGCCTGGAGGTGGGAATGTGCTCTGTGTGTCTGGGAACGCGAGGGGAGAGGTGACAGGTGTGGCCAGAGAAATGGGGCAGGAGGTGAGGACCACAGAGCTGGGTCAGGGGAGAGCCCAGGAAGGAAAGGCCCTCTAAACGCGCGTCCGTTCGTCACTGATCACACTTGCATTCATCCCGAGCCACCGTTTTGCCCCCGTTGTTCACTCTGAGTTTTGTGAGCACCCGCTCTGCTGCCTGCCCGGGGAGTCAGACCTCCCTGCCTGCCCCCGGGAGCCCCTCGTCTGGGGTGGGGTCAGAGAGACGAGGAAGGCCACTGTGGGAGCCGAGGTGGGTTTGGTGGCCCTGGATCTCTGGCTGGGCCCGTCCGCCGGCAGCCTGTGGCACCACCCGCTGTGCGGGGCACGTCTGGGCAGAGTGGGGCTGTGCCACCAGCATTTTCTCAGGAAGTGCCAGGCCCAAGGGGAGCCACTCGGCCCTGGGTGCCAGAGGAAGTGGCCGTGGGAACCAGCAGGGCACAGGCTGGGTCTGGCACTGGAGCCTCTCACTGGGGAGGGGCCGCCCGGACCCCTGGGGGAGGTTTGGGAAATAAACCGCCCTAGACAGGTGTCAGAGGCCATCCTTTGCCCCCCTTTCTCATACAGATGGGAATTCTGAGACCCAGAGACGGGAGGGGACTTGCCCCAGGACACACAGCCAAGCCAGGAGGACAGCCTGACTCCCGGCCACTTCTGCCAGTGACCTCTGGGCACACCCTCCCAGAACTCAGAACGGATGTCCCTGTCTTCCCGGGCCTGCTCCTCACCCTGGGCTCCATCTCAGGACGGCACCCCCTCACATGGCCAGCCACAGTCCCGGAGGCCACCCTCAGCTTGAGCCCCCGCAACCAGACTGGAGATGTGCCCGCCCCAACACCTGGGCACAGCCACCCCTGCGCAGAGGGCCACACTCTGCCTCCCGGGCCCGGTGGACCCCAGCCCCTCCCTGTTCCCGTCCGGGCCCCCGCGCCCACTCCTCAGGCTCCTGCAGCAGCTTCCACGCCACCCCCAGCAGGCCCGTCTCCCCGCGGCAGCCAGGGAGGCCTTCCCCAAACCAAACCTGCTCCCATCCCGCCTCTGCTAAGCCTTCCTGTGGCTCCCCGTGGGGCCCTGCTGAGTCCAGCCTCTTCGGCAGGACACGCCGGGCCTTCCTGGGTTGGCCCCTGCCCACCCACCAGCAGCCCTCCCCCTCCTGCTCCTCACACTGCCATCTGCAGCCACGCGGCTTCCTTTCCCTCAATCTTTCACGCTTTTGCTTCTGAGCTGTTCACATGCAGCTCTCTGCCAGGGATGCTCTTCCCCACCCACTTTTCCGGGCTACCCCATCCTCCTCCAGGTCTCAGCTGAGACCCCGCCTCCTCCAGGAAGCCTTCCCTGACCTCTCCAGGCCGGGCTCGGCACTCCTGCCCCCTTCTCGCTGCCCGGTGCCTACTCTGATCACCCTGTGTCATACTGTGTCATAATTACTGGTGTATTCTCTGGGCCCCCAAGTGAAGGGACAATTTCATTTTCTCTCATCACTCTGTCCCCTGTGCCCAACCCAAGGCCCGAAGTGTAGGCTCAGTAAATGTCCAGTGGCTGAATGAATGAACGAATGAATGAACAGCCAGCCCAGGCTGGGCCCCTGGGCTACCTCCTTCCCAGCCCAGGCTGGGCCCCTGCACCACCCAGAGGGGACATTCTTATTCTTTGGGATCCCCTCAATTCGGAGGACCACCCAGGGCTGACTCACCCCAGGGTCCAGGCCAGCTCTGGCTGAGCACAGCAGGGAGGCTGAGACAGTTGCTGGGCTGAGTGGCAACATGCCCTGAGGCCAGCCGTGTCCCTTGGCCTGTCTAAACTTGTTAACTCCTGGGAGGAGATGCTCTGTCAGGGCGACAGCTGAGGGGCCCCTTGTCAGCTCCCATCAGCTCCCTCTCCATCCTGCCTTCCATCTCATCTTGCAGGTCTCCATGAGCTGTCACCTCCTCCAGGAAGCCTCCCTGGTTGCCCACTCCCTCCTGGAGTTCATCCTGGCCCCTGTCTGTTCCCTCTGTGGCTCTCACTGTGATCTGTCACTGTCTACTCCATCAGTTTGTTTCCTGGGTTACTGCCTGTCTCCCTGATTCTCTGGGGAGCCCCATGAGGTCACGGACCATCCCCCCCTGCACCATGGCAACCCTAGTGTCCAGCCCAGGGTGGCAGAGAGCAAATGCCCCCTGAAAGAAAGAAAGAATGAAGAGCAACGTGGAAAAGAACGGAAGCTCTGGGGCCAGGCACAGGGGTTTGAATCCAGGCTCTCTCGCTGACTAGCAGAGTGGTCCTGGGCAAGAGCTGCCTCTGCCTGAGCCTCAGTTTCCCTGTCTGTAACATGGGGAAATACTACTACTTACCTGAACAGGTGGTGTGCTAGCTCAGGTCTGGCCCCCAGGAAGCCTCTCTGGTGGCAACCTTGCTCAGAGGGGCAGGATGGCACCCTCGAGGGTGACCACAATGCAAACAGACTGGGCTCGGGCCTGGCTGCAGGGTCTGGGGGGTGGGGGGCTGGGTGTGTTCAGCCACTACCTTCTCTCTTCCACGGTCTCCCACAAACTCTTGGCAGAACCCGGTTCTCACTTCCTGTGCTTGAAGCCTGTCTGCAGAAGGGGTGACATCTCCCCATTAGACAGAAGGGAAGACTGAGGCCCAGGCCAAGGACAGAGAGCACAGACCTACAGAGCCTCAGAGCCAGACAGGATGTCCGCAGAAACTGCGTGGACCGGCGTTCTCGCTGTCCATATGGGGAAACTGAGGTGCCCCAGAGGGGCAGGCCCCACCCAGGGTACCACAGAGAGGCTGGGCCCCAGGGCTGGACAGGGATCTGCTTTTTCCCTCCTGCATGCCCCCAACTCTGGGCTCCAGTGAGGTTGCGGAGCTGTCAGGAGGGATCAGGCCCATCTCCCCGGATTTAATTAACGGGCCTTTCATCTCTGTCCTGGAGGGATCAGCTATCTTCTGTCTTCTTAATTAACGTTCATTAAGCAAATCAGAACAACAGGGTTTTTCTCCCTCCTTTCTTCCCCTGGAAGGTTTTAACCCTTGGTAGGTGGGCTTCGGGAGGGGAGCCCGCTACCTTTGCTGGGAGCCGGAGCAGAAGGCCAGGCCTCTGCGGGGACTCCCCAGGTCCCCAGTGCAGGCACCTCCCTCGTGGCCACACAGACATCGGCTCCTTCCAGCACACCACCTCCATGCTGGCCCCGGGGCCCACCTCCACCCATCTTCCTAAGGAGGAAACAGGCCCGGGCACTCTGCTGCTCAAGAGCCTTCCCTGGCTCCCTGCCACTGCTAGGACAATGGGCAGACCCCCGCCTAGAACTCAAGCCTGCCTCTTCTTTCCTGCCCCCTCTCCAGGCCAGCGTGGTCTGCCTCGCTCCTCCTCACACACTTGCCCCTCTGCTCTGTGGGGCTGGGGCGGCTCCCTGAAGCCCTGAAAGGAATATTCAGGGGTCGCTGTTCCCCGAGGGATCCCAGACAGAGGTCTTCTGGGGGAGAGCACAGGACCAAGGCTGCAGGTCCAGGAAGTCCCACCAGTGGGTCAAGGCCCACGTGTTCCATGTGCCACGTGCCAGCTCTCGGAACCAGTACCAGCCGGGCCCTCCATGGGCATGTGATCCACCCAGGGGGACGGTTGCAGCGACTGCCACCCAGGTGAGATGGGCTGGACGGTGGGGCCCTGGGCTTGGGTCTCGGATCTCTAGGCTGCAGGGCAACCGTGGCCTCTGTGGGTTTCAGGTCATGTGTGTAGAGGGGGCCCCCAGCTTCAGGGGACAGATGCCTTGCCAGGTGGTGGTCCTACAGGAAGGTGCCACCCAGAGCCTTCTCTTGATGGAGAGTTGGCATCCCTAATGCCGACTGCACGGCTCTTCTGCTCGCTCATTTGAGCCCTTTCCAGCAGCCACAGAAGTGTTCATTGGCCCTTTGTTACCCAGATTTGGGGAGCTGCGCTGAGACTTTGTGGCACACTTTGCTTCCTGAACCCTAGCCTAGGAGGAGCCAACCACAGGGATGGGAGAGACTTGGTCACATCCTGCCCTGAACAAGTGCCCAGAAAACTGCTTCCCCACTCTGGGCCTGTCTCCCCATTTGTACAGCCTGCACCCTGGACCCCGTGACCTTTCTAGGCTCATCTTCTCATATCCCAAGCCACAGGGACGTGGGGGGAAGGATAAGAGCTGCCCCACCGCCCCCTCCCCCCAGGGCCATCCCTTCCATCTGGGCTGTCAGCACACAGCAGTCACTAAGACAGTCTCATGCCTATAATCCCAGCACTTTGGGAGGCTGAAGTGGGAGAATCACCTGAGGCCAGGAGTTCAAAACCAGCCAGAGCAATGTAGTGAGACCCTGTCCCTTAAAAAGTGAAAAAAATTAGCCAGGCATGGTGGCACTTGTGGTCCCAGCTACTCAGGAGGCTGAGGCAGGAGGATCACCTGAGCCTAGGAGTTGGAGGCTGCAGTGAGCTGTTATCGTGCCACTAGTCTGAGCGACACAGTGAAACTTAGTCTCTAAAATTTTATGTAAAAATAAAATAATAACAGAGTCTGAGAGGCCAGCGCCCTTCGGCCGCCCGGTGGAGGCTGAGGGGTCTCCAGGCCGGGCCGTGGGGGCAGTGGGTGCAGGGCGGCCTGGGCCCCCCGCAGCTGAGAGTCGCCCCCGCTCCGAGCCCCCCCAGGGCTCCCCATCAGCCCGGCTGCTCTGCGCCCAGCACTCGCCCGAGCGGCGGGGAAGGGCCGGGGGGCAGTGGGGGTGCAGGGCCGAGCCCCGCGCTGTCGCAGGTGCGAGGGCAGCACGGGCCCCACCCTCCCGGAGCCGGTCAGCGCCCGCAGCGGCGCGTCCTCCGCCACCAGGGGGCGACAGGGGCGTCCCCGTGTCGTGGCCAATGTCGCCACCTGGCGGTTGGCCATGGTGAGCACGAGCAGCTGGACGCGGAGCCCGGGGAGGAGAAACCTGAAAGGTAGGAGGGCCGGGAGCCTGGGAGGGGACCCCCCCTACTCCGCAGGCTTTGAAGCGGGATCCCCCCAGGGCTGCAGCCAGGCCTGCGCACCTGCTGCCGCCACCGCCCAGAGGCGTCTCAGCACCCGCAGGGCTAGGGAAGGGGAAGCTTGCCGGGGCAGGGAACCTCCCTTCTCCGTAGCCTCACTTGCCACCAGAAAAATCCACGAGAGCGGCAGAAGACGCCTCTGCTCACATCCACCTTCTAAGTCTCAAGCGAGGACAAGCGACGGCCAGGACTCATTTCGCATCCAGGACCCCAGCTGCAAAAGCAGCTTGGAAGAGGAGCTCTTAGCGTGCCAGCCTTGGGGGAACAGGGTGGCCCCAGAGAAGGAGGGTGGGACAGAGGCTGTCACTCCCACAGTCACATAGGTGGTGGAGACAGGACCCAAGCCCAGGACTGACGTGGGCCACCATGTGATGTGACTAAGGTCTTCTTCGTGGCTTTGCTCCCACAGCACAAGTTCCGTCTGCTCATTACAAGCAAATCAATAGCAGCCTCGTGGATTGAACTGAGAGGATGCCCATTAATTCATCCACACAGAGTCCTTGACAGAGAATTATTGGGCGGGGGTGGAGGGGCGGTCTGCTTTGCCCTAGAGCCAGGGAAGGACACTGGCCTCCTTGGCCCTATCACCTCCCCCTACATCAGGGCCCTGAGCTCTGGAGGGTCCAGAGCAAAGAGTGCCCTTCCCACAGGCCCATCTGCATGACCCACCACCTGTCTGAATCTTCCAATCTTGCCACATCTACGCTGCTAAGCCACTTGTCACTGTCCTTGAGATCCTGTACATCTTCCCCAGGTGTGCAAACACTGCCCATCGGGACCAGTATCCTTTTGCAGGGCCACCCCAGCGTTGGGTGGAAGGGCAGCGGCAGTCCGTGTTGGTTCTGAACTGCACACTGAGCTGACTCACCTGGGAACCAACCTTGGACTTTTCCCCCCTCCACCAGCTGGTCATAGGGCCCCCCTCAGGCTATAGGAGTGAGCCAGGGAGGAAGCATCAGAGTAGGTGTGACAAAGGGGTCTGCTTCACTGGCTCACACAGCTCACTTGTACTCTGGACTACCCATGCCCGACCCGGATGTACCATGCCCAGTCCATGAAGGATGGCTGCTGGGCTCTGCTCCACCCTGTGACCTAGTGGGTCTGACAATGCCCGGCTCTTGGTGGCAGTACTGACCACATGGTCATTTGATTCCCCCGATCACTCAGTCTCTGCAAGAGCCTGGTATCAGACTGGGATCTGCCTTTTGCATGGTGTAGAGCTCTCTGCTGGGCTGGCATGCCTTGCTCCAGAACCCTGGAGGTCAACATCATGATATTTTTTTAGGGGAGCATCATAACATGGTTCTTTTCCCACCACAGACATCCTGTGGGATCCAGTGGGCCACATGGTCTAGGAGACAGTGCTGTTCATTTGCGGCCTGGATTAGATTCTGAGCCTAGTTTTCAGCAGGTTCTGCCCTGTGGCTTGAGTTGATGGTTTCTTTAACTGATGCCAAGAAGGGCCTCTGGATTTCCAACTTTGCTTTGCATTGGTGACTGATTACCCTGAGGTGGCCACTTTCTCTCTTCAAAGCATCAGTGATGCTCAGCAAGAGCCACAGTCCCTGTAACCTCTAGTCCCTATTCTCAAACACCGGAGATCGCATGAACCAGTCACTGCCTTCCACCTGTTCCTTGGCCAAGTTCACCATAGGTGAAAGTCTTATTGATTGCATTGTCCCTGCATGCTGGAGACTATCATACTTCACCTAGCTTCAATGATACCAGTTGGCTGGTGTCATGGAAGCATTATGACTTCCTGGACCCTAGGCATTTTTGCCTTAGTGAATTCCTTTATTCATTAAAAAATATCAAAAAATTATATTTTACTAGGGGGAAGAAGGTATGGAGAGTTATCACTTAATGGGTATAGAGTTTTGGTTTTGCAAGATAAAAATGTTCTGGAGATGGATGGTGGTGATGGTTGCATGACATTGTGAATGTACTTAATATTACTGAACTGTAACTTAAAAATGGTTAAGGTGGTAAATTTTATGTTATGTGTATTGAACAATTAAAAATTTTAAAAATATTTGACAACTGCATTGATATAAAGACAAATGTATTAATATCATATATTAAAACATTTTCAACTTAAAAGTTCATTTTTTTGCCTTCTCACTTTGAAAAGAAATTAGAATAATTTTGTGGGCTCCTAAAAGTATTGTGGGCCACCACATCTCCTGTGCCTAATGGACAAATTGCCTTTGGGTGGGAGCACAGCCCCGCAAAGGGCACCTGGGTGGGGCGCCAACAGTCCGCTGCAATCATATTCCCGACCATAAAAGAAAACTTTAATAAATAATCCTCCACAACATCATCAAAAACAATTTGGGGCCAGGTGCAGCGGCTCACTGTAATCCCAGTGCTTTGGGAGGCGCAGGCAGAGGATCACTTGAGGCCAGGAGCGCGATTACAGTGAGCTATGATCGCACCACTGCACTCCAGCCTGGGTGACAGAGTGAGGCTATATCGCTAAAAACTAAAAATAAGAAATAATAAACAATTTGGAACTACATTAAATTGATATTTTAACTTGGGGAGCATGTATATATTTAAATAGTTGGAAACCCGTAAATATAGATGCTGGCCTCTTCCTTTAGGTTTTACGTCTGTCAGTAGAGTTTTATGATTTCCTTCATTTATATCTTGCATGTTTCATACCAGATCTGTTGTGAGGTATCGTTTGCATCACTCTTGTGAATGGGAATCTTTCTCTACTACGTTTTCTGAATTAGTGCTGGCATTAATTTTTGTACTTCCCCCTACAGTCAGCCATCTTAGGAAGCTCTTGTGAATTCTAATAGTCTTCAGTAGAATCTTCTAGATTTTTCTAGATGTATCTTCAGATAACTACAAGTATTTAAATCTTTTTTTATCTTATTACATTAGCTAGAACTTCCAAAATAATATTAAACACCAGTGGTGATATCATGGACTAACTGTACTTGGGTCCATTTCTGGAAGGCTGCAGTCCTTTCCAGAACCGCATTGTTTTAATTACGTTTAAATACTGGTAGTTAACCACCGCACTACAATTAATCCCGTCTCTCAAAATTTTGCTGACTACTCTGCCCTCATTTTGCTCCTTGCCTCAGTGGACGTGCCTTTGGAATGTCACTGTTTAATACGATGTGTGCTGTCATGTGCCGGAAGTTTATTTCTATCCTCCTCAGAGTCTTTCTGGGGATGGCTGCTGAGTTTTATCGAATGGCCTTTCTCCTCGATTTACTAACTTTCAGGAGTGGGAGTGAAAAGGGGCGTCCACCCGGCAGAAGACGAGGAGGGCCTCCCCGAGGTGGTGGTGGGACGGGCACGCACACCCGGTCGGCGTCCGCAGTGGCAGCGGCGGAACCTCGGGTCGGGGAGGAGATGCGCCAACGGCAAAGGCCGGCTCCAGGTCCTCGGCCGCTTTCACCTCAGGACGTCACGGCGTCGGGGAGCGGCGGCCATTCAGCGAGCCGCCGCTGCGGCCGTGCCGCGCGGTCAGGAGCCCGCGGTTCCAGGCGGCGCCACTGAGGCCGGAGCGGGCCCGGGTGCTCCGTCGGGCGGGCGGGAAGCGGCCCGGCGCCTCCCGAGCCCGCGCTCCCGGGCGCGGCCGGCAGGTGGGGCGAGCGCCGCCCGCGGCCCCTCCCCCAGCGCTCCGGCCCCGTCGCGGTCCCGCCCGCCGGGGAGGGCCGGTCCCGGCGCCCACCCTCGCGAGCCGGCCGGCGGCGGAGCCGGACATCGCTGCCTGGCCATGGCGGCGGCCGCGCTGCTGCCGCTGGCGCTGCTGGCGCTGCTGGCGCTGGGGGCGGCCGGCGCGGGCACGGGCGCGTGCTACGACGGCGCGGGGCGCCCGCGGCGCTGCCTGCCCGAGTTCGAGAACGCGGCGTTCGGCCGGCGCGCCGAGGCGTCGCACACGTGCGGGAGCCCGCCCGAGGACTTCTGCCCGCACGTGGGCGCGGCGGGCGCGGGGCCGCAGTGCCAGCGCTGCGACGCCGCCGACCCCGCGCGCCACCACAACGCCTCCTACCTCACCGACTTCCACAGCCAGGACGAGAGCACCTGGTGGCAGAGCCCGTCCATGGCCTTCGGCGTGCAGTACCCCACCTCGGTCAACATCACCCTCCGCCTGGGTAAGCGCGGGCTGCCGCCGCCGCATGCCCTGTCCTCGCCCCACTGGGGGCCCCGGGGACGGGCCTGAGCTGCTGCGCGCGCCGGGGGTGGGCTGTGGGACCCAGATATGGGGGCTCAGGAACAGGACTGCCCCCCTTTGTGTAAGGATAGACTGAGGGATGCCCCCAGGGGCTGGAAGGGGCGGGAAGCCTCCTGGGAGCCTTGCAGAGCCGGGATATGGGCGCAGTTACAGTCCCCTGCAATGATTTTCCAAACCCTCGCCTGTGGGGGCGGTTACACACCGGGGAGTGCACTGGCCTCTAGGGCAGGGGCTCCTGACCTTGGGTGGGTCCTCTGGTGGTCTTCAGGGGCTCAGTGGGCACCCCCGAGCCTGCCTGCAGTCCTGGGCGTATTCTGGAGGGTCGGAGCTGAGAAGTTCGTGGCTGGACAGGAAAAGTTTAGCCCTCTGGGCGGGAGGACCAAGTCAGGTAGCTGTTCCAGACCCCTTGGCCGCCTCTCTGCCCTGCCCAGGAATCCTTCCTTCCCGCCCCCTGCCAAGGTGCAGGAGCCTGAACTCCCTGGGAATCAGAATCTGGAGTCCAAAGCCAGCCCTTCCCCATGGGGAACTGGGGTGCTCCCCGCCCCATTCCAGCACAGTGCCAGCACCTCTCCTGCTGCCACCTCCTTCCACAGCCCTGGGGTGGGGGTGGGGGGTCACTGGTCACACTCCCTTATCTGCCACACGTCAAAATCTCCCAAAGCTTTCAAAATTCAAAGTACTTTTATAACTCATTTTTTACTGTTAAACCTGACTTCAGGCTATTTATAGGCTTAGTTTATCCTAGTGAAAATGAATATTCATACATTTTGCTGCTGAAATCTCATCCGAGTACAGCCTGCAGCCCCAGACCCCACTGGGGCTGTTAACACCATGTGTGGTATAAGGCCTGCATCATCTTTCTTAACTCTACAAAGTTCTGAATTCCGAAACACATCTGGAGTCTAGGAGTTTGGATAAGGGACGATTCAATTGTATCCCCATGTTTCAGATGAGAAAATTGAGGCTCAGAGAGGTTAAGTGTTATGCCAAAAGTCACACCGCTGCTAAATGACAGTCTAGACATGGACGTGAGCTCTACCACCCATCAAATGTGTTGGCTCCTCCCAGGCCAGGGTTGGAAATGACCCTAGAGGGGGAGGGGGAGGATAATGAGCCCCTTCCTGCCTGTTGCCACCCCGAGAAGCTCAGTTCCCCAAGGCCATGTCACCTTCTCTTGCCCTATCTGGACCACAAGGTGGGGCTCCTGGATGGGGTGTGGTCTCCACCCAGGCAAGAGGGAGGGACAGGAAGCCAGTGGGGAGGGGAGAGTCTGGGGAAGCTGTCTAGGATGGGGCTGGCAGGACCCCAAGGCCACAGGGGAAGGAATCTGGGACAGGGTGGGGGGTTGCGGGGGAGACACACTGTTCCATAACAGAGTGTCACATGTGTCAGTGGAACCCAGGGGCCCAGGAAAGGGGCTCAGCCAGGCACAAACAAGGTGGGAGGTGGTGAAGGAAATGTCCAAGTTTTGGGATTTGGGACAGTTCCCAATTCACTGAGTGCTTACTGTGTGCCGGGTCCTGTGTTTGAGCTGCGCAAACTAGTTGAACTCTGGGTGGAGCCTTTAGAAGCAGGGTGGTTGTGATCCTTCTATAAGCAAGGAACCCGAGGCTCCGAGAGACCTGCACCATAAGTGTGGAGGGAAGATATCATACACACACACACACACACACACACATGCATGCACACACACCCACATGTGCTTTACCCCCGGCCAGTGTTCTTTCTGTTATGTTGTACGGCGCCAGGCACATAGGAGGGAGTCCAGAAGTGTTTGCACAATGAGCAAAGAATGAATGAATGAATGACGGTGTCACCTCCTCCATCCTGTGCTCTGGGTCTGGCTCAGGGTTCTGTCTTTCCTGCTCTGGGAGGCAGAATGGGGTAGAAATCACAAAAGGGGGCTTTGGACTCAGGCCCAGCAGAGCCACTCACTAGGCAAGCCTCTCTCTGCCTCAGTTTCCTCATCTGTACAATGAGAATAAGAGTCACCACTTCCTGGGGTGGTTGTGTGTGTTCTGTGAGCTCTGTCAGAGCTGTGACAGTCCTTGTCTGTGACCAGCGTCACTCTGCTGAAGATAGCTCAGGGCTGAGGCTCCCCTGCAGTCGGGCTGTACCGCAGGGATTGAGAAATGCTCTCCTTGGCCAACCCTGCTCCCAAAAGACATCTGACCCAAGGCCCTGTTTACGCATGAGAGGTGCTGGGGGCTCACAGCAGTCCCGGATTTGGCCCCTTTTGAGTGTCCTGTGACCTAGGTCCGCTCCAGGCTAAGCCATGGCTTGCTTAATACTGGGGGAAGGCGCCATCTGGGACTGTCAGTGTCCTCGGTGGAGGCCCTGATTGTCTGAGGTGGGCCAGGGAGCCCCTCCTCTTGGGCCTCAGGCCACCTCTGCTGGCTCTGTTCCCCTCCCTCCCTCGAAGGCTCGTGGGAGGGGAGAGTGGGTGGCCGGCTCTGGCCCCAGGTCCCCTAGAGGGAGCGGGGTGAGGGGCGGGGGGGAGATGGAGGTCCCGGGATGGAGGTCGCTGCTTTCCCAGCCCCCTGCCGCTCCTGGACATCTGTTCCAGATCCTCCCGGCACTGAGCCGAGCCTTCCTGTCTGGGATGAAAGGCAGCAGCGGGGCCTGGCAGTTCCCAGCCCTCCACCAAGGCCTGGGGAAGCCTCTGGACTGGGGCCTGGGGGAGGGGGAGTGTGGGGGCAGTGGACGGTCATCAGGGTAATGGGCTGGGGGGAGAGTGGGGCAGTGGATGGTCGTCGGGGTAACAGACTAGTCACCATGCGCCGAGCACTCACTGAGTCGCACCCCAACCTAGCATGGTTGGTTCTTTTACAGACAGGGAAACTGAGGCTCTAAGGATGCGATCGGTTGCCCAGGGTCACACAGGCCAATAAATGGTGTCCCCTGGGGACCCTCTCCTCACCATCCCTCACTTGGAAATGGGCAGCGTTCAGGGCAGGCTGGTGCACATGTGTCAGGCATGGGGAGAACCCAGTCTGAGCTGTGGCTTTGGCGGGATGGGGGAGTCCTTCCTTCCTGCTTGCACACTTTCCTGGGTTGCTGGGAATCTCCTGGAACCGCAGCAGGACCCCTGAGCCCCAGGTGAGTGAGCTCTGAGCCCCAGAGCCAAGGGTGCCGCTGCGGATGGGCTCCTGCCGATCCACCTGCCACCCTCACGTCCAGGTTTCTTCATGTGCTGACTCCGCCCGGCTCACTGGCCGTGGGGCTATGGCTGTGAGCAAGACCACGTGCAGTCACTGCCTTGCGGGGCTCGAGGACCCCAGCAGATGGCCTGTACCGAGGCATGCCGTGGATGAGGATTCATGTGCTGAGAACACGCACTGGGGTGCACGAGCCTCTCTGGAGGTCAGGCAGGGCCTCGCTGAGACCTGAAGGATGGTAGGAGCTGCCCAGAGAGGAAGGGACGTTCAGGCCGGGGGACGAGGGGACAGCATGGGGAGCCAGGAGGAAGCATGGTGTGTTCTGGGCTCCACTGGGCCTGGATGGCCCCAGTGCAGGGACTGAGACAACCATGGGGCCTGGCCAGCCGCAGCGAGGAGCTGGGTCCAGCAGGGGCTGGACATCAGTCAGGGGGACCCTGCGGCCCCCAAAGGGCCTTGGAGCCAGCTGGGCTCCATGGGTGGCCTTGTTTGCCTTGGCTGGGGCCAGCGCTGGGGGCCAAGTCTTCCTTCCTTCTCCCTGGGGTTCTGGCTGGAACGCTGGGCCCAGGCAGGTCAGGGGTCAAGGCAGTGGCCCTGGCTACCCTCCATCCACCCACAGATCTGGCCCCCCAAGGCCTTGGCCCCCTTGCCCACCTCCCTGGGCCTCCGAGGACTCATCCAGGAATGGCAGGGGTGGGAAGCGCCAGAGCCCAGGAGGGGTGTAGTCAGCCTCCCGAGGCCTCCCAGCACCCAGATCGTCCCTGTCCACCTGCCCCTCTGGCTGCTGCCAGCTGCCCTGCAGCAGGGCCATAACTAGCCACGACGGGCACGCCTTCTGCCAGATCTTTGCATATGCTGCCACTTCTGCCTGGCACGTTTTCCCTTCCCACCTTCTGCTAACCCATGTCTCATTCATAAGCAAAACAACTGAGCGCGTGTGGTCCCTGTGCCGAGCCCTGGGTGTGCAGCAGGGGACAGGTACCCGTCCAGCCCACTCAGCTCAGAGGTGACCCTCTCCAGGATGGGGCAGGGGCCTGCCTGTGCATTCTGGCAGCCCCTCGCCCTTCCCCCCGGTCTGGATCACACTGTGCTGAGGTTTGGTTCCCTCAGCTGCCAGAGGGAATGTCCGTTTTGCAGCTGTACCCGCACTCAGCACTAGCCCGCTGCGGGGTAGGGGTAAACGTTGGTTGGGGAGTGAATGGAACAGCAGCTCCAATTTAGTCGTGCGCATGCTCCTTGCCTGGGACTGTTCCAGGTGTGTCACAGGCATTTGCTTGTTTAGCTCTGTTGTGGTTATGTCCATTTTGCAAACAGGAAAACTGAGGCACCACACTGAAGTCACTTGCCCAGTTAACCCAGGGAGGTCACGTATTTTGCCCAAGGCCACAGAACCAAAAAGCAGTGGAGCTGGGCTGTGAACCCCAGCATGCCCCGGCCACACCACACCTCCTCACTGGGAGCACGGCCTCACTGGCCTCGCAGACACAACCAGACTGCTAAACCGTGGCATCCTCAGCAGCGCCAGCCTCCCTCCCCTGCACGTCCTCCTTCCTGGCCAGCCCTCGCCAGGGCGGTGCCCACGCCATCTCATGCCTGGCTTTGCCTGTCGGAGTTGTGGTCGACATTCAGGGCTCCACCTGCACCTCCATCTGCACTGCCCTGGCCCAGCCTCCCACCTGCGCCTTTGCCTGGGTAGTCTGAGCAGTCTCCCGAGCTTAGCCAGCTCTGCATGTCATACGAGGGCCCCACGCTCAGGGTCCGGAAGAAAGGCGCCCGTGTGCACGGCGGCATTACCCGAAGGTAGAGGCAGCCCGTGTCCACCAAGGGTGGGTGGATAAGCCAAGTGTGGTCTAGCCATGCGATGGAATATTACTCAGCCTTACAAAGGAAAGAAATTCTGACGCATGCTAGAGCATAGAAGGACATTATGCTAAGTGAAGTCAGCCAGTCGGAAAAGGACAAATACCGTATGGTTTCACTTCCATGAGGCTCCTAGAATAGTCAAATCCATAGAGACAGAAGGTAGCATGGTGGGTGCCAGGGGCTAGGGGGAGGGCAGTGGGAGTCTGTGTTTCATGGGGACAGAGTTTCAGTTTGGGAAGATGAAAAGAGAGGTGGATGGTGATGATGGTTGCACAACAGTGTAGACTGTGGGTTCAGTTCAGTGCTTAGTGCCGCTGAACCACACACTTGCGAATGGTTAAGATGATAAATGTTATGCGCCTTTTGCCACAATAAAAGAAAATTTGGGGAAAAATGTATATATTGGCCCTTTGGGAGGCAGTTTGGTGACATGGATGGAAAGCCACCAGAATATTCTGGGCCTTAGGCAAAGGAATCCTACTTCTGGGAATTCAAATAAGGGAAGGAGCCTAAATGCATGAAAACGTTCATCAAGGCATTTTTTTTGTAGCAGGGAAAAATCAGAACCATGAGGGAATAGTTAAGTGAATTGTAGGACACAAATTCACACGATTGAAGTAGTTCAGTGACATCGCTGACGGAGTTTATAACAGACAGAAAACTCAAGTCTAAATGCTGAATGAAGAAAAAGACACAAGTTAGTACGTGTGGAATCAGATTTATATGTTAATACCCCTAAAGAGAAGGCACAAAAGAAAGACATCAAACTGGTAAGTGTGTCTGTCCTCTGGACTTTGGGTGACTTTTCTTCCTTCTTCAGTTTTCTTATATTTTCCCAGTTTTTTCTCATGGAACTTGCTCAAATTTAAAAACTGGAGAGAACACATTTTTACAAAAATTTTTAAAAAGCATCCGCCTTGCCATGTTCTGTTTTAAGATGTTTTTCAAAGTTCCGTTGCAGCACAGCTTGGCACTGCAACTCCCAGTCCCTTAAAAGAAAGCGTGTGTAGCAAACAGAGTCCGGATCTGGGGGCGGCCTGGTGTCTGCTCCTGTTACGAGCCGGCTTCGGGCCTCGGGACCAGGCAGGGGTTAGTCCAGATGTGCATTCACTAAAGGATGCTGCGCGGAGGTCACCGCAGGTCGGCGGTGCAGACTCCTTGGCAAACATCTAGCAGCCAGACACCTCCCGGGAGGGGAGCTTGGAGCCACTTGAAAGGTAGCTGGCAGCTAGAAGCGTGATCGGAAAAAGGCAGTCACTGGGATTTCATGCAAATGAGCAACATCACGCGATAGGGAACATCCCGGCTTTCCTTCCTTGCCAAGCCAGGAGGTGAGAGAAGATGCTGCAACATCACAGAGACACGGCAGGGACTTTTTGTTACAAGAGTTAATTAGAAAAGCCAAGAAAGCAACTTAATCCCTGCTTTGTGATGAAAAGGTTCTTGCAAAAGACAACCAAAAGGCTGGGAAAGGAAACAGCCCCAAGATCTTCTAAACAGTGACAAGAATTAAATTTGCAGCCTCAACCCAAACCCTTGCAAGCTCCAGGGGGTTATGGGCTCCCAGGTGATTGAGACAGGTATATTCCCATCAAGAAAGCTGAGCCAAAACGTCATCCCCAACTGTTAACTGGTGATGAAATTGCTTGGGAGTATGTGGCTCTTACCTCCAGGCCACCCCATATGCTGTTCCCTCTGTCTGGAATGCTGTTCCCACTGCTCCACACCTGGCTGGCTGTCATGCACCCCTGCTCATCCCACTGGCTTTTTGACTGACCACCTGCCCCACCTTCACTACTCACCACTGCCCCCTCCTCCCTCTCTATGCTCCTGCCAGCCTGAACTGCAGGCTTCACCACAAGGTGGCCACAGCTCCGCCGACATCCAGCCTGGTGTGGAACGCCCCTCTGCCCGCCTTCCCTGGCCAGTGGCTGCTTTTCCTTGGAGCCATGGGTTTGGGTGCCTTGTCAATGCTGCCTAAGCCTTCTTGGGCTGCTTCATCCTGTTCTACAAAGACCTGCCTGTCTCTCCCACTTGTCTGTGACCCCTTTGGGGCAGGTGACATGAATCCTAAGACCTGAGCATGGTGCCTGGCATACAGTAGGTGCTCAATAAATGCTTGCCAGTTGGGCAAGTATAGACAAAGTGGGATTTGCACCTGAGGAGGTTCTAATCCCATGAAGTTGAGGCAGGCAGGCCTGCTGGTGTGGCTAATGCTACCCCACGCGCACCTGCAAGTCGCGGTCCCCCCAAATGGGTCTCTTTAACAACAACAGCCGCATTCAGTGAGCACCTATTGTGTGCCAGGCACCTCACTAACTGTTTTACGCCACTTTATGGCTGAGATCCCCAGATAGTTCCCCCACTGTACGTGTTTCACTCATGACGAGTCTGGGGCTCAGGGGGGACATCACGCAGAAAGTAGCTGTCTCCACTTGACCCCCGAGTTGCCACCCAGAGCCAGGTTTCCCTCCCGCTCCGGGCTCTGTGGGGCCCCAGAGAGAGGGGGCTGCCCAGTGAGGGGTGCTGGTGTGAATGGAGATGTGGAGGTGCCACTCGCCCCCTCCCAGCCCTCACCTCCTTGCTGATCCAGCAGCTGGGCACAGCACAGGCCCCCCCCACCGCCAGACACCAGGAACGCCAAGCTGTGTCCTCTCCAACCAGCTGGGACATAAAGCCCATCGAGAATGACACCGGGACAGTCATAAAATCAAGCCGGCCCACATCCGGCACTGACCAAGCAGAATGAGCTCAGATCGGAGAGGCTTATTTTGGGAAAATGGAAACAAAACAAAACCCTTTAATTGGAGCCATCTGGGAGCAGTGGCCTGGGGAGGGGCGGGAGGGGCCAGGGCTGGGAGCTGAGCTGGGAATTTGTGGGTGAGGCTGCCCTGCCCCCACGGGCATCAGAACCAGGCGGGTGAGCTGTTCCCAGCCTGCAGGTGGGGGGGATCGCAGCAGGGCCCCTCGGCCCCATCATCTGGCCACCCACTGTGCCTGCTCTTCCTCTCCCATCCCAGCTCTTGGCAGTTCTGGGTGTGGTGAATTCCTGCCCCATGACCACGATGCCAGACACCTCAAGAGCCTGGCTGACCAGGGCTGTGCCCATCACAGCCCTCCATCTTTGGACTAGGTCTAAGCCCCAAATATGAGTTGAGCTTGTCAGGTCTATTGTTTAACCTGGAGAGAGCAAACAGATTTCATCCAATTGATTATTACCTAGGGCCTTGTGTTAGGAAGGAGTCTGAGGTCCAGTCTGAGCAGCGACATGACTGAAGTATGCAAACTACAAGTCCGCAGAGAAGTGGCAGGGCATTCAAGACTATTGCAATAAATCAGGGAACAGATGAGAGGAGAGCAGACATAAAGAATATTCCAGAGAAAGAGCTAGTGATCTAGAGAATGCTGAAGTCACAAGGCTGAGGAGGGAGTTGACTCACAAGTTTCTTGTTTTGGTGCATAGAGAGACCAGGGGAGGAAGCAGGTTGCCTTTACTTTTTTTTTTCCATATGTATAACACAAAATTTGAGTCTCTGCTTTCAGTTCTTTTGGGCATATACCCAGAAGTGGAAGTGCTGGATCATATGGTAATTCTACTTTTAGTTTTTTTTTTTTTCTTTTCTTAAATGGACCTAACTAAAAGTCACTGACTTGCTTTTAGTTTTAACCTTTCAGAAGCGTAATCACCAGGTGTGAAGGTGATAAGGGATATTTTCCAACAGTTCTCACGGAAACTCAAATGTTAGGTTCTTCTTTGGGGTAAAACAGCCTCTTCTCGGTTTACAAGGTTATTCCCAAGTTGCAAAAATCCCTTCTCCCTGTTTCTCCTGTGTTTTATTCCTCAGTCTTGGCTGCCACAATCAGACAGAAAGTGTGAGGATACTTTTTTCCTGCATCTGTAGTGGAAACCTCAGCAGCAGACGGTCGTGGCTCCAGGCCTGTCAGATAGATGCATTATTCTGGTTTCTTGAGAACTGCTGAACTGTTTTCCACAGGGGCTGCTCCAGTTTACGCCCCACCAACAGTGGGAACAAGACTCGTAGCGTCGCCACACCCTCACCAACACTTGCTGTTTTCTGCTTTTTGGTAGGAGCCACTCTAGTGTATGTAAGGCCCAATTTTTTTTTTATATATAACATATGTCATATTTATAACCGCTTTATGGCAATACAATTCACATAGCATATAATTTACCCACTTACAGTATACAGTCCAATGTTTTTAGTGTAGTCACAGAGTTATGCACCCATCTCCCCAATGTTAGAACATTTTTATCACCCTCCCCAAAGCAATCCTGTACCTGTTAGCAGTCACTTCCCATTTCCCCCCAGTCCCCATCCTGAACCCCCAGCGGTGACAACCACAGCCTACTTTCTGTCTTTGTGGACTTGTCCACTCTGGACATTTACTATGAGTGGAATCATGCAGCATGTGGTCTTTTGCCATTAGCTTCTGTAGTGTTTTCAAGGCTCATCCACGTTGTAGCACATGTCGGTGTTTCATCTCTTTTTATTGCCCAATAATATTCTGTTCTCTGATATACCACATTTAATTTATTCATTCTTCAGTTGGGGGACATTTGAATTGTTTCCGCTCTTTAGCTGTCATGAATAATGCCGCTGTGAACATCCATGTCCCTGTTTTCTGTGTGGACACCCATTTTCATCACTCTTGGGTCTACACCGAGGAGTGGGACTGCAGGGTCATGTGGTGACTCTATGTTGAACATTTTGAGGAACTGCCAGATTGTTTTCCAAAGTGGCTGCACCATGATACAGTCCCACTAGCACTGTATGAGGCTTCTGATTCCTCCACATTCTCACCAAAACGTGCTATTATCTGTCTTTAAAAAATGTTTTTTAATATTTATTTTTTATATTTAGAGCTGAGGTCTTGCTCAGTTGCCCAGGGTGCAGTGCAGTTGGCATGATCATAGCTCAATGAAACCTGGAGCTCTTGGGACCATGCAATCCTCCTGCCTCAGCCTCTTGAGTAGCTGGGACTGCAGGTGTGCACCCCCATGCCCAGCTAATTTTTTATTTTTATTTTTTTAGAGACAGGGTCTCACTATGTTGCCCAGACTGGTCTCAAACTCCTGGGCTTAAGCGACCCTCCTGCCTTGGCCTCCCAAAGTGCTGGGACTTCAGGTGCCTTTTGATTCTAGCCATCCTGGTGGGTGTGAAGTGGTGTCTCACTGTGGTTTTGATCTGCATTTCCCTGGTGGCTAATGATGTTGAGCATCTTTTTACATGCTTCTTGTCCATTTGTATATCTTCTTTGAAGAAATGTCTGTTCAGATCCTGTGGTTTTTAATTGGGTTGTTTGTCTTTTTGTTATTGAGTTGTAAGAATTCTTTGTATAATTTAGACACAAGTCCCTTATCGGATATATGATTTGCAAATATTTTCTCCCATTCTTTGCCTTTTCATTTTATCTGTGGTGGTCTTCGAAGGACAAAGGCTGTGGTTTTGATTAAGTCCAACATATCAGTTTTTTCTTTTGTCTTGTGTGCTTTTGGTGTCATGTCTAAGAAGCATTTGCCTAATGCAAAGTCACAAAGATTTACTCCTGTTTTCTTCTAAGAGTTTTATAGTTTTAGCTGTCACATAGAGCCAAGATGTTTAGGCAGAGGACTGAAGTCCTCCGTACCAAGGCTAGGCAGTGACAGAGGTGGCAGCAGCTGGCAACCTGCTGGGGTCTCTGGGACCAGGGACAGAAGGGCCAGAGAGGAGCAAGCAGAGCCTGGGGAGGGGCAGTGCACGCCTGCTGCTGATGGGACGGTGTCCAGGAGGGGCTCCTGCTGTGGGTCGTTCTTTCCTTCATTCATTTGTTGGTGCACAAACACTCTGTGAGTGCCTGCCAGGTGTTGGGTACCCTACTAGGTGCTGGGGTGGCAAAGACTAAAACACAGAAGCCAGGTGCTGGCGGTGAGGAGCCCTGTCCAGCACGGGAGGCCCAGGGTGAGCAGCGATTTCTGCGTGGGGAGCTGGGTTCCAGAGACGGAGCGGGAGATGAGCTAGGCTGGGGACTGTGCTGCAGGAGGGCCCTGCCCTGGATGGGGGAGAAGGAGGGGTGGGGTTCGGCTAAAGGAAACCTTCTGTGAGGAGGGGGTACCCGAGTGGAGTCCTGGATGGGGGAGTAGCATTTCAGACAGTGGGGAAATGGCCTTTTAAAATTCACCTTTTATTTCCTTTTCATTATTGAAATCATGCACGCACTTAGTGTGGAAATCAAATACTTCCTAGGGCAGACGGTGGAAGGCACAGTTTCCCCCCTCACCTGCCCAGCCGCTCTCCACCGTGCACTCTCCGAGCTCCGAGGTCTTGTCCCCTCGCCTCCGTGCCTCCCCGCCGCGTGCTGGCACTGCCACGCTGTGGTTTTTCTGTTCCCAGGCATTGCTCATTGACATCCCATGATGGAAGAGCAGGAATTAGGGACTCCCTCCCCACCCACAGCCACCTTCCTATCCCTGGCCTCCCAGTGTGGTTGAGTCATTGTGACGGATCTGGGTTCCTCGATGCAGGTTCTCCTGGGGCAGGATGGCGGTGGGGTGGCAGGGTGGTGCCTAAAGCCCCAAGACCCCCATCGTAGTGTCAGTGGCATTGGTGGGGAGCTAAAGCCAGAGAAGGGGAGAGGCCACTCGGGACAGGTGGGGACAAGCAGAGGGGCTCAGGAGGGGGCCGAGGCGGGCAGGGAAGAGGAGAGCAGGCAGACCCAGGAGGGTGGGCTGCACAGAGGCCCCAGGGTGGGTGACTCCTGAGGTGCTGGGAGTGCTCAAGGGCCCAGGGAAGGCAGGGTCCCCTGGCTGTGGCCATGAGGGGCTGTTGGGGAGGGGGCCTTTGCAAGAGCAGTTTCTGTGGAGTGGCCCAGAGACGCTGAATCGCAGTGGGTTGAAGGTCAAGGTGGGGATGAGGCCGTGGTGGATGGAGACCTCTCTTGGGAAACTTGGATCAGGAGGAAATTAGAAGCTGGAGGGAATGAGGGGTCCAGGAGGATTTTGTTAGGGGTCTGTAGTCATTGCGAGGGAATGAGGCCAAAGGCACAGGTGGAAGGGTTGACTTTGTTGGGGTATAGTAGAAGAAATAACTTTCTAATGGTAGAGCAGGCATTTTAAGGAGGCGGCAACTTCCTGTTGCTGGAGCTGTTTGAGCAGGAAGAGACGGCTGCCTATCGGAGGTGTGCAGTGCAGATTGCTCTGCGGGGAGGAGAGTTCACCTAGATCAGTGATGGCGAATACCTGGGAAGCACGCCGGCATTGTCCCCTCCTGTGCCTCCGACAGTCATCACTAATTGATGGTGACACTGCCAGCCCGGAGCTCCAGACAGCCTCTAACGGTGTGTCCAGGAGAGTTTATGCAGTGCAGTCATCTGCCCTCCCTGGACCAGGGCTCTGACTCTCCCTTCCCTCCTGTAAAATGGGTCCGCGTCTTCCTGGCCACAGGGAAGGCCTACGAGATCACCTACGTGAGGCTGAAGTTCCACACCAGTCGCCCTGAGAGCTTCGCCATCTACAAGCGCAGCCACGCCGGCGGCCCGTGGGAGCCCTACCAGTTCTACAGCGCCTCCTGCCAGAAGACCTACGGCCGGCCCGAGGGCCAGTACCTGCGCCCCGGCGAGGACGAGCGCGTGGCCTTCTGCACCTCCGAGTTCAGTGACATCTCTCCGCTGAGCGGGGGCAACGTGGCCTTCTCCACCCTGGAGGGCCGGCCCAGCGCCTACAACTTCGAGGAGAGCCCTGGGCTGCAGGTCAGAGAGGGAGGGGCTCGGGGTCGGGCCTGGGTGGGGGCCAGCAGGAGCGTCAGAGGGTGGGACACGGACCTGTTAGCCTGGGTCGGAGCCAGAAGAGAGTCAGAGGGCAGGACACGGGGGACCGGTGAGACCTCACGGTTTTCAAACTATACAGCACAGAAGCCTTTGTTGAGTCTGAACCTTTTGTGGATGCCCAATAATGAACTGGACGGCTGGAGGCTGCAGCTGACAGGAGGTGTCCCTGCCCTGGCCTCCTGTGGCATAGCCCTGTGGCCCCCGGGAGCCCTGTGACAACCACCAACTCACCTGGCCCCTTCTTTATACAGGGGTGGAAACTGAGGCCTGGAGGGGCAGGGACTCTCCAGGGGCACATGCAGTGGAGAAGGGCGCAGACAGAGCCTGAGTGTCCCCACTCCCAGCTGGAACTCTCTGGAACGCTCTGCCGGGGCCTTGTGTCCCTCTGTGAACTGATAACAGGGCCTGCTCCGTGTGTCCGAGGGCTTTCCCACAGATAAATGGGAAAATGTGCCAAGAACATGAGCTTTGGAGTCAGAGTCCCGGGTTCGATGCTGTCAGGCAGCGCTAGCTACCAGAACTTTCTGTGATGATAGAAGTGGCCGCTGGCTCCACTGTCCAGTGTGGAGCCACGAGTCACCGTGAAATGTGACTAGCATAACTGAGGAAGTGGACTTTAAGTTGTATTTACTTTTAATGAATTTTGATTTAAATAAACACGCGTAGCTAGTGGCTGCCACCCTGGAGAGTGAAGCTCTGGGGTCGCGGGAAGGTATATAGTGGCCAGCACAGCGCCTGGCACGCAGGGGACGCTCGTTCACTCTGCAGACCAGTGTGCACCGTAGCTTCCTGTCCTCGTCCTCACGGCAGAGAGCAGCAGGCCTGTGGCCACGGCCATCCGTTCAGGACCCTCCAGTTCAGTCCACGTGGGTCTGCTCAGGCTTGGGGTCCTGCCAGTATTGGCCCCTGCGTGTCCACGTTCCCGTGTGTCAGTCGCCATTCAGCCACAGACAGGCGTGCTGGTCTGCTTGGCGTCGCAGGGTGCTGGACAGCTCAATAGTCCGTTACCTGGTGGAGACAGGCCTCTCCCCGCGAGACTTTCAAAGCACCTGCTTTGCCCATCTGGGATTACAAGGGCACCGGGGTTAGATTCCTCTTTGTTTACGGAGGGACACCGAGGCCCAGAAGGAGGTCATGTCCTGCCCAGGCCGTGCACCCAAGAAGACATGGAGTCTCTCCAAGACCACCCACAGGTTCCGTGGTTCACTATGCTCAGAAAGCTGTTACACTCACGGTTATGATTTATTGCGGTAAAAGGATACGAGCTAAATCAGCCAAGGGAAGAGGAGCACAGGGCAGGGGCCAGGAGAGACCAGGCTGAGGCTTCCAGTTGTCCTCTCCCAGTGGGGTCACGTGGACAGCACTTACTTCTCCCAGCTGCGACATGTGACCGTGTGCACAGAGCATTGCCAACAGGAAAACCCACCCGAGCCTGGAAGTCCAGGGTTTTTATTGGAGTTTGGCCACGTAGACACGGCTGACCTGTCTCCAGCCCCCGCAGAGGTCAAGCCAACACTATGTGGCCCAAGAGCCCCACCAGAGATCACAGGGTCAGCACAGACTGTCTGATGTGGCCCAAGGGAAGACACTCCTGTGAGGCAGGACATTGCAGGGGCTTCGAGGTCACTTCCCAGGAGCCAGGGGCAAAGGGCCAGGCCTCTCTTTGGGCCAGGTGAATCCTTTACCACCCAGAGCCACATCTGCAGACATCCAGGGCCTGCTTGTCCCGTTAGAAGTGTCCACACGTCCTCATCATGATTTTGCTTAAAATTCATTTCTTCTCTATGGGGGCTCCAAGCTCTGTAGCTGAGAAAACCTCGGACAAGGTCAGATGAAGACAAGCGGCAGGGCCAGCCCCGCTGCCCCCTGCGTCTGTGCTGCCGTCACCTGCAGAGAGGCTTGAACTCAGACCCTGGCAGGTGGAGATTTTCTGACTTGTTGCCTCATGTGTTCTGGACGTTGTCCCCAGTGGAGAAATGACCTTCTCAGAAACGCCTCCCCTGTTTCTCCCAGGCAGAAGCCCAGGTCCGAGGACAAAGAGAAGCCAGCCCAGCTGGCCCGCTTGCCTTTGTCCTCTCTCTGGACACATCTGGGGGGTGGGGTGCCTCTGTAGGGGACATGGAGCACCAAGGGATGTGGCTGCTGGGCTCAGGTCCCTCTGTCCCCACGGAGGGGTCGAGGACCTTGGGGGAGAAGCCGACCTGGCCGTTGCAGAGTCAAGTGGTCACCTGAGCACCACTTAGACCACAGAGCTCAAGCTGTCCACCTCCTGCTTCTCCTAACACCACCGTCTGAATCCAGGCTCTGTCCACAGTCCACTCCGGTGCTCACTCGTCCTGCAAGCAGGAGCCTGTGCAAGTTGCAAACACCCATCGTCTGAGTACAGCGGGCTTTGGTTTGCCCTAAAATGACCTTGAAGGCATCAAGGAGTGCCTCTTACAATCTGGGCTAATGAAAACATTGCCCACCAGCTCCCATCCTGTGTCTCAGAGACTTTGCCCCTTCACTGCCGTGGTCTTCACAGACTGCTGGAGCAGGTCACAGGAAGCGCATGCAGGAGCCCGGAGGACGGTCACTAATGGGCTAGAGACCTTGGGCAGGTTATTATCCTCTCTGGGCCCCACTGTGTGACGAGAGCGTGGGGGTAATCACAGGAAGGTGGACTAGCCTGGTGGTTAAAGCCTGGACCTTGGGGACAGATAGACCCGAATCCCGGCTCTGCTACGCACCAGCCCCGCAACTTGGAGCAGAATGCTTACCCTCTCTGAGCCTCCGTCTCCCTGTCCGTAAATGGGGTAAAAACGATCCCACTCCTAAGGCTGCTGTGAGGACCCAGCCCTAGTCACACAGTGAGGGTCAGCAGCTGCTGTGCACCTTCAGCTTGGACATGGGCTGGTTCGGGTTCTCTAGCAGGCATGTCTTCTGGAGAAAGAAAAGTCGCAGTGCCCTCGGCTACAATGGCTGGGTGTCTCCAGCCCAGGCCTCAGCTCCTTGGTCCTTTGCTGCTCCAGGGACCAGCAGCACAAGCGTCGCCTGGGTGCTTGTGAGAAATGCAGGATCTCGGGCCCCACCCTTCTCTGAGTCGGGAGCTGCATTTGGCCAGGCTGCGGAATGTGAGGGACACAGCCTTCGGTGGCTTGGGGAGTGACTGGGACCCACAAGCTCCAACACAAAGTTGGCTGAGTGCTGCAGGTCCCACTTAGTTTTCTGGTGCTGGACCCCTCTCCCTGGCCGAAGCACACCCGGCAGTGGCTCTAGGTTGCTGAGCTCAGGGGAGAGGAGGGGTCCCCTGGCCTGAGTCGTGCTGGGGCGAGGACAGACTGCCAGGAGCTCCTTTTCTATACTGATGGCCTGATTGCTGAACCAGGGGCTCCTGGGCTGAGTGGAAATGCTGATTAACATGCAGCACAGCCGCCGCTGATTACAGCAGCAGGTGGATGAAAATGTCAGCCTGCACGTGGGTCCCCCGCTCCCCCCACGCTCTCCCACGGAAGCTGCTCACTCAGCGAGCAGCAAGTATTTATCAAGCACCTGCTGCGTGCCAGGCAGGGCCTGGGGGTGGGGATGCAGCGAAAACAAGGACCCCAAGTCCCTGCTCTCCTGGGGCTTCCCTTCCAGTGAGAGAGATGTCACCTGGCACAGGTGACCTGTCTGCGGGAACTGGATTCTCAGCATGTGAGAAGCCGAGGAACCAAGGGCCTGCGCCACTCAGGGCCCAGCTGAGCAGGGGAGGAGGTCGCTGGAGCACGTCCTCCTCAGGTGACCTCTAGAATGGGTGGGAGCCCTGCACGGCAGGGTCTTAGATGGGTGGCCGAGGCCCTCTCCCCACACCCCTGCTGCCTCCTGAGTGTCTCCTGGACTCACGCTCAGCACTGACATTGGCCTTCATCCTACAAACACCCTTGTGGGGGAGGCAATGTCCTTGTTCCATTTCATAGTTGGGGAAATGGAGGCTCCAAGATACTGAGCGACGTTGCACAGTCCGTGGGTGGCCTGTCCCAGGCTGGCGTGAGCCCAGAGCACCGGCTCTTTATTTCTGCAGTGTTCTCAGAATTTGTCTGGGCCTGGCCTGGCCTGTGCCCCAGGAGTCCCCAGGTGGCCAGCTGGCCCTGCCAGCACACACGTGGTGACCTGCTGATGGTGTCCCTCTCCCTTTTGCCCCAGGAGTGGGTCACCAGCACCGAGCTCCTCATCTCTCTAGACCGGCTCAACACGTTTGGGGACGACATCTTCAAGGACCCCAAGGTGCTCCAGTCCTACTACTACGCCGTGTCTGACTTCTCTGTGGGTGGCAGGTAGGCGTGAGGCAGGGTGAGGCAGGGGGGAAGCAGGGCCCCGGCGCCTGGTCCTCAGGGGGAAGAAGGAAGGCCTTGGTGGCCGGCCCCACCCTGCCTCCCCAGCCCCTCCGTCAGCTGCGTCCACCGCACCCAGCTGCTCACCACTTTCTGGACGCTGGGTCTTTGCATGCCGTCCCCTCAGCCTGGAGGTCCCTTCCCCTGTCCCCACCCAGGTGCTCCCGGCCCCGCCCCCACGCACTCTCAGCATCCGGTCAGTGCAGTGGCTTTTGTCTGTTTCTCCTGCAACATCTGTCCCTTCTCTGAGAAGCCGGGTACCCAGCAGGCAGAGGCCCGTCTCTGCCTCACATTCCAGGGCCCGTCCACGTGCGGCCACCTGGCACTGGGTGCCCAAGGAGGGCTGTGGAACGAGGGGAGGCACGAATGTCTGCAGCATAAACGTTTCTCAGGTTTCCTCTTTGAAAGGAGCCCGGGAGACAGATGTGTTCCCGCCCCAGTCACCTGGGGGCGGCAGACAGGATCTAGTGGCTCCCTGGTAAACATGTCAGCACCAGCACAGGAGGCAGGGGAGAGGGCGTGCCCCAGGGTCAGAGGTCAGGAGGTCAGGGTGCTGCAGACAGCCGCAGCCTGGGCTTGCACCAGCAAGTGGGAGGCAGGGCTGGAGGGCGCAGGTGCGGCTGAAGAGTGTCAGGGCCTTGCCGTTTGCCCTCATCCCACAGTCACCGGGAAGCTGCAGGAGGATTTGGCCGGGGTAGTAACAGGCTCAGATTTTTAAACTGCCCCCAGCCTAGTGGGGAAAGGATACAGGAGAGGAGAGACTAAGCAGAGGTTACAGCTGGGAGCAGAGCCGGGTGGGGGGTGTGAATGATGGGCCATGGGGGTGGGAAGCCAGACTGACGCCCAGCTCTGGGCTTCTGAGGTTCAGGGACACAGGTGGCCTTGGTGAGATGGAGACAGCAGGAGGGGCATGGGGCCCAACTGCCTGCACCTCAGGGTGTCTGCACACTCCAGGGAAGCCTGGGGCTGGCAGTGTAGGGCCACTGGGGGGCTGTGAGGTCCCCTCTGCTCCTCCTCCAATGCACTCTGTGTGTCAGGTCAAACCTCCCAGGAGGTGGCCCTCGAGGGGTGGCGGACAGTGCCGTGAGCTCCAGCACCTGCTGTCAGGAGGCTTCCGGCCAGAGAACATCTGGGCCCCAGCTGTGAAATCAGACCACCCTGGGATCGCCAGCTGGCTGGGGAGGCTGCTCCTGGCGGGGCGCAGGTGGCCCCAGCAGCCCGGGCCCCATGATGGCCCACAGGATCTCGTTGTCCTTCCTTGGTGTCAGAGGGCTTCATGGAGGAGGGAGGTGTTTGCAGTACCCCCTCTGGGATAGGAGTTGGTCCCTTGTCACTTGCCTGGTGACCACTGTTAGCACAACTGCCTGTGCCTGCCACACACACCCCAAAAATGCAGGGTGCTGTGAGGACATACTGCCGTGTGCCTTCCCGCACCCCGTGTCCCCAAATAAGAGACAGCATGGGGGCCCTGGCAGTGGCCAGTGATTCGTTGATACTTGCTGAAGGCACAGCCTGGAACGTGGCCTGTGGGAGCCACCAAGTGGCCAGAGGAGTGGCCAGGAGCCCAGGGGCTGTATGGAGCAGGAGAGGACGGGCTGCAGCTTCGAGCTCTCCCACTCAGCGCCAGTTGCCTCCGAGGCCTGAGCCTGTTTCCTCACCTGTGAAATGGGGTTAAGGACGGTCCTCCCACCCCAGTGCTGCGGCTCCTGCGGGGACACCTTGCCTTGGTCCAGGGCCGGCTCAGAGCGAGGCCAGGAGTGGTCTTCCTCTCAGTGGCTCAGTCTGGCCCCTTGGGACAGGGACGGTTGTGCGCAGGGTCAGGCTCCGCCAAGCACGCTGCACGGCCCCGGAGTGCCTCTTTGTTCCTGCCCGAGTCCGTCTCCAGATCCTGTGGGTGGCCGTCCCCAGGGCTGCGCTTAGAAACAAACTGACTGGGGACTTGTCCCCTGGAAGGGGCCACCTCTTGCCCTTTGAGACACAGTCACAGGAGAACCACAGGAGGCCGCCTCCCTGGCCCCCGACGCCCACTGCCCCTGTGACCGCTGGGCCCCCCTCCACCCAGGAGACTAAGGTGACAGTCATCCCTAGGTGGGCATCTTCCCCATGCCTCAGTTCTTCCGTCTGATAAGTGGAGGGGATAACAGGCTTGTGAAGATGTGATGGTTTAATTTGTACGGAGCTTACGACAGCCCAGTGTGGCCAGTTCTCTGGCGCTGCTGCCCCAAGGCATGCAGTGGGTGTTCAGTAGAGGCCACGATTGAGCGGTGGACTGAGGGGCTGCCTGGAGATTCACCCCTCGTCTGCCCTGCTGGCGCCCCCAGATTCTCCTCCTCCGTGTCTTTCCCAGGTGCAAGTGCAACGGCCACGCCAGCGAGTGCGGCCCCGACGGCGCGGGCCGGCTGGCCTGCCGATGCCAGCACAACACCACTGGCCCCGACTGCGAGCGCTGCCTGCCCTTCTTCCAGGACCACCCGTGGGCCCGGGGCACTGCCGAGGCCGCCCACGAGTGTCTGCGTGAGTGTCCTGGGGACCTGAGGCTGCTGGTGCAGGCTGGGAAAAAACTGCTGAAACTTCGCAGTCGGGGCTGCTCCTGGGCGGCCCAGTGGGCAGCTTGGGGTCCCTGTGCTTCTGTGGAGTTGGGGAGCTGATGGGAGCCCGGGGGTGCATTTATGCCTCATCATTCCCCCCGCCCAGGGAGCTCCCCAGACCAAGTCCCCCCAGCAGAGGCGCCGTGGTGGAAGGGCCCACAAGGCCCCGACTTGCTGCTTTGTTTTAGCTGCTCCCAGCCCAGCCACTAATCAAAGCCAGGCCACCCCGTGCATGGGGGGTGCCAACCTGCCCACCCAGCCTCTCCCACAGGCCCCCAGGCAGCCCTTTGACGTCCCACAGCCCCCACCCTGCCATGTGATGTGGCTTTGATGGCCTAACCTCAGAGAAACCCTGGGGAAAGGACGGTGCCATCATAGCTTCCCCAGGGACGCGGGGCTGCTAATGGGGAATCTGCCACCTTCCCTGCTGGCTGGTGTGTCGGCTGCCCCAGCTCCCAAGCCCTGCCTCATCCCCACACGGTCATCTGGTTTCCTTCAGGCTCTGTCGCCAGGCCTGTGTCCCAGCTGGCGCTACTGCTGCTGTGGGGGCAGCGTCTGCACAGACAGGCTCCGGGCCCTGCAGTCTTCTTGGGCTGGGCCTCTGGCAGCCAGAACTGGGGCAGGGAGGGGACAGCCTGTTCCGAGGGACAGGGCACTGTTGCAGGATCTGCCCTGGGGCCCTAATGGGTTCCTGCTGCCCCACGGGCTTCTACCAGGGAGCCCTCCCAGGCCAAGGAAGCCGTGCTGGATGGCTTGCATGTTCTGGGCCTGCAGCTTTCTCCATGGTGGGGACACACCTGGCCAAACTGCTTCTCCTGCCACGTCCTCAGCTCTGTGGTCACATCCCTGTCCTCCCAGACACCAGCCTGGACACTGGGCTTTCAGGCTGACTCACAGCCCCTCAGTCCTGAATTCTGCCCCGTCAGCGTCCCTCCAGGACATCTCGCTTGAGTCCTACACAGCCAGTGCCTTGGTCCTGGCCCTGTCATCTCTCCTCTGAGTGCCTGAAGCTCCCTCTTCCCTCCTCTACTTGCTGTCGAGCCTCCTTCCAACGTGCAAATTCAATCACATCCACTCCCTGCTTCGACCCTCCCGCGGCTCCCCTTGCCCAAGCTGATGTCCGCTGACCACAGCGGCCCAGCCTCCTTGGAGCAACTCTGCCCACCTCTGACTTCACAGCTGCCCCTGCTCAACGCTGCTGCACGGCGTCCCCTCCCCTCCCATCACACGCATGCCACCCACAGCCGGCCTCACGGCACACTTACCCCCAGCCACACTTGCCCCTCTGGCCCTGCCGTGGTCTGCCTCCTGCCTGCAGCACACTCCCTGCCCCCTGCCCTCGGCCGACTCCCCGCTCAGCCCTCAGAATCAGCACAGCCACGACTTCCTCCAGGAGGAGGGTCCTGTCACCCCACACAGCCACAGGAGCCCCCTTGCTCCTTCCAGCTCCCGGAGCCCCCTTGCTCCGTCACAGCCTGGCTTGTGCATCTGGCCCCCATCAAACTGCGGGCAGCATGAAGGCAGCAACCGGGTCCACAGCTCTCCCTGACCCTCGCCCTGGCTCGCCACGGGAGCCGAGATGGAGCCTGGCTTTCACACGTACTTTTTAAAATGACTTAATGAGCAAATGAAGGGTGACAGGCATTTTCTGTGCTCCTGAGTAATCTTAGCCACTGGGAATCAGATTCATACTATTATCATGGCTTGGAGAGCCCATAGGGATTTTTGGATTGAGCCACTCCAGGAGGCAGTCAGCCTCTGATCTGTGACCAGATGACCATAGATCCTGGTTTGCCTGGTCCTGTTTCTGCCTACTGTTTTATGTATTTACTAACTGTGTCCCCTTTGCTCTTAAGTGTCTTGTTTTGGAAAATCAATCAGTTGGTCTCCATATCCTTGATAAAGCTGAGCCTGAGCTCCATTCTGGACCATGCCCTTGCCTTTCCGTGTGCTGGCTGCTCACCCGGCACAAGGAGGCCGACTGGGCAGCTCACGCACAGCCTCCCACCTCCCGCCCACAGCCTGCAACTGCAGTGGCCGCTCCGAGGAATGCACATTCGACCGGGAGCTCTTCCGCAGCACGGGCCACGGCGGGCGCTGTCTCCACTGCCGTGACCACACGGCTGGGCCACACTGCGAGCGCTGCCAGGAGAACTTCTACCACTGGGACCTGCGTGCGCCGTGCCAGCCCTGTGACTGCCACCCAGCAGGTGAGTGGGCCCCGCTGCCCCAGCCTCCACCCACGCCCTGGTCTGGCCTCCGCTGCCCTGTGCCCCTCCTCCCCCAGGCTCCCTGCACCTCCAGTGCGATGATGCGGGAACCTGCGTCTGCAAGCCCACTGTGACCGGCTGGAAGTGTGACCGCTGCCTGCCCGGGTTCCACTCACTCAGTGAGGGAGGCTGCAGGTGAGGGCGGCCGGGGGTGCGGGTGTTGGGAGGCCCAGGACGGATGCTCGCTGGTGTACTTGGACTGACTGGCAGGGAGCGTGAGGGACAGGATACTGGCTGTCCCCTTCCCTCCTCCCTCCCCATCTTCAGCATTCCTGTATTCTGCGTCTTGGGGAGGATCAGGGACACCCAGCCCTGGGGAGGCAGAGAGACATAACAGACACTTAACAAGACTTGGTGCCAGGTCCCGTGGAAGCCCAGCTGGGCTGGGGGTGAAGGGCTTCCCACAGGCAGCGCCAAGTTCTGGTCTGAGACCGGATGAGTGTCCCCAGGGCCAGTGAGGGGGGGTGTTCCAGACCAGGGAAGAGCATAGCAAAGGCTCAGAGGCAAGTGCAAGGTGAAGCTCAGCACAGGTGAGCAGGGCAGGAGGATATGCAGAGGAGCAGGGTGCAGAGGGTGGGGCCTCAGTGGGGCCTCGGAGGCCTGGGGAGGGTCAGGCAGAGGCTGGTGGAGGCTACAGCACAAACACCCAACGGCCCGCGGGGCTGGCTGTGGAAAGGCAGAGAACAGGCAGGTTCTAGAGCCCCTTGCAAG
The DNA here is from genome assembly GCF_020740605.2 of Lemur catta. Classification (NCBI taxonomy): domain Eukaryota; kingdom Metazoa; phylum Chordata; class Mammalia; order Primates; family Lemuridae; genus Lemur; species Lemur catta. The sequence continues at coordinate 5,288,033 of NC_059137.1, read as the reverse complement.
GCAGAGCTGGCAGGACATGACCAGGAGGAAGGCATGGAGGGTGGCCCTCAGGGTTCTGCTCCAGGCATCTGGGCAGGTAGAGGCTGAATGTCGTCTGGTTATGTGGGGTCCACGGTACCTAGTGGGACAGCCCAGGAGAGAGGTGGGCAGGGGCCCCGGGCCGGGACCTCACAAGGGCCCTCCAGCCCATTTACCATCACTCGACCGAGAAAATACACAACAATCCAAATAAATACAGCTGTTATAAATTCAGAAGCACTTTCAAATGAACTTGGCATTGGTTAATAGCAACAGCCTCCTCGTGTATTTGAAAGGCAGTGGAAATGTATTGGAGTGGGGGTATGGGGAGTCTCAGAGTCCTTGCAAAACACTCGGTGGTTCTGGGCAAAAAACTGGCCACTAGATGGGGACCTGGCTGCTTGCCCGGGGCCCCTCTGGCCTCTGGGCCTTTGCACGTGCCATTCTGGAGCATTCTGCCCACCCACCCGGTGTCTAGCAGACTCCTCATTCTTCAGTTCTCAGCTAAGGTGCCACTCTCCCACCTCCCACCTGCCCCTCAGCTGTGTCAGGTGCCCCTGCTTGGTGCTGCCACAGCCCCTTGGAGGTCTCCTCCCACAGCACCTATCACAGTGTGGGGTCCCTCCTCACTGGACCATGGGGTTCATGAGGGCGGGAGTTGTGCCTTGCCACATGGGTGGGGGGATGGGTGGAAGGAGGGGTGGAGGGAGAGATGCTTGGGTGGGTGAGTGAATGGGTGGAAGGGAGGTTGATGGATAGAAGGATGGAAGGATGGATGGATGGATGGATGGATGAGTGGGTGGGTGGGTCACTTCCTTGGCAAGGTGGGAACAAGGGCAGGTTCTGGGGTCCGTCTGCCTTCTGATGATCTTGGGAACAGGGAAGGGTAAGGAGTTTTGTCCCTAGGGTGGGCAGTTCCCACTGTGAAGTTGCTCATTGGACACTCTGCTTGGCAGACCCTGCACCTGTGATCCTGCTGGCAGCCTGGGCACCTGTGACCCCCGCAATGGGCGTTGCCCCTGCAAAGAGAATGTGGAAGGCAACCTGTGTGACAGGTGGGTGAGCTGACCCAGCAGTAACCCTTCTGGAAGTGACCCTGGGGGTCCCCGATGAGGCACCAAGGCTGCGGAGTGGAGGGAAGGGTGGGGGACGGTGGATCTGCCATCCAGGAAGGTGCTCAAAGACTTTATGGCGCTGTTTGTTCTGCCCCAACACCACGGGTGGTTCATAAGCTGAGAAAAGACGTCTTATTTCCCAGCTCAGAATTCTGAAAAGAAAGAGCTGGAAAGGGTAGGAGATCATCTCATCCCGAGATAGCAAGTACACAGTGCTCGTACCCTAACCCCCGTGCAGACATCATGGATGGAGCATAGCATGACCATGAGCCCTGCTGTGACCTCAGGCTCCTTCTCAACATCCTGCTTCGGGAAGCCCCTACCAATTGTGCTGAGATTCGAGGCTGTTTGCCATCCCCACGGTCCCACCGTGGTACACACGGGGCATCTGAACCCCAGTGAGAGGGAGGGTCCTGTCCAAGGTCACGCGGTCTGTAAACAGCCCCTGAGCTCTGGCAGTGGGGCTGGCAGGCAGATGTGGGTGTAGCTCCCTGGGTACAAGCTGTCTCCTTCTTGACTTTGTGTCTGACTCCCCAGGGCTGCTTGGGGGAAGAGCTGGTTCTAGGGCAGGGAAAAGACAAGATGAGCCCGGAGCATCTCGTGGTGCCAGGAGGCAAGGCAGTGCTGGGAAACAAAGACACATGCAAACAAGGCAGCCAGGCCAGGACGGGCTCCTGTGTCCAAAGGATATGGGAGCCAACCTGAAGGAGCTTCCAAAGCTGGGACGCTTTGAGCAACAAAATAAACAATGGCACTACTGGGTTATGACCCAGAGAATAATGTAAACATCCCCAAATCCGTACTGATGTAAATAGATGATTGAATAAATAAATAGAAGGAGTGAAGGGACAAACCTGCCTTGTGGAAGAATTCCAGATAATGCAGACGGAATGAGGGAAATAGAAACCCCCGCAGGGCGTGGCCACTGGGGCGCACTGGCGTTAGTGGGCAGAACTGTAAGGGGAGATGGGATATTGGCATAGTCTCAAAACAGCTCCCTCAAAATATTAGTTAATGACTGTGGTGGTTTTAACACATGTCCACAAGTTCTTTGACACTTCTCCCACCAGGAGGTGGAGCTTAAGTCCCCTCCTTTGGGGAATGGGCTGGGTTTAGTGACTCACTTCTAGAATACAGCATTGTACAGTGGAGACTGGCAGGCCACAGCTTCCCCAGGTGACGAAGCTAACATGCTCCGGTGCCACGTGGGATTTACAAGCCCCCACATGGTGTGATGAGACAGGCACCTCCCCTCTGCGTCTTTCCTCCTCAAACCCATAACCCGTCTGCTCATGAGAAAACAGACGAGCCCCAACTGAAGGGCATTCTAAAAAATACCAGACCGGTGCTTCTCAAAAGTGTCAAGGTCATGACAAGCACAGAAAGACCAAGACACGGTCACAGGTGGAGGAGAACAAGGACAGCACTGAACGCAGCGCCACAGCCTGGGTGGGGTCCTGGGGCAGAGAGCGGGCAGGGCTGGAATACGTGGAGAAACCCTGACAGAGTCTGGAGTTCAGCTGACATTAACCAATGTTAACGTCTCTGTGTTGATAAGTGTCCCTGGTAACGTCGGTGTCAGCCTCAGGGGATGCTACGTGAAGCAGATAAGGGAATCATCTGTACCGTCTTGGCAGCTCTTCTGTAATTCTGGAAAAAAATGTTTAAAAAACGTTTCCGCAGTGATTCTGGACTCGGGTTAGCCTAGCTGGGATGCCCTGGGCCTGCCCCTTCCTGGCCTGCTCATGTGGCCCCTGTGGACATGTCCTGCCTCCGTTCCAGGTGTCGCCCAGGGACATTTAACCTGCAGTCCCATAATCCCGCCGGCTGTAGCAGCTGCTTCTGCTACGGCCACTCCAAGGCGTGTGTGGCCGCCACCCAGTTCCAGGTGTACCACATCCGCTCCGATTTCCACCAGGGTAAGTGCCCCCGCAGCCACCTCCGGCAGGACAGCCGTCCTGCCCTGGGGAGATCATGTGTTGGTGGGGTGGGTGGGAGCGGCCCCTCGGTCACCCCCCATGGTGGAGAGGAGCCCACACAGCCCATGGGGTTGGGTGTGAGAAGGTGGCTCCCCAGGACCTACCTGTAACTTCTGGGTCCCTCCCTGGTCCCTGACTTTTTTCTTTACACTCCTGGATGGGGACTGGGGGTGTGACACCGTTTGGATCCTGGAGAGGAGTTTCTAGTTACCCTGTCAAGATTGGCCTCCGTTGGTGTGTCTAAAGCCTGGGGATTCAGGCTCAGTCTCCTGGCCTCCACTTATTGGGCACCTGCTGTATGCCAGGCATTGTGCTAGCTCCTGACGTGCAGGGAATCTCATTCTGCTCTTACAGATGACGTAACTGAGACCCAGGAAAGGTAGGTCACCTGCCTGAGGTCACGTAACTCAGCTGTTGGTGCTGGGGTTCACCAGCTCCTGAGTCTTACCCGCGTGTAGGCTCTGTCTGGGTCCTTGACTCCAGGTGGCACAGCTGAATCTTGGGAGCAGAGCTCTGAGCTTTGCGTCAGATCAGAGCATGCCTAGGCCCCACAGAGCGCCCCCTCCTCCAGCCTGGTCCAGGAGTAGGGACGGGGACAGAACCTCAGGGCTGGCTCTGGGGCGCCCTAGACGCGGGGGCCGCACGCCCTCTGCTGGACACCGCGCAGAGAGCAGGACCAAGGGTGTGTGGCTCGTGGTTGCGTGTTACCTGGAGTCCAGGTGTCAACGAAGGGCCAGGCTCATTTCTTAGACCCTGAGAACAGTGTCAGGATCTGTTGTCACCTTGAGCCAGGCCTGGGCTAGGCGCTGCAAGGGTGTCATCTCATTTTCTCTCACAGTTGCCTTTGGCCAACGGTTCCCAAACTTTTTGGTCTTTGGATCCCTTTATGTTCTTGATCTTGAAGGTTCCTGAGGACCAAAGCACTTTTATTCGTGTGGGTTGTTTACACAGATATTTACTGTATTAGAAATGAAAACAGTAATTTTTAAAATACCTAGTTATTAATTCATTTTAAAACAGCCATAGCGAACCTATTATGTAATAAAAATAACACAGTTCTGTGAAAAATAACTCTTTCCAGAAGATAAAGCATTTTGTGAGAAGAGAGCTGCTCGCTTCTTGTTCTCCTAAATCACTTTATGGTCTGGCTGAAGAGAGGCTCACGCTCAGTGGGCTCCTGCTGCTCAGTCTGCGGTGGTGTCATGCTTCCTGCAGCTTCTGGAAAGCTCCGCTGAATGCTTGTGAGAGAAAAAGAATTAGAAATGCAAATAACATGTTATTGTTAGTAAGAAGATAGTTTGCTCTCATGGACCCCAAGCAGGGGTCCCAGGGATCTCTTGGGGTCTCCGGACCAACTTTGAGAACTGCTGCCTGGGCCATACGTGCTTCATTTGTCCCCATTTTGCAGATGAGGAACCAGCTTCAGAGAGGTTAAGTAACTTGCCAAGGGTCACACAGCCCACAAGGAGCAGAGCCTAGTCCAGTACTGAGGAGCCTGGGTCCCCCCTCTCTGACATATCCCCCCTCTCTCCACCCCTTCCTTCTCGGCCCTCAGGGGCCCCAGGTGTTGGGTCTCCATCCCGTTGCCCAGCTGCCCTCAGAGAGCGCCCCCTTGAGGTCATTTGCTCTGTGCTGGACTGTGCCCCTCATTTACTGCTGCAGCCAGAGGGAGGAGGGTGGACTGAGCCAGCACTGGGGACCAAGGGGCCTGGGTTCCTGTCCTGGCTGGGCCCTTCCTAACCAGGTGCCTCCCTGCGGGCAATGGTGTTAATGACACACGTATCTGGAAGGCCTGGTGAGGTCATGGGTGAGAGAGTTCTCTGAAGCCCTGAAGACAAGGTCACGTCTAGTATTGTTACTGATGTCCCTGATGTCCCTAGGCCCCTACGTGGGGGTCTCCCGGCCGTGTCTTCATGTTGAGCTGAAACCTCCCCCTGAAAGGACAGGGCAGGCCCCAAGGTCTGTCCGTGCCCCAAGCAGAGCCTTCTCCTGGGGCTCCCTCCCACCCTAAGACCTCTGCTGGAGCTGTCACCTGGAATCCGCCCTCCGGGGCCTCACACTGACGGGCGTGTGTGTGTCTGTGTTTGCTGTGTAGGAGCCGAGGGCTGGTGGGCCAGAAGTGTGGGGGGCCCCGAGCACCCCCCAAGATGGAGCCTGAGTGGGGTCCTCCTGAGGCCTGAAGAAGAGGAGGAGCTCACGGCACCAGGTACCTGCCAGCCCCAGGCAGGGCGTACTGCCTGTGTGGGTTTCCTCGGCTGCTGTAACAAATTGCCACAAATTTAATTGCAGCAAACAGCACAGGTTTATTCTGTTAGTGTTTTGGAGGCCAGAACATTTTAGCTCGCATGGGGCTAAAATCAGGGTGCTAGCAGGGCCACGTTCCTTCTGGAGGCTCCAGGGGAGAATCCATCCCTTGGCTTCCCCAGCTTCTAGAGGCTGCCTGTGTGCCGTGGCTCGTGGCCCCGTCGTCTTCAAAGGGGGCCGGGTCTCTCCCACGTCCCATCCCTGACTCCGACTCTCCCTGCTCCCTCTTCTATCTTTAATGGACCCTTGTGATTACGTGGGGCCCAGCTAGATCATCTGAGATGCCCCCTTACCAAGGGTCAGCGATTAGGACATGGCCACCTTTGGGGGTTGTTATTCTGCCGTCAGACCACGGTGTGTGATGAAACCCCCGTTTTCCTGGTCACAGCCTTGCCACCTGGGGCTCCTTCGGTGGCACAGAGCCCCGGCCACTGTTAGGCCCCAGGCAACCCCTGTGCGTTTCCCATCAGCTCTTCACCCCTCCAGGCCACCGCACCCCATGCCCAGGGCCGTGGGATTCCTGCAAAGGGAAGGGAGGTCTTGGTGGTTGTGCACCACCCCCGCCAATCAAGGGAACTCGCGTCTCCTGGACACTGTCTATGTCCCAGAGCCAGGAGCCTGGAGCCCATTCCTAGCTCCACTGTGGCCAGATCGGGATCTGCCGGCTCCCCGCCAGTCCTGCCCTTTCCCTCCCTCTCCAGGAGGGGCTGGGTGACGATGCCATAGGTGTCAGGAGCGTGTGCCCCACAGCCAGGAAGCAAAAAACCCTCAGGCCCCCTCATGGGGCAGATGCTCCAAGCTCAGAGGTCCATGAGCGGAAAACATGCTCAGGGCTCTGTTGATATATTTGAGAAAAAGAAGTTATTCATTCAAGAAGTGTTTGCTGGGTGCTGGGAACACTGCAGGGGCGACACAGGTGGACGCCCTGCCCCTACCGCGCCTGTGGCCGGCAGCTCCTGGAGCTGCCTGGGCAGCTGGGGTGAGGGCACAGCGGGGAGGGAGCACGGAAACAAGCCTCTGGGCTCCCTGGTGTGACGGCTCTCGGGGTTAACGAACACACGTACCCTCTGGCCCAGTGGGGCCCCTTCAATGTCCTGCCTGCTGGCATCTGTACTGGGGCAGAGATGTGTAGCGCGGGTGCAGTGAGGAGAGGGGGCTGCTGGGCCCGCTGTCGGACTGATGCAGGCGTTAGAGACTGCGCGTGGCAGAACAGCACGTGGAATCATCGTACGTGCGGCGTGTGTGTGGACAAGGACGGCAGGTGAGCATCGCACTCGCGCTGGTGACTGACGCTGGGCGCTGAATTGGGGTGCAGCTGGGGTGGGGCCACCAAGCCCCAGGGCTCCCTGGTTGGAGGCTGCTCCCTGCACAGGTGAGCAAATCCAGCCAGAAAACGCTCATGGGCAGAGGCGTGCAGGGACTTCCAGCTTGTTCAGGACCTGCCCACCGAAGTTGTGGCAGGGTGGGCGACAGAATTTGAGGGACCCACTGCTGAATTAAAATTTCCCAAAAAGTAGAGGAAAACTGTCATTAAAGGTACTAAGATAGAAATGCTTTGTCCTTTCTTCTGCAGTTTCACCCTCAGTTTGTCACGGTGTTTTCATGTTTGCTATTTGATGCCATTCTAGGTAAAGAAAAGCTAACACTTTAAGTTATTGGCATGAATTTTATCATTCATTTTGATGTTGTGCAGTGCTGACGCAAGCAAATGCCGGAGCGTTTAACTCGTGTGTGGAAGCACTGAAATAACATCTGGTTTTCGTCGCTGATATGTAGATGTGTATTTTGTTCCCATCAGGACAGTGGAAACACTGCACAAAACGACCCAGCCATTGTTATTTGATACGCACATGTTCCGCCAACACGGTCTGCCCTTGCTTGCTTGTGAGTGAGCAACGTCTGCAAGGGAAAGAGGAAGGAAGGGCGGCCTGTTCCCTCTCCTTCTAGGCCATGGCTTTCGGCATAAGTGTTTGGCTAACACAGGGAAGTAACACGAGTGGGAAAGCATCACACAGGCCTCCTTGGTTGTCCGTGTTCTCAGAACACCTGTGACGTCTCCCCAAGTTTAGAGCAAGTTCTGATAGGAACGGGAGGCGCGGCCTGGGGCCTGGCAGCCTCTCTGCTTAACCAGCCAGAGCGCGCTTTCCGCGTCCTCACCTGGAGTCCAACCTCCCACACGCTGGGGGCACAGGAATTCTGTGCTCATGGGCCATCGTGAGGACTACACGTGAGTGGGTGGCAAGGCACTGCTCACGTACAGACTCCACTGTCCCATCGGACATCACTTACAAACCTAAGTTCAAAGATGAAATTTTTAAGAATATCAAGGCAATGACAGCAGAGCGTGAAACTAAGCGTGGGGCCCCGTGCAACTACCCGGGTCACACACCTGTGAAGCCAGGGACAGACAGGCTGCAGAGGCGTGGGCTGGCCACCCCCAGGGTCTGCTGTGCAGGGAGCCTTGGTTTTCTACTCGCTTCGCTGCAGTTTTATCTTGTCTGAATGTTTAGTTGCCAATAAAATCAATATAGACACTTAAAATCAAGCTAACTATATGAAGACTGTCAAAACTTTCTCTTGTCTTCAGAGAAGTTCCTGGGAGACCAGCGGTTCAGCTATGGGCAGCCCCTCACACTGACCTTCCGGGTGCCCCCCGGGGGCTCCCCACCCCCCGTGCATCTGAGGCTGGAAGGGGCAGGCTTGGCCCTGTCTCTGAGGCACTCCAGCCTGTCCAGCCCCCAGGACACCCGGCAGCCCGGGGAGACACAGCTCAGGTTCCTGTAAGTGTCCCCCTCCATCCTGAGAGGTGGGGGTCAGGGTGGTCTCTGAGGTGCGGGCACACTTCCAATGCCCCTGTGGTCATTCCCAGTCCTTGGTGCCACCTGCCCCGTGTCGGGTTCTTGCTTTGACTGCTTCTCTCTCCAGCCTGCAGGAGACCTCCGAGGACGTGGACCCTCCACTGCCCCCCTTCCACTTCCAGCGGCTCCTCACCAACCTGACCAGTCTCCGCATCTGTGCCGGCCGCCGGAGCCCAGGCCCTGCCGGTCAGTGACGATAGCAACGGTCCCCCAAGACCCGAGCACTTGCCAGGTCCCAGGACTGGGCTGGGCTCCTTTGGGCGTGTCCTTATCACCTTCTCACAGCAGAGTGGTTATTGTCCTACTTTACCAAGAAGGAATTTGAGCTCAGAGAGGTCAGGACACTTGCCCAAGGTCACATAACCTATAAAGACAGCAGGAATTGTGGCTGAGAACAGAGGCAGGGGCTAGACAGGTGAGGGGTCTGAGGATAGACAGCTCTAAGGGGCAGGTGTGTGGCCAGTGAAGCAGCCAAGAGGGTGGGCGTGGTCACTCCACCGTCACTCTCAGTCCCTGCCGCAGGGCAGCCTGGGTTCCCCGGGAGAGCGGCTCCCCTGCTGGTCACTGGCAGTGTTGCACCTAAGGCGCCCAAGAGAGGTCGGTCTGGTTTTCTGTGTCTTCCCAAAGAGGGGGCTGCGTCATCACACATCACTGACAGGCACCCTGGTCTCACAGTGATTGACACGGTATCCTCCGACCTGTTCCTAGGGACAACATACCTAAACACAATGTGAGAAGTCAATGTATACTAATATCCTAACTATAGCATACAGAATACACAAGAGGGAAGGAAATGATATGAAGACAATCCTGTGAGTTCCAAATGGTCAGTGCTCAGGCGTGAGCACACTAGAAGACGTAGGAAGTGGTCAGAGCTTCCCTGCTGTCGTGAGTAAGCTGGGGTTTAGGAGAAGCAAGACACACAGAAGCCGTTTACATGCGCGGAGGGCAGGGTGCGGAGACAGAGGCAGGGTGGCCAGTGCAAGGACAGAAGCCAGCGGGGTCAGCAGTAACCCGCAGATGGGGGTGAGGAGTCACTGAGGGCAGCTGTCACCGGCAGGCCAGGGCACGGGGAGAAAGGGTGGCACAGCTCCGCCACCTTCACCAGCGAGGTTCTTAGAAAAGCTTACTTGGGCCTGGTAGTTTGGTTTCATTGCCTCTCGAGGGAGAACACTCGGCAGAGTGACCGTTCGTTTGTGCGTCAACCCTGTGAAATCAAGTTTCGAACATTCAATCGGACATGATTGACACCTATTCTCTATTCTTTACAGTTGTCATTTTGAGATCATAACTAACTGGGAATCATGAGTGAGGAAGCTGCAGAAGGGGCCGCTGGTGGGATAGTTGTAATGACGATGGTGACTGAGCCCAGGGGCTGGGCCGTCATCACCGGTGAATGGCTGTCGGGAAAATTCTGAACGAAACAAAGCACAGTGTTCCCTCCACCTGCGCGCACCTGCGCCCTGGACAGTTCCATACGCATTTGCAGCATTCAAAAATGCCTCGTAGCCAGTGCAGTGGCACATGCCTGTAGTCCCAGCTACTCAGGAGGCTGAGGCGGAGGGATCACGTGAGTTCGAAACCAGCCTGAGTGATATCTCGAGACCCCGGCTTAAAAGAAAAGAACCTCGTGCCTATGTGTAAAGTGGAGTTGGGGTCTAGGCTCAGTTGTTTACAGAGGGGTTTTCTGCCCTTTCAGCAGGACATTTGAGGGTCACAGGGGGAGTTTCCGCACATCCCTGTGATAACATCATTGATTCATAGGCTGTCTTTATCCACCTAGGCCTGTCGCGTACGTGAATAGGAAGGTTTGGGGAGAAACACGTGCAGGTCTTTCTCTTCTGCTCTGCAGGCCAGGTGTTCCTGACCAAGGTCCAGCTCACGTCCGCCCGGCGGGGGCTGTCCCCCCCAGCCTCCTGGGTGGAGACCTGCTCATGTCCCAAGGGCTACACGGGCCAGTTCTGTGAATCCTGCGCTCCAGGATACAAGAGGGAGACACCACGAGGGGGTCCCTATGCCAACTGTGTGCCTTGTACCTGTAACCAGCATGGCACCTGTGACCCCAACACAGGTGAGTCTCCCAGTACCCCAGCCTGAGGCCACCTGGGCTATAGCCACAACAGTGAGATGGGTACTGGCCCAGATGGGGTCAGCCTGTGACAGGTGCCAAGGTCTTGGCCAAGCTGTGGGGACACGTGGGCATTGAGCCATCTTGCTCTACCTGCCTGGGCATCTCGCATTTCAATAAAGGTAGTGACTGGAATTGATTGAAGTATCAGGCTCTGTACCAAGGACTTTGTATGCATCAGGTCTCCGCAGGCCATCTGTCCCTGGCCCACCCTCTCTCTGGGCTATCCTTCCTCCCAGGAAGGGCCAGGCAAAGGCCTCAGGGGTCCTGCCGTGCAGGGACTGCCATAAGGAAGGACAGAGGCATTAGCAGGCAGGTGACAGCGGGGAGCTCTCATGAAGGTTATGAGGTAACAGCAGCTAACATGTCAATCTAGAGCCACAAATCTGCCACCCTCACACCTTAGTGGCCTTGGCAAAGTCACCTCCCTCCCCAAGCCTGCTTGCTCCTCTGTAAAGTGGGGAGAATGACGGTAAATACACCACTGAGGTCATGCAGTGACGAGGCCATGCAGAAGTCAGGAAACCCCCAGGCTCTGCAAACACAGCCGTGGTTTCCGCCAAAGCTCAGCCGTTGCTACCTGGGCTCGCCTTACAGTCTTCACTTGGGGAATGCAGGAAACAAAAGTCCCCACTTTTCAGGGTTGTCGGGAAATAAAATAGTGTCACCAGCTTCCTCCCCCTGCTAGCCACCGTTTTACATGCTGCATCACTGAGTCCCGCAGAGCTCCCTGGGAGTGCTGGGACCATTGCTGTCCCGGCTCCAGGTGGGGGACAGCGTGGCCGCATGGCCAGCAGGTGGCAGAGCCACACCGCCCCGCAGCCCTGGACTCCAGGGCAGCTGGTCACTCCCAGCTGTTCCTACTCAGGCACAGAGGGCGCTCTGCAGGGCACGTGGCCTCTCCACCCACACCCAGGCCTCTCCCCAGAGCCTGTGGGCTCTCTCTCAGAAGGGGAAGGCCAGCTCAGCACTTTTTCCCCTAAAAAGATAGCAGCCTGGGAGTCAGCAGACATAGCCAGGGCTGGTAAGCACACGGGGGCATCCTCCCTCCTCGTGCCCACGGCAGGCATCACTAATCAAGCGGGACAGGGCCTCGTAATCCCTCCCCCGGCCCTGCTCCAGGCAGCCCCTCTTGAGGAAGCAGCGTCCTTCTACATCCTGGGACCAGATTGTCACCCCCATGTAGCTCTGGCCCTGCCATGACTCCCACTCTGTTTGGGCAAATCCTCATCTGTGAAAGGGCTGGGAGGAGTCAGGAGCCTGTGGGTGCTGGGCCCAGGCAGGGACAGTTCCCCCGGGTGCCACCCCTGCTGTGTGTGTCCACCCAGGGCTCCACTCATCTCCTGGCTGGGCACAGCTGGGGGCCTCCAGGAGGGGTGGCCTTGGTTAACCCTTTCTAAACCAGGTTTCTCACGTGACCCCTGGCAGTGGGGCCTCCCTTCCCAAGCGCCTGGGCTCTGAGCAGACTCCAGGAACTATCAGGCTGGAGAAGGGTTTGCAGAATCCACCATCTTCCAAAGCCAGAGGCAGGGACGGGGTTCCATTCGCTGAGACCAGGCATCTTCAGGGTACCCCCAGGCCCCACAAAAGGAGCCTCTTTGCAAAGCTGTATGAAGGCCTGAATCCCAGATCCATGTGTGCCTTAGGGCCGGTCAAGCTTCCTTTGGTCCCTTTGAGTTAAGAGGACAACGTCGTGAGAGTGGAGGGTGGCTGTGTTGCCTGTTGGTTCAGAGGTTTCGGGATACAAGGTAGTAACAGCACTGCCCGTCTGTGTGCCCGGGAGCGCGAAGCGCTTTGAGCGCGTGGCTCACTGAGCGCTGGTGAAAACCTCTGAAGTCAGTGCCGCTGTTATTCCCACCTTGCAGGTGAGGAACTGAGGCATGGGGTGTTAGACGACTCGCCCAGGTTCACGTGGGCTGTAAGTGGCGGACTCAAACCCAGGTTGAATGGGCTCCAGCCTGGACTCTTCACCTCGGCCGAGCTGCCTCCACCGTGGGAGGGTTCCCGAGCCACTTCTACCCAGGATGTGCTCTGTGACCTCCCCCACCAGGACGCCCACCATCTCGGGTGTCCTGGGGTCAGGCAACGGTAGGCAGGTGCTTGTCTCACCCCTCAGGGATCTGTGTGTGCGGCCACCACACCGAGGGCCCGTCCTGTGAGCGCTGCGTGCCTGGTTTCTATGGCAAGCCCTACACAGGCCAAGCTGACGACTGCCAGCCCTGCCCCTGCCCCGGACACTCAGCCTGCACGACCGTCCCAGAGAGCGGGGAGGTGGTGTGCACCCACTGTCCCCCAGGCCAGAGAGGTGAGTGGCCCAGAGTGGCCCCACAGGAGGGCCCAGCTCCGATGCTCTGACTCTGCCCTGGGTTTGGGGTGTGGCGGGTGGCAAGAGCCCAGCTCGGGGGTGGCAGGTATGACTTCTGGGAACACTGAGTCCCTCAGCCCCATCGCCAGCCCCAGGCTGCTGTGGGTTTCTGGCAGACTGTGGGCCACTGAGCTTTTGAAAATACCTGCGTCCGGGCCTTGGCCCAGAGAGCCTGGTGTAGCTGGAGGTGGGGCCCAGGAATGTGGATTCCTAGCAAGTCCCCAGGGTGATTGCGGTGCACAGCTAAGGCGGAGACCTTTGATTAAACTTCCAGCTTTTAAACACGTCATCAGGCAATGTGTGAGGAAGCAACTCCGCTGCCCAGCCTCCATTCTTCTCTCTCAGAGACAGCCTCAACGTCTGATTTTTTCAAAAACAGCTTTATCAGGATATTATTCACATGCCCAACACTTTATCCATTTTAAGTTTACAATGACTTTTGGCATATTGCATTAATAATTTTTTATTGTGGTAACACACATAACACAAAATTTGCCATCTTCACCATTCCTAAGCTTGTGACTCAGTGTCATGGAGTGTTAATACATTCACGGTGTCACGCAGCCATCACCACCACCTGTCTCCAGACCTTTCCTCATCCCACACAGAAGCCGCACCCATCTGGCTCACTGTCTAGTAGCACTCCGCCTGCAGCCCCTGGTGACAACTGTCGTCCTTTCTATCTCTCTGCATTTAACTAGTCCAGGTGTCTCATTTAAGTGGACTCACACAACATTTATCCTTTTGTGTCTGGCTTGTTTCACTTAGTGTAGTGTTTTCAAGCCTCCTAGATGTCTGGTTTTGCTTTTGGTACCTGTGGCTGCATTAAATCGGTCCTGTCAAATGCGCTGCCTCCCTGGGACCATTCTGAGCACAGCTGCCCGGCAGCTAGCAGGGCTGGGCGGACGGCCCCAGAGCAGGTAGCCCAAGAATCAAGGGATTGAGGTCCCACTGTGGGACCCTGCAACCCACGGACCACCACTCTGTCCCTCCATCTCTGTAACCTTCCCCATGTGTCTGGCTCACCACTGTGGCTGTCCTGATCTGAGATGTGAGGGAGGCCCACCCAACGAGAGTGGACAGTGGGAGCCTCAGGCTGACCCGGGCTGAGTGTACCCAGGGGAGGATTTCAGGGGAGCAGGCCCTGGGAGGGAGGGTTGCCTGGATGGACTGTGTAGATCGGGGGCCTCTGCCCTGTCTCTACTAAAAACAGAAAAAATTAGCCGGGCATGGTGGCACATGCCCGTAGTCCCAGCTACTCGGGAGGCTGAGGCAGGAGGATTGCTTGAGCCCAGGAGTTTGAGGTTGCTGTGAGCTAGGCTGACGCCACGGCACTCTAGCCTGGGCGACAGAGCGAGACTCTGTCTCAAAAAAAAAAAAAAAAGCCCCACAGGTGAAGGGACCAGGAGCTGCACATGGAAAAGCAGCTGAGAGGAGGAAGAAGATTAGGGGGAGGACGATGGGAAGGAGGGAGCAGGGACATTGGACAGTGGCAGTGAAGGTGAAGAGGAGTAGGAAGAGTGGTGAAGATAATGGTGAAGCTAATGTGAGGTGAGGATGCTGAAGGTGACTGAGGTGCTGATGGAGACAATGGTGAGGGCAGTGGTGACGGTGACAAGGATGATGAGGGTGACGAGGTGATAACAGCACTACTACGGAGCACTTACCACATGCGAGGTTGCACGTTCAGTGCTTTGTGCAAATATGTCCCCGAACCCTTTCAACAGTCCTGAGGGAGCTGCCGTTGTTGTCTCCACTTTACAGACAAGGAGCCTGAGTTCAGAGAGGCACAGTGGCTTGCCCGAGATCACACAGCCAGTGGGCAGCGCTGGGGCCCCGCGTCTGCCTGACCCAGAGCCCAGGCTCTGCCCCTGGAGGAGCCCGAGGGTGCCCCTCTCCTGTGGGCCCCGCAGCGCCCTCACACCTGTCCCCGCTACACACAGGGCGGCGCTGTGAGATCTGTGATGATGGCTTTTTTGGGGACCCGCTGGGGTTTTCCGGGGCCCCCCAGCCCTGCCGCCAGTGCCAGTGCAACGGAAATGTGGACCCCAACGCTGTGGGCAACTGTGACCCCCTGTCCGGCCGCTGCTTGCGCTGCTTGCGCAACACGACGGGGGATCGCTGTGAGCGCTGCCGGGAAGGCTTCTACGGGAGCGCCCTGGCCCCGCGGCCCGCAGGCAGATGCGCGCGTGAGTACCCACCTCTCGGACCCTCGGGTGGGGCACAGTGGGCCCCTATCCTTTGCCTCGGCTCAGGGTCCAGGTGGGGCAGCCCCTCTGCGAGGCTGTGCAGCTGTGGGCAGGTTGCTCCCCTCCTCTGTCTCCTTGTCTAGAGCCTGTAAGGGTTTGGCCTCCTCCTGGGTCTCTTTCACCCCTGAGATCCAGCTCTGCTGCTGCGACTTGTTCCCTGCCTTGGTAGTTTAGCACTTATCTCATACCCTGCAGTTAGCTTGTAAGGCTGACCCGGCCACCGTCCGCCCCTGGGTTAACACTCAGCCCTCTGTGCCCCTCGGGGCCACAGCAGCCTCAGCCCGTGGGAGCTCCCAGAAGCCCACAGGAGAGAAGCGCTGCCTTAGCCCCAGACTGACTTGCTTGGGGGCCCTTTCCCACGCAGCCCCTTTGGGAAGCACCGCGCCGGCCAGGGTGCGGTGCTGCCCTTGCCGTGGCCAGGAGAGCAGGGCCACATGACCCAGGGCAGCGGGTGCAGGGCTCTGCCTCTGACCCACGCCCGAGTCACTGCCCTTCTCTCCAGCCTGCCAGGGCCCAGGGCATAGCCAGTGGGCTGAGATTTGAGTTCAGCCCTAGAACCTTCTTCCAGGAGGGGCTTAGGAATCTGGACTGAATGTGCTTCATCACCGGGGGCTCCCCCATCTTCCCTGGCTCTCTTGGACCCCCCAAAAGGCTGAGCAACAGCCCTTCCTACTCCCACCCCCAGCCTGCAGCTGCAACCCCGGGGGCTCGGTCGGTGAGCAGACACCCTGCGACCCAGTGACGGGTCAGTGCTCCTGCCTGCCTCACGTGACTGGGCGGGACTGCAGCCGCTGCAGCCCAGGCTTCTTCGACCTCCAGCCCGGGAGGGGCTGCCGGAGGTAGGTGGGTCAGGGCTGTGGGTGCCCTGGGGCCCTCGCCAGGGTGGAAGAAGGCACCAGGCAGCCTCCAGGGAGGGGCCTGGTTGGAAAGGTGTCATCCTAGGCCCTCTGCCAGGTACACTGTGCCCTTCACCAAATGGGGACAAAGGGACTATCCCTTGGCGTCACACTCATGGCCCTGCCAGCCCAGGTCCCAGGCCAAGAGCAGCCCTAGGGGACGTCTGAGTGGGCAGGTGGCCAGTTTGGTCTCCGATTCCCTTCTCAGTGACGCCCATCACTGGGTGGCCTTTTTGGCCACAGTAGCACCTTAGACAAGTGTCTTTAGGGAACAATGGAGGACTCCAGGGAAATGATGAATGAAACAAACAGGTTTCTTCCTTGCGGGACTTTTCAGTACCTTTAATATGCTGATTGCATTGTGACTTTCCAATGGAGGGGTATAGTCTCTCCAAGGTGTATTTGTTCCCATAGCCTTTTTTCTTATCTTTTGGCAAGCATCCTGCGAGACTTGTACTTCCCAGGGCACAGCTTGGGGAAGCTGATGACATGCACTGACAGGAGATGGGCCTGGCAGTAGAGCGCCGTGATCCGAAGGCCCCTGGCCAGCTGCAGGCAGCACAGACCGCGCTAGGAGTGGCCCAGAGCTTGCCTGAGACCAGGGTTCTTTCCCTTGTCACAGCTGTGAGTGCCACCCACTGGGCTCCCAGGAGGACCAGTGCCACCCCAGGACTGGGCAGTGCCCCTGTCGCCCAGGCGTAGTGGGCCAGGCTTGTGACAGATGCCAGCTCGGTTTCTTTGGCTTCTCCATCAAGGGCTGCCGGGGTAAGGAGGCTGGGGCCTTCCCAAACTGCGTGGAGGGTGGGCCTGAGGTCTCAGGGCAGGATGACCAGTGGGAGGATGCGTGTGGCAGGAGAGAGGATGGTCAGACACAGGGCAGATCTCCTAAGAGCAGCTAAGTTCCTGTGTGCCTGGGGCCATCTTGTCACCTCTCTGGGCCTTGGTTTCTTCACCTGCATGGTTGGACTGCATTGGCAGTTCCCAAACCTGGCTGGTCCTCGGATCCCCAGGGGACGTTCAAGTAAGTCAGGCTCTCAGTCGTCACCTTCAATCTCCTAAATCGGAATTTTCAGGGAAGGACCTGGGAATCTGTACATGAGGCTGCTTGGGGGCGGGGTTCTGGGAGCCCAGGGGGTTCCAGTGTGGGGGTGGCCATCAGGGCACCCAGCGCCTGCTGCCACCGCCCCACCAGCCTGCAGGTGCTCCCCGCTGGGCGCTGCCTCAGCCCAGTGCCACGAGAACAGCACGTGCGTGTGCAGGCCTGGCTTTGCGGGCTACAAGTGTGACCGCTGCCATGACAACTTCTTCCTCACGGCGGGCGGCACACGGTGCCAGGAGTGCCCACTCTGCTACGGCCTGGTGCAGGAGGAGGTGAGTCTGCCAGCCCAGGCCCCTCCTTCCTGTTATCTCACGTTCCCAGCAAGTGCCAGCTGCGTGCCAGGCGCTGGCCCTGCGGGCCCAGGGCTGCCCTCTCCCTGTGCCCACCCTGCCTCCCAGCCCTTCCAGCCCGGCCCTTCCCCTGCTCGGGTGGCAATTGTCAGCTGCCCTTCTGGACCACCCTGGGCCGAGGTCCCACACTTTGTCAGGTTCACTGGGGATGAGACCCCAGATGACCCCTTGGTAGGGAGGGGCAACAGGAGGTGATGCCCATTCCGGGACAGAAATAGAATTTTAAGTGGGGCGGGGGTGGTACAGGAGGCCGGAACTCCAGCTCTGGGGTTAACCCGTCGGGGTTCCCCACCGCCCCCGCCACATTAGCTGCCACGTACCCAGGCAGGCGGCAGCCTGGTAAGCCTCAGTCTCTCCCGCTCCAAACCGTAGATAGTTCAGGCCTACGTCCCCCACCAGAAACCAGGGGCAGCTTCCCTGCGTGCGGTGTCGTAGGAAGATAAGGAGGCCTGTACGGAACACCAGGTGACATCCCCAGCTGCACGTGGGCCGGTCCCCACGATCAAACCCCTTGATATTTCTGCAGGAAAACAGATGAGTGTTTATACCAAGTGGGTAAATAAAGACCACAAGTAACCTGTTTCAGAACAGTTTTACTTCCAGATCAGCGCAGGTCAGATTTTGCCGTCGAGTAAGGAATGGAAATCCATGTGGTCTTTCAGAGTGTTCAGGTTTTGGAATCAAGGACAGGGCTAGGGACCTGTGCCCTGCCACTCAGAGTGGGTATGGGGACACTGCGGCTGGCACCTAATAAGTGCTCTGTAAACGCAGTTATCGTTCACCTGACTAAAAGGCAGTGCTGGGACATTCATAGCACACACTCAGCCAGCAAGTGTCCCCAGCACACCTGCTCCGTGCCAAGCCCTGGGCATGCAGGGAACAGGACGGACAGAAATCCTTGTGGAGCTTCCCTTCCCGCCCCTCACTTGCTCCCATGGCAGGACAGAGGTTGATCAGCTGAGTGTCAGCAGGTGCCGTGGCCGTGAGAAGGGAAGGGACAGCTACGCTGGGGTGGGCAGTGTTGGCTCTCAGAGGTGTGTTGTGCCCTTAGCTTTGAGGCCCCAGGTAGGGTTTGGAGAAGGAAACCCGCAGGCAGAGCAGGCCAGGCCGAAGCCAGGGGGAGGTGTCTGGCCAGGACTTCTAGCCTCACATACCTTTTCTTCCCTGTCCCCTGCAGGCGGCCAAGCTGAAGGCCAGGCTGACCTTGATGGAGGGGTGGCTGCAGGGGTCTGACTGTGGCAGTCCCTGGGGACCACTAGACATTCTGCAGGGAGAGGCCCCACGGGGGGACGCCTACCAGGGCCACCACCTGCTGCCAGGTACGGCGAGAGGGCAGGGCGGGACACCGGGAAGCATGGGAGGGCCCTGCGGCACCTACAGTCTGGTCTCATTGATGCTTCGAGTGCTCTCACGATACAGTTCTGTAGCCCATGGACCTCCTACAATGTCCTTAGCACCCTCGGACTTGTCACTCTGTTAATACCAGCCTCTGTCCCTGCACCCCTTGCCCCACCCAGACTCTAAGCTCAGTGAGGACAGGATGGGTCCATTCATTTATTCACTCGCCCCACATGCTGAGCAGGGTCCTGCTGCCTTGATTCTCCACACTTTGCTCAACTCATATCCCCAGCACTGTGCTTGGCATGTGGAAAATAAATCAGTTAGAAAAAAGGAGGAGGCCCGTTACTAAAGCCAGGTGGAACTTGGCCCTGGGGCACAGAAATGCAGACAGCACTGAGAGCAAACTGATTCCTCGGTGAACTTTCCCGTTCATAAGCACCTCCGCTCCTTTAGCAGCCTGACACAGGGGAGCTGGGCACAGGTTGGCAGGACTGACTAGCGAAACAGGGCTCTCAGGGGCCACATCTTAAAACACCCGCACGTGAGCAATGTTGTGAATTACAGAGCTGACTTGAGCGGGGCGTCGCTGCTGTTCCTGATTCAGGAATTGCTAGTGTGGCTCTGGAAGACCTGGGTCCCTCCTGGTCCCCCGTGTGTGGCCGACTTACTGCACGTGGCACCCTGGGTCATGATTTGCCTTCTCTGGGCCTCAGCCTTTGCGTCTGTCAAATGCGGAGACATTTCCTTTGCAACTAACTGTTGGTGCCCGGGGCTGATGGTGGAGTTCAGCTTCCTGGGGAGAGTGGAGGGCACAGAATGGGGCCCGTGGGGCTGGGGGCTTTAGTGTGACATCTTGATGGCTCTGTGACTCGAGGGCTGTGGGCTTCCTGCAGGGGCCCGGGAAGCCCTCCTGGAGCAGATGACGGGCCTCGAGGGTGCCGTGAAGGCCTCCCTGGAGCAGCTCCGGGTGCTCAGCAAGGGTGCCCGCTGTGCCCAGGCCAGAGCCCAGAAGACCTGCGTCCAGCTGGCAGACCTCGAGGCAGCGCTGGCATCCTCAGAAGAGGAGATTCTGCACGCTGCCACTGTTCTCCAATCTCTGGTACCTCAGGGCACCCCTCCTGCTGAGCCTGGGCACTGATCCCTGCCCCAGCCCTGCCATTGCCCTGGTGACAGGCAGGCCTCCCACTTTGGGAGGCTCAGTTGCATCTGCAAAACGGGGACCGCCCTGTGCCTCCTGCGCGGGTTCAGTGAGATACAGTTTGCAAAGAGCAGGCACGTGGCGAGTAGGCAGTGGATGTGCACCGAGTGGCAGGCGGCGTCCTGTTTGGTGTTTCTGCAGCCTGGGACTCTGCTCCCTGGAGGCTGACTTTGTGGCTCTGTGTGTGTATAAAATTACTGGTGCCGTTCAGTTCTGCCCAGTAATTTAGCAAGACGTGGCCCTTGACCTTCAGGCCTGGGACATCAGTCTCTCTTTTCCTCTTTTCTCTAAAGGTGATTCCTCAGGAAGGGCCCGGCCAGCCCAGCCCATGGAGCCATCTGGCCGCGGAGGCCCGCGCCCTTGCCAGGAGGTGAGCCCCAAGGCACCGGGGGGTTCCAGGTCGGGGTCAGCCCCACAGGATCAGATGACGAGAGAGCTGCCTGGTGGGGGCCAGGGGCTGGGGGCGGGGGGGGGGGCAGGTGTCACCACCACGAGAGGATGAGGAGAAGAATGGATGGAAGGGGAGTGTGAGCGCAGGGATGTTGGGGGCAAAGCTTGGACTGAAGGCATCTAAGAGCATCCACTGGCTTTTTGCTTTAATAACAGCTTTCTTGAGATATAATTCACGCACTGTACAATTCAGTGGTTTCACTATATCACAACGTTGTACAACCATCACCACCACCAATGTTAGGGCGTTGCATCACCACGGAAACAAGCCAGACGCATTCGCCGTCACTGCCCGTCTCTCCTCCTTCCCCGGCCCTGGCGACCACTGGTCACTTTCCGCCTCTCTAGATTTGCCTATTCTGGGCATCTGGTGTACACGGAATCCTGTACCATGTGTCTTTTACATCTGGCTCTGTCCCTCGGCACAGTGTTGTCAAGGCTCGTCCACGTTGCAGCGTGGTCAGCACATCACTCCTGGCTGTGGCCGGGTGGTCCTCCACTGGAGGGAGGGACGTGCCACTCTGTTTGTCCAGTCACCCGTTAATGGACACTTGCTCTACTTCATCTGCTGCCTTTAAGAAGTAGCTTAAGTCCTAAAAACACAAGATCTGTAGCAACAATCTCCTTTAGCTGTACTCCAGGGACCTTAGACCCACTTTACGGATGAGGAAACAGATTCAAAGAAGTTGAGTGACTTGCCTAAGGACACACAGCCTGGAAGTGGTAAGGCCAAGGTTCCAGCCCAGGCTGTCTCCCCACCCTCTTCGATGCTGTTTATATCAGTGACTATAATTTATTGTCCAAACTGAGGTGCTTTAATGTGTGATAAAAGGCCCTATTGATCCTATGCCAGGACAACGGGCGTGAACTGTAAGAGGAGGGGGTTGCGGTACCCTTCCTCGAGCAGTCCTCGCTGTGTCAGGCGGAGAGGCAGAAGAGGAGTCCCTGTCCTCGTGGCTGGACTCTGGGAAAGCAAGAGGCCAGTGGCAGGGGTGTGAGCCCCTCTGTGTGAGCTGTTGGCCGTGGTCACACAGGCATTTCCTACAGCCACAGACGCAGCGCCGCCAAGATTGAAGCTGCCGCCCGGAGGGCCCTGCTCACCTCCAACGCCAGCTACGCGCTTCTCTGGAGTCTGGTGGACGGTACGGTGGCCCTGGAGACTCAGCGGGAGCTGGAGGACAGGTGAGACCTCCCAGGTGTGGGTAGGAGCTTGGGGTTGGCCTCCTGGAGCCGTCGGGACCTGGCCAGAGGCTGCTGGTCCCAGAACCGACTCCCGAGTCCTGAGGTTCTTCGCGGTGGGTTGGGATGCCTGGGGTCTGCGTCCCACTCAGAGCGGGCCCTCGGGGTCTTGGGCCCACTTGGGGGTGAGTTACAGGAACCCACTTGTGCCCAAGGGAAGTGCTCAGCCTCCTGAGAGAAGGCACGAGGACTGAAGCCCAGAGCTGCAGTGTCTCCAGGGTCTCCCACCCCGAGGGCTACTCCTCTCAGCTCCTCTCTGGCACCAGCTCCCTTCTCTGCCTCTGAAGACCAGCCGCTCTGCACCTCTGTAGGGGTGACCCCCCCTATCCTTCATGGTTCAGGGCTCAACAGACACTGCCAACACCTTGCCGAGCCCCAGGGTGACGTTCCTAGCCGAGAGAATCAAACCAGCTCAGCTCAGATCCGATGTCCACCCTAAGCCAGTCGGCAGGGCCAGGGTGAGGTCATGTGACCCACTCTCAGGGCAGGACCCCGGCCCTCCGAGAGGGCTAAGGGGTGGGAAGGAAGCCGGGGTCTCCACTGGAGCAGTGCCCGTGCAGGGAGGGCTGGGTGGGGCAGGGTGTAGACAGCTGGACAGGACAGAAACCCCGTTCTAGTTGGCTAGTTGCAGACCCCAGGCCATCGGGGGAAAGGGCCATAGCGTCATGCCACCCCAGGGGTCTCCACTCACCAGTGGGGAGCCACATGCCCAAGGTCACCAGCAAGGGCATGGCCGAGTCAAGACCAGGGCCTGGGCCACTGTGCTTCCCACACCACCAGGCATTTTCCTGTTCACAATTGATCTGGAGGAACCAAACATTTGCAAAACATGTGATTCTCGAGTGGAAACCCAGCAAAGCCCTTTCAGAAAAGTGTCCCTGAATCAAATGAACTAACACACAAGGATGTGGTCCTTTCACTGCCTTTCTGGTTCATCTGAAAGCCGCAGAGTAGTGGCCACTTTCCGAGGCCAGCTGCTGGCTCCCGACCCTGCAGAGGGCACCTGTGCC
Source organism: Lemur catta (assembly GCF_020740605.2). Classification (NCBI taxonomy): domain Eukaryota; kingdom Metazoa; phylum Chordata; class Mammalia; order Primates; family Lemuridae; genus Lemur; species Lemur catta. The sequence continues at coordinate 5,265,434 of NC_059137.1, read as the reverse complement.
TGGGAAGTCGGGAGACGCCTTTGCACATCCAGGGCTCCATTCAGCACCCCAGACAGCGATGGGGAGACAGCGATGGGGAGGGCAGGCCCTGCACCCGCCTGCCCCATGGGCCATCCTGGCCTCTGTTTCCTCCCAGGTACCAGGAGGTCCAGGCGGCCCAGAAAGTGCTGGGCACGGCTGTCGCAGAGGGGCTGCCCGAAGCGGAGAGGGTGCTGGCCACCATGCAGCAAGTCGGCACGGCTGCCGCCCCGAGCCTGGCCTTACTGGCCACCCCTGGAGCACTGGTCAGCTTGTCATCCTCGGAGCTCTGCGTGGGGTGGGGCTGGGGGGCCTAGCAGCTGGAAAGACCAGTGGGGCCAGGCAGAGGCAGGTGACACGGCTTATTTTTAACTATATAGCAGTGGATGAAAATGAGAGAATCCACTATAGGGCTTGGCAGAGTCTGTTCCACCTGTCTTTGTTGATGGTGACATCGAGGTTGGAGCCTCTTCTCCACTTCAGTGACGTTAGCAATGATATCAGGTCTGCCACTGCAGCTCTGTGACCCTGGCCAAAGACTTTCCCTCCCTGAGCCTCAGTTACTTGGTCTGTCACACGGAGCTCGCCCATTATGTTGTTGCAGGGCTGCTTCTCTGGGGCTGGGAGGAGATTTGTGAGTAAAGGCAGCCAGTTGGCCCCTCTGTGCCCGTCACCCTATGCTCACCCCCTCTGGATAAATCAGGTCCCTCCTGTCTGTTCAGTAACCGCAAAATCCCAAAAGTCAGAAACTGAACTTTAAAGAAGGACTAAGCTTGTGCAGATGCGCTGGGGACAGAACCTGCCCCATGCTGACTGCCCCAGGCTGGTTATTCATGGCCCGGCTGCTGCTCCGCTGCGCGGAGGTGCTGGACGACGTGCAGTCCCCGCACGGGTCTGCTTCTCTAAAGTCTGCAAAATCCTGCATCGTGAAGCACGTCCGACCCCCAGGGTTTCAGCTACAGCACTGTGGCCCTGGGGAAGGAGTCTCACTTTGCAGTGAGGGAATATGAGTCAGGGAGGTTAGCGGAGTTGCCCACGGCCGCGCAGCTAGGAATTCGTGGGGCTGGAGTTTGAGCCTCCAGCGGCAGGTGCCCCAGCCTGGCTTCTCTCGCCTGGCCTCTCCGGGCCCCTCCACCTCGAGGGCCCACTGAAGCCCCACCCCTCTGTCCCTGCCCCTGGGGCTTCCGCTGTACCTGGGGCATCAGTGAGGCCCACCAGGCTTTGAGGCTGGGGTTCCACCTCAGCCCAGCGGGGCATCTCTCCCCAAGTAGAGGACCTGCCCCCTGCCCTTCTGGTGGGTGCTGCCTGAGCCACCTGTCTCCCTGCAGCCTCAGGAGGCTGAGGCCGAGGACTTGGGCCGGAAGGCGAGGGCCCTGGACAAGACGGCTGCATCGAGGGAGCGCGTGGCCGCTGAGGCCGCCCGAGCCCTCCAGGACACTGCCCGGGCCCTGCTGCAGAAGACAGAGCCCCTCGTGCAGGTCAGCGGGACACGGGAGCAGGGGACTGCCCTGCCGGGGTTCTGGGACTGGGGCTGTGGGAGGGGGAAGGGCAAAGACAGGAAGTAGCTCTTCCCGTCCCTCCGGCACCTGTCCTCAACCCCAGAGAACCTCAGAGGCAGCCTGGGCTGAGGGAAGGGAACCCCGGGAAGAGACAGGATGGACAGATAGATGGACGGACGACAGCTCCAGCAGCCCCCAGGGCCACACCCACCACCCTTACTCAGGATCAGTCAGAACTGGGGTGCTTCTGTTCCTTCCTTCCTTCCTTCATTCACCTGATACTCAGCACCAGCATTGAGCAGCCCCTGGGACCACAGCGCTGGGCTGTACCACGTGGTCTTTACAGTCTAGAGGGGGAGGCAGCATCAAATGATCAGACGGTTCAACAATTATGGGGTGAATTTAGCTTAGTCCAATGGTTTCCAACCTATGAAACTATAAAAGACCCCTTTAAACGTTTTCTTTAACTTTTCATTTGGAAATCATTTTAGACTTTTAGACTTACAAGAAGGTTGCAAAGAGAGTGCAAAGAGTCCACACACCCTTCGCTCAGATCCCCCAGGTTAACACCTCGCCAAACCAAAGGACAAGTCTCACAGCCAGGAAACCACACATCGTGATACAGTGACATATGGACACCTTATTCAATCCCACCCACCCTCACAGGAACGGCCTCTCTGGGAGCCATCCTCCACTCCCTTTCGCAGACAGGAGAGGGGGCTTTCTATGAGGAGTGAGAAGGTATCTGAAGGGCTGGGCCCAGCGCCTGGCACATTCCTGGGGAGCTTTGCTGTGCGGGGGCCCTGGGGTGGTGCCCTCTGGCCTGGTCCACTGGCCTGATCCAGGGTGAGGATGCCAGGAAGAGAGGGGATCCCCCCAGGGCCCCTCCGAGAGCAATAGCAGAGTCAGACCCCGGCGTGTGCCGACACCGTCCCCCACAGCACCCCTTCCTCCTCCCTCCCGCTCTGCCAAGCGCTCAGAGTCACTGGGCAAGGTGGCGTCGGGTGACTCTTTGGACACATGTTATCTATCAATACTTATTTATTTTATTGCAGTAAAATTCAGATAACATAAATTAACCATTTTAAAGTGTATAATCCAGTAGCATTTGGTGCATCAGTGTTGTGCAGCCTCCACCTCTGTCTAGTTCCAGAACATTTTTATCACTCAAAAGAGAAACCCTGTACCCATTAAGCAGTCACCCCCCATTTCCACCTCTCTCCAGCCTTTGCCAACCACCGGTCTGCTTCCTATCTCTATGGATATACCCGGTCTAGATCTTTCGCAGGAATAGAATCATGCAATATGTGAACTTCATGTCGGGCTTCTGTCACTTAGCAGGTTTCTAAGTTTCATCCACATTGTAGCCTGGATCAATATTTCACTCCTTTTTAAGGTTCAGTCATGTTCCAGTGTGTGGATGAACCGCATTTTGTTTATCCATCCATGCATCAAACTCGAATTCTTTAAGTATGTAGTCTTGTTTGGTGGCAGTGGGCAAGAAACTGATTTGCTGCGTGTAAAAGTCTCATAATGAACAGGTTCACTATGTCACGCACACTGGCGGAGACGTAGCGCTGTCCTGAAAAGAGACCTTCAGTTGCTCATCTTCCCTTCAGTTCTTATGTTCCCGTTTTCCTCTGTGCTTTTGTGGGACAGGTGTCTTCTTGGGAGAGAGAATCGGGTCTAACATTTGTCTAACAGATCGGGTGCTCCTGGCAGACAGCGTGGTTCAGTCCCAGAGTTCGGGTGATGTTTTGGGCCTCCGTACGTGTGGTTTGGTGCCCTCCTGACCCGCCTCCAGGCTGTGCACTCGCAGGGCCAGTGGCCCAACACCTCTTCTCCTCTCTCCAGCTGCACCAGGAGGCCACAGCCGCCCTGGCCCATGCTTCCTCATCTGTCCAGGCTGCCACAGTGACCGTCGCGGGAGCCAGGACCCTGCTGGCTGACCTGGAAGGTACATGTGTCTGGCTGAGCTCTAGGCTGTGTGATGCACAGAGCCCCTGACAGCCACTCAGCTCTCGCCTCAGCCAGGCCAGGCTTGGTCGCAGAGGACAGAGTCCAGTCTTGTGGGCTTAAGCCAGGCAGACGGTTCCCTCCGCCTCTCTGGGCCTCTCCCGTGGCTGCTGTCTCCCCATCTGACATACCACTCACCAGGTACCTGCCCACGTGGCCATCCTGTCAAAGCCCCAGTGTCATCAGACCATGTGCAGAGTCCCCTGGGACCAGATAGGAGGAGAATGTGATGTCATTGGCTGTCCACCTTGGTCTAGTTCACTCTTCCCAGGGGTGCAGTTACCCAGTACAAATACCGCTGTGCTGGGTCAGTGCTGAGTTGGAGCTACAGGGAGGGGGCAGAATTTCTCCTTAGAAGGGGGTATGGGTTGGTGCCAGTCCAGGTGTCTTTTGAGCTTTAGGAAAATGAAGCTAAGTGCCCCCATTTTACAGATGGGTAGACTGAGGAAAGGAATTGCTGTCCATGCCTGGGCTAGAGCTGAGCAGGGACTAGACACCAGCAAGTATGATGATTCTCCATCTCAATGACCCCCCATGCCAGGGGCTTCTGCCATATCCTCTTTGCTCCGGAGAGATGCCCTGCATACGTGGCTCCTTGTCCAACAGAATGGATAAGGCAAGAACACACCTGAGCCCCGGAGGTCTCCTGGGGTCTGAGCCTAGCAGCCTGGCCCTGGCCGTCATCCTGGCTCCTTGTGTCCCTCCCAGCCGGCCCACAGCCTGCAGGGCTGTAGCTCCAGCCAGGGGCCTGGCCCCTCTGAGCAGGGGGACTAGTCAATGCCTCCTGTTCTGTAGGTTCTCGGTGGCCTGCAGTTCTGGTCACCCACTGGTTAGGGGGCTTCCTACGGGACAGGTGTGGCTGCGTGTGCTTTTGTATCTGGAGTCATATTTAGGAAAACATACATTCAATGTTACCTAATGGTGGGATAGTAGGATCTTAGAACGTTGGAATTATAAGGGGTCTCAAAGTCTGCTGCAAATCCCCTGCCAGGGAGAGGGCTCATCCACCCTCGGCTTGCCCGTCTCCAACAACGGGCTGCTCACCACCCTATAAGGTACCACCTTCTCGCTGTTGGATGGCTCTGAAAATGAGGAGGTTCTTGCATGTACTGGACTGAAACCTGCCTCCCTGGCACTGCTCCATAGTCTACACCAGGGCTCCTCTCGGACCTCTGACCCAGGCTCTCCTTCCCATTCCCAGCCCAGCTCAGAGACATCCGCCCATACCACCAGGTGGCCTGTGCTCAGCTGGTGTTCACAATGAAAGGAAAATTCACAGAATGAAATGTGGGGCAACCTTCCCCAGGGGCTGGGGGTCTCCTAGACTATAATATGTTCCATAATACCAAGAGAGGGTTTGTGTTCAAGTATGTTTAGGGAATATCTCATACTGTAGCACTCTCCTGAGGCCTTCTAGGGCTGTGGTCCCCAACCCCCGGGAGTGGGGGTGGACTGCAGAGCTCCTCTGGCCTTCCCCCGCACCCCCTCAGAGAAAAAATTGTCTTCCATGATACTAGGAATGGGGTGGGGAGGGGGCACCGCAGGAGTTGAGCGGCAGGGTGAGTGAAAGCAAAGCTTCCTCTGTATTTATAGCCGCTCCCCAAGAAGCTGGTCCCTGGTGCCAAAAAGGTTGGGAACTGTTGTTATAGAGAACCCTTTAGAATATTAAAGGCTCTGAGAAGTCCTGTAATAAAGAAACCTGGTTCACTTTACTTAAACTTAATTGACATTTCCCCCTAATGTTTAGTAACACCCTTTAGAATGAGGCCTCCACAGAATACATTTTAAGAAACACCAATTTTGTGTACAAGAAGCAAAGTATATCTAATTTCTGGATGGAATGATTATGTAATATTATGCCCCCAAAGATTAGAAGGCTTGATGCTTTTTTTCTTTTTCTTTTTGAGACAGAGTCTCACTCTGTTGCCCAGGCCAGAGTGCTGTGGCATCAGCCTAGCTCACAGCAACCTCAAACTCCTGGGCTCAAGCAATCCTCCTGCCTCAGCCTCCCAAGTAGCTGGGACTACAGGAATGAGCCACCACGCCCGGCTAATTCTTTGTTTCCATTTTTAGTTGGGCAGCTAATTTTTTCTATTTTTAGTAGAGACAGGGTCTCACTCTTGCTCAGGCTGGTCTCAAACTCCTGACCTCAAATGATCCTCCCACCTTGGCCTCCCAGAGTGCTAGGATTATAGGCGTGAGCCACCTCACCAGCCAAGGCTTGATGCTTTTTAAAAAATCAACTTTACCTATGTAATCAGTACTCCTTATGATAAATTTCCCTTAGAATTTTATCAGAAAGGAAAGGAAAAAGTCTCTTTTCACAAAGAGGGAAACTACTTCTTCTTAGACAATAAAATCTGTGAGAGTTATAACACTTACCTTTTTGTCTTGGCTGCTTGGGAGCTCAGAGGTAAATAGCACATTTGGTTCCTGCAATGTCATTATCCTAATTTTCTGGTACTTCTCACTCCTCCCCCTTCCTCTCTTATCCCTGTAATTACAGATGGCTCTTGGTTTTGTATGGTAATGATGCAATCGTTGATTTATCTGTCACTATACATTTCCGCAAAGCCTTGTTAGAAATAGGACTCTGCTATGCCCCGCCCTCGCCACGGGCCCAGGCATTGACCACCGTGTGACTTCATGACTTTGGTAGATATTATTAATAGATCATAATTAAGTTCACCGAGCAGCATGTCCTGGCTGAGTCTGAGAAGGTCATACACAGGCCTCATGCATCTTGAGCTCCACTCATGTTGTCAAGGGTCCGGCCGGTCAGGCATCTGCCAGTGACCTCCCGGCAGGCCCTCGAGGCGTGAGCCCGGTTCTCCTGACACCGCCTCGTGGGATTTGCAGGAATGAAGGCGCAGTTTCCTCGGCCCGAGGACCAGGCGGTGCTGCAGAGGAAGGCAGGCGTGGTCAGGGGCAGGTTCCTTGCAGACGCAAAGAAGAAGACCAAGCAGGCGGAGAGGATGCTGGGCAATGCAGCGTCTCTCTCCTCCAGCGCCAAGAAGAAGGGCAGAGAAGCGGAGCTGTTGGCCAAGGGCAACGCCAAGGTCAGGGCCGTGGCCATGACAACCGTGGCCTCCCACCCTCTGGGCCTGTGGAAGGACTGCCGTATGAGAGCTGCCCCCGTGGGCCCTGCCCAGGGCCTGGCTACCCCGACACTCACTCACTGCAGGCTCTTAGCTCAGAGCGTTACATGGTGGCCCTGTTGGCTCCTCAGGAAATAGGTGTCCTTGCTGTCACCATTGCATAGGTAAGGACACCGAGGCCCAGCAAGGTTCGTGAAGGACTCACGCCTGGTCTGCTGGGCTTCCCTCCCTAAACCTCTAGGCTTTTCCTCATTTGAGGCCACGTTCTGCTCGTGTGTCTCCCAGCTCTGTCGCTGGCTTTGTTGCTCAAACCCCAAGTGAGCTCTCTTTGGGTTGCCTGTGGATTTGCAGTGGGCCCCAGGCTTGATTTCTTGTCATGCCACCTGGACTTTGCCCAGCTCCTCCTCTCTGTGCCTGTGTCCCCACCTGTAAAATAGTTGGAATTTCTCCTCTGGGGAGGAGTGAGTTGTACCCAGCAGTTCGCACTGCCCCTCGCACCTACCTGCACTCAGTGCGTATTCGTGGGAGGAATGATCTGGTGCGTGACGCGGGTGACTGCCTGGCAGTATTGCCACAGAGCTCTTTACCGCTGCGCTCACCTCTTCTCCCGCCCTCCCCCCATAGCTTGCCAAGGCCTTGCTGAGGGAGGGGAAGCAGGGGCACCGCCGTGCCAGCCGGCTGGCCAGCCAGACGCAGGCCACACTCCGACAGGCCTCCCGGCAGGTGCTGGCCTCTGCAGTGCACAGGCAGGAGCAGGAGGAAGCTGAGCGGGTACGTGTGCCAGGGCCCCCACCATTTCCTCCTGCCCCTGACAGCCGGGCCGGGGCTGCCGCTCAGGCTGTTCCTCCCCCCTCTGGAAGGTGGGAGCTGGGCTGAGCGAGTTGGAACGGCAGATCCGGGAATCACGTGTCGCCCTGGAGAAGGACATAGAGGCCTTGTCAGAGCTGCTTGCCAGACTGGGTAAGGAGACCCCGAGGCCGGACCCTGAACCCCTGGGTCCCTGGGGCATCTCTAGGACCATCCCTCAAGGTCCAGTCCTAGGGCAGACTTCCTCCTCATCCTCATCTTCACAGCTTCCGCCGTTCCCATCCTTGGGTCCATCACAAGCATTTGTAACCGCCCCAGGCCCTGTGCCACGTGGAGTGGATTCACGGTGTATGACTCTGTGCCTCCAGTGGCCTCCAGTCTGGGGAGGGAGGGAGGGAGATAGAAAACTCACCACTGGCAGGGACACCTGTGTACCAGGTGACCAGCTGAGCCCTCAGTGACTGAGGGTTCAAGAGAAGAGAGAATGTCACAAAAGCAAGTGTGGCATCGAGCATCAGGTGCTGGTTTGGAATCAGACCAGGTTTCAAGTCAGACTCTGTCCCTCACTTGGCTGTGAGACTTTGAGCCAGTCACTTCACCTCTCTGAGCCTCAATTCCCCTATCTGTAAAATGGGAGTAACCAGGGGACTATTTAGAAAGCGCTTACCATAGTGCGTGGTGTGTGGTGAGGGACAGTAAATAGTGAGTCTTAGGAAGGAGGCAGATTTGAGATGGGCCTTAGCAAGGAGGCATTTGGATGAAGGGGACAGCACACACCAAGGCTACCAAGACTGGGGGGGACACAGCAGTCAGAGCAGTTGGGCTGAAATGAAGAGCATGTGGAGTGCAGTGGCATCATCATAGCTCACAGCAGCCTCAAACTCCTGGGCTGAATCCATCCTCCCACCTCAGCCTCCTGAGTAGCTGGGACTACAGGTGTGCCACGACACCCGGCTAATTTTTTTATTTTTCAGTAGAGGCGTAGTCTCGTTCTTGCTCAGGCTGGTCTCGAACTCCCGAGCTCAAGTGATCCTCCCGCCTTGTCCTCCCAGAGTGCTGGGATCACAGGTACATGCCACCACGCCTGGCTAATTTTTCTATTATTTTGTAGAGATGGGGGTCTCCCTAAGAGGCTAATCTTGAATGCCTGGCCCCAAGCAATCCTCCTGCTTCAGCCTCCCAAAGCACCGTGCCTGGCTGAACAGCATGCATTTTTAAAAATTGTGGTAAAATATATATAACAAAATTTTTTATCTTAACCATTTTTAAGTGTATAGTTCTATGACATTAAGTATATTGTGCAACTGTCCCACCACCCATCTCCAGAACTTTTTCATCTTCCCAAACTGAAACTCTGTTCTCGTTAAATACTAACCCCCCCATGCCCCTCCCTGGGCCCCCGCCAACCACCATTCTCCTTTCTGTCTATGAATTTGACTCTAGGAACCTCATACAAGTCGAATTGCATGGTGTTTGCTCTTGTTTGGCTAGTTCATTGCACTTGGTGTGATGTCTTCAAGGTTCATCCATGTGCGTTTTCATTACCGTTATTAGTAAGAAGAGGAGGAATCGCCACGTTCTACATTTCACCTGGAACCCGGGCCTGTGCTAAGCTATTCACACATTCGATCTTGCAGAATTCCTACACTGGCCTTTGGACGCAAGGACAGTTACTCTCTTGCCATTTTGCAGATGAGGAAAGTGAGGCAGAGAGTAAAGATAATGTGCTCAGAGCCGCACAGCCAGTCCATGGGAAAGCCACATGTGGGTCTGACTGACTCGGTGTGCTTGTAGCCACTCGTCTATACTGGACGCCCAGCACAGAGCAAGCGCTCTGAGTGTGAACCACTGTGGCCATTGTCATTGTCAGTCATTCACTTGACAAACTCTGTGCTGCATTGTGCTCCCCCTGTCCCTAGGAGCCCCAGACAGCCTGGGCAGGTAGAGTGGTGGCTGTCACCCGATTCTGAATCTCCTCGAAGGCTGGCTGTTTGGACTTGGCTGTGGATGGTGAGGCCTCTCAAGGTCTTCGCTGGGAGGGGGACTTGCCCAGGCCAGCCGGGCCCTAGTCCCCGGGCTTGGTGCCTGCAGCTACTTGCCTCTGGCACAGCCTTCCCTGCCCAGGAAATTCAGGGCCTCGGGGAGCCCTGGGGCCCAATGGGATCCTGTGGGATTAGAAGCCACTGGGACTTCCTTCCCCATCCCTGTCATTCTCCCACCTGGCTGGGCTCTGTCTTTCTGTTGAATGTCACATTTAGGGACAAGGTAACAAGGCCCAAGTGGTGGAGGCAGCTCATGGATCCCATTCCACCATCACTACCAAGTTCTAACGTGAGCACCTGGCCCCACCCCTTTGCCTGGGGCTTGGGGAGGTGCAGAGAAGTCCTTGACCCCAGGGAGTAGTGGTAATGCATGCAGGGGCCGGGTCGAGGACCAGGTCCCTACTCCAGCTGCCCCCAGCCTTGCTCTGAAGCCAGAGACCCTGATGTTTACCCCAGTGACAGCCACTCCCCGGCACACAGATGGTATCAATAAATGTGTGCTCTTGGTGAATTGATGGCAGCATGATCAAGCCAGCAGAAATCATGGGGACCTCTCCCACACACACTGCATTGTAGATGAGGAAACTGAGGTTCAGAGAGGACCCACCTGAGGCCCTCATTTTTTAGCAATAATAGTAACACCATCAATAAAAATTAACAGTTGTCCGATGCCATCTAGGGGAAAGTTCAGGGTCTGCACATGAGCACTCTGGGGTGCCTGGGCCCTTGCGTACCTCACCGCACAGCTGTCTTGATCCCCGTCTTTCCCTGGTGGATGGAGGACAGCCAGAATCCTGGCAGGTCTCAGCTGGGGACAGTCTCAGGGGAGGGGCTGAAAAGGTTCCTGGGACCTGAAGGGCAGCTGGCTCATGCTGAGGCTGTCTGTGTTCCTCTGCAGGGTCACCGAACGCCCATGGAGCCCCAGCCCGCACCCTGAATGAGACTCAGCAGGCACTGGAACGCCTGAGGCTGCAGCTGGGTTCGCCGGGGGCCCTCCAGGGGAAACTGAGGCTGCTGGAGCAGGAGTCTGAGCAGCAGGAGCTGCAGATCCAGGGCTTCGAGAGTGACCTCGCCCAGATCCGTGCCGACAAGCAGAACTTAGAGGCCATTCTGCACAGCCTGCCTGAGCACTGTGCCAGCTGGCAGTGAGGGCTGCCCAGACCCCTGGCACACACTCCCCCACCTGCTGTTTTCATGGCCCAGGGCATGCACACACACACCCCCACACAGATGTGCCCACTTAGGCACACCCCCAGAGCCGGCTGCTGTGGACTGTCCCCTGTGTGAATAGTCGTGCTCCCTGCTGAGTCTGTCTGCACCTCCCTCCCTGCCAGCAGGGGTGAGTGTGCATACCCAGTGCACTCGGGCATCGGTGTGCACTCCCATCCCTGCACGGGCATAGACATGCACACCGTGTCAGGAACACATGCATGTACATGCACACATGTGGATGCACATCTGTGTGTGATGCACACATATGTTCAAGTCCATCCAGGCATGCACGCATGTTAGAGTGAGTCCACAGCTGTTGTCGAGAGTCAGCTGTGTGCCAGGCACCCTACGGGTCCTGGGCGAGTTGTTATGTTGAATACCCAGCAGGGCTGACATACCCACTGTCGCCCCAGACAGCAGAGGGGTCTCAGCAGATCCTCGGAAATCGAGGGTGGGTTCAGCAGGAGCCAGAGTGCCTAGTCCCAGAGCTGCCCTCTGTCCCAGCACACTACTGCCCACCTGTCGCCCGGCGTGCACACCCAGCAGCTCTACGCAGCCAGGGGATCGGCAGGCCAAGAAACACAAGATCCTGGGAGGGTTCTCGGCAGTAGAATCTAGACCCAGGGACCCCTGAGGCCATGATGGGGCTTGGAGCAAGGCCCACCTGGCAAGGTGCCACTGGCTTCCCCAGCTATGTCCCTCTAAGGACCCTGGGACTGCACCAGACACTGGAGGAATCACCTGCTCTGGGCCCCACCCCCCCTTCAGCCTGTGATCTGTCCAAAGAGCCAGGCCCTCAAGGGCTGGAGGAGCCTGGGTCATGGGGGCTCAGACAGGCCACTGAGAGCACCCCTTTACACCCCCAGCAACCCAGTGGCCTTTGACCCTTCCCTAACCAGCCCCATGGCCCCACCTGCCATGAGGGAGGCCACAGGGGTGTGGATGCATGGCTGCCATTCCAGTCTGTCCTGCCGGGGAACCCCCCTGTAGCCAGGCCCTCGTGTGGCCTCTGCCCAGGACTCCCTGGCATTTCCTCCTGGCACTCCTCCCCTTTCCTGGGCCACCTCCAGCATATGGCAGGGCCTTGGCACTGGGAAGACAGGCACCTCCGGGGCCCAGCCCCTCCCTCCCGTGGCTCCCCCGACAGGAAGGGGGGGCAGTGCAGACCAGTTCTGTTCAATGTGGGAATAAAGGACCCTTTTACTGAGCTGGGTGGTGTGCCTTTGATCCTCCCTGCGGGTGGGCGGCAGGGCACACCTCCCCTGTCCACATGCAGTGGTAGGAAGGTGGCAGAAGCAGAGCTTGTGGCTTTCCCAGTGTCTTCCCACTGGGGGGCTTTGCTGGGGTCCTGTGAGCACAGGTGCCCACCCTCTGCTCTGTGCTCTGGGGCACTTAGGCAAAGTCTAGGGGCTGGGGAGCCTGCGGGGTGGGGTGCAGAGAGAGTCCTTAGCTGACTTCTGGTCCAGGCTGGAGACGGGAACTCAAAGCACAGCAGGGAGGGTCACTCTTGAGGAGGAAGAGGAGGGTGTTGAGGTTGGCCTTGAAGGGTGGGGAGACAGGAGGAAAGATTCTAGGCAAGAGGGTGGGCCACAGCTGGGGCTTGCAGGGTGGGGCCTGGCCAGCACGGGTCATTCTGGGAACCAAGTTGAATGGGTGGGATTATGGCCTCAAGGCCCAAACCCCTCCCGAGTGGGTTTAAGCAGAAAAAGAATCTATTGGGAGGGTTATTTGGAACCTAGGGTGGGAAAGGCTGCCAGGCCTTGGAGACAGCCTGGGGGCGGGGTGCTGGGGCGAGGGTGGGGGGCAGCTTCCCTCTTCCTCCTGCGTTCCTCTTGGTCTCTGCCTCGGCTTCTCTCTCCTTGTCTGCTTCCGGCTTTCCTCTTTACAGACTGGCTTTCTTTGTTTTTCTTGCACTTGATGGAAGAGGACACCCCACTGCTGCCCACCACTACCATAGCCTTGCGTGTACATGTCACCAGGTCCAACGCTTGGAGGAGACAAGCTGGCAACTCTGTCCTGATTGCAGCTTCCCAGCTCAGGTCGGGTCCTCCAGTCCCCTGCTCAGGATAAGGAGGATCTCTGGATCCAAAGCACATAATGAGATGACCGTGACCCCTTCACCCTAATGGGGGACAGTGTTCAGAGAAGAGGTGTGCTCCTCCACAGAGAACCTTAAAATCAAGGTGGGGAGGGTCGATGTGGGGACATTGTTAAGCTAAGCTAGTGACTTGGTAGATTTCTGGTGTCAGGGTAGATGCTGAAGATGGGGAAGCTGTTGCTCCACAGCGTTTGGTGACTGGTGTCTCGTGTAAGTGGTGCTGAGAAGATGAGGGTTCTTTGAGGACCTCTGGGACAGAGTCTGATGTCCCCCAGCCCCTCCCCCCGGTTTCTCTGCTGACAGGACACACGGTGGTTCTGATTCCTGCTCTTGGCATCCAGCCCCTATCCCTGCAAGCTGTGGGGCTCAGCAAAGCCCAGTTCCAGCCTCCCAGAAGGGTGGAGAACAGGCTTCCCCTCCATTCCTCAGGCCTGACATCTTGCGACTCATGTGAGCTGATCATGCCTGGTGCGTGTGCAGAGCCACTCTCTGGCCCCAGAGGTGGGGCCGCTGCTGGCTGGAATGTGGCAGCTGTTGAACATCTGGCCAGCGATGCAGCCCAGCAGATGGGTAGTAGATGGTGGGGTGGCCCTGCCCTGCAAGGTGGCTGACCGGGGCCAACCAGCTCAACTGCTATGGCACTCTGAGCCCGGACGGGGAACTGCATTATGAGAGCCCTGTTCTAAGTCAGCACCCCTCTTTGGCTTCCAGATGGAACATCTCCCATCAACCAACAATTTTAACTCCTAAGCCGTCTGCCCTCCAAACTTTTTCTATCTGCATAAACCACCCAGAAAGCAATGAGTTACAAAAGCCTCTGCTTAGTGAGAAATTCTTATTTCCTCCACTGTGCAGATTAGGGGACTGAGGCTTGGCCAGGTCAAGTGGCTTGCCCGAGGTCATAGAGCTTGGCTTGATCCAAACCCTAGGAGCGACTGGGCAGAGGAGAGTCGCTTAGGAAAAGCAGGCACTGGCTGTGCTGGCTGAGGTCGGCCCCAGCCCATTCTGCCTAGCCCCTGGCTGGGGGCAGCCTGGCCACTTCCCTCTCCAGGGGCAGCCACAGAAAAAAAGTTGAGCAGCTGATCTCAGGATCCCAGTCCTAGGGGTCAAGATGGGGACGGCTGTGGGGAAGGAGACTTCTGGATCTGATCCCCAGAGACACGCTCAGTGTGTGCAGCAGGGCTGTTACCAGTGACCAGGTGTGCCATTTGCTCAGGACAATCCCCATCTAAGCCTGTGGCCCCAGCCTAGCTGGAGTGCCCCCTTAATCCCCAGACTGTCCTGATTTGGACACTGGATTTCACAGTCACCCCAGTTACAAGTCCAAGTTCCTGCACCCTGAGCTCCACTGTTCCAGAACTATGGGCCGGTGCATCATCCTGGCGAGTTTGCACCCCAGGCTTCAGCTTCCTGGCTTTTCTGGTCTACAAACGGCAATGCGAGTCCTATTTCATAGAGTTTTGAGAATGAAATGACTGGCGCTCAGTGCGAAGTATATGGTGCATAACGAGTGCCCAATCGTGGGTTTTATTAACAAGACACGAATTCATTCCAATTGGGTTGAGGTGTCACAGCGCCAAGCTGCGCTCAGGATAACAGCAATGCGACGGCCTCGGTGGGTTGAGCGCTGACTCCCCGCCGCGCGCAGAGCATTGGATCCTCACAACTGCTGCACGAAGTTCCAGCTAAGATCGTCCCGTATTGTTTCTGGGGAAGGGACTTGCCAGTCCGGGGAGCAGCGCAGAGGGAGGCTGGGGCCGGCAGGCGCGGAGCGTTTTCCGCGTCCTCGGGCGGAGGGGCAGGCGGGGGCCCGCGTCCCGCATAATAGCCGCTTTGATGCCGGGGCCCGGGCGGCGGGAGGCGGGGAGGGCGGGGAGGGGGGGCGGGCAGCCGGGGGAGGGGTGTGTCCGGCCGCGCGCGCCCTCCCCCCGCCCTTCCGTCCCGCCGCCACACGCAGCCGAGCTCGGACCAGGCGCCAGTCCCTCTCCGCTGTCCCTCGCCGCGCCCGCGAGTCCCGAGCTGGCGGGAGCCGGTGCTCACCATGTCAGTCGCGCTCGGCAACAGGTTCCAAGGTAGGCGCCGCTGTCCCCACGCCGTCCCACGCCCGGCGTCCCCGGGCGCCACCTGTGCGCGCCGGGCCGACGGCGGGGGCCGGGGCGCGCGGGAACCGGGCGGGGGCGGGGTGCGCGGCCCGCGGAGGCCCCCGCTGCCCCGGCCGCCTCTTTGTCTCCTCCAGGAGGGAAGGCGTTCGGCTTGCTCAAAGCCCGGCAGGAGAGGAGGCTGGCCGAGATCAACCGGGTAAGCCCTGCCGCCAGCGCCGCTCGCGGGTCGCCCAGCCGCGCGCCGAGCGGGTGCCACCTCGGTCCGCGAGGCCGTGCCCGCCGCCACATCCACCCCCTTCTCCCCTTCCCTGGGTTCCCCCACTGCCTCCCTCCGCCCCAGCCCTGTCGCCTCCACGCCAGGTAGGTCCGCCTCCACCTCCCCGCTCCTGGCCTAGCGTCTCGGGTTGCAAGTTGTTACTCTCAGGCTGGGGAGGTGGGGCCCGGCGGGGAGCTGGATGCCGCGGGCTCGGCTCGGGGCTCCGCACAAGCCCGCTGGGGACCGGCCGCAGGGATTTGGCGGGAAGGGACCCGGGCCAGGGCTCTCTCCGCCGCCAAACACAGGCTCACTGGCAGATGCTGGCGGTTCCCTGTGGTCTGCTGCCTCCCTGCGCCTCCAAACACACCACTCTTTTGCACTCCTGCTTTTAGGAAGGGTTGCCCTAGGGACCTGATGCTTTGCTTGCTCTTGGTGGATTCCTAGGAAGAAATCCTGCCAGGCACCCAGTGGGAGCTCTATAAGTTTGCTTAATGACCATGTAGATTCTAGAAGATAAGAAAAGATGTCAGGACCTGTCTGGTTTGGCCAAAGCTCAAAGGCAGCACAGCCAGTGGCTTTAGGCTTCCCCAAGACCTGGCCTTAGGTCTGGCTTCCATCAGGTGGCAGCTCAGTGGTCTTCAGCGAGGCCTCTCCTCCGAGCAGCGTCACTGCGAGGGCTCAGTGAGGGAAGGCATGTAGCGTCCAGCACCTGGCAGCCGAGAAGCCCTCACATGGTACTAGAATTATTTCCTGAGGGTGACATCCACCAGGTTCCTTCCTAATTTGTGGCAGAGGCATGCCCACTAAACAAGCCTGGGCATTACCCCTGCTGGCTCCCCCAGAGCGCTGGTCACCCGGGATCTGAGCCCAGCTCAGAGTCCCAAAGTAGCCTGCTGGTGGTGTCAGCAGAGCTCTGGAGGAGGCTGTGGGAGGTGGGTCCAGGGGCTGGGACGTGCTTGTATATAGTGTTCCTTCTTGCTAGCAGCTTGCAGTCTTGAGTCCCTCCTCTGTGTTGTTGGACTGCTTAGAAGTGGGCCACCTGTCTGTTTTCAGTCCACTGGGTATAGGTGTCCCATGGAGGACTCGGGGACCTCAGGGTCCCTCCAGGTAGACTCCGGCCACCTCACTGCCACCCTCACTCTGCCTCTTGGTGTGATCTTGGGCACAGCAGCTGAAAGGTTGCCTGGACATCTGGCTGGGGCTCCCAGGGGAGTGGGGTCACTGCTGGGCTCCCTCCCAGGTCACTGTGCACCAACCCGGCCTCAGTCTTGGCTGCTCTTGCTCTCTGGACAGGAGCCTGGGACCCTGACCTCATATAACCCCCTGGGCCACTGGGCCGGGCAGGTTCTGAGCTGGCAGGACCCTGAGCCAGAGACAGCTGGAGATGGGGAGTGAAGTGACCGTTGTTGGACAAGCCAGAAGAGCTGAGAGTGTGTGGGACTTCCCGTGCCAACTCTGCCCTTGGGGAGGCAGCTCTAGAAGGTGGGAGGCAGCTACAGGGTTGTTTTGGGAAGTGGACTGGCTTGGCTCAGAAAGGGGAGGAATGTGGCCATCTGCACTGATCCAGTCAGCACTGGGATTGGGGAGAGTGAGCAAGAAGGAGCTGTGGTCTCACCACCTCAGGATCCCAATGCCCAGAGAAGGCAAGCAGCTGACCCCAGGCCACACAGGAGCCAGTGGCAGAGCTTGCAATCCAGGGTCCTTCCCCTGCCGGATGCTGTTCTGAGACCCACCACGTGAGTCCAGGCTGCTGTAGGGCTGCTGGGACCCAGGGTCTGGGTTCCTGTGGGAAGGAGGCTCCAGGATCGACCTGGAAGCTTGAGCTGCTTCCCCACCACAGCAGGGCGGGATGGCCCACGGTGAGGCAGGCCGCAGAGTACTGGCCTGTGGCCCTGGGCACGCCGCTGCATCTCTCTGGGCCTTCCTCTCCAGAAAGAGATGGTGGTGGTTGTGATTTTTCAGTGAGATAATCTACATAAAGTACCTGGGAGAGCAGGCTGCTGTCCCGATTGTTATCATTTGTTTGGGGCCTCAAGGTGCAGGGAGTGGGAGGTATGTTGTGGCCCATACTGGCTGCTCAGCCTGCAATGGGAGCAGCGATCCCTGCTCCCTCGCCAGTCCCTGCGACAGCAGAAAGAAGCAGGTGGGAGCTCTTTGCAGACTGTGGGGGAACCGCTCTGCGTGGGGGTCCGAGTCCAGTTCACCCCTGGCCATGGCTGCGGTGGAGGGTCTCTGGGGAGTGCATTCTAGGGCACAGTGTGAGCAGCCCGACTGCCTTCCTTGGGGGTACAGCTTCACTGCCCCACTGCAGTGCGGATTCTGAGGGGCTGGGCTGAACGGCTGCCCAGTGGCCCCGTGGAAGCAGGAAGCCCTGCAGAACCGGGCTTCACGACTCATTGCCGGGGGGTCACCAACTGCTGTGCCAGGCAGCTTGGGCACTGTTGCGGCTGCTGCCTGGGACAGAGCCCAGCCTGGCTGGCGGCTCTGGGGGCCTCTCTGGGCCAACACCCGAGTTCCCTTTGGGGCCTTTCTCCTCCCCTGATGCAGGCCAGCTTCCAGAGGGCGGTGGGTAGCTCCGTCTTAGCTATTGTTATTATGGGGGGTTCAAGAGTAAAAATAGAAGACTCGGTGGGCCTAGAGGTCCTGGTAGAGGAAGGAAGGCAAGGGAGCTGTATGAAAATGCACCTTTTTTGGTCTCACTTTAGTTTTGTTACCCATTTCCTGCACTTGGTATGCCTCACTGAATGCTCGCTCTGACCTTGGAGTGACAAGGCACCGCTTGCTGCTCCCATTTTACAGAAATCCAGACTCGGAGGGGCCGAGTGAGTTGCCTGGTGGAGCAGCTGCAGTTTGAACCTCACCTATATTCTTATCTCTGAGCTCGGCGGGGCCTGCGAGTGTGGACATATCCGCACTGCTGGAGCTGGCAGACCGCGAGCACCTCCCACTCCCCCCACATAGCTGGCATTCTCTGCGCCCCGATGACACGGGAAGTGACCCCAGGCCAGCCAGGCCCAGCCTTATATGGCAACAGGAGAAATTTTCTCCAGCTTCCCACAGGGACAGAGAGAGGCTGTGGGGGCTGGCGATGCCCCTAAGTGTGCCTGTGCCCCGGGGCCGAGCCAGAGGGGCCCGGAGGACCGCGAGGGCTGCTCCAGCCAGCTATGGGGGGGTGGGGGGATCTTTAACCGAGTGTCGTGAGTCGTGGCTGAGCTCCTGCCTGTGTTGTTGTCTCACTGGTCCCTCTTGACAGAGCGCTCCGGTTTGCCAACAGCCCAGGGGACAGGGATTGTTATGACTCCCATCTTAGAGATGAGGAAACAGGAGGCTTGGCTGAAGTCACCTGCCCAAGGTCACCCAGCCAGGAAGTGGCAGAGCCAGGATTCAAACCAGGTCTGTCTGACTCCACACGCTGCCCATGGCCCAGCTGGCCCCTGTCCACAGGTGGCTGCAGCCTCGCTGTGACACAGGCCTCTCCTGCTTATGTGGATAACGATCTCTGGCTACTGTCCCGACGTCCTAGCCCTCCGGGGTCGGATGAAGGGCACTCACCATTCCCCGGCACATTTAGGTGCCTACTGGTTATTTCAGAGCCCATGTGCCAGCTGTACCGGGAGACAGCTGGGCAGGGCAGGCTGGGTGTCTCTGCCCAGGGGTGTACGTATCCCCTGCCCTCCCCCAGCGGAAGGGACCTCTGAGACCTGACCCAGGCAGCCACACAGATGTGTCTCTTTTCCTGTGTACCTGGCAGTACCACCTGTCCCTGCCCAGGTGAATGTGCCCAGCTGGCATTGCCAGGCACCCGTCTCTCTTGCTCTTCCTAAATATATTATAAGGGAGATGGCGATAAGCGGCCACGTGAGGCTCTGAGGATTCAGAGTGTCCCGCGCAGGTCCGGCTGGTTATGACCCCGGTGTGGCCACGGCACAGGAAGCTGGAGATGGAATTTCTCCAGGGGCTGCTTCACTTCTGTAGCTGGTGGGGTGTTTTTCTTCAGCTGCCCCCTCTATTGGCGAGGACGCCGTGTCCGGATTGGGCCCCCGAGCTGCTGTGGGGAATGTGAGCCCACTGTCCCTGTGGGTGCACGTTACAGGCACCTGCTACTCGCCAGGTGTCAGGCACTAGGCACTAGGCCCCAGGCCGGCCATTCGTGGCCTGGTCCTGGCCCTTTAAGAGCCGTGGGCTGCGTCAGAAGCGCCCTCCCCGGGTGGTGCTGCCTGTCCCTGGAGCTCTCACCCGGGGCTGTAGCCACCAGCCCCTTGGATGGCCTCCAAGATGGTGATATGCGCCCACCCCAAAATTCTGCTGCAGCTGATACATAAAGACCCGCCTGGAGGGCCAGGAGCGAGGGGCCGTGAGCAGGTGCTAGAGGTACCAGCCCAGAAAGAGAGTTAAGTAGGAGGAGCGGGCAGGTGGCAGGGCTCCAGAGGCGGGACACAGCAGGGGCTGCCAACCTCCGATGATTTTGGAAATAGCCCCTCCTGGGCATGAGCGCTTGGACGGGCTCCCGCAGGGACTCTGATGTGCATCCCAGGTCGTAAGTGACCGGGAGGGGCTGCGATGGGAGTGCTCCGTCCCTGCCAGGTCGGCCAGGAGTCTGAGGACAGAGTGAACCTTGCCCTTGAGGAGGGGTGGCCCGAGGGCCAAGGCTCACTGGGAGGACCTCATGGCACAAGGAGGGGCACAGAAAGTCATGGATGTTTTCTCTGCCCTTCCCCCCGCCACACACTTGTCTCTTGGTGTGGCTTGAGTTTGAGTGACCCCGACACATAATAGTGATTGCTGACACTTAGCAAGCGGACCGGGAGCCGGGCTCTCTCTATGCAGTTAGCTCATTTAATCCTTACAGAAACTCAATGAGAAGCTTCTACCTGTCGTATGATCCTGTTTCATAGATGAGGAAACTGGGCCCAGGGTGGTAGGGCAGGCTGCCCAGGGCCACAGAGCCAGTAAGTGCTGAGCTGGGATAGGGACCCCGGCAGCCTGACGCTACCTCCCCTGCCCCTGTGCCCAGCACACCCTGCGCCCGGGGAGTTATGTGGGGCTTGCAACCATTGTGACTTGAGGCAAGAGTAGTCCCTTCTGGTGACTTGGTTTCTCCAGCTATTGAACAGGAGGGTGAACTGGGTCCTCTGAGGAGTCCGTCTGGGTTCTGTGGCTGGGCAGATGTTTTAAGAGCTCTGCTACCTCCTGAGCCCCATCCTTGGACACTCTGGCCCTTGGGGACTGGCAAGTGGGCTCGCTGCTTCCTGTTTGTCACCCCACCCCACTCCTGCCTGCTTGCAATTCCTGGCTCTTTGCCAGGGACTGATCAGGCCACTGAGGCCTCAGACTCACCCGTCTGCATATCAGTGGCCACTTCCAGGCACCCTCACACCTGCTCCCCACCCAGCAGTTTCTACCACCCAGAGAGACCGTGGCTTGGGCTGGGAGTGTGGGTTGGATTAGAATAAATCGTTCAACCTCCATCCCCCTGGAGGGCAATAGAGTGGTTCCCCGGCCTCCAGAATGACCTGCAGCTGCCCAGGAAGAAAGAGAACTCCTAGTATTGACTTTCTTTGCCCCCAAACCTGTGGCCAGGCCACCTTCTCCTTGTTTGGGGCAGGGAGGGAGTTGGGATGGGGAAGGGAGGTAGACTTGGAATTGTTAAAACTTTGTAATCTTGAGCAACCTCTCTGGGCCTCAGGCGTCCCATCTGTCAGTGGGGAAACTGAGGAAGGGGAGAGAGAAACTCTAACCAGCCTATGCCGGTTATGGGGGAGAGTCTGCTTCCTATGGGGTTATATGCTTCTATGGATACAAATGTTAGAAAAAATAATAATAAATAGCTAACATTTACTTAATATTTGCCAAGCGCCGGGTGCTGTTAAACGTACATGTATTTCCTTACACACTGTAGTTCTCAGGACAGGCCTTCGAGGTAAGATCTCTTTAATTCTTCCTACAGATGAGGAAACTGAGGCACAGGCAGGAAGTCATTTTCACACAGCTGCTAAGTAACCTCAAACTCAGGCATTCTGGCTCGCGCTTGCCCTCTTTTCCTTTGGTTTTTCTTCCAAACACTCGGGGCGGCTTCTAGCTGCAAGTCCTGGGTGGACAGGACACCTGCCCACTGGGCGTGGCTGTGCCCCAAGGCTGGGCAGGCGGAGGCGGGGAGGTGGCCTGGAGGAAAGAAGCTGTGGCTGTGCATGAGCAGAAATGAAGAATCCGCAGCTGGGAGGTGGGCGCGGGCAGCCCAGCCGCGGAGCCGCGGCCCTGCCGCCTGCCTGCCCCGACCAAGGCATGGCCCGCACAGCTGCCCTCAGCCCAGGCCCAGGGAGGGCTGCCCGCCCACGCACAAGCGGGTCAGCTGCTTCTCCTGCCCTGTCACTCTGTGGCTCAAGCATTTGTCATTTTTGGCTCTAAGGAAAACTGGGTCCAATCCCTGAGTCCCTTCCAGTCTGTGTCACATAGGCACACACTTTTGCAAAGCTGCCCGACCACTGCAGGGGTGAGGGTGGAGGAAGTGGCTCTGGCCCAGATGGCATGCTTCTCCGTTCCTTCAGCAGATGTTTACTAAGTGCCAACTATGTGCTGGGCGCTGCTGGGTGCTGGGCATCTGAGGGGCACAAGATGCTAAATATGTCTGCTAGGTCCTGAGGACCTGCTTCCTCCCCACCGCCTCCCGACACCACCTGGCACCACCTCCTCGGTGGCTTCTGCTCCTGGGCTCTGTGTAGGGAGGGAGCCCCAGCAGCCTCTGCCATGGAATCCAGCCCAGCGCGGCCCGTGGCCAGTCTGCTGCGTGGGGCAAGTTATCTCTCCTCTCTGAGTCTCCATCCGGTCACTCATCCTGCACATACTTATTGAGCACCTACTGTGTGCAACCTGCATTATGGCAGGGGCAGCAGACAGGGACAGTAACCCCCTAAGCAATGACAGTGTGTGTCGTGTCAGGGGTGACTCATCCCCTGGAAGGAGAGGAGAAGCAGAGCAAGATAAATGTGGGCTGCCACAGGCAGGCAGGGTTGGTTGGCCACGTTGAGATGACATTGAGCAAAAGCTGGGAGGAGTGAGGGAGAGAACCACGCAGGTGTGTGGGGGAAGAGCGCTGCGGGCAGGGGTGCAGCCCGAGCAGGGTCCAGCCACACCTGCAGTTCATGTGCTCTTGCCCTTGCTCTTCATGGTGGCTCTGTGTCCGTCTGTCTGCATGGGATTTGTCTCCAGATCAGGGACTGTCCTTCCCCCTGAACCCCGTCTGCCAGCCCGCGTCCCTAGGGCTGGGTCCCTAGGGCTGGTCGGTACACGCGCGCAGACAGGCTCGGGCTGGGCAGCATTTCTGGAGGGGCCCTCCCACTCTCCCCAGCGGCCCCCAGCCACGGGACTTGCCTGCGCTCTGTGCCTCCCCACGAAGCTTTGCCAGTTCGTGGTAAAGTGGATGGAACGTAGGGGCAATGTGGTGAGTCAGACCTAGGCTAAGTGGGTTCCATTTAAAAATCCAGAGACTGAGAACTTCCTACTTTTATGAAATGTCCTTTTCTCAACTTATGGCAACAGTCATTGGTAATTGACTAAAGAGTCTTGGCAAAATAAAAACTTGGCAGCATATATTAGCGCTTCCCCGCCCCCCTTTAAAAACGTTTCTTGTCTGTGTGACCCCAAAGTCTGGGAACCACTGATCTAATATGTCCCTCCACTGGACAGACACAGGTCGGGAGTTGCCTGGTTTGCTCAGGGTCACAGACAAAAGTTAATTGTCCTACTCTTGGTCAGAGAATGGGGTGGGAGAGCAGTGCCCAGGAGCTAGGAGAGGGAGCCAAGAAGAAAGGAAGTCCTCCACGGAGCCAGCGGGAGGAGGCAGACTGCAGCCTGCGGGAGAAGGATCTAGCGCTGCGCCCGGTGCATGGTAATGGGGCCTCGAGTGGGTTGGGCCAAGCCAGTGAGACCCCATGGGCCCCGGGGCTGCCCTCTGCCCAGCTGCCGGAGCCTGACAGAAACAGGTTCCAAACCAGCCCTGGGCTCCTTCAGCTGCCTGTGGACATGTTTAACCTCTCTGGTCCTCAGGTTCTAACTTGTAACATCAGAACAGTGGTGGCTGTGAGGATTTAGTGAGATAACAGGGTGCCTGCCACAGTCAGCCCAGAGGGCAACCAGACCTCTCTCCCAGCCCAGCGAGGGGAGCCGCGGTGCCCGGTGGGCTTCTCCTGCGGTCAAAGGGCGCTCGGTTAACGTGGAGGAACTTGAGACGCAGAAGGGGCCATTCTGCCTCGTACTCATAATCGTACCTGTTGCTTATGGAGCGGTGACACAGGAGCCCAACGCTGAGGGTTGCCCAACGCCGGTGGATTGTACCCGTCGGGGCGTAGGTGCATCTTACTGTGCCCATTTCACAGCTTGTAAAGAGAGGACTGAGATATCCAAACCCAGATTGCTATAGTCATCTAGGTCCGTGTCATCCCCTATTCTACTTTCAGCCTCTTGGGCATTTACAGAAGCCTGGAAAGGTAATGAGTTCTCTGTCCCGGGAGATATGTAAGTACAGTACAGACTTGGTCATCATGTAGTGGGAAATTATGGCAGGAATTTAGCAACAGATCAAATGACTGACGTGGATTACACTGAACATCATTTTAAACCCTGGACTATCTGTAATTTTAGGAGAGGAACCTTATTCACGTGGTCTCTCCCGCTCCCTTGGTGCCTAGCGCACTGCAGTGTACATCGTGTCCCTCAAAAAGTGTTCCGTGAGTGCACGAATGGGGGAGCAATGCCCTGTCGGCAGCTCAGCAATGAGGAAGGTGAGCTCTAGAGAAGAGAGGGGATTTGCAGCGTCTGAGTGGCAAGATGGGAACATGTCCTGTGTCCCCGTCTGAATGTAGGTTCTAGGCTGCTGGAAGATTAGCCACAAGGCATATAAAATAGCTGGCACTGTGCCCTGCATAGCAGGTATTCACTCATTTGGAGGTTTCCGTTTTCAGGCCGGAGACCAGGCCAGGTGAACACCTGCAATGTGCCCATACCTGAGTGTCAGGACCAGGGGTGTGGGCTGTAAATGAGATGGAGCTGAGTAGAAGCTCTGGCTTGTGAGCCTCAGTTTCCTCATCTGTAAAATGGGCATAATAATAGTAGCTACCTCTTGTGGCTACTGGGAGATCCAAAGAGATCATGTAGGTAAGTGCTTCACCCTGGATCTAATCCTTCCCATCCCCCGGCCCCCAGGGGGTTCTGAAAGACTCATTTGAATCTCTCCAAGCATCTGAGGGGAAGACAGGCCAGGGATTGACACCCCCATTTTACAGGTAAGGAAACAGGTGAGAGGTGTCCTCCCAAGCAAAGTACAGTCATTTTCTAGCTAGAGCAGAGACCAGTAACACCACCCCTGCTGTTTATTGAGACTTCCTCTATGCCTAGAGTGGTTTACACACTCTCATCGGATTCTCATACAAACTCAAGAAACAGCTGTGATAATCACCCCGCTTGCTAGACGAGGCAGTACAGGTGCAGCGAGGAATTAATTAGCTCAGGATCACAGACCTAAGAAGTTAACAACGGAACTGAGTAGCTTGTCTTTGGAGCTGGCAGCTTCACGGATCCCCGCCGGGTGCCCCGGGTGAGACGCAGTTCCCAGCACTGGTAACTCAGCGGCTGCCGAAGGGTTTAGTCTGCTGGAGCCGACCCTCCAGGGCCCTCCCCAGCCCGCTCAGCTTCCCACCCCAGGGCGGACCGTGCAGATCTGCCTCTGAGGGCGACGGGAAGCCGGGACAGGCACAGGACAAACCCTGTCTGGCCAGGCCTGGCCACCCGTCCGGAGAGGAGGCACCCAGACAATGGGCCCACGTGTGGGTGACCTCTGCCCCCTGATGCTCATCACTGTCCTCTTGCCTCTGTAGGAGTTTCTCTGTGACCAGAAGTACAGTGATGAAGAGAACCTTCCAGAAAAGCTCGCAGCCTTCAAAGGTAAGCCGGGGCTGGCTGCGTGGGCATCCGGGGGAGCTGGGCTGGCCCCTTAGCCCCATGGGGCTAGGCTGTGGCCTGTTGCATCCCGAACGCCCTCTTCTTAGCAGGTCTGGAGATGGGCCCCTGAGAGGTGGGGGCGGGCCCCTCCACCTGCCTCCCTGCCACTGCAGACCCCCTGACCCCTGGCCTGCAGGCCCGGCCCAGCCCTGCCCCTCTGTCTCCCCGGCTGCCAGTGGGGCTCAGGTTGGCTCCCGTCAGCCGCCAGGGCCTGCTTGCTCCGGGCCCCTGCACACAATCAGCTCTTTGTGAACAGCCCTTGCCTCTCCCCCTCTGCAGCGAGAGTCTCAGGAGCCCCCGCGGAGAATGGACGTTTGTGTCGCCACAGTGAGGCAGGGGGGCAGAGTTTCTGCCCACTGAGTCCCAGCAGCACAGATGAAAAGAAAACAGGGCCTGGAAGCCTGTGTGCGGAGAGGGGCAGCATAAAGGTCCCTCTGTTCGGGGCCCTGGTGCTTGGGTCCCAGCCAGCACCTCGAAAGGAAAGGAGCCGTGCACATGTGGAGCACGGCAGATCCACCTCTCCTGCCTGGGATGCTCTCGGGGGAGGAGCCCTGGGCTCCCTGGACGACACACGGCAAGTGTCCTGGAGTCACATCTCTGTCCCGAGAGGTTGCAGCATGGCATCCTCCTGGATGCAGGGACAAGGACCTGCCAAGTGATCCTAAAATCACTTACAGCTTAGTTGTCCTTGGACAGGACATGGGTGGCCAATAATATTAATACCAGCTGGCATTTGTTAGGCATCGACCTGAGTGAAGCACTTCTCACAGGGCACGGGGCGCTTCCCAGGTCACCCAGCCCAGCGGGAGGGCAGTGGTGCTCCTGGTCCTACACAGACGGAGGAATTCAGGCTCGGGTCGGGGAGGTCATTGGCAGGGGACACACAGACTACCCAGAGCAGAGCTGGGACTTAACCCCGTCGGTCTGGCTCCAAAGCCCCTGCTCTGAACCGTTATGCCATGATGCTTTTCACATTAAGAGAAAAGAGAAATAGAAAAAAGACCGCTCTGTCCCCACCCTGTCCCAGCTGCCTGCAGGAGGGTCCTCTTTTCCCTTCTCTCTGTGTCCAGCGGCCACTGTTGAGGGGTGGCTCTGGGAGGAGGCACAGGGTCTTGGGGGTCTGACGTCCACTCTGTTTCCTGGGGTGTAGGACTGGGTCTGTTGGGCCAGACCAGAACTGCAGGAAGTTGTGCCGGGAAGCGGCTAGAGGGGCCTCTAATCGCTCATTCTTTTCTCTCCAGATGAGCGCTTGCTCCGTGCCAGGCCCATTCCCGGCCTGGGGGTACCACAGGGAACACACAAGCCCCGCCTTCTAGGGGGTGGGGGAGTGGTGTAAACAGCAGAGAAATTCAAAGGTCTAGGGTCGTGGGTAGGTGCTGTGGTGAGAAACAGACGGTGGAGGGAGGATGGGTGGGGGGGTGGGGAGCCCTGAGCATGCCTGGGGGAACATTCCAGGCAGAGGGCAGCGAGCTGGAGCAGGTAGGAGTGGCCGGGAGCAGCAAGGCCACCCAGGGACCTCGGCTTGCTTACACTGGCCACTCTGCTGACCAGGGCTGACCTGCCAAGGCCACACGGTTCACTTGACGTACTGCCCTTGTCAGAAGGTACCACGCTCATTACTCCGCATTATCTTCCCTCCCTGTTGGAGGTTTTCCTGGACTCCTTAACGGGAATTTTAACTCAGTCTGTATGTGAGGTTTGAGGCGAGGGTCTGTGAGACTCTGGAAACTGTAGGTGCCACTTTGTGGCGAGGGCAGCCCCACAGGTTTTGTCCTGCTGTCAGAACCACAGGGACTCCTTAAATCAGTGGTTCCCACACCTGGATCCCACCAGAATCACCTGGGACACTCCGAAAACACGCCATCACCTGCGCCCGGCCTGCCCTTCCTACACCCACTGAATCCGAATCTCCAGGACTAGGAATCGGGTCTAGTGGCTTTGCAGCTGGCTCAGCTGCAGTTGGCCCGCGCTGGTGGGGACCTGGGAGAAGCAGCTGCTCTCCTAAGAGGGTCAGAGCGGCCCCCAGCCCTCTTTACCCCGCGGGACCTGTAGGAGAGTGTTCCAGGCAGGATGAGCTCCTTCTCCAGAGACTGTGGCTGCGATGCTGGGGACCTTGGGTCAGGAACCCCTTGTGGGTGAGGAGGGTGGTATGGGCTCCTGAGGACCTGGTCATTTGCCCTCAAGTGAGTCACTGGGTCCCTGCAAAGAGAGATGCTACTTTCAAGCTAATGCCAGTTTTTGCCCTGTGATTTCCAGAGAAGTACATGGAGTTTGACCTGAACAATGAAGGCGAGATTGGTGAGTGAGGCCTTGAGTGTGTTGGGGGAGGAGGGTGCTCGGTAGAGGATTTGAGGGTCCAAAGAGCCCCCGTGACCCCGCTTGGGTGAGCTGCATGGGGTGGTCCCATGAGAGCGATGAACATGCGCTGCAGCTTCCCCCACCGGCAGGGCAGCTGAGCCACTGAGCCCTTCTGCCTCTGCCCAGGCTCCACTGCTTGCCCCCCACCTGCCCACCCACCCCTCAGCCTCCCACCCCAGGTGCTACAGGGACTCAGAATGGAGGGTGCCACGCTCTGCTCAGGGCTGGAGACACTCAGGCCACTTTAGGGTGGACAGGCAGTTGACTCCCTGGCCCAGGGAGCTGGCGTTTCCATGGTATGGTTTCTGCAGTTGCCAAGGTGTTTTTATATATGTCAGTTCCTCCTCCAGCAGACCCTTAATTGCTTCCTGCTGTCCAGGTGCTGGGGGTGACACCCTGTCATGTGGCACTTACATTCTGATGGGCCACAGCTGGGTCTTACCAGCAATGACGCAGCCAAGGCCATTTGAGGGTCTCCATCTTGCGCTGAGGAACCGAGACTCAGACCAGTGGAGCGACTGCTTGGGGCGGCTGGTCGTGGGGAGGGAGGCCCAGGCCCAGCCTCTGGTTCTGAGCAGGTTCTCTCTCTCCTGTCCCCTGTGCCCCTGGAGTTGCCGCTGCCACTGGCATTTCTGCTCCTCTTTCCTCTGGCCTCTCTCTCTTCCCCCTTTTGAATATTTCGATCACTTTTTCTTTAGAAAAAAAATTTTGGCTTATCAAATTAATACATTTTCATTGTAAAAAATGTTGGGAGACACAGCAAAGCACATAGACAAAAATATGTCAGTTACCGTCCCACCTCCCAGAAATAACTGCTGTAAACATTTTGGTTTATATCCTTCCACTCCTTTTTTTTTTTTTTTTTTTGATACACAATCTCACTCTGTCAGCTGGGCTAGAGTGCAGTGGCATCATCATAGCTCACAGCAACCTCAAACTCCTGGGCTCAAGTGATCCTCCTGCCTCAGCCTCCTGAGTAGCTGGGACTACAGGCATGTACCACCATGCCTAATTTAAAAATTTTGTTTTATAGAGATGGGGTCTTACTGTGTTGCTCAGGCTGGTCTCAAAGTCCTGGCCTCAACTGATCGTCCTGCCTCGGCCTCCCACCATGCTCAGATTATAGGCACAAGCTATACTATGCCATTCACCTGGCCTGGTGAATATTTTGATTTATGATTGATTTTTCCTTTGACATATAGTTAATGGCTGCATAATATTCCATTGTAGGGATGGACTGTACTACCTTCAGCCAACATCTTAGTATCGACCATTTAGATGCCTTCTAATTTTAACTATTATTGATAATTCTGTAAAGAACATCTTTGTACGTGAATCTTTGTTCACATTGCTGGTTCTTTCTTTTCTTTTTATTTTTTTAAGATGTGGTCTCACTCTGTCACCCAGGCTAGAGTAGAGTGGTGAAATCATAGCTAACTGCAGCCTCAAATTCCAGGGCTCAAGCAATTCTCCCATCCTGGCCTTCCAAAGTGCTGGGATCACAGGCGTGAGCCACTGCACCCAGCCTACTGGTTATTGTGGGTCAAAGGCTTTTGAAGCATCTTGCCAAACTGCTCAGAAAGGTCTTGCCAGCTAGAGTCTGACGGCTGTGTGTGGTGCCCTCTTGCCCTTTCCTGGGCAAGGCTGCCCAGCTGTCTTTGAAATGCCTGGACATCCTGGCACCTTCAGGCTTGGCCCCCGTCCCGCCTGCCCTGCTGGCCACACGCTGCCCACAGCCCTGCACCCAGCCCCGGCTCCTGCCATCCTCTGCTCAGCCATTGTTCGCAGAAGCACAATCTCAAGGAAATTGCCTCAGATCTTGGTGGGAGCTGGGGAGGGCCAAGGCAGCAACTCCTCTCGGGTGTAGTGACTTTTTGGTGCCTCCCTTGTTTTTCTTGAATTTTGTTCTTTTGTTGGTTTTCCTGCTGCATAGGATATTTTTGGCATCCTTTCCCTTCCAACCAAGGCAGAGCCTCAGGACAGCTGGGTGGGAGTGGCAGGTGGGGAGGAGCCCCCTGCCACCCGGGACCCAGGAGAGTGGCTTTCGATGCCTGGGGTCAGGCCGGGTGCGGTGGCTCAAGCCTGTAATCCTAGCACTCTGGGAGGCTGAGGCGGGTGGATCACTCGAGGTCAGGAATTCGAGACCAGCCTGAGCAAGAGTGAGACCCCATCTCTACTAAAAAAAAATAGAAAGAAATTAGCAGGCCAACTAAAAACATATAGAAAAAATTAGCCGGGCATGGTGGCGCATACCTGTAGTCCCAGCTACTCGGGAGGCTGAGGCAGGAGGATCACTTGAGCCCAGGAGTTTGAGGTTGCCGTGAGTGAGGCTGATGCCACGGCACTCTAGCCCAGGCAACAGAGTGAGATGCTGTCTCAAAAAAAAAAAAAAAAATGCCTGAGGTCGGACCGTCTCCCTGACCCCCCCATCGCTAGGCAGTGACTCCCTGAGTGGCAGGAGAGTGGGCACACACACACCCTAGCTGCAGGGAACAGCAAGATAACAATGATGGTATGAGGAACAGCAGCTCCCTTGCTGAGCACCTACCTGCTCTGCAGGGACCATATGCCGTCCCTGTGAAGGATCCCTTCCACCCATTCCACCGTTGGCGGGAGCAGGGGCTCAGAGAGGCTAAGTAGTTTGCCCCAGGTCCCACAGCCAGGAATAGCAGAGCTCAATGCCAACGCAGGTCTGTCCGACTCCAGAGCCCAGGTCCCTAACCACTAGTCTCCACTGCCTCTGGAGAGAGCAGGTGCGATGGGCTCATCCTCCCTGGAGGAGAAACGCCTTGACCGCAGACTCCAGGGAGGGATCTCGCGCCAAGCCTCTGGCGTGGGTGACGGAGCGGAGCCTTCCCAGCTTCCCCGCTGGGCCCCCGGCAGCCTGTCTCCGCTTCACAGACCTGCCTTCCCTCCGGCAGACCTGATGTCTTTAAAGAGGATGATGGAGAAGCTTGGCGTCCCCAAGACCCACCTGGAGATGAAGAAGATGATCTCAGAGGTGACAGGTGGGGTCAGCGACACCATTTCCTACCGAGACTTTGTGAACATGATGCTGGGGAAACGGTCGGCCGTCCTCAAGCTGTGAGTACCTCCTGACCTCCCCTGGGCCTCTGAAGGCAAAGTCACTCTGGGCAGAGACACCCCGGCTCAGGGCGCCCGAGCCATTCCCCAGCCAGTAGGTAACACGTCGTGTGACCTGAACTTACTTTCTTCATCTGTCAAATGGTCATGTTAATATGCACCTTGCAGGGGAAATTAGCCTATAGCAGAGCGTCTGGCAGCATCAGCGCTCAGTAAGTGGCAACTGTGAAGATGGTGATGGTGACGATGGTGATAAATCTGTCAGAACTTTCCGAGCCTCAGTTTCCTCATTTGTAAAACAGCTCCACTCCCCCCACAGGCTGTGAGCATAAAATAGTCAGAATTGGCTGTAAAGGGAGGTAGAATTTGAATCTTGATGCTATCACTTGCTATTGAAATGACCTTGGGCAAGTTACCTAAGGTCCACAAGCCTCAGTTTCTCCGTCTGTAAAATAGGGGAGATCAAACACGTCTCCTGTGAAATGTTGTCCTGAAGGCTAATGAAGTGACACAACCGATGATTCCAGCCCAGTGTTTGGCCAGCGGCAAACGCCTAATATACGAGAGCACATCACCGAAGCTTCCACACTGGAGAGGGTTACAGAGTCCCTAGTCCCTGGAGAGTCTCACTGTCATTTGTCACATCTGAAAGGATACTCACTTGGCTTTTATGAAATAAGTTTTTGAGTACGAAGGTAAAATATACATGTCTCATTTTATGAAGGAGTTCATGGAAGCCCAAGGAGGCCGAGTAACCAGGTCACCAGCTCATGGTTCAGTCTGGCCAGAGCGTTAGGATCCCCTTGCAGGAGGAAATGCTGAGGACCAAAGAGGTTGAGTGTCGTGCTTGACGGAGCCAGCTGGGAAATAGCAGAGCTGGCATGTGCATCCAGGCTGTCCCCCCGGAGATTATACTCTGAACCCCTGCCCTCTACCCCTCAGACTGTACTCTCAGCAGGGAGAAGGTTTTTGAAGAGCTGAAGGGGCCCTGAGCAGAGCCATGGCCCAGCCTCGCTCAGCCTCCTCCAGGCAGCATGGTTGGGGAGGGGCACGGCCTCAGAGCCAGAGGCCTAGAGTCTCAGCCTGCCTCTGCCTTGGATGGCCTGTGTGCTTCCGAGTCGCCACATTGCCACTCTGTGCCTCAGTTTTCTCCTCTGTAAAATGGGACTAGCAGCCCCTTGCTCAAGGTTGCTGTCTTTGGCTTCCGCGAGGGTCCCACTGGAGAACAGATCTGAGGACCCTGCTGACATAAAGCTGGGATGATCTTTCCCTGGATGAGAGAGGGAGTCCTAATCCTGTTTTCTTTTTTCTTTTCTCCATCTCCAAACCAGAGTCATGATGTTTGAAGGAAAAGCCAACGAGAGCGGCCCCAAGCCAGTTGGCCCCCCTCCAGAGAGAGACATTGCTAGCCTGCCCTGAGGACCCCGCCTGGACCCCCGTCCCACCTGCCCACCCCTGCTCCTCTCTGCCCTTCCTGACTCATTGTGATTTGTCTTACTTGTTTGATGTTCGTGTGTTTGTGTTTTCATCAATGTCTTTGTAAAGCACAGATTATCTGCCTTAAAGGGGCACTAGGTTGGGGAATCCTAAGCCTTGGGTCCCCTCCTTCTCTTCTTCCCTCCTTCTCCCCTCCCTGTGCAGAAGGGCTGACATCAAACCAAAAACCAGAGGGGGCAGGGCCAGGGCAGGGCGGCTGGAAGCCTATGTTCCCCACACTTGTCCATCCTTCCAGAAGGTCTCTGAGCTAAGGTCAGGTTCTGGCCCTGGTGAGGACCCCAGCCCACTTTCTGAAGACCTTGGAATAGGGACAAGGATGCAGGGCCTCATTAGGGTTTCCTCAGATAGCTCTGTGGTTCCAGCACTCTGGGCTCATCCAGGACATGGCCACCTGGTGCCCACTGCCTCAGCCAATTCCCCTAGGCCACACCTCTTCTCATCCTCAACGATGTGACCAAAGGTGGAAACGAAAGGAGCTTGGCAACTTGAGCCCTTCGAGAAGGTACCAGAAGGAACCCTCTGGTCTTGCTCCCTGGCCACACCTTCATGGGCAGCTCGGAGGGAGGGAGGGTGCAGCCCCACAATTCCTTGCTGGGGCAGCACAGGGCTTCAGAGGTAGAGATGAGGTCAGAGGCCTTAGGGGAAGGCTCAGCTCAGTGCAGCCCTGGTTTTTAGTGGGGATGCTCGGGTCGCAGGATGGGAGGATGAGGAGTAAAGCACTCCTGCAGACAGCACCACTGTTCAGCCAAGAGCTGAGAAATAGGTTGCCCTTCTCATTGCGGTCGGCTTGAAACCCGACTACACTTCCCTCATTTGCCTTCCTACCCTCCTCACACCATCCATTCATTCATTCATTCAGCAGATATTTATTGACCATCTTTTATAAGCTTTAAGTCCTCCCACATTGTCCTGACATGTGCTGTGTCTACTGTCTCTTCCCAAATCACTCAAAACCTTGAACTTGGAAATTGGATTGGGGTCACCTGTGTCCTTTCTTATGGACTCCAGGATTTTAGAGCCCGGATCACCCCTGTAGGTTAGCCAGGCCAGTCCTCTCACTTCACAGGTGAGGAAACTGTGGTTGCCCACAGGGATTAAGTGCCTTGCCCAAGGAAGAGCCTGGACTGGAGCCCAGGTGTTCAGGTACCCTGCCCCCACCTCATCTCTGCTCTGGGCTACCTCATCAGCGATGAAAACAGGGGCAGGTGGGGAGGGGCAGTCTCCTAGGTCAGCACCTGAGTAAAGCTTCCCTCACTCTGAAAGCCCTGGGCCAGGACCTGCCCTCCCCAGTGGCTCCGAGTCAGCATCGGGGTTTGGGTAAGGGCCAGGCCTCCTTCTGCAGTTCTCCCTCCCCTACAGCTTCTTGGCTGAGCCTCAGAGAGCTGCCTCTCAGAGCCCACGCAGAAGGATGTCAGACTTGGCCCCATCTTGGCTGAGTAGGGAACTCACTGGACCCTGCCTGTGTTCTGGAGTCCCTTACTCTGCCCGCTCAGGACTTAGACACACTTATTCACTGAACATATTTATTAAGCACTGCTATAGGCCAAGGGTTAAGAACCCAGAAGTGAAATGGACAGACCCATGGAATTTAGAGTCTAGTAGGAAGTCAGATCCGGACAATGACAGTGAATGTTAGGAAGGGTCAGGATAATAGGGGTAACTGCCACTGCCCTGCAGTCTTGGGGAGCACAGCTTGGCCTGAGACAGGTTAAGAGTCTTGGAGGAACCTTTGCAAAACCTTAACTTGGAAAGGACTAGGGGCTGTTGGTGGCTGGAGCCAGTGTGGGATCCCTGCAGCTCCTTAGTGTTCCATGATGAAGGGCCCAAGGTGCTGCCTCTACAGCAGCTTGAGGGAGGGAAGCGGGGAGGGAATGAGGAAATGGCCAGGTTGGGTTAATCCGCTGGTTTCAACCAGTTCAGCAGCAAGATTATTTGGCCATGACTGGCTGATCTTCAGCTTAAGGATCTGCTTCAGATGCACAGGCCTAGTTGAAGTTTAAACTCCAGCAAAACATTCCTCCCTGTAAATGTAAAATCCTACTCCCACCCCTTCCTTTTTTTTTTTTTTTTCTTCCTGAGATCATTAGTTTAGCAACTGCCTGTCCCTCACCCCTTCCCACTGCCTTTCCTCTCTGGAACAGGCTGAAACCTTTGAGGAAGATAAGCCTCCCTTGAAGACTCATTCAGTGTCCCTATTCGTCACTCAGTGAAATAGGCAGAACCAATCAGGCGTATGTCAGAGGGTTCCACAGTTTACAAGGCTGCAGGAAGCCTCCTTAAGAGAGGAGAGCAAACTGGTGTGTCCCCAGCTTCTGGGAAGGCAGGAAAGAGGGTTCTCTCATTGATTGGGGTGGGGGGGGTGTCCTGGGAAATCCCATCAGTCCCTTCACTTTTTCTTGGAACTCCACTGGGAAGAGAGGGTCTCAAGAGTGGTCCCTGGAAAGGGGGCATCTGCGTGTATTTCAGGTTGTGGCTGTTGGCTCTAGGACTCTTATTAATACTTCTCTAGCTAGGGGGGTAGCTTCTTGGGACTTCAACTGCCTTCCTTCTGAAAGACCAAATCTAACTAATGTAACTAAGCATGGCTTTGTCCCTATGATGTGAAAGGAGAGATTGTCGGGCAAATTCAGGTGGATGAAGTATGTTTGTGTGTGTGCATGTGGGTGTGTAGGGGGCGCGATATCATCTGTACAGACTGGAAATAAACCAGATAAACTTACCAATGTCTTAACTGGTGTATTTGGGGGATGGTTCTGGCTCAGCAGATTGAGAAGAGTTAGCTAATGTAGTAACAGATTGTGTCCTGCATGTTGGGTCTGAGGCAGCTGAACTTCATTTACTTCTCACAGCAACCTTCAAGGCAGGTTCAACTATGTCATCCTTGTTTTACAACTGAGAAGCAGGCTTGGCTTACCAACATTAAGTGGCAGAATCTGCCCCCCTGGAGCCTACCCAGGGGCAAGTTAAGAATCTCTGTTCTAGAATATTGACATAATTCCACTACAGAAATTTCTTCTCCATAGGACTGTGTGATATTATCAGTTAGCATTATCCAGACAACTTGAATTCTAATCCTGCCTCCACTACTTTCTGGCCGAGGACTTCTGGAGAATTTCCCCAATTTCTCTGCTTCCCTTACCTCATCAATTAAGTGTTATTAATAATAGAAACCCTTGGGTGACCTGGATGTCTTAAAGATTACACGAAATCATACATCTAAAGGGCTTTGCGCAGAACTTGGCACAAATTCTCTTGTGACCAGAGGCGGGTATGGCTCTTGCTCTGGAAATGATTGCCTTGAAAGGACTAAACAAAGCTGGTCTCTGGAGCCCTTTAACCTCCCCTCCCAGCCTCGGTCCTTAGACACCGAAGGGCCTCCTATGGCCAGCGCCCTCTTTTCTGGACCTTTCTCGAAATCTGCCCCCTGGAAACATCAAGTTCCCAACTTCTTTGAATCGGAAGCCTCTAGTAGCTGCCTATATCTAAGGGTCACTGTGAGGTTTCAAAGGTGCAACAAGCGCGAAGCACGTAAGCGTGCGCCGCCCACGGAGCAAAAGCAACACGCGACCAGTCAGCCCTGCAAACAGGCGGAGGGAGCCAGGACGACCTAGGGCTCTACGGCCACGCCCCTACTTCAAGGCTAGCCAATGGGGAGCGGCGGGCGGCGGGCGCGCTACTTCAGGCGCTCCGGCGGCCTCCCCCGACCTCGCCGCGGAGGGGACGCTTAGCGACACCACAGCGCGCCGGAAATGCGCGATCCGTTGTGCGCCGCTTGTACTGAGGGAAGGAGGTTGGCTTCTGAGGGGTCTGGGCTCTGCGGGCAAGGCCGCAGGCCGCAGTGGGACCTGCTTCGACCTACTGAGGGCGGCGCGATGGGAGACGAGATGGATGTCATGATCCCCGAGCGGGAGATGAAGGTCAGAGACTGGTCGGGGCCTCCCTCCCTTCCTTCCTTAGTCCTGGCGTTGCCTTGGAGCCCGGCTGAACGGCGGAGCGCGGTGTTGGCTGCCCCGCCTTCTGTTTGAGCAGTTTGCCGCAGTTAGAGCTCTCGCTGGCGCGTCCTGGAGCACTCTGTCGCGCCGCCGGCCTGGTAGCCCCGCTGAATTCAGTTTCCCCGTCCCTTCCTGGTCGTGTGCACGCCTCTTGAGTTCTATACTAGGTACTTCCATGTGGTGGTCGCAGTCGTGGTAATAACTATTGAGCGTTTACTCTGTGCCAGGCTCTGTGG
This sequence comes from Lemur catta, assembly GCF_020740605.2. Lineage (NCBI taxonomy): Eukaryota > Metazoa > Chordata > Mammalia > Primates > Lemuridae > Lemur > Lemur catta. The sequence continues at coordinate 5,229,126 of NC_059137.1, read as the reverse complement.
TAATCATTATAGCAACCCTACGAAGTAGTTAATGTAGAGGAGGAAATGGAGGCTCAGAAAGTAATTTACCCAAAGCCACATTTGACAAGGGGGTTGAAAGCCAGCGTCAGTTAAGACCCTCTGTTCTTTGCTCTCCCTGTACTACTTCTGTAAGGTAATCCAGGCTTGCCTGAGGTAAGGCCAGAGAAGATCATCCACCCTACAAAACCTTTAGTTAATTGGACTAAGAAGACTATTTTGCCACCGGTTTCAGCCTAAAGTCAGGAAATTAAAGGGAAGGGCAGGTGGAGCAAATGACGGTAATGTGGGAGCCCGCTGGGGCTGACTCCCAGAATGGTGTGTTTAATAGTTCTCATATGTGTTCTTACAGAATGAGGGCACACAGAATGAGCTACATTTATTTTAAACAGCTGACAGGGAGTACGTTGCAGGAAGATTTCAGGCATTTGTGTGAACAACAAATCACTAGAATGCGTTTAGGGGATAGTAATCTATATCTTATTTAAAATAGCGATTCTCTCTTCTTTCTTGAGAATCACTGCCTCTACTGAGCTGCTTGATGGGGATGTGTCATTCCTCAGTATGCTAAGGTAGAAGAAAAGGGTTTAGAACCACAGACGCAGAAGTTGGTAGTCTCCCTTTGAGTTACTGACTATAACAAGGGAGCTCTTTGGTGCCTCTTCATCCCACTGGCCCTCTCCACCCATATGACCAAGACTCATGTAGGCTACTGGGGATTGTCAGGATGAGGAGTACAGAAAAGACTGAAACTTTTATTCTGTTCCTGTGTAAAACCATGGTATGGTCTCACCTGGAAAGCTGTGTGAATTTTTACTCACCATGATGAGTTGGAACTAAGAGTGTTTCAGCTGATCTTTTAGAAAATATGTATTAAACCACAAATCCAAGGAAATTAGTATGGGGTTGTATTAGGGATTCTGTATGAACACACCATAAGAATCTAGTTTACAAAATAAAGACCAGGAAAAGCTGTAAGAACTTTTGAAGTTTAAGCACTACACTGGGTCATGAGACAATGCATACCATGAAATAAGACAAGATTATAAATAATGAAGTGTAACTTGGGTGGCAATTCAGACAATAAATACGCTAGGAATTTAGAAAAAGAAAAGATCAGTGTAAGCCGGATTAGTCAAGGCAGGCTTCATGGAAGGTTTTTTATTTCCTCCATTTATTTCATTCAAGAAATATTAATGAGCACTACACTAGTCACTGTGATAAGCACAGGGAGTTCAAAGATGATTGAGACAGTTCTTGGCCTCGGTGTAATACATATTTTTGTTTGTACTGACATTGGATCTACTGGAATATAACAACAGACAATACTTAATTTCCTTTTTTTCCCGAATTGATCTTATTTTGATTCTTTACAACAGGATTTTCAGTTTAGAGCACTAAAGAAGGTGAGAATCTTTGACTCCCCTGAGGAGCTGCCCAAGGAACGCTCGAGTCTTCTTGCAGTGTCCAACAAGTATGGTCTAGTCTTTGCTGGTGGAGCCAGTGGGCTGCAAATTTTTCCTACTAAAAATCTTCTTATTCAAAATAAACCTGGAGATGACCCCAATAAAATAGGTAAGTTCCTTGATTTATGTTGCATAGTAGAGAGGTGTACAGTGGCTTGCTAATATGTTTCCTTCCCAAGAAATCTTTCTGGTATTAAATTTAACAGTGCTATTGGTCTTAAGGTTGACCCCCCAAAAGATAAGTTCCAGTTAGAATGCTGGAAGCCTTTCTGGGTTTTCTCTTTGGTCCTTTGTGTTTCTCTTTCAGTGAATTGTTCCTCTGAGCTCAGAGGGAAGTAGAAACTACCATTATACCATACTTTTATTTTTGCTCAGTTGAACTTGGGCTCTGCTCTTTCGAAGGGTTTTGTTGCATGGATTTTTCAGTTGGCATAATAGGACCATCCAAACAAGTGGGAATGTGTATATTTGGAGCATTGTTGTAAAAATACTTTCAACAAGGACAATAGCCAGTTTCCCCAGGTTGTATGAGTAAGAATCCCTGTGATTCCTAATGTATATATCTATGAGAAAGCTAAGATTTATCTGCATAGCTAGGTATCAAGGGAGTATGTGTGTTTATATAGATGCAAAAATTGGTTCACATTGACCTGGATAAAGAGGTTATGGCTTTGTGCTTAGAATATGCTGTTTTCTGCTTTGCCTTTTTTTGTTTCTGTAGTTGATAAAGTCCAAAGCTTGCTAGTTCCTATGAAATTCCCAATCCATCACCTGGCTCTGAGCTGCGATAACCTCACACTCTCTGTGTGCATGATGTCCAGCGAATATGGTTCCATTATTGCTTTTTTTGATGTCCGCACATTCTCAAATGAGGTAAGCGACTGTTATACTATAATATCAATTGGGAAACTAAGGAGATTTTCTGGTATTGAGTTACAACTTGGAAGCTTTGTAGGTTAACTCTTGAAGTCTTTTTCTAGATTAAAATGTGGGTTTAAAAAATTCTTTAATTATAGAATTTATGGATCTTTGAGATAGAAAGGACTTCAAGAAATTATTTTTATAACACCATCTGCCTCAAGGTGTTATCCTTTCTCATTTACACATGAGACAACCAACCAGCGAAGCTTAGGTGACTTTTTCAAGGCCATAGAGTTAATAGATAATGTCAAAAGCTTTGGGTCTCTTGCCTCCTATGCAGTGTTCTTCCATTCCAAGCAATATCTGTAAGAGCAATATCTATATTTATAATATCTATATCATTGCTTGGGATATTTAAAGGTGTTATTATCAGAATGATAATAGTCAATAATGAGTGTTTGTACTGACTGTATGCCAGGCCCTGTGCTGCGTACTGTGTATGTCTTGTGCCTTGTTCATGTACACCATGTCCTCACATAGTAGGTACTACTATCTTCATTTTATATATGAAGAAACAGGCTCAAAGTGTGTAAGTAACTGTCCAAAGTCTCAACACTATTAAGAAGCAGAGCTAAGATTTTAATCTAGTGTCTGCTATTTACTGGTTGTTTTGCACTTGTATGTTTCTGTGCTGGGAGTCCCTGTGAGTGTGTTAGAATAATTGATGGCCATTTTCAAAGTTGTGTTGAAACAGTCTGTAAGAAATAGATTGTTGTTTCATAGAGCTAAATCTTTTTTATGGTTAAGGAGAAAAATGAAATGTGATTTGAAAAAACTTGTATATTCAATAGTTTTCTTTGAATATTAAATATCTTGTGCATTTATTAATTTATTAACTTATTTGGCTATTATCTGTTTGTTTTAAAAGGCTAAACAGCAGAAACGCCCATTTGCCTATCATAAGCTTTTGAAAGATGCAGGAGGCATGGTGATCGATATGAAGTGGAACCCCACTGTCCCTTCCATGGTGGCAGTTTGTCTAGCTGATGGTGGTATCGCTGTCCTACAAGTCACAGAAACAGTGAAAGTGTGTGCAACTCTTCCTTCCACGGTAGCAGTAACGTCTGGTGGGTAATAAAGGCTTTCACACTATATCATATAGTAATGGTAATCTATTTAAAAATTAATTTCTAGAAGTAAAAATAGATAGATTTTTGGTTTTTGTGGGTTTCTTTGGGTAGAAATGGAGAGTATTCTTTATTTCCATAGTTTAATGTCCTTGAAGCCAAACAGCATACATGATTTAACCTGAATGTGCTTGGGTTTTCTGGAGAAATACTTTGGTACGGCTGGATTAGAACTGTGTTTGAAGAATAATTGTTTCTGGGTGTGAAGGGATCATACTCCGACAGTCATTTGTACCTTCAGGGAGGAAAGCATTAGAAATATCAAATAGCAAGAGAATGATTTCTTGATATTTGAAACCCTTCTTCTCTCTTTTCCCTGCCTTATCCAAAGACTACAGAGTTTTCTGTACTTGGCAGCTTTCTGGGCAATAATCTATTGAAAAAGCATTTTTAGCTTTCAATTCCTTGGCCCAGTGATATAATTGGTTTGTATCGTTAAAATGATTTTATTTTTTTTCATTTCACTTCCATGAATTGACCAAAGGATGAGAAGTGGTGATTTTGTAGCTGTGTGTAATAGATCTCATTGATTTGCTCCATTTTTTCAGTTTTTAATTGGTAGCATTCTCTTTGCTTAGTGTGCTGGAGCCCCAAAGGAAAGCAGCTGGCAGTGGGAAAACAGAATGGAACTGTGGTCCAGTATCTTCCTGTAAGTTCTTACCTTGAACTTCAGAACTTCTCTTAAGTCACCCACTATTTTTGGTTGGCTTAGGAGTGTCTTTGTTGTTTTTCTACTAAAAAGTAATTTATGCTCATTGTCAAAATCCATCAGTGAATGAAGAAAAGAGTGGGACTCTCCCTTCTATCCCGTAGTCCTCCTTTCAGGGGCACCCACTGTGCTTTGTTACATGGGTGGCCTTCCAGACTTTTCTGATTCTTATGTAGATAGTCTATGTGTAGATGCACCTTTCTTTTAAAGTAAAATGTGATCATACTCTGCATTGTTCCCCAACTTTATGTTTCTAATTCATTTCATAAAAACAGCTTAAGGGAAAAAGGAGTTAGTGACAAAACTATTGCCATAATGCAAAATCACTCTGGGTTAAAGCAGAGTATTTGTCTTTTAACAAGGCCATCTTAAAGACTCAGTTTCTTTAACTACGGGCAACAAAGAAAATGGATGCTTCTGTTGTTGCATGTGCACTCTGTCATCCTCCCTGTGATTTTCTTGAGGTAATATTCACAAATATTCTTCAGTATAAATTGACTCACAAAGAACCCACATACGTCCATTCAAGCCTGGACCTGAGGAGGGGTTCACAGGCGATGTTGTGGCCTGTGTTGTGCATTCCTCCTGGAGACTATTTGAGGGGGCGTGGGTGTGGAGTGGTGAGTGTGGTGGTGGTGGTGTAGGCTTGAGGTCAAGGTTTTGTTTCTTACTTGTTATTGTTGTTATATGAAATTCGGTACATAGCTCATACTCTTTTAGGGCATTAGCCTATAATCAGATAACGCATTTTGTTTAATTTTCTTGATTGCTTGTTTGCCTTTTTTATTTTTTGACTTAGTATATTGGGGTCTTTTTTCCATCTCATTCCATATAGAGGCACTTCATTCTCTTAAGTGGCTGCATAGTAGTGTAGAGGTGCCACACTTTGTTCCATTTTTGATGGGCATCTGCATCAGTACTAGCGGTTTTGCTTCTATGAATGGTATTGCACTGAACATCCTCATTACCTACATCTGAACACGTTCCTGCATTTCTGTAGGTTAGGGTCCTAGAAGCAGCCGACACTGTTCTCTTTGTTGTCTCTCCCGGTTAGGAAGATGGAACAGGTGGCATCTAGGGGAACAGATTGGATTTGAATGTTTCGTTGGTTTAGGGATTGTTTCATTTGACACTTTTTTTTTCCCCAAATCTCTTTCAGACTTTGCAGGAAAAAAAGGTCATTCCTTGCCCTCCATTTTATGAGTCAGATCATCCTGTCAGAGGTAATACTGCTTTTCTTGTTGTGCGGACCTCCAGTGAGGTGTCATCCGTATTACAGAAACTAAATCATGTGATGTACCTGCATACCTGCTTACGGAGGTGTTGGTACCTGCTTCATGAATAATGCCACTATTCCAGTCAGCTAATTAAATCAGTGTAAAATGATGACCCTTTGGGAGACACCTCTGTTTCATAGTAAATAACATGAAGTGGATCCCAACTTTCTCTTAGAATTATTCATAATTTGCCTTGATTATATTCTAGTAGAAAAACTATAACTTTGGGATGAATTTGGGCTTCTTGAGTCTTTGTGCCTCTGAGTTATATATAGTCAGCGAAATCTGGACCTTTGTTAAAGCTATAGTACTTTGATTTTTTATCCATAGTATGTTATTGCACATAATGCATATTCCAAACATAAGATGCTTTTTGCTGTATCTGGTTGCTGTGATTTTTATTACCTACTGATTAGGGCATGTGTCTTTCAGTTCTGGATGTGCTGTGGATTGGTACATACGTCTTCACAATAGTATATGCTGCTGCAGATGGGACCCTGGAAACATCTCCAGATGTGGTGATGGCTCTACTACCGGTAGGCGTGTAAAAGGAATGGTTTGGTTCTTTGAGAATTAGAAAAGTCTTCTAATAAAAGTTGGAGGTTTTCATTTGAGGTTCCTCTGACAGTGATTATGCAACTTCAGGTGTAAGGTTTCAATGTTGCACCATGGGCCCAGGGACCAAAATGGTTGTGTCCACTTATAACGTGTTCTCCTGTTTAGTTATGAGGTTAAAAAAAAAAATGATAAAACTTACTTTTGCTTAAGCTGTAAACTGTGAGTCTTGGTTAACCTCATAAGGAAATTTTAGAAAAGAAAAAAACTTGATTTTTAAAATTCTTTCATTTGTTATTCAGATATTTATTGAATGCTGTCAGTGTTCTAGGTCCTGCATTAAAGCTGAGAACATAGCAGTGACCAAGGCCACGTCTTTGCCTTTTTGGTCTTACATTCTAATCAGTGTGCTCGTCAATAATAAGAGTGGGATTGAGGACTGGTAAGGGTGGTGGGGAAAATACAGCAGTGTTAGGGATGGATGGCCACTGGGGGCCATTGAGATTGGGTGGTCAAGGAAGGCCTCTCTAAGGAGAACCATTTGAGCAGAGAACCAAATGGTGTGAGAAAGTGAGTCATTGCGAAGATAGGGGAAGAACATTAATTATAAGATCGTCAAAGTGTTACTACATTGCAATGGTTTTTTTTTTTTTTGAAACAGAGTCTTACTCTGTCTACCCAGCTAGAGTGCAGTGGCGTTATCATAGCTCACAGCAACCTGAGCTCAAGCCATCCTCTTGCCTCAGCCTCATAAGTTGCTGGGACTACTGGTGTGCGCCCCAGCCTTAAAAAGCAATTGAGGCAAAATTTTTATTCTCAAATCAGAATTGGTTTTCAAAGTTTAGAAAAACATTTAAAAATACTTAGTAACTAAGACTCCCCAAAAAGCCATTTTTTAATCCTACCACTCAGAAATAACTCCTGATATTTTAGTATACAAATTTCCAGGTCATTTAAATATATAAATAAATGTCTAAAAACAAAAGTGGGAGTTGTCATTCTGTTTTGCAATCTTGTTTTACTTAGTAAATTACAAACACCTTTCTATGTCAGTAAATAAAATCTGAATTTAATTTTTTGCATGGAAAATCTATTTATTTAGCTCTTCTGTTATATTTCCAAGTTGCTTTTAGTTTTCCCCTGTTTTAAAGAATGCCATGGTACGTTCTTTTATATACATTTTATGTGATTATGTTTATTTTTTGGAATCAGTAACTAGAAATGAAATTCCTAGGTAAAGAGATATGTGCTTTATTGGATAGGCTTTTGAAAACATTGCCAAAGTACCTTTTAGAAAAGTTGTACTGGTTTATACTTCTACCACCAGTGGGACTACCCAACACGTGTGTCTGTATGCTGTGGTACCTCTTAGTCCTTGTCAGTCTGATATTTGGTAAAGCTGTCTTGTTTTTAACTTGTTCGGGTTTCTATTAAGGTGGAGTTTTAAAAATATGTTTACTGAGATGCCTTACTTCAAGATATTAGAACTTTCTTATTCTCAGGGATAACGTTAACACTAGCATTTATTTTATTTTATTTTATTTATTTTTTTTTTTTTTGAGACAGCGTCTCGCTTTGTTGCCCGGGCTAGAGTGAGTGCCGTGGCGTCAGCCTAGCTCACAGCAACCTCAAACTCCTGGGCTTAAGCAATTCTACTGCCTCAGCCTCCTGAGTAGCTGGGACTACAGGCATGCGCCACCATGCCCGGCTAATTTTTGCTATATATATTTTAGTTGGCCAGATAATTTCTTTCTATATTTTTAGTGGAGACAGGGGTCTCGCTCTTGCTCAGGCTGGTCTCGAACTCCTGACCTTGAGCGATCCACCCGCCTCGGCCTCCCAGAGTGCTAGGATTACAGGCGTGAGCCACTGCGCCCGGCCTTACAGGCGTGAGCCACCGCGCCCGGCCTAGCATTTATTTTAGACTGTTATTTATGTTCCATGTACTGGGCTGGATGCTTTATGGGTATTTCATTTTGCACTTACAATAGCCTCTGAAGCAGGCTTCGCAAGACCATTGTACAGTTGAGAAAACTGAGTATCATGGAGGTTGAGAAATCAGTGTGTGCTCGTCCCACAGCCGGAAAGTGACAGAACAGAGTTTGAACGCAGCTCGCTGTGGTGTGACATTTATACTCTTCGCACTACTCAGTGCTGTCATGTCTGTGTATTTGGACTTAGATTTTCAGTGTGTTTTCTCATAAAACTTAAATGGTTTATCTTTTGAGATTCTTAACTACATAGGATTAGAGATAAATTGCACGTGAGATTTTTTTCCTCTGCTATGTTCATTGTAGAAAAAAGAGGAAAAGCACCCGGAGATATTCGTGAACTTTATGGAACCCTGCTATGGCAGCTGCACGGAGAGACAGCATCATTACTTCCTCAGTTACATGGAGGAATGGTGAGCAGAGGGGTCGGGCAGGGGGTGCCTCTCCCACTGTCAGGTCACACCCAAGTCATCTTGTTCTACTTTGAAATCTTCTCTGTAAGAGAGGAAAATAGGAACTGAGATGCTCTGAACGTATTTTCAGCTGATGCTTGATAATGTCTTTCTGACTACTTCTCTTTCCCCAATCTTGAATTATTTAGATTGAACACATACTAATCTTAAAAAATCCCAATTTTCTCAATAATTTGACTTTTGAAAATGTTGACATTTAAGGAATATATTAAGTTTCCTTCTGAGAGCAAAATTTCTCTTTGAAAGGTAGATTACTTGAAGTAAAACTTCCATTCCTTTAGCATGATTATTATGCTTTTGAGTGGTGTGTTTGTCGTGAACTGACTTGATTCTGTTATGTCTGTATGTTGTTAACACGTAGGTAGGCCATGGGCTGATTCGGCAAGGTTTTGTCACAGGAACTAAAAAGTTGAGCTTTATATCTAAAATCTTCATGCCTTTCTTCAACTGGGTAGAAAACCTTACCCTGTCCTTGGGATGTGGAGGAAATCCTCTCATATTTTACCACAGAGCCAAGTCAGGTTAGAACTGTTGCTGTGTTTGAATTTAATGGTCTCTGGTTTTATTCTTTAAGGGATTTAGTGCTGGCAGCATCTGCAGCTTCAACTGAAGTTAGTATCCTTGCTCGACAAAGTGATCAGGTAAATTTCTCTTTTTTGTCACTTTTATGTGATACTTTTCTAAGAAAGATTTTGGGGGAATTAACTATGTGGTTAAGATTTAGATGAGCTCACATCCCTTTTAATGAGTTTCTGGGTGAGAGCAAAGCTTAAATGACAAAGTGCCTTGGACCAAATGTCTTGACTGTTGCATTGGAGAAACATGGGTGTCAGATTTAGCAGTTCCTTCACTGTCATAAGAAGCCTTTCTGTTCTTCTAGGATCCATCCACGGTCTGTGGAAACATACTATGTAATCAGTCTCCAAATGGAGTATAACCTGGATGTGTAGGAGGCTTTTCTGCCATGTTCTGTTTTATCATCATTTTCTTCCTATCACGTGAACCTGCCCCTGCTTATACAATTAACTATAACTCATCCTCAATTATGGAAGAAAACATGCAGATCATTCCAAATTGTGATTCATCACAAATATTTTTTGTTTGACTTTGAAAAAATGCCATAAAAAGAAAAGCACTTATGCATATAAGTGCCTCCTTTCACATTGTCTTCCTTGCAGGGCTAAGGTGGGCCGAGGTAGTGGTGGTGCACCATCTACTTGTAGATTATGTGGGGTGACTATGACTATGACACAATGAAAGGGAAAACTTTTTAAAGTTCTGCCTTGAGTTTAAAAATGTTTGGTGTACTCTTGTAAATACGAAACATGTATTTCCCCATCCCATACACAGATACTTTGTGCGTCTTCAACCATTCAACATTTGTCCGTCACTCTGTGGGTGGCAAGGTGGCCCCACTGTGAGGGGCATGGATCTCTTAGTGTCTAGGCTGGGCCACTTTTGGATGAGAGATGAGAGTTTAGCAGTCTGATTGCTGCTCTAGAACTGTCTTTCTTAGATTGACTTCAGTAACAATTTCTTATTAGCATAAGTATATTATGTATTTACACAATAAAAATATACTTTTTGCTTTTTATTAAAATAATTTATGTGCATACTTGAAAAAATCAAATAGTAGAGAAGGGCTTATAAATGAAAAGAATCACCCCTGTCCAACCCTGTTCTGCTCCAGTCCTGCTTTCTAGAGGGAACCATTTTTAACTTGTAAACTTTTTCTTGTAATGGCTACCATCTTATCTCTAAAGAATCTGCTTTATCACTAGTGATTGATTGTTAGTTTTATTTTTATTCTTATTTTGAGACAAGGGCTTGCTCTGTTGCCTGGGCTAGAGTGTGGTGGTGTCATCATAGCTCACTGCAACCTCAAACTCCCACTCTCAAAGAGCTAGGATAATAGGTGTGAGCCACCCTACCTGGCCTATAGATTGTCTTTAAAAGTTGAAATCAGTTTTGTTTATGTTAATATAAATATATGTCTGTTATTTATTCCATAGCTAAGCCCTGTAGTATGATCACAGTCTATTTTCCTGAACAGCCTTTTGTTTTTCTCACTTTGTTACTCACTGAGCACTGTTTCCCTGTGGTTCATGCTGCCCAGTTCTGGTCAGCACTGAAAGCTAGACAAAATCTTAGTGATTTTTAAAAATCAGGAGTCATTTGTTGGAAGGAACAGAGCCCATCCAAGCAAACTTAAGCAAAAGAGGAGTTTACTAGAAAGACTTACCGGTTTCTCAGGGAATCCAGGGGCAGGAAGACTGACCAGTCTGAGGAATTGGTACCAAGAGTTTGGAGAACAAGGACTAAGTTTACTTTCTATCTCTGTAGACAAGTGAGCACAGGCCAGCTTTATAGGCTTCCCTGCGAGTAGAAATCAATTGGAGTTCCTGGTCCCAATCCCAAATGTCTGGGAGCAGGCATTGACTGGCTTAGTGCACCTGTTGGATTTGCCCCTCGTGGCTGGCAGTCTACCTAGTTGTAGTGGAATATGCTTCAGAAAGTGTTCATGATAGTGATTATTCACAAGGCGGGAGCTTGGTGTACTGGAACAGATAGATTGATTTGGAAAACTAATCTCTGGGTTGCTGGGGCTTTCAGACCATCTTTCCAGATTTCACAGCCTCTTCGTCAACACATAAATAAATCTAAACCAAGTGAGACATCTCTGTTCTTTTCTCCTATTTGAATAATGCTAGGAGGAACTGTGCAAAGCTCTAACCAACATTGGCATTTTCTTCTCTCTTTTCCCCCAGATTAATTGGGAATCTTGGCTACTGGAGGATTCTAGTCGAGCCGAACTGCCCGTGACAGACAAGAATGATGACTCCTTGCCCATGGGAGTTGCCATAGATTATACTAACCAAGTGGAAATTGCCATCAGTAAGTATATCTTGGGGCTTAGTGCAGAAATAGTCTTGTCTTTTTTGAGAGAGAATCTCGCTCTGTTGCCTGAGCTAGGGTGCAATGGCATCAGCCTAGCTCACAGCAACCTCAAATTCCTGGGCTCAAGCCATTGTCTTCCCTCAGCCTCCAAGTAGCTGGGACCGTAGACATCCACCACCACGCCCGACTAATTTTTTCTGTGTTAGTGGCCTGTCCAATTTCTTTCTATTTTTAATAGAGATGGGGTCTTGCTCTTGTTGAGGCTGGTCTTGAACTCCTGATCTCAAGCGATCCTCCCGCCTCGCCCTCTCTGAGTGCTAGGATTACAGGCGTGAGCTACCACGCCTAGTAGAAATAGTCTTTCTAGTAATGGTGCGTATTGAAAAGCCAGTTACGTATGTGACAGAGTACCCTGCTAGGTACTTTTAACTGCTGGCAGCACATTTCTACCTGAAGAGTGATACAAGGTGCATTGTGATAGCATTAAACTAACTTGAATGGATATTCATTGATGAACCCAAGGCCAGACACACTATGTGTACATGTGTGTGTACACATGTGCATGTCTGTATACTTTGAAATCTGGTTGAAATATAGAACATTGGGATTTCATAGCTTGGTTTCTGTGTCCAGTCCGGTTCCCCACTGACCTCCCAAAGGAGCAGCAGTACCCTAATCTCGTACTGTACTTGGTTTGAAGGAAAGGATTAGAAAATGGGAACTTCAAGCCCATGGCTTCCAAATTGGGCCTGGGTGTGTGCTCTGAATAGATCTACTCTGCGGGAGCTTGGCGATAGTGTAGTCAGTGAAACGTGAAAGTGACCAGAAGAAACATCTTTGCTCTCTGGTGCTTCAGTTTAGAGAGGTGTCCCTATCATCACCATTAAGTTTCTTGTTCTTTCCCTGGTTGGGCAGGAGTGTTTGGTCTGATTAGCTCATTTGCTCTGATTCTCTTGAAGTCTTAATTGACAAAATACATATTTAAGATTCAACTGTGAATAAGTATGAAGTAGTTTGACTTGTTCTATGTCCTACTGTGTGTTTTCCAAGGAGTCTAGTCTGTCATTTTCTACTAAACTGAGCACTTCCTAGAGACTTCCATCTTGGTCAGGGGAATGCTGAACTTATCTCCTGAACACTGAGAGACTCATAAAAGCTGAGGGACCTTTGGAAGAGTCAGAGCCTCTGTGGGCCTAGTGGAGCTCCCAGCCAGAGCTCAGCAAGAAGGCGGTGATCCAGTAGTAGCAGTGGCTCTCTTTAAGTAGCTGATGCATGGAAGACTGTTTAGATCTGAATCAGAGCAAACTGACCTGAGCTACTATTGGGATGAGTCCCTCGAGCACTCTTCTTGTGTAGCACAGTCTTTGCTTTCCGGGCCCAGGCCCTCAATTTGACTTGGTTCTTTTATCACTTTTGTTTTCTATTTTAACAGGTGATGAAAAGACTCTTCCTCCTGCTCCAATTCTCATGTTACTTTCAACAGATGGGGTGCTTTGTCCATTTTACATGATCAATCAAAATCCTGGGGTTAAGTCCCTCATCAAGACACCGGAGCGCCTTTCATTAGAAGGAGAGCGACAACCCAAGTCTTTAGGTACGTGCCTCTGCCTGCCTTATCGGTCAGGGAGTACCGTGGGCTTGCACAGGAAAATTTCCAAGGATGAAAATGGTATACGGGTGCAGAGTGGTTATCTTAACCAAGCCAGTCTATCTTAGGAGGGCATGGACATATCTTTTTTTGATCACATATGTACATACTTGTCTTCCTTCACCCCCAAGCTTCATTTTTCAGCTATTACTTTACTTTAGAGAAAAAGGAAGGTCAGCCAAGTGGATCCCATCAGGTTATTTACCAATAATATCCTATCATAAGATCTATTACATGTTCTGAATCCTAAAAACATTGTGTTTAATCATGGGGGATTGGTTAAAATAAATGATTGTATATTCATACAGTGAAATGCCATGTAACTATTAAAAATGTTATATTTATTGACAATGAGTTAGTGGAATATGGCATGAAAAAGCCCTATATGCTGTGTAATCCCCTTTTTACGAGACAAAACACATACATAGAAAAGTACTTCAAAGATGGATATTAAAATCTAAGTAGTGATTATTTCTGGGTAGTGGGAATATGAGGATTTAATTTTTTTGGTTTACATTTTTCTGTAGGTTTGTTTTTTCCTCCTTTTTGAAAATATTACTTAAGTAATACATGTTTATTGAAGAAAAACAAAATCACTTAAAGCTCATCAGTCATCAAGTAATAGCCACAGTCAACATTTTGGTATATATTCTTCATACAAATGAAATGTACATGTATAAATGTTAATCTCTATTTTTCAGCTTTTCACAGTAACATTGTATCATGTGAAAAGAAAATATAATACTTTAAAAAAGGGCATTGTTTCATATATTGGAATTTCACCAATATTTCTCTTTTTGAATTCTGTGAGTATATAACTAACTTTTTTTTTTTCTCGTATGCTCAGATCCGTATCTAAGAGAAAGTATGTTGATCAGTTGGTTTAGATAAGGTTGACAATACTTAGGGTATATTTTCTCATTGCTTCCCAATGCAGAGTGAGTTGTGCTTAATAAACACAGCTATTCAGATACCTGGGCCCTACCACTGGCAGTGAGTACCCCAAGCAATACCAGATGGCTTACATAGACTATACCAGTGGTGTATCAGGATATCCCATTATCCATAGCAAGTGTGCTCTTTGAGAACCCCCCCCCCCCGCCTTTAAGTGGTCATGGGTGCCATGAACTACCTATACCCAATTTTCTGGTCTGTCTGTAACAAGCAGTGGCATGTGAAGTTGGGAGCCTGTGGGATGAAGTTTGTTTCTGAGTTCAGTTCAGTGTGAGGGACTTAGCTACTAGCCCGTTAAACACTGGAGCACAACCACAGGTCAGTTAGCCTTTCCTAGAGAAACTCCCCTCTTCACCTACAGTTGGTCCAGGGGTAATAGTCACGTTCCAGCAAGTGGAAGAGAGCCTCTGAAGAGGGAGAGCGTCTGTCCTGTCAACCTGCCAAGTCTAGCTGAAGCCTGGGTCATGGATTCAGAAGAATGGGTCCAGAATCCTCGGAGCTGAAGTGTAGGAAGGGAACCATTAATAGGTCCACCCATTTCTACACTTCAGCTCCAAGGATTCGCACTGAATGAGCAGGAGTAGTAGTAGAGTGACCATTTTCAAATAATCAATTCTATTTTTGGTGGAAAAATGCCTGTGATTTCTTTAGGGTCCAGTATGTATTTGTTGGTCTACTAATATGAATGAAAGTGTTTATTAATAACATCTTTATGTTTGTATCTTTAAAGAAGTTAGCTATTATTGGTTCCATACGTATTGTGTAAAAGAAGTATTAACAGAATAGATTTGCTTACATTATTATACTTTCATTAAAGTGACAATTTACTGAGTCTTTGTTTTCAGAAAGTGGTATTTTCATATGTGAATCCCAGATATTTCATTGCTTTAGATATAGTATTTTCCATAAAGATAAACTGTCATTTCAGCTAACTTAGAAGAAGCAAGGCCTATTAATTTAAATAGGAAATGTATTGATGCAAAAATATTTCTTTCTTTTTTCATTATTTGATTTAAAGAGTAATATGTTCACCCTATAGAATGTTTGGAAAATAGAAAAAATAGAAAAAATTTTAACCCTAAATTTTGCAGTATTTTCTTCCAATGTTTATTCATAAGCACCTTTCTTCATGTTTGTAAACATGATTGGTATTTTGGTTATTATAAATTGTAAGGATTTTCCAGGTTCTTATGTAATCTTTGTGATTCATTTAAAAGAGTGATTTCTTAATATTCCATTGACTTTTTTTTAACCATTTGGATTGTATTCAATGTCTTTTTCATTTTTAGATTATTTTTGTAGGCTTTATTCTTAGAAGAGGAACTACGGGGTCTACTTTTTATGATTAGTAAGATATAATGCCAAAACACTTTCTAAAAAACCATGCTAAGTTAGTTACCTACCAGTGATAAAGAGTTTCAGATTAGTTTTACCTATCCAAACATAAGGCATTATACATATTTAAATTTTGATAATTTAGAGGACAGTCAAAAATGTTCCTCATTTAAGTTTGTATTTCTTTGATAACGGAGAGATTATGTTTTTTATGTGTGAATTAGGTTCCCAGCTTGTAATTATCAGTCTTAAAATTTTTTAATCTCAATTTGTATGAGCGTTTTTAAAACTAGAAAACATATTTGTCATTTGCTACAGATCTTTTTAGTTTATTTACCTTTTAGCTATTTTATCCTTTTTTATACAAATATTAATCTTCTTTTGTGATTTTTTTTTTGTCACTTGTAAATTTATTGAGTTGTTAGACTCTCAGAGACCTAATATACACCAACTCACTTTTTGCCTCCTTTGTTTTGAGGTTGTATATATGTGGTTTTCTATATGTGTATATCTTTAATCCACCTGGAATTGCCTATGGTGAACATTACGAGGTAGAGGTCTGGATTAAAAATTTTTCCTGGTTGTTAATGAAATGTTGCAGAATGACTTATTTTTCACTGTTTTGTGGGCCATAGTAATATTGAGAAGTGCATTTTTTCTGTATTATTTAGTTGAATGTCCATGAAGTCCTATTAGTCCAATGTCTTTCCCCATTTCCTTTTGCTGTACAAGATGTAAGTTTTTTTTGGTTTTTTTTTTTTTTTTTTTTTTCTTCTTGAACTAGGATCATTTCTGGCCTCATTCTACTACAAACTCCTTTTCACTTGTTTTCTATTATAGGGACCGTCACTATTAGTTACAGTATTAACTTTTTCATTTCTTTTTCTCCTTTTTTTCCATTATAGGAAGTACTCCCACTACCCCAACCTCCTCTCAAGCCCCACAGAAACTTGATTCTTCCGCAGCTGCAGTTTCTGCCTCGGTGCCACCTTCATCACCTGCTGCTCCTGTGGCCACCTTCTCTTTGCTTCCTGCTGGGGGAGCCCCTGCTGTGTTCTCCTTTGGTGCTTCATCCTTGAAATCATCTGCTTCCGCCACTGGGGAACCCTCTTCATATTCCAGTGGCTCTGACACTTCCAAAGCAGCCGTGGGCTCTGGTGCATCGACCTTCTCTTTTGCTCCTCTTTCTAAAGCCTCCCTAGCCCCCACCCCTGCAGTGTCACCTATGGCCCCATCTGCTGCCTCATTCTCCTTTGGATCATCGGGTTTTAAGCCTACCCTGGAAAGCACACCAGTGCCGAGTGTGTCTGCTCCAAACTTAACAATGAAGCCCTCCCTCCCACCCTCTGCCTCTGCAGTCAAAGTCAACCTTAGCGAAAAGTAAGTCACTGTAAAAGTTTGATTCTTCTGTTATATAGATAGAAATATTGCATGTTGTTTGCTGGAAGTGCAGTCACTGTGAGTGGAGTTACTAAATAGGATTTTTTACCGAAAGTAATACTTGCAAATGGTGAAAATTCAACCAATGTAGGAAGCTTGGATTTCATCAGTGGACAGAGTCAAAAAGGGTCTCATAACTAGTGTTGTGTTTTTTTGAGCTCTAGACATTTATATTTAAATACTTGTTTTGCTTTTCCACATTATAAATGTAGGAGATATTCCTTATTGTTAAAAAGGAAACAATCCAGAAT
The DNA here is from genome assembly GCF_020740605.2 of Lemur catta. Lineage (NCBI taxonomy): Eukaryota > Metazoa > Chordata > Mammalia > Primates > Lemuridae > Lemur > Lemur catta. Next base: position 5,212,063 of record NC_059137.1, on the reverse strand, counting down.
ATACATCCTGGAAGGGAAATGAATCCCTTGTGGTCCTCCGTCCTGTGTCTACCCTTGACTGTCTCTCTGAACTGTTATCTATAAACCACCAAAGTGATTTGTGAAATTGTAAATATAGTAGGTGACTCTGTTGCTTGACCAATCCCTGGTGGCTTCTCCCTGCTTTTCAACTGCAATCTAAATCTTTAGCATGGTATCCAGTTTCTTCTAGATCTAGGTCCTGCAGCTCACTCACAGCTCAGTTGTTTACTTCTTTATCTACTTGTTTTGTTCTCTGCCGGCTAGAATGTAAGCCTCTTGAGGGAAGCCATCCCTTCCTTGTATCTTGTAACCCCTCCCAAATTGAGCGTAAACACTGCCAGCTTTTCCCCTGCTTACCTGTTGCTGTGGTGGTCCTGCTGGTGTCACTGTTACTGTTAATATTGGATGGGCGCACAGCCACCTCATTCTAATGGTTGCATAGTGCACTGTTTTGTTGACTGCACCACAGTTCATCTGACCAGTCATCTAATACTGTGTGTTTAGATTGTTAACAGGCTTTTGCTCTTTAGGTGGAACTAACTTTACATTCCCTTTAGACCATAAACATCCTAAAAATAATGTCCTGCCTTCCTCTTCCTTTTTCACTCCCCAGAGAAAGTGATTATCCTCCAAAATGAGTTCTCAATAATTTCCTTGGTACTAAACTCTCCTTTGCATGATTGAGTTCCATCACCGCCCCCCCCGTCCTTTTTTTTTCTCAGCTGAATAGAGAAGAAAATAAGTATTTTATATCATGATAAACTTAGTTTCATCTTCACATTAAGTACTTATTGATATTTTAGTTGAATAATCCATTCCTAAATAAGCAGACGATAGTATAAATGTTTCCTTGCAGCTTTCATCTTTTATAAGAAATAGCTGAACTTTGTTTCCTGAAGGCAAAAAAATATGGATAGTAAGTTATCCTTTGATGACATTTTCATGCCAACGTGAAAGAATCTTCTAGCAGGCTCTTCTGAGGCGTTTGGGCTGCCATTTTCAGGTTTACTGCTGTGGCTACCTCTGCTCCTGTTAATAGCTCCCAGAGCACACCCTCGATGCTGCCATTTTCTTCCGCCTCCAAGCCAGCTGCTTCAGGACCTCTGAGCCACCCCACGCCTGTCTCAGCATCATCCAGTTCCACGTCACTGAAGTCCTCAGTCTCTCCCTCACCATCAGGTATGATTTTAAACAAACAACTTTAGACCTCAGTGCTGGCTTCTCAGATTAACAGTTTTCAGTGTTAAGAATCCTAGCTAACAAAGATAATTTTTTTCTTCCTGTATTTCACACTAATGTGCTGTGGTTTTCATGCTCTGAATTGGGAGATTTGCGATGGCTTTGAGGCTGCCAGGCTTCTCTCTGACACTTCTCATGGAGCTAAGTGTACTTGAGGATTCAAAAAAAGTGTCTTGCTGTCGGGCATTTATCTTCACGTGGAGCCTGCCCTCCATGCAAGGCAGTTATGGAGCAGTTCTTTAAGATGCACAGAAGAGAACACGCCTGCAGTAATTTTTGTCCTTATTGCTCCTGGTGACAGTGTTTGTATTTTCACAGTCATCCTGTAAGCAAGCAGTTTATTAAATAAAGGTCATGACTAGAAATAATTATAGCCAAGTTCAATTGAAGTACATGATAAAATTCCATGGGCAAATGTAGCTAGCCTGTCTTTTTTTCCTTTTGAACTTAGAGATTGCAGAAGTTGTATACTGAATGCTATGCCCTTCACTGAGATTCGGCACTTGCTAACATTTTGCACCATTTATCTCTTTCTTTTTTATGTAAAGTTTTTTCTGAAACATTTGAGAATTAATTGCAGACATGAAACCCTTTATCCCTAAATACTTCAGTGTAAATATCCTAAAAACAAGGACAAATAATATGTTATCAGACTTGACAAATTTAACACATTGACTGCCACACTAGAAAAAAATTTTTTTCCGTGGCGCCACAGTGTTTTATTATGAAAATAGAATAAAAACTTCTAAAACAAAATGATCCTTTCTAATTTAATGAAAAATTTGTTATTTTTTATTGTTTTCTGTGTGTGAGTAATATGCAACTTGCAAAATAGTTCTCGCGGCTCCCAAGGTGAAGAGACGTGTGAGTTACATATGCCTCACAAGGCCCTGGGATCAAAACTTCTGTGAGTTAAATACAACTCACAAGGCAGTTAATATGTTAACAGCAATCTCATCTACAGTCCATATGTACGTTTCCACAGTTGTCCCAATAGTGTTCTTTATGGCTGTTTTTGTTCCCCACCAATCAGAGATAACACATTGCTTTTTTTTGTCTCATTTACCTCATTTAATCTCAACTAGTTCTTAGCCTTTTTTGCTTTCACTTCATTGACATTTGTGAAGAGGTCAGGCCTCAGTTTTGTGTGCCATCTCTCAATAGGGATTTGATTGTTGCCACATGGTGAGATTCAAGATAAATATTTTGCACATTAATACCACAGAGGTGATGTTCATCAAGGCACATGATTTCATTGACATGATGACATAGGTGATGTTATGTTTGCTCACATGGATAAGGTGGTATTTGCCAGGTCTGTCTTAATTTTTAAGTTGGTTACAGGCGTATGTTGTTTTATTGCATTTTGAAGATACTATGTTTTTACAAATTGAAGGTTTGTGGCAACTCTGTTGAGCAAGTCTTTTGACACCATTTTTCTAACACAGTGTGCTCACTACATCTGTGTCACATTTTGGCAATGTTTCAGATGTTTTCATCATTGTTATTTCTGCTATGGTGATCTGTTAACAGTGATCTTTGTAATGATTGTAATTGTATTGGAGCACAATGAACTACACCCAGATAATATAGCAAACTTAATCAATAAGTGTTGTGTGTGTTCCCAGTGCTCCACTGACCAGCCATTCCTCATCTCTCCCCTTTCCTTGGGCCTCCCTTTTCCCTGAGACACAAGAATATCGAAATTAGGCCAGTCAATAACTCTACAGTGGTCTCTAAGTGTTCAAGTGAAAAGAAGAATCAGATATGTCTCACTTTAAATTAAAAGCTAAAAATGATTAAGTTTAGTGGGGAAGGCATGTCAAAAGTTAAGATAGGCTGACAGCTAGGCCTCTTGCACCAAAAACTCAAGTTGGTGTGAATTCAAGGAAAATTTTTTTGAAGGAAATTAAAAATGCTACTCCAGTGAACACATGAATGATTAGAAGTGAAACAGCCTTATTGCTGATATGGAGAAAGTTGTAGTGATCTGTATAGATCACACCAGCCACAAAATTCCCTTAAGCCAAAGCCTAATCCAGAGCAAGGCCCTACTCTTCAATTCTGTGAAGGCTGAGAGAGGTGAACACGGTGCACAAGGAAAGTTTGAAGCTAGCAGAGACTGGTTCATGAGGTTTAGGGAAAGAAGCCATCTCTATAAAATAAAAGTGCACGGTGAAGCAACAAGTTATCCAGAAGATCTACTTAAGGTAATTAGTGAAGGTGGCTGTACTAATAGATTTTCAATGTAGACAAACCAGCCTTCTGTTGGAAGAAGATGCCATCTAGGACTTTCATAGCTAGAGAGGAGGAGTCAATGCCTGGCTTCAAAGCTTCAAAGGACCGGCTGACCCTTGTTAGGGGCTAATGCAGCTGGTGACTTAAAACTAAAGCCAGTGCTCATTTACCCTTCTAAAAACCCTAGGGCCCTTAAGAATTTTTCTGAATCTACTCTGCCTATGCTCTATAAATGAAACAACAAAGCCTAAATGACAGCATATCTGTTTACGGCATGATTTACTTAATATTTTAAGCCCACTATTGAGACTTACTGCTCAGAACAAAAGATTCCTTTCAACATATTACTGCTTATTGCCAATGTACGTGGTCACCAAGCAGTCTGATGGAAATATATAAAGAGATTAATGTTGTTTTTATGCCTGCTAACACAGTATCCATTCTGCAGCCTGTGGATCAAGAAGTAATTTTGATGTTCAAGTCCTATTATTTAAGAAATACATTTTGTAAGGCTATAGGAGCCATAGATAGTAATTCTTCTGATGGAACTGACCAAAGTAAATCGAAAACCTGGAAAGAATTTACCATTCCAGACAAGATTAACATTCGTGATTCCTGGGAGGATGTCAAAGTATACACATAAACAGGAGTCTGGAAGAAGTTGATTCCAGCCCTCATGGATGACTCTGAAGGGGTTAAAAATTTCAGTGGAGGAAGTAACTGCAGATGGGGTGGGAATTGCAAGAGAAATGGAATTAGAAGTGGAGCCTGAAGATGGGACTGAGTTGCTGCAATTTCATGATTAAACTTGAACAGATGAGGAATTGCTTCTTATGGAAGAGCAACGAAAATGGTTTCTTCAGATGAAATCTACTCCTGGTAAAGATGATGTGAACATTGTTAAAATGTCAGCAAAGGATTTAGAATATTACGTAAACTTAGTTTCTAAAGCAGCAGCAGGGTTTGAGAGGATTGACTCTAAAGAAGTTCTATTGTAGGTAAAATGCTGTCAAACAAAACAGCTTCTCGTGCTATAGTGAAATCATTTGAGAAAGGAAGAGTAGTCAATGCAGCAAACTTCATTGTCTTAAGAAGTTACCACAGCTACCCCAACCTTCAGCAACCACCGCCATCATCCATCAGCAGCATCAACATAGAGACAAGACCCTCCATCAGCAAAGGATTACAACTCACTGCAGGCTGAGATGATTGTTAGCATTTTTTAACAGTAAAGTATTTTTTAGTTAATGTACAATAAGTACATTGTTTTTTCGGACGTGATGCTATTGCATACTTAATAGACTACAGTATAGTGTAAGCATATCTTTTATGTACACTGGGAAACCAAAAATTTTGTGTGACTTTATTGCAATACTTACTTTATTGCAGTGGTCTGGAACCAAGCCACGGTATCTCTGAAGCATGCCTGTATTTTCATGAATGCCAGTGATGATACCTAGCCAGATATATTTGGGCAGCCGTTTGATTTTTGAGTGTCAGTAATAATTTTATTTTGGTAAATATTGAGTAGACAAGCTGTAAAATTCCTGAAATCTTTGCTCCTTACCTGTCGTTCATGAGAAAGGGTTGCCTTGGGAAGTTTGCCAAAGTCACCATATTCTGGGTCTTTTCATCAGACTCTGGTTCACATCTGTCTGTGACCCAAGAGGTTAAGAAACATTTCCCTGGTCTTTTATATCTCTTTGGGGAAAACTTGAACCATAATGCACATTTACTTTCTTTCCAGATCTCCCTACCCACCATTGCCATTGTTGAATTCTTAAAGTTTGAAGGCCCTAAATTATTGAATCTCAGTCCCAGTTGCACACTTACAGGGGGATCCACTCCCTAACATTTTAATCAGACTCCCTGGGAATAAGGCTTGGTATGACTTTGGTATGCTTGTTTTTAAAAAGCTCCCTAGGTGACTCTAATGTGCAACATTAGAGTCTTGGCTTAGAGGCTTCCAAGAGGGACTTGAAGACTCTGTGAATTCTCACAAGGTGATGCTGGGGATTTTTATTCTAGTCTAGTGGTTTTTAATCTTTGCTGCCCACTTTCCAGAAGTGCATCTGGAACTTCTGGGGAATGAGGATGGGCCAAATGGCCAGCCTCTGGGCGCTGCACACAAATACACATACCTATCTCTGTCAGAGACCCTCCAATTTTATTTCCTTTATAAAAGGGGTTTCACATCTATGAGCTATATATTTATTTATTTATTTAGAGACAGGGTCTCATTCTGTCACCCAGGCTGGAGTGCAGTGTCAATTCACAGGCGTAAAACATAACCTTGAACTCCTGGCCTCAAGCAGTCCTCCTCAGCCTCCCAAGTAGCTGGGACTACAGACAAGTGCCACCACGCCTGGCTCTGAAAATTTTTTTTTTTTTTTTTTTTTTTTTTTTTTTTTTTTGAGAGACACAGTCTCGCTCTGTTGCCTGGGCTAGAGTGCCGTGCGTGGCATCAGTCTAGCTCACAGCAACCTCAAAATCCTGGGCTCAAGCAATCCTTCTGCCTCAGCCTCCCAAGTGGCTGGGACTACAGGCATGTGCTACCATGCCCGGCTAATTTTTTCTACATATATGTTTAGTTGTCCAGCTAATTTTCTTTCTATTTTTAGTAGAGACGGGGTCTCGCTCTTGCTCAGGCTGTTCTCGAACTCCTGACCTCAAACAATCCACCCGCCTCAGCCTCCCAGAGTGCTAGGATTACAGGCGTGAGCCACTGCTCCCAGCCGGCTCTGAAATTTTAATATATGTTTTTTTATTATCTTGAAGTAGAGGCTGACACAACTGGTGGCCAATCACTCTTTAATAAAGATCATAAAAGTGGGGCCAGAGACAATACATAACTTAATTCCTTAGATTTGGGGAAAGGGCATTTGTGATGGGAGAAATAATGGGAATAAATACCGTCTGTTTTAACTGACTTCTTATTCAAGCAGGACGATCTGCTCAGGGCAGTCCAAGCCAAGTGCCCTCAATGGTACAGAAATCACCCAGGATAACCCCTGCAGTGGCAAAGTCAGGCTCTCCCCAGGTATGTTTAAGTTCAACCTAGAATGCTTGTGTTTGTTAATATGCATGCCCCAAGCGTGCATATTAAAATGGTTGTGGTTTTTTTAATTTTTTTGTTTTTTTGAGACAGAGTCTCACTTTGTTGCCCGGGCTAGAGTGAGTGCCGTGGTATCAGCCTAGCTCACAGCAACCTCAAACTCCTGGGCTTAAGCGATGCTACTGCCTCAGCCTCCCGAGTAGCTGGGACTACAGGCATGCGCCACCATGCCTGGCTAATTTTTTCTATATATATTTTTAGTTGTCCAGATAATTTATTTCTATTTTTAGTAGAGACGGGGTCTCGCTCAGGCTGGTCTCGAACTCCTGACCTCGAGCGATCCACCTACCTCGGCCTCCCAGAGGGCTAGGATTACAGGCGTGAGCCACCGCACCCGGCCTAAAATGGGTTTTGATATTTTAGAATTCAGACCTTGGAAACAGAAATTAGGACTGTGTCATAGGAAATACCAAAGTGTGAGGTTTGACTACTTGTATACTCATAAAAGCAATTTATTTAATTTTTATTGACATATGGTACACATAGAAAGGAATACATGTGATATATGTACAGATCGGTGAATTGTCACCAATTGAACCCACTTTAGTAACTAGCACCCAGATCCAGAAACAGAAATTTACCGGTACCACAGAGTTCCCCTCATGTGTCCCCTTCTGGTCACTCATCCTTGCCAGAGGGGTACCTACTATCTTGATTTTGAACAGCATAGATGTGTTTAGCCTGCTCATACTTCCTATCAAATGGAATCATACCGTATGTATTCTTACACCTGTCTGTTTTGTTCGATGTTATGTTTGTGAGATTTATCCATATCATTCCTATATGGAATTCATCGTGTGACTATGTTACGAATATTCATTCCATTCTTGATGGGCACTTGCATGGTTCCCAGGTTTAAGCTATTATGAATAGTGTTGCTATGACCATTCTAGCTGATATCTTCCAATGAACATATGCACACATTTCTTTGGGGCATATGCCTAGCAGTTAAATTGCTGGGTCATAGACTGTGCTTATTTTCCTCTTTAGTAGATTCTTACCAGGAGTGTGTGAGACTTCCAGCAGCTCCACATCCTCACCAATCTTGTTATTTTTCATCTTTCGTTGTTGTGTTTTGTGGTTTTAATTTGTATTTCCCTAATGACTAGCAAAATTGAGCCTTTTTTCCATACGATTATTGGCTATTTGGATATTTTATTTTATGCAGTGTCTGTTCATGTCTGTAGTCTATTTTTCTATTGCATTGTCTGGCTTTTTTTTCCTGATTTTTGAGAATTTCCTGGATACACATACACACACACACACACACACACACACACACTCTCTCTCTCTCTCTCTCTCTCTCTCTCTCTCTCTCTGCAAGTACTTTCTCACTGTGAATTGCCTGTTAATTCTTTTCGTGTTTTCTTTTGAACAAGTTCTTAATTTTAATATAGTTGAGTATATCAGTTTTTTCTTTATGATTAGTGCTTCTCATGTGTTATTTTAGAAACCATTTTCTATTCCAAGGTCAAAAAGATACTTTCCCATGTTTTTTTAAAAGCTTTATTGTTTTCCTTTTCATATTTAAATCTGCAGTCTATCATCTCAGTTTATTTTAATGGTTTAATGTAAAGAAAATTGTATGTCAGTTTTCCCATCTGATTATCTGAGTGCCCGGAGAACAGGAGTCATGTCTTTTCCTTCTGTGTCCCCTTAACTGATTTCCCCTACTCCCCCGCAATCCCAGCACGCACCCATACTGGACACACAGTAAATACCCAGGTCACAGTTCACATTTGTGGCATGATGTGTGACACAATGTTTATGAAATAAATGTTTGCTGGTTTCCGGGTTGGTGATGTATTTTTGGTTTTTGTTTGTTTGTTTAAGACAGTCTCAAAAAAACACTAACTGTTTAAAAAATGTTTGGCTGGGGACAGTGGCTCATGCCTGTAATCCTAGCACTGTAATCCTAGCACCTTGGCCTCTGGGAGGTCAAGGCAGGAGGATTACTTGAGGCCGGGAGTTTGAGACCAGCATGAACAAGAGCAAGACCCCATCTCTACAAAAAATTGAAAAATTAGCCAGGTGTGGTGGTGCACACCTGTAGTCCAGGCTACTCGGGAGGCTGAGGCAGGAGAATCGCTTGAGCCAGGAGTTTGAGGTTGCAGTGAATTATGACGACACTGTACTCTACCTGGGTGACAGAATGAGATGCTATGTCAAAAAAAAGTAAACCAAAACTTTTTTTTTTTTAGAGATGGGGATCTCACTGTATTGCTCAGGCTGGTCTTGAACTCCTGGCTTCAAGTGATCCTCCCACCTTAGCCTCCCGGAGCACTTGAATTACAAGCATGAGCACCCGGCCCATGTTTGTTGTTTTAATGAATGCTGATACAATCAGTCTAAGACCTCTCTAATGTTAGTTGTTATTGCTTTCAAATAGTCTAAAAGGTACCTCAAATGATAATATCTCTAAAGCAGAACTCTTGATTTCTGTCTCCCCAGAAACTATTCCTTCTCCAGTGTTCCTATCTCAGGAAGTAGCACTAACAAACTAGGTGTTGCACAAGCCCCAAGCTCGGAAGCATCCTGGGTTCCTCTCTTTCTTTAATAGCCCCAAGTCCAGGCTAGCAGAGGATCTCGTTAGCTCCACCCTCTGCTGTGTCATAAGTCCATAGCTCTGTCCCTCTGCTGGTGTCCCGCGTTGGGCCATTGGCATCTCTCACTTCATTAACCTCTTGACTGCTTTTACTGCCTTCTCTACTCTAGGTAGCAGTAATAGGGCTCTTTTAGATCATAAATCAAATCATCACTTAAACTCTCCTAAAACACCAGTGGTAGCTTTCCAACACACCTAGAATAGAATCCAAACCCCTTGGTATGGCCTTACATGACCTGCCCCTGCCTGTCTCCCTGATCTCATCCTGCCCCCTCCAGTGCCCACCCTGACATCACAGAGTTTGCATTTACTTCACTTTGCCTCAGACATACCAAGGTCTTTCTTGCCTTAGGGTCCTTGTACTTGGTCTGCTCACTGCCTGGGAGGTGCTTACTCTAGATCTTCCGGTAGTTTCCTTCCCTGCTTCCTGCAGTCTTTGTTCAGATGGCAGCCCTCAGGAGGGCTTTCTTGGCCATCTCATCTGAAGCGATGCCCCTTTTTATATTCCTTATGTTTTCCTTTTTATTCACCAGTTGAAATTATCTGGTGTGTTTACTTTTTATTATTGATCTTGTCTCAGTAGAAGGTAAGTTCCATTAGGGTATGGTGTGTTATTCACCTGTATCTCTACTGTCTAGAATATACCTTATACAAAGTATAAGGGGTTCAAAAGAATGAATGATGGAATAATGACTGTATTATGAGAATGCCACTCTCTGTGATAGGCACTGATGTGATTGCTTCTGGAAGATGTAACTTGTAGGGTCCATTTTTAAACCTTTTGCTTCCCATTTCAGACAAAATCACTTCAGCCTCCTGTTACAGAAAAGCAGGGAAATCAGTGGAAAGATTCAGATCCTGTGATGGCTGGAATTGGGGAGGAGGTAAATTTGTTTCCTAAGGATTTTTTTCCAGAAAGAGTTCTGATAGTGAGATTTGGATGGCTCTGAGTACAGACTCCCAACGTGACTAGTTTATTCCACATTGAAGCTTGGCCCATTCCAGGAGTCTGAGCTGTTAGTAAGCACAGTAGCAGTGACATAACTACATGCCATTCAGCCTGAGTGGTTCCTCATTTGTGGCTTCTACAGATTGCACACTTTCAGAAGGAGCTGGAAGAGTTGAAAGCCCGAACTTCCAAAGCCTGTTTCCAGGTGGGCACTTCTGAGGAGATGAAGATGCTGCGGACAGAGTCAGGTGACCTGCACACCTTCCTTCTGGAGATTAAAGAGACTACGGAGGTTTGTGTTTATGGATGTTTTTTTCTAAGTTGAGTTGCATTTTTAGAAATTGTTCTCCTGGTATTCCATGAGCATGTATACTTTATCTCTTCAAGGACCACCACCATGTGTTTATGTGTTTTTAATGTGGCTGAGTAGTTTACCTAGAAATACCTGAGTTCAAATCCTGTCTTCAACACTCAATAATAAATTATGTGGTTTTAGACAAGTTAGTCTAGCCACTGTTTCAGTTTTCCCATCTGTAACGTGAAATAATAATAATTTTTACCCCTTTGATACATAGGTACTCTGTAAAAGTTTATTACAGTTAATTTAGTTCAGGTATACTTGAAAACTTAGTATCTTTGGTAGTGTTAGGTAAAAAAGAAAAGCAGAATATTTTAGAGCATAGGCAGTTTTAAAAATATTAAATATTTGTTGTTAATAGTGTTATTTATTGTTACTATTATTACCACTTACTGTGTGCCCCAGGCACTGTGCTAAACACTTTACCTGTGTTTTCTCACTGAATCCTTATTACTTTCTGTGTCGTATGTACTAGTGCACTCTCTATTTTGTAAGTCAGGAAACTGAGGCTTAGAAAGATTCAGTAATTTGTTGAAAATCACTCATCTAGTGAGTGGTAGTGCCAGGATCCCATTTCGATGGTCTAACTCCACGGTCTCCATGCTTGGAAACAGGAAATTTCTCTAGACTGATAGCAGTGATTGTCTTCAGGTGGTAGGATTATGTGTACTATCAATACTTTTATATTTTCTGAGTTTTTAATCATTAGAATGTGTTTTTTTAATAAGGACAAAAAATAATTTTTTAAAAACTAGTTATCTCTCTTTCCAAGTAGTGAAATTCTCTTTTTTACATGACTTAAATATATTCAGATATTCATCTTGTTAAATATTTGAGAAATACCATCTTCCTTAATCTAGACAGAAAGGTTTTATTGCTTAGAAATAAGACTTTTTTGGTATCAGTACGTTCTTGTACCTTCTCTAGTCTCTTCATGGAGATATAAGTACCCTGAAAACAACTTTACTCGAGGGCTTTGCTGGTGTTGAAGAAGCCCGAGAACAAAATGAAAGAAATCTTGACTCTGGATATCTCCATTTACTTTACAAAAGACCACTGGATCCCAAGAGTGAAGCTCAGCTTCAGGTAGGAGAATCCATTTAAAGCTATTGAAAAGATGTAAAGCAAACTAATGTACTAGTTGCTCTTTTTGTAGGTATGGATTTAGGTGACAGCTCCTCATGAAGTGGTTAATTTTCTGCTTATAATGTACCACACTTTCCATAAACTTCCTTAACTGTGGCAAAGAAAATGGCACACTTTTCTCCTTAATTTTTTTATTAAAAAAAAATAGACACTCTGGGAGGCCGAGCCAGGTGAATTGTTTGAGCTCAGGAGTTTGAGACCAACCTGAGCAAGAGTGAGACCCCATCTCTACTAAAAATAGGAAGAAATTATATGGACAGCTAGAAAATACATATATAGAAAAATTAGCCGGGCATGGTGGCACATGCCTGTAGTCCCAGCTACTAGGGAGGCTGAGGCAGGAGGATCGCTTGAGCCCAGGAGTTTGAGGTTGCTGTGAGCTAGGCTGATGCCATAGCACTCTAGCCTGGGCAACAGAGTGAGACTCTGTCTCAAAAAAAAAAAAAAAAACTTTATTAAACCTGAAATTTAACAAGAGAGTACTCTACTGAAACATATATTCATAAATCAAGTCATAAATAATAATAAAGTAGCAACTATTTCTTGAGTGCCAGGTAATCTGCTAGGTGTTTTTATGCATTGTTTCTAGTCTTCAAAGCCAGCTGCTCTGCAAGGTAAGAGTTATGACCCCATTGTACAGATAAGGAAATTGAGTTTCCTAGGCTAAATAGTTCGCTCAAGGTCACGTTGGCTGGCTAGTAAGAGTGGAATCAGAATTGAAACCTCCATCTGTCTGGGCTCTTTCCTGTATGCCATACTGTAGCAAACTTGCTTTTCTTGTTAATTCTTAATTAGTCTCTGCTAAAGCTAATCTAATTTTGTTTCCCATCTTTCAGTTTATCCAAAATCGTTGTGTCAATAGCCTTAGTGAGAGAGTCCTCTTCCACCTTCTCCCATTTGCCTAGAATCCTGGTGGGCAGGGTGCATGGGCAGCTCTGGTCTTCCTCACCTTAGACCTGGGGACTGTGGTTGTGATGAGTTCCTCCTGCTATAACGAATTTGAGCCTCCAGACTTCATTGTTCCCACTGTTTTCTTCCCACATTTGGGATGAAACTTACTGATAGCCGGAAAATGAGAGAAATGGTCCTCTCTCCCAGAAAGGTTGAGGAGCCCCTGCTGTTTTCTGCAGCCCTCTGGTATTCTCGATGCAGCCTCCCTCCACTGTGGATGTTACCTTTCTTAGCAACAGAGTGCTGACTGCCCTCCTACTGCTCATCAAATTATAGGCAGCCACGCTGCATCCTAGTTACATGTTCTTCCTACGTGCCTTTTCCACCTCTTGCTCTATTGCCAAACTAAGAGGAAAGCATACAGCTTTTGGGAGACACTGTCCCCATTCAAAAGGAAGTTTTTTCATGGTGCTAAGTAGATAATAATAGGTAGCATATATTGAGGGCCTACTTATGTACAAAGCAAAGATGAGGAAACCAAGATAACTGAAACTGCCCAGATTTTACCACTAATAAATTCTGTAGCCTTGGACCTGAGCAGTCTGCCTCCAGAGCCTGTGCTCTTAATGGCTAGGCTACAATATACAATTCCTACAGCTGTGTGAGTGACAGTGAAAAGGATGAACATATAAATTTAATGTGGGATGTGTTGCTGTGGGACCACAGGTGAGGGAGTAGCTAAGCCACAGAAGAGAAGTATTTGGGGTTTGTTTGTTTGTTTGTTTTTTGTTTTTTATTGAGACAGAGACTCGCTCTGTCACCTGGGCTAGAGTGCCATGGTGTCAGCCTAGCTCACAGCAACAAATTCCTGGGCTCAAGTGATTCACCTGCTTCAGCCTCTGGAGTAGTGGGGACTACAGGCACACACCATAACTCCTGGCTAATTTTTTTTCTATTTTTTGTAGAGACAGGGTCTCGCTCTTGCTCAGGCTGGTCTCGAACTCCTGACCTGAAGCAATCCTCCCACCTTGGCTTCCCAGAGTGCCAGGATTACAGGCGTGAGCCACCTTGCCTGGCTAAAAAGAAATATTTGTGATAGGCCTTAAAAGAAGAATTGAATTTTGCTGGTGGACACAGTTGGGAGTGCATTCAGAAGAAACAGCATCAGACAATGCAGAGGTGTGATCACATATGAAATGGTCAAAGGAAAGAACCCCTGTAGTTATCAAGTATTGAGTAGAAATTTATATTTGGCTACTAAGGTCACTGCTACTGCTCTTGAATTAGTTTGGCTCCTTTTAAATGATATTTTCTCTTTTTCAGTTGGGACATAGACCCTTATCCATGAATAATTTTGAAAATACATTGAAACATAATGAGGTCTTTATACATATTTTTCTTTGTAGCACTTTATCTTTATTTGTATACATTTTTAATTGAATGTTTCATCTTTTTAAAATTTTTTTTTTTTTAAGGACAGGATCTTGCTATGTTGCCCAGGTTGTAGTGCAGTAGCTGTTTACAGGGTTGATCGTAGTGCACTGTAGCCTGCAACTCTTGGGCTTAAGTGATCCTCCTGACTGATCCTCTGGAGTAGCTGGGACTACAGGCACATACCTCCATACCTGGCTCTATTTTTAACTTTTGAGAGGCAAATTACATAGCCAAGAAGGTTAACAATGGCCTAAAATTTAAAGACAATTATTGTAGGCCTAAAATAAGTTAAATAGTTAAGAATTTTAATAATGATAAATTTAGTTTTTACTGCTTGTACTATTTTTTGTTTTTAAGAACAAATGAGTATTTCTTAATTGGTGGGATGACTTATATGTTCTATTCTGTGAATAGATAGGTTCAGAATTATTTTCGACACTGTTTTGTAGGATAATTTTATCTATATTAGAGTCAATTTCATGGGTGGGAGAGCAAAAACTAAATGGATGTACTGTCTGAGTACCAGAATGCAGTGGAAAATTCCCAGACCATGTTGAGATATTTTACAGGAGCTGAAAAATGAGAACTAAGCAAGAACATTTGTTCCCCAGGGGCCCGAGGCAGGCACACCCCTCTGTTTCCCTTTTCTTTGTACCACTTCCCTGTCACACTATTAAGTTAATTTTCTGTTTTTCATTTTAATTGTAACATTTTAATGATTATATTAAAACCTATTATGTTTTCTTTGTTCATTATGGTTCCCAATATAGAAATATTTCAGAAGTATTTTGACTGTTTTGATAGATCTTAACCCAAGCTACCAGAAAAATGAGTCATTTGCCTTTTAATTTTTTTTCTTGTAGGAAATTCGGCGCCTTCATCAGTATGTCAAATTTGCTGTCCAAGATGTGAATGATGTTCTAGACTTGGAATGGGATCGGCATCTGGAACAAAAGAAAAAACAAAGGTGAGTGAGATCTCCCATTCACAGTGGGTTGGAGTAGATATTGCTGTTGCCTTTTTTAAAAGGCAATTTATGAGCAGGTATAAAAGTCTCTACATATATTCATTCTTTTTGACATAGTCATTCTACTTCTAGTAATTTTTTCTACAGAAATAACAAGTGATGCTCACAATAATTTACATAAAAGAATTTATATTCCAGCACAATTTATGATTATGAAAAATTTCATTCAACCTAATTTTTTTCTTGCTACAGAATACTTTGTAACTATTGAATAGAATGCTCTCAAAAAAATTATATTAAATTTATTTTGTTTGTTATATAAAATATATAATTATATCACAGTAATTATGCAATATATAAAATACAAAATAAGTAATAAGTAAAACAAAAATCTCAATTTGGAGGGTACGTAGAAAAGAGACTGGAAGTAAATAGATTTATCAAAATATTCAGTTATATCTGCAAGGTAGGATTAAGAGGAATTTTTCTTTATACTTTTTTGTATTGTATGTTCCAAATTTTCTTTTGAGAAAACATTTCTTATTAGTGTGGATCATTAAAAGGATGAGAGGAATGATGGCAAAGGAATGGGAAAATTTTTCAGTCTAGTCTTTGATCCCTAGATACTTGGTTTTATGCCACATATTTTCTGGAAGGAATAGAATGCAATATGCTGTGAGAGCATGAAGTGCCCATAAAAAATTTGAAAAACAGATCAGCCCTAAAATACTAGATTTCTGAAATACCTACACTTGATTAATATGATTAGCCCTTTCTCCAGTTTATTGTTTTTACTGCTATTGTTGTAGTTTATTTTTATCGTAGGGGATTCCTTTACTTAAACCGTTCACATTTAATTCTTTTCTCATTGCTGTCAACAGGCACCTGCTCGTGCCAGAGAGAGAAACACTATTTAACACCCTCGCCAACAACCGGGAAATCATCAACCAGCAGAGGAAGCGATTGAATCACCTGGTGGACAGTCTCCAGCAGCTCCGTCTTTATAACCAAACTTCCCCATGGAGCCTTTCCTCGGCTGGTGCTTCCCAGAGCAGCACTCACAGGTGTGCACATAACTGATGCTCAATAAATATGGTTGAATAAATGCATGAATAAATATCTGGGGAGTGATGTGGGGCAATCTTAGAGTAGTTCAGATGTGGGTTTGAAAGTGACTGCTGTCTGTTACCTTTGTGATCCTGGTCAGGTTCCTTGCCCTCTCTTATCCTTTGTTCTTTTGCCTAAAAAACAGGAGTGATAATACTTGCCCCATGAGATTGTTGGAGAGTTAAATTAAGTCTACAAAGCACCTAGTATTGTGCCTGATGAAACAGGTGCTCAATGTATCACAGCAGGTACTATAGTAATAGTGTTGTTGTGTTACTGAAGATCAGCTGGTAGGATCAGGCTGACTGACTTGTGTCTGAAGCCCAGATTTGCCGTTCTGCTTCAGTGTGGAGACTTTCATTCTCTGGCAAGTAGACGGTTTACCCTTAACACTACCAAGGTGACTTTGTGATTCTGCTTTTAGGCCAAATGTGTAGATTGTAATTGCCCTTTATACTGAGACTCCATAGTGGTGTGTTTGGTATGGAGGTAGTATATAATACTGAGGTTGTAGTCTCCTTTTGGACTGAGTGTGTCAGTTGGTCAGCTGGCATATTTATCTATTGGGGATGCTCTCATCTCTTACATTTATGTTTAGAAGAATAGTATACCCCCACAGCCTCAGATCTCTCAGCTCCTCATCGGTCTGTACATAACACAGTCCTGTTTCAGTTTTGACAGTGATCTTGAAAGCCTTCGCAATGCTTTGTTGAAAACCACCATAGAAACTCATACCAAATCCTTGCCCAGAGTACCAGGTAAATGCATCCTTCCCAGTCTTTTAGTTTTCTTTATTCTCTTCCAACTGCTGACATCTTAAAAACCAAATCTTAAGCATTTATCTTGAATTTCTTACAGCTAAACTGTCCACCATGAAACAGGCACAACTGAGAAACTTCTTGGCAAAGAGAAAGACCCCACCAGTGAGATCCACTGCTCCAGGTAAAGGGAACTGGTCTTCAGTTTTTAGTATAAACCATATAGTACATTGTGATAGGGTACAGTGTGTGTGTTGATTCTTAATAGGGGATAAAGAAAATGTGCCCAGAATATGTTGTCAGTCTGGATAATGGCATAAGAAACAGCTTATATGTATTAGATGAAGCAGTTCAAGATAGTTGTTTTGGCCTTTATACTATTTTTTCTGCAATGCTCGGGTTATATAGCAGTGATTCACAAGGGTTTAGGGTAGGCTGAGCTGGATCCTAGCCTCTGCCTTAGGCAGAGAAACATTACTTTTCTGATTTGTACAGGGTTTTGAGTAAGATTGCATTTGGAGAAAAGCCTTCTTTTCTTGAGATAGAAGAAAAAACTATTGAGTAGGCAATGATGGTTAAAAACACTTGCTGAAAAGAAGCCATATAGCTGATGAAAGATTCCCTTTTTTGCCATTGACTATGTAGATAATTCCTCAATTTTCTTTTTAAGAATATTTGTCATAAACAACTTTAGGCATAACTTTGCTTTGTTTTCGTGCCCCTATTTGCATTTTTCTTTGAAATTCTGTTTTGAGTTAAAAAATTTATGTCAACAACAAATGCCTTTTGGTAATTAAAATACCTGAAAGGAATTTAATCTTACTCTACCATGATTTATTAATTTTTCTGTAGTCATACAGGGCTAAATTAGGTAAGGAATAGTCATAAACAAGTGAATTTTTCAGTAACTTTTTGTTATCTAAGGAATACATTTTCTTGGCAGATAACTGGGAAAAATATGGAAAAGTATAAAGTATATGAAATATATATATTCTTTACACTTTTCCATATTTTTCCACCCACATACGGCTTTGTGTCATTTTGGTTTACTCTCAAACTTTTTTCCTTGTGTATGTAAATCTGGTGTTTTGAAAATGAGAACGAGGCCAGGTGTGGTGGCTCATTCCTGTAATCCCAGCACTTTGGGAGGCTGAGGCGGAGGGATCGCTTGAGCCCTGGAGCTCAAGGCTATGTGAGCTATGATTGAGCCACTCCACTCCAGCCTGGGTGAGAGAGTAAGACCCTGTCTCTAGAAAAAAAGAAAATGAGATTGGGATTATAGCATTTATAGTTCTGTGTTTTGATTTTTTAAAAATTAAAAATTCATGAGTCCTTAACTATTTAAAAACTAAAAAACAGAAAATAAGTGTTGGCAAAGATATGGAGAAATTGGAACCCTTGTGTACTATTGGTAGGAATGTGAAATGGTGCAGCCACTATGGAGAAGTTCAGTGGTTCCTCAAAAACTTAAAAATAGAATTACCATACGATCAAGCAATTCCACTTCTGGGTATATACCCCGAACAATTGAAAACAGAGTCTCAGATATTTGTATACCCACGTTCATAGCAGCGTTATTGACAATAGCCAACAGGTAGAAGAAATGTGTCTGTTAAGGGATGAATGGATAAACAAAATGTGATCTGTCCATATAATGGAATATTATTCAGCATTAAAAAGGAAGGAATTTCTGACATATAATATAGGTGAACCTTGAGGACATTATGCTAAGTGAAATAAGCCAGTCACAAAAAGGCAAATATTGTATGATTCTACTTATATGAGGTTCCTAAAGAAGTCAAATTCATAGAGACAGAAAGCAGAATGGTGGCCACCTGGGGGAGTGGAAAGGGGAAGAGAGAGTTGTTTAGTGGGGACAGAGTTTTAATTTTGCAGGATTAAGATAGTTCTGGAGATGGATGGTGGTGATGGTTGCACAACAGCGTAAATGTATTTAATATAACTTAACTCTATATGCTTAAAAATGGTTAAAGTAGTAAATTTTATGTTATGTGTATTTCACCATATCTTTAAAAACTGGAAAAAATTGAAAAATTAAAAAAATTATAAACCTTTCTTCTGCCTTCTGTTTTTAAATATTCTTTTAACACATGCCTCATGTTGACTACACAATATTTCCTTGTATTAGAAGGCCATAATTTACTTACTCAGTCCCGGTTAAGTGTTAATCTTGCTGCCAAGATTTTACTCAGAACATCTTTGTTCCCCAATCCTTAACCCACATCTCTGATTATATCTTTATGATAGATTCCTTAGATGTGAGTTTTTTGTAATTTCTTCATACATTCAACAAATATTATTGCCTACTTTGTTTCAGACAGTGGTAAATAAGAGAAACATGGTCTCTGCCCACATAAGACTTTCAGTTAAGAGGATAATACAGACATTAGGCAGATAACTGCACATTATACTTATTTAATGTTAGGATGTATGCTGGGAAGAATAAGAGCATATAGACATTTTCATTTTAAATTGTGAAATATAACACACATGTAGAAAAATGCATAAAACACAAATGTGTATGTGTGTAACCTATACCCCGGTTAGGAAACAGAACATAGCCATTTCCTTAGAAGCCCCTCTTTGCTTACCCTTGGTCTGCCTTCATCTCACAAGGTACCCTTATACAGACATATGTGAGAGTTAGGTCTTTTGTGGGTTTTTTTATTTGATACTTTTTGTTATTTTGAAAAAAATTGAAACTTCCAATTGCAAGAATACAGTAAACACTCAGTTACCCTTCATCAATATTTACTAGTTAATGTTTGCCACAATTGCTTTATTTTTTCTATCCCCCCCTTATTGTAATTATTTTTGCTGAACTATCTGAGAATAAATTGAAGACAGGACCCTTTACCCATATGTCCTCTAAGAACAAGGACGTTCTCTTATATAATCACTATACAGTTATCAGATTTGGGAAATTTAATATGGATAGAATACTGTCATCTCATGTACAGTTGATATTCAGAGTTTGCCAGTTGTCTTATGTCTACATGTTTACTTTTTAAAAAAAAAAACTAGGCTTCAGTCTAGTATTCTACATTGCATTAAGTTGTCATTCTCTTTGGCCTCCTTTTCTCTGCTTTCCTTCAGAGCTTTACTGCTTAAGCATGCCTCCCCAAACACTATAATTTGTTTTTGCCTGTTTTTTCAGTAAGTCCATTCATTTATTCTCTGGATGGTCTTCTCTTGTTCCACATCAGGTTTGTAAGATTCATCCGTCTGGTTGCTTGTAGTTATTATTTATTTGTTTTTGTTGCTGTGAAGTATTTCATTATATAAATATGCTACACTCATTTATCTATTCTTCTGTTATACATGTGCTGTTTTCAGTTTATGGCCGTTATGAAGAAAGTGGTTCTGAACATTTCTGTGCATGTCTCTAGGAATACATGTTTACTTTGTTCGTTTCGTCATATAGCTAAGAGTGATACTGTTGGCTCATATTTTGTCCATGTGCTCAGCTTTTGTAGATCCTGCCAGTTTTCCAAAGTGGTTGTACCAATCTTTACTTTACCATCAGTGTATGAGTGGTTCAGTTGTTCCACATCCTTGCCAAGCTTGATAGTGTCAGTCTTTTTTCTTGTAACTATTCTTTTCAGTAATTCATTCCTTTTTATTATTGAGCAGTGTTACATTGTATGGATTTACCATATTTTGCTTATACTATATGGAATTTTTGTGTATGATATGAAACATGTCTTTTTTTGTATTTAGATATCTGATTGTCCCAACACTGTTTATTGAAAAGACTTTTCTCCCTGCTTAGCAGAGTCACCTTTATTGTAAATCAGTTATTCATGTGTGTATATTTTTTGGTCTCATATACTGATTAGAAGGTACTACTACTACACTGTCTTAATTAACTAGTTAATATAAAATAAGTCTCAATACTGTTCTCTTGCTAGATTCTGGAGCTGTTCTGCCCAGTAGGGTACTATATTTAAATTTAATTTAAATTAAGAATTCAGTTTCACAATCCCAGTAGCCACGTTTCAAGTACTCAGGAGTCATATGTGACTAGTGGCTACTATAATAATAGTAAGCACAAATAAAGAATGTTTTATCATTGCAGAATGCTCTACAATATAAAGCAGGGGTTGACAAACTTTTCTTAAAGAGCCAGATAGAGAATATTATAGGCTTGCAGGCCCTGTGGTTTCTTTTACACGTATCTAGTTCTGCCATTGTAATGCGAAAGCAGCCACAATGTGTAAAGGTAGGGGCATGCCTATGTTTCAATAAAACTGTATTTAGAAGAAGAGACAGCTGGCCTGTGGTTGTAGTTTGCTGACCCCTGATCTGGAGTATTTAGGCTCTTCTTGGTGCTCTACATCTCCATGTTAACATTTAGAGTTGACTTGTTAAATTCTACCTCCTGTACTTAGAATAGTCAAAACCATAGAGACAGAAAGTAGAATGGTGGCTGCCAGGGGCTGGAGGAGGAGGCATGGGGAGCTAGTGTTTAACGCGGACAACTAAACACTGAAAAATGGTTAAGATAGTGCATTTTATGTCATGTGTATCTTACCACAAGAAAAAGGGGGGAAATTTTTTACCTCTCTCAGCCATCAAAGAAGAGTTGAGATTTTGATTGGGATTGCGTTGAGTCTTTAGATCAGCTTGGGAATTGACATTTGTACGGTGGTGACCTTTCAGTTCCTGAACAGGGTACACATCTGTTTATTTGGATCTTCTTTAACTTCTCTTAATGTTTTCTACACATGCACATCTTTTGTTAGATATACTGCTAAAAATTTAATATTTTGATGCTATTATGGTGATTTTTTTTCCTTAAATTTTGTTTTATGTTGGATATGGTGTATATTAACAGAAATATAGCTGATTTGTATATATTTACTTTGTAGCCAACAACCTGGCAAAACTCATCTGTTCTAATAACATATCTGTAGCTATTTCTTGGACTTGTAGCTATGGAAACAATTATATTCTCCATAGGTACTAACACTGATGTTTCCGCCTTTCCAGTCCTTTTATTTCTTTTTCTTACCATATTATTTCATTGACTGGAAACTTCAGTGCCGAGTCCAGTAAAAATGGTGTGTGGATATCCTTGCCTTGATCTCAAAAGGAACACTTTTCATAGTTTACCTTAAGATGTGAGGTTTGCTGGATCCACTGAGATGATCATATGATATCTCTCCTCCCCTCCACCACACCCTGTGCTCATGTGGCTTTCTGCCTTTCCTAATCTGAGCTACAGTAGAGTTTAAACAGAATAAGTTTCTTTACATTTCATGGCCTGTAATCCTAGCACTTCGGGAGGCCAAGGCAGGAACATTGCTTGAGGCCAGGAGTTGGAGACCAGCCTGGGCAACATAGTGAGATCCTGTCTCCACACACACACCACACACACAAAATTAGTGGGGCATGGTAGCTCACACCTGTAGTCCAGCTACTTGGGAGGCTAAGGCAGGAGGATCACTTGCGCCCAGGAGTTTGAGGTTACTGTGAGCTATGATCACACCACTGTATTCTGGCCTGGGTGACAGAGTGAGTTTGTTTCATTGGGGCCCTCTTTCTAGCTGCATCCTTGATCATAGCAGGGAGTGGTGCCCATCCACTGTGGAGGCAGCATCATTGAGATAATGAGAAGTCTGGGTTCTGAGCTTGTGCAAGTGAGCATGGTCATTGCATCTTTCAATTTGCCTCCCCCACAAGGCAAACGAGTGTCATCAGAAAGATAAAGGAAAGAAAGTGAGAGAACCCCCAGGTTATATTGGACCTTGGGAGTTAAACATAGTTATTCTACTTTCTGATTCTATCCAGTTCTTGAAGGTGGTATGATGATCTTAGTCGTCTTTTGTTGTGTTACTAACTCTTAGGAACTAGGGTTTTAGAGAAATTATGGAGAGCAGTTGTGGCCTCAAGAGAATGTGGGGTTTTGTATTAGTTTCCTATGGTGGCTGTAATAAATTATCACGAACTTAGTGGCTTAAAACAACACCTGTGTATCATCTCAGTTCTGTGAGTCGGGAGTCCAGACACTGTGTGGCTCAGCTGGCTCCTCTGCTCTGCGCCGACAGGCTGAAATCGTGGTGCTGGCTCAGCTGAGCTCTTATCTGGAAGCTCTGGGGAGGAGTCCACTTCCAGCCTCATTCAGGTTGTTGGCAGAATTCAGTTCCTTGCAGTTGTAGGACTGAGGTCCTGGTTTCCTGGGTGTGTGCCCTTTGCCTCTTTCATCTTCAGGGTAACAGTGGCGCGTTGAATCCTCCTCATGCTTAATCTCTGCCTTCCTGGACTTGTGCCACAACCTCTCTGACTTCCTTTTTGCGTTTTAGGGCTCAAGGATTTTACATTGAGCTTACTTGGATAATCCAAAATAACTTCCCTATGAAGCTTAACTGATTAGTAATCTTAATTATATCTGCAAAATCCCTTTTGCTGCCTAACATAACAAACATGATTGCAGCACCAGGGGGCAAAATTCTGCCTAGAATAGGGTTCAGTCTTATATAGCAGAGTGATAAGAACGTGGTCTTTAAAGTCAGTTACACGTGTTTTTTAATTCTGGCTCTACTGCGTACCAGCTTCATGACCTTGGTTAAATTACTTAACCTTTCTAAGCATCAACCATATTGCATAATTGTAATTTCAAATTTATAGGATAATTATGAAGCTTAAATGGGATAATATATATAGGTGCTTTGCACGGCACCTGGTACCAAGTAAGTTCTCAATAAATGTTGAGATTTTACTGGTGGAATTTCTGAGTGATCATACAGCATATTTATTTGTATCACAAATCTAGCACAATGCTGTCCTGTAGAATTTTCCACGATGATGGAAATGTTCTGTGTCTAACATAGTAGCCAGTAGCCACACATGGCTATTGAGTACTTGAAATATGTGGCTAGTGCAACTGAGAAATTGAATTTTTCATTAATTTACTTTTAATTACTGTGAATTTAAATAGCCACATATGGCTAATGGCTACCAAAATGGACATTGCAGCCCTAGCACATAGCATTGGTTTTCTGTTGCATTTGTTTATATTACACTTACATTTATGACATTTTATGACAGTAAAATCTTGCAGAATGATGTGCATATGAGACACACAAGTTAATAAATATTAGCAAAGTCTTTTTAAAATAACTTGGGGAGGGAAAAGGGCTTGGTTTTCTGTTCGATTTTTGTTTTTCCAATATACAGAAAGTAACATGCATTCTGAAATTCATGGTAGAAAGTAACATGATATAAAGCCTTCATAATTTAAAGAAGGAAAAAAAAACAAGGCCAGGATTAAGTTCAGTGTTGTTTATTTTTTTAAAATCCTAATAGATCAAAAAGAATCATTAGATTTATCTGGAAATGTTTGAGACACTGAGAACTGAGGACATTCTCTTTTCCAGTTTGCATTAGGCCTGTCTTAGAAGTTTGTTGTTGGAAAGCGATGGTAGTGGTGTGACTGCTCACCCTACCACGGAAGCTTGCCTGTTACTTTTCTGGTATGTTGTTGTTCTACTGGTGACAACTTCTGGTGAAGGCTCCAGGTCTCCTGCTTTGACACCAGCTTTAATTCTGTCTCTCACTTTTTTCACATTCTTTTGTTTGACACCCAAAATGTTCTCCACACAGCTCAGTTTTTCAAAGCCCCATTTGAACAAAGACCCAAAACCATCTTTGTTCAAATTCGACAACAGCTGCTTCCACTTAAAATAAGTAACAATTAAATCATTTTACAAATTGGGTATTTTTTTATTGACAGTGAAAATTATATAGCTTTTGGATTTCCTTTGAGTTGTCTAAGTTGTTTTGTTTGGCGCTTTTGTAGCCAGCCTGTCTCGGTCAGCCTTTCTGTCTCAGACATATTATGAAGACTTGGATGAAGTCAGCTCAACATCGTCTGTCTCCCAGTCTCTGGAGAATGAAGATGCCCGGCCGTCCTGTAAAGATGAGGAGACGGTGGTCCAGGTTCCTCGGCACGCCCCCGTGGTTCGCACTCCTTCCATCCAGCCCAGTCTCTTGCCTCAGGCGACTTTTGCTAAATCTCATGTGGTTCACGGTTCTTCACCTGGTGTGATGGGAACTTCAAGTAAGTAAACAGTGAGAAAGGAAACTATCTTTTTTCTCTGTTAGGTTTCTAACTAATAAAGGAAATGTAACTAAGTTTTATACTATCACACCCAATAAGGCTGTTGGTTCTGGCCCATTTCTGCTAATATTCCAGAAATTGGAAGACTAATTCAAAAGATGTACGTTCCCCTTGCAAGGAGTTTGTAGGCCCTCGTGAGTAAGAGGAGACTCTCCAAGGTTATGCACTGTAACAGCTTTTCTGTTGAGTGCAGCTTGTGTTTTTTAAAACAGGTCTTTTTTAGGGGTGAAAGGGGGAGGCTGCTCGCCTCAGTGTAAAGCACATCCGCACTCATGCTTTTCAAATCACAGTCATCTCAGCCGTACTCACCAGCTCCAATGCTCCTTGTCAGTATTGGCTGGCAGACGTGGCCTGTATTGTGCTCTCATACCTGCAGTGCAGAGTGTCAGGACTTTCCATCAAAATGACTTATAGCAGAGAAAAATATGGACATGAGGTACCAGACTGAAGAGATTTTTGAAGAGAGGAGTTGAGGGAATTAATCTGTATTGGTGTAAAAGTTAAATTTCAATCAATACAGGAAGAAATGCTCACGTAATGTATTTTATTAATAGTTAATAGTAGAAGTAGGCAGGCCAATTGCATGTGCTGTCTTTGAAAGATACAGGTGTCAGCCTGTCAGTTTGCTGGTACTTTTCTATGTTATGCTTACAAATTTTTAATTTTAACATTTTCCTTACAACCTAACAGGAAGAATTTATCATTTTAACTTTCGTATGTTCCTCTTCTCTGACCTACTGTCTCACTTAATTTTTCTTTTCCCTTTAGTGTCTACATCTTCTAGTAAAATTATTCCTCAAGGGGCTGATAGCACAATGTTTGCAACGAAAACTGTGAAACATGGCGCACCTAGTCTTTCTCATCCCATCTCAGCTCCCCAGGCAGCTGCTGCTGCAGCACTCAGACGGCAGATGGCCAGTCAGGTGCCAGGTAAAAACTGTAGCCCCACAGCTATGCAGAGACTGATTATGAGCTGTCTGAGTCACAGGCCAGGACAGCAGGTGGTAAGAAACAACTGGCTCTCTTTGTTGCACTTCAGAAGAGAAGACTGATGTGATAGACCTCTCTCCCCTTTTGGGGGAGAGAGTTCCAAGAAGGCAGAGACTAGGTCTGAAATTTTTTTCCTTTCAAGGAAACATATTAGATCTGCCCCATTTAGTTAAGTGGGAAATCAGTGATGGATTTGTTTTTGTTTTTGTTTTGTTTTATGAAGTTAATAATCCCTACTTTTGAATAATGTCTACTTTGAGGCCTAAAATTAATCTTTGAAGTTAGATCATCTAATAACATTAGAATTGTCTCATAGTATCTTAAGGATCCCAGCCACCCTGAGGGGTAGTTATTAGTGTGCCCATTTTGTATTTGAGTAACATAAGGTTCAAGGAGGTGAAGGTTACCAACTGGTAAGTGGCAGAACCCAGACTCCAACCCTGTGCTGTTTCTGTTTCAGTACAGCTTTTTCTTAATGCTGTAAATTTAGCCTTTACAGATGGGAACTCTAATAAGTTTATTAATCAACACTTATATTTTGTCAGTGGTTTGTGGTTTTCCAAAATTTTCTGCAATCTAGGTAGTTGGCCTCAGGGACTTCAGTTATCACTACTTATCAATTTTATAAGCCAGTGGTTCTCAACCAGAGGCCATCCGCTCTCCCCTCTCCCCTGAAACACTTGGCAGTATGGCTGGCATGTAGTGGGTAGAGTCCAGGAATGCTGCGAAAAAGTAAAAATAAAAAAATAAAATTCATAGGACACCCACAATAAAGGATTATCTAGCCCCAAAATGTCAATAGTGCCAAGGTGGAGAAACTCAGATATAAGCCAAATATTTTTGTTTAAGCTGAGTAGAATTATTTTTCAGTTTTATTACTGCTTAAAACACCTATCAATTTAGAGTTCTTTTTAAAAGACTAAAAAGTCATGATGGTTTGATTTAGGCAAAAAAGAATTACCATTAAACAATCATAAAAGATTTTAAAGAAAAATTAAACTATTAAAAAATATTAAATTTAGGTGATACTTATACCTAAAATATCAAAGAACAAAAAAACAAGGTAACTTTTTAATGTAACTTTGAGCTTTCTGCAAATAAAATTCTGGGGTGTTCTCTTTAAATATTACTTGGACCAAGCAGAATCTTCTTTTTAAATATTACTAGGACCAAGCAGAATCTTGGCATTGTGCTGAACAGGCCTAAAATCAAGCTGATTGAGTTGATTATTTGTAAACTTAAAGTCTGCCAGGACTTAGATTGGTCCACTCTCAGCAGGAGGTGGTGTGATCTCCTTTATCATGTTGGAAGCAAAAATTTCTAAGGTGTAGGCATCTTTATGAAAGATGAAATATGTGCATTAGTAGGCAGGATGTTCCTGGTCGTTTCTCTGAAGGAGGGAATAAAAGAGAGTCACCGTCATTCTGCCATACATTTTTCACCTTTGCCAAAAATAAAGTTAAAAGAGATCGAAGAGCTTTGTTCAGGCTTTCTTAATAGTTAATTATACAATGTCATTAAGTCTTTTGGAATACAATTTAAAATGGTAAGACACAAAGAGAAGTAGAGGCTGATGAGATAAGTAAGATAGATAAGTGTCAAATATATGCCTATTGCCATTTCTGAATTCAGGCCTCTTGGCCTCTTTCCCCATCCTTGTCCAAGCTCAATTTTCCACGTTTTATTCATTGTGCCTGCCTGTCTCACTAAGCCATGAGCACCTTTAGAGAAGAAACTATAGACACTTTTTATATTGTCAGCACCTAATACAGAGCCTGACACTAATAAGCCCAATGTGAGAGACTGAATGAGAGACAGAAATCCTGAGTTTGAATGCTGTTAATGCTCTAGCTCTTGCTGCCCCTCTCTAAGGTGAGCCAACAAGGTGGCAGGTATCTCAGCTCTGCTGCAGAAGAGCTAGCCGAGGACTTCTTTTCCCCTACACTGGTACATTTGATTAAACTGCAGGAAGCCTCGTTCCACGACCCGTGTTAATGGAGTAGGCCAGGTGTTCCATTGAACACTATGCTGCAGAACTACCTGGAGTACATTTCCTTTATATGATAAGGTTGCAATCTGCTCGAGTTCATGTGCTGATTATTCATTTATATATGGCTAGAATTTTGATCCTTTACTGGAATTAATATAGTTCTCTCTCTTCTCTATTTAAATAGCTGTAAGCACTTTGACTGAATCAACCTTGAAGAATGTCCCTCAAGTGGTAAATGTTCAGGAATTGAAGAATAATCCTACAACCCCCTCTGCAGCGATGGGGTATGTTTCAACTCCTCAGTGTGTTTCAGCCAGTAAATTCTTCTGTAATAGAGGTGACTACCTGTAGAGAGCAGTGTCGCTGCTTTCACGGTCTGGCTGTTTCTCCCGCAGACCATGGGACGGGTGGACAGCTGAGCCTGTCTCTGCAGTGGAGTTCTCAGGAGATCCGCCTTTTCAACTCGCCAGTAACTGTTGCCTCATAAACCTTTAAAGTCCATCTTAGTGCTGTATGTTCAGTTTGCTTTTTGCCATGTGTAAGTCTATGTGTGGTATACATTAGATGTATAGTTTGATTTTTTTTTTTTTTTTTTTTTAGTGCTCTTGGTATTCCAGATCGACAGTTCAGGTCTTGTGCAGACTGTTGATTCTGAAAACTGGGATCTGGAGGGTGATAGTCTCCTCTCTCACTTCCCCTCTCCAGGCATTTCTATTCTTTCAATTTCTTTTGCCTTTTGTATGGAAAAAAAAAACAGTCTTTTAAAAGGCAGCAGCTCTGTTTGGAGACTCTAGCTCCTCTTTCATGCCGTATTTGAGGGCTAGATTATTGCTGCTGGAGCTCACTTGTCTTTAGTCCTCATCTTTGTTTAGGATTCAGGGTGCTGACTCTTTCCCATAAGTCTGGGCAGCGTGGTTCATGGAACATATCTGTGCCCTGCTTTGCCCTGTGCATTTTGTGGCCACGATCCCTTTAGACCAACCACCCTCCCCTGTGAGTAGGGAAGAGTTGAGGGACATTTCCTCTGTCTGAACATGGGGATCATGAGAACTAGTATCAAATTTCAGGGAGTTAGTGTCTGGTACCTGTCAGTAGTCTAGTGGCAAAAAGTAGCCACAGACCCTGCATGCTACTCTCTGCCACCCCCACAGAGCAAATCTGCTCACCGTTCCCTTTGCACTTTGTTGAATGGCCTTCTTCACTGGTCTATTGGCCTTCTCTTTTTTCCATGTCGGTCCATTTATCAACACTGCCTGTTCTAGGAACTTTTTGGTTATCTCAGGGCCATACTAGCAGCCAGAAAACAAGCTTTCCCACTTTCCTATCTTGGAGTGACCTCGGAGTCTTGGTATGCTGTGTAGACCAAGATGGTATTTGTGGTTGTTGCAGACTTTTCAAGGGAAGGAACTATGCATTAGTGTTTGGGAATTGTAGCCAGATTCCCAGCATAGGGAAGGCAGGGAAAAGCCACTGAAAGGCAGAATATTACGTAAGACAGGAAAATCTAGCATATGGTAAAAGAATTATGGTCTGAGGAGCAGCTTTTGGAGATTTCACTTTATCTTCTCTCAAGTTTTGTTTCCATCAAATGGTTCATCTGACCTGATCTTTGATAAGGGCTTTGTTTAAGGAGTAATTTTGAGTTTACTCTTTTTCTGGCAAGAAAAATAGACACAAGAATTAGAAAGGAATCTTGAGGAAACATTCTTTTCCATTCTTCACAGAATTGGACTCTGGTATAATTATTTAACTTTTATGTCTAGTATGGTGCCTGAAACATAGTTCCTTTTTTTGTTTGTTTGTTTGTTTGTTTTTTTGGAGACATAGTCTCACTCTGTTGCCCAGGCTAGAGTGCTGTGGCATCAGCCTAGCTCACAGCAACCTCAAACTCCTGGGCTCGAGCAATCCCTCCTGCCTCAGCCTCCCAAGTAGCTGGGACTGCAGGCATGCGCCACCATGCCCGGCTAATTTTTTCTCTATATATATTTTTAGCTGTCCCTATAATTTCTTTCTATTTTTAGTAGAGATGGCGTCTCGCTCTTGCTCAAGCTGGTCTCGAACTCCTGAATTCAAACAATCCGACCACCTCAGCCTCCCCGAGTGCTAGGATTACAGGCATGAGCCACCGTGCCTGGCCCATAGTTCCTTTTTGATAACCATTTATTGAATAATAGGTAAACTCTAAACATAATTGGTCAATGAAAATTGGTATTTGCCGCTTCCCCTCATAGGAAAGATTGACAGGGAATATGTTCATTATAAAACAACTTACTTTCAGATTCTTTTAAACAGTAGTTTCCTAAGTATATTTAGGTATTTAATTTTGCATTTAGTATTTTCTGAGTGGTATCTTACAGAAGAGTTATTATAGGATGAGTATACATATTTCTGCTGTTGGTATATCTTATGTTCATTGGCTTCATCCGTTTTCTGTTCATTGACCTACCATCCTGTTCTGTGGAGGAGTGTTTATCTGGAGCCAGACTCCTCTGCGGTGCTCCATGGCCTGATTCAGCAGATTCTGTTCTGAGCAGGATACTGCCTGGTTGTTAGGGATACAGTAGTGAATAAGACGTACCAAGTCCATGCTGTCACTGCATTTGGATTTTAGCAGGAAGACAGGCAGGAAACTACCAATTACACAAGGTTATTTGGTTGCAATATGGTAGGTTCCGTGAAGACAAGGTACTGAGGAAGCCTGTAACTAGGCAGCCTGATCAAGACTGAGCGTGGGGAGGAGATTGGTGAGGAAAAGAGGTTTTAGCTGAAAATGACCAGAAATTGCTAGGTAGAGAGTGGCAAGAAGAGTGTTCTGGACAGTGATCTGGGAAAGAACAGGGCATGTGTGAGGTGAGGTTGAGAGAAGGCCTGAATGGCTCCAGTCCTGGTAGGAAGGAAGTGGAAAATGAAGAAAATGGGGCCAAATGAGGTTAGAAGACCTAGGATTTTTGGGTTTTGTTCATTTGTTTTTACCAGAACACACCAAACACATTCCTCTTAGAAATTTTCTGTTCATTCATTTTTCAACAAATACTTAATGAGTATTTACTATATGCCACATGCTGTTCTAGGTGCTAGAAATAAAGCAGTTAACAAAACAGACCAAAAAAAAAAAAAAAAAAAAAGCCTTGCCCCAGTCATGGAGGACAAACAACAAGTGAAATAAATAAGCAAAATATGTAATATATTAGATGATGATAGGTGTGATGGAGAAAATTAAAGCAGAGGCAGGGTTTGGGGAGTGTTGTCTGGATGTGGGTTACAACTTGAGGGTGGCAGGGAAGGCCCTCCCCAGGAAGGTGATATGTGAGTGAAGACCAAAAGGCCAGAGGGTAAGTCTCATGAATATCTGTGGGGAGAAAGCTCCAAGCCCAGGGCCTATAACAGGAGAATGCCTGGCAAGTTCAAGAAAGAGCCAGCAGGCCCCTGATGGCCAGAGCAGAGGGAGCAGGAGGGAGAGCGCTGGTAGGTGAGGTCAGGGGATATCTTGAGTCCCTGCTTTCAATTCTTATGGGTTTGTATTTAGGAAGGGAATTGCCGGATCACGTAGTGATTCTGTGTTTAGCTTTTTAAACTAAACATAGCTAGCTCATACTGTTCTGTAAAGCTGCCATCGCTGGGTGCGGTGGCTCAAACCCATAATCCAAGCACTTTTTAAGGCTGAGGTGGGAGGATCACTAGAGGCCAGGAGTTTAAGATAAGCCTAGGAGGCCGGGCGTGGTGGCTCACGCCTGTAATCGTAGCACTCTGGGAGGCGGTGGGTGGATCATTTGAGCTCAGGAGTTCGAGACCAGCCTGAGCAAGAGCGAGACCCCGTCTCTACTAAAAATAGAAAGAAATTATATGGACAACTAAAAATATATATAGAAAAAATTAGCCAGGCATGGTGGCACATGCCTGTAGTCCCAGCTACGCAAAAAAAAAAAGAAAAAGAAAAATATCTAGTTCTGAATAGTTAGAAATTTTTTTTTCTTAAGATTACAGGAAGGAAGGAAGTTTAAAGGTCACTGCTTTGACTTTGGTGCTAAAAACGTAGATTTCATTTTTAAAATTTATTTAATTTTTTTTTTTGGACAGAGTCTTACTCTGTTGCCCTGGGTAAAGTATAGTGACATCATCATAGCTCACTGCAACCTCAAACTCCTGGCTCAAGCGATCCTCCTTCCTCAGCCTCCCAGGTAGCTGGGACTATAGGCACGACCCACCACACTCAGCTAATTTTTTCTATTTTTAGTAGAGACAGTTTCTCACTCTTTCTCAGGCTGGTCTTGAACTCCTGAGCTCAAGCAATCCTCCTGCCTCGGCCTCCCAGAGGGCTAGGATTACAGGCGTGAGCTACCGCACCCGGCCTAAAAATTTATTCTTCAATCAAACACTGTCAAATGAGTTTGGTTGGGGTCCCAGACATCATTTGTGTTCTACCTAAATTGATATCATTTATTAGACAGAAAATTGGCCCAAAGATGAATGTGATTTTTACTGAGTCATGGTTTTCTCTGAGTGTACACTTTGTGTGTTTTCCAGTTCGTCAGTGCCATACTCTGCAGCCAAAACACCTCACCCAGTGTTAACCCCAGTGGCTGCTAACCAAGCCAAACAGGTAACTCACTGATTTTTACTTTAACATTCATGCAGTGTGTGTCTTTGTAATTGAAAACTCTACTCTTCTAAGTCCTTACTTTGTTTAAATGAACCGTAAATCTGATAAAGATGTGTGATCCTTTCCCCACGATGTATGCCAGTCTTGACATGGTTATTAAGCTGAATGGCCAGTCAGGACCTGATACTGTATTCATAGGCCATTTCACATTCTGTATCTAGAAGTCTTGGGTCATAATTCTAATAACCATACATTGTATAAGGAATTTTGATTTGCATTTTACTTTCATTTAACATTATCTCAGTTAATCCATACAACAGCCATGTGCGATAGGTAGGACAGATGTTTAGATATGTCTCACTAGTGTAAGAAGCCTAGGCTTGACGCTAATAATGCACGTTCACCACCGTTAGTAAATGGTGGTACAAGAGCTGGGACTCAAGGCTTCTGACTTCTTGTCCACTGCAGTTTTCACTGCACTGTTCAGTGTCATTGTTGGAGGGATAGGTTATCTTGTTTTCTCCTGCAAACCCTATTTTTCCGAGTTTGCATATTTTCAGTGATGTTATGTCTAGCTTCAGGCTTTTGCCTAATAAACATTGTCACCTACAAAAATAAATTATATTGCAAACGGTTAAATAAACCAGAAGAAAATAATAGGGGATGGCTGGAAGGTAGATCAAGCTATCTCTGAAGCCTTTCCTAAGAAATCTGCTGCTCTTGTGTCTCTCTCTGAGACGAGTAACTTTAGTCTGTGTTTGAGATTGGAGTTTGAGACTGAACATAACATCAGAACTAGGCTATTGTGAGTTCTCAAATGTCTGTATTCCTTAGTTTACCATGACTTAAAATGGCATTTAAGCATTAAACATTGGATCTTTCTTCTGGAGGTTTTCGTGTTCACGGAGGAAAACACATGGTAAGGCATAAATCATGACAAATTAGTGAAGGAACATTGACTAGAGATGGATAAATTGAACAGTTTTGGATTTGACCTTATTGTAAGTTCATTGAGAGCTAGAATCATTTTATTCATTTTCTCATTCATTAATTCATCTACCAAGTATTCAGTTGTCTTTTATGGGCACTGGGAAAATAGCCATGAACTAGGCAGTCATGACTCTGCCTTCTTGGACCTTGCACAGTATTTCCATTTCCATCCTCTAAAGTGATCTTAAAACAAGCGATTGACTTAAATTGAAACTTTCTTTTACTTTTCTTTTTTTTTTCTTTCTTTCTTTCTTTCCTTCCTTTCTTCCCTCCCTCCTGCCTTCCTTCCCCTTCCTTTTTTGTAATTAAGCAAAAAAAAGTGTTTGTACTTGCTTACTTTAAATTGTATTTTTAAATTTACACTTTATATGTTCCTTTATTGCAAAGGATGGTTAGGGGTTTAACATAAACATTTTGCTTGTATTCTGTTATAGGGGCCTCTAATAAATTCCCTAAAGCCATCTGGGCCCACACCAGTATCCAGTCAATTGTCATCTGGTGATAAAGCTTCAGGTCAGTTTCATTTTTGTTTTTCTGAAAGCAAAGGTAAAAGAAGCACTCCACAGTAGAGTTTATCATTCTGGATCATACAGGCAGTTGATGTAGGAAATCAGGTACAGAAATCATATTTGAAAGGTCTCAGCTAATGAAGAATTTCTGGAAATTAGTGAACCCTTCAACAACTATGTAGACTTCTGAAATTTTGAGGTTAGTTTGCAAAACTTTAGGGCAATAGGAGAAAAACCTTAGTTTAAATTCTTTTCCTAAAAACTAGCAAGAGTATTGTCTTCTCCCGGCTTGCTGGATAGTCAGAGTTTAGAGAAGAGTGGATCAGAATGTTGAACTCTATTTTTTCTACTAAAAGGAATTAAAAATTCTCTTGGTTCACAGTGACAATTCAGAAGCAGATAAGATATAGAAAGTAAAACAAATGTGTTTCAATATAAGATCTCAGAGTAGACATATTAAGTCAATATTGTAAGGTTTTATGGCATCACATGCTTTCCCAACACTCACTGAAGCATAATTCTTCTTAATTAGGTTTCCCCAACATCTGATCAAACATTCTCCCAAGCCAACTTGAAGCAGAAGGTTTTTATTTATAACCTAAGTTTCATGTCAGTCTTCCTCAGTGTCCCCTTTTGTTGGCTGCTTTTTCATAGTCCACCTAGTTTGGCCTGTTTCCTGTATTGCTTCCCACTCCAAGGGTCTTGTGCTGCCTGCAGTCCTGCATTTTCACCACACTCTGGACTCTGGATTTTATTTTGGTTCATGCTCTCAAGCGGGTCTTCAAGCAACTTCTGTTAGAAATCCTGAACTTGGCACATTAGCACCCTACTTCCCATAATCTCTACTCAGTCATGCAATCATTCTAACTGTTCTCGGTAATCCAGAGCTTTCTAATTGGATATTGCATTTATCTCCAGTGCAATATTCCTTGCACTCAGAAGAAAGCTATTCTTGTGTAAGTCAAAGTTGTATTCTAGAATTTGGATTGATGCAGAACCACAGTTGGTATCATGTATGCCTCACATGAGAAGGAGGTATATAGCACTTCTCAACTGGGGCCTACAGCTTTATGTTAAAAGGAAAATTTTAGTGAAATTGTCAAAGACTTTTGAATCATTTAGGATTCAAATTGAGACATTTGGCTGGGCGCAGCTTGCGCCTATAATCCAGCACTCTGGGAAGCCGAGGTGGGAAGATCGCTAGAGCTTAGGAGTTTCAGACCAGCCTGAGCAAGAGCAAGACCCCGTCTCTACTAAAAATAGAAAAATTAGCCAGGCGTTGTGGTGTATACCTGCAGTCCCAGCTACTCGGGAAGCTGAGGCCGGAGGATCACACGAGCCCAGGAGTTGGAGGTTGCAGTGAGCTATGATGATGCCACTGCACTCTAACCGCGGCAACAGAGTGAGACTCTGTCTCAAAAAAAAATTGCAAAATTTGTTTCTATTTCTGACTAATATTTTAGATCTTTCTCAAGCAATCCTCCTGCATCAGCCTCCAGAGTAGCTGGGACTACAGGTACACACCACCATGCCTGGCTAATTATTCTATTTTTGTAGAGATGGGGTCTCACTATGTAGCTCATTCTGGTCTTGAACTCCTGGTCCTGAACTCAAGTGATCCTGCCGCCTTGGCCTCCCAAAGTGCTAGGACTACAGATATGAGCCACTTGCACCTGGCCAGAAGTTTTTGAGAGATCATATATCCTAAGATTTTTCAAGGACTTTATTGGGTAGTTTTTTGTCACTGTTAATCAAGGAAACCTAAGGGACTTTGCTTAATGCACATCTTAGGCAAGTAGTGTGACTTGCAAAGAAATTTCTAAAATTCACCATTCAGTGATGATCATGAATCACTCTCTTTGATTGCTAGGTGTTTACTCCTGTTTTTACTTGCTGGGTAGTCAAGGTTTAGAAAAGAACTTTTGGTAGGAAAACTTCTCTGAAAAATAGTATTTAAGAGATTGCAAAAAGTTTCTTTTTAAGAAAAGCATTTCTAAAACCTCTATAGAGTAGTTTTCCAATTAATTAATAATGACAATACCTTCATTGTGTTTCTGATTATAAAACTATTATATGTGCTCAAAAAGGTCTGTGGCGTAGATATATAATGTAGAAAGTGAAAGCTGCCCTATAAATTCCATGTTCCAGAGAAAATAATTTCATGTATATCTCTTAAGATTACTTCATTGTTGTTGTTGTTGTTGTTTTTTAAAAAGGCATATCCTATATCTGCTGATTTTGTAACCTGTTTTCCCTTCTCCACCCCTATTAAAATGAATGTCTTGATCATCTTTCCAGCTTTAATACATCTGCCTAATTCATTTTAATGGCTGCCTATGACTTCATTGAGTAGTTGCACCTGTTAAGTTTTACTAGTACCCTGCTGATAGTTTAGGTTGTTTCTGATTTTTCAAGATCATAAGCAAGGCTGCATTTGAACATCCTATCTTTATTAACATCTACCCTATATTCATTTAAGGAGAAAGTACTTTTTTCTTATTGTTGTTGGGTTTAGTTTGGTTTGGTTTGGGATTTAAAAATGTAGTTTTCCTATTCTCCTACCCCTTTTACAGTAGAGCAATAGGGAAAAGATGGAAAATTATACCTCAAACTATTAGTAAATATAGTGCAATCGAACATGGGGAAGATGTGGGGTGCACTTTTAACTTTCTCCATGTCTCTATATTATAACAATCATGTATTACCTCTGTAATTTAAAAAAAAAAAAAGAAAAGAAAACTTAATGTGTTAAATACCAAAAACTCTATAGAAAATGCAGAAATGTATA
Organism: Lemur catta; assembly: GCF_020740605.2. Classification (NCBI taxonomy): domain Eukaryota; kingdom Metazoa; phylum Chordata; class Mammalia; order Primates; family Lemuridae; genus Lemur; species Lemur catta. The sequence continues at coordinate 5,175,225 of NC_059137.1, read as the reverse complement.
TAGAAGTAAATAGGCAGCCTTAAAGCCACAACTCAGAAATATTTAGCTTATTAACCTATTTCTTTTTGAATTTTTTTCCTTCAGCATGTATTAATTTCAATTAATTTTAAAGCTACATTATATACAGTTTTTTAATATTTTTGGCATATCCTCACATTATAAGCATTTTTCCATACCGCTGAAAACCAATAAGAATATACTTTTAAATTTTTGAGTTTAAATTGCCCTAGAATTATTTTGGTATCTTTTCTGGAAAGGAGTGTGTGGCATGCCTTAGATTGGAATTAACATTGGCAGAGCCAAAGAGCAAGTTCAGAGACCTTGAGCATAAATTAGGCAACATGCTCACTCCCCTTGGCACCTGACCTGTCACAGAATGCACGTGAGGTCCACAAAACTAATGCTGTGGCTCTGAGCTGCAGGGAGTTACAAACTGCAAGTGTTTCTAACTGACTTTTTATAATGTTCTTATCTTTTTCTGTGATTTCAGGGCCAGGGACAGCCAAGATAGAAACAACAGTGACTTCAGCCCCATCTGCTGCTGGGCAGTTCAGCAAGCCTTTCTCATTTTCTGCATCAGGGTCAGTAATGAATTTAAGTTTTGTGGCAAATGGCTTGCAACCTATAGATAGCTTCCCCAAATCTTAAAATCATAGATATGTTTATATGCTTCTTAAATGTGCCTGAACCCAAAGTTCTTATCGCTGCAGTAATATATCTGATGATAGGGGCAGTAACTTAATGTTCTAATGTAAATCTATTTCCCCTTTGTGTTTCAAGTTTATATTAATACGTATGTTATTATATATTTATTTGTTTTTTATTGTAAGCCTCATTTTCTTTGGGTAGTGGGCCTGTTAAATTCTATGGTTTAGCTTGACACACTAAGATATTTTCTTTCTGACATCATTTGGAGGCTAGATGTGACAATTAAATTGGCTTTACTGAGAGTTGAATATACTGAACTTCTTAGAGAATGTAATGAAAGACTGTAGCTGCTTGAAATTTTGGGTTCATATAGATATGAAGGAATCTGCTGTTTCATTTTTTAACAATAATGGTGATGACACTTGTAAAGTTGAGTCATTTTAAAAATGAAAGAATCTTCTACGTCTCATTCCAGCGTAAGTCTTTGTTAACCTTGGAGTGAGGGTGCCTGTTCTGTGTTATTTACAGATGCTCATGCTGAAACCTGTGTGAGCTGCCGCAGCATTGCTCTTGCACAGTGGAGTTAGACTCTGTGTAGCTGAGATCAAAACCTGTCAAAAGATTTTTTGTGATTAAAGTGTTGTGCATTCATTTCCATTAGAAAAGCCTCTTAAACTCCTTCAGTTTATGCCTTTGTAACTGAAATCATGTTAAGTGAAGGCTCTTTTTCCTAATGTCAATATGTTTCTTGAGTGTCTGTCCTTCAGCCTAATGTGTTAAGAGCAAAGAGGGTCTTAGAATATAGTTTGAGGGGGAATGTTATATGTATTTTTTCTTTTCTTTCTTTTTTTTTTTTTTTTTATTTAAAGACAGGGTCTCGCTCTGTTGCCTGCTTCCCAATTGTACAGATTTTATTTTACTTATTTATTTTGAGACAGTGTCTCTGTCACCCAGGCTGGGGTACTATGGTGTGATATTAGCTCACTATAACCTCAAACTCCTGGGCTCATGCCATCCTTGTGCTTCAGCCTCCTGAATAACTGGGACCATAGGTGCGCCACCATGCTCAGCTAATTTTTTTTATTTTTTGTAAAGGTGGGGGTGGTCTCACTATGTTGCCTGGACTGATTTCAAACTCCTGGCCTTAATCAGTCATCCCACCCCAGCCTCCCAGAGTTCCAGGATTACAGGCATGAGCCACTGCGGCAGGCTGTATTTTTTCTTTATTGTAAATCATTATGTTTTATACTTCCCAAAGGTTATTTGGAGGAAATTTTAAAGAGGAGTTCAATGCCAAGAACTGTTGCATCCTATATTCTTCTTCCCTTTTTTAAAGCTGGAAAATTTTAGGTTATTGAGTCAATGGCTTGCCTCTATTAGGTAAAATTTCTTCTATTTATTTATTATTATTTTTTAATAGCCCTTCATCAGTCAACTCGATAGGTAAAATTTCTTCACCGAGGTTGAGACCTACTAATAAAGGGTGTGTGTGTGTGTGTGTGTGTGTGTGTGTGTGTGTGTGTGTGTGTGTGTGTGTGTGTGTGTGTGTGTTTAATATGATAAAATGTTTAGCACATCTTCCAGGTGGTCTTTGTCCATTTGAGGAAGGTAATGATGGATAAAAAATAATCTAAATTCTTACATTATTTACTACATTTGATGTGTGTGTGTGTGTGTGTGTGTGTGTGTGTGTGTTTAATATGATAAAATGTTTAGCACATCTTCCAGGTGGTCTTTGTCCATTTGAGGAAGGTAATGATGGATAAAAAATAATCTAAATTCTTACATTATTTACTACATTTGATGTGCTTGGTTTCTTACATTTTAAAACTCTATTTAGTTTAAAATCTGCTATGTGAGCTTTTATCACAGTGAATGCTCTATTCTGGTTCATACTTGTCCTGAGTTTTCTTCTTTGGCTATGGTGTCATTACTTACAGTATAAAGAAAATGTACAGAAAGAAGAGAGGAGATGATACAGAAGGAGTCAGAAAGTTTTTGGACCATATTTTCCCAGCCCAGAATTCAGAGCTCTGTCAAAATGACAGGGACAGGGGCTTCTATTTTATTCTATTCATCATCTGCCCTAGCAGTGCAGGGCTGTCCAACGTGCTCCTTGATCTTGGGCTGGGTTGCGAGAGGCTCTCCCTAATTTAGTTGCCTCTGTCTTGCCAGAGCTGCCTTACCTTCACTCTGCAGGCCATCTGCTCTGGCCACTGTTCCCACCTGCATGGTCCTCGTACATTTTTACTACTGCAACTTTGCTTTGCTTGGAATAAGTCCCCACCCAAACCTCTACCATGGAAAGCCCAACCATCCCTCCAAGACTTTTCAACTGCTACTCTCGTCTTACCTCGCCCACAACTGCTTGGAGATCTTGGAGTAGCTTTACTGCTTCTGAGATATATACTTTAAGTCTATTGTTTATCTTCTAGATTTTAAATTCCTTGACAGTAGTTTGTATGAGTGCATTATAAAATGGAATATTATAAAAGCCAATGTTGCACTTTACATTTGTTCCTTTTTAACTTCTCTTTTTCCACTCATTAGGACTGGCTTTAATTTTGGGATAATCACACCAACACCGTCTTCCAGTTTCACTACCACACAAGGTACAGTCTCTGTTGTATAGCATTACTTAATGTGTTTTTCCTAAACAAGTGCAGGTTATATTTATACAGACATGTTGACGTTTTACTTGCTCCTCAGTCTTGTTTACAGTATCTGCAGTAAAGTTTGGTGTTGATAATGTGCATTAGAAGTAGGCTCAATAACCCCCATAATATGCTGAAATAAAAAAAAAAAAGAAATAGGCTCAGTTTAAGGAACTGATCTGAAAGATTTCAGTCTGTTTTCATGATTAAGAACAAGGGATTTGCTTCTGTTATAATCAAGGCTGAAATCAACATTTAATATTTAAATGTTAACATGTGAATTAAAATTTTTTTCTCTACGTTTTCCATCTATAATTAAAATTTTATCAGTTTGTTGGGTGATTCTGTAGGGTGAGATAGACATAATACTGTAGAAATAAAAGACCAAATTCATTGTTTTTCCTTGGTAACATATCTGCAAACACACTGGTCCCATGCATGTAGTTACAAATCCATCAGTTAGCATGTTTTTAATGTTTAAAAGAATTTGAAGACCTATAAAGAAACCAAATCTATTGGTTAAGTGCCTTCCAGTTATCAGTTTAAGTTATTAGATTTATTTTTCTTTTATTTTAAAAAGTAAGTTTTAATTAGAAAAGTGAGGTATTGTGCTTTTTTGTTTAGTTTTTTTTTTTTTTTTTTTCTTTTTTTTAGACACATTCTCACTCTGTTGCCCGGGCTAGAGTGCCATGGCGTCAGCCTAGCTCACAGCAACCTCAAACTCCTGGGCTCAAGCAATCCTCCTGCCTTAGCCTCCTGAGTGACTGGAGACTATAGGCATGCGCCACCATGCCCAGCTAATTTTTTATGTATATATTTTTTTAGTTGTCCAGCTAATTTCTTTCTTTTCTTTTTTTTTTTTTTTTTTAGTAGAGACAGGGTCTCGCTCTTGCTCAGGCTGGTCTCAAACTCCTGAGCTCAAACGATCCTCCCGCCTCAGCCTCCCAGAGTGCTAGGATTATAGGCATGAGCCACTATGCCCAGCCTTGTTTTGGTTTTTGAGACAGGGTCTTGTTCTGTTGCCCAGGTTGGAGTGCAATGGTGTCGTCATAGCTCACTGCAACTTCAGACTCCTAGTCGCAAGTGATCCTCCTGCCCCAGCCTCCTGAATCGCTGGGACTATAGGCATACACCACCATACCTGGCTAATTTTTTTATTTTTTGTAGAAACAGGGTCTCACTGTGTTGCCCAGGCTGGTCTCAAACTCCTGACTTCAAGCTATCCTCCTGCCTCAGCCTTCCAAAGTGCTAGAATTATAGCCATGAGCCACCACACTCACCCCAGTGTTCTTTTTGAGCAAAATATGAAGATATTAAAAAGCATAAAGGAGTTTAGAATCCCATATTGTACCCCTTGATAATAACTATTGCAGTTCTATTATATTTACTTCTGGAGATTTTGTCTTCTACTTTTTTTTCATTAACACAATCTCTTATGAATTTTCTAATATTATGGAGAATCTTATAAATGTAATTTTTAATGGTTCCATAATTCTGTCTTGCAGATATACCGTAATTTTTTTAACCATTCACCTATTGGACATTTCAGTTATTTCCATGTTTTTCGTATTATAAATAAAACAGTGATCATCTATCATTTATTCACTCAACAAATATTTTTGAATGCTTTCTACATGCCTACCCATGTGGTAGAATTTTCTCAGTGGAAACAGGATTTCCTGACGTCTAGAGGGAGCTTAGGGAGCTGGAAGCATAGCAGACTTCCTACACCTGGTCTGAATGTGGCATATAAAGGGTTGGTGACTTCATTCCTTTCTCTCTTGAACAGTAATTCTTAAAACTTTTTTTTTTATCCTTTGCCAAGTTAGATGTGGCAGAATAACCCTCAGGGCCCACCTCCTTTCCATTCTTACTTTCTAGAGAAAAGAGAACTCAGTGTTTGGAGAGGAACAAAATAATTGTCAAAAATCATAAGGAAAATAAAATGGGAATAAAAAACAATCATAATTATATGTAAACATTATAATTAATATGAGAATAGACAACAATCCCGAACCATAAACAGCTCTACAACACAAGCAGTAAAAAGAGTGCTTTCTGGAGATTATAGGTAGTAGGGGCTTTGCAGTGTTCCCAAGAGTATGTGATAGCCAGATTTCTTAAAACAATATGAAGTTAGAAATGTCAGTAGACACTTGCAATAGACTAATTTTAGCTTATGAATATCATATTTTTGTTACTCTTATTTACTGACCACTGTTGTTTGACAAGGCCTTTTTGTGAGTGCTTTACCTGTATGTCATTTGATCTTTGTAACAGCTCTATGAGGGTAGGCATTATAATTATCTAGCTTTTCCAAATGGGGAAGTTGAGGCCCAGAGAGGTAAAGTAACCTTTCTGGAGTTGCACAGCCATCAAGTGGCAAAAATGCTAGTTCCAGAGTTTATATTCTTGACCACTAAACTATGCTGCCTCTGTAAAATAGCCTACTTAGTAGAGCATTTAGCAAGTAGCCATTAATTGTATGTAAAAATGATTATCTGTGGATTAACACTTTATTTGCCAAAAAAAAAAGAAGAACTTCCATTTTGAATCAAATCCTAGTCTATCAGGAGGTCTGTTGGCCAGCACCGTGCTGAGGATGTTACTGAAGAAAGCACACAGATAGTCATTGGAATATAAAGGAAGAGGCCTTTTTATTTCTCTTTTGGGATAATACATTAATTTCATGTATTCTAGATGTCATGTATTTGTTGTGATTTAATGGTCATAAAAAGAATATTTGTTCCCTTTTACTTCTGTGAGATGACTTAGAGCTAACATTCCTATGGAGAAGCATTCATTCTGTCCTCTCCAAAGAAAGCTTCTGCTACAGCAGGCTGCCCCCACTCTTCAGAGGAGAGAGCTGTGGCTTAGAAATCCAGTCAGTGGAACTGTGATAGGTCCTGTTTTGCTAAGTCCAACCCATCTCCTAATTTCTTTTTCTTACTAGGGGCAACAACATCCACTAAAGAGTCAAACCAGCTCGACACATTCTCATTTGGTGGGGGAAGCAAACCTTTTTATGAGACCATTCCTGAGAGCTCCCCCACCTCAGGAGTCACGCCGGCATCCAGCCTCACAGGAGCTGCCGTTGCCTCTCCAGGAGAGGCTGTTCCATCTAGCAGCAGACCTGCGGCACCTTCTGGAATTGCTCTTTCCACCGCCTCTAGCAAGCTGGAAACTCCACCATCCAAATTGGGAGAGCTTCTGTTTCCAAGTTCTTTGGCTGGAGAGACTCTAGGAAGTTTCTCAGGACTGCGGGTTGGCCAAGCAGATGATTCTACAAAGCCAGCTAGTAAGACTTCGTCCACAAGCCTAACTAGTGCCCAGCCCACCAAGACATCAAACATGCCCTCAGGGTTTAGTTTTACTGGCCCTCCAGCATTAGGGAAGCATGTGGAACCCCCTGTGACTTCTTCTGTCACCACCACCACGGTGGCACCACCAGCAGTCTCAAACACAAGCACCGGCAGTTCCTCGACTAGTGTGTTTGGCAGTCTGCCACTCACCAGTGCGGGGCCCTCTGGGGGGATAATCAGTTTTGGTGGGACATCTCTAAGTGGTGGCAAGTCTAGTTTTTCATTTGGAAGCCAGCAGACCAGTAGCATAGTGCCCCCATCTGCCCCACCGTCAACTACAACTGCCAGTTCCACTTCCCTTCCAACACCATTCCCCACGTTGTCGTTCGGTAGCCTCCTGAGTCCAGCATCTACTCCATCCCTGCCTGTGTCCTCTGGTAAAAGCACAGAGGCAGCTGCATCATCGGCTTTGCCTGAGAAGCCAGGCAACAGTGAGGGCTCAGCATCAACAACCTCTCTTCTAGGGCATCAGCCGTCAGCTCAGCCTCCCCAGGCTCCTCTGCAAACTTCGGACTCTCTTAAAAAAGAACCTGTTCTTTCCCAGCCTTTAGTCAGCAATCCGGGCACTGCAGCATCTAGTACCAGTCTCATAGCACCTCCTGCAGAGGCCACTCCAGCAGCTACTGGGGCCCCTGATGTCAGGACAGAGGCAGTATCTTCTGCTTCCACCTTCTCAGTGTCTGGACAGACTGCTGTCACAGCAGCTGCCGTCTCAAGTGCAGGCCCTGTGACCATCGAAACATCCAATGCCCCCACAAGCTCCAGCACTGCTTCCAGTATTGCTCCCGGCCCAACTACAGAGGCAGCAGTGTTTGGGACTGTCACTTCTGGCTCATCGGTCTTTACTCAGCCACCTGCTGCCAGTTCTAGCTCAGCTTTCAGCCAGCTCACCAACAACACAGCCACTGCCCCCTCTGCCACCCCTGTGTTTGGGCAGGTGTCAGCCAGCACCGCACCAAGCGTGTTTGGGCAGCAGACAGGCAGCGTAGCCAGCACAGGAACCGCCACGCCACAGGTCAGCAGCTCGGGGTTTGGCAGTCCAGCTTTCGGCGCCTCAGCCCCAGGGGTCTTTGGACAGACGACATTTGGGCAGGCCCCAGCCTTCGGGCAGTCAACAAGCAGCCCTGCAGGTGGCTTCTCCTTCAGTCAGCCTGGGTTCAGTTCCGTGCCTGTCTTCGGTCAGTCCGTTTCCTCCACCCCCACATCCACCAGTGGGAATGTCTTCGGTGCCTCTTCAAGTACCAGTAGCTCTGGTTCCTTCTCATTTGGACAGTCTTCTGCCAACGCAGGAGGGGGGCTGTTTGGCCAAAGCAACCCTCCTGCTTTTGGTCAGAGTCCCGGCTTTGGGCAGGGAGGCTCAGTGTTTGGTGGTGCCTCGGCCACCACCACCACAGCAGCATCCTCTGGGTTTAGCTTTTGTCAAGCTTCAGGTAAGAATTTATGGAAACTTTTTACTTGTTCCCTCTGTGTTGTTTAAAACATTTGCAACAAACCTGCATTACTTTTGTAATTAAAAGAAGGAAAGGGAAAAACAAAAAATAACCTGTAAGGGAGCTTGGAGCACATGTGGTCTCAAGAATTTCTTTGGCCTAATTGGCTGGATCAATTCTAGCTCAGTGCAGTTCCAGTTATGCTTCTTAGCAAGTTGTCCGCTCTGCTAGCCACCAGAGTGCCAATTTCATGGGGAAAAAGCAAGGATCTTTAGTTTAAGGTCATGGCAAGTAATTTAATTTCTCATAAATAAGAACTGTTCGACTTGCAAGATGCTTTAGAGGTAATTATGTCCAAAGTTTCAAGCCTCAAGGAGACTGATCCAATGTCAGATAGCGCTGATATTGGGGTCAAAAGAAGAATGCAAGTGTCCTAAGGGTAGTTCACTGCCCTGCCAATATTTTCTGTTTCCTCTGACACCACCTTTCTTACTGGAATAGTGGATACTGGCATTTGAGGACTTGGGTTTTTTCCCTATTTTCGATGTTGTGATTTTTTTCAAAATTTTTAAAATTTTACTATGTTTGACAGTTGAAACTTAATCCTTAACTATTGTATGTCCCATTTTAGCACTGCTTTCATTTCTAATAATAGATGGGACAATTTGAAAATCTTTTCTAAGATTTGCTTTCCAATGGCTATCTTATGAAAGGCAATTCTTTCCCAGTTAGGCTCTGGGGGCGGAAAACAAGGATCAATGATTTCTGGTGAGCAAGATTAGTAGTAACTGCAGGCTCATTTCTTCAATGATAATTTATTTAAAATGGCTCATAATTTATCAGAAAAGGAATGTCTTCCTTCCTTCCTTCCTGTTCACCTACACAGACACTGTGGTGAAAAGATAGACACAGTTTTGATATCCACCTGATGCCCTGTGCAGAGGCCAGTTGGCCTCTCCGAATGACGGGCAGTGTATTGACTCGGTCCAGAGAGCAGGCAGGGAGGAGGCCCTGTGAGTCTTAAAGGACAGTAGGATATTTAACACGGTCTCCACCTCTACTGCATCATTTGTTCTGCAGTCAGAACTTGAGAGTACCTCATGTACAGGCATGACCAAACTATTCGGAACCCCTAAAGAAATGTTCTTTCATTTAATAACTGTGTAGAAAGGTACCTGAGCTGTGTAGTGCAGCCCTGGTTGAGGAATTGAGATTTGCTCAAGCCCACCTACCTAACTGGTGACAGAAATGAGAATGGAGCTCCTGCCTGCTTACTTCTTGTCTAGTGTTCTTCTGTTATAATATTATAATATGTATAGTTCTGCCTGATTTTCCCAGGCCTTGTTCAGCCCAGCACCTCAACCATGTTATGCCATCTGGAAGAAAGGTAAACTACTTGAAAGAATCTTTCATTTGAGATTCATAAGAAACTGGGGAATAGAAATAGTCACAATAGTGAGTCAGTCATTGGAGAGAATTCCTGGTGGCAAAAAGTCTGGGGAAAAGTCACTCTGAAAGTGTACTGTCTTATAGCCCTGTTACCTGGGATTTAGTAGGAGAGAAGGATTCTTTCCTTGGGACTTTGGAATTTATACTATTATAAAATGTTAGCAGTGAAAAAAGGTCTTAAAGTATTTACTCAGAATTTTCTCCATTTTCTAGATGGGGAAACAGATTTTATTCGTAAGTTGATTTGTGGGCTATCTCAGCATACCTAAATACCATTAAGAAAAAAAAAAACCAACATTTTGATGTTGTAAAAAAGACTTATCCAAATTGAGCTTTTGTTTTCTTTGTATTTTATAGGTTTTGGGTCTAGTAATACTGCTTCTGTGTTTGGTCAAGCAGCCAGTACTGGTGGAACAGTCTTTGGCCAGGTAAATATGTGTTTGTCTATATTCATGTCCCGCATATCAAACCCATCCAGTTTTCACCACTGTAATATAATCATCCATGTTATATCTCCAAACCTAGCAAACAGCCATCTGTGGTTCTGAGGCTACACTCTGTTCAGCTGCTTGGCGATGCAGAAGTGTCAACTCTGATAAGAGAGAATCACTAGAATTTTGATCCTTATTTGATAGTCCTCTGGGAAAGTACTTTAAAAGCACATTGCCTGATTTCTATCAGGTGGCCTGTTCTGTTAGGCCAAGGGTTGGCAACTACAGTCCATGGGCTAAATATTCCCCTCAGCCTTGTTTTTTTGTTTTTTGTTTTTTTTAATTCTTGAGCTAAGAATGATTTTTATATTTTTAATGGTTTAAAAAAAATAAAGTGGAAGAAGAAGAATATGTAACAGACCATGTGCAGCGCCTGTGCTAAGCTATATGTAGTCCAGTGACTCCTCTTGGTGAACTGAACTGCTCTACTTTGTATAGCTTTGCAGTTATCTGTGTACCAGGCATAGCATGAAGTGCTTAATACAAATTAATTCACATGATCCTCACAGCACCTCTGTAAGGTAGGTGCTGTTATTATCCCCATTTGAGAGATGAGGACACTGAAGGCCCAGAGAGGTTCCATTGACTGTATCATCACATACCAGATGCTTTGAGATCATACTAACCTCCTATGGAGCCCTTCTAAAGAAAGAATTCTCTCATGTATTGGAAATGGTTGTGACTTTCCAAAGGTGGAAATAGTATTAGTCTAGCAGTTAATAAAGTGCCAGGGATAATTTATGATTCTTACACATCTTCAGTAGGAGATTTTCTTTATCTCCATTTTTGTTTGAAGATGGACTCCACCCTAGTCAGTTGTCTTTCTTAAAAGAGAGAAAAATAATACCTCTGATTTCCAGTTTCTTGTAATGTAGGACTAGGTTATTCAAACCGAGTTCTCTACTGAAAACTGCCAAAAATGGTAGATACAACATAGAAACCATGTTTTTAAAAGCACTGGTAAGCTGACAAGGCATTTTGCCAAACCAAATTAAAAGGAAAATGGGAGCCTAGAAAAGTAAAGTAGTGCACAGAAGCTACCTTCACCCTGACAGCATTTACTAATCAAAGAAAATTTGAATTTTCTATTTAAAAACCCCAAGGATAAAGGGACAAAAATCACTAAGATATGGACAAAGTAGAGACCTTCCTCACCGTAAGCTGGAACTCCAGATTCCCAGGTCTCAGCCCGTGAGTGTGGCCTGACGTGGTTCTAGCATGGTGGTGCCTCCATGTGCGACAGAAGCAGCGCACAGACTCCCTCTGAATAAAAGGAACTTTAGGCCTCAGATTATTCTTACAATTTTTAAAAACATTGATTCCCACACCTAAATTAGTCACACAAGGAAATAAGGAACTATGAGCAAGAGCCAGAATAAACATCAGAAATACCTTTGCAAAGACTACCTATAAATCAACTATGTTTTACTTGTTTAAAAGAAATAAAAAACAAACTTGAAAATACCATTAAGGAGTAGGAAATAAGAAGTGTCATAGCAGCTTTGAAAAAGAAACAAATAGAATTTCTATAAAAATGCAATAATTAAAATTTAAAATTCAATGAATCTATTTTGAGTAGATTAGACCCAGCTGAAAACAGTAGTAGTTTACTAGAATAGGGTGAGATAGTGAGTGTTCAGGCTTTGAGGGCGATAGGCCATCTGTCACAGCCACTAATCTCTGCCACCAAGTGCAAAAGCAGCTATAGACGGCCGCGCGTGGTGGCTCACGCCTGTAATCCTAGCCCTCTGGGAGGCCGAGGCGGGTGGATCACTCGAGGTCAGGAGTTCCAGACCAGCCTGAGCGAGACCCCGTCTCTACTAAAAATAGAAATAAATTATCTGGACAACTAAAAATATATATAGAAAAAATTAGCCCGGCATGGTGGTGCATGCCTGTAGTCCCAGCTACTCGGGAGGCTGAGGCAGTAGGATCGCTTAAGCCCAGGAGTTTGAGGTTGCTGTGAGCTAGGCTGACGCCACGGCACTCACTCTAGCCCAGGCAACAAAGTGAGACTCTGTCTCAAAAAAAAAAAAAAAGCAGCTATAGACAATATGCAAATGAGCATGATTATGTTCCAGTTGAGCTTTATTTACAAAAACAGGTAGTGGCCTGGATTTGACCCCTGAGCTATAGTTTGGTGACCCTTGAACTAGAAAGTAGGTTAAATTAAGTTACCTGTAATGCATCATGGAGAGCAAAAAAGATGAAAAATACAAAAGAGAACAAAAATCCTTCAGGAGAAAATCTGACATAGATTTAATCAGAGTCCCAGAAGGAGAAGAGAGAGAGAATGTGTGGCAATATTAGAGAAAAAGACAAATTTCCAAAACTAATAGATAATAGCAACTCACAACAAGTTCAAGAGCCCAGTAAGTGCCACACAAAATGCAGTAACATTAAAGGAAATTGATTCTGAGACCCAGCTTACTGAAACTGCAGAACAACAGAGATAAAGTATTTAAAGCAACTAGAGAAAAAAGACAGGTTACCTTCTAAGTAGCCATAGTCGGACTGACTGCTGACTTCCTAGCACTGACTGTGAAAGCCAGAATGCGGTCTGTCTACCTAGAATTTCTAAAGCCAGCAAAAGTATCTTTAGAGAATGAAGTGAAATCAAGACTTTTTTTTCAGATAAACAAATACCGAGAGAATTTATGTCTAGCAGACCTGAAGGAAATTGAAATTCTAAGGGACATTTCTCAGGCAGAAGGAAAATCTGACTTCATTAAAATTACAGCCTTTTTAATTTTAGGGTAAAACAAGCTGTGAAATAGGAAAATTGTAGCCTATATAACCAAAAGATTAATTGTATTCAGAGTATGTAAGGAATTTCTACAAATCAAAAAGAAAAAAAGGTAACTATACCCAGATTAAATTAAAACAGTTGACAATGCCAAGTATTAGTGAGGAAAAGAGCAACTGGAAACTCTCATATATTGCTAGTGGGAGTATAAATTCATATCAACCACTTTGAAAAACCATGTGGCAGTATCAAAATTTAATATACAAAATCCCGGCCGGGCGCAGTGGCTCATGCCTGTAATCCTAGTGCTCTGGGAGGCCGAGGTGGGCAGATTGTTTGAGCTCAGGAGTTCGAGACCAGCCCGAGCAAGAGCGAGACCCCGTCTCTACTAAAAATAGAAAGAAATTATATGGACAGCTAAAAATATATATAGAAAAATTAGCCGGGCATGGTGGCACATGCCTGTAGTCCCAGCTACAGCTGAGGCAGGAGGATTGCTTAAGCCCAGGAGTTTGAGGTTGCTGTGAGCTAGGTGATGCCATGGCACTCTAGCCCGCGCAACAAAGTGAGACTCAGTCTCAAAAAAAAAAATAAATAAATAAATAAATATATATATATATATATATATATATATACACACACACATACATACACATACACACACAAAATCCCTATTGACCCAGCAAATTCTATATATATAATGAACAGAATATATAATGAACAGAAATGAGTGCTTTTGCTCATCAAAAGATATGGATAAGAGTATCCATAGTAGGCCAGGCACAGTGGCTCACACCTGTAATCCCAGCACTTTGAGAGGCCTAGGTGGGAGGATCGCTTGAACTCAGGAGTTCAAGAGGAGCCTGGGCAATGTAGTGAGATCCTATCTCTACAAAAAATGAAAAATTAGCCGGGTGTGGTGGTGAGCACCTGTAGTCCGAGCTACTCTGGAGGCTGAGGCAGGAGGATTGCCTCAGCCCTGGAGCTTGAGGTTGCAGTGAGCTATGATGATGTCATTGCACTTTAGCCCAGGCAACAGAGCAAGATCTTGTCAAATAAATAAATAATAAACAAGCAAACCAGTATTAGCAAGGATATGGAGGAACTGGAACCCTCATACATTGCTGGTGGGAATGTGAAATTGTACAGCTGCTATAGTTTGGTGGTTCCTCTAAAAGCTAAACATAGTACTCCTACCATATGACCCAGCAGTTCTTCTATTCCAAGGTATTAATAGAGTACCCAAGGGAATTGAAGAAAGGAACTGGAACGGATACTTGTATGCCAGTGTTTATTGCAGCATTATTCACATAGCCAAAAAGATTGGAAACAACTCACGTGTCAACAGATAAACAAAATGATATATGCAGTCAATGGAATATTTCTCAACCGTCAAAAGGATGACGTTCTGATTCATACTACACATGGATGAAGTCTGAAAACAGTATGCTAAGTGAAATAAGCCACAAAAGGACGAATATTATATTAAATGATTTCACTTATATGAAATATCTAGAATAGACAAATTCATAGAGACGGAAAGTAGATTAGAGGTTATCAGGGACTGAGGGGAGGAGGGAATGGGGAGTTAATGCTTAAGGGTTACAGAATTTCACTTTGGGGTAATGAAAATTTTAGAAATAGATGGTGATGGTTGCACAACATTGCAAATGTAATGGTACTGAATTGTACACTTAAAAATGGTTAAAATGGCAAGTTTTACGTTATATGTATTTTACCATAATTTTTAAAAATTGATAATGACATACCAAAAATCTTTGAGTAGGTTCTCAGAGTGAAGATCAAAAACGAAAAAAAAAAAAACATTGAGTTTTATACTTTGAATCAGTGAATTATATATATATACATGAATTATTTATATCCCAATAAAGCTGTTTTTAAAAAATCAGATTGGGGTTCTGAAAGACTTGCAAGTGCAACAGTAATTTGTTTGGCATAAATATCCTGCTACCCACTCCCCCGCTTTTGATAGGGAAAAAAAGTAAAACTAAAAAGCAGAATTTACAGTCTTCCATTCTCTTGTGGCCTGGAATTGTTGGGTCTAAAGGTGATGCTGCAGCCCAGCTGCCTCCTGACTCCAAGCTCAGATACTTACCTGACAAATAAACTCTAAGCAGAGAGATGGTTGGGCTAACCAGTAGTGAACTCAGTCTTACCTCTGTGACTCAGTTCCAGATCAACCCATAGTGAAATCCGAATAATTACCTCCTCACTGTAGCCTACAGATAAAAGAGAGCTCTCACTCTCTAGAAAAAACATTGTTCTTCAATTACCACTGTTATTGTATATATAAAGTCCAGTAAGTCCCACCCCAAAATTATGAAACATACAAAGCAACCAAAAAGGGGGGGACCCACAATTTAAAAATTAGCAAAAATCAACCTACGGATGACCCAGATATTTGAGCTTGAGACAAAGACTTTAAATAACTATTGTGCTCAAGGATTTACAGGAAAATATTAAAAGAATGGTTGAATAAGGAATCTCAGCAGAAAAATGGAATTTTAAAAAATAAAGTCTTGATCTGTATTTAATGTTTAAATTTAGTATGTGAAATAAAAAGTGATTAGAAAGACTTAGCAGCAGAGTGAATACTACAGAAGAATAGTGAACTTGAGGACATTTAAATAGAAATTATTCAAAATGAAGGTCAAAGAGACTGGAAAAAAATTGGACAGGGCATTAGTGACCTGTGCAGCAGTATCAGGCAGTCCAACATATGTGTAATCAGAGTCTTGGAAGGAGAGGCGGCAGAAAGGGGTAGAATAAATTTAACAAAAGAAGTACAAAACTTAAGCAATGTCTAGCTGGCCAGTAGGAGTGGCACCAAAAAAAAAGATGAAAAGAAGATAACTTCATGAATACTATAAAATGTTGAAAAGAAATTAAGATCTAAGTAAATGGAAAGACATCCTATGTTCATGGATCAGAAGATTTAATATTTTGTTAAGGTAGCAATACATAGCTCATAAATTGTAGAACCAGGACTGAAACCAAAATCTGTCCAAATTAATTTAATAATTCATGCAGAAATTAGTGGTGAGTAAGACAACAGTGGCTGTGCTCACAGAGCTTCCATTTGATGAAGGGGATCAGTCTTTAATTTCAGAGAGTGTTAACTACTGTGAAGAAATAAAGCTTGTAATAGTCAGGGAAGTTGGTTTAGGTTAGATGGTCAGGAAATGGCTCTCTGAAGAAGTCTCATGAATATCTCTCTTTTTACATTTTGTTTGTTTGAATCAGGACCAGATAAGGGCCACACATTGAGATTGCTTGATTGGTCTCTTAAGTCCCTTTATCTATAGATTTCCCTCTCATGTTTCTCCATTTTTTTATTTTTCCTCATAGTTCAGTTGTTGAAAAAAGCTGGTCATTTGTCCTGTGGAGTTTCCCATGATCTCGTTGCTGACTACATCCTTGTGGTGTACCTTCCAAGTTAACTTGGTCCTTGGTCCTCTTTTACTTCCTGTGAAGTATTTGGCTTAATGAGAGTCAAGTTTGATTTTTTTGGCAATATCATGAGGCTGGATCTTGAACACTTACTTCTTATTCAGTGATATTAAGGAATTATTAAATTTTTCTGTCGTAATGGTGTTGTGGTTATAGTTTTATAGATTTATACTGGAAAATCGGTACGTGAAATGATAAGATGTCTGAGATTTGCTTCATTCTAATAAAGCATGAGAGGAAATAGAGGGCAAAGGTAAAACCCGATTGGCTATGAGCTGATCGTTGTTAAAGCTGGCTGATGGGTGTGTGGAGGGTTCATTATACTCTTCTGTCTCCTTTTTGTACATATTTGAGATTTGCCATGATTTTAAGTTTTAAAACTTATATATTGCAGTTAAATTGAATGAATTCTCACCCATTTATGAGGATGCAGTAACTGAATTCATATTTACTTCAGTGAAGTATATTAATTATCTACTCCATTCATTTCTATTGGTAGCCTTTATCAAATCATGTTATTAAAATTAAGCTGAGCCATCTGAAATTGCAGTTTTTTTGTAGGGCAGAATGTTCATATATTGGCAGTTTCCTGTGTTTCAGCTTGACACATTGAAGTCAGCCAAGCAGTCTGATCCCTTCTACATACAAGCATCAGTTGTCATGTCTCTCTTCCTTTCAGTGACAGTTTACTACTTAGCAAAGCCTATAGTTTTATGTTTGGACTGGATTCCTACCCGTTACTCATCATTAAACGGTTGTAGTAAACTGTTATTGTGGGTTTTTTTAAAGAAATGGAATAAAAAGGTAGACTAGCAAGTACATTAAGTACCTTGCCCTAAGGCAAAAAAAAGTAAGCTTGCTGTGTTCAAGGCAAAAACAGACTGTACTGAGTGAGGGAGAGGATGATAAAAGATGATGTGAGAGAGACAGGGACAGATCCTGTAGGGTCTTTTAGAATTTGTAAAAAGAGGTGAAGGGATCTCACTGCCATTTCAAGTAGTACTCTAGCTGCTGTGTGAACAGAGACTGTAGTGGAAGCAGAGACCAGTTAAGTAGTTGCACAGTTGGCCTGGTGCGGTGGCTCAAGCCTGTAATCCTAGCACTCTGGGAGGCCGAGGCAGGAGGATCGTTTGAGCTCAGGAGTTTGAGTCCAGCCTGAGCAAGAGTGAGACCCCATCTCTACTAAAAATAGAAAGAAATTAGCCAAACAACTAAAAATAGAAAAAATTAGCCGGGCATGGTGGCACATGCCTGTAGTCCCAGCTACCCAGGAGGCTGAGGCAGGAGGATTGCTTGAGCCCAGGTGTTTGAGGTTGCTGTGAGCGAGGCTGACGCCACGGCACTCTAGCCCAGGCAACAGAGTGAGACTTAGTCTCAAAAAAAAAAAAAAAAAAATGTAATTGCATAGTCCAGGCAAAGGATTGGGTTTAGGTGGCTCAGACCAGACTGAGAGGGGGGGAAGTGATGGGGGGATATTTTGGAAGTGGCCCACTGGAGGTTTGACTTTTGTGAAGATTAAATGATTACTTAGAAAGTACTTAGAAAAGTGCATAGCACATACAAAGTGCTTGATCGTTGGTTCATTATTATTGTTAAAATACTGAACAGCAACCTTTTTTTTGATCATGTATTCTATTTCAGGCACTGTTCTAAAGAGTGTTATGTTTCTTACTCATTTAATTCACTCGCCATTTTGAGCTGGGTAATTTATTATCCCCATTTTACAGAAGAGGACTGACACCACCACTCTGCTCCCCGTTTGAAGGGGGCTCCTGGAAGTTCCTGTGCACAGCAACCCGTTTCTAAAGCCTGTCTTTGTTCTGCATTATCAGCCAAGGAGATAACACACTTAGCTAATGTGAATGGCCCCTCGAATGTAGAACTGGTTTAGTTTCCAAACAGAAATCAAGTGTCTGGTGCCTGATACAGCTTTGAGTCAGCATCTGCCTCTAAGTTAGCAGCATCCTCTGAACATAAGATTTACGAACTTGGACAGAATTCAGCTGTGGTCATCATTTCAACAGTGGAGCTAATTTAAGCTTATTTCTGCAGCACTGGGAAAGTCATTATGAAATAAAAGTGCTCAAATTGAGAGAAAGACGATATAAATCACTTATCCGTTGCTGATGAGTTCAGCCAAACACAGGAGGAATCAGAATAAGTGGTGCTCATAGTAGCCTCTAAATGTTTCTAAACTTTTGTATTTGGTCGATCTCTTATGGGGTTGGTTTCCTGCTCCTGGCATTTTGTCAGAAACTTCAGGCAGCAGGGCAGATAAGCATTGCAAGTTCCCAAGAGTTTCCGTAGTATAGTGGTTATCACGTTCACCTCACAAGCATTGTAAGTTCCCACCTACCATAAATCACATTTTCAGAGAACTGCAAACATAGAGTAGCTTGAGAACTTCTGATTTATAGGAAATCCCTGTCCAGAGTCCAGCTGCTTCTGTGGTTGTTAGAGCATCCATACCAGAACTAATCAGAATTCTCTTATATTTTCCATTTGTACCAGCTGTGAGCAGCTCCTGCCCATGGATGTGGCCTGCCATTTTCCGATGACCTCTTATCCTATCTTACTTCCTGCCCTTTTTGTTTTTCAGCAGTCATCCTCTTCCAGTGGTAGCGTGTTTGGGTCTGGAAACACTGGAAGAGGGGGAGGTTTCTTCAGTGGCCTTGGAGGGAAACCCAGCCAGGATGCAGCCAACAAAAACCCATTCAGCTCGGCCAGCGGGGGCTTTGGATCCACAGCCACCCCAAGTAAGTTGAGAAGAGTTTTCCCAGTCCCTCAGTCCCCTAATGCCATTATCATCCTCGTGGTGTTATCAAAGCTTCAGTGACAAATATCAAAAGGAAGAAAAAAAGGTCTAGAAGCCCCATTTAAAATATCTACCCCACAGCAGTGTGATCTGTTTGTTTTTTTATTTTTGGTTTTTTAATGAGATGCCCTGTGCAGCCATGAAAAGACATCAGAGCTGCAGGGAGAGGATCTGTGTACTGAGCTACTCCCTCTTCTCTCCCAAGGCCCAAATCGCTATTTCTTAGTATTGAAATGACTCAAAGTGAATGCCTGCAGATATGCATAAATGAGCAGCAGCAAACAAGCTGAGGATACTGGGAGGAAGAACATGTGGACTTTCATTTGGGTAGTGCTGTCTTTGAATTTGCTTTAAAATTCAGCTCTTGTGGAGAAACATCACCCAAAAGTTGAAGCTTTTAGTATTTCTCATCTTTTACATTTTGGTTTTATTTTCATCGGAAACTATATCTGCTAGCACTTTCTTCTCCAGCTAATTTTTAAAATTCTTTGTTGAGACTGGGCATGGTGGCTCACGTCTGTAATCCTAGCATTCTGGGAGGCTGAGGTGGGAGGATTGCTTGAGGTCAGGAGTTCGAGACCAGCCTGGGCAATAGTGAGACCCCCATCTCTACAAAACATTTAAAACTTAGCCAGGTATGGTGGTGCATGCCTGTAATCCCGGCTACTCAGGAGGCTGAGGCAGAAGGATCTCTTGAGCCCAGGAGTTTGAGGTTGCAGTGACCTATGATGACGCCACTGCATTCTAGCCCTGTCTCAAAAATAATAATAGAATTCTTTGTTGAGCTGTCTATTCATGGCTGGAAATGAAAGAAATTTGTTTAAATCTTTAAAAAAAAAAAATCTTGTTGCTGATGGGGGCTGAGATTGGAAGTTGGGAACCGCCCTCTTTGTCTCGGCTCCTCTCATTTAATGTGCTACACATGAAGCTTCTCTCATCTGTTGTGCTGTGTGAGATCTTCCTGAATCGTGAGCTGATGTTCTGCAGTCGTGACAGATGTTTCCTTAATATTAATGCCTATGCAGTTAAAAGCAAAACTTTCTATCCTGATTTGCCCTTCTGCATCCATAGATCAAAAACTCGTTATTTTGATGTCACTGTCCACTCCAGTAATGTGTAAGGAAAGATTGCTTATCAAGAGACACATACCTCTTATCTGACAAAATTAGAATCAGAAATTTTTGTTCTTCAGCTTTCAGTCTGCCAGGAGGGATTTAGAATCCTAGAATGAAGGGATCTTAGAAATCGAGTCTAGTAGTTTAAAAAAAAATTTTTTTCCAATGAATTTTTAAGCAGAATCCTGATAAGGAAAATACATAAAAGTCAGTTTACATTGAAGCAGGGGTCACAAGCCCCAAGGTGCACATGGTGGGTTTCCCCAGCCGTCACCGCAGGCCTGGGGGGCTCCATAGTGCATACATTGAAAACATGATCCTTTTATGGCTCTCTCTCTTTTGCAATGAGGAAGCAAATCCAAAATGGTTAGGTGATTTTTTTTTTAAATCACAAAGCCAGACAGTTGCAGATCTAGAACTCAGATCATATGTGACATGCTGAAGACAGCATCTGACACAGAATAGGTACTTGATAACATGCTATACTGCAGTTAGAAATCCGGGTTTATCCCAGAGGTAGGTTATCACCTGTTAGATTGTGTTACTAGCCAATTTTGTTAAAACTTTATTGTATCGTATCCCTGTAAATATTCCTTTGCTCCTAGCTGATTTCATCACTAATGCCAGGGCCTTTAACTGTCAAAGAATTGCCTTCTCTCCGTGATCAGCTTGTACCAACTCAGGAGAGCCGGCCAAGCACATCTCTCCCCAACTCCGCATCAGTGACTTCATGTTGGGTAGCCCAAAATCAGCCACGGTGGAGCATTTATACCATGGAAATTGGAAAACACTGCAAACCAAGACTCCTCGTCTCCTAGCATATTGTTAAACTTTTATTGGCACATGATTATATCTAATTATTTAATTCTGGCTTAAAATAAACACAGCTATTCTTGATACCAGATACCTGTTTATCTTCGTCTCCTGAATGTTGTCTATTAATTGTAAACCAACAATTTACATTTATGCTTAAGGGAAGTTTAAGTGAATTTGAAGGAGTAGAAGAAAGACAACATTATTTTATTTTTAAAAACTAAAATGTATGATTTGATAGTGAAAAGGATAGGAATTTCTTTAACTCTGAGGATCAAGTACAGGAAAAGAGGCAGGAACGATGGAGGAGGAGGAGCTAGAAGTCATCTGGGGAAAGGCATTGTCCTCGCCACAGTACTAATCATGGTTCCTGCAAAATCACCAGTGACAGCCTCTTTCTCCTTGGGTGACTCTGCAACATTTGATACTTTGAGCACCACTTCTTTCCTGGGCTGTGTGAATTGACTCTGCCGGTGCCTTCCTGCCGTTTAAACGGTTTGTCCCCTGCTCTGCTTTTCTGTCCTCCCCGTTGCTGGGGCTGTGTGCCCCCCAGCATCTGGGCGATCACTCTCGTCTCCATACTCCCTCCCTGCCTCCAGGCTCCTCCACTGTGGCCTGGAAATCCATTCCAGATGGAGTATCTTAAAACTGCTTTTATTTTGCCCCTTTCCCTACTCAGAACCCTTTGGCAGCTTCCCACTGACTATAAGATAAAGTCCAAACCAACTTTAGACTGGAATTCAGGGTCCTCCCCAAAGTACCTTCTGACTGGGATTCAATTCTCCAGCACATTCCTTCTGCTCTGGCCAGTTATCTGCTTGCTGTCAGTACGCACACTCCTCACTTCTCCCTGCTTCAGTGCCAGGGTTCACACTGCACCCTCCATCCACTGTCTGAACCTACCCTTCTTTTAGGAATGAATGTGAGACTGCTACTCTGTGCACTTATGCCTAAGGAACAGTCAGGCCCACAGTGATCTCTACCTCTCTGGAAATTCTGCAGACCTTGGATTCCATTGCTTCACAGAATATCAAGCAGAAGGGAACTAACCTTTATTAATCACTTATTGTGTGCCAGATGCTCAGTACATGTGAGGTGATCACTTCTTAAACAGTGCTTTTAGATGTGGCCATCCCCATTTTACTGATAAGGATATCAGTTCCCAGAGGTGGCACAGCTGCTAAGTAGCATAGCCAGGATATAGTCCAGATGTGTTTCCCAAGCTGTGATGGACAACTTTCCTCCTGAGACCCTCTCCAGCCTGGCAGTGTAGCAGAACACGTGCCAGCTGTGCCTCATTTGACCACACTTAGGCTCGTTCTACATGAGATGGAACAGACTCCACTGCAGAGAGTTGTCTGAGCCACAGATTGAGTGAACCAGCAGTTCCCTTTGTGGCATTTATGCTACAGGCTGCCTAGTCCTGAAGCTCGCCTCTTTAACCCTGAGAAGTCATGATAACTATGGCAATGACCGAGAAAGACAAGCTGAGAGAGAACACCATTGCTTGAAGTTGGCATTTTGTGCATCCGGAAGCTCAAACCTTGCAAGGCTTTCTCCTCTCTGTCATCCCCAGACACCAAAGATAACCTGTTAACCCTTGGGGTCATTTAAAATTTAGTAACTGTGAATTGTTACCCATAAGGACCAGTTGCCTCCTTGAGTCTTGTCCTGAGGACAGTTTAGAGTCATTTTTTGTTTGGGGGCCTGAAACACACATTTGTGTCAGGAGATGAAGAAGCCATTTGAGATCATCTCTTGGACCCACAAGGCTCCCTCAGAACTGTTTTGTAAGAAAATGTCTTGGAAAGTATCCTGGACCAGGGCTTCTCGAGAGTTCCCTTCAGAGTGTGCATTGAGTTCTTGTTTAGTGACTTTCGACCTGTAGAATGACATAGGATCTGGTATCTGTGATACCCTTATACTGAATTTAATTGATATCTAGTTTATGTCAAGTATAATTTAACAGGCCCTGATGATGGATTATGCTAGTGTTTTTGCCAAATAAGAGACCAAAGATCCATGTTGTGCCAACAGGGTAGAAGCCAAGAGCAGATGCCAGTTTTACCTGTACTTGTCACCCCCAAGGTGTCAGTCACCAGATGGCCTTGTAAAGACAAACCTGGCTTTCTCACTGGCTACTTTATTCACAAGTGAAGAAGAATCTTGTACAATGAAATATTTTTCCATCAACCAATATATTCTCTTACTTACCATCTTTGCGGAAGCTAGAGACTGTGTTATTTTGGGGCCATTAGGAGAAAACCAAGAAAGACATTGTTGACCGTAGAAACAGAGAGAAGCAGACATCATCTTATGCCACTTTGTTTCAGAGCAGCTTGAATGAACATTTCAACATGTAGAACTCTTTTTGAGACTGCCAATGACTGTAATTACAGCTTTAGTGATAAAATTCTTGGGGTGTTTGCAAAATGAAAAGGATTTCATTTTCTACTGCTGACCTGCTGTGTGTCTTATGATATTGAACATGATTGAGATATGGAAGGAGGGTTGAAGGAACAGAGAAGATTCTACCACATGCCATGGTAGGTTCTCTGCATGCGTTATCTCATCTTCCCAGCAGCCTTGCATAGTCAGAGTTGCTGTCCCTGTTTTATGTATGAGGAAACTGGGACTTAGGAAGGTCAAGTACCAGCCCAAGGTCACACAGCTATTAGGTAATCTAATCTAGATGTGACTGCAAA
Organism: Lemur catta; assembly: GCF_020740605.2. Classification (NCBI taxonomy): domain Eukaryota; kingdom Metazoa; phylum Chordata; class Mammalia; order Primates; family Lemuridae; genus Lemur; species Lemur catta. Next base: position 5,151,526 of record NC_059137.1, on the reverse strand, counting down.
CCTCATGCTTGTTCTATAATATGCTATGAAGATCCTAAAGACAAAGGATTCTTTTTTTTTTTATTCCGAGACAAAGTCTCACTCTGTTGCCTGGGCTAGAGTGTCATGGCGTCAACCCAGCTCACAGCAACCTCAAACTCCTGGGCTCAAGCAATCCTACTGCCTCAGCCTCCTGAGTAGCTGGGACTACAGGCACACGCCACCATGCCCAGCTAATTTTTTCTATATATTTTTAGTTGTGCTGCTAATTTCTTTCTATTTTTTTAGTAGAGACGGGGTCTCGCTCTTGCTTGGGCTGGTCTCGAACTCCTGAGCTCAAACGATCCACCTGCCTCGGCCTCCCAGAGTGCTAGGATTACAGGTGTGAGCCACCTTGCCCAGCCTAAAGACAAAGGATTCTTAAAGAGAAAAAGATTGAAAAGCCCAAAGACTTATAAATGACCTCTAACTTCTCAGGAATTTAAGTCTTCTTCATTGTCCCAGTAAAATCATTCCACTTCTCATTTCATATGGTTGCAACCAAATTTCCCCAGGAGGAGATCCAGCCCCAAATCTTGCACGTGAATTTGTTTGCTATTTGAAAATTTGCTTTGCTAGCAGTAACAAAGTGAGAAAATTGCAGCCCTCTGTTCTTGAAATACTAAGCAGAAGAAATGGCTAAGAAGCCTGTTTTTTGTCTCCAGTGTCAAAAGTGTCAAATGTACTGCCATTGAAGGAATCACATGTAACCCTGGGCTAGCCCATTAAGGGAAAGATCAAATTGCTCACGAGAGTGTTTTGTGGACTCTACCAGGGGTGGATAACCCTGTGGTACCAAATGTGAGGGTGATGTAAAGGGATTTCTTAACCACCCCAGCTGTCAGTGCCTGACATGCTCCACACATGGGGCCTTAGCCAGGCTCTCAAAGTGTTAGCAGTGGTTTTACAGAGCAGTGACCAGGATGTGGTAGGCTGTCTCTGATATTATGTTACTGGTGCCTAGAAATTTGAGGTGGCTGGATCCCTGAAGTAAGGCCACTTGCTTCCTGGATTGTGGATCAGGAACACTGCAGCTAGAAGTATTTGCTGTGCTGAGTCTCCCATTGTGGTGGGTTGGCAGCAGAGCAGATGAAAGATGTGGAGAATGGACAGGTTAGTGGGGCACCATCCCTTCCAACAGCTCGACTTTGAAGAGTGACTTTGAGTGTTCCCTTCCACTCCTCTCCTTTCACCACTTGAGCACCTGATTGGCTTAGGGAGAGAATGGTCTTGCACAGATGTTTATACTTCCACTTGGTGACATGGTCAACTCTCCATCATCCACCCAGCAATTACCCAGAGCATACATTTTGCCTCCTGTTTATGCCTGTGTCTTTGAACATGCACCCCATTTCAGGATAGTTTCTCCCTGCCTTGTTGTGGGTAAAAACTAATTTTAATAAAAACACCCATCCGGACAAGGTGGGGAAATATAAGTTATTCCTCCTTTTCCCACGCCCCTCAAAAAAAGTTTTTTAAAAATCCTGATATGGCCGGGCGCGGTGGCTCACGCCTGTAATCCTAGCAATCTGGGAGGCCGAGGCGGGTGGATCGCTCAAGGTCAGGAGTTCGAGACCAGCCTCAGCAAGAATGAGACCCCGTCTCTACTAAAAATAGAAAGAAATTATCTGGCCAACTAAAAATATATATAGAAAAAATTAGCTAGGCATGGTGGCGCATGCCTGTAGTCCCAGCTACTCAGGAGACTGAGGCAGTAGGATTGCTTAAGCCCAGGAGTCTGAGGTTGCTGTGAGCTAGGCTGACACCATGGCACTCACTCTAGCCCGGGCAACAGAGCGAGACTCTGTCTCAAAAAAAAAAAAAAAATCCTGATATATAGTGTGCTGTTTGTATTATCTGAGTACTGCTTCTGTGACTTTAACTAGTTACGTATATTGTCTGTCGGGTTTGCATTTCTTATAGCAGACCAAAAAAATTCTCACCCATCTTGATTTTTAGTAGTTTCCTTTTTCCCTTCAGTTCTCCAAGTGGATTCATTTCATAGTTGAGGGAGAGAATGACCCTCTAGATAAGCATCTAAAAGGTCGAGGGCTTCATTGACCCTCTTAGAAAGAGGAAATGAGACTGGAAGCCATGCTGTCCTCATTTGCATTCTGCTGTGTCTCCCTGCTCCAGGGGTTAGCTAGGAGCAGCCTGGTTTTTCCTTTTTCATCTGCCACTCTGAGCAGCTTAGGCAGCAAGCATGCTGAACCTGCCTATAAAGCAGAAAGCAGGTGCTAGAAGCCATTATGCTGGTTTGGATTTCCTCTAACTTTAATTTCCCTAGTTTGACAAAATTTGAAGTTGCTCCTCGTGCGAAGAGACGAGTGAAAGCAAGCCCCCTGTGCTTCAGAAGGCAGCAGGCCTGTGCGAAGCTGAGCCGTGGTCCTCCATTGCTGGCTGGACCTGCTGCCATGGGAGCACTGGCATGAACTTCTACAGAGGAGCCTCTGCAGCAGGGCTTCTCGCTGCCCCTTTATTTTGTGCCTGTAGAATTATGCCAGGAAACCGGAGCCTGGTGCCAAAATGATTAAAAACATGAAAATCAGAGAAAGTATCTGTTGCTCTCTTACACCTCAGCTCCCTGGGGTCCTAGGCTTCTTGTCACTCCTGTCTCTTCCAACACCCAGCAGATATCTTCCTTCTCTGTTCTGAGAAGTAAATAAGGACATTTCTCTCCCTCTGATCTCCCTCACACATGTCTTCATCCTTTCAGATACCTCTAACCTATTCGGAAACAGTGGGGCCAAGACATTTGGTGGATTTGCCAGCTCATCATTTGGAGAGCAGAAACCCACTGGCACTTTCAGCTCTGGAGGAGGAAGTGTGGCATCCCAAGGCTTTGGGTTTTCCTCTCCAAATAAAACAGGTACTCCTATACATATTAGTTATGGTTATTTGTATATTTGTATTTATTTATGCATGGATATCTGGGAAGAGACTATTTCCAGAGTGGTTCTCTCAAAAGAGTAGGGCTGGAGAATGGATGAAGCTACTCTTTCCTCCAGTTATATTTATTGAGCATCTACTGCATTCCTAATGCTGTTCCACAATGCAGCCCTTCAGAGAACAGTCTTCCTAGGGAAGAAAGCATTGCAAACATTTAATTGCAGAAGAGCCACAGGAAAGGAACACACAAGAAAATAACTAAAATATGAACAAGAAAGCATCCTGAGTCACAGATTTTTGGGGTACCCATTACCTGTGATGGTCAAGACAGATAATCTGTTTAATTTCTTCTGTGTAAATCATTTTGCCCTCTTTCCCAAATCACTTTTTTAAATTTTTAATTGAAGTATAACATGCATATGTATACACACACAGTGTCCACGTATCAGAAGTACATAGGTCAACTAACTTTCACAGTTGGAACACACCCATGTAACTGAGACAAAAAATACATTGCCAGCACTACTTTTTATCTTAGTGTTACTATTAAAGTATACATTTATAAACTGTGTGCTTTTTATAATATATTTTCACAATTGAAAATTTTATAAGAACAATGTATATTTAGATCTGAAGACATGTGCTTCATTTCTGTCAGGTGCCCCTCTACCCTGTCTGTGTCTCTGAGATCTTTTGGCCATACACACACACAAATACGAAAATTTGACTGAGAAACTTTCGTTCATTGATCATCAAGACTTTTTGTTTTAAGAACCTGATAATGTTTTATTTGACTCTTATGTTTTTCTTATGTGGATCCTTATCCTGGGATCAAGTCCCAGTTGATTTAAGAATCTGACCCTTTTATTTTTTTCCACCTTAGAGAAAATATATCCTCTCACTTTTCAGAGTATTTTTCCTTTTGATTATTTGCCCCATGAGACCACTTAGATTGAGGACTCTAACAGAGAAACTACCTTTCAAATTCATGAGCTGAATGAGTTGACAACCAGAACCGTCGAAGTGAAGGTAGAGGAAAGCACTCCCCCTCGTGTTGCAGAGCTTGCACTGGCTCTCAGAGAGCTCCTTCTGTCAGAGGAGGTGCCTTAAAGCACTGAGCAGAAGGAAAGGCCGCTGTAGAGGAGTTGCCTTTCTGCCTGAGCAGTACAGATGCCGAAGGCATCAGGATTATCTCTTCTTGCTTTGAGAGGGATTTTACGTTGATGGTTTGCGTGAGTCTTTGAAAAATTCCACAGGTGTCCATCCTCCCTTTAGTAAAATTGCATTAGAAAATAATACTGCTTGAGGCCGGGCGCAGTGGCTCATGCCTGTAATCCTAGCACTCTGGGAGGCCGAGGCGGGAGGATCGCTCAAGGTCAGGAGTTCAAGACCAGCCTGCAGTTTGAGGGTGCTGTGAGCTAGGCTGTGGCACTCTAGCCTGGGCAACAGAGTGAGACTGTCTCAAAAAAGAAAAAAAGAAAATAATACTGCTGGAGATTATCTGAGGTGCTGCTGGAGGGTGGACAGACTGAAATTGGCTTTGCTGCCCTCCTGTGCCAACTGAGTCTGCACCCCTGCTCTGTCTCTGGAAGTGTGTTAGATTTAGTGACATGGAGGGAGGCAGGGGGACAAATGATGGGGAGATGGGTGGTGGGCTTTGGAGTCACACAGACCTTTATTCCAGCTCTAGCACCAGCAGTTGGCTAAGATTAGACTTGTTCTGTGATCCTCAGTTCCCTGACCTATGAAATAATGACCTCAGGCTTATTTGGAGAATTAAAGAGAACTGTTATAAAGCACCTGGCACATAGTGGGTCCTCAGTAAATCAGAAATTTTATTATTATTATTAGTAAATTTCTGTTTCTTCTGGAGAAGAAAAGCATGCAAACATGGCAACTAATAAAACTGGGCCCCTCCCACCATCAGGAATGAGTTGTCTGTCTGCAAAGATAAGACCAGAGTGATTGTTTTCTTCTTACCGCATTTGGCTATGGCCTAGGTGGGTTTGGGGCATTTTCTATGTGTTGAGGAGGTGACTAGGGGGGTATTAATCTCCTCCCCTCCCCTGTCCAGTTAATTTTCTGTATCATTGTGACTTCTCATTTTTCACTCAACCTTCTATCAAGAAGTCTAAACAATATTGAATACAAGGCACTAGATAAAGCCCTGTGTGTCGAGGAAGAAAGTGTAACTAGATCTGTGATCAGTCTTAAATAATTCAACTGCAAGGGTTTTTTAGCACTTTTTTTTTCCAGTCTGTTATATTTGTAACCCAACAGTCTCCATTATCATGGCTTGGAATTTCACCCAAGGTTTTAAAATGCAGAGTGTTAACCCAAACAGGAGCCTTAGCAAAAAAGTACCTTCTCCCTTGTGCAACCACTACTAAATGGTAAATAAGCACATAACTGAATCACAAAATAACAGTTAACTAACAGTTAACTAAGGAATTCAGCTGATAGCTTTTCATACCAGTATTTGCTCTTTGCCGGTGCGGGTAGCGGAAGCTTGTGGTGTGATCATGTTTATAAGAAGGGCAGATTCATCCCTCTAATGGCAGATCCACTTTCTAAAAGGGAAGAAAATAATGTTCTTGCCTTCATGGGCTGCTCATCTCCCCAGTTGTTACTAGGCCACCCTACTTTAGCATGTAGTTCACAGGCCAGTGCTCATTTTAAGAAGTACTCTACTCCCTGTAGAGGGTGGTCCCCTATAGACACATTTCTTATACCATTTTATTCCATTCACGCTCAGGTGGGGAAGCTGCAGCCTCAAGGCCACAAGTGGCCCTCCAGATCCCCAAGTGTGGCCTCTCAACCGAATCCAAACTTAAAAGGGTTTGTTTTGTAAAATTTGGATTCAGTTGAGAGGCCGTACTCAAGGATCCCATATGTGGCCCCAAGGCCACAGGTTCCCCACCTCTGGAGGGTTTGGGAACCCCGTCAGGAACAGGAAGAATAGCTCAGGGGAGGATGTTTCATCTCCCGCCTGACGGGCATCGCCACCGATCAGAGGGGGCTGCCTCGTGCATGGCCTGAGCCTTTCCGTGTGGCCGCCCGCATGTGCGCTGCCCTCCTGCCGGGCAGGGCCCCTTGAGCAGCTGCGCTGGCGGCTGACAGAAGGCGTCTGGACTCTGAGGCTGTCCTCTCGGCTGACTTCTTACTTTATTAGATTTATACAGCAGCCTTCCTCCAAAGAAGAAATTTGGTGTACTTTTTATTGAGAAGTAGTTCCAGACTGCAGAAAGAAGGCATTTTTTAAAATTCTTCTGTACCGAGAGAGGGACTCTGGGGAGAGATGTGCAAGCCTTCAGCCTGTAAATAAATAAAAGGCACCTGGCTTGGCGCCAGTGTGCACGTCTCTGTCTCTGCTGTGACCCAACTCAGGGATTCACTCTGAGAGGGGGTTTTGAGCCTCTGATTTTATAATTTGGGTCTCCATGAAACTAGATGGCTCCCCTGTATGCCGATAAGTAATGAAACCTGTCAGCTTTTGACAGCTGGGTAGGGATTGGAGATTTGGGGGATGGTTTTTCAGTGAGGAGTCTCAAAACAGCTCAGAGGGCCTGGGAGGGCTCTCGATACACTGGATGGGCGCTCAGTGGTGGTCTGGTGAGCCCAGCCTGCCTCGGGGAGGGGTTTGGGCATCTCTCAAACATGGGGCCTGGGGGGCTCTCCTGAGTGGACCCCACAGCCCTCTGCTGGAAATGGAGGGGAGTGGTTTGGTTTGGGAGGTTTTTGTTTTAGTTTTATTTATCATTTTTGTTGATGGAAGGGGTATTGCCGTTTATTACAGTTCTTTGCATTTGAATTTCTAATGTCCTGTTTTTCTCTTTTTTCCTTCCTGCTTTGATTTGGTTTCTCATGCTCAATGTCTCCTCCTTCCTTTCTCCCTGTTTCTGTTTGCTTGCCTCTGTTTTGCTCAGGTGGCTTCGGTGCTGCTCCAGTGTTTGGCAGCCCTCCTACTTTTGGGGGATCCCCTGGGTTTGGAGGGGTGCCAGCATTCGGTTCAGCCCCAGCCTTTACAAGCCCTCTGGGCTCGACGGGAGGCAAAGTGTTCGGAGAGGGAACTGCAGCTGCCAACACAGGAGGATTCGGGTAAGCCCCCCAGGAGAGACCTGTGGAAAGCCACCAGTTTGTGCCAGCCAAAAGCCCTGGGGCCCAGTACTCTTGTTCTGCAAAGAATGTTCTTACATTTTCCAAATTCTTGACCATGAGCTAAAGGCCCCTCCCTTGAAATTGGCAGACAAAGCCCTTGAGGAGTCCTGCTCCTCTGTAGGGTGAGGCTCATTTATCCACGCCGGGCTCTGTTGGATACATCGGTGGACTTCTGCTGTGTTGCTGTCCCCTGCCGTGTAGAGTCCTGGTCATCAGAACTGTTCTCCTGGTGGGGTTAAAGGAAGGAGAATCGCCAAGACTGCTCATATGCTGACTTCTCTTAGGAAGTTCGAAATGAGTAATTTTTACCATTCTTTCCTCTTGGGATTGTTCTGCAGTAGACCCCTTGTCCTTGAGCAAACAACTCCTGTGTCCCCTGCGGCCCTTCAGACCCTCAGAGTGGGTATTCAGTCCCACAGTCCCAGGGCAGCTGGGGCGCTGGGCCCTAACTGGAAGCCTCCACACACAGAGAGTCTTGCCGGTCACGCAGCTGTTGAGGCAGCTTGTGTTGCCTGTTCACATCCTTACTCGACAGTGCCATGTTAGGGAGTTGCTTCTGAGGACAGGACTGCGGACTGATTGCCAAAACCCCAAAGAAAAAATAGACTTTGTCACCGCAAAATCCCAATTAAATGTATGTGGTGATGACTACAAAGTCTCTCGTTCAAAGGAGGTATTAATGCCTGAAAGTGACTCTCACCCTCGCTACTGGGCTCAGAATGTAATAGAGCTGACAGTCTGGGGTGAGGGAGATGATTTTGTTTTGGGGGATTGTAAAGGTATTTGAGATAGGAGTCTTGGCAAGATGACAGCATCTTTGTCTTGAAAATAAAGTATGTTCTTATTCATACTCTTCCCCTCCGTGAAAGATGCTGGAAACTTTGAAGGAAAGTGAGCCAGCTGGTGTGTTGTTTCTTGTATTTCACGTAGAGACTAATGGGTCATTTAAGTTTCTTTCCCCTCAAGAAACCTCAAGAATTAAAGTTAATAAGAGAAGCTTAGAAAGCAGAGTTAGGGACCAAAGTAAACTAGTATTCCTGTTGGTGTTGATGGGCACCCATCTCTGCAGTGACGGCCCGGCTAGCACACAGTACTGCAGAGTTGGTGGGAGGCTTGGGTTGTCTGGGAATAGTGAGATATTTATTTACTTGAAACCAGCTGTTTTTTCCACCAGTAGGAAAGTATCATATTCTGCCTTAAGATGGCTTTCCCATATAAATCCTGACTGGCTGGTTGGTTCCATTTTCAAGAACAGGGCTGACAAGCATCAGGTCAGGTATTGTAGCTCAGAAAGAGCCCGTTGCCTTTTTTCAGGTCCCTGCCCACAAGCCTGTCTCTGACCCTGGCAGGCCTCCAAGAAGGGCACCGCTGTTGTAGATGAGAGGGGTGAGGCAGGAGGAGGAGGAGAGCAGGACCACTCCTGGGGGAGGCCAGTGGGAGCAGGCCCAGGCCGCCCTTGTATGTAAAAGACCCTTTGCTGCATCCTTAAGAGTAGACAGAATGAGAAGGAACCTGCTTAACATGCTTTTGTTTCTTTGGGGTCGGCTCTTGCCCCAGGTGCTGTCTCCTCTCCCAAAAAACACTGATCCATATGCCCTGTGTAGTCACCCCCAAACCCCAGAGGCTCTCCCTGGCCCAGCCATTTCATCTGAGAACGATTCAGGGGGCTATAATATGTCACTCAGCCTCATTTGCTGGACCAAATGTGGAGGGAAACTCCTAAGTGAGGTTACCCAGGGGATTGTCCCCAGGTTGGGGGAGCAAGGGAGAGAAAATAGTAGCCATTTTTACGTTGTTTTATATAGTGTTTATTGATTCAGGAAACAAACACAAAGTTCTGAATGAAATCATGGTAGAACCTGCCCCTGCCCAGTGTAAATAGAATGGTGATCTTTGTGTGTACAGGATCTTTACCTCATGATGAAAAGTCAATAGAATCAAGATCCCTAGAGGAGCTGAAGATAAATAAATGGGGGTTGGATAATAGAGAAGTGCCAGAATGATGGGATAGACCTAAAGGCTTTTTAGAGGTGGAGCAGGAAGCCTGTGCTGCTTAGCTCCCAGGTGACCTGGAATCTCCAGTGGACAAAAACTAAAACACTGCATAGATTGGATTTCATTTTGTATTCCTGTTATTTTTCTTCCCTGAGCTGAGATAAAGGTTTGCTTTGGGCTATAACCCATTCTTTCTGAAAGACTGCTAGCTTAGCCCCAGCCTGTCACCTTGAATCACATCTGTCATGCATGTCAAGCATGCAACGACAGCAGACTGAGGCTTGCAGGCAGTGGAGTAAGAGGCCCCACTAACCACAGTCCATTTCTCCCAGGTTTGGGAGCAGCAGCAACACCACATCCTTTGGCACCCTCGCGAGTCAAAATGCTCCTACTTTTGGATCACTGTCCCAACAGACTTCTGGTTTCGGGACCCAGAGCAGCGGATTCTCTGGTTTTGGATCAGGCACAGGAGGTAGGTTGCCATGTGTCTTCTGCAAGCACAGTGGGCCCTCCCGCCTTCTCCTCCTGTAAATGCCTTCTCACCCAAAACAATGAATGTGTTTTACCAATTCAGTTTAATAGTTTAAAAGCTGAAAGGGGTTGAAAAATAAAATGTTTTTAGGTTTTAGTTAGACTTGCAACTTGGTACCAATTTCTTACCAGACAAAGTATTGACTTGATTTGAAAACCCCAGATAATGCTCTGACTGGGCCTTGCTTTAAAAATCCAAGCCAGCAAACTTAAAAAGTAAGATGTAGAAACTTCCCAAAATGTCTTGCATTTGCTTAACACTCTGGTCCTTCAGATAGCAGAGTACATATGTTCCATTTTGTTCTTGCAACAAACTCATGAGGCACAGAATCTTCCAAATGAAGAAACAGAAACTCCAAAGAGCTAAGTGACTTGCCCAGAGTCGTACGGTTTGCAGCAGAACCAGGCCTAGAACCCAAGTGTCTTGTTTCTCTGGCTGCCAAAAAGAAGAGAGAGCAAGTGGATGGGAAAAATAGAGGAAAAAAACAAATTTTCCTAATGAAATGGATCTGTATGGATCCAGTGCAGCTATGTGAGAGGAGCCGTGCTAGAGACCCTCTGCCTATAGCTGGGGTCAGGAGGAGGGCAGAACCCTAAAATACCAAGAAGATAACGCATAAAAAATAAAGGATTCCCCTTGCTTTCTCTTGACGGATCTGAGCAGCTCCAGAGGAGCTTCAGCGTGTACCTTCCTGCCCGTCCCCCAGCTGGCCGGGGAGAAGAGGGCTTTCCGTGGGAAGTAAGGGAAGGAAAGAGCTGAGCCCAGAGGCCTGTGTCATTCACGTGTATGTGGTTTAACTCTGCTTTTTTCATCTGCCTTTCAGGATTCAGCTTTGGATCAAATAACTCGTAAGTATCTATCTCCCTCTTTGTGTCTGATTTTAATTAAAAGCATTAAATAAGTCTGGAAGAGTGTGTGGCATGTAAAACCTATTGAAATACTAATTCTTGCTAAATTTATGCATTTTGTTTCTATTTTTCCTGTTTTTAGAGCTTGTCCTAGAAGCATGGGGGTTCAACAGCAGGTTTTGTAGTCTCTTTGTGTACTTGCTAGTCTCCATAGGAATGTAGCAGGAGGTGCCAGGCCTTACCTTCTTAAAGGGCATGGCTCAGAGAGAAGAATGTGCCCACCAGTGAGTGTGGGACTAGAAGGAGGGGCTTAGGAGCTGCTTCTCCTTATTTCCCTGTTAGTGTCTCAAAAGCTTCATGCTGACCACGGGGCTCCAGGCCCCTCACGGAGTCTTGTGTGTTGATCTTGCCTCTGTGCTTCTGTATGGAGTTTCGAAATGTTTAAAATTCAGAGTCCTGACGTCTACGCACAGGCACCAAAGCCCTTCCGCAGCAAGAGCAGGAGCTGACTCCGCCTCTCTTCTGGTGCTTCCTTGCAGGTCTGTCCAGGGCTTTGGTGGCTGGAGAAGCTGAGCAGGTGTCGGCAGTCCTTTCGGTTCCTGTGAGAACTGCATTCTCAGCTCCTCTTCACCAAGAAACACTGGAGCAGCCTGTTAAAATGGACTCTCCCACTGAAACGCACATATGCAGGAAGAAACAAGAGAAACCAAAACTCAGAAGATGCTTGATTGCTTGTTTTGTTTTGCTTTATATTTCATGTTGGGTTTTACCCCCTGCTATTAAACTGTTTGGTCTGTTTCTGTACAGAATGTATTTGGGCTTTTTCAGGTCACAGCCAAGGAGAGAAGTTTCCCCATTTCTGTGGCTTTGAGAAACCAGAAGAGCCTCCACCAGCCAGCAGTGTGTCTTCAGTGATGGCATCAAAAGAAACCAGCATCGGGTATCGATGAAAAAAAGGGCATAGAATCAGTCCTGGTCTTGCTCGGACCTAGAGCCTTCCATGTAGGGAGGAGGTAGAATGCTGTTGGGCCACCTTCTTAAGGTCGTAACTTGTCCGTTTTGCTGTTGTGTATCAGGACCCTCAGAGGGCCCACTCTGTGACTGGGTGGGGGCATGGGCACTCACTTGTGCAGGCACCAGTGGAATTTCAGAAGGGTGGTAGCACCTTCCAGTATAGCCACAGTCAGCCAGGAGACAGGCCTGGCAAACGGACCAGTATGATGTCACCTGAGTGCTGCCGACAGCGTGCTGCCCTTTGAATGGCCTCATCAGCTCATCTCAATGTCCTCCTGGGTGCTGGGTGTCCTACCCTGGAGAGGAGGTGGCAGGTGATTGTGAAGACGGCTTTTATTTCCACTATGTGGCAGGGATGTTGGTGGCCGCCCGTAGCCACGTCTGTTAACCATGGTGCAGATAGCCCTTGGGTAGACCTAGGAGCTGCAAAGGCACTGCTCTTGCCAGATACCACTAGCAGGACGATGCTGGGCTTGACAACAGGACTTGCTAGCATTGCCTAGAGATCATAATTTCAGTTTCATTAAAGTGCTTATTTCTCTTTAATGCAGCATCTCTCAGGCCTGGGCATATTTTATTTCTTAGGCCTATGATATCCTAGATAATTGCTGTCAAACAAGGACCACCTCACATCAGAAGTAGGTATAAGAATCTATCTTTCAGGCCCAAACTATGACAGTGCCTTGGCTCAGGTCCTTAGCAGGGAGCATTGAAAAGGGACTGTTTTCTAGAGTTTTACATATTGGCAAGTTGAATTTTAAAATGTTTTAATAAAAGTTTGACATATGATACTGATTTGTCATGTTATAGCCAGCATGACCTTCTTGGTTCTTTTGGCTTGTTTGGGGAGGGTGGGCCACAGGGAGGTCTCCACTACCTGTGCCTCAGCCTCACCTATGGAATTTTTGTAGAATACAGAATCACAGCCTCCATCCTGGAGATTCGGACTCAGTAGCACTGAAGTCGAGGCTGGATGCCCACTTGGTTTTATGTTTGGTGGTTTCTTAAGCCCATGAGAAGAGGAATCTCATAGTATAGCACTACTCGGTTCCTAGAACCAGCTGTCAGCAGAGCCAAGAGCTGGAACTGGATCCACAGGTGTCCATGGGTGACTGTCCTCTTGCCCTGTGTGGTCTGTGAGAGAAGAGGGAGGGACCATCTAGGCTTTCCATTAATTAGGGCTCTTCCTTCTTGCCAAGCACTGGGGACTTCAGCAATTTAATGTATATGCTTTTTGGTCCTTGCAGGATTGAAGAGTCTCCTACCTTCTCCACCCTGAGCTCACAGGAGGCACCCTCAGCCATGAAGCAGGGGATGGTCCCCAGGGCATTGACAGACAGTCACAGGGCTTGTTTCTCCCACGTGGGCTCTTTGCACATAGGGGCTGTCTTAAGACAAAGGGACTCAGATTCTGATGGAAAAAGCTCACAGCAGAGGGTCTAGTGTGAAGGGAGCGATGCAGCTGGAGGTAACGTGGGCTCCTCCTGCCGACCAGCACCCAGGCCGGGGGCCTGTCCCCCCTACCCTCTGTTTCCCCCAGACACTCCTTTTTATAAATAGAAACTAGTTCAGCCTAACCCTTGACCTCAAATTCTTTGCACTAATCCTCCATTGAGGTGACATGTGACATCTCTCCATAAGGCTATATCAGCTGTGCTTGGCCAGATAACGACCCTACCACTTGCTGCTGGGGCGGAGGCCCCGGAGGAATGTGCTGCTGACGCGTGAGCCCCTCAGAGTTCCTTTTTTGGGGTTGATTACATGTTAGGTGGCAGGGGTCAGCTCAGCTCAGGCATCCTGTATCCCCTGAAGCCCAAGCAGTGGGATATGGGGCTGGGACTGCCCAGAGGCTCCCGCCTGCCCAGGGAGGAGATGGGGCAGGCAAAGAGCCCAGTGAGAAGAAGGGTGCGTGCTGCTCTGTAGACCCAGGAGAGTGGCCGCGCCACTCTGGAGCAGTGGGCAGGCAGGCAGTCCCAGTCGTGTGATTTCTATTTTGCTTTGCGTAACCAAGGACAGGCAGGAAGGAAAGGGGGAAGGCAGATTTAATAAGCTAGGTTGTGTTTTTCTTGGCCTTTCCAGACGTAAATGTTATATGCTTATAATTGGTGCTTCAGATGGCAACACAGTGGTGATACAGGCCACAAGTAGGGTTTCAGGTGAAACTCCAGTTACACAGCGATGCCCACAAACCTGGCCTCTCATCAGGCGAAAGCACAAGTCCCCTTGCACGTCGATGGGGGCGGGAGCTGGTGTCCCCTCAGCTCTGTGCTGTCTGTCCCTGTGAGTGTTCTGGGGCTTGCCTTGGGCTTTGCTTTGTCTGTCTGGCAGCTTCCAGAGAAATTTCTAGGTCGGGTTTCCAGGATTATGGAAAGGGAGTGGACCGTGCAAGCTGACCTGACCCCAGCCCTCACTGGCTCTATAACCAGAACAAGGCAATTGGCCTCATCGTGTCTTGAGAGTTTTTCCCCCTCATTTGTAAAGTGAAAATTAGAATACCTGTCTGGCTGGGTGGTGCTTTGGGCTAAATGAGATGATGCTTGCAGAGCACTTGGCACAAAATCAGTTCTCAGTCTTGGCTTTCATCTGCAGGATCTTGCCTGACATCCAGGTTAAACAGTCCTCAATTGATTCCCACTCTGACTTCATCTGGTTTGAGAGGTGGGGAGCCTCTTCCACCCTTATCAAACACACGACCACACTGCTGCTGGGGAGGGCATGGTGCTAGCACAGTACTCTCCAAGTTGTAATTGGAGATTCTGGGCCAGCAGAGCTGAGTTGGGCCCTTGAATCTGAGTTTTTAACAAGCAGGTGCATCCAGTGCACGTGGTCCATGGACCCCATGCAGAGAAACCCTTTAATGGCAATAATCATAAATACCCCCGACACCCAGGGGGCACCTGAAAAATAGACACCTCCATGGACATGTTTATTTTGCAATTAATCCAGGGGAAGGGATTTTTATCTGAAATTGTTGAAGAGAGACATGAGTTTAAATTTAAGCTGTTTTCTGGGCACCTGTTCAAAAAAAGAACAAAACTATGAAAGCGTGAGTGGGCCTAGTCACCTCCTCGCCAGTCAGACACTTCTGACCCCGCCTCTGTGGAGTACCTGACTAACAGGAGGAAAGCCCTTCCTGCCCTCGTCCTGACAGCAGCCTACCCCGTTGGTTCCTGGCCTGCCACTTAGTCATTTATTTTAAATTAATACATGGGGGGGGTGCCCCCAGCATCCTCTGAGGCGGACTCTCAGTCTTGTCTTTTCCTCCCGTTCCATCAGCTCGTTGATTCTAACAGAAGACCTGACGTCGAGCACGGCGGGATGGCAGGGAGGCGCGTCTCCACGCCGTCGGCTCGGTCTCGCTCCTCCCGTCCCCTCACCACTCTTCACTTTCTTGTGAGGAAAGAAGCAATTGGATTGAGATTGTGTCAGCCCCCAAACCAATGCTGTTTTCAGGATGCGTCCTGTAGGAAGTTAGAAGTCCGCCAAAACAGAAAGGGCTCCATGGCCAAATAAGTTTAGGAAAAGAATGGACTGAACAGATCTGTTCATTACAGGACATTTTGAACCTTTAATATGCAAATGTGCTTTGTAAATCAGTAAGATAAAATAGTCTGCCATTTCCCAAATATTTTTACCACAAAAACTTTTTCCTTGGCACCAAGTCCTAGAAAGGGCTTCGTTGTTTTTGTTGGACAGCAGCAGGGCTTACTTCATGCAAGTTGAGGTTCTAACATGGCGATCCTTTTTTTTTATTTCATTATAATAGTAGTTAAATAAGTTGAATGCTTACGCTGTGCCAGGTGCTGTCTATCCTAAGCACTTCACCAGCATTTTCACATTTCACCCTGCAAGTTTGCTGCTGTAACCCACATCTTTCAGATGAGAAAATGGGCCCAAAAGGAAACAATTTGCCCAAGTCACACAAGGGAGTGAGTGTGGGGCGGCACTAGGGCTGGGCTGTGCATCCCTCCTGCTCCTGCCAGGCCTGGGCTGGCTAATGGATGTCCCAGTTCTTCAAGATACCCATTCATTTCAGAAGAAATGCTGCCTGCTTGTGCCAGGGACGCTGCTGTGCTCCTGTCCCCCCAACGACCACCCTGTGACAATGAGCCGGCCCCAGACAAACAGCAGATGCTCTCACATCGCGTAGTTTCTTGCCTCTCCTCTGCTGCCTCTAGCCTTGTTAGTATTTGTGATCGTGGTCTTGTCTGCACTGCAGCCCAGAGAGGGGGGCTGGGCAGAGGCAGGGTCTGTCCAGCTCACGCTGGCACCAACCCTATGCAGACAGGGGCTTGCAGAGCCTTGTAAGGATGGTCAGAGCCTGGTGGGAGCAGCTGCTGCTGCCCTTCAGCCGTCTCCTCCGCCCTTCCTTTGTCGGCTCCCCCGGGGTCTTTCTTTGAGGCTTGTCCCACCGGAGGTCAGGCCGCAGACCCACTGAGGCGGCAGTTGCTCCGTTGTTATAAATAGAAACCCGTCCATACCACAGGCCTGGCCGGAGATTCTCCGCATTGTTTTCGGGCCTACATTGCCAGCTGCAGAGAAAGTCTGGGATTGGGGAGGACAGAAGGCTGGAGCCCTGGCGGCGCCTGCTCCTGCTGGAGGTGACCTCACCTTGCTGGCCAGGTTCGTCTGGCCCGTGAGGACACAGAAGCCACTTGCTTCCTGCCCCTTCAGGTGTTGGCTCCCACAGCCTTGCCTAGCACTTTTACATCTGCAAGGCTAGACAGGGACTTGGGGGCCGCGCGGCCTCCACCCCCTACCCACCCCAGCTCTCAAGGGCCCTCTGCCCTTTCCCTGCTCCTCACATGGCCTGTTCCCCTCCTCCCCACCTCAGGGCAGCTCCATCCTCTGTCTCTGCTGAAATTTCCCTCCTCCTCTCATCACAGGGCACACGGGTGCCGTGCAGGTCTCGGTTGAAGTGCTGCCTCCCCCGAAGCCTTCCGGGCTGCCCCGCCGTGTCACTGTTTGAGGCGAACATCACAGTGGTGATCACTTGCATAGCTGGTGGTTGGAATTATTCATCTTGTCTCCCCCAGACCAACGGACAGCTCCATGTGGTCAGGGGCCATGTCAGCCTGGTCTGTCCTCGGCCCCTGGTGGTGCCAGGACAGAGCAAGAGTCAGGAACTATCGATAAATGACTCGAGAATAACTTCCTAGAAAAAAGCCAGGACTGGCTCAAAAGCCAGACCTCAGTAGGAGATGATGGTGGGCCTGGAGTGTTACAGACAGTTCAAGGGCGCCGAGCCAGCTGATGGCACAGAGCCACCCAGCAAGGCCAGTGTTCCCCCTCCTGCCCAATGGTCCTCTGGTCTCAGTCCCAGGAACGCATGAGCTCGGGGCGGAGCAGCTGGGTGAGCAGTGAGGGCAGAGGGACCAGGTAAGAGGCTCCCCTCTGAGACATACGGGCTGGAACAAGTCGTTTCATCTACCCCAAGCTGACATGGGGCAGATGCCGCTGCCTCACAGGGCACAGGACAATGCCTGGCACGGGATCACTGGAGTGCTCACAGTGGCTTCCCTGGTATGGGCACACACCTACAAAGTCCTCACCTGATCCCAAGGCTGGCCTGCAGCGCTCACATCACGAAAGGAGGCATAGGGTCTCAGGCTGAGAGACACTATGCCTGTTCCCCCTTGGCCTCACCCACCACCCCCCAAAGCCCCACTCAGCCCCACGCTTGCCAGTGTGCTGGCTGAGGGGCTGCCAGGAGGGAGCAGCAGGAAGGGCCGGCAGTTCGAGTTTTGAGTCTCTGGCTGCAGCTGACAGGCTGTGAGCTGATGGAACAGCTTAGTTGTCACCAGCCAGCGTTTTCAGGAGCAGTTAGAATTCTCAAATCTTGGGGTGTTTGCTTTAAATTGCTTTCATTCTGTTTGTTTTAGGGAACCGAGATTTGGCCCAGCGTAGGGAAACAAAAGTGCTATCGTTATGTCGCAGGGTTCTGCGAATGGGTGGTTTGACAGAGCAGCCTGAATGCCTCCCGTGGTCCCTCGTGCCCAAGGCCCAGGCCAGCCCTGGCTGACAAGAGCCAGGCGCCTGCATTTGTCAAGTGACGGCAGCGGTAGCTCTGCGCCCACTGTGGGGCTTCCGTCCTGACCTGGGTGACTGCTGTCTTCAGGGTCCTCTTTTTCCGTCAGAACCACTCTGGAAATGGGAATAAACATATCTGAGACACTTAAGCCAAGTGGTGTCAGGCTCTGCTGTGGTTGTCAGCCTCGCAGATGGTGGGACCCGTGGGCATCATCCAAAAGCATTTATCAATGCTCCCGGCTTCCTGCGTGCGTTGCCCCTGCCAACCTGCTGTGAGCACAGCAGGCGTGGTGGCGGGATGGGGTCCTGGACCGTTCCAGCCACACACTTAGCACCCAGTCCCTTTTCTCACTGAGTGTGTTGCTGGCTGCAAGATGTGTGTTGGGGGAGGAGGCGGTCCCTTCTGTGGCCATGGCATTGAGCAAAGCTGGCCCATGAGGGAATCAAAGAAGCCCAGAGTTTTAGGGCTGAAGATTACCCTGTTCACTTCCCTCCTTGCATACAGAAGGAAATCGAGACCCAAAGAAGGGAAGAGATTCGATTCAGCAAGTAGAGTTTATTGGTTAAGACCATGGGTACGCCTGGTCTCCAACCTCCTCCTACCTGAGTGGCCTCGGGCAGGTTCACTTAACCTCTCTGAGCCCCAGTTTTATTGTCTATGAAATGGGGTAGCAGTAATATCTTCATCTAGATTTGTTGAGGAGTAAATGAAACACTGTATGTGAAGCTGGCATTGTCATCACTGTCATTATTACCATTATGTATTGACAGAGTGAGAGCGGAAGGCCACGATCCCATTCCTGACCGTTACTGTCTGACTGCACGTCGTGACTCCTGGGCTCACTCGTATATGGCTCTAATCAGAGAGCTAAAATGGGCCTGTTGCAGGGAGATCCAAGCTGCTTGTGCTCCCAAACAAATGTGCTGGCTGCCCCGAGGTAAACTCTTTCTAAGCGTAAAAGGGCCTTCCTCCTCAGATGTGCATGGGGGTCAGCTTGTGTAATAAGTATTCACAGAATGAGGAAAATTGCCATGGTCAAACTTACTGTAAGTATTTTATTGCCACATATTCAGCCATGCCAGAAGAACCAATTATTGGAAGTCACAGCGTGGGGATGTAGCTACTGCATGGGTCCCCACAGTCTCTGAGGGACTAAGGAGTGGCAGGAACTCGTGGGCCATTTCAGGCCTTCGCATGTCCACAGAAGATGCAGGTGCAAACCAGGCAGGCCCTGCCTGCTCCCACTGCAGGCTGCTTACAAAGGTCTGTCCCCTAGGTCCTCACTGCACAGTTTCCCCCAGTGGGATAACCCCCATGAAGGTGAGGTGTCACTTTTCAGCAATCCACGTTAAGATGAAGTCTCTCAAAATGCATGGGGCTTGACATTGGAACTGCCAATATAAGAAATTAAAACTCTGCCTTGGAAGAAGTTTCCAGTCTGGTCTTCATTATAGAGATGAGCCTTGTCATGATGGTGTCCACCCACTGTTCTCGAACATGAAGTCAGAATGCACCTGGGGCTTCTCCTCAGCTTGTTTTTCTTTCCAGTGGCTTATCTTCTTTAAAAGGGTAAGTATTTTGTATCCAAGTGATGGGTTTGGGGCATCTGGAAAGAGAAAGGGCCCAGCTCTCCTCAGTTGATCAACTAATATCGACCAGGGCATGAGAGCAACTTGCCTGAGTAGGTAGAATCATTCTAAATGGAAAGCCAGTTTAATTTCCGATTAGATTCTTAATCAAAGATGTTTATTTTGTCTTACTGCTAAACTTCTGTCAAGAATAAATAGAACCTTCAAGTACACTTGGCTTAGCTGCCTAGTAACAGGAAACAGGACCTTGGGGATCTATGCCGTGGTGATCCATTATTATTTGTAGGCTTATTAATACTGCAAATAATGACTCCCAGTTTTTCTGGGCTAATACCAGATTTGAGAGGTAGGAGAGGGCAGAGAGCTAAAGAAGAAAACAGCACTTGGTGGCTTGTCCTCAAGGCAAGACCCTCTTCCTCCGCACCCAGCTCTGGAGCCAGAGCTGCTTTTCCACCGACCAAGTGCCCAGACCTTGGGCAGCATTCTCTAGATGTGTGTACAGGTCTAAACACAAAAGTCCATCCTTCAACACACCAAATTCCTTAGCTTTCCTTCACATGCAAGGAAAGGGACAAATGGAGTTAGAAGATGTTACCCACATTAGATATTTACAAATTAAAAGCTTGAGGAAAGTCTACAGAGGACTCAATCCATGTAGAGATATGTGGCTCTTGTGCAACTTTTGGCAACGTACAGGGCTTCTACTGCCGGAGTGTGTATCAGGAGAGGTGGAATTCTTGCAGTTTGAGGGAGGGCCACAGTTTTGGCAGCTAGCATCAGTGTTGCCTTGTGCCGGTCGTGGTTTTCAGTTGCTGCCTGTGGATGTGTTAATGGATTGTAGAACTACTGTTGGTTTTTTCTTTAGTGCATCATTGTGTCCTTCTGAAGTTGCTGTAATACTTACAAAAAAAAAAAAATCAATGGATTCCTCTAAGTCTTGGTTATTTCTAAGTACTTTTTCCTCTAGAAAACATGGGAGTGGTGCCACTGGCCCATAAATTCTTTTATTCCTAATGAGCTGAGGTGTGTTTTTCTGTTTCCAGCAAGATGAGTTAGTAGGAACCAGAATTATCCTCTTTTCTGAAACAAGTAAAAATCCAGTCCACCATTTTTCAAGACATCATACAACAAAGGATAGTGATCTCCTAGATTCAAGAAACAAATGAGGTGAGCCCTGTAAGTGCCCCAGTCACTGCCTAGAGAAAGTTTGCTGACCTCAGTGCAGGGAAGCAGGAGTCAAGCAGAGCCCAGCAGTCTCCTCGAGTTCACAGAGTGTTGGAGAGGAAAGAGCCTCACCGAGAACTCTGGACACTTGCAGAGGGTCCTCGCGAGTATTCATCTAAGTACTGATGAGTACATGCATGAGAAGAATCCCACGTTTGGAGGAAAAAGACATGAAAAGATTAGAGGCAGAATCTTCAGAACTCTGGGGCAGAGAAGAGTGCCTCTTCCTACCAAAGTGGAAAACCTCATAGTTCACTTTGCATTGGATGCAGTATTCAGAAAGGTTTTGCCTCAGTAGTGGGGGAATATTAGTCCTACACAGAATGCCACTCTGATCTCACCTAACAAAGCTTAAAAGCAAGACCCAAATAGATCAAACTATTTCTAAGTAAGATCCCAGAACTAAGCTCAAAAAATTTATAGGAATACAAAAATACCCAGTACCCAGCACAATAAATTTCACAATGTCTAGCATCCAGTCAAAAATTACCAAGTGCTTTCCCAGGTAGCTGCTGAAGGTGGAGGGGCAGATCCTGGTGCTCCATGTCCAAGGCCATCTCCTGGACTATCTGGTGGCCATTGTAGCCCACAGGTACTGCTGGGCCGGAAGGTGGTGGGCATGTACTACAAGGGCATCAACATTTCTCAACAGCAATTAAAGTACCTGTCCTTCATCTGTAAGTGGATGAACGTCAACCCATCCCATGGCTGCTACCACGTCCATGCCCCCAGCAGCATCTTTTGGCAGACTGCATGGCATGCTGCCTGGAGAGACCAAGCGAGGCCAGGCTGCCCTGGACCACCTTACGGTGTTTAGTGGGATCTGCTGCACTATGACAAGAAAAAGCAAATAGCAGTTCCTGCTGCCCTCAAGGTTGTGTGTTTGCAGCCTACAAGAACGATTGCCTACCTGGGGCTCCTGGTTCATGAGGTGGGCTAGCAGAACCAGGCAATGACTGGCCACCCTGGAGAAGAAGAGGACGAAGGCTGAGATCCGTTGCTGGAAGAAAACACAGCTCATGAGGCTAAAGAAAGCAGCCGAAAAGAACATGGAGAAGAAAATTAACAAATGTACAGAGGTCCTCAAGACCTGTGGGCTTGTGGTCCGAGTCCAATAGATGGTTTATTCCTCATGCGTGGCCTGGCCCACCCTTCCTCCATGGCTGCCCTGGGATGTGGGGGACCCAGGGGCAGCAGTCCAGATGTCACAGGTAGTCTGGGATTTAGAAAGCTGGGGACAAGGAAAGCGCCTTAGTCATTGCCTTTCTACAAGGTTACTTTAAACAACTCTAAGAGCTGTGCAGGCATAATTTGTCTATGACCTACTTGTTCATGAGAGAGTTTTAGAAATGGATAGAGAGAACAACCACTTTGGTTTCAATATTAGCAAAAGTGAGCTGGAACACTACAGTTGGAGGGGAGCCCTACATTGTGAATGGGGTATCTGTTTAAACTTCTCACCTGGTCACATACTATACTCTGCAGCTGTTAGACTATGAGAAGACGCTTGTGGGGCAGTATAAGCTTGGTGTTGTACAAGGTATTTATAAATGCATAGAGCAGGAAGATGTGCAACCAAAGGGTTACGGGAGTTGGCCTTGCTCCTTCCCTGTATTTTGTAATCAGAAATAAATAAATTATTTTTAAAAAGAAAAAAGTGCTGAGGCAGGAAGATCACTTGAGGCCAGGAGTTCAAAACCAGCATGGGCAACATAGTGAGCTGAGCCCCTGTCTCTAAAAAAAATTTTTGTTTTAATTAGCCAAGTGTGGTGGCACATACCTGTAGTCCCAGCTACTCAGGAGGCTCAGGCAGGAGGATCGCTTGAGCCCAGGAGTTTGAGGCTGCTGTGAGCTATGATTGTACCACTGCAGTCTACCCTGGGCAAAAGAGCAAGATTCCGTCTCTTAAAAAAAATACCAAGAATACGAAGAAGTAGAGAAATACAATCTATAGTGAGAAAAATCAAACAATTTAGATGGATCCAGAAACGACACAGATAATAAAGTTAGCAGTCAAAAACTTTCAATCCATTATTACAACTGTATTCCATATTTTTAAGAAACTAGAGGAAAGATTAAATGTGTTGAATAGAGGCATGGAAGATACACAAAAGACCCAAATTGAACTTCCAGCGATGAAAACTGTAATGTCTGAGATGAGAATACCCTGGAAAGGATTAACAGCATCTTCCCAAAGGAGCAAAAGACATTCTATAAAAAAGACACATGCACTCAAATGTTTACAGCAGCACAATTCACAGTTGCAAAGGTGTGGAAACAACCCAGTGCCCATCAACACATGAGTGGATTAATAAAATGTGATATATGTATACCATGGAATACTACTCAGCCACAAAAAACAGTGATGACCTAGCACCCCTTGTATTATCCTGGATAGAGCTGGAACCCATTCTTCTAAGTGAAGTATCACAAGAATGGAAAAACAAGGGCACCACATGTACTCACCATCAAATTGGTATTAACTGACTTAACTAATCAACACTTATGTGCACATATAGTAGTAACATTCATTGTGTGTCTGGCAGATGGGAGTGGGGAGGAGGGGATGGGTATATACACCCCTAATGGGTGTGGTGTGCACCATCTGGGGGATGGACACGCTTGAAGCTCTGACTTGGGTGGGGCAAAGGCTAATAAGTAACCTAAACATTT
The DNA here is from genome assembly GCF_020740605.2 of Lemur catta. Taxonomy (NCBI): domain Eukaryota; kingdom Metazoa; phylum Chordata; class Mammalia; order Primates; family Lemuridae; genus Lemur; species Lemur catta. Next base: position 5,128,555 of record NC_059137.1, on the reverse strand, counting down.
GTACCCCTGTAATATGCTGAAATAAAAATAAATAAAATATGTATACTATATATCAATTTAAAAAGACTTCTTATAAAGATACAGTATTCAAGGCCAGGCACGGTGGCTCAAGCCTGTAATCCTAGCACTCTGGGAGGCCGAGGCGGGAGGATCGTTCGAGGTCAGGAGTTCGAGATCAGCCTGACCAAGAGTGAGACCCCGTCTCTACTAAAAAATAGAAAGAAATGATCTGGACAGTTAAAATTATATAGAAAAAAATTAGCCAGGCATGGTGGCACATGCCTGTAGTCCCAGCTACTCAGGAGGCTGAGGCAGAAGGATTGCTTAAAGCCCAGGAGTTTGAGGTTGCTGTGAGCTAGCCTGACGCCACAGCACTCTAGCCCAGGCAACAGAGCGAGACTCTGTCTCAAAAAAAAAAAAAACAGTATTCAAGACCATGTGATATTAGTGTCAAGATTTTAAAAATAGATCAATCATGCAGAATAAAAGTCCAGCAGTAGATCCACACATATATGGTCACTTGATTTTTGACAAAGGTGAGAAGGTAATGCAGTGGGGGAAGGATGGGCTTTTCAACAAACACTGCTGGAACAACTGGATATTCATGGTACTAGAAAGAAGAACTTCGATTCCTGCCTTGCACCATACACAAAATTAAAATGGATCGCAGACATCGACGTAAAACATAACACTATAAAGTCCTAGAAGAAAACAGAAGAGAAAATCCTTGTGATCTTGGGTTAAACAAGGATTTCTTAGATACCAAAAGCACAATCTGTAAAAGAAAGTATTAATAAATTCAACTTAATCAAAATTAAGAACTTCTCTTCAAAAGACATTTAATAGAATGAAAAGACAAGCCACAGACTAATAAATTACTTGAATCCAGAATATAAACTCTGAAAAGTCAATAAGAAAATGGACAATCCAATTTTAAAAATGGACAAAATATTTGACACTTTTTTTTAATATATAGGGTCTCACTCTGTCTCCCAGGCTAACGTACAGTAGCATCAGCATAGCTCACTATAACCTCAAACCCCTGGGCTCAAGCAATCTTCCCACCTCATCCTCCCAAGTAGCTAGGACTATAGGTATGTACCACCTCACGCAGCTAATTTTTTGTTTTTTGTAGCGATGGGTCTCACTATGTTGCCCAGGCTTGTCTCAAGCTCCTAGCCTCAAAAAATCCTCTTGCCTTGGCCTCCCAAAGTGTTGGGATTACAGACGTGAGCCACCCCTCCTTTCCTGCTTGATACCTTGACTGTGATGGTTGCCATGGGTGTGTACATATGCCGAAACTTATCAAATCATTCACTTTGTGTATTACGTCAATTTTACCTGAATGAAGCTGTTTTTTAAAAAAGAGTTTGAGCAACACTGCTTCCTCTTCTCACTACTCTTTCAGAAAGAAAAATTCTAATTGGATTGGTTGGATCCCAGGTGGGAAGGCCAGGTGTACCTGTGCATAGTCACTGCGCAATCCCAGGCGAACGTGTGGGGGTGAGTCTGATTCTTGTACTGTTCCTCAGAGCAGCTGGAGCGATATGCCCTGTGGCTGGGGTTTGGCTGTGGAGCAGGTGAGGTGGGGTGAAACTGGTATCCAAAGGGATTCTCTGGATGTGAGGGGGATCTGGCTATGACATGTCACCCCATTGATCACTGGGGTTGATTCTGCTGATCTGACTGGCTCAGTGGGCGTCCCCTTCCTCCCTCACCACCCCATGGACATCCCTCTACCTTTCCCGCTAGAGCCATTCTTTGGTCAAGGGCGTGCGAGTAGCTGCACTCCCCTGCTAGAACCTCCAGACAAGCTAGCACAGGAGTTCTCTGCAGGATCTCCTTTTGGATCCTCCAGCCTTGATTTCAGGACCTCCCTATCCAGCTAATGAGGCAGTGGAACTTCCTCCTTGGGCATCTGTCTCCCTCGTCCCTCCCAGGGAAGAAATGAGCCAGATGCAGATGTTTCCAGGTTCCCTGGTCATCAAGCCATCAGTCCTGGCAATCTGCAGCCATTTCTCACCTCCCCCTGCTCCTGTAGGATCATCAGCCTCACTAGGGGCATCACCGTTCCTAGGAGATGGAATGTGTCTACACAGCAGAACCGCCGTGGTGCCGTCTGTCCAGAGAGCAGCTGCAGAACCCTCGCCCGCCTCCCTCACTTGCCTCCACAGGAAGTGGCGGGCGATGGTTTACAGGAAACCCCTCGGCATCCTGTAACAGCAGCCTAAGTGTTAACCACCCAGTGCTGCGCTGCAGAGAGGCACCCCCCCGCAAGGGACACATGGTCCACAAGCTGCTCTCTCAAGGGATACTTTCCGCCCTGACCTGGCCCACCTGGCCCTGTTTGTACCCTGAGTGGGGATGGGACAGGTGCTGGCCACAGGGCCGCACTACCCCTCAGCACATCCAGCACAGGAGGCCTGGTTCGGGGGGGACAAGTCCTCTTGTATTGTTTTGTCCCTTCCAAGTCTGAGCTGAAGTTGGGGCAGGAAGGAAAAGCATTTTAGCATCCAGTTACAAGGTCAGTACAGTGAACACCTGTCGGGCACCTGGCTCTGTGCAAGGCCTTGTGCCCAGGGCTTTGCATGATGATCCCAGGGAACCCTCCTTCCCCATGAAGGATAGCGTAACCCCCTCTTGCAGATGAGGAAACTGTGGCTCAGAGGCTCCACTGTAATAACAGCTCAAACATACTAGGCATTCACTATGGGCAGGCACTTTCCAGATGCTTTGCAGCAATCCTGTGAGGTAGGGAACCATCCTTAGCCCCACCCCACATCTGAGGACACCAAGGTAGAAGAAGAAAGGTAACTTGCTCAAGATTGCACAGCCAGGGTGGGGTGTGCCAACCCAAGAGGGCTCGGGCCACCTCTCCTGCCTCCACAGCCAGCTGTACAAGGACCTGCGACCTGCGGGAGCCCAGAGAACTAGCTGCCTCCTCACGTGCGAGCGCCAGCCTGTGGGTCTGACCCAGCTCCTCTTGGTCATTCACAAGTGGCGGGTGGCCTAGAGAGCTGCTGCCACAGGACAGCGATCCTGGGTGGAGAGAGGTGTGGTGGGAGCTCTCTCCAGGGCAGTGGCCAGAGCCCCCAGCTGAAGCGGCAACGTGTCCTGTTCCCTTTCTGCAGCCCAGCACCTGCCACCACGTGAGCGCACAGCCTGGAACCTCTGTGAGCAAGAGGCAGCCTTTGCCACACACCACCCCTGCTGGTGTGTGGAGACCTCGGACTTCCAGCCTCCAGAACTGTGAGAAGTAAGTTTCTGTTGTTCATGAGCCCCTCAGTCTGCAGTATTTTGTTATAGCAGCCCAAACGGACTGAGACCATTGCACATGTCTGTGAATACATTAAAAACCACAGCATCAGGGCGGACGCAGTGGCTCACGCCTGTAATCCTAGCACTTTTGGAGGCTAAGGGGAGGATCGCTTGAGCTCAGGACTTCGAGACCAGCCTGAGCAAGAGTGAGACCCCCGTCTCTACTAAAACTAAAAATAAATTAGCCAGACAACTAAAAATAGAAAAAATTAGCTGGGCGTGGTAGTGCATGCCTGTGGTCCCAGCTACTTGGGGGGCTGAGGCAAGAGGATTGCTTGAGCCCAGGAGTTTGAGGTTGCTGTGAGCTAGGCTGATACCATAGCACTCTAGCCAGGGCAACAGAGCAAGACTCTGTCTAAGAACAAAACAAAAAAAAAACCCCACAGAATCATATACTCGATATGGATAAGGTGGATGGGATGGGGATTGGGGATCCCAAAAAAGCTGTGGAAAAAAATTTTAATACGTTTGACTGATCACCACTGGGTCTGTATTTACTGAGGATGCTAAGAATCTCCCTGTCATCTGGAATTTTTAGATAAATTTAGCCATATTTAAAGAGTCTCTGGTCTCCAATCTAAACCCCGCATTTGCACATGTAACCCTGAGCACAACTGCTGGGCCTTTGCTCGGCCCCGGGCTGGGCAGGACAGGGTGGGTGTGCTGTCTCCGGCCTGTGAATTAGGACACTCAGCACTCGGAGCCAAGCGACAAGCGGGACCCCACCTAGCAAGGCAAGTGGCCCCTGGAGCAGCGCAGGGGTTTCCTCACTGCAAACGCCGGCCATACCGCCCTTCATCAGTCTGATTAAAAAGGGGACATAAAACATGCGCCAGGGCTCAGGCCGATGGAGAAGCTAATTCCATCTCTGCATTCCGAGCCGTGCTGTCTAGGGGGCAAGTGGGCAAGGCCCTGCCCAGACAGGGGTTGGGCTGGCCTATACCAGGACCCGTGTCAGTTTTTGGGTTTGCTTCTCTGGACACAGGCACAGAGACAGAGTTCGCTGTCTCAGATGTGTTTTCCTGCATTTGATAGTTGCTGTCATGCAGGGCCAACAGGGCTGCCGAGAGCTCAGCACCGCCGGGGCCTTGGCGGCAACAGTCAAGAGCCATCTGGGAGGACCAGGGCTCCGGAAGGCCGGGCAGAAAGAGCAGAGGCGGCCAGCGGGGCCATAGGCCTGGTGTTTGAAACCAGCTCTGCAACTTCCTAGCCAAGTGACCTTTAGCAAGCTCCTGGTCCCTTCTGGGGGTCAGTTTCCTCCTCCATGAAAGGGGAAGAACAACATGAGCTGCAATCGGCAGTAGCAGGAAGGGCCTGGGCAGCACCGAAGCAGTCGGTTGTTTTCTAATGATCCCGATGGACCATGTGTGGACAGTGGCTGGAATATTTGCTTTCCCTGAATGCCTGGACCCCACCCGGGTGGGAACCTGTGTCTGGGCGGCACTTAGGCAGGACAGAGGATGACCAAGAGATGAACCAGGCTGGAGGTGGCAGAAAGAGCACGGGCTGTTAGAAATGTCCGAGCGCCTGAGAGAGCACATGAGCCAACGCCTTTTTGCAGTTCCCGATGAAATGGTGTCCTTTTTCGAGCAGAGAGTGGAGTGGGCTCTCCTGAGAAGTGACTTCAGAAGTGGGAGGCTGCTGCTGTGCAGCTGCTTCTCCAGACCCCCGGCGTCTTGGGCAGGTGGGCCTTGCCCGGCCCAGGCAGCCAGCTCCCCTGGATCCTGGAGGGGAACCCACGACAGCTGGATGGAGTCTGATGTCTGTGCCTCTCATCCCAGTCTGGACCTCTAAATTTAACCTGCCATCGGCCCAGCAGGCTGGAGGGCTTCCACTCTGTGACTAAATGCCACTTGGCATCCACTCTACTCACAGCCACGCTCCCTGCACATTTTCCTCCCCAAACTGTTACCCACAAACTCCCCGTCCTTGCTGAGCTGCGCACTGGATGAGGACTGGTATTCCTGAATGCCCTTGGCTTTGTGCTGGTGTGGTCCAGCTTGACTTTCTGCTCCTGCTGGTGAGGCCTGCACCCTGTTCTCCGTGCACACGTGTGTGCACGCACACACACCATGTCTCCCGTGGGCAGAGCTCAGGAGCCAACTCCACAACCAAAAGCCAAACCACGACAGTGAATGGCACCACCCAGAAGCCCTCTGGGTGGAGGGCAGCCAGCGAGGCCTGTTATGCAATTTCCTGCTTCAGTGTCTCAGACCCAGGAGGCCGGATGCAGGGAGCCGTCGGGCTGCTGCGACGTGGAGAACTCAGACAGAAACCAAACTCCCGAGCCCAGAGCGAGCGGGGGCTCCTGGTCCCCGTGGTGATGTGGAGAGGCCAGCACCCACCTGGAGGGTCGGCCTGAGGCCTGCAGTTGACCAGCCAGCCCCTCCTCAAGGGAATGAGATGGGCTCATCGTGGGCCTGAGAGAACTGACTGCACAGGGACTTTCAGAGCCCGGGAAGAGGAGCCTTCTTGTCCCGGGCACCCAGAATGGAGGGAGCCGAAGGCGTGGGGCTTTCTTGGTTTTGTAGATTGTTTTGTTTGTTTGTTTTTTGGTTTTTTGTGGGTTTTTTTTTTTGACAGTCTTACTCTGTCACCCCAGCTAGACTGCAGTGGTATCATGGGCTCAGGCCATCCCTCCTGCCTCAGCCTGCCGAGTAGCTGGGCTACACCTGGCTATGGGGCCTCCTTGATAATCACTGGGCACCAGACAGGTGCCCACAGGCTGTGAGCAGTGCTAAGAAGCTGGCTCTGCCTCCTCCTGGACGCGTGGCCTCGAGCAGCTTCCTGACTTCCACTCCCTTGGTTTCCTCATCTGCAAAATGGCGGTTGCAGTAACACCGCCCTTGGGGGGCTGTCATGAGGATTCAGTGTGTTCACACCCAGAAACAGGGCAGGGCAGTGTGTACACACCTCATCGGCCAGGAGGCAGCTACTCCAGGAAGCCGCATTTTCCATACACGGTAACTGGGCTCAGGGGACCAAGTGTCTTGTGCGAGCTCACACAAACAGCCTTGAAACATGGTCTGGCCTCAGAGCCCACCCCCAGGACCTCCAGGGCCCCCAGCCATCCTTACATAAGAAAGTTCTGATTGGAAGAAGAGGGTGTCTACTCCCAGTGCTCTGGGCCCCGTGACCCCCTCATCAGCTGCTGGCCGAGGGCAGGGCACAGAGCCGTGGCCCAGGCTGCCATTGTGCTGCTGTTTTCCACAGATCTGCAGTACGACCCAGGCTAGGGCCCAGTCTCCACTTCAACCATGCTGCCATAGGCGTTTCCAGTGTTTGCCATAAAGCCAAACCGCCCCATTTCCTAGCTTGTCCTCTAAGCCTGCCATCCTCCTCCGGGCAAGGGCACTTCTAGGCGTAGGACTGAGGTCCCAGAGCTACTCTGGCTGGAGCTGGGGCTGTGGCCAGAAGCAGGTGAAAGGCGTGGGGCATTCACGGCCTGCTGCCTCCTGTCTCCCTGGCCCTGAACACCAGGGTCCCAGCCTCAGCCCATCCTCCCTGCCCACCAAATATGCCCACCCCCACAGCCTGCCATACCCAGCCGGCAACCCCAGAATGGACGGCCACTTCAGAAACATCCAGATCCTAGCCAAGCCTACTTTAAAATTAAGTTTTATTTCTTTATGAATATTTGTGGGTTTTTTCTTAAAAAAAGGTTTATTTTACATTTTCGTTAAGAGTCTTGTGCCTCCTGGTAAGTGCATTGGTTTGTTTTCACAGTACTCTCCACGGCCGAGGACGATTCTTATTGCTGGAAGGAGTGAGTGTCCGTGCCATGGGGGGCTGGGGGGAGCGTCAGAGACCAGGGCAGGCAGGAGGCCAGGGTCTGCGCCCCCACATGAGGACAGAGGCTGAGGGACCAGACCCAAGCAGAGCCAAGCGTGCTTGGCCGGACCTGCAGCCTGAGGCATGTGGGGTGGAAGTCAGCCAGGGAGCAGGTGGGCTGGGGGCCCGCACGGGAGTGGGCGGTGGGGCTCTGGCCTCTGCCTCAATGTTTGTTCACACTCAAGAAATGCAGGTTTGGGGCCCCTTGGCTCCAGAGCAGCTCAGGACCCCTGCCTGTGCTCCCCAGCTCCACCTCCAGTAGGAACGCCTTTGTGATGCCCCAGCCCAGCACGACAAACCCCTTCCTGACCCCTGACAGGGCCCCGGCTCCTCTAGTGCAACAAAGACCTGAGTTGTATGGGGACCTCTCCCCAGGCAGGAGGCCAAGTCCCAGGCCGGCCCCTCCCCAGCCTGCCCTCGGAGGTACAGCAGGGACCCCGTGGTTCCGCCACTCAATGCTGCTTCTCTGGGTGGCGCGGCCTCCATCCTCACAAACAGGAACCTGCAGTTTCTGGCGGGGGAGGTCCCAGCCCCACCAAGGGCCCCTAAGCACCGCACCAGCCGGCCTCCGGCAGGAGCTGGGCTCCGAGACTAGCTGGCAGAGGCTGACTGGACGTTAAGCACCCCTTGAATAAATACATCACGTGGACGCAGGAGCAGGGCGAGGATTCAGGCACCCACACCCTCCCACGTTGTCACTGAGACTCCTACAAGTGGCTCATCTGCAGCAGAAATGGGGTATTTTTCTTATCCGACGGTGTTCTGTGCTTGAATATTATTAGTATGAGCGCAGCCTGGGGTGGGGCTGGGGTTTGGCAAGCTGGCAGCGGTGGCCCCGGGCAGAGCTGCGGGCAGCCTCCAGGCAGACATTGCTCAGGACCAAGGAAGTCCTGTGGCTCCAGCGGGAAGGTGGGTCCTGGGGACTGGCCACCTGATATCTGTCCTCACCTGACGCTGTCACTGTGCCAGACCAGCCTCCAGAGTGGCTGTGACACCTCTCCCCAGGCCCACTCAACCCTCCCAGCCCTGGGCCTGCGCTTATTCCTTTAAGGACATGAAGCAGAGGGTGGGCTGACTGCCCCCCAGACTTCCCGGATCAGGGACGCCTCGGCCCCCAGGCCTTCTGCAGCTGTCCTCTGCCTCATCACCGGTACTGAGAGCCTGTCCAAAGCCCCCACCCCACCCAGGAGAGCCTGGGAGCAGCAGCCCCTGAGAATGAGCCCTGTCCTGGCTCCTCTGCAGTGTGCTAGAGGACAGCCAGCCAAGGGCGCTGGGGCCACCAGTTCAAGTCTGAAAATGCTGTGCAGGGAGGGATGTGCATGCCTTTCTTGAGGGCTGGCCCCCGCACTTGGGACCAGTGTGGATGGAAGTGGGAATGCCACACACTTAGAGGATGGTCCAGGGACCCATCCGTGGGCAGGTCCTGAGGGCAGAGAGGGTGAACATCCCCTGGGCCCAGCCGGGACGCACAGGACTCTCCATCCCTCCTCCTAGAGCCGCCCAGGGCAAGTTAAGGCTGCGGAGAAAAGAAAAGCAAAAAAGAGGAGGCCACTGGCAGACCTGCCCCCCCCCAGAGCTCACAGCGCCTCTCCACGGGGCGGGGGGGGGGGGCTCTACCCGGGGGTGGACAGAAGGGGCTGTTGGGCAGAGTCTGCCTGTGGTTTTGTTTCTGCTGAAAGGAAAGAGTAAGCAGCTGGTCTCAGGTCTGAATCTCCATCCTCCCCCTTCTCCCAAGAGGAGCGGGCGGGCTCAGGGGATGCCCTACCCGCCCCTCCCTGCGCTCGCGGCAGATGGAAAGTCCCGCAGAAGAGATCCTGCTTTTCTGTGTCTCCTTCTTCCTTTGAATTCAGCTTAAGGCAAAAGTTTGGCAAAGCAAGTCTACGTAAGGCCTCATGACGGAGGATGAGGGAGCAGTGTGGGAGGCTGACCGGCGACAGACCCCCACCGTGCAAACATGGACACGGCAGTGGCAGCCAGGCCTCCCGAGTAGCCAGCTCCTCCTCCTCCCGCCCTGAACCTCGTAAAGAGGGATTTAAAAAAAGAACTGGAATACCAGTGTCTCGGGGAATCTGTGAGAAAAGGAAAGGATGGGGGACCAGAGGTGGCCCTGGAGGGCGCACGCGGGGGTCTGTCAGTCCCGCGGGGGTCTTCCCCTCTGCGCGAGGCCAGCCCGGGGCATGAGCACAGTGAGAGCCGCCCGCTGAGAAGGTAGGATGGTTGTATTTTGCTGAATGACTGCAGAGCACGTTTGGGTTTTGTTCTGAGCAGTATTATTATTTGTGAGTCTAATCTAGCGGGTCACCCTGACCGTTACCGGTGCTTGGGTGGGATCACCACCAGTGGCTGCCCGTACTTGGGGCGCCACATGAGGACCTGGGCATCGTTGGCATTGGGCTTGACCAGAGCGCTGGGCGGGATGGGCTCGTTCTTGCTCAGGATTTTGGGCTGGTCCTGGGCGATGGGCTCCCGTAGCCGCGCACGCTGGCCCAGGGGCCGGTGGGGGTTCACGTCGATGCTGAGCTGCATGCGCCAGTGCAGCGTCTGCAGGACGATCATGTCGTTGGTCGAGGTGTTGGTGGCCACCAGCCACGTGATGAAGCTCTGGTCCCGGTAGATGTTGGTCAGTTTGGCCACGTTGCTCTCACTGACCGGCACAGCCCACGTGACACTGGGATAAAAGTTGTCATTCATGCTGATGATGAATTTGGAGTCTCTCTTGGTGGGGCCCACGATGGTGCACGTCTCCGTGGTGTTGCCGTACCAGGGGTAGTTCACCCCGTCTGAGTCGCTGATGGCCTCGATCTTGCCCTCCTGGAGGTCGGGGAGCTCCCAGCTGGACCTGGGGACAAGGAAGGCCAGTTCACTCACTCAGTCACTCAACAAGCGATTTCTGTGTTCCATAGTGGGCCAGGACCAGGGCCAGGGGCTGTCCTGGACCCTGAGAATAGAATGAACACCCTTTTGCACTTACCTTCTGGGGGGAGGTCAGACAGACATCCAGTATCAGGTTGGGTGAGTGGGGGCTCCCCCGGATACAGGCCCCTCAAAAGCCACATGCCGTTCCCTAGCACCATCCCAAATCAGACACCCCCTGGGACCAGCGTTCCCTCTTCAGCCCCGGAACCATTTTAGACCAGGACTGGATCCCAAGTGGGACCTGGGGCAGCCCCAGCTTGTCACTCAGAGGAGCCTAGTGCTGGTCAGCAGGAGTGAACCCTGACACGCACCTGGCACCAGGCTGAATGCTGCACCCCCAGCCCATGTGCCAACACCGGCACCACGGCCTCCAGACGCTGGTGGGATGGCCACAGGCAGCCTAGCACAGCCCTGCGCCTTGGTTAAGGTGGTGGCGGTGGGCTCTGAGGGGCTGGGGGACTCTCCCAGGCCACACAGTGTGTCAGGGTGGGCCTGGATGGGGACACATGTTGGCCTGGCCCCAGCCCTAGAAGATGAGTTTCCTTCTCCAGTTTTAGGGGCTGAAAGAGGCTAGAGCCCAGTGGCCTTGAGTCAACATATCTGGGAATGATTCTTGGCCCCTTGCTGACCAGCATGTGACCTTGGGCATATGCCCACCCTTTCTGGGCTTCAGTGATCTCACCCCTACATCCCCTCCACCTTGCCCAGGCCAGAGCCAGCACCAGGAGGGTCCCGGGGCCAGGGGCTGCCCACTTTCCTTTCTGCTTGCATCAGAATTGCTCCTGCCCGGTGGGCCCCCTTTTTTGGAGCACTAGAACCAGAGGAGACCTGACTGGGGCCCTACTGCCCAAACGCTGCACTCAGTCCCGGCCTGGCTGGTCGGCAGAGGGCTTTGCTGCAGCGGTTGGGCCAGGGGAGCCTGCAGTTCAGCTACCAAGGCCGGTCCAAATAGAGATGCCGCTGCCCAGCACATGGTCAGACTGACTTTCTTTTACCTGTGGGGGCCCCAGGGTGGCCTCAGCCCACCCCCCCCAGTGACATGAGCCCCTAGGCAAGGTCCCACCCCCACTAGACCCCAGACTCGTCACACACCCCGGGGTCACCGAGGGCAGGACCTCCCCAGCCTGTAATTGGTGGCTGTCAGCATCACTGTCATCACTGCTGCTGTTATAATAATAACCCTCAGACAGAAGACGGCCAGCCAGCCTGTCCCAAGTTGCTCTGGGGACATCCAATCCCACGCTCCCGTGGGAAGCGGACACACTGGCATCCGGGGAGCCCACCCCAGGCTGTGGGGCTCCTTAGCCTTACAGACTCACAGACAGTCGTCTCTACGGGAGAGAAGTGGGGGCTGGTGACTTTTCCAAGGAGATCTGGCTAAGCAGTGGCGCCTGGGACCCGGGGGCCTGGCCTGGTCCGTCCCGAGCACACTGAAGCTCGGGACACCCTGAGCCAGGGCGCTGTCTGCACACCCGCGTGCGCAGGGTGCTCTCCAAGAACCGACGTCCTTTAAAAATGCATTCTGTCCCCAGCACTGTTCACAACAGCCAAAGGTGGAACCCCAGAGTCTATCGGCAGATAAAAGGGTGAACAAAATGTGGTCCTGCCACGAATGGACTTTTTTTCAGCCTTAAAGAAGGAAATTCTGACCCTTGCTACAACACGGATGAACCTTGAGGACATTATGGTAAGTGAATTAAGCATAACACAAAATGACAAATACTGTGTGATTCCACTTATATCAGGTACCCAGAGTAGTCAAATTCGTAGACTAGGAAGTGGAAGGGAGGTTGCCTGGGCCTGGGGGAGGCGGGTGGGCAGTGAATGTTTCCTGGGGACAGAGTTGCAGTTTGGGAAGATGAAAAAGTTCTGGAGAAGGACGGTGGTGATGGCTGCACAACAGTACGAATGTGCTTGATGCCGCTGAACTGTACACTTAAAAATGGTTAAAATGGCAAGTTTTATGTTGTGTGGGCTTTACCATAATAAAAAACGCATTCCTCTACTGAAATGCGTCCTCCCTGCCCGGCCCCCGAGGGAACCTGGCAGCAGCTCGGCCTCACCCGTCTGAAGCACCAGCAGTCCCTGAGACCTGCGGGTCCCCACGGCAGTGGGTGGGGGGATGACAGGCCTGAGCCTGCGGATCCTGTCCCCAGGTAGACAGGGAGAAGGACCAAGGCCCGGGCCTGACTCTCCTCAGCTGGTGCCTCCCGGTTCAAGAAGAAACAGCCACCCTGTCCTCTCACAGTGCCTTCACCCGCTTGGGAAAGTTTTTCTTTCTTTCTATTTTTTTTTAAAAATGCCAAAAGCAAAGTTGCAAAAGGAACTTTGCTCCTGCCGTGGCCCCTTTCACTTCTAAAGAGCTGAAGGCCTTGTTTTGGGGAGTGGGCTTAGCACCAGCATGGCCCCTCTCAGACCCCAGCCTTGGGGTTTCCTTTCCTTTCCCCAGCCCCAAAATGCCCAAGCCCTGGCTCAGTCACAGACAGGTGATGATTCTCCTGAGCTGGCAATGGCAGTGTCTCACGTGGAGTATCACTCAGAGTCCAGACCAAGGGCATCGGTTTTCAAACCATCACAAGGCCCAGGTGGGCCTCCCCGTGGTCCTGGCCGCAGCCCGGCCCTGGCGACGAGTTCTGTGCCCAAGTCTCAAACTCTGCACTCTAACCTGTAGGCCCTGATAACCCCACCTGCCCGCCTGCCGTGTCTGTGAAGAGCAAACGCATTAAGGCACGCTGCCTGGCATCCTCAGTGGCACTACGTGGAAACTTCTAGAAACTGTTTGAGGGTGGCTGTGTCAGTTAGAGGTGTGCCTATTTTTTTTTCTTGCAAGCGTGAAACAAAGTTTATTGAGGAAGGACAAGATGGGTTCACCACAGAATGGCGAACGGACCCCTCTGTCGTAACCAAAAGGCTGAGAGGTATGCATGCCCTTTTTAACTTCGTTGCGTTTTCAGGTTACACACACGCTCAGAGTAATGTCCCACATGGTTCCCCCGCCTCTGTAAGACCTCCTGGTGTCTGTCCCGCAGTGACCTTGAGCGTCAGGCCAACCCTCGGGTCTCGGCTAGAAGGGGTGGAGGGGTGAACCCAGACCCCAGCCCTGCACACACGGAGCCTCCTCCACACCTGGCACTGGACGACAGAGCCCCTACCCCACGGCGCCCACACACCCGGCGCCATGCTGGCACACAGGGCTTCATCAAAGGTCTGTTTGGAGTAGGGGGCTTGTGAATAAGTTGAAACGCGCCTGGTCCCCGCCCCCTCCCCGAGTTCCCAGACTTTGATCCTATCGCCACAGCCACCTTCTTCCCAGACCCTAGGGTGTTTTGTGTCGGTCCTGGTGTGGCTGAGGGACAGGCATGGAGCCCTCCCAGGTCTCTCCTGTTACCTCTCACTGGCCCCTGCTGGCCTTCAAGGCAAGACCGGCCACAGAACCCGTGGGTCTAGCACAGAAGACAACGCAGAGCTCCTGTTCAACACGGCGACAGCAGACCACTGACCATGCAGGGCGCAGGGCGACTGCCCAGTCTGTGAACCCAGCAGGCCGCTGGCATACCCCGTCCTTGTCCTCCTAGGTGTGCAAACCCAAAGGACAGCAGGCAAGTCCAGGCTAGAACCTGGCCTCAGGATGCTTTCTGGCTCCCGCTTCGAGTCTCAAAGGTCCTGTCCTGCTGCGGCCCCACCATCACCCACCCAGAGAACATCCGCAGGCACCTGCCATCGACACTGGCCATGAAGCCATGAAGGGGATGGACAGAGTGGCTGGCCTGGTCTGCAGCGATGGGGACCCCGTGCCCCCACAGCCAGCACCATCCCTGAGCCTCCCTCCTGCCCCAAGGAGGTCCCCTTCTTCTCTGTCCCCACCCTGGCCTCACCCCTCCCTGGGCTCCCCACCTCCTACAATCTGTTCTCCTCCCAGAAACCCAAGGGATCTTTAAAACACAAATCTGATCAGTTGCTCCAACCCTCTTAAACCAAACCTGCCATGACTCCCCATTCCCCTTAAAGCCAGATGCAGCTTAAGTCCAGAGCCCCACACGTGCACGTACACTCACACAGGCGCACATCCTCCCTGGGCTCCAGACCCACCAGGCATTCTCAGCTCCTCTCGTGGGCCATGCCCTTCCATCTCAGGGCCTCCTCCTGGGGGCAGCGTCCCCCCACCCCCCCACACTCCCGTCCTAGTTAGTAGCTGTTCATCGCTCAGCTCTGGAGCCACCACCCCAGAGACGCCTGCCTGGACCCTTCACACTGGCCAGGTGTCCCTGCTTTCGACACCACTGGCTCCTCCTCCTGCTGCTCCATGGCCCACACACGAGGGTGAGTCGATGACTGTGTGCTCATTTGCTGTCAGTCTCTTCCCCAGACAGACCACAAAGCCGGGAGGGCAGGGCCAGAACTGCTGTCCTCTTCACCACATGTCCAGGATTTGTCACAGCGCCAGGCCCAGAATCAGGCACAATCAATGCTGTGGCCTGGATCAATGTCAGTTAGCAACATGCTGGGTCTCCCCCAGCGTCCTGAGCCCTCAAGGGGTCCCTGTGAGGAGCCTGGGGACCCCAGATTGGTGCCTCTGCTGGCCCTGCAGAGCTGCAGCTGCAATAGCCACTCGCAGGGTGGGCAGTCACTTCAGCACAGTATGCTCCTGGCACAGTTGCGCCTGCCACATGCATGGAGTGCATTTTAGAGGAGACTTGGGGAAGTTAGAAGCCAGGTTCAGGGTCACACAATTGGGAAACAACCAGGCCAAGGCCCACAGCCTGAGCCGGCTCTTACTCACCTTCCTCTGACAGAACCTCGCCCAACACACACGCCCAGCCCTACACACACACACACACACACACACACACACACACACACGGAGCAGCATGACCAACAGAAGAGCCTTTACTGGAGGTCAGGGATGGGGTTGAGGCTGCCACCAAGGGGACAACAACTCAGTGTGGGTGGGGGTCACCCTGTGGGGTGACCCCAACCCAGGGCTCCAGGCCCAGCCTGCAGCCAGAAGCTGGCCCCACAAGAAGGCCTTTCTGTACAAGGTGACGGAAGCCAGGGACGGCCAGAGGCTTTGGAGGCAGGTATGTCTCAGAGTGAAGGGATGTGACTTGCCACCTCCATGACCTTGGACCAAGCTGACAGGAGCACCCCTTTCCCTATTTTATCAGGAAGAGTGGCCCAACGAGGGTTCTGGTCTCTTCTCACAGCAATGGCTTGGTCCTGCACACCAGGCAGGGGGCCTGGGCCTGGGACTCCCCGCCAACGTGAGCAAAGCCCCCTCCAGCCCTGGGATCCCCATCTCTCTTCCCAAAGTCTCTGGGTCCCCAGGGCTCTCTCTATGAACCCCCAGGCCATGGGGCTGGAGTTCAGGACTCTAGAGCAGGAAGATTCAAGTCCACTTTGTCTCAGGGTCAAGTGTACCAAACATCACATCTCCTTCTTCATTTTGATCCTGTCTACACATGGCCTGTATTCTTACTCGCTTAATTTTTTTCCTTAAAATTAATCACTTTTTTAAAAACTCAACTAAATTTAGTCTCTTTAGTCTCCTCTAAGAAACATCTTTGGAATAATGGGTTGGATATGCTAGATATATAGATAGTGAGATAGAAAGACAGATAGATAGATTTTCTTTCTTTTCTTTTCTTTTCTTGTTTTGAGACAGTGTCTTGCCCTGTAACCCGGGCTAGAGTGCAGTGGCGTCATCATAGCTCACTGCAGCCTCCAACTCCTGGGCTCAAGTAAGTGATCCTCCCAAAGCACTGGGATTACAGGCCTGAGCCACTGTGCCCAGCCCAGATATTATAATTTGGTAGAATTTGCAAAAAAGTACACATTCTTTAAAAGTTTGACAGTTTTGTAGATACTGAAGCTCGAGAGCCCCCATCCCACACCAGATGCACAGGGATCCTGGTTTCCTGCTTTCCTCCCCAGGCTGCTGGCTGCCCCTTTGTCCCTGCCACCACTGGGTCACTAGGCCCCACTCTCCAGCAGGGCAGGGTCTGGAGGTTAAAACCTCCCACAGGGCCTGTTCCTGGGCTCCCCCCAACAACACCCCCCCAACCCCCCCTCCTTTCAGCTCCGGGCCACCCTCCCCCTCCCTTACCTCACCCCTCTTAACCCAGGCCACAGCCCTGGGCCCCTGGGCTCCAACACATGCAGGATAGATCAACAGTGCCTTTCAATTTCAGTTTTTAGTTATAAAATATTTGCTTTTGGTTTCAAAAAAAAAAAAAAAAAGCACGCCAGAAAGAAGGGTATAAAGTGAAAACCGAAAGCCATGGTGCCCTCCCCCGCTGAGGTTCCGCACCACATTCTACTGGGTAAACATCCTTCTAGACCTTGCTCTCTGCATACACACAGGATACATACCCAACATTAGTGTTTTCAATAAAACAGGTTCCTACTCTGCATATTTTTTACAACTTTTTTTAATGTAACAATATATTAAATAGTATTTTCCCACACGGGAACATCTACAGCTCTGCCATGGCATATTGTGTGTGCAGACAGACCGTCACTTCACCCCTGTGCAGGGACACTGGAGTGGTTCGTGGCTTTTTGCTGGCAGGAACATGCTGCAGTTAACACCCTCACACGTGTATCTTTAAGTACAGTTCTTCCGTGCACATGTTCCTTAATTCATCTGTTCAGAAGACTATTTTTTAGATGCCTCTGACACGCCAGGCCCTAGACGCTAAAACGAGAAGCGCCAAGGCAAAGGCCCCACACCTGCAAGTTGTAGCCGGCACCGCCAAGCTCACCGCATAGGAGCTGCCTAAACTGTGCCCCCGGAACTGTTACAGCAAGTGGTCCCGAGGACAAACCGAGCAGCACACGGAGAGTCGGAGAATCAAGGTTTATTGGCCGCGGGCTCAGAGGGGTCTTGCCAACAAATTCTGAGCCCTGTCTACCCAATTTTTCCCACTTTTATTAAGTTGGGGTGATCCAAGGGATGGGGTCTCCGGTGACTAATGCCCGCCAGGTAATAGGTTAGGTTAGTTGCTGCACCACGTAATAGGTTTAGTGTTATGCTGATGTACCAGGTAACAGGTTTAGTGTTATGCTGATGTACCAGGTAATAGGTTAGTATTATGCTAATGTCCAGGTGTTAGGTTAGTATTATGCTAATGAAGGTCTTCCGTGAGGGGTGGGGGTCTCCGGTGGCTGCTGTGCTAAGTAATAGATGGGGGTTTTCCTTATCACAAGGATCGGTAAGGAGTCTCCCCTCTGATCAGCAAGAAAAGGACGTGGGCATTTAATTTGCCATTTCCCTAATTACTACGGCCATCGGTGCCTTCCCACACGTCTCTGGGAACAGCCAGAGGTGGCTTGGCCAGGGCAGGTCCAGGGGGAGTTTTCCTTGGGCTGCGCCGTCCCCCCCACTTCCTCCCACCCTAAAGCCTTGAAAGAGGGACTTCCCTCTCCCACCCACACCGCCCTGGCCTCCGCCAAGGCCCAGCAGATGGGGGAGGCCACCTTCCGGTCACAGAGAGGAAGCCTCGTCCTCCATTGTTCTGTGCAGAGCCTGAACCACAGGCCCCGGCTTCAGGAAGAGGCCACGTGGTCACCAGGGACATTCCTCCATGGCCTGTTCCCAGATCTGCTGGCTCCAAGCAAGCCTCCTCCAGCAGCAGCTTCAGGCCTCAGAGGCTGTGTCCTCATCATAAAATGAGGACCTCCTGAGGTCCAGGGAGGACACTCAGAGACAGCGGGTGGAAAGGGGTCCCAGAGCAGCTGTTCCCAGCATCACCCCAGCAGCACAGGACGGCCCCCCGCCCAGGCCCTGCCCCTCTCCCACCTGCCTCTCCTGCACTATGGCAGCAGCTTCCAGCATACATCTTGGCCGGAAAGACCCTCAGAGGTCTCATGGCCCAAGACCCGCGTGCTGCGGACAGGGACTTGAAACCCAGGAGTAGGGGGAGGTAATAACTGCAGCAACATACAGCAATCTTTATGCTGACTCTCCGACAGGTATCACATAATGAACAATCAATCATTAGCCATTCATAAAGATGGTATGGATGGCTGCCGCGGACTGAGTGCAGCTAGGCACCAGGCACTGGGCTAAGCGCTCACTGTAGCAAACCCATGAGGGAGGTACCAGTATTCCCATTTCATAGATGGGAACAGTGAGGCTCGGGAAGGTTAAGAGACCGGCCCAAGGGTGTGGAGCTGAGATCCACATCCTGCTAGACACAGGCACAGTGAGGTGGTACTGTCAACCCAAAGAGACCTGCCCCTTGCCCCCAAGTCTGCCCTTTGGCAGAATTCTTGGCCTTGGCCATGGGCCAAGTTCCCTGGGGGCTCCCAAGAAGGGCAAAGCAGGGATAACGTGGAATATCTCCCACACAGGAGAGAAATTGTGACTTGTCACTTAGAAGACTCTTGCCAGCTGACAGGTGGCAGTTGAGAATTGCGGGGGACAGGCTGTGGAGGCAGGTGTCTCCAACAATTTGGAGGGGGGGTGGCTTTTAAAGCGCTGTGGGTTGGACCCAAAACCATATAGAATCCTGAAGCTGGCACAGAGAAGCTCACCCTTTCCCAGCGCGTGTCTGGAAAGTCAGGGTATTACTGAGGTGGTGGGGTTTTTATTGTTCCACTTTAAATATTTCAAACCCAGAATGTCATTCTAACCAGTTCTCCTCCTGGCTTAGAGATTAATCTCAGGCAGGGATAATGTTTGGGGGTATTATGGATTTCAGTTAAGTATTTGGAATTAATGTTTTGAATACAAGCCCATTTGTAAAGAACCAAAGCCCTAACCTACTCCTGGCCACCTGGCTGTCCCCTCCTCAGGCCACTAAAGCCCAGTGCCCGGGTTTCATTTTAATGATTCAAACTGTCTGGGTTGAGTCCAGCGGTTCTCACACCCCTCCCAGGGGACATTGGGCCCTGTCTGAAGACACTTTTGACTGTCACCACGTGGGGGAGGTGCTCCTGGCATTAAGTGGGCAGAAGCTCAGCACCCTGCCATACACGGGACGCTCCACCCCACTGCCCCATGTGAAGAGCTGTCCCAGCCTGGGCCAGGCAACGCAGCAGGACAAGTCTAGGCTGGCTGAGGTTTCTGGTCAATCTCACCGAATCACAACTCACCACTCCACTTTCTTTCATGCCACAGGGCTTAAAACTAAAACAGTACTTATCACAGGAGGTGGGGGTCGGGAAGACAAGAAGGGTCTTTGAAATGCCTCCTAAATGCTTCTATTTCCAATCAGGAAGGAGCCACATCCAGGCTTCCCCGCGTTTGTTTCCAGGGGGCGTGGGCTGAATCCAGCACTCTGCTCAGGGCTCCTCGGCAGTTCGGTTCCTTAGCATGGTTCTGCTGAATAGTGAGGCGTGGTCAGCAGCCCCCACCTCTGCGTTTCAGCCACAGGATAGTCACCTGCACCTGTCCTCTCACTGAACCTCACAGCGGCCTGTGGTGAGTCCTGGCCTTATCCTCACTTACAGATGACAAAGCGGAACCTCTGAGGCTGCCGAGTCACGGCCCAGAGCCAGCACTGGTCGTGGCTCTGCCTGACTGCCCCGAGCGCCCTCCCAAGAAGCCTCAGACTCGTCCTTTCCCTGGAGCTGGTCATATCTCAGCTGGGAGTACACACCTGGCCTGGGACCCAGGGAGAATGGGCTGGGTGCGGCCCAGGGGCCCAGTGCTGCAAGAGATGTCCAGAGACAGGGAGGGAGCAAAGGGAACCGTTGGGCAAGTTGAGAGCAATGACGATGGCCCTGAGCCACCGTAAGATGGGAACTGTTCGTGACTGATGCCATTTTTAAATGTTTACAAGTCAGAGAGCGGGCCCTGTGTGAAAGAGGAAGACCAGGGCTGGGGAGAGAATTCGGTGCAAGGAGTAGTTGACATGGGCTGGTCCTAGTACTGTAGTTGCAGCCACTCCTGTCTGATAGAATAACAGTCACAGTAACGACAACGTGAAGGACGATCACCGCTTGCATTCAGTATTCACCGCGTGCTTGGCGCAGTGCTGATTGCTTGGCAAATGCTGTCTGAGTAATTCTCCCAGTGAGCCACAGGGAAGGGACTATTCTTAGCCCCAGTTTGCAGATGAGTAAACCAAGGCTCAGAGTGGCTAAGGGGCTTGCCTAGGGTGGCACCCTGGAAAGTGGCAGAGCCTGGCCTCCCGCCCAGGTCTGCTTGACTGCAAAGTCTAAGTATGCACGAGGCTCTTCTAACCAGGAACTGGGGACTGGCACAGTCAGGGCAAGGTCATCTCAGGTTCCTGACTCTCAGGCCTGGATCCTGCCACAGTGCCAGAATGTACTCAGAGCCATGAAATGGAGAATGAGGCCTGCAGCGCCTGAAGACATCTGCAAGCTCCTGTGTACAGACAGGGAAACTGAGGCTCCGGGTCAGGGAGAACCCAGGCTATACCTCAGCCAGGCCTGTTCCCTCCCCACCACACACTGCATAGGTCTCACTAGAATCCCAAGTTCAAAAGAACTCTCTGGCTTCCCTACCCCTTCTAGGGAAGGAGTGAGGCTTAGCCTAAAACCCCTAAAAAAACCTTTGTTTCTTAACAACTGTCCTGGGTGCCTTGCAAAGCCCGAGGAGGTTTCTGAGCTTAAGACTTCTTAGAAAAGGTCCTCAGTAAATAACTTAGAATCATGTTTCCCTTCTTGGAATGGAAAGGCAGCCCCCCCACCTGGACTGGATTAACAGCTGCTCTTGAGACGTGAGGGGCTCGGCACAGAAATCAGGTTGGGGGGGGGAAGCAGGCGCCTCCGGACATGGCCACGTTCACCCCTTTGGCCGCGCATCGGTACACCCTGGTTTTAAGTTTTGGCCTGATCCTCCTGTTTCTCTTACAACTTCGGAGTCATTCAGTGGAGAAGCCTCAAGATCTGGTGCCTGGCCATCCTCCACCCCTCTTGTTTACAGGTGGCCTACGAAGTTCTGAAATCAGCGATAAGCTCCAACTCCTGGGGGAGGTGTCCCCTCTCTTCCTCACTTGCAAAACCGGGAAGTGATGCTGCACAGGGTGGGCATGCAGAGAGAGGCTCTGGGAGTTAACACAGCCAGCCACGGCGGTCAAATTGAGGGGCTCCCTCTCGGGGCCCACCTACCCACAGGGTCCTCATGCTCGGAAACAGCTATTTTCACCACCGCTGTCTTAGGGTGACTCTTCAAGTTAAGTCACTTTTCCCTTTGTCTACTGCTGCTCTTTCCACTTTAGGATGGCCTTCCCTGGGGTCAAGGAGCATGCCAAAAAAGAAGCCCCAGGGCTCCACTGTCCTCACAGAGACCTACAACATCCTAGGAGCATTCCAGAGACCAGGCTGCAGAGAAGAGGCCAGTGGGCTCCTCTTTGCTGGTCCTAGTTAGGGCCCCACCAGAGGGACACTGGGCACTGATATTTGACATCTGCATAAAGTGGCCTTCTGCCTTGAAGACAGAAAACTCTACATTGCAAAGCAAACCAGGTTGCTAAAACTAACGGCACTCTCAAACACAGCGCTTTTGGAACAGCGAAGCATCCCCCAGGTCCTGATGTGCATTTGAGAATGCCAGAGAGAGAGACAAAAACCACAAAGCCCCGTATAAAGAAGTCTAGGGGCTTCAGAGGGCCCCGAGTGTCTGCCATGTGCCCCACGGGGCCTGAGCCTGGGGGGCAGAGCTGCAGCCTCTCTGGTGACCCCTGACGGTACTGACACTCCTAGGGCAGATGGCACACTTGCTTTGCCAAAGGGGCATGAGAGGAATGTTCCTCTGCTTTCTCGGCATCTTGCAAGGAAGGACATAGGCACCCCAGGGGCCAGAGACAGTGGCAGGGTAGGTCCTTGAGCCATGACCCCAATATGGATCAACAGGCAAACCCTCCAGAGAGTCACCTGGGCAAAGAAGACTCAGAGGCCACTTCCGTCTCTGCCTATAGCTTCCCTCTGGCCCATGGAAGGCCCCTCTCTCCATGTATCTACACCCTCCCCCCAGGCCTCCAAGCTCGGCCACCCTCGGCAGTCCCCAAAGCTTGCTCCGGGGCAGTACTCACATGCCCTGCTCGCCATACTGGTTGTAGAACTCCATGTGACTGCACGCCTGAATCCAGCCAACGATCCACGTCTCCTTCTTGGGAATGGGCGGCATGACCACCTGGGCCGAGGCCCGGAAGTGGGGCGTCCGATAGCGGAGCACCACGCTGGAGGACTCGTCAATGCTGGTGGGGACGGGGTCGATAGAGGCTTTAACATCAATCACCGTGATCCCTTCCCGGAAGACTCTGGCTTTGCCTCCGATGCTCTGAATACAGCCCATGGCACACAGGACCGCTCTGATCTCCAGGCAAGGCCAGCAGTCCCAGAGAAAACCAGGCATTGAAAGGATGGATGCTGCCGGACCCAGTGCACACAGCGCTGCTCTCCAATCTAAATCTCAAGACGGATATCCATAGGATAGAAAACTCACAGAGTGTAGGGGGGCTGCATATCACTACCGCGGCCTGTTTATAAATAAGGGTTTTGCTGCATTTCAAGAGCCCTGGGCTCTCTCTTCTTCTCCTAGCAGTGGACAAAAATCACCGATATTCTTTGGGTTAAAAAAAGAAAAGTTTGGAGTTTAATGCATAATCATGTTGTTCTGACACCCGACGCTTCTGTGCCTCACACGCGGGGATGGCAGCCCGGAGCTCTCCCTGAAGTCTTCGGAGGAAGAAGGCGAGCGCTGGCTGACACATAAATAAGGAAGACTCGGTCCCCGCGCGGTCGCGCCACCCTCGCTGCAGAAGCCCGACTTCCTGCCCTCCGGCCTTCCGCACGCGCTCCCTCCGGGAACAGCTCGCGGCCGCTCGCCCGGCGGGGCCGCGGCAGTGGAGCAGTTTCTGTTCAATCCGCGGGGTCCGGGCGCGCTCGGGGAGGGGCGCCCACCCTTGGCTTCCAGCAGGCGCGCTCTGGGCTTGGGCCACTCGCCGGTGCCGGAGCAGCGCGGCGCGGGTCCCTGTCGGCGCTCACTAGGGGCGCGGGCTGGACGCCCCCACGCGGGCGCCGCGTCCCCCTCGCCGCTGTCGCTGTCGCCGCTGGTCGCCGTGCGAGGTCCCGGGGCTGCGCTCGGGACGCCTGGCTTGCCGCGGCCGCCGAGGACCTGGTGGGAGGTGGAAGGGACAGGGCGTCAGGCCGGCCTCTAAGTTCAGCCGAACTTTGCTGGGGGCGCGCGCGGGGGCGGCGACGCGTGTGCTCTGAGCTCAAGCTGCGGAGCTGACGGCGCAGCTCTGGGCGGTCTCCCCGGAGGCGGCGCTCCCCCCCACCCGCCCCGTCAGTGGCGGCCGCAGGACCGCGCGCACCAGCGAATAATCGCCGCC
Source organism: Lemur catta (assembly GCF_020740605.2). Lineage (NCBI taxonomy): Eukaryota > Metazoa > Chordata > Mammalia > Primates > Lemuridae > Lemur > Lemur catta. Next base: position 5,105,186 of record NC_059137.1, on the reverse strand, counting down.
CGTGACATCTCCGCTGACACCCTCCTGCCTCCTGCCCGGGGGCGGGGTGAGGGGGCGACCGGCTGCCACTGCAGTGGGCGGCGAGGACTTGCCCTGGCACTGCTCCCACCGCCTCGCCGCCAGTGTTAGGCGCCCCTTCCCAGCCCGGGACCCTTTGGCCCCCGGGGCCAGCAGTGCCACCCCTAGGCCGGTCTGATCGGGCGCGCGCCCCTTCCCGGGCCGGGGTCCGCCGACCCCCGGAACGCGCAGTGTCCCCGCCTCGCCGCGTCGGGCACCTCTGTCCCCTCTCGCCAGCCGCGAGCGGCCCCAGATCCCCGCGAGTCGGGCGCGCTGGCCGCTGCCGGGGAACTTTTGCGCGCACGCCCCCAACCGAGCAGCGCCGCCGACTCACCTGCCCCTCGGGCCGCTCCGCGTGCCTGGACCGCCGCCCTCCGGACGCCCCTCACCCCGCCGCGGGCACGTTCTCGGGGCGCCCCCCCTCCCCAAGGCAGTGTCCCCTGGATCTACTGGGGTCTGGGGACGGCGTGGGCGCCCTGACCCCCACCCTCTCCTGGCTCGGGGCTGCTGGGGGTGGCCGGGGGCGGAGAGCTGAGGCTCGGGGCTCTCTCGCCCCCACCCCGCGCCTCCTTATTTTACGATCATTGTGAGTGCGCTGTCGCCGCTCAGCCCCGCGCCGCGCCGCAGCCGCCTGGCGCGCCCCGCGCTGCCTCGCTCCGCTGCGGCATCGGAAAGGCAACCAGGTCAAACTTTGCAGAAACTCGGCCCCGGCGCCCGCCGGCCCCCGCACCCGCTCGCAGCCCGCGCACGCAGGGACCGCCGCCCGCTCGCCGGCCCCGCGGGGATGCAGGTCCGCAGGCGGCGGCGGCGGCGGCGAGCGCCGCCTCCTCCTCCCCGCCCGCTCGGCTCTCCACCCTCGCTCCCCGCACCAGCCCGCCCTCCCCCTGGTAATCCCTCGCTCCTCTCCCCCTCTCCCTCTCTGCAGCTGCTGGGGAGCTGAGCCTCTCCTCGCAAAAACGACATTTCCTTTTTGGCTGTCCCCAGGAATTCTGGGTAGTGTAGTTCCGCTTCTGTCTCGGGTCCAGGTGGGCTGCTCCCCGTGCCCTTTGAACTCCACAGGTAGGAGGCTCTCTGGGACTCGGAGTTCGCGGGGAAGGGCTGCACTGCCCTAGGGCCCCTGGCTGCAGGTGGACAGCAGCTGGTGGAGACAGTGATGGGGCTCTGGCAGGCTCCAGGGCTGGGAAGGTTGGGGTGAGGGGTGTGGGGATTGGGGAGAGGTTGGTCCCTCCCTGCTGGTCTGCTGGCGCCCTGACTGGTGGTCCACCTGTTGGGCTAAACGGTGTGATCAGTGCAGCACAAGCATCTTCATTTCATCCCCCATCAGCCACCCCATGCAGGGAGGCCTGTAATGACATGTGTTTCACAGAGGAGGTGTCCGAAGCTGGGAGGCTTGGAGACTTGCCCAAGGCCCCAGCTGGGCAGGTGTCCCAGCTCATGCTGGGACCCTAGAGGTCCAAGTGTCAAGGTTCAAAAGGGGTTTGAGGCTGGACAGCTGTAGGAAAGCTATGAACCCCACCCCTACCTTTCAACTACCCCCCGCCCCCCAGAGAGAGACCAAGCAGTTTATGACATCAGAAAGCGGGGTAGCCACATTAAAAGCACACTCTCTCCCACTGTGATTCACTCTGACTTCCAAAGGTGCCCACAGATGGCTCAGGGCAGGTGGTTCCAGCTAGTCCCAGAGCCAGAGCGTGCTGAGTGCCTGAGGGCAGGAGCTGGAGGGGCTGAGGGCCGGTTGCCCTGGGATGTCTTCTTTCAGGGATGAACAGCCAGGCCAGATGGCCATATCATAGCAGCACAGCTGAGCCACAGAGAGGAAGCAGCCGGTTAGGTGGCCAGTGCCTCTCACCCTGCCATGCCTTCCGCCTGAGCACTGCTATTGATCGGCCTGTGTCCCCAGCCTGTCGAGAGGGTCATCCTTTTTTTTTTTTTTTTTTTTGAGACAGTCTCGCTTTGTTGCCCGGGCTAGATTGAGTGCCGTGGCGTCAGCCTAGCTCACAGCAACCTCAAACTCCTGGGCTTAAACGATCCTACTGCCTCAGCCTTCCGAGTAGCTGGGACTACAGGCATGCGCCACCCATGCCTGGCTAATTTTTTATATATATATTTTTTAGTTGGCCAGATAATTTTTCTATTTTTAGTAGAGACGGGGTCTCACTCTTGCTCAGGCTGGTCTCGAACTCCTGAGCTCAAGCAATCCACCCGCCTCAGCCTCCCAGAGTGCTAGGGTTACAGGCGTGAGCCACCGCACCCGGCCGAGAGGGTCATCCTTTTCCAGTTCAGCAAGTATGTGGCTGACTCAGACCAGGCAGGGAGGGCGAGCCAATGCCATAGGGGTGGCCCTTTTGGCCAGTTTATTACCACATAGCAGAACCCCGGACAGCAGCACATGGGTTCCCTAAGGGCCTCACATAAATTTCCACTTCCAGGAAGAAGTCTTTCCTGGCCTCCTAACCCACAGCGACCTCTGCCCACCATGCACTCATGGCCCCAGCAAAACATCGTGTCCCTCTGGGACTCAGGACAGCCTTCAACACCTGCTGTGCCATCAGGTAATAATGCTACTCAGTTTATATATCGGAAGATATTAGCCTTTGATCCATCTCATCTACCTACTCCCCTTATCCCGAGAGCCTGGAACTGTGCAGACCCCACTGCCTGGGTGGTCCCAAGACAGGGTAACGAGTTCGAGGGTGCTCCATGAACATGTGCTGAGCCGCACATCCCTTTCGTGACACAGGCAGAGGCCGTGGCCCTAAGCTGCCTCCAGAGGTAGGGAAGCCCCTGGAGGTGACTTCCTGGGCATGGTCCCCATCGGGGACTGTGGGAAGTGGGATTGCTCCCCTCGGCCCCGGGCTGAGCCTAGGTTTGTGATGATGATGAAGCCAGCACCATGTGTCAGGTGCTGCACAGGCAATCACTGTCTCCCTTACCCGTTACCTTGACCCTGGGTAAGGTGCTCCACAGACAGAGAAACCCAGGGACCAGATCTGGCCAATGCCAAACCCCACACTCAACTCCTCCACTGGGCACATCGCCCGTGCTGGCTGCGGCCGGCTGCTCCAAGCTAAGATGGGGCTGGCCACTACTGGAAGTCCTACTGGAAGAGGTGCTTGGGTGCCCACGGGATGAGGACTTGCAAAGTACAAGACCCTGTCCCTTAACCTGCCGCCTTTCACATCACCCCTACAAGGGCTTTGTCTCAGTCTGCGGGGAAGGAGGGCCCAGGCAGCCTCATGGGCCTGTTTGCCAGGCTCTGAGCTGAGGGGCAGCTCGTCAGGCCCAGCCCTGACAGACAGGGTGGGAACAGGTTCAGCTCCTGCACGCATGCCCTGTCCCAGCTCCTGAAGCGCCCACCAAGGTTCCAGCTGCTTCCCAGCTCTCAGGCCCCTGCGGCCCTCCCGCTTCCCCACACAGCCCTTCCTCCTGCTCAGCATTTTCTGAGCTCTGTGGGTGTTGGGCACAGACCCACGGCAGCCTCAGCATATGTGAAAAGCTCATGATGCGTCCACGCTGGCGTCTGCAGAGCAGAGGGAGGGGACACCTGATTGAGTCACTGCCTGACAGCATGGGGCACTCACATTGCTCCCAGCCCCCATCCCCTCCCCCAGGCTTCAGTCCCCCAGACTCCTCTGCGAATGAGAAACAGGTGGGGTCAGGATGCTCAGCCCCACCCTGACCCCGAGATGATGAGCTCCTCAGTGTGGCAACTTGGGAGCTCAAAGTGTTGGCCGTGGGAAGACAGGGCCCATTGCGTCCCTCAGTTCCTGGTACATGGGCCCACAGAGGTCGTGAAAACCCAAAGCTACCCATCAAGTCAGAGGCAGAAACAACACTGACCTTGCCCAGCTACGCTGTCACATACAGCCCTGAACACGTCCGGAGCCCTTGGAGGTCTGTGGAAAGAGCCTAACACAGTGCCTCCCAGCTGCACGTCCTGAGCTGGGGCTTTGCACACAGCATCTTCATGGCTTTCTGCAATGAGCCCAGGAGCCAGGCCCTGTCATCAGCCCATTCTACAGTTGAGGATACTGAGGCCTGGTGAAGAGGGAAGGGAGGATTGAACCAGGCAGCCTGGCTCTCATACCCAAAACTCAGTGATTCGGATGTGCTGGGCACTCTCACCAGCATTCCCTGCAGGGTTAGGGACCTCATTTTCAGTGGCCACCGGAGATCGTCCCAAGGCTTCTTCTCTGTCGTGGACCAACCTACATTCAGGGTCCCAGCCAGTCCTCCCAGGGCTCATCACCTCCAAGGGTGGGGTCATCATGAGGCCAGAAAAGCATTTTGCAGGAGGGAAAATTCCTCCTTCAGCAGATGGAAATGTTAAATGCTGGAATTCTGTTGCCCTGGGAGACAGGGTTCTCTCCCCAACTGTTTGGGAACAGATGGAAAGCCAATGGCGAAGCTTGGAATGTCCACCTGGGAGATGGGTGGGTGGGGCCGGGGGCCGGCAGGTGGCTGGAGAAGGGGTATTGCCAGGCAAGGAAGTGGGTTAGGCACAGGGCCCGTCCTGCATCCCCGATGTGCCCCCCTCTGCAGGGAGCAGGCTGGGCCTGGCCAGCTTAGTAGGGACCAGATCTCAGAGAGGGCTGATCCGACAGCCTCCCCTGCAGGTGGGGAACAGAGGCCCAGTGAGGTCCTCCAAGGAGGGCCCCTCCACTAGGACCCAGGCCTCCTGGCCTCCAACTCGGTGATAAGCAGCAGTGGTGCAGTGTGGGCGAGTGCACAAAACCTGCTGTCAAGGTGGCCGCAAATCGGGAGGCTCAGGCCTTCCCAGTAAAAGGTTTAGAACCACATTCCCCGTAGGGCCTGTCGGACTTGGGACTTCTCAGCCAGCCTGCCCGTTACTTCATGCCTTCCCTGGGCCCACACAGCAACAGCGCTTACATCCCCCTGGGCCAGAGAGACAGCGAGGGACAACGCCAGTTATGATGAATGAAGGTATTAATTAATGTAAATAATAAATAGGTACAAATTGATACTCAGTGGTTATGCGTAAATATCGACTGCTATAAATCGGTGAGTGTGCGAGTGCGCTGTTCTGGTGTGTGTCCAGTACTGAGATGGGTGTGTGTGAGGCAACATAGTTAGGAGTGGGTTGGGGGTGTGGATAAATGTGCATCTGTGTATGTGACAGTGTGTGTGTGACAATGTGAGTCTGTGCATCTCTGTGTGTGAGGGTATATTCGACAGTTGTGTGTAATGGTGTGTGGGTGTGTATTCGTGTATGTGCCGGCGTGTCCGTGTCCGTGAGGGGCTGTGTGCGTGCCTGTGTGTGTGTGAGGTGTGCAGTGGTGTGAATGAGCATACGTGGTGCGGTGAAGATGAGCAAGCGTGCACCCACTGTGTATGACAGTGTGTGTTGTGTGGGCTATGAGGATGTGTTTGTGTGCTCTGGGTGTGTGTGTAAGGGTGTGTGTGGACGCGTGTGTGAACTGCTCAGTGTAGGTGAGCTGGTCTGTGTGTGTGCGCGGGTGTGACGTACGACAGTGTGCCTGGCAGAGCGTGCGTGTGTCTGCGTGTGCGGGCGTGTGGGGCGTGGGCGCGGCGGCTGGACTGGGGTCCGGCAGGGCGGGGAGCGCCGGCCCAGCGGGGATCCCGGCCTTGCCCCCGACTCTCTGGGCGCCCCTGCCCGGCTTCCCCGTGCGCCTGGCGATGTCTCCGAGCTCCGAGCCCGCTTCCCCTCCCGGACGTCCATCTGGGCGCACAGTCGCTGGGCTCGGGGCGCCCCATATCCGCGAGGTCCGAAGCCCACGTGCGGGCGATGCGGGGGACGCGGGCGCCGCGACCCGGAGGCTGCGCGGCCGGGCCGGGTGCGCCCCCGTCCCTCGCTCCGCGGTCCCCGCCCCCGCCGCCAGGGAAGGACGCAGGGGGCGACAGCAGGCTGGGCGCGGCCCGGGATCGGTGCGGCACTGGGAGTTCTCCAAGGTGCTAAAATAAACCCAGCGAAGGATCAGGTTTCCCGACCAAAATAACCCAGGAGCGGCCTTAGAAATGAGAGCTGGGAAAGCGATCCGCGGCGGGAGGTGGCGATGAAAGCTCCCTCCCACTCCTGGCAGCGACCCCGCAGCCATCCCCGTCCCCTCCCCCTCCAGCAGCCAGGTCGCCCACCCGTGGGAGTGCAGCTGCTCACCACTCCCCTCCCCTTCTTTTCTGGGGTCATTATCCCAAAAACCAACCTCCTATTGGCATCGTCTTTGGTGGCAAAGTATGCGGTAGATTAGAGGCTCTGCATGCAGATGGTCATTCATTCAGTATTTATTGAGCATCTACTGTGTGCTGGGCACCACCTGGGTACCTGGGTCCCACCAGTGAACAAATAGCCAACAGTCCCTGCCCCAGGGGCTGACGTTTTGCTAGGAGGACACACACCACAAAGACATACACAGAGTAAGTAGAGTGTATGATGTTTAGACAGTGATGTGGGCTTAAAAAGAAAGGAACAGAAGAAAGTAAGGAGATGAGAATGATGTCTGAATCCTGGGGTCCCCCTCTGGCTCACTCAATGGCCTGAATAGAATCCCTTCACCTCTGAGCTCCAGTTTTCTCCTTTGTGTGAAGGGCACGAAAAGCCTGTCTATGAAGTTACTGTGACGTTAAACAAGGTGTTGCAGGGACACGCACTTAACTCTGCGTCTGGTGCGTGCACAGCAAGGATTAAGTGTAAGCCAATGATAAATACGCTTCTTAGTGTTAGTGGTAAATCTATCTTAAACATTTAAAGACAACAAACAAGTGTCTACAACATCCAAACTGCTTTAGGTCCCACAAAGCTGCCAGAAAACTGCGACTAATCTTAAGTAAGAGAGAGGCAGTATTGTCAAATGGTTAGGGACAAGAGCCTGAGGCCCAGACCTGAGTCTGAATCCTTGTACCGGCTGTGGGCCCTCGGAAGCCACCTCCTCCCACCCCACCTCTCAGCACTCAACAAGTGCTGGGACAGGAGGCTGATGTGGAACAAGGGCCAGGTGCGGCCACACCTGCAGGGAGGCCCAGTCTGTAGGGATGGGGCTGCCACAGAGGCACCTTTGCTCTTCCCGCTGGTCCTGCCGTGGGGCCTGGCATATAGCAGCCCTCAGGAAGTGTCCCGCGAGTGAATGAGTGAGTGAGTTGAACAAGTAAGTGAACGAGTGACAGATGAGGCCAAGCAGGCAGAGAACAGAGAACCCGTGGGACACGTGGCCAGGAAGACAGCTCACAGGATCCGAGGCAGAGAGACCAGCGGCCCGAGTCCCAGCCCCGGTCCTGGCCAGCTGTGAGGCCTCACAGGTGATGCCGCTACTCTGGGCCTGCTCTTCCTCCTCTGCGATGGGAAGAAGGTGGTGGGACTTGCCACTTGCCCTGCCAACCAGAAGTATCTGGGCACTACGGGAGGTGGCTCAGGTTAGCCCCCAGGATCCCGAGGGAATGCGCCTGAGCACACTGCTTCTTTGACACTTGCCACTTCGACTACTCACTTATATTCTGCTTTATTGCACAGGGACATGTGTATAAGGATGGCCATCCTAGAACAGTTTTGAATTGTTACAAAATGGAAACAATCTAGATGTCCAATACTAGGGGATTGGTTACATAAATTATGACCCATCCACATAACAAAATGCTGGGCAGCCACTGGAAAGTAATGGGGTTGTCATGGAAACATGGCCAGGTTTATATTGTAAAATGAAAAGGGACATTATTTTTTAAAAGGACTCATAACGTGGCCGGGCGCGGTGGCTCACGCCTGTAATCCTAGCACTCTGGGAGGCCGAGGCGGGTGGATTGCTCCAGGTCAGGAGTTAGAAACCAGCCTCAGCAAGAGTGAGACCCCGTCTCTACTAAAAAAAATAGAAAGAAATTATCTGGCCAACTAAAAAATCTATATAGAAAAAATTAGCCGGGCATGGTGGCGCATGCCTGTAGTCCCAGCTACTCGGGAGGCTGAGGCAGTAGGATCACTTAAGCCCAGGAGTTTGAGGTTGCTGTGAGCTAGGCTGACGCCACAGCACTCACTCTAGCCTGGGCAACACAGCGAGACTCTGTCTCAAAAAAAAAAAAAAAAAAAGGACTCATAACGTGATCATATTTTTAAAATGCGTATGGTCATGTATGATGCATATATATATGACATACGTATGGTTTAATATATATTCTTTTCTGATTAATAAGGTAATACTTGGTTATGTAAAATATTTCAATAATTGAAAATGAGACAGGTGAGAATCCCTTGTCACCTGATCACCCTCATGTTAACAGTGCTGGTCTCCTGGTGGTGGGATTATACCTATATGATCATATTTATTGAATTTATTTCAGTAAGTATGTAACACTATGATAGTAAGAAAAAAATAAGGCTATTGGTAAAATTAAACTGTTTTATAAACTGGCTACTTATGTCATGGGTCTGTATTCTATCTCCCCAACCAGACTCTTCCCCACAGGAAGAGATCGATGAAAGCGCTGAATGAATGAAGGAATCTAAGGCTCTTCAGACGTGGCCCTGTGTGCCCACAGCAGGTGCTCATACAGGCTTGTGGGTGAGAAATGGCGCTTGCTTCTCAGCCACCTGAGAGTGTGAGCAGCGTCACCCCACCATACAGAGGAGAGCAGGCAGGTCTCAGGGTCACAGGAGAAGCCACCAAAGCCACTTCAGGCTGAAAGAACCCTTCAGATAATCTTCCTGCCGGCCCTCACAGGGGAAAGCAGAGGCTGGGAGGGATGGAAGGGCTGCCTGTGGTCCCTTCCCTGAAGGTGGCTGAGTCAGGGTTTGAGCCAGGGTCTGTCCTCATGTCTGCTGGGCTGGGGGCCAATTCAAAGCCCAGGGCTCTTTCCAGCGTGGGGCCCAGTGTGGCCCTCAGAACCAGCCAGCAGCTCTAGCCAGACTGAAATGCTGACACAAGCCTCTGGGTATTAATAGCCCCTGTCTGGGCTGGGCTCCTGTGCCCCTCCAGAGGCCACCCCGGGTCACAGGCCCCCCCCACCATGGGGAGTGTGGGGTGAGGGCCGTGGTGGAGAGCTGAGCAGACACAACAAGGTCCCTGTGGACCAGGGGTCTGAGCCCAAAGGCCCTCATGTCCCCACCCCAGGGACTACTTAGGAGTTGGACCTCTTCTCTTTTCAGCTTCCCGGCTGGAGGCCTTCACCCCCTCAGCCTCAGCTTCCTCATCTGTAAGTGGGGATGACGTCACACGACTTCACGGGAATGCTGGTCGTGTGGTGCCCACGAGCTGACGCGCGTGGGGAGCTCGGCACGCTGCCTGGCACCTGTGCCTCGCACACCCGCTCCCACGGGCACTGCACCTGTCCTTAGTCCAGCCTCAGGCAGCTCATGTCATCACTGCTACATTCAGGAGGGCAGGACAGGATGCAGTCTGGGTCAACCCCGTCTGTGGCCATGTGGCCTGAATGGAACACTCTGGAAGAGGAAGAGGAGGACTGAGGTGGGCCCAGCCAGGGGGTTTACAAGGAACCCCAGACTGAGGGCTCCTGGGCTCTGGCCTCAACCCAGCCAGGGATAGGGCAGGCCAGACCACTGGGGTGGGTCCTTCTGAAGGGGGCACTTGGCAGGGAAAAGGACTGTGCCTCGTGTGTCAAACACAGTCAATTCCTAACCCATCGGGTTGAAGGCTCACTACGGCAGAGACCCAACGTTGAGACTCACACAACCCTAAGAGGTGGGTACTATTATTCCCATGTTACGGGTGGAAAAACCAAGGCGAAGTGACTTGCTCAAGGTCTCACAGCTAGTTGGTGGCAGAGCCACAACAGATGGCCGCGCCCCATCTATCTGACTCGAGCCTGTGTGCTAGTCCCTTGCGGCCAGGGCACACCCCCCCCCTCCCCTGGCAGCTTCCTGACTGGGGGAGGCTGTGGGGTGGGCCTGAGGCTTCCTGGGTGGGCTTCGTGACTGGAAGAGAGGCTTCGGCCTCCTGCATCCACCTGGGCTGGGCAGACAGGCTGTGGGACCCGGAATCATGACACCGGGGAGTTCACTTCTGACTGTCTGGTCAGCTTAAACAAGCAGTTTCCCTGCTCGAACCCAGGCCCAGCCAGACATGAAAGGGCTGTGGAGACTCTGGGCTCCCACAGGTCACTGGTGCAGGGAGGCCTGCCTCAAATCCCAAAACCTCGCTGGGCACTCTTGGGCTGCCTTCTGGGTTTGTCGCCCCAAGCACCAGCCAAACACTGCGGGGCAGGCTCTCCCCTGCCTCGGGCTCCCCACCTGCTCCTCCTCCCTGGGGCAAGCCCTCCACGGCTCCCAGACCAGACCCAGAGCCCGGCTCTGTGATCATTCACATGTGTCATTCTTTTAATCCCCACTGAACTGTGAGATTCCGGGGACAGGGATGGAGTCGGTTGCACTCTGCAGTGTGCCCAGCTCCTAGAGCAGAGCCAGGTGCTCAGGAACTATTTATGGGTTGTCTGAAGCTGCTGTAGCCCTCCCCCTTTGCAAAATTCAAGGGGCAATCCGTTACCAACCGATTCAGTACCGCTCCCTGTAATGGAAATCACATCGTACAGATTGCCATTTGATTGAACTGTCATAACTGAAGCTGAATTCAAGACTGATTTAAAAACAAAACAAAACAAAACAACAACAATAACAAAAAAAAAAAACAAGAAAAACCAGCCTGCCAGCTTAGTGAATACTGTCACAGAGGGAGGAGCTGGACCTGGTCCCAGGGACCCAAGATGATGCTGTCAGTGACGTCGTTAACTCCATCTGGTGCTCGGGAGGCCTCTGGCCTGGGCTCCACCGTCCGGTGCCTGGGACTGGGTCCAAGCTGCCAGGCCGGTGGGGCAGGCAGGCCCAGCTCACAGGGGTCTGCACTGCTCAGAGGGGAGCTGGCAGAAGCAGGGGTAAGTCCAGGACCACCTCCGCCAAGGTCAGAGGCCAAGGCCACAACGGAGTCTAGAGCAGCAGGAGGACTACATTTCCCAGCGTCCCCCAAAGCCGGGGCTGGGCCATTGGCAGATTTAAATAGCCCAGGCCGGAGGCAGCCAGGCCGCAGCTGTGGGCTCCTCGCCTCCCCGGCGGCTCCATTGGCGCTGGCCCGGCGTTGGTGGGCTCGATTGGCTGCCCAGCTGGCACTGACGTCCCCCGGAGCCTGGTGGCAGCCGGAGGTAAACAGCCATGCACAATCCTCCACTCTATATTTAGCAGCTGCCCCAGAGAAGGCGGGGAGGCAGGCAGCGGTGGCGGCTCTCTAGGCGGCTCTTGTCTTCGGGGAGAAGGCCCTCGGAGCCGGGCTGGCACCAGCCTTCTGGGGGTGAGCGAGGTCACCATGCCAGCTTCCCAGAGCCGGGCCCGCGCCCGGGACCGCAACAATGTCCTCAACAGGGCTGAGTTCCTGTCCCTGAACCAGCCCCCCAAGGGGGCCCCAGAGCCCCGCAGCTCCTGCAGGAAGGCCTCAGGCCCCTCGGCGCAGCCCTCGCCCGCTGGCGACGGGGCCCGTGAGCGGCGCCAGTCACAGCAGCTGCCCGAGGAGGACTGCATGCAGCTGAACCCCTCCTTCAAGGGCATTGCCTTCAACTCCCTGCTGGCCATTGACATCTGCGTGTCCAAGCGGCTGGGGGTGTGCGCCAACCGGGCCGCGTCCTGGGCCAGCGCCCGCTCCATGGTCAAGCTCATTGGCATCACAGGCCACGGCATCCCCTGGATCGGCGGCACCATCCTCTGCCTGGTGAAGAGCAGCAGCCTGGCCGGCCAGGAGGTGCTCATGAACCTGCTCCTGGGTGAGTGTGCCCACACCTGCCGCAGGCCCCGGGGAGGGAGCCCACCCGCCCGCCCCGGCCAGGGCCGGCAGGGCCCTTGAAACCGGCTGGAACACCCTAATGAGGTTAAGCAGGAAGGTGCCCCAGAAACGGGCAGGCCTCTCGCAGGGGGAGCCGCAGCCAGGGATGCACAGACCAGGGTCTGCAAACGTGGAGGCCGCGGGAGCCCTGGGGAAGGCCCGCTCTCGCAGAGGTCACCGCTGCCCAGAGGCAGCTGGAAGGGAGGCTGGGGCCAGAGGCGGTGGCCTCGAAGGAGGTGGTCAGGTGTCTGGTGGACGTCCTGGAGCGGGGTGTCACAGTTTGACGCCACCCCATGGTTGGGGTCGTCATTACTTGATTGCTCATAGACAGCACTTGTGAGCTGCCCCACGAATCCCCTCCCCCATTCAGGGACCCGGCAGTCTGCCCGGGCTTCTCCCACAGGGCCTGGGGCCCACTCCTGGCCTCCCGGAGTCGTTTCCTGCTCCGTCCCCAGTTGTCGGTTTGTTTTTCCAAAGTCTTTGCCGCCAGCGTCTTTCAAATTAGCACTGCCCTGTGCCAGGTGCCACCACGTGCGACCCATGTGGAGGCAAGCCATCCCCTTCACCCAGAGGGGACACCCAGTCCCTGTCCAGCCCACCCTCCAGGCACCTTCAGATCGCCAGGGTGCCCCAGGAACCTCTGCTTGCACCCTCGTGCCAGTCCCGCATTGATCTCCTTGCCATGCCCAGCGTGGTTATTATTCAGGGGACAGGTTGGGCAGGGGCCTCAGGCAAAGCAAACTTTAACAAGGGGTCTCAGTGCCAATAGGTGTGTGGGTTGGACCACTGTGAACTTCAGTCCCAGAGGAAGTCACAGTGAAAACATGCATCTCCCCCTCCAGCGTCAGAGTCTACAGGCCCCAGCTCTGTGGGTGGGACCTGGGGAGGAAGAAACTCCCAGACACTTCCTGCGCAAGATGGCTGGGTCCGCTGCCGCCAGTGTTTCCTTGTTCTTATTGCTGAATTATTTACATTGCATTACTTATTATTCTATCCTGAATACATAGTCCCATGAGGCTGGTGCCATTTTCATTCCCATTTTACAGATCAGGAAACTGAGGTTCCTATAAATAAAGCAACCCGCCAAACCTCAGAGCTTGAGGTTTGCACCAGGTCCCCCTGACAGACAGGCCTCTACTCTTTCCGGGTGCTGTGGGCTTGAGAGGGAGGGACAGGGCAAGGTGGCTGAGACACTGGGCCAGGGGCTCCCAGGGGCAGAACCTGCTCTCATCTCTGCGGTTGCGCACAGGGCCTCCATCGGGACCTCTGTGCTGGGAGTCAGTGTGGCTGTCGGGGGATGGGCCGGGACAGCGTGTGCCCGCTCCTCCCTCCTCCTTCCCCGTGTGACGGTGGAGGTGGAAGCTGGACTTTGTGGAGGGCTCACTGCGTGCCAGGTTTTGCGTGAACCACATCATCACTCTAGTCTTCGCCATGGCCCCTGGAGTGTGGTGCTGTTATTATTCCTCATTTAAAGGGGAGGAAACTGAGGCACAGGATGATGACAAGCCCAGGGTCACGCAGCTAGTCTGAGATGGAGCCTGGGTTAGAACTGGAAGCAAGTCTAGCTTTGTTTTGCATTTTTCAGAGGAGAGGGAGAGGGAACCGCTTCGGGCTGCTGGCGCTTTGGGCAGGTTGTGGAGCGCAGGAGCCGGTGGAGCTCAGGTCTCCCCAGCCACAGGCTCCAGGTAGGGGCGAGCCCCAAGCCCCGTAGGAGGAGTGCAAGCAAGCTGCCCTCCGCAAACGTTTAAAAGTTTGCAACCCACTTGTTAAGATGAGGTTCCTGGCTCTCCCAGCAACCAGCTGCTGTGGGCACAAAGGTATTTGCTCCATAGGTAAAGTACAAGACTTGAGATGCCTCCTTTCTTGAATTAAAGAATACAATCGCTGTTTAAATCTTTTAAGACATCATCTATTGGCCGGGCGCGGTGGCTCACGCCTGTAATCCTAACACTCTGGGAGGCCGAGGCGGGTGGATTGCTCGAGGTCAGGAGTTTGAGACCAGCCTGAGCAGGAGCGAGACCCCGTCTCTGCTGGAAATAGAAAGAAATTATCTGGCCAACTAAAAAATATATATAGAAAAAAATTAGCCGGGCATGGTGGCGCATGCCTGTAGTCCCAGCTACCCGGGAGGCTGAGGCAGTAGGATCGCTTAAGCCCAGGAGTGTGAGGTTGCTGTGAGCTAGGCTGACGCCACGGCACTCACTCTAGCCAGGGCAACAAAGCGAGACTCTGTCTCAAAAAAAAAAAAAAAAAAAAAAAGACATCATCTATTGAGCTTCATTATGTACCAAATACTATGCCTTGAGCAACCTGTATTTTATGATGTAAAAAAGGTCTTGATAAACTTTCAAGGTCAATAGTAATATGCCCATTGTACAGATGAGTAAACTGAGTCTCAGAAGCATCAAGCAACTTGCCTTCCCACACAGCCGTTAAGTGGCAGGTCCCAGAACCAAATCCAAGGCCTCCTGACTGCAAACCCCACGCCTTCCCCCGCACCGTGGGCCTGCAGGTCGGATGTCTCACCCATGTGTTTGCTGCACTCCTGAGCCTGTGTGCATTGAGGAGGAGGTGGGCCTGGGAGGAGGTTTTCCATCTTTGCATCCAGGTGCCGAGACCATGGAGAGATCCGGGCCTGGCACAAAGCGGCCACTCAGCACTGGCCATCAGAGCAGGCAGGATGGGCCTGGAGTCCCCAGGGGTCACTTCATGAGGATGCCAGTCCAGCCCCTCAGCTGGGAGAGAGAAACCTGCAGCAGATAGCCAAGGCGGGCTGTGATCCGCTCGGCCTGCCCTGCCGGGAGGAGCTGTCCACACCACGGGAGAACAGAGCCCCCGTGAGCAGCACCTGCAGGGTCCCGCCTGCCCTTCAGTCCTTGGAGGGCCTGGGGCCTCGGGCACATGTCCACCCTGGACACAGGCGCTGGGGTTGCACTGGGCTTCGTCCCGGTCCCTGCTCTAACCCTCACTTGCTGTATGAACTTGGTCAAGTCACTTCCTGTCTCTGAACCTCAGTTCCTTCATCCGTGCAGTGGGTCCAGGTCTGCGGTGGGGATTCACAGGGAGCTGGCAAAGCACTTGGCAGAGCGGGTGGCGTGTGCCCAGGGTTGGCTGACACCTCTGTTGTGGGAACTGCAGGGCTCAGCAAGGTGAGGGAGCCCTGCCCAGCCCTGCCTGCCCACTCACAGCCCCAGGTGTCTAGCCAACTCCCAGGGCAGTCCCTGGGCAGGGAGCAAAGCCTCCAAGCATCTAGCTGGGACCCCGCGTCCCCTGGGTCCTGAAGGAGCAGACTTGGGACCCTTAGGTGATGAGCGCTCCAGCTACTAGGCCTAGCAAGGACCCCAGCTGGGCCAGGAGAAATTCTCTGCATCCTCCCTGCTCAGCAGGCGGCCGTGTGCCCGCTCTGCTCTCCTTGCCCCCAGTGCACACTGGCAAGACTCTGGAAGCCTCAGAGCCAGAGGGTCTTAGCAGCTGGCAAAAGCCTGGACTCCAGAGTGAGCTTCAGCTGGGGGCAAATTCCAGCCCTGCTGTGGGACCTCAGGCAAGTGACTTTGCCTCTCTGGACCTCAGTTTCTTCATCTGTCAAATGGGTTATTGGGACACTTCACTGAAGAATTACACAGAAAGTACCTGGCACTTGCTAATGTTGGTTAACACTTATGAAACAATGATCATCACCACCATCATCATCACCATCACTGCCATCATTATCAGAAGTCCCAGGTCCCCTCCAAGCTCTTCACACCTCAAGACGACCCTATGCCCCTCCTTGTTCCTCCCCTGCAGCACCCAGCTTGGTGACCTCAAAGGGAGCCAGGTGGCAGGTGAGCAGGCCCATCCTGGCTCCCTCACAGGCCTGCCTTGTGCCAGAAAATGGCCCTGGGTCTTGTGGTCTCGACCTACATCCTCTATAAAAGTATCTTTATTGAGATTTTTCTGAATACTAAAACTATACATATTTGTATGTCTTTTTTTTTTTTTTTTGAGACATGGTCTCGCTCTGTCCCCCTCCCCCTGGTAGAGTGTAGTGGCATCATCGTAGCTGACTGTAAGCTCAAACTCCTGGGCTCAAGCAATCCTCCTGCCTTGGCCTCCCGTGTAGCTGGAACTATAGGCACACACCACCACACCCAGCTAATTTTTGTGTTTTTTGTAGAGACGGGGTCTCACTCTTGCTCAGGCTGGTCTCGAACTCCATGTGTCACATAGTATGTATCAGAATTCCCTTCCTTGTTAAGGCTGAATAATATTCCATTGTATGGATGGACCACATTTTGTTTATCCATTCATCTGTCGTTGGATACTTGGGTTGTTTCCACCTTTTGGCTGCTGTGACCGTCGGTGTACACGTATCTGTTCTGTTGGTTGTATCCTCAGGAGTGAAATTGCTGGATCACAGGGCATAATAGTTCTGTGTTTCATTGTGGAACGATCATACCGTTTTCCATAGAGGCTGCACCATTTTACATTCCCCCAGAAATGCACAAGGGTTCCCATAGGTCTACATCCTTGCTAACACTTATTATTATCTGGTTTTTTAAAAATAATAGCCATCCCAATGGGTGTGAAGTGGTATCTCATTGTGGTTTTCATTTTAATTTCCCTAATGATCAGTGACGTTGAGCACCTTTTCACTATACATCCTTATAGTAAGAAAAATTTCCGACACTCCAAGGGTAGATCGTGAAGAAAGTGAGCATCTGCCTTAAATCCTCTGCCCAGGAATAACCTCTGTTGCAGTCTGGGTCGCATCCTCCGGACTTTTCCCTGCGCACACACTAACATACCATGTGCTTCCCCTGTCGTGTTTCTGCCGCGTGCCTCGTGCTCACGGCTGCACCTCCCTTTCGGAATCCTGGTCCCCCAGGGCCCTCACAGCAGCCGCAAGGGGTCAGCTGTCCAGATAATCTGCTCTGGCAGCTCTGCCATCCCCTGCCCCCTGGCTCTTGCTCTCAGGGACAACTTAGGTGACAACCTCTCCACGAGGCTCGTGTGACCTGTCCCTAATTGAGGGATATTTAGGCTGATCCCAAATCTTCACTGTCGGATGTGCTCCTGCTGGAGACACACGCTTGCCCCTCAGAGTGGGGCATCCCCACGGTGACCCGCTTCACCTCCTGCCACCTCAGCGGGGCTCAGCGCACCAGTTGGTCCCTCAGGGAGGCCTTTGATCACCCCCAGACCAGGTCAGGGCCCCACCACACACTGTCCTAGCAGCCCCCCTCGAAGCTGGCATGTGGGGATGGGATAACTAGTCGTGCCAACAGGCAGGGTCTGGGTCGCACCGTCCACCCCACACCAGTCACCTCATTGCCCTGGTGCCCTCTCCCGCCAGGGCCTGGCGCTCAGCTGAGCGAGTAGACGTACCTTCGCACTGGACACTGAGGACCCTGGTTTCCTTGCACCCCAGCAGTCCTCACAGAGAGGGGAGCTAGCTTTAGTGTGTGGATGCCTCAGGTGAGAAAATGGAGGTTCCGGGAATTACATTTGCTCAGAATCACTCAGGCCGGGAGAGCTGGCAACAAACCAGGATCCACGGGTCAGGTCCCCGGGCACCGAGGGTCTGGGGGGCAGGGGCTGCGTGGTCAGGAGAGATGCCGGGGGCATGCGCACACACACACACGCACACCCCGCACTCAGGCCAGCTGAGCAGAGGGCCCGATACCAAAGGACCGGCACATCCCTGCCTCCCTCGGGGTTTCCCTTCAACCCAAGCTCTCTGCTCGCTGAATGCTCCCCAAGGGCTGTGTCCTTCCGAGATGCTGCTCTGGTTTTTTAAATAATTTTTATGTGTGTGATAACATATATGTAACATAAAATGTACCATTTTTAACCATTTTAAAGTGTACATTCAGTGGTAGTCAGTACATTCATACCGTTGTGCAGCTGTCGCCACCATCCAACTCCAGAACTTTACATCTTCCCAAACTGAAACTCCGTCCCCAAGAAACACACACTCCCCTGCCTCCCCCGGCGCCCGGCCGCCTCCCTTCCCCTTTGTCTCTATGAATTTGACTGCTCTGGGGACCTTGTGTGAGTGGAATATTTGTCCTTTTGTAAAAATAACATTTTAAAAAAATGTGCACAAACAATGCATGTTCCTAGTAAGAAAGATTTTAAGTGCAGAATTACAAAAAGACAATAAAAACCACTCCTAATCCTCCTACCCAGCGAGAAGCTCTGTTAACATTTAGTGTAGTACCTTCCAGACTTTTTTCTCTGCATATAGACATTTACTCATGGACACATCTACTCTACAAAGACGCCCTCCCGCCGGGAACCCTGTTTCGGAACTGACCTTTGCCCCTTCGCAGGGCCCGCAGCCCTCCCGCTGTGAGTGCGCACGGCCCCCTCAGCCGCAGTGGCCACAGGGCGCTCCGTCGTCTGGGCTCGGCCACAATGTGTCCCATCTGTCTCCTCCTGAAGGGCACTGGCTTATTTCACATTTTTCAGTGTTATAAATAGTGCTGCAGGGGACAGCCTTGACCACGAATCGTGGTGCATGTCCCTAATTACTTCCCAAGGAGATATTCCTGCAGAGGGAATCGCGGAGTCAAAGGGCGACGCGGTGCGGACTTCTGATGCTGAAGCCAAGTGCCCTTCAGAGGGTTTAGGCCCGTTCACACTCCCCTCGGCAGGGTCCGCCGGCTCCCAACCTCCCGGAAGCCAGAATGGGGGATTAGGAGCAGGGTCGACCCCCAGGCCAGGAGCACAGGGACCCCTCCTCACAGCCCCAGCCAGCAGGGGACGTCAGCCACACCTGTCCCTTCACCAGCCAACAGGAGCCCCACGAAGCCCCGTCTTTCACCTGAGCCCACCGCTTCCCACCCCACCCCAGCCCTGGCCCCCCGGGGTCCTGCCCTGCTGCTGAGCTGGCCCCACAGAGCGTGTCCTCGGGGGCAAAGCGGTCCAAACCCAGAAGGGGTCCGCGAGGTCACCCATGCACACAGCCAGCCGCGGGCAGACGGGGTTAGGAGGAGCTGACTCCACGTCCTCCGGGATAGCAGCTCCTTTCGGAGAGGGCCTTGGCTCCTGTCCTGCCTTGATGCGCCAGGCCACCACGCCACCACGGCCCTGAGACGGGGAGACGGGTGGGCCCCGAGGCAGGTCCTTGCCGAGGCCTGGGGAGCAGCTGTGCTTCCTGGGGGAGGTGCAGGCGTCCCAGACGCACCCCCTGAGAGAGTCCGGGGACGGGAGTTGTCGGGGCGCGAGGGCGCGAGGGGGGTCAGGCCGAGCCCTGACATCTTCCCGCAGGGTCCCGGGCGCCGTTTACCGAGCGCTTGCTGCACGCAGCCCTCAGAGCGGGCTTCTCGCCGCCCCCCTGGCATCACTGAGGGGAAGGATGCGCCAAGGTCACGCGGTCCACAAGTGGCCGACCTTGAGGCGGGTCTCAAGTGGACCCCGGGTGCGCAGACTCCGCCCTGGTGACCGCAGCGAGGGGAGGCCGTGGAGGTCGGGTGACCGGCCCAGACACACAGCAGGGCTGGCCCTCACCCCTGAGCCTCCTGCCAGGTGTACCTTCCCCTCTCGGGGGTCCGCCGTCTGAGTGGAGGACGGGATGCAGGTCAGCAGACTTGGCGGGGCCGGGCGGCAGCGCTCACGGAGCCCTGAGTGATGGCGCCATTTGCTTCTATTTCCGGGCACCAGCCGATGTGCTGACGGTGTCAGAATCACAGTCACAGCAGGGCAGCCGTGCTGGAGGAGGGGACGGGCCCCGCAGGAGGGGCAGTAGGCCCAGCAGGCCGTGGGCTCTGCTGGGGGCCATCCTGAGGCTTGGGTATGACAGCGCCACTGCCTCCTCTGTTTACAGCTCCCAAGACCAGAGGCTGCGGCGTCGTGGGCCACAGGCCTGTCACAGCTGAGACAAAGTAACTCTGTAACAATCTGTTCACTGCCCACCCCCTCTCAGCCACGTGGGACCCCGCCAGCCGGGCTCACCAGCCCCAGGCCTGGCACGCGCCTGGCAGGCCCAGGAACCGGGGATGCCCAAGAACCGGTGACCGAGTGAGTGACTGAACCAGGCACCAGTCCGCTTGGGGCGCAGGGCAGAAAAGGGGCAGAGTCTGCACCTCACTGTGGCCTCGAGAGGTGGAAGCAGCCGGAAATAGCAGCAGCTTCCCAAGGGCTCAGATATGGCGGGAGGGCGTCTTACTTTCTGCTCCTACAGCAGAAGGCCACAGACGGGGCGATTTGCAAAGAATAGCAGTCTGTTTGGGCCACAGTCCTGGAGGCTGAGAAGTCTGAGACCCAGGGACCTTCAGTCACGTCATTGCACGACAGAAGGCGTCACAGGGCAAGACCTGGCAGGAGAGATGGGGGAGGTGGGGGGAGAAGGGGCTGGACTCCTCCTCCCCTCAGGAGCCCCCTCCCTCAGCAACGCCACCAATCCGCAGGAGGGCAGAGCCCCCAGGACCCACCTCCCAACACTGCTGCCTGGGGGGTTAAGTTCCCAACACGTGAACTTCGGGGGACACGTTCAGACCATAGCGTGGGGTTTGGAATCATGGGAGCTGGGCAGTCCAGAAGCCTCCCTGGG
The DNA here is from genome assembly GCF_020740605.2 of Lemur catta. Taxonomy (NCBI): domain Eukaryota; kingdom Metazoa; phylum Chordata; class Mammalia; order Primates; family Lemuridae; genus Lemur; species Lemur catta. The sequence continues at coordinate 5,084,813 of NC_059137.1, read as the reverse complement.
GGGAGTGGAGGGTCCTGCAAACTGAGCTCCAGACGCAGCCCCCCCCCCAGCTACAGCCACGTCCGTTTTATATACTGGATCCTTATGCTTTCCTGGGGAAAAAAATGTTCTGATGATAAAAAATTTGAAAGGTTTGGGTCTAGCTCAGTCCTTAGCCTGTGGTGCCCGACAGCCCATGCGGAGCTGGGGCACGTGGGGAAGTCGAGGCACCAGGCCGCCCTATCAGAGAGGGGCCTCTGGGTGACCCAGTGAACTCCCTCCCTCCCCCATTCCTCCTTGAACCCAGCCGCCTTCCACGGGCACCTGTGTCAGGAAGGCAGATTTTAACCCCCTCAGCTGCCAAGCCCTGGTTTTCCAATCAGACTGGTTGCCAGTAGGACAGATGGCCCGTGCCTTCCAGTGGCTGCTGTCATATTTTGACCTACCTTGGGGCCCAATCCTGGTCCACATTAACCACTCTCAGCTCTGACAGTGCTCCTGGCACCCAGATCCCAGCCAGCCATTGTCCACCGGCACCGGGGCGGCCCTGGCCTGGCCCGGGTCTCTCTGACTCTGCCTTGGGTGTGGAGTCTCAGAGCCTGGGCCAGATCATTCTGACTCTGCTGAAGCCTCAGAGGAGAAAACCCTTTCGCTGATGCGCTGCTTGATGCCACGCAGGCTCCAGGGTCAGAAGGCCGCGCGCTGCCCCCTGGCCAGGCCGGGACTTGCGAGAGGAACGATGGCAGCAACATGCCCTTGACCGCGCATCCCAGGCTGTGTTAAAGGCCTCACATGCACCCCTTAGCTCGTTGTGCCCTGTGACAACCCCGTTGCAGGCGAGTAGGCCAAGGCTCCCAGAGGTGGAGGAACTTGTTCTTAATTAGCAAGGTCGACCCCCCAAGCCAGAAGCACCAGCACCCTCCTCACCGCCCCAGCCAACGAGGCTTCGCATTTAACCCCCTCCGCAGGTGGAGAGAGCCTGTGCCCTGGCTTGAGGGTGAGAGAGGCCTCCCTGTCTGGAGGGGCAGCCGGCCCCTCCTGGCCTGGCCTCCTCAGCTGCTCCACCGAGCTGGGGAGTCCCACGGCAGCGCGGCCACCTCCCTCAGGCTCCCCCTGCCCTGGGGACCTGGCAGTCCCCCATCCCTCTCTCCTGCTGGAACTGTGACCTCCCCCAGGATCCAGGTGGCTCCGAGCCTGGCCATGGTCAGCAGCACACAGGCTGGTGGCCACATACCTCCCGGCCACCTCCGGGGAGCAGACTGCCATGGCATTGGCCGGCACGTGTGGAACAAGGTCCCCTCCATCCCCCAGGCTCCTCCCCGCTGGGCAGCTTCTCTGAGCACCTGCTCCCTGGGTGCCAGTGCCAGGCGAGCCCAGGGGAGGCCGAGGTTCAGACCCGAAACGGAGAGACCGGACTGCGAGCAGCAGCCCCGCGACAGGCAGGGAAGCGGGAGGCCGAGTAGTTCCGAGCTAACCGCCAGGAAGGGCCTGGAGAGGCGTGTGGCTGGAGGCAGGTGGCCGTGGGGGTTAAATGCTGACACCGGGACCCCCTCAGCCCAGTGGAGTGCTGAGGCGGTGGCGTTTGGAGCAGAGCAACGGCTGGCGGGCGGTTAGGCACCCCCAGCGCCTGACTCCATGGCATGGGAGGCGGCGTGTGACGGGGTAAGACTTTCAAAAGCAGGTTCCAGAACACTGTCTGTAGAGCATGTCTCAGCGTTTCTGCAGCAGTGGCCACCTCTGAGTGGCGGCGTCACGGGGCATTTAAACTCTGACTCCTGTTTTCTGCTCTGCAAATGTCTTACAGTGAACACCATCTACTGTGTCTTTTTTTTTAAGGTCGTTTTTGGGGTTTTTTCCATTTCAGAGAACAGTTGCTGAGAGCCAATCATTGTGATAAACGTGGCAAAGTTTCTAGGAAATCTCCCAGCGCCAGCTGCACTGAACTGCCGCTTAGCAATGACCCCCACTCTTACCCGGCACTGCCGGTGGGCCAGGCACGGGGACAAACACGACTGGTTTGCTGGGCCCTCCCGGCTTTAGCGCTGAATGTCTTGTGTCCTGGGAAACTCATCTGTCCCAGCAAACCTGGAACAGTTGGTCACCCTGAGGCTCTGTGCTGGGCCTCCTCTGGGAGGGGAGGAAAGCTCGGTGACTTGTCCAAGGTCACACAGCCGGGAGGCTCCAGGCTGTGACGCTCGTGAGCTTTGCCACCACACCACACTGCTGGTGTTGTCGTCACTGTCACTGAAGACGGGCTTACAGGTGCTGGGACCTCACGGGGGTCGCTGAGGTCACCTGAGGCCAGGGAAGCAGGGGGAGGGGCATAGGCTCCCTGAGGACTCTGCACCTGCCCCGGGGTGCTACTTGGCCTGCTGCTGCCACCCCCACCCCAGGTCAGAGGGCATGAGCTCCAAGGGCCTTCCTGAGGATGAGGAGGATTTACCCAGAGCCCCCAAATTGGCTGCTGGGTGCCACTGATCAGCTGGGTGAAACTAGGGCCCTGGCATGGTGCCTTCATTTAACAGCACAGAGAGGCAGAGCAGCTCCCCACACTGCACAGCAGGTGGTGGCAGAGACATGGAGACCCAGGGAAAGAGCCCTGGCTGTGAGCCTCAGGCCGGTAATGTCACTAACACTGGGAGACTGTTGCTCTGCGTCTGGCCCCAGGGACAAACCTACGGAGGAGCAGCGTGGCCCTGCCTCCATGAACAGTTGGCGGAAGAGGGGAGGGAAGCCGACACTGACCCATCACCCGGTGGCTTCCTCAGGGCCCGCCGGGTGGGTACCGTGAAGGAAGGACTCAGGCCTGGCCCGTCGGGGACCAGGGCAGGTCTCCCGGAGGTGGTGGGTGGGGGAAGGGTGGAAAGAGGGAGCAGCGGGTACAAATGCTGCGAGCCCCTTGGCTTTGTCCTGTCCCCTGTGCGGTGAGGATGAAATGGTGCAGCTACTGTGAAAACACTGTGGGTTTCCGCAAAAGTCACAGCTAGGGCCACCATGCGAACCAGCAGTCCCGCTCCGGCCCTATCCCCAAAGGAGCCCAAGACAGGTATGCGGCAGACACTCACCCCAGGTGCTCACAGCAGCGGGATTCACGGGAGCCCAAAGGTGCAAACAGCCCAGTGTCCCTGGGCAGGTGGGTGGGCGAGCAGGCTGGTCCATCCATGCAGGGACTGTTGCTGGCCGCAGAGGGAGTGGAGCCCTGGCACACGGGGGCGGGGGTGGGGGGGCGACACAGGAGCACATGTGGTCCCATCTATCCGCAATGTCTAGAGCAGGTGAATCACAGAGACACAGAGCAGATTGGTGGTTTCCAGAAGCCAAGGGGTGGGGGGTGGCTGTGTAATGGTACCGGGTTTTCTCTTGGGTGACAAAATATCTTGGAACTAGATAGAGGTGTGGCCGCACAGCATTGCGAAAGCACCAAATGCCCCTGAATTGTACACTCTGAAGTGGTCAGTTGTATGTGATGTGAATTTCACTTCAACGTTTAAAAAAGAGGATGACAGTGTCATGCTCTCAGGGCTGGAGGGAGGGGTGGCCAGTGAGGTCCTCCGAGAAAACCCCCCCAGCCCAGGGCCCACGCGTCAGGACTGAGACCTTCCAGGTGCCCGTAGCTGCCGGAGGGACCTCGACCCCCCACGCGCTTTGGGCACGTTTGTTGGACACCTCCCAGCCGTGGGCACCGCGGACCACACGTGTTACGGCAGGGGGAGGGGTAAGAGAGAAATCGGGAAGAAAATGTGCCATGTGGGGGGGCAGGGGGGTGAGAAACACCCTAAGAAACAGTGAAGCGGGCGGGCATGGAGAGTGCGGGGGCTTCTCTGCCGAAGCGAGGGGCGCGGAGGGAGGGCACCCGGCAGGGCCTCTGGGGGGAGCCGCCTGGGCGTCGGGGGGCTGAGCGGAGCCAGCGAGGGTGGGGGAGGTCTCGGGGGCCGGGGCGGCAGCTGGCCTGGCCAGGCCCTGACGGCCCCGGGGCCTGTGTCTCCCGCCCGCAGCCCTGCTCCTGGACATCATGACGGTGGCCGGCGTGCAGAAGCTCATCAAGCGGCGCGGCCCGTACGAGACGAGCCCCGGCCTGCTGGACTACCTCACCATGGACATCTACGCCTTCCCCGCCGGGCACGCCAGCCGCGCCGCCATGGTGTCCAAGTTCTTCCTCAGCCACCTGGTGCTGGCGGTGCCCTTGCGTGTGCTGCTGGTGCTCTGGGCCTTCTGCGTGGGCCTGTCACGCGTGATGATCGGCCGCCACCACGTCACGGACGTCATCTCGGGCTTCGTCATCGGCTACTTCCAGTTCCGCCTGGTGGAGCTGGTCTGGATGTCGTCCAACACCTGCCAGATGCTCATCTCTGCCTGGTGAACCGCCTGCCGCGGCTCCGGGACAGGGTGGCCTGAGGAGGCAGGGTTGGCGGCGGGTGGCGGGGCCGACCCTGGAGGCCCAGGGGTGGAGCCAGCCACCCCCACCCCGTCTTCCCGTCTTGGCTGCAGGCCGGTGACCCAAGGCCGGCCCGCCCCGTGACTGTGGCCGGCCTGTGTCGTAGCGCCAGGCCTCTTGCTCTCTGGGCGGGCCGGGACCCACCTGTGGGGACAGCCCGATTTAGCTTCTGCTCTGGAGATAACCGGCCGGAATCGAGATGCTGGGAGGGGCCGAGCCGTGTCTTGTCCTTTCATCGCCATGACTGTTGAGTTTTTGGCTGTGCCCATCACACCACAGCACGATGCCAACTCACCCCACCTACCGCCTGGCGCAGGTGCCGTGGCCGTTAGCCTAAGGCAGCACTTTCCAAAGGGGGCCCTGCAGGACCCCGGCCTGCAAGATGCTTGTAGCGGGGAGGGTTTTGTGGTCCAATAAGTCTGGGAAGTGCTCACACTCTGCCCCCATTTTGGACATTGACAAGGGCCGTTGTTGTCATAAAGACTCTGATAAGTTCCGTAGAACGGCTTCTTGCTGAGCCTTGTTCAACCCATGTTTCCTAAACTTACTTGACCACAGAACCCTTTTCTTAAGGAACCTACCAGCCCCCAAGGAACCACTGTTTCCTCAAGCGCATTTTGGGAGCGGCTGCCCAAGAGCCGAAGGGCCTGCGTGCAAGCCGGCCTCTCCCAGCACCCGGCCGGGGCCTGCGGAGGCCAGGTGCACACGCCACAGCCCGTGGGCGTCGGTGCGGTTTTGGCCCCCAGGGGCCGGACTCCATGTGACCTAATAGGTCGTTTCCAAGTCAACTATTCATGGATGTGCGTTTCATGGGACAATACAGGTGACATGCAAACGGACCCTCTCCTGTGCAGTTCTTCCCTTACGTGACGCAGTGGCTCCTGGCAGGGTGGCGCTCCCAGCAGGAGGGCCGCTGTCAACACGGTGGGGACTGATCTCTCCGGCCCAGACAGCACCACGGGGCTGGTGGTCAGGGGGCAGTGTGCGTGGGCTGGCTGGTCCCTTATCCCTGAGGTCGCTGTCTGATGCCCTCCCAGCCCCCAGGCTGGGCTCTGGCTGTTCCACCCAGCCCTGCGCAGTGGGCTGGAAGCGCTCGCCGTGGTGGTGACCGGCCGTGGCCTCTCACTCCAGCCTCAAGCCCTCCCGAGCCCCTCCCCACTCCTGGCCCACTGGTCCCTGTCCCCCAGGAAGTGGACCAGTGACCAGGCAAACACAGCCCAGCCTGCCGTGTGGGACAGAGAACTCAGAGACGAGGCCCCTGAGCCCAGCCCAGGGCGGCAGGGCAGGGGTCCAGGAGGGGAGTCTAATGGAGACAGAGGGAAAGGGTGGAGTGAGCAGGGAAGGAGGGGAAGGATGCCCTTGGCAGAGGGAGGAGGGGGTGTGGGCCAGGAGCCCCACCGTGGCCTGTCCCAGATCCGCAGGAAGCTCAGGCAGAGGCCTGGAGCTCCCCGAGCCAGCGCGTTGTGTGTGAGCGCTCGGCCACAGCTCACAGCAACCCTCTGACGAGGGGTGATCAACGAGCCCATTTCACAGATGAGAAAACTGAGGCCCTGAGGGGGCAGGTAACTTGCCCAAGGTTGCCCAGCCAGGAGGCAGCACAGTGGGGCATGATCCTGTCTGTGTGGGGTGACCAGAAATCCTCAGTGTTCCTGGGCTATGTCACTCTGCTGTCTGCCTCAGACGTCACATGACCTTCTCCCTGTGTCTGTGTCTGTCCCCCTGTCTGTATGTCCCCTTCTCACAACAACAGGGTACTGGCTTAGTATGGCCCTACACCAGGACGACCTCAACTTACATCTCAGTCACATCTACAGAGACCCTATTTCTAAATAAGGTCACATCCACGGGTGCTGGGAGTTAGGACACCAACGTATCTTTTTGGGGGGGAGGGGACATATGTCAACCCATGACCCACAGGATCTTTTGGGGGAGGAAACAACGTCCTGTCCCAGCCAGCCCCACAGGTGGGGTGTCCCAGGCCCAGCCCGCTGGCCCGCCCTCCCGCTGCAGGGACTCCCCGTCCTCGACGGTGGGGTCTGCCCAGGGCCAGCGCCCCTGCAGACAGGACCCAAGACCCCACTCACTCTCTCCAGGCCCCCGGCTTCTCCCGCGTCCAGCCCGCCGGGGGCCGGGGGATCTGCCCCTTGTCTTTGTCCTGAAGGAGTCAGGAGTGCCGGATCCAGCGGGGCCGCCACAGTTCAAACCCCAACATCCGATCCTGGACCCGGGCTGGGTAAAATACCGTCTGCACATTCCCACGGGTGTTCAAGGGCGGCGCCTTTCCCAGACGCTGAGCAGAGGGGTAAGGGCGTCTTCCTTCTCCCCTCGCCCCCGCCCTCCGGGATCTGTCATCCGCAGTGAGTCCAGCTCCAAGTTTGAGCTGGGGACAGACTTCTGCCACCCGAGGTCCCCATGCCCAGCAAGGACAGGGGTCCCCAGGGCCTCTGCTTCTGCGGGCTGTGGAGAGGTGGGTGAGAAAGGGTTTCTGAAGAACGGAAACCTCTCAGCAGATCCTCTGGGGCTTGGAGGGGACGGTGCAGCCCCAAGAGTGCCTGGCGAACTGCTGGAGGAAAGGCTCCGGAAGGCCGTCGGCTGTGCCTGGGAGCCACCGCCCGTGGGATGGTGGCAGCAGCTGGTGCTGGCTCAGGCCAGCGCCAGCACTTCCCGCCAGTGCTGACGTCCCCTCCCGGAGCCTTGGTGTCCTCATCCGTCAAAGCGGATGACAGCGCTTCCCGTGGGTCGCTGTGAGACTCATGGGTGCCCTCCACACGGGGCCTGGCACGGCGTGGGGTCCACGCTCCACATCAGTGTCTGGGTTCCTGGCATCGTCGGCCCTGGTGGCGAGGAAGGAACCAGGAGATGTCCACACTGGCATGGCTGTGGGCCTGAATCTGACGAGGACTCTGACTTTGGGCCACGGCTTTCCTTGGACTCCGTGGCTCTCAGACTCCCAGGTCTCTTCGGAATGTGAACTCTGCGGCCCCTCCCCACGGAGACCCGAGGGCGTGGGAGGAGCTGCCACCCTCCAAGATGACCGGTCTGGGAGTGCCTGCAAGAGCAGAGCCCGAGAGGAGGAAGCAGGGAGGGGGCTGTGACTCCACGGGACCTGCCAGCCCTCCCGTCCTGATGACAGCTTCGAGCACCCTAGTCACGGGACAAGACAGGACTGCACGTGTGCTCACAGGCCTGGTGAATGCACTGTGGCACCCACGTTTTATGGCGAATGCCACTGCCGCACAGCCGGGATAAACCCGACGCGGTCAGGACATGCCACCCTTCCAGATGTTGCTGCTGGGGTCGGGCGAAGAGCGTGTTCGGGATCCCGGCACGGATATCCGCGAGGAATGTTTGTGTGTCTTTCTTCGTTTGTCTTGTCCGTGTCTCCCTGGTTACCTGGGTCACTGGCCTCTTCCGTGTTTCTGGGGGTTCGTGGCAACTGGTGTCATTTCTTTCTTTATCCCTCAGACCTCAGATCCCCCTCTTGCCCCACCTCTCGGAAATCAGCCTCTTCGTGGGGTGGTGTTCAGTTCTGTACCGTGACTGGGAGGGCAGGGGGCGGGGGTGGGGGCGAGGGTGTCCTGTGGGCCGGGCTGTGCCAGCCCACTAGGACAATGCTATCCCCATTTACAGATGAGGACACTGAGGCTCAGAGAGGAAAAGTCGTTTCCCTAAGGTTTCCCAGCTAGGATGTGCCAGAGCCTGGGTTGGAAACGAGGCCTGAGCAGCCCCGGAGCCGGGAGGCCCTCTTGAAAATGGCCACGCAGGGCACCCACTGAGCTTGGAACGAGGCCTAGCTGGTGCAGGACACCTGTCCCACAGTGAGCCAGGCCCAGCCCTGTGGGCTCCGGCCCTTCCCACTGGGGCTGGGCTCCCGGAGCCTGGAGCCGGCCTGCGTTTGCTCCACCCCCCCACCGCCTGCCAGCCCCCGCTTCCCCGCCCCCGGCGTCACCTCCCGCCTCCCCAGCTGTCGTGGCCAATGTAATCACAGAAGAACGGGCACCCCGGGACCCCCTGCAAGAATCACGACTATGGGAATCTGAAAAGGTGATTTTAATCGTGTCCTTTCACCCCCTGAGCAGGATCCACGGAGGCCTAAGGAGCCCTGGCAAAGAGCAGGAAACGTGAGGCTTGTTCTCCATTCTGCTCTGGCCGAGGGGCCCGGGGTGGTCACCAGCGGCATCGCGTGTTGACAGGGTCCGTGTGGGGTGTCTTTCATGGTGCTGTGAGGGGAAACCAAGGCAGAGCCCTGAGGCCACAGTGGCCTGGAGGTGGCAGGCCACAGAGCTCCCCACCTGCGCTTCATGGTTTGGGGGCTGCCTCCTGCGCCCCTCTGGGCCCCAGCTTTGTGCTGAGGGACCAGGCTGGAGCTGGGCCGGGCCGGGTGGCGCCCAGGACAGAGCGCACAGGACCTGGCAGACCCGGCTTCATGTTCTGGCCCTGACGAGGCCCTGAGACTTCCGAGCCTTGGTTTTTCCGTCTATGAAATGGGGACAAACTTACCCTGCACAGTTGTAAGGATGAGAGCACGAGGGTGGAGAGGGCCGAGCGCACGCAGACGGGCTGCTGAGCAAGCATGGGCCGCCCAGGCCATCAGCCGCAGCCCCGGAGAGGACCACGAGTCTTTCTTGGCCCTTTGGGGATGTCTGGGGGCTTGAACAGGCAGGTGGCAGGGGAAGTTGGGGAATCCCGAGGCAGGCAGCTTACCGCCATCCTGGGGCACCTGTGCCGGCCTGTCCCCTGGCCCCGGTTGCCTGGGTGTGTGGGTGGGCAGGGGCGGGGCAGGGTGAGGGGAGGAATCTGGGTCCCTGTGAGACCGGCTTTCCTGGGAAACCCTCACAAGAGTGTCTGGGGCAGCAAGCGCCTCTCAAGGGTGGCGAGGAAGCTGCTCCTACGACAGACGCAAATTCCACCCCATCCTGGCTCCACCTGAAAAACCTGCCCGTCTCTATGGCAACCACAGGGCTTGGGGCTTCTGGCCCTTGTGGTTCAACTCCCATGAGAGGGAGGGCCCTGGGGTCTGTCCCCCTGCAGCCCCAGCAAAGGGACATTTGCTCCAGGCACCAGCTTCAAAGTCAGAGGGGGCAGGGTGGGGACTGGCAGGCTGCAAACAGCTCCTCCCCTAGCGCTGGTGGGAGGATCCAGGGAAGCAGGGAAGGAGGGACAGAGAGAAAGCTGTGGGCCACAGGGGTGGGGCCAGGTGCCCACCCGTCCTGTGCAGGGTCCCACCCTGTTCCCAAAGGCCCAGGGAGGCAGCGGGGCCTGGTGGGGGCTGTTTCCCATCTGTAACTTGCCGTGCTGCTGCTGCTCTGCCCCACTATGGTCTGCATGTCTGTGTCCCCTGAAACTCACATGCTGAAACCCTGACCCCAAAGTGAGGGCACCAGGCCCTGGAGAGACGCTCCTGCCTTCTGCCAAGTGAGGACACAGCTAAGGGAAAACTTGCTCCATCCTTGTGCACGTCTGTGATTGTTTCCTTAAATTCCTGGGAGTACGGGGTCATAGGGGATGCGCATTTTTAATGAATCGTGTGCCCATTGCCAAACTGCCCCCAGAGACGTTCCCACAGGGCCGTCAGCTGAGCCTCCTCTCCCGTGGTGGGTGGTGGGTGGGAATTCAGGCCGGCTGGGGTGGGAGGGTCCATGCTCCCCAGCTTCTGCCCCTCACCCCTGCTGTGGGTCTTACTCACGGCCTAGCCCGCCTGTCCCAGGGTTAAGGTGTGGCTAGCACAGCCCCAGGGTCAAGTGCTGAAGCTGCTGGGGCCTGAGTCTGGGGCTGGGGACTGGCAGGCTGGGGAGCAGGTTCAGACCCCAGGCGGAGCAGGGGTGCAGGGCAGGGCTGCCAGCTGGCCTCCCTGTCAGGCAGCCGTGGGGTGGGCTCGATGACAGTCCCTAATGACCAAGGACTGGGGAGGAGGTGATGACGGGTGGCGAATGCTGTGGTAGACAGTATAATGGCCCCCAAATGTCCACATCGAATCCCCAGAATCTGAGAATATGTTACATTACATGGTGCTTTGGACTGAATGTTTGTGTCTCCCCAGAATCCATGGGACCCTAATCCCAGTGCGATGGCGTTAGGAGGCGGGGCCTTTGGGCGGTGATTAGGTCACGAGGGTGGCCCTCCTGAGTGGGATCAGTGCCCTTGTCAGAGAGACCCAGAGAGCGGCCTCACCCCTCCCCTGTGCGAGGACACGGCGAGAAGTCAGCGGTCTGCAAGCCGGAGGAGGCCTCTCCAGAACCCGACGGTGCCGGCGCCCGGACCCCAGACTTCCAGCCTCCAGCCCGTGAGGACGAAATTTCTGTTGCTGATACGCTACCCAGCCTGTGGTCACTTGTCACGGCAGCGGAAGGGACTAATGGCACTGAGGGATCAGGGTGGTGGATAGAATGAAGGTTGCTAATCAGCTGACCTTAAACTAGGGAGCGTGGCCTGGGTTCTGCAGGTGGGCCCGATGCAGTCACACGCATCCTCACACGTGGAAGGGGACGAGCATGTGATGCGACAGAGGCTCGGCCTGCACAGCTGGCTTTGAAGGTGGAGACGGCAAGGAAACAATTCTCCCCGGGGGCCTCCGGAGGGAGGGAGTGCAGCCCTGCGGCCCCTGACCCAGCCTGGTGAGGCTGCTGTGCGCTCCTGACCTCCAGAGCGCTAGGATAATAACCGTGTGTCGTCTTAAGCCACTAAGCTTGCAGCAATCAGTCACAGCAGCTGCAGGAAGCTGCTTCCAGGCAGCGTGGGAGGAACACTGTGCAGAGAGTCCACCCTGGAGGAGAAGTGTCTGCACAGACCCCATCTCAGCTCCCTGGCGCCCTGCCATGGGGAAGCAGCTTCCCAGGCTGAGGCAGTCATCACCAACATGAAGTCCCCGTGTCCCCAGCCCTCTCCTGCCTGGGGAAAATCCAGAAGGGGCAGGGCAGGGGATGGCAGGAGCTAGAAAAACCCAGGAACGCCCGGATCCACCACCATCTGGCTCTGGGAAGAGATGGAACATCTGGCGCCTGCTCTGGCCCACACGTTTATGTAAGCCACGTGTGACCACACGTGGCCCAGGCGGCCCCTGGCAAGCTGGTGCCCTGGCCACGCTCCACCTGACTTCTTCGTGTGTGAAATGGGCGTCACAATAACAGGGCAGTTGTGGGGACAGGAAGATGCTCAGAAAGCCCTGCCAGGCCCCCCGGGAGCTTGTGCTCACACTCACACTCACACTCACACTGTCACTCGCTCACACACATGCGCACACACACGCACACGCAGTCCAGCTGGCCCGCCCTGCTTTTCTCGTATGTAAAGTTACACACAGGAGGTCTCTCAGCTTCCCTCCAGCTGCAATATTCTGTAACACACACGTACACAGGTACTTCCATGTCCAAACTTCATGTGCTTGGGTAAACATACATGTACGTGCAAGCTTGAAAACACGTGCACGTTCACATTCACACAGAGATACCTTATACACGCACCTAGATCTAAAATGGCACACGCAGCCTTGCCTGGGTTTATACACACGCACACCCGCGTGCTTTGGCACTGGTGCACACACTCACGCTTCCATGTTCTCTTGAATGCACATGTTTACGTGGCTTGATATCCATGCCAGACTTAGGACACACATGTACTAAGTCATTATTTCGGACAGACTTGTACTAAAAAACTATTCATTTATCTGAAATTCATATTTAACTGAGGGTCCTGTATTTTATTTGACAACCTAACGTGAAAGCTCATGAAGCCATCAGGGTCCCTGGGGCCCAGCCCGACATGCAGTTCGCCAGGAGAACGGCCAAGCCCTGCTCTCCATCTGGTAAGTAAACCCACAGATGCTCCCCTGGCCACAGAGCAGCCCTGGGCCCCCAAGTACCACGTTAAATAGCCTGGCCCGGGGACGGGGCTGCTAGTGGGAAAGGGGCTCCCCGGATTCCTGAGAAAGCTCCTCTCGCCCACAGCCCGGCAGCGCGGAGCCCTGGGAACCCGGGACCCCACCCGAGAGCCGAGGTCGGGGCCTGGCCTCCGGGAGGGCTGTCCAGCTGGGTGAGAGACGCAGTCTGAGCCCCCAGGGGCCGGCTTGGCTGCCTCTCCATCCGGCTGCTTCTGCTGGTGGGAGACAAGTCCGCACAGAACAAGGCTGCCTTGAAATCCTGACTCCTCAGCCCAAATCTTTCAGCCGAGGGGTTTGTGGAGGGATGGCAGTGAGCAAGGCTGGGGGCACTCACCTTGGAGAGAGGACTCACAGATGGGACGACGCAGACCTGCCACCTCTCCCCTCCCCTCCTGTTCCCCTTCCCCTCCTGTCCCCCATGGAAAACTCTGGTCCAGAGCCTGGGCCGGCAGATGTGCGGTGAGTCTCTTGAGAGCCTCGCAGGAACAGGGTGATTCACATGTGTTTTGGCTACACAAGAATGCTTTTGCATTATTTAAAAAACTAGAACAGATAGGAAAACCAAAAGCAAAAATATTTTGGTTATTCCCTTCAGGTGTGTTTCTCTGCATTTGTGAAAATGTGACTATATTTTGAACAAAAAACCAATTATACTCTATCATTTTGTGACCTGCTTTTTCATTTACTGACATATTGTGAACATGTTTCTGCATCAAAAACCAAACATCTGTATCCCGACGTGTAGCGGCCTCGTGGTGGTCCCTTGTATGGAAGAGGCCTTTTGTTTTTGGGTTGTTCCTAGTTTTGTTTTGTTTAAATTGAGGTGAACTTTACACAACATACAATTAACTACATTAGAGTGTACAATTCAGTGGGATTTAGCACATTCACCGTATGGTACAACCACCATCTCCATCCAGCTCCAAAACATTTTCATCACCCCAAAAGGAACCCCATCCTGCCTCCCCCCAGTTGCCGGCAACCCGTAATCTGCCTCTGTCTCTGTGGATTTGTCTGTTCTAGATATTTCCTAGGAAGGGGTTGAAACAATACATGACCTTTTGTGCCTGGCTTCTTTCCCTCAGCACAACGTTGTCCAGGCTCATCACACTGGAGCGTGGGTCAGCCCCTCACTCCTTTCATTGCCGAATAATATTCCATTGTATGGATGTGCCACATTTGCCTATCCAGTCTTGTGACCATGGGCATTTGGGTTATTGGCATCTTTTGACTCTTGGGACTAGAGTTGCTATGAACATCCATGTACAAGTATTTGTCTGAGTCCCTGTTTTCAATTATTTTGCGTAAATAGCTAGGAGTGGAATTTCTGGTTCAGTTGGTAGCTCTATGTATATCTTTTTGAGGAACCCCAAACTGTTTTCTACAACAATTGCATCATTTCACATTTCCACGAGCAATGCACGAGGGTTTCAATTCCCCCACACCCTCTCCAACACTTGGCATTATCTTCTTTCCCCCATCATAGCTATCCTACGGGGCGTGACACGGACTCCCCGTTTTTTGTTTTTTTTGTTTTTTTGAGACAGAGTCTCTCTCTGTTGCCCGGCCTAGAGTGCCATGGCGTCAGCCTAGCTCACAGCAACCTCAAACTCCTGGGCTCAAACGATCCTCCTGCCTCAGCCTCCTGAGTAGCTGGGACTACAGACGCGCACCACTTTGCCCAGGTATTTTTTTCTATATATTTTTAGTTGTCCTGCTAAGTTCTTTCTATTTTTTTTTTTTTAGTAGAGATGGGGGGGGTCTCGCTCTTGCTCAGGCTGGTCTCGAACTCCTGAGCTCGAACGATCTGCCCACCTCGGCCTTCCAAGTGCTAGGATTACAGGCATGAGCCAACGCACCCGGCCGACTCCCAGCTTTTTGGTAAATACAAGCCATGCAGCTAGAATCCTCCTTGTCTGTGTCTCTTTGCACAGTTGCCTTATCTTGTTGTGTTCAGTTCCTGGCAGTGGAATTGCTAGATGCAGGAGGGAGCGTATGTGAGTGACTCTGTGTGTGCATTTTTTTTTTGTAAGGTTTTTGGTATTACCAAATGGGTCACCAGAGAAGTTTCACTAGCTTTTTCTCTAGCCGTATAAGAAACTGATCATTAAAACAAGAGTTGTTTTATTTTTAATCTGTATAACTGTTGTCAATCGGATTTTAATACTTTATATTTCCTTGTTTTATGACTGCCTTTTATAATGAATGTGCTAAGAAGATTGTTACGGGCTGACCTGTACCTCCCCAAGTTCACCTGTGAAGCCTCGAGTCCCAGAACCTCAGGATGTGGCTGTGTTTGGGGACAGGGCCCTTGAAGAGCTGATTAAGTTAAAATGAGGCCGTCGGGGTGGGCACTAATCCAACAGACTGGCGTCCTTATAACAAGAGGAAACTTGGACACACAGAGACCTGTACAGGGACCCGCAGGCTCAGAGGAAAGGCCGTGTGAGGACACGGCGCGGAGGCGCCACCTGGGAGACAAGGAGAGAGGCCTGGGGGAAGCAGCCCTGCTGACACGTCATCTTGGACCTCTCGCCTCCAGGCCACGCAGTGTGTGCTAGTTTGTTGCGGCAGCCCTGGGCAACGAGGTGCTTTCTCTGAGCTGTCAACTGTTCCTCTGTGTTCCTTGTGGGCTGCCGTCCCATCGTCGACCTTCCCTGAGGAAGGGATGGAGGTGGGCCGGGGCCTCGCCTGCGTGTGCCAGCAGCCTGCGTGTGGATGGTGGGATCACGCTTACGCACAGAGAGACCCTGGAAGCAGGTGGCCTCTCTCAGGATGTGCCCAACCAAGGCTTTCTAACTGTTAAAAACCAATAATCAAGAAGCCTGGGTCCCACCTGCAGAGGTTCGGCTGTAACTGACTTCTTCCAGCTTCCCAGTTGATTCCAATACAACCCGAGTTAAGAATCCACCCCGACCTCCAGGATCCTCAGCTGGAGAGGCCACGGGCTTCCGTCCGGGGTGTGGCCCAGGCCTCTGAATCCTTAGCAAGTGCCCTGGGGACGCCTGCCCAGGCAGGAGAGAAGGGACAGGCGGTAACTTAGCTCGGCCCCTGTGGCAGACAGGTATGCAGCAAGTTTCCTCCCACCTCCGGCCTGGGGCCAGGCAGCTTTGCGGAGAGTGGCCAGGTCAGCGCCGGCGGGAGAAGGCAGCAGCACCCATTTACTTGGGGGTTTGCACTGACAGCTGAAAGGGGAGAAGGAGGGAGCCCCCACCCTCCCCAGGGGCAGCGGGAGACCCTCCACCTTCTCACTCCATCTGCCTTTCCTTCCTGCCTCAAACCCAGGTGGCTGTGACATTCCACTCCAGTCTGGGGGGCATGAGGACCTGCAGGATTGCATTTCTTGGGGGAGTCTGGCATTGGGATTGTTTTCAGGTTTTCAGGGGCCCTGGGGTGGCTAACTCTACCCTCCCTGCTGCTGGTGAGGAAGAGGGAAGGCTTGCCCCCAGAAACTGGTTTGCGTTTGTTCCGTTCATGCAAGACATGCTGCCACCAAAGTCACTGGGCTTTTGACTCAGCTGTGCTTCCTCCTGCAGATGAACCCTCCGCACACCAGGCTGGAGCACCCGCCTCTCATCGCAGTCTGTGCAACTTTGGGCAAATCTCTCGCCCTCTCTAAGCCTCAGTTTCAGCATCTCTAAAAGGGGAGGAATCAGTTGTGCCAGTGTCTCAGTCCTTGAACCCGACCCTTGGATGTCTCAGGTGGGTGAGCACCTGTTTGGCTGCATCAGGTTGGAGCTGGGTTTCTGCTAGTTGCAACCAGCAGGGCCGGGCCGGGCAGGAGGCTCTCTGGAAACCATCTCAGAAGTGAAGCTCCTGAGCTTTAGTGACGGTGGGGCTGAGACGGCTCACAAGAGTCCAGTCTGCTCCACCTGCCACACCCCAGGAAAGCCGGGAGCCCAGGGACTGCTCGGCTCCCTGTCCCTAAGTCCCCGCCCAGGTTACCCTGGACAGCGTGGCGATAATAGCATCCATTGATAAGAGCCCCCATACCTGTTGCTGACACCTAGCAAAACCGCCTGTTTTTGGCTGTTAGTATCCCCACTGGCCAGACACAGTCGGGGGTGCTGGGCTGCAGTTCCTGCCAAGAGACCTCAGAGGCCCAGATCTGGGTTCATCCTAGTCCTCGGCCATCACAACTCTCATGACCGGCCATGCTGCTTTCTGTCCTTGCTTTGACGATGTATTTATTTTTACTAAAATAATGAGTGCCCATGAAACCACCCATAAAATCAACAAGCAAAACACTGACAATACCTATTTTCATGTGTTCCTGCCCAAACCCTGAATTTTATCATTCCCTTGCTTCAAAAAAAATCATGTTATCACTTATATGTCTAAACAATGTATTTTTAGATTTGATTGCTTTTGTACTTTGTAGAAAAGATCATTCGATGTTATGCCAGGGGTCGTGCATGGTGTTGCCTGTGGCTGTCGTTCACTCAGCTTTCGCTGCCGTGTAACCCTCAGTAGTGTGAGTAAGTCTGTCCATTCTCCTCCCAGTGGGCACCAGGGCTGTGTTCAGCTTTCTGCTGTTAGGATTAGTGCTACGACCAACGTTCTCGTACAAGTTCTCAGGTGAACCCAGGGTTCAAGGCGACCTGAAGGTGGAAGTGCCGGACCACAGGCTATGTGAATGATCGGCATTACAAGGTATCGTCAAACTACGCTCCAGAATGGCTGGCGGCTTTGTGACCTCACCACCAATCCATGAGCAATCTGGTTGATCGTGTCCTTTCCAGCACTGAGTTTTGCACTCCAGTGGCTGTGGGTGGCACCTCATCCCGTCTTGCTGTGGGTTTCTCTGATCCTTAAGGAAAATGAGCGTCTCTCAGTAGCCACTGCTCACGTTTCCTCTTCTGTGAAATGCCTGTTCCCATCTCTTGGCCATTTTCCTGGTGCTATTTTTTTGTTCTTTGCTTATTGATTGCAGAGTGTCCTTTATATATTAGGTATTGTTGGCTAACTGTACATATTAGAAGTATCTTCTCCAGCTTAGCAGTTTGTCATTGTCATTTTACTTTCTTCATTTTGTCTTTTGATTAAGAGAAAAATCTTAATTTTAATATAATGAAATGTTTGATTCTTTTATTTCATGGTTAGTGCTCTTTTGTGTGTGTCTTATTTAACAAATCCTTTCCCACAAGGTCAGAAAGAAATTCACAGATATTCTTCAAAAGTTTTGCTTTTGACATTTAAGTCCTTAATCCATCAGGAGTTGACATTTATGTATTTTGTGAAATAGGAATCCAGTTTCTTTTTAGAAATAGAAACAAATCCTTATGGAAAATATGGATAAAACCTTCTTTGGCTCAATTTCCTTACTGCTCCACCACGCCACCTCTGATACATGTCAAAGTCGCACACGTGAGGGTCTGTTGCTGGGCTCCCCGTTCGACTCCATTAGTCAATGAACGAATTGCTGCCCAGAGGTCAGACTGTTCAATTCCACAGCTTCAAGGGTCCCAGTATTAGCGTGGGCAGTTCCCCTCTGACACTCTTCTCCTGGAGTGTCTTGGCCCTTTGCTCTCTCGTATAAATTTCAGGACCACTGGTCAAATTCTACAAAACTCCTCTTGGGACCTTGATTGGAATTGCACTGAGTCTCTGGATCAATTTATGAAGAATTGACATCTCTGTTGTATCAGGCCTCCCTCCCCTTATGCATCGTTATGTGCCCCCTCTTTTATCTAATTCTTTAATTCCTTTGCAGAAAACAGTATAATTTTCTGCCTAATTCTTACCTATATTTCATTACACTTAGATACTGAGAATTTTCATGCTCTGTGAATGGTGTCCTTTTTTTTAACGTACATTTTCCATTTGTTTGTTCCTGGTATATAGAAAAGCAATTGGCCAGGGGCAGTGGCTCAGGCCTGTAATCCTAGCGCTCTGGGAAGCCGAGGCGGGTGGATCGTTTGAGCTCAGGAATTCGAGATCAGCCTGAGCAAGAGCAAGACACCCCGTCTCTACTCAAAATAGAAAGAAATTAGCTGGACAACTAAAAATATGTAGGAAAAATTAGCCGGGCATGGTGGCGCATTCCTGTAGTCCCAGCTACTCGGGAGGCTGAGGCAGGAGGATCTCTTGAGCCCAGGAGTTTGAGGTTGCCGTGAGCTAGGCTGATGCCATGGCACTCTAGCCCGGGCAACAGAGTGAGACTCTTGTATCAAAAAAAAAAAAAAGAAGAAAGAAAGAAAAGCAATTAACTTTTGTAGATTGTCCTTATATCTTGCTAAACTCTCCCTTTGGGTTTTCTATATAGTGTATCGTATCTGAAAATAATGTTTTTTATTTTCTCTTTCCCAATCCTTATGTTTTTATTTTTTCTAGGCATATTACTAGTGTAGGATCTGCAGTGCTCCCCGTTGAACAGAACCGATAACGGTAAACACAATGTTTTTGTTTCTCATCTCAGAGGGAAGGCGGCTAATGTCTGCCCTTCTGTTTCTGATTTGCCGACAGGCCGCATCATGGATTTATGTTGAACTGTTAAAAATTCTTCCTCAGCATCTATTAAAATAGTTCTTCCTCCTTTCATCAGTTAATGTGGTAAATGACACTGGCAGATTTTTCTAATACTAAACCATCCCTTGCAATCTTGGAATAGACCTAATTTCATTATGTTTATTATCTTTTTTATACACTACTGTACTCTGCTTGCTCAAGTTTTAGTTCTTTTACCTTTAGATTCATGAGTGAAATATCTGTCATTTCCTTTTCTTGTACCGTCCTGTCTGGTTCAGGTGTCCGGGCAATACTGGGCTCAGAGAGTGAACTTTGTCAGTTCTGCTGAATGGTTCGCACAACACTAGAAGGATCGCGCCTTAAGTTTGCTAGAACTCACCTGTAAATCATCTACATCTGGTGTTTTCTTTCATTGTGACATTCTTTAACAGATACTTTCAGTAAAAGAATATTTAATGCCCTAATACTCTTTAATAGTTATATTTAGGTTTGCTACTTCTTGGGTCTGTTTTAAGCTATATTTTCCTAAGTTTTTGACCAATTTATCTAAGTTTTCAAATTTATTAACATAAAATTGTTGATAGTATTCTCTTACTGTCTTTTTATTCTCTGCTATTTATAGTTAAATCCTCCTTTTTAGTCCTAATATGTTATTTTCCTCCTCTCTCTCTCTCCCTTCCTCCTTGTTAATACTCTGTAGAGTATCTTTGTGTTTTATTTCTACTCTACTTTTGGTATCTTTGGCCTTCTACTTCCATTAGATTTAGTCTCCTATTCTTTGTGTGGCTGCTTTTTTTTTAAGACAGGGTCTTGCTCTGTTGCCCAGGCTGGAGTGCAGTGGCATCGTCATAGCTCACTGTAGCCTCACAGTCCTGGCTCAAGCGATCCTCCTGCCTCGGCCTCCCAGAGTGCTAGGGTTACAGGCACGAGCCACCCTGTCCAGCCTGTACAGCTTCTTAAGTTAGGCACACACTTTGACTTTTCAGCCTTTCTTTGTAATACATGCACTTCAACTTCAAAGGGTCTTTGAGGGATCATTTTCATACATTCCACACATTTTGATAGGCAATATTTTCCACTTTTTTTCAGTTCTACTTAGTTTCAAATTTTCATTATGACTTCTTTTATCTATGAATTATTTAGAAGTTTTTAATTCAATTTCCAAATATAGGCAGGTTTTAGAAAACTTATCTTTTTGTTATTAACACATATCTGGATTGTGTTGTGGTGAGATAATTTTTTAAAAGAACATTATTTTGGCTGGGTGCAATGGCTCATGCCTGTAATCCCAGTGTTTTGGGAGGCCAAGGCAGGAGGATCACTTAAGGCCAGGAGGTCAAGATCAGCCTGAACAATACAGAGAGATCTCAACTCTACAAAAAATAGAGAAAAATTAGCTGGGCATGGTAGCATGCAGTTAGGAGGCTGAAGCAGGAGGATCTCTTGAGCCCAGGAGTTCAAGGTTGCAGAGAGCTATGATGATGCTCCTGTACTCCAGCCTGGGAAATAGAGTGAGACCCTGTCTCTTGGTGAAAAAAAAAAATAATATTAAAAAAAAAACTTTTTTTTTTTTTAGACAGAGTCTCACTCTGTTGCCTGTACTAGAGTGCCATGGCATCAGCCTAGCTCACAGCAACCTCAAACTCCTGGGCTCAAGCAATCCTCCTACCTCAGCCTCCCAAGTAGCTGGGACTACAGGCATGTGCCACCATGCCTGGCTAATTTTTCTATATATACATTTAGCTGTCCATATAATTTCTTTCTATTTTTAGTAGAGACGGGGTCTCGCTCTTGCTCAGGCTGGTCTCAAACTCCTGAGCTCAAACAATTTGCCTGCCTTGGCCTCCCAGAGTGTTAGGATTACAGGCGTGAGCCACCGCACCTGAAATTTTTTATATGTTTATAGACTAATTTGTGATTGATTTTTATAATTGTTCCACATGTAAAGA
This sequence comes from Lemur catta, assembly GCF_020740605.2. NCBI lineage: Eukaryota > Metazoa > Chordata > Mammalia > Primates > Lemuridae > Lemur > Lemur catta. The sequence continues at coordinate 5,064,106 of NC_059137.1, read as the reverse complement.
AAGTAATTTCTCTAGTAATTAGGTACAGAATTCTCTATATGTCTATTAAATCAACCTTGTTATTTGAGTTGTTCAAATCTGTTTGTTTGCTGATTTTTATTCTTTTTGGGGTCTGCTTGGCCTATCTCTAATGTTTGTTGAAGTCTCTCAGCATGATGGTGGATTTGTTTCTCCTTGACATTCTTTTAGTTTTCACCTTGAGTCTTTTGAGGCCATTATGTGTGTATATGCATGTATTTAGATTTATTACAACTTTTGGATAATTTGAAACTTTCTTATTTTGTTTCTATTCTTGATGACGCTTTTAAAGTATATGACCAATTTGCCTAATATGAAAATATATCTTTTCATATATATATATTTCCATACTTTTGTTTTCAACCTTTCTGGATCCTTTTTTTTTTTTTTTTTTGAGACAGAGTCTTGCTCTGTTGCCCGGGCTAGAGTGAGTGCCGTGGTGTCAGCCTAGCTCACAGCAACCTCAAACTCCTGGGCTTAAGTGACCCTTCTGCCTCAGCCTCCTGAGTAGCTGGGACTACAGGCATGTGCCACCATGCCCAGCTAGTTTTTTCTATGTATATGTATTTTTAGTTGTCCAGCTAATTTCTTTCTATTTTTAGTAGAGACAGAGTCTCACTCTTGCTCAGGCTGGTCTCGAACTTCTGACCTTGAGCGATCCACCCGCCTCGACCTCCCAGAGTGCTAGGATTACAGGTGTGAGCCACCATGCCCGGCCCTTTCTGGATCCTTAAGCTTTTGGTGGATCCCTTCTAAACTTCTTCAATCGAGATTTTTTTTTCCTACCCAGTCTGAGAATCTTTTAATTGGTGAGTTTAGTTCATTTATGTTTATTATGATTATGGATATATTTGAACTTGTTTCTGCCATTTTATTTTTTTCATTTTCTATTTGTTCAACTTTTTCTAGGTTTCTTTTTTCTCCTTTCTTGCTCTTTTTTGAATTGAGTTTTTAGTTTGCATTTTTCTTTCACTTTTTTCTCTCTACTGATTTGGAATACATACAATTTCTATTCCTTTTGTTGTTGCTGTCAAGATGGTAATGTGTATATTTTACTTTACAAAATCTAAACTTTGCAAATGTCGGTCTCTCTCCCAAACAATACAAGGTCTTTAGCTTCAAACTACCCCCATCTGATTTATGTAAATTGTCAAATAATTCAGGGTGTCTTTTTGTTAAATCACCAAAGGAAACGCTGCTATTATTTCGTGCAGTTTGTTCTGATTTACCAATACGTTTATCACTTTTACTTACCCTTTCCCCTCAGGTTCAGTCCCCCTGGGCCCATCTGCCCCCCTGGAGCTCAGGCCATAGGAGCTGTTAGGGCAGCTGGTGCGAGCTCCCACCCGAGCTCCTCTCTGAGTGCCAGTGTGTTTTTCCCCATTCTTGCCCTCCTGGCTCTCGTCCTCGTTCATAGTTTCCTCGCCCTTCTCTATTTTTGTTGCATTCTGAGAAAAATTTCAGATACATCTCCTGTTTCCCTGGTTTTTGTTTCAATCGTGTCTAATCCCTTTAACCAATTTTTCGCTTTTCCATTTATTTATTTATTTTTTGAGACAGGATCTCGTTCTGTCTCCTGGGTAGAGGGCAGTGGCCTCATCACAGCTCACAGCAACCTCAAACGCCTGGGCTCAAGCGATCCTCCTGCCTCAGCCTCCCGAGTAGCTGGGATTGATTGCAGGTACCTGCCACCACACCTGGATAATCTTTCTATGATTAGTAGAGCCAGGGTCTCGCTCTTGCTCAGGCTGCTCTCGACTCCTGGCATCAAGCGACCCTCCCACCTCGGCCTCCCAGAGGGCTGGGATTACAGCACCCGGCCTCCGTTTATGTTTGTTTTTCAGATCTGTGTCCATGTCTAATAGTCCCTTTGTCTGCAGGGTCATGTTGCCCACTGGATTTCTTGACATAGTTGCCACATGGCCTGGTCTCCATTCTGAACCTGAGTGTTCTAATATCCGCGGTCTTTGATTGTTCTCGTTTCTGTCAGCTTCCTTCGTGTGTAAATTAACGATGTTCACAAGGTCGTGGCTTGATCTTAACCCGAGAGAGTCCTGGGCTAGTTGGGCTTTTCCCTCGCAGGGGACGTGCTTTGCTCCTGGTTGTCGCCGGGATGTCCATCCAAGGCTCCGGGCTGGGATCCCCAACTAGCCACCGCCATCCACGGCCCTCCAAGATGTTCCCAGCTTGGGTACTCCTGTGGCAATGTCACTGTCGGAACCTGGCCGCTGGCCTCCCTGCCCACTGCATGCCAGGCCAGACCAGTTTCCTGCCCCGGCAGCTGGACTGCGCTGCCAGGCCCTGCTCCACCTCCGTGCAGCACCCGGCCCCCCGTGCCTTCTCCCCAGCCGCTGGACCAGCTCAGTTTGTTTGTTTGTTTGTTTGTCCGTCTTCTGTTTGAAAAGGCTCCATGGAATCTTCTCCTCCTTTCTATAAACCAGCAATGTTTCAACGAATAGGCTCCTTCCAGGATTCATTGTTACGGGACAAGCGTGTCCCTTAGGGCTCCCACCGTCACCACCCAAAAGCTGAGGCCCCTCGAGTGCTAAAATTTGAGCCCAGTCATGCGCAGCTGGAAGCCTGTGACCTTCATCTGTGTCCTTGCTTCTCCCTGTCGGGTAACTCTCACGTGATGTCTCGAGGGCTGGTGACGTGTCACAGGCTGTTTGCCCCCACACCGCATGGCCCGACCTGCTCTCCTTCTAGACTTCTCCTGTGCCGCTGGGAAAGCTTCCCTGGACCCGCCTTGTTGCCAGCCCCTCGGGGGGCACTTGGTGCTGTGGCCTCTGTGCCTGGCCGGGCCCGGCCCCCCCACCTTCGGGTCTGCCGCTGGTCTGCCAGGGCTGGGAAGGTAGGCCGGGGCTCGGGGCTTTGTGCAGGGGTAGGTGGAGTCTGGGGGCTCACGGCCACCAGGAGGACCTTGGAGAGAGAGCACAGGCCTGCTGCCACTGCCTGGGATGTTGCTTGCACGGGCCTCGTTTTGCACATTTCCGTGGCTGTGGTAGGGGTCGGAGAGACCTCGGACGTCTGCTGTGTAGACGAGGTGGTGCACGAGTCCGCGGAAAGGCGTGGGGATGTGGTGATCAGGAGCTCACGTGTGGAGGTCACACAGCCTGGGGTCCGACCCTGTTCTTCTTAGAGCTGCGTGACCCTGGGTAAGCGATTTCGTCCATCTGAGCCTCAGTTTCTTCCTCTGCACAATGGGAATAACAATTGCGTCGTGTCCCTGGGGCGCCGACGAGGATGAGTGTGCTTGTCCATGTCCAGAGACTGGCGTGTGCCGCCGTCTAACCAGCGCTAGGTGCGCGTGCGTGTGCATGTGTCCCACGGAGGCAGTTTCAGTGGTGCCTGCGAGGGGCCAGGCTCCGCACTGAGCCTTTTCCAAGGTCCAGCCCAGGCCGCCTGAGTCAAGTCTCCAAGCCCTCATCCACCCGCCGCCGGCCCGACTCATCAAGTACAGCGTGGAAGCAACGGACTCTCCATGAGGCAGAAACCCCGAGCCTCGGCCCTCACCTGCCTGCTCACGTCTGAAGCATCCGGCTCATTTGTTCCTTTGAGCCCTTCCCATGCCAGGTGCTGGCTGGGCCTGGGGACAGCAGTGGACACACAGGCCACTGGAGGAATGTGCTTTGAGACCCTCCAGAGGCATCCTCCTGCCTCCGGCTAAACCCGGCCCCTTCACCAGCCACATCCTGGCTCCTGGGAGCAAACATTAGGCCTCTTGGCTTCCCAAGAAGCAGTTGTCTCTCCTCCAGCCCCAGCCCCCAGCGGGGGTCCCCTCCTGAAAAGGTCACCTCCTAAGAGGGCCCCACGCCAGCCCTTCCTGTCACCATAACCCCTTCCTGCCCCAGACTCCTGCCCCCACTGGCCGGAAAGTGGCAGGCTTTATCTTCCCCTCCTTAAGAGGAGAGGCCTGGCTTGGAAGGTGTCCCCTGATAACAGGGAGGGGTGGGCTGCCTGTTGTGGGCTCTGGGGACCTGTGGGGCTGACTGATAAGGCCTCTCCCTGGGCTTGGCAAGCTGTGGGCAGGATCTGAGGTGGGGCCGGTATTCACAGCGTCGCTGGCATGGACCAAATCTGCAGGCAGCAGGGCCTTGGGCAGATGCCGTGTGTGCGTGGGGATGGGTGCCGGGGCCTGGGGTCAAGGATGTGAGCAGAGGAATTTGCTAGGTACAAGTTCGTTTATTCACCCGTCAATTCCTTCAGCACATCTGACAGCAGCATAGCTGCCATGCTGAACGAGTGAGTTTAGAATCAAGGTTAAGTGTCAGGGCTCTGGAATCAGCCAGACCTGGGCTTGAGGACTGGCTCCATCACTTAGTGGCAGGCGACTTTGCCTTGTGGGCCTCAATTTTCTCAACTGTAAAATGGGGAGAACTAAGTACCCACCTTTCAGGAACTGTGTGAGGATTTGAGGGGACAGTGTGTGTGTTACACTCCAAATGGGGCCCGGGGCCTGGGAAGCCCTCAGCAAATAGTTTTTAAACCATGACTGCTGGAGTGCCAAGGGCCGGTGGTAGGAAGGGCTCCTCCCTCTGTCTGCCCTGCAGGACCATGTGGAGGGCTGGGCCTAGGGACACAGGGCAATCTCCTGGAGCCCGGGGTGGCAGGGGGTGCCAAGGGCCCTCTCTCCAGGGGTTCATCTGCCTCATGTTGTCCTCCGCAGACTGGCCCCCTCTGCTGTCACAGCCACCCTCAGCCCTGAGTCCAGTTTCTCTCCGGTCAGCCAGTGCCCAGCTCATGTGACCAGACCCAATTCCAAATGTCCAGAAAAGCTCGAACCCAAGCCCAGCTTGTGCCTGGCCGCAGCCAAGCCCACTCGGCTGAGGCTCCTGGCCCGGGCCAGTGTGGTCAGGCAGTGAACTCAGGACCCCCAGTCCTGGGGCCCGGGGCATATAGCAAGCCCTCAAAACAGTGTTTTCTGCAAGGACAGCTCTGGCTTCTCAGCCACTCCCATGTGTCAGACCATTTGGGAGCTGTCCAATTACCCACTGAAGCCAGTCCTTATCTCCTCCTCACAGTCAGGGGAAGGGACTTGTCCCCCAGGCCAGGCGGCAACTCAGACCTGAGGAGCCCCAGCCGGGGGTGGGCAGCGCAGGTGGGAGGGGCCCCGGCAGTCGAGAATATCCTGAGTCTTGTGATACCGCACAAGAGCCCGACTCAGCAGGACATTAATAAGCCTGGCGGCTTCCCAGGGGCGGCCCTGCCAGGGGCCAGAATAGAAGGACTCCCCGCCCTGTGGCCTGGGATCCCCCCCCCATGGCCCCCACTGGCCCTGCAGCCCAGCACCTCCCAGAAGTAATTCACGCGGGGAGACCCCTCCCCACCATGGAGTGTGCCGGCAAACTCGCTGGTGAGGGAACCACCTGGAAGGCACCAGGAGGAAAGACAGAGACGAGCAGTCTGTGAGGGAGGGGGTCATGTGGCCAGAGCTGAGTTCCAGCCCTGGCTCTCCCATTTCCCACCTAGTGACTTGGGACAAATCACTTGACAACACTGAATCCTGGTTTCTTCATGAGTAAAGCGGGGGTGCTAAAAGGACCCAGTTTCTGGATTTGCCGTGAGGACCCAATGAGGTAGTTGCCACCGAGGGCAAACCTTGGGGAAGAGAGGTCATTGTCACCTGTCATCACAGCCCCTACTTGTCCCGCTGACGGCCGCTTGGTCTGGTCCCACCTGGGTTTCTGTCCCACAGCGCTCTCTGGTGGTCAAAGTCAGGTATTGCAGGGCATCTTTCCAGGTCGTGCAGGGCTTCCAACCCCAAACTGGATCCAAAATGTGCCCTTTCTGGTCAACTTAAATTCATGGCCTCTGTTACGTATGCACTGGCATGGCAGGTCAAAGGAGGACAGAAGACAGAGACCCACTGCCTTCTCTGGAAGCTCAAAGGACAGGAACGCCTGTTTGGTCCCAGTTCTGGGTCCTGCCCCTCCAGCCTGGACACGCCACACCCTCCTTGATCCCCAGAGTCCTCCTCTGCAAACGGGATCCTGAAACCTTCTGGTGCTAAGTGCTGTGGAGAGGGGACAGGAGGAGCCGGGAGGAGGCTTGTGGGTTTAGATGTGGTGGCGGGGGGGCGCCTGGTGTGAGTAGATACCTGAGGAGATGCAATGCAGGGCATCCAAGAAGGAGCTCCAGAGTGCCATTCGGGCCAACAAGCATTCGCAGAGTGCCTGGTTCTCTTGAGCATCCCCTGAGCCCTCTGGGGACGTGAGGAAGGTGACGAGCCTGCCCCTGTCCCCCGCAGGGTTCTTGGAGGCAGGCAAAGGCTGCAGCGGTTAGAGGAAGAGCAAGAGGCCAGAGGGGCAGTGTGGAGCGAGGGGGCCAGGAGCAGATGAGGAGAGGAGGGCTGGGCGTCCTGATTATCAGTGCTGTAAGACACAACATGAGGGCCCTGCCCAGGTGGTCAAGGGGAGCCAGGGGCCCTGCCCAGGTGGTCAAGCTGAGGCAGAGCAGAGGGGCAGAGAGCTCAGGCCCAGGAGTCAGAAGACCTGGCCCAGCCCTGACCCTAACGCACTCTGTGGTCCAAGGCCAGCCCATGTCCCCTGGGTCTCAGTTTCCCCATCTGCAACGTGAGGGAGGTGGCCTAGCAGCAGCCCCCCTTCTCTAACCCACCACCCACGGTGGCCAGGCTGAGGCCCCGGCCTGGCTGTGTGAAGCACAGGAACCCGCGGCTGGCTCAGGGTGGGGGGCTTGTGAAAGGCCCTCCTGCCCTTGCCTGGCCTCAGCTGGGTGTGGGCGGGCGGATGCGGCATCAGGCCTTTTGACCCGAGGAAGGCACGCCTCGAAGGCCCGGGGTCGGAGAGCCTGGTGTGCCCAGGAGCTGGCTGGCTGTTACAGTGAATTATGTCTCCCAAAAAGATATGTTGGCACCTTAACCCCCAGTACCTCCAAAGGGGACCTCGTGGTCGTAACAGAAGAGATCACTGAGACGAAGTCATTAGGGTGGGCCCTAATCCAATAAGACAGGGGTCCCTATAAAAAGGGGGGAGACAACGTGAGGACACAGGGAGGAGACGGGCTATGAAGGCAGAGGACGGGAGGACAGTGAAGCCACATGCCAAGAAATGCCTGAGGCTGCTGGAAGCTGGACGGAGGCCTAGAACGACCCTTCCTGCCACCTTCAGAGGGCGCGTGGCCCGGCGATGCCCTGACTTTGGACTTCTGGCCTCCAGAACTGAGACAATACACTTGTGTCCTCAGCCACCCATCTGTGGTACTTGGTGACAACTGCCCTAAGAAACTAGGCACAGCTCTTCCAAGGCACTGAAGACAAGATATATTTAAAACAAGTCGTGAGTTCATGCTGATATTTCTAACTCACATTCAAAATTGCAGAGCCTTTTCTCAACTTTCTCTTTTATTAATATATCTTTTTATTATAGCCATCCTAGTGGGTATGAAATTGTATCTCATTGCGGTTTTGATTTGCATTTCCCTGATGGCCAGCGATGGTAAGCATCTTTTCATGTGCTTATTGGCTATTTGTATATCTTCCTTGGAAATTTACCTATTCAAGTCCTTTGCTCATTTTAAAGTTGAATTGTTTCTCTCTTTGTCATTAAGGTATAGTGATTCTCTATATGTCCTGGATATTAAACCCTCATCAGATACGTGATTTGCAAACATTTTCTTCTGTGGGTTTTTCGCTCTCTTGATAGTGTTCTTTGATGTACAAAAGTCTTTAATTTTAGTGAAGTCCAACTTATCTATTTTTTCTTTTGTTGCCCATGCTTTTGGTGTCATTTAAGAAATCATCCCTGGCCAGGCATGGAGGCTCACATCTATAATCCCATCACTTTGGGAGGCAAAGTCAAGAGGATTGCTTGAGGCCAAGAGTTTGAGACCAGCCTGGCAACATAGTGAGATCACGATCTCTACAAAAAATTTTAAAAATAAAAAAATATTAGCCAGGCATGGTGGCTCATACCTGTAGTCCTAGCTAGTTGGGAGGCTGAGGCAGGAGGATCCCTTGAGCCCAGGAGTTGGAGGCTGCAGTGAGCTATGATTGTATCACTGCACTTCAGCCTGGGTGACAGAGTGGGACTCTGAGAAAGAGAGCAAGAAAGGAAGAAAGAGACCATTGTCAGATCCAAGCTCAAACAGATTTTCCCATGTGTTTTCTTTCAAGAGTTTTACAGTTTTGCTCCTTTAATTTAGATTTGATCCATTTTGAGTTAATTTTTGTACATGGTGTGAGGTAAAGGTCTAACTTTTTTTGCATGTGGGTACCAGTGTTCCTAGCACCGTTTGTTCAAGAGATCCTTCTTTCCCCATTAAATGCTCTCACCACCCTTGTCAAAAAGCACCTGACCATAGATGTGAGGGTCTATTTCTGGGCTCTCAATTCTGTTCCATTGGTCTATATGTCCAGCCTTGTGTCACTACTATCTGTTTTGATTACTGTAACTTTGTAGTAAATTTTGAAATCTGGAAGTGTAAATCATCCAACTATGTTCTTCTTTTTAAAGATTATTTTGGCTATTCTGGGCTCCTTGAAATTTCGTATGAATTTTAGGATGGATTTTTCCATGTCTGCAAAAAACAGCATTGAGATTTGGTTAGGGCCGGCATTGAATCTTCATATTGTTTAGGGTGATATTGTCATCTTAGCAATATTAAGTCTGTCAGCCCATGAACAGGAGATGTCTTCCCCTTTATTTGTGTCATCTTCCACTTCTTCCAATAATGCTTTGTAGTTTTCAGTGTACAAGTTTTACACTTCCTTGGTTAAATATTCCTAAGTATTTCTTTTTTAGGCTATTACAAATAATTTTTTTTAATTTCCTTTTTGGATTGTTAATTACTAGAGTATAGAAATACAACTGATTTGTTTGTTGATTTTGTATGCTACAACTTTGCTTGAATCCATTTTTAGCTCTAATGGTTTTTTTGTGAATTCTTTAGGGTTTTCTATGATACATATAATATCATGTCATCTGAGAATGGAGATAGTTTGCTGGGCACGGTGGCTCACATCAGTAATCCCAGCACTTTGGGAGGCAGAAGTAGGAGAATTGCTTGAGCCCAGGAGTTCAAGATCAGCCTGGGCAACATCGTAAGACCCCATCTCTACAAAATTTTTTTTTTTTAATTAGACGGATATGGTGGTGTGCACCTGTAGCCCCAGCTACTCAGGAGGCTGAGGCAGAAGGATTGCTTGAGCCCAGGAGTTTGAGGTTGCTGTGAGCTAGCCTGATGCCACAGCACTGTAGCCCACAGGCAACAGAGTGAGACTCTGTCTCAAAAAAAAAAAAAAAATAGACAATTTTAATGATATGGAATGCTTTTAATGACCTGACTTGGGAGTTATCTTCAAGACAACTCTAAAGCAGAAGGCTGTTCAAGTCATCTTACATGGTGCCCCTTTGTATGTGTTTGCCTGTTTCCATGGGTCCCTCGGAGATGCTATCACAAAGGCGACTGGCTTACTGGACTTCATCCTTTGGTATCACTATAGACTTCTGGTGCTATTGTTACCCTTGTTCCACAAGCCCAGGGTGCACTGCTTGCAGGGATTTTCACTAGACAGGAAAGTCACCTTCAGCTTATTAAATATTATCAAGTGGCATCAGAAGCAGGATCTACCATTATCCTTTTCTGTGGCTTTATGTCTAATACCATGTAAATTTTGCCCAATTATTGGGCTGTTGCCATTCTTGCGGCTGCCTGTCTTTGTCACATTGGCAAGTACAGTGTGACTGAGAACTCTGAGTAAACCTGCCAAAAACCTCTCAGACTGAATCGGATCTCTCTTGGGCCTCAGACACCTCACAGATAGCAAATCTTTATCCAGAGAAACGTTTGGCTTTTTGTCGTGATGGACTTCTTGCGAGTCTTTCATTTAACTTCTTCAACAACATCATGGTGATCTTTGCTGATAAGCTCTTCATTTCCACAGATGTTCTTTCTCCTTCTACAAAGAGAATTTTGTCCGGGGCAGGGTTCCACCCACTCGCACAGGTCACAGAGCTTCAGACAACAGAAGCAGTACACAGACTTCTGGTCCCATTCCTCCTGGATCCTTCTCCCATGACCAAAAGTCTTCAGTTCCTCCGCTCGGCTCCTGGAGAGGGGTTTGCAGACCCAGAGGCCTCGCCGTCAGCAATTAGCTTCTTGATTTGTTTCTTCCAATTCCCTTGCTCAAACCTCTGCAAGCAGGTCACCGCTCTGCCGCAGAAGCTCCACCTGCTCCGACACAGACTTAATTTTCTGTAACTGCTGCTGACGGGTTGTGCCCATCAGCTTGCAGAGACGCCTCCACGCCGGGGTTCCGAGCTCGGCGGCGGCAAGCTGGGGGCCTTTGCCGGGGTCGCGTGCACAGAACCGGCGTCTTCCTCTCACTCTACCCGCCTGCCCCCGCGTCCTCGCCCGCATCTCGGCCGTTCTCTCCCGGGGCATTGGGCACCGCCCACCTCGGCTAGCCCTCAGCCCTCGAGCCGCAGTGCCGCCCAACACCTGGCGCCCGGCCCTGCGAGCCGACCCCTCCAGTCGCAGCCCAGCGGACCTCAAGATTTGGCAAAACCCGGCGGCGCAGTACCTCAGCCAACCGAAGCTGGCCACTGGACGAGAGGCGGGGACGTTATCCAATCGCGTCCCTCCGACCATACGCAGTTGGCCCAATCCCAAGGCAAAGCAGCCAAATACGCTCCCGGAAGAAACCAGGAAGGCGGGGAAAAGGGAAGGGGTGTGGCCTCGAGGCCCCGCCTTCCATGCTGCGCGGTAGCCGTTCTGGGCATGCGTGGGGGAGGGTTGGGGCGTGAGGGACGCGGTACCTTTGGTCTGCGTCCTGTTGTTTTTTTCTTTCTTTCCTTTTTTTTTTTTTTTAAAACAGAGTCTCACTCCCTCGCCCCAGCGAGAGTGCAGTGACGTCAGCCTAGCTCACTGCACCCTCACTCCTGGGCTCAAGCGATGCGCCTGCCCCTGCCTCCCAGAGTGCTGGGACCGCGGGTGTGAGCCACCGCGCCCGGCCAGCCATTCTTTGCACGAACCCTTTAAAACCACTCATCCACAAAGAAAAAGTAAGCATTTGGGGTGATGGATATTCCAATTATCCTGATTTGTTCATTACACGTATAATTGTATTTTGATACAAATATAGTATCAAAATATCACGTGTATCCCCCAAATATGTACAGCTATGATATATCAATAAAAAATACAAAAGAAAACCCACGTGTGCACACTGTGAGAATTTAGTTAAAACTAACCCTACTGGGCCGGGCGTGGTGGCTCACGCCTGCAATCCTGCACTCTGGGAGGCCGAGGCAGGAGGATGGCTTGAACTCAGGAGTTTGAGGTTATTGTAAGCTATGAAGACCCCACTGCACTCTACCCAAGGCGACAGAGCTAGACTCTGTCTTAAAAAAAAAAAAAAACCTCACCATACTGCACTGATTCACTTAGCCAAATACTGCAGATGATGGCTTCTACATATGTTTATCTGTATTCTAAAACAAAGTCAGATTAAACTTTGCTAATATGTACTATACAGATTGATTCTCCACTGAGTGAGAGCACCAGTGTCAATCTGTATAACAGATATTAGTAAAATTTACTATCACTCTGATTTTTTTAAGAATACAAATAAACATAAATAGAAGGATCATTTCCTGCTTCATCCCAGTGGACCATCTTGCACCCTCTCCAGGGTACCGGCACCCCACTTTAGAGACTCTGCCCTGCAACGCTTGCCTTTATTGTCTGTAGAGAGGCAGGAGCTGGGCCAACGTGGAGGTAGACTCTGGAGACAGACTGCCCAGGTTTGAGTCCTGTCCCTGCCATGTACATGCTGAGTGATCTCAAGCAAGTCACCTAACTTCTCTGTGCAGTTTCCTTGTCTTTAAAATAAGGATATTAACAGTGGCTTTTTTGTGAGGATCGAATGAGTTAGTTAATGGTGCTTATAACAATGCCTAACTCATCATACAAACTCAAAAAATGATGATGTTAAGGGAGTGGGTGTAGTCTCAGAGCAAGTAGGAGCTCGCTAGTGTTATCTGTCCTTACTTCTTTGTCAGCTACTGGCTTTGGAGTCAGAAGGATCTGGTTCTCCAAGCATTTGCCTTTTACCTTATAAAATTTACTTACTTAAACTTTCTGAGCCTCAGTTTCCTCCTCTGAAAATGAGAATTGATGTAAGGATGAAATGACAACACGCATGTAACGTGCTTAGCATAGTACCTGACACATAGTGGATTCTCAGGAAACAACAGCTGTGCCAGAGACAAATAGTTGTTCAGCAGTCCTCATTTCCTTGTCCTCCAGGGTGCATCACTAGACTACAATTCCCAGCCTCCTGTGTAGTTAGGTGGGACCACACCACACGACTGAGTTCTAGAGGAGGGAATGCGGCCAGAAGTGATGGACACACTTCCTGGCCTGCCTTCCTCTCCGTTTTCTTGTCTGCACAGCTGGAAGTGATAGTGGAACCAGAAGATGGAGGTTCCAGAATCCTTGCAGCACCACTGGGAACAGAGCAGCTCAATCTCTCCTTGGGAGTACTGTGCAAGAGAGAAATTAAAAAATTAACTTTTGAGAACGAAATAGTGTCTTTTGCAGCAACTTGGATGGAACTGGAGACCATTGTCCTAGTTGAGGTATCTCAGGAATGGACAAACACATGTACTCTGATAGTTGGAAGCTAATTGATGGGCAGACACGGGCACAAAGAGATGTAAAGATCATGGAAATCAAGAAGGGGGGAGTGGGCAGGGGGCAGGGATAAAAACTTACCTTTCGGGTATAATGAACACTATTCAGGTGATGGGTATACTGAGAGCCCCAACTTAAGCATTTTAAAAGGTAATCCATGTAACAAAAACATTTGTACCCCTTAATATTTTGAAATATATATATATCTTATTTGCAAATATAAAAAATAAAAATAAAATGTTGTGATGCACCACTCAGATGCTGGCATGATTTGTCATAGCCATCACTTAATATATAGCTGCTTCTGTTATTACTGTACTACAGTTTTTTTATCCTTCTACAATCGTACTTTTGAGGGTGTGTTGTTTTGTGATGGCAGTTTAAACGTGTGCACACTGCTTCCCATCAGAATTGTAAGCCCCTCTTTGAGTTTTGTTTCTGTTTACGCACCCTCACCCCAGCCCTGGGCCCGCCATCTGCAGCGCCCAGTGCCCCAGACAACCCCTGTGGAGTGACAAGAGGGTCAAGTGTCTATAGGTGAGGTGCAAAGGTTGTTCCTTACACCTGTCTTTTGGATTCATTTGCTCATTCTTTACTCATCGAATTGGCACCTGTGTATTGAGCTCCACCTCTGGACCAGGCACTGTGTGAGAGTCATGGATGTAGCAGTGAACATGTGGACCCTGTCGCTGTCCAGAGGATCTTATAGTCTGATCGGCAAGTAACACAAGCAAATACCAGCCCTTAGCTCCATAAGCACGTGGCTGTCTTGTGAGCCATGGCATCCCTGGTGCCATATTGGACAAAGACTGGCACTGTGGCAATTTGGAAGCGGGCACCCACAGGAAGCGTTCTTAAAGGATGATGTCCAAACTGAGTCCTGAGGGTCGAGTAGGATTCACCCCCACAAAGGAGGTTGTGTGGGGGTCGGAAGAGCTTATTCCAGGCGGAGAGAGGCAGTACTGAGGTCTGGAGCTGAGGGCAGTGTCGAGTCTGGACAGGGGGAGAGACACAGGCTGGAGAGCTAGGCAGGGGCCGGATCATGTTCCAGCTGCCAAGAAGCTGGGCTGAGGCATTAGTGAAGACCTGGCAGACCTGGTTGCTGGGATTTCGCTGGTTAATTCCTCCTCCGGAAAGAACGGGAGCAACCACAGGAGTGATTCCGCTCATTCTCTCAGGGCTGCGGTGGGGGCTGGGCACCTGGGGAAAAGCTGCTGCTCTCAACTCTGGGAGGACTTTTGCAAGTGTGGACCCTGACCTGTGGGGACACAGCCCAGGGAGGCCTAATTGTCTCATTATTCTTGCTGCAGTTTAGATTCTACACCTGAGCCCCACTGGCCTGTCATACCCCCCTGGCTATTGTCTGTGCCTGGTCCTCCGCTGGGACATGGAGACCTGTGGCACAGCAGCACCATGCCTTTGTGAGAACGGGCTCTCTGCAATCTGCATCCAGCAGCGCTAATACTCCCGCTTTAGACCAGCCTTGCAACTACACCATTGGCCCAGGTGAATGGGCCAGAGAATGTCTAAATTCAGTTTGGTGGCTGGGAAATAAATGATAGATTCATGTAGGCAGCTGAGTTATTTGAACTTCTTGACAAAATTTCCTTAAATTTTCCTGTAATTATTTTCCTCTTTTTGCCTTGATCTGACTGCAGACCAAAGATTTTGACAACAAACACATTCAGGATGACCCGGTGCTTAAGAGCCCAAGCTTTGAAATCAGACAAAACTGGGTTTGACTTCTGGATCTGGGCATTACTATCTGGGTGAGTTATTAATACTTATCCTTTCTGAGCCTGGCACTTTTCACCTGTGAAATGAGGATGCCAGGCTCATGAGACCACATGTGTAAAATATGTAGCACAATGCCTGGCCCATGGTGAGCATGGTAAGTGGAGTCATTATTTGAGATCCAAAAACTGTTTATTGAGCACCTACTCTGTGATATGTGCTCAATAAATAACTCTAAGTGAGCCTGCCTCTTCTGGGTGGCTTTATCTGTTCTGTTTTAAAATTGCCATGAGGGGAACAAGCTTGGGCTGGTAGCTTTCCAAGTATGATCTGCAGGTCCCTGGGGTCCTTGAGACCCTCTTGCAGAGCTGCAAGTGTCAAGATTATTTTCATGACAACGCTAAAGCATGGTTTGCCTTTATCACTGTGCTGACATCTGCACTAATGGTGCAAAGCAATTGGGGGGGGGATAAAACAGCTGGTGCCGTCACGTGGGTCGAGGTGCTGGCACCAAACTGTTCTAGCAGCCGTGGCATTCTTCATTGCCATGCTCTTGCAGAAAAAATAAAAGCCGATTTTACTTAGGAATGTCGTTGATGAAGTGGTAAAAAGTAATTTTATTAAATCGCAACCCTTGAGAACACACCTTTTTAGTATTTTATGACAAAATGGAAAGTGCAGAAAAGGCCCCTCAGCTGCATACCCGAGTATCGGGGTTACATCCAAGGAACGTATGCGCGCGGTTGAGTTGCAGCCGACCTAGTGCTTTTTTTCACAGACCGCCTTTTTTACCCGCCAAGCTGTGGTTATTCAGACTTGGGTATGAGGGAGAATTTTTTTCTAAAGTGAATAAAAGATGCCTGTCATTTCTAGGAAAGCAACTGTCAGCATTTGTTGTCAACAATAAAATTTGAAATTTCAAGCAAGAGTTAGAATTTTGGAAAACCTTGACCGTTGGGGAAACTTGACCATTTCCCAATAAAGACTTTTCTGAGAATGGTGGTGGCATTGCCGGATGTGATTTTTATGTATTGTAAAATTAAATGTGTCAACATCTGGAAGAGCTGCATGACTCAGTGAATCAATATTTCCCCAATGACCAATGCATGATGTTACAAAATCATGTGTGAATCCATGGAAAATGGAAGATAAAACAGTGAATTTAACATTACGCAGTAAGAAAAGTTCACTGTTGTGGTTTCAGATTTGATATTGCAACTAAGAAATTAAAACTTGTCAAGTTTTAGTGCTGTATCAGAAAAAAATATCTGTAATTATCTGATTACAGATAATTACAGATGATTGAAGTGGTCCTACCTTTTCCAACAACATATTTGCATGAGGCTGCATTTTCTTCATGTGCTTTGACCAAGACAACATATCACGACACTCTGAATTCACAAGCAGCTATGAGAACCTAGCTATTAAGTTAAACATTAAAGAGATTTACAAAAATTTAAAACAATGAAAATTTTCTTGGTTAAAAATATGTTTTAGAAAATAAAATTATTTTTCATAAAACCATAGTATTTATGTTAATGTGTAATAGGTTTGCTATTTTAAATTAAATTAGATAATAAATATCTGAATTTTTTTCTCAGTTTTAATTGCTAACATAGTAAATATATGTAGACATAACACACAGAAACAAAGTTTCTTTAAGGTCTGTTAACAGTGAAAAGGGGGCCGGGCGCGGTGGCTCACGCCTGTAATCCTAGCACTTTGGGAGGCTGAGGCAGGAGGATCAATTGAGGCCAGGAGTTTGAGACCAGCCAGAGCAAGAGCGAGACTCGGTCTCTACTAAAAATAGAAAAAATTAGCAGGGCGTGTGGCGTGTGCCTGTAGTCCCAGCTACTCGGGAGGCTGAGGCAGGAGAATCGCTTGAGCCCAGGAGTTTGAGGTTGCAGTGAACAATGACCAAACCACTGCACTCCAGCCTGGGCAACAGAGTAAGACTCTGTCTCTTAAAAAAAAAAAAAGAAGAAGAAGAAGAAAAAGAGAGTGAGAAGGGGTTCTAATACCAAAAAATTTTAGAACTGCTGATTTAGAGTGCTCACTATGTGCCAGAAACCATTTGGAGTCTTTTGTGAATAATAATGTCGTCTAACCCTCACATCAGGCCAGTGCAAGAGCTTGTGTGAACCCCCATTCCACAGTCTGTAACTGCCACTGGACTGTCCAAAGCCACCTCCCTTCAGACCTGGCAGCTGCTGCTTCCTGTCCTTCCTTCAGAGTGAATTTTCTCCCAGGAGTTCTTGTTCACTTCAAGATCTGCCTCCCCCTGCACTGCCTCCTGACCTGCCAGACTCATCTATATTAACAGATAACTAAACCCCCGCTGTTGCCAAAATGTGGGGTTCTTTTCCAAGGCGGCTCCTGGGATGCCACATGGGGAAGGTCCCTGGCCCGACGTCCACCATCTCCCCTTAGACTATCACCTGGAAGTTTGGAAATCTAAATGTGTAAACAAATGTATTTACAAATTTGTAACACAAATGACCAAGATCCCAGCAAAATTGCCATTTCAAAATAGAGTATTTTTAATTGCGTGTGGTAAAATACACATAACGTAAAATTTACCTTTTTAACCTTTAAAGTATGCAATTCAGTGACACTGAGTACATTCACAATGTGTGGAGCCATCACCTCTGTCTGGTTTCAGAATTGTGTCATCATCCCCAGAGTAAACCCCATGCCCATTAAGCACTCGCCGTCCGCCTTCTCTCAGCCCACGGCAATCACCAGTCTGTTTTCTGTCTCTGTGGATTTGCCCATTCTGGACATTTCGCATAAATGGAATCTTACAGTGTTTCAATGCGTGGCCTCTTGTGTCGGGCTGCTTTCCCTTAGCATAATGTTTTTAAGGTTCATCCATGTTGTAGTCAGCACTTCATTACTTTTTGTTTTGTTTCTTGAGACAGAGTCTCGCTCTGTTGGCCAGGCTGGAATGCAGTGGCGTCATCACAGCTCATACCTGGGCTCAAACCATCCTCCTGCCTCAGCCTCCCAAGTAGCTGGGACTGCAGGCATGTGCCACCATCCCTGGCTGGTACTTCATTCATTTTATAGTGGAGTAATATCTCAGTATGGCTACACCGCATTTTGTTTACCCATTCATCAGGTGATGGACATTTTGGGTTATTTCCATCTTTTGGTTATTGTGAATAATGTTGCTGTGAACTTCATGTGTATAAGTTTTTGTTTGAACATGTTTTCGATGCTTTGAGACATATGTATAGGAGTAGAATTGCTGGTTATATGATAATTCTATATTTAATTTTTCGAGAAACCATGAAACTATTTTCCACAGCAGCTGCACCTACCATTTTACATTCCCACCAGCAATGTATGTGTTCCAGTATCTCCATATCCTTACCAACATGTGATATTTTCCATTTTTTTGATTATGGCCATCCTAGTGGGTATGAAGTTGTATCTCATTATGGTTTTGATATGTGTTTCCCTGATGGCCAGTGATGGTGGGCATCTTTTCATGTGCTTGTTGTCCATTTGTAAATCTTCTGTGGACAAATATCTGTTCAAGTCCTTTGTCCATTTTTTCACTGGCTTGTTTGCCTTTTTGTTGTTGAGTTGTAAGAGCTCTTTACATTTTCTGGATACAGATCCTTGTACATATGTATGGTGAACAGTTATTTTCTCCCATTCTGTAGATTGTCATCTCAGTATCTTGATATCAAGTTAGGTTTTGAGATCTGCTATTTCGCCACGGCCTATGCTTCTGACATACTGGTCACAGAGGGCAAAACTTGATTACTAAATTCTCTTGCCAGTGACCCTTGTTCATCCCACCTTTACCCAACGCCCTCCTCATCGCATGTCAGCTCCACCAGTTGGTGGGGCTTCCTAGGGTTCTGTGTTGAGGAAAACTCTGAAATGGCTCAGCAGGAAGGAGGACTGTGATTCAGGAATTCTGCCATGGACACAGGAAGGGAGCAGGCAGAATGCCTTCCTGGTACTTGCCATCTTTATCCTTTTGCGATAAGAATGCCTTCTTTGGGGAGCCTCCTTAGACAGCTGCCTTTATTTATTATTATTGTTTTTTTTGAGACACCCAAACTAGAGTACAGTGGCATCATCATAGCTCACTGCAACCTCAAGCTCATGGGCTCAAGTGATCCTCCTGCCTCAGTTTCCTGAATAGCTGGAACTACTGGTGCACCATCATGCCCAGCTAATGTTTCTAGTTTTTGCAGAGACAGGGTCTCGCTATGCTGCCCAGGCTGATCTCAAACTCCTGGCCTCAAGCAATCCTCCTACTTCAGCCTCCCAGAGTGCTAGGATTATGGGTGTGAGCCACTGCACCTGGCCAAAAACTGCCTCTTCTTTCCTTTCCTTTGCTTCCTTAAACCCAACCCCTCAATAATTTTTCACTGCTTTTTCTCAAAGTTCCCAAGTTTTAAATCTTACCCTCATTCTTTTTTATTCCCCATTCCCTGCTCTTGCTTCCTTATCTCCCCTCCCCCCAGCGTCTGGTGGGAAACTGAGGGAAAGTTCTAAGAACTGGGTGTGGTTTGAAGAGAAGGTGTCAGGGCTCCCTGCCCTGCCACCGTGTTGTTAAGTGCCTCAGAGGAGACTTCGCTCTTTGCTTTCAGCCTGTGTGTGTCAGTTGGGGACCCAGATCTCCTCCCTGCTGTGTGTGCCAAGGTCTGTGCAGGGCTCCCCACTGCTGGTTCAGAGCAAATGTTGTATTTGTGGCTCCAGACTCCTACCCCGACTGGAATGCACATTCCCTCGGATGGGGCCACATTTCCAATGGCCACAGGCCAGCCTGTGGTCCCCTCCCAGTGCCCAGACTCTCCCACTCCCAGGCCTTTGTTCACACTGGTCCTTCCATCTGGAATGTTCTTCAAAGCCTGGCCTCAAAAACACCTGCACCAAGAAGGCTCCCTCAGTCTCCCCAGCTGGAATCCATTTCCTCCTGGAATATTATTCATTTTTCCCCTGGAGTTAAGATGACCACATTTTCTGAGCTGAAAATCGGGACTCACGCTGTCTCTTGTTAGTACAAGTACTCCGTGGAAAACAGGTGCAGAGAATCAGAGAGTATGAAAGAGGCTGGACCAGGAATCCTGGAACATATCGGGACTGCATGAGTCGGAGGCCTCACATTCCTGGGTCGGATTGTATTGCAAGTTAGCTTTATCCTCCCACAGTTCTCGGGCGGGAAGAAGCACTACTGCAGGTCCCAGGACCCCATCCCAGCCCGGGCCTGGCAGTAGTGAGACTCAGTAAGTCAGTTTTTATTGTTACTGTTTCTGTTTTAGAGACGGAGTCTCACTAGGTTGCCCAGACTGGTCTCCTGGCCTCCAGTGACCCTCCCACCTTGGCTTCCAAAGTACTAGGATTACATGTGTGAGCCACCACACCCATCTTGTTTTGTTTTTAATGCCACTTAATTTGGGAGTTTCTGGAGGGTAGGGATCTTTTCTTCCTCATCCTGCAATTTCTTGGCACTCCGATGGGCTTTGCCACAATAGATCTGGTAGACGTTTCTTGCAGTCAGATGGAGTCTCTCATTAGACACAGTGAGCAGAGGCTTTGGCGAGGCACAGGGTAGGGAAGCAAGACATGCTGAGAACATGGGTCCGGGGAGATTATCTGCAAATGATCTGCCAACCGATCTTCCCCTCCTTGTGCAAGACAAAGCTCCTTCTGCCAAGGTGCGGAAGGGCTTATGGCCCCTCCCCTTGAGTCTGAGCTCATCCTGTGACTGACTCTGACCAGCAGAATGCAGTAGAAGCGACATCCCATGAGGCATGTCAGCCTCCACTCTCACCCCCCTGGAGCCCAGCAGCCATGCTATGAGGAAGCCCAGACTATTGCCTGGAGGGAGGGGCCATGCGGAGAGTCCTGGGGGATGAGACACCATGTGGAGGGCTGATGGCAGCTGCATGAGTGACACCAGTCAACACCAGGGGGAACTGAAGACCCACCCAATAGCCTACTAAATCATGAGAAATAGCATGGTGATGTTTTAAGGCCCTAAGTTTGGGGGATGTTTGTTACTCAGCTGTTGCTGACTGACGGGAAGCTCTGTCTGAGGTGTCTGAGGGTGAGAAGGAATAACAGGAATAAGAAACACGTGGGGAATGCCTACTAGGCACCAGCCGTGCTAACCCTTCCCACAGCAGCCCTCCTCCCCTGCTGTCAGAGGCTCAGAGAGTTACAGCCATTCCTCTAAAGACCCTCAGCAAATGAGGACAGAGACACGATTCAACTCAGGTCTTTCTGACTCCAAATCCTGAATTCTTAACCATGGCAACATGTTGGAGGCACGCAGAGGGGGAAGGGCACAGACCCAGTGCTGGACTCCAGGTTTAGCTGGGACAGGCCCCTCTGAGGAGCCCGAGGTGAGCTGGCTGGGCCTGTGTTCGCTGTGGAGCCAGCACACGGGATGGGATGCATGGCTGGTTGTGGACGACGCCACTCCGTGGCTGGAGGGAGGCTTGGCCTTGAAGCCAGACGGGGTCCATGTGAGCGGCCTCTGGCGCCGCCCTCTAGGCTGTGTGCCTGGGCCAGTGCTTTGTCGGTTGGCACCATGCTCGTGTTCACAGCCTCGTGTGGTCCTCCACTTCCCTCCCTCACAGCGGGACGGTGATTTGCCAGAACTTTCTGGGGTCTGGATGACCAGAAATGCTCTCCTAACCACAGCGGCGCAACACAGCATTTGAAAGCCAGGTGGTGGTGCGTGAAGGTCCTGAAGGCTTAGTTTACTAATCTGTAAAACGGGGTCACAGAATCATGAGGAGGAGGCCGCACACACGGAAGGTGGGTGTCAGCACACAGCACGCGAGGTCCTCGGCAAGCGTGCCTTCTCTCTCCCAGCCCTTCTTTCCTTTCCAGCTGTCACCACCTCCCTGTGTGACATGGACAAGTCACTAAACCCGTCTGTGTTTTTTAGTTTTCTCTCCTAAAAGTGCTCAATAAATGGTAACCCTGATTTATGAAGGAGAAAGAAGCCCGACGACATCCACCCCGGCAGTGGGGTGTTTCAAGGAGCTCTCCCGGCTTCCCTTGTGAGGCGGGGGCTGCGCACGGTCACATTCCTTCTGGAGTCTCAAGTTTCCCTCTCCCTTCGTTTTTTCCTTCGCTTATTTAACAGCCTCTCGTTAGGCACCTGCTATGTGCCGTAGATTGTGAGCGAGGGGCAGGGAAATTACAAACGCCAGTAACTCAGTGGCTCTGTCTGGAGCAGCCCCTAGTCTTCCCGGGGACGCGGGTCTACATAGAAATGAAGGCAGTGACGACCACCAGCAAGGCTGGGACTGTGACGGAGGGGGCTGGAGGTCAGTGATGCAGAGCCGGGAACCCAGGGGGTTGTCCTGGGCTGTCACAGCAGTGGGGCTGGGGAAGAAGGAACCAGAGCAGAGGGAAGAGGAAGAGGAGAGAGCGTAAAAGGAGGTAATTTTCTAGATGACTTGAAAAAAAAAAAAAAGACCTGAATCGGAGCAATGGCAGGGTTTTTTGTATTTCATTATTGCAAAGGAGTCCATATCTAGCCACAGTATAGTTTTAAAAAGAAAAATCACGGGTAAAGAAGTCTACTTATAAGCATTATATGAACATATTACATTTCAATGTAACAAAAGACAGTGATCATAATTTGGAAAATACAAAATTATATATACATAAAATTTCTACTGGGCCGCGAGAGGTCGTTGAAATTTCCCCTCTGACTCAGTTGGGGGGGTCTGAAGAGATTTCTCTGCCCATAGCAGAGCTGCAAGTACCCTAATATATATTTATTTATTTTTATTTGTGTCTTCCTCCTCCTGGTCGGGATAAGGTATCACAACACAACAAAACACAGACCCACACTCGCTCACTGCTTCATGCCCACTCTCCCCAGCTTTGCTCCGCTGGGTCTGTGTATTCCATACTTTATTTACTATTCCAGCTCTGGTTCCAGTTGCTGTTTCCTTTACAGTAACTTTGATTATGTATTAATAAAAACGTCTCCTTCAAGGTCCCCCAGACTTCCTGGGAAATCCCAGGAGCTGGCCCTGGCTGACAGCCTTGGACCACAGACAACCGCCCCAACGGCCAGCCCAGCACGTCGGGCCTGCCCTGCCCTGGGAAAGGCTCGGACTCCCCAGACTGGCACCGCTGGGTTCCCACCACGGCTGGACCACCCATGTCAATAGTGACCTTGCCTAAGGTCCCTTAGCTTCCAACCTCAATTTCCTTATCCATAAAGTGGGAACAATGATAATTCTCTCACAAGTATTAAGCCGTCTCTTACAAAGTGCTTAGCAGCATGCCTGCCCCAGGAGCGGTGCCCAGTAAACAGAAGCTGTCATTCTCACTGTTGTCATCCCAGAGAGAAGCCCAGAAAGAAAAGGATTTCCTGACCCTGGGGCATGGTTTGGATGCAGCCCAACCCGTGGGTTTTTCAGGGCAAGTGAAGCATCCGCTTCTACTTAACTCCCAGGGACCCAGCAGCCCACACTGTCCCTAAAGGGCATCACACCCCTTCCAGATCTGCCGTATGAGCAGAGCACCTGTTGATTTGACTTCTTTCCCTGTTACCTTAACATTTCCCCATCTGTCTTCCCAGAGCATGCAAGGTCTTCCAGGTGTCTCATACTCTTATGTCCTCTGTTGTAAGATGATGGAAAAGGGTAACCTCTGATTATTAGTGAGTTCCAGGGTCCCCTATGTCCCAGCCAGTGAGGTCAAGGGCCAGACATTCATTATTCCTCCATTCAGCAAACCAACCAATATTTATTGAGCACCTACTATTTACCAGGCACCGTGCTTGATGCTAAGGTTAGTGCAGGGAAACACATGGACAAATGCTTGTCCTCCTGAGTCTTAGACCAATGTCTCCCTTGTGCCAGACTTAAGCCCTGAGGGGATTAGCATCAAATAAGGCGGACATGGCCATTCTGCCTCTCATGGCACTATCATCCCCCCAACCCCCACACTTTGGTGAAGGCTATGAGACACAGTGGAAAAGATGAAGCTCTGCACTGTTCAACGCAGTAGACGCTGGCCACGTGCTGCTCCCGGGGGGCTGACACGTGCCCAGTCCTCAATGAGATGTACTGTAAAATGTAAACTACACACAGGACTTGACAACTTCATGTGCCCAGAAAGAATGCAAATGATCTCATTTACACTTTAAAGTATTGATTACATGTTGAAATGATAATATTTTGGATATAGTGGATTACATAAAATATATTATTAAAATTAATTTCACCTTGTCTTACTTTTTTAATGTGGCCACTATAACATTTTAATGACCTGGGAGATTCACATTATATTGTCATTGGATGCCATAGGATGCTGGAATTTTAGCTAGAATCTGTGACCTTATGCAAGTCATTTAACCATTTCCTGCTCTATTCATTCATTCTTTCTTTCTTTCTTTCTTTCTTTTCTTTCTTTTTTTTTTTTTTTTGAGACAGAGTCTCACTCTGTTGCCCAGCCTAGAGTGCTGTGGTGTCAGCCTAGCTCACAGCAACCTCAAACTCCTGGGCTCAAGCAGTCTTCCTGCCTTAGCCTCCCGAGTAGCTGGGACTACAGGCATGCGCCACCATGCCCAGCTAATTTTTTCTATATATACTTTTAGTTATCCATATAATTTCTTTCTATTTTTAGTAGAGATGGGGTCTCGCTCTTGCTCAGGCTGGTTTTGAACTCCTGAGTTCAAACGATCTGCCTGCCTCAGCCTCCCAGAGTGCTAGGACTACAGGTGTGAGCCACCGTGCCCGGCCCCTGCTCTATTTTCTTGACCTTAAGTGAAGGTGTTGGGAACACCAGACGTTGGCTGCTTTGTTGCCACATGGTGACAGTGGAAGGAAGGCTGGCCACCCCATACTCAGGCCAGCTGGGGCTGGAGGCTTTACCAAGTGTGCTTATGTGGCTGGTTTTGGTAGCCATGTGGCTGGTGGCCAGGAGCCGTGTTCCTAGCCCCAGTCTGCCAGGCGGCCGCTTTTCGTCATCACGTAGTGAGTATCTACTTTGTGCCAAGCTCCCTTCTCTGCTGGAGGAACCCAACTGGAGGGAGACCATAGTTAATGCTGCACAATTTTCACAGGTGGCAATTTTGAGGCACCAAAAAGCTGCCTCTGCTGATTGGAGGCTGAACCAGAACTAAAACCTTGGAATAGGTGTTTGTGTTTTATTGACTGTAGTAGACCTTGTCTGCCTGGTTCAACACTGTGGCCCCCAGAGCCCCGCATCATCAGCGCAAAAGAGCAGATGCTCAATGAATGAGTGGATGAACTTTGATTCCCAGGGCTCCCCTCTGGGCTGACCACTTTACAGGGTGGTGACAGAGGGAGGAAGTGGCTGAGCTGGGTTTGAAGCCAGGTCTCTCCCCACCCTCCCAAGATCCTAGCCCATTTAACACTTAGCTGGCTGCACTGCATCCAGCAAGTCTCCAAGGTTGCACTAGTTTCCTCTTGCTGCTGTAACAAATGACCACAAATGTTGTTGTTTACTGTAGCTTTATTATCTTACCATTCTGGAGGTCAGAAGGGCTAATGGGCCAGCAGGCTCATCTTCTTCTGGAGGCCTTAGAAGAGAATCCATTCCTTGCCATTTGCAGATTCCAGAGCCTGACTGCATTTCTTGGCTGGAGGTCCTGCATCATTCCCTTGCCAATCAAAATGATGACCTCTGCTGGGCGTGGTGGCTCACACCTGTAATCCCAGGGACTCCTGGGAGGCTGAGGTGGGAGGATAGCTTGAACCTAGGAGTTTGAGGCTGCAATGAACTATGGTCACACTACTGCACTCCAGCCTGGGCGACAGAGCAAGACCATGTCTCTCTGGAAAAAAAAAAAAAAAAAGACTTCTGCTTCAAATTCATGAATCATATCTTCTCTGACCCTTACCCTCCTGTCTCCCTCTCATAAGGGCCTTAGTGATTCCATTGGGCCCACCCAGATAATCTAGGATAATCTCAGCTAAAATCCTTAATTTAATCACAGCTGCAAAGTCCTTTTGCCGTGGGATTAGGACTTGGACATCTTTGTGGGGAGCATTATGCTGTCTATACAAAGTCTGCTTTTCTTCTCTGTCAGATGGTAATCATGGTGATATCCATACTGTGGGTATGTTGTGAGGAGTACATGAGTGACTTTACAGATGATGTTTAGCACAGTGGCTGGCCCATAGTGAGTATCCAATAAACCACACTGTTTCTGCTCAGCCTCCTCCTACCACATTTGTTAGCTGCTGTGTGGTAAGAATGGGACAGGTTTGATAGCCTTCCTGAAGATGGTTTTAAAGTCAAGGGACAAGATGGAGAATGAAGGTTAGGATTACATCCTCCCTGTTTTGTGGAGATAGTTAAAGGATGACGATATTGGCAGGAAGACAGTGCAAGTTGGATTTTTTTTTTTTTTAAGAGACAGGGTCTTGCTCTGTTGCCCAGACTGGTATGCAGTGGCCCAATCATAGCTCACTGTAACCTGGAACTCCTGGGCTCAAGCGATCCTCTTGCCTCAGCCTCCTGAGTAGCTAGGACTACAGGCTCGCCACCATGCCTGGCTAACTTTTTTTATTTTTTGTAGAGATGGGGTCTTGCTATGTTGCTCAGGCTGGTCTGAAATTCCTGACCGCAAGTGATCTGCCCACCCTCCCCTCCCAAATTGCTGGAATTATAGGCCTGAGCCACCACACCCAGCTTGATTATTATAAACAGAGGATAATGTTGAAAATGACCCTGGGCTGAGATGGGAGGATCACCTGAGGCCAGGAGTTCAAGGTTGCCTGAGCAACATATTGAGACTCCAGTCTCTACCAAAAAAAAAAAAAAAAAAATATATATATATATATATATATAAAAATTAGCTGGGCATGGTGGCATACACTTGTAGTCCCAGCTACTTGGCAGGCTGAAGCAGGAAGACTGCCTGAGCCCAGAGTTTGCGGTTGCAGTGAGGTGTCATGATGCCACTGCACTCCAGCCTGGGTGACAGAGCAAGACCCTGTTGCAAAAAAAAAAAGACCATGGACAAAATGTAGGAAAATTGAGAGAAATATAAAGAAGTCTCTAAAATTACCCAGAATTCCACTACCCCTGTACCAAATCTCACCAGCCTGGGTTCTGAAGTTCTGGAGTTAGGCTCAAGTAGGTTAATTTTCCTTCTGGGTCTAGCTAGCTGTGTGGCCTTGGGCAAGGTAGGTAACCTCTCAGATCCTCCTTTTTCTCAGCTGTGAATTGGAACAATAATACCTGCCCCAGGGCTGGAATTAAATGAGACATACCAAGCCAAGTCCTTCAGGAGCGGGAAGGCTGGCAGCTGGTGTTCAGTATGTAAGCACAAGTGGCTGGAACAGGGGAGTGGGATGATTTGGATGCCAGGCCCCAGCTCCTTTCTTTTTTGTCTTTCCTTTTTGAAATTGCTTTTCTAATTGCCAAGGTGTCTAGAATAAAAAGTAAGAACCCTCCTCAGCTCTCCCAACCTCAGACCACACAGGTAACTGAGAGGGGAGGGCATGCTCCCAGAGCTTTTGTTTTGCATTCACGCAAATACGCAACAAACACTCCAGAGGATTGGTTTATTATTTTTCATTTTATAAAAATGGCATTAAGTATCCACATTGTGCAACAACCTTGCTTTAGAATTGAACAATGTATTATTTCTGCTTCCTTTCCGTGCGTGCAGCACATACACACTTTAACAAAATCCGGCTCACAGGCTGTCAGGAGGCACCGCGGTTGGGAAGGGGGAGAAGGCGGAGATCCGGGCTCTCTCCCCTCCCTCCCTCCGGCCTCGCCCGCCCCGGCCCGGCCCCGCTGCCCCCCTGCCTGCAGCTGCTTCTCCCGCCCCTCCCTGGGCCTCCCGCCCCGCTCGGCCCCCTCCTCCAGGCTCCCGGCCCCTTCTCTCCCCCGCCCTCCTCCGGGGGCCTGCCCCTCCCCGGGCCCCTCCCCCGAGCCCCCTCCCCCCGCCAGACCCCGTCTCCCGCGCCCCTTCCCCTGCCCGCTCGGCCCCGCCGGTGCCCGCGGCCGCCGCTCCCGGGAGGCGCGACAGGGGGCGCTGCGTGGCCCAGGCTGCGGGCGGCGGCGGCGGCGGGAGGAGGAGGCCGAGGAGGCGGGGGCGGCGGCAGGCGGGGGGCGGGGAGCCGAGCGCGAGAAGGAGGCGAGCGGCGAGACACAGGCTCGGAGGCTCGAGCGAGCAGCGAGCCCGGGAGGGAGGGAGCGAGCGAGCGAGCGAGCAGCCCGCGCCGCCGCCGCGCAATCCACCGCCATCCCGCCGCCTCCGCGCCCGACCGCCGCCCGACCGCCATCGCCCGGCCCAGTCGCGCCCGCGGAACCAGACCAGGTGGGCCGCGGGGCGCGGGGCGCGCGGGCCGGGCCGGGGGCGGCGGGGTGGCTGCGGCGCTAAGATGGAGGCGCCGAGGTGGCGCGGCCCGGCCGGGCTTTGTCTCCCGCGGCCGCTGACTGACAGCGCGAGCCCCGGGGCCCGGCCGGCCTTTGTCCGCGAGCGCGGCCGGGCCGGGCGCCGCCGCCTCCCCGCCGGCGGGCTGTGGGGCGGCGGCCTGGCGGGGCGGCTGGGGGCGGCGGGCGGCCCGGGCGCGCTCGCCATTGTTGTGGCGGCGCCGCGCGGCCTCGGGCTCGGGCGGGCGGGGTCCGGGGGCCGCGCGCCTCCCGCCGGCCCGAGGCCGCCCCCACGGGCCGCGGCCGGGCCTGGGCGCCGGCGGAGCGGGGGTGCGCGCCGGGGCGGGGCCGGGGCTCGGCCGCGGCCCAGGGAGACTGGTGGGGCGGAGGGTCCCCCGGAGTGGCCTTTCCGCGCCCGCATTCCGGCGGCCCAGCGCGCTCCCGTGGTCTCCGGATACGGGGGACGGTGCCCGGCTCTCCCCAGCGCCATCCTGCTTACTTTTAAAAACGCCCCCCCCCCCCCCGAGGTGGGTCCCGCGGTCCGGCGGACCCGGGCCCCGCGGGCCAAGCCGGTGGTCGGGCTGCTGGCCTGCGTGCGGGGAAGGGGAGGTGAATGGCCGCCCTGGCAGGCTCGGCTCGAATGCGGGAACAACAGGGTTCTTTTCAAAACACTTAATGCTCTATTGCTAAAAATGTTTAATAATAAACAGGATGTCGCTACTCGGGGCCTGCCAGATGGTTCTTTTTTTTCCTCCTTTTCTGTTCCCCCCTCCCTTCTAAGTAAGGAATACAGTACTGTTGAAATTTGGGCCTCTCTAGACTAGATTTGCCTTCATAAAATTAGAAGGTGGTTTATTCTTATTTTTTTTTCTGTTCTTTCTAAATATCGTGGGAGGTCGGAGCCCACCTTTAGGCAAGAAGAGGTGTTTTTCAAGGCAGTGGTGTGCTTGAAGGAAGTGGGCGAAGGGGGGCTGGGGAGGCTTTTGGAGTGTGTCATTTGCTAAATGGCTGCCTGGCAGAAAGCTTTAAAAGCCTTTGGTTTACAGGACTGTTAAAACTTTCCCTAAGATTTTTTTTTTCTTTAAGGTTTAGTGTGCATTTGATGTGGCTTTATACATTATCCAGTTCGGTTTTTGTAACCATCCGTCTGGAGTCTTAGCATGGGTTTCTCGGAGTCTAACTGCAGCCATTTAGCCATGTGTGTGCACAGCAATGTGGTGTAAGGTGGTACTGAGGAGGCTCAGGCTTTGGGGTGCAAATCTTGCTAAGCCGTGCAACTGTGGGTCTCTCTGAGTCTTCATTGGCATGAATAGGGACATTGCACCCTCCACCTGGTAGGTTTGGGAAGATGGCACGTCCTAGCAGAAGGGTGGCACACAGTTGGTGCTCAATAGTTGTTCCTTGTACAGCTGTTTGTATAACTGCTGTCAAGTCTTAGGACAGAGGTTAGCCACTTGTAGTGCATGCCACCCGTAGAGCTGAGCTGTGCCTGTGGATGCCACAGGTGCTGGCCCAAGGCATAGACAAAAGAAGGAATTGAAGGCACAAAATAGTGGGTGCTTATTCAGTGCTGGGCTTCTGTGGGGAGACATGGATGGGAAGGAGTGTTTGGAGCCCTCAGGAATTTAATAGACCTGGGGTGTGTGGTAACAGGTCATTTTAAGGCAGGGCTAGAATGGTGTAAGATAACTCAGGACAAGCAGAGACCCAAGGAGTCTGGCCTTTGGAGAATACTTTCCTTTGGGATTGGCAAATAATCATTTGGGAGCCTTTGCTTGTTCAGGCAAGTGTGTCTCTTGGAGCGTGACCAGCTGGGTTTTGGTCCTTGTTGGGTAGTCTCAGCCCCTGCATCTGTAAAATGGGAATAATTATGCTTGCCTTGGGTATCTGTTGGGGCTCTTGGGAGCCTCACATAAGATTTGTAGTGAAGTATTTCCCCCCGTAGGAAGGTGATGAAATGTATGTTGTTTTTGTTGGTTACCTATTTTTCTGGTCCCTTTCTCTGAATTCTTGACCCTTTTCTCCTGTTCTGTTTGATGGAGCTGTGACCCCTCCACCCCACATTCTATGGCCAGTTAATGTTTTACTGTCATGACCATCAGCCGACTGTCTGGAAGCACCAGAATGGCTTGGAAGAGCCAGGGAGCTCAGCCAGGCCTGGGTGTCTGCTGTTTGGAGACCATGGAAGGACTGAGGCTCATAAAGGGGGAGAACAAGAGCCAGGTCCTCTCTTGGCCAAACCTGTTAACTTGTTAAAGGCCCTGGAGACACTCTGGTTGGACATACAGTGGTTCTGCATTTATGTGGGGAATGTGTTTTGGTTCATTTTGATATTCCTACAACCATCTTGGATTTTTTTTAAAAAAAAACTTTCGTGCTTCACACCTCTCCTACCCCCCCACCCCCACCCCCAAGGCCTCCTGGCTGTGGGACTGAGATGTCTTAGCAGGGTCACGTCATCCTTTGTGTTTCTTCTCATTCTGCCTCTTGGCCAGTCCTTTCTGTTCGACTTCACTCTGGCCCAGTCTGGCCCTGCACTGCCTGTTCTAGGGAAGGAGAAGAGCTGCCCCTCCCACCAAGCTTTTTGATTACCTGTGAATTTTGGTTATCTACCGGCCCTTTAAAGCTGACTGCAGGGACCTTGCCTAAGCCCTTTGTGGGGGGCCTGATGTCTCCTACAGTGCCCCGGGCCCTCCCCAGTCTCCACTGGGCACAAATGCGTAAAAAGAAAGCCTGGAGAATGAAGAGCCAGAAACCTCGGGGAGAGTGGAATTTCAGGAATGGCAAGTCAGAACTGGTTCCTGCTTGGGACTAGTTGCCTTGGGCTTGGCTGACGGATTTTTGTTAAGCCTTTTGTTGGCCTGTTCACCACTCCCATCCCTTTTTGAATTTCAGTTCTCTTTTTTTCCTAAAGGATTATTTCATTGTACTTTCAAGCTTTTTTTTTCTGCCTTGCACAAAGTACTGACTCATGTTGCTAATGGCTGTGTGCTGGTTATATGTCTCATTCTACCGTTCAAGATTGATCATTTCTGTGTTGGTTTCTATTTCAAACTAGAATAGGCTAAATGGGCCAGGGCATATATTTCTAAATTCAATAATGAGGCTTCTCTACTGTCAAACATACATGTCTTGTCATGGGTGGGCAGGTATTAAATAGGGCCTATTTATACTAGATTTTAAAACAACGCATTTCTCCCTGAAAAATAAATTTTCCAGCAGACATCTGTTGGGCTTCATGCTCTAAATCTCATATTTTTGGTTTGTAAATAAATTGCATGTAGAAAGGCAGTGCTAACTAGACTATCTTCTTTTCAAATCATAACTCAGTTTCTTTTTAAGATTCTTTCTTGGACTTGTACAGCCTCAGGAACCTTGGGACTGTCATTTGA
The DNA here is from genome assembly GCF_020740605.2 of Lemur catta. Lineage (NCBI taxonomy): Eukaryota > Metazoa > Chordata > Mammalia > Primates > Lemuridae > Lemur > Lemur catta. The sequence goes on along the minus strand of NC_059137.1, from coordinate 5,032,949 downwards.
ACAAAGAAAAGCGTTGCCTGTGGTGTGGGAGGTGGGAGAAAGGTAGGAGATGGTGAGGTTTCTGGTGAAATAATACTGCTCATGACCGGCTTTTAGGTTTAAAAGCTTCCATTTAGACCGGGCCTACTCACCTGGGAGCTGGCAGCCCTGGGCCCTGCCATGGGTGATATCACTGTTTATGTCTGTGGGTGGCATGTGGGAAATCTCTTTGCACTGGGAGGGAGGTTTGCCTTAGTTACTTGAGCCAGAAGTCTTGCTTAGCTTTGTTCTCAGCTGTACTTGTTGGTTTTCCGTGTGACCTGAGAAGCAGCCTTCCTCTGAGCTGTAAGACGCTGGCAGCAACACTGGTTTGTAAAGCTCTGCCTGCCTGCAGCAGGAGGTATCTGTGGGCAAAATGAAGTATCTCAAGTTGCTGGCGGTCTTTCACATTCTCTTACATTACTTCCTTCCGTTCTTACCTCTGCAGCCTGTTTTGTAGCTCCAGTTTATATCCTCTTCCTCCTTTCCAAGAAAACCAGCAGCCTTTTCCTCTTAGGTGTTGCAGAATCAGTATTGATTGCATTTTTAATTCACCTGTCAGGCAACAGAGATACTCCTTGAGCATCTATCATTTGCTAGGCATTGTGCAAGTCCCTTTGAATACATTTTTATCCATTGATAAAAGTAATATTTTCACTGAAGAAAAATTTGAAAATACTGAAGAGTAAATACCAAAATTAAAATATAAATCACCTGTAACTTCACCATCCAGAAAAAACTACAGTAAAGATTCCGGTGTGTTTCTTTCCTCTAATATTATGTTTGTGTTTTCAAAATTTGCAACAATGTTGCCGGGGGCAGTGGCTCAGCTTGTAATCCCTAATCGCTTGAGCTCAGGAGTTCTAGACCAACCTGAGCAAGAGCCAGACCCTGTCTCTACTAAAAATAGAAAAATTAGCCGATCGTGGTGGTGCGCACCTGTAGTCCCAGCTACCCGGGAGGCTGAGGCAGGAGGATTGCTTGAGCCCAGGAGTTTGAGGTTGCTGTGAGCTGGACTAAGGCCACAGCACTCCAGCCCTGGCAACAGAGTGAGACTCTGTCTCAGAAAAGAAAAAAAAAAAAAATTTGCAGCAATGCTATCAACTGTATACACAGTTGATAGTGTGCTTTTTCCTCTTAATATTATAGTGTGTTCTCTAAGTTATTGAAAACATTTTTTATAATTGTACAATTGCTAGTATAGATATGCCATGAATTATTTAGACCTTAATATTAGACATTTAGGTTGTTGTTACCTATTTTTCCCTCTTATAAACAACTTTAGGGAGCATCCTGTCTTGTAAATCTTGGTCCACATGGCCGATTCTCTCCCATAAATGAGATTTCTGGGGTCAGAGGGTGTACAGTCTGGTTCTTCAGTTCTCTCCTGCACAGGATCAGTGTTCTGCTTTAGTCACCTTCCTCGCCATCCTGGAGCCACTAGGTTCTGGTGTCTCAGACCTGGTGAAGCCCTGTGATGAGTGGGGTGTGGGGTCTTCATGTACCGGTTTGAGTCTGGACAAGTCTCTTGCCTTAAACGCTTCTTGTCCTGGTGACGTAGAGGTGTGGCTGCCCACTGGCATTCCTCAGGAGCCCGAGGTCCAGTGGGGAAAAGGCAAGCACCTCCTTAAAGAGGCCCGGGAACCCCTCTACGACCTCTTTGACATCATCCGCCTGTGCTTTCGCAGCTCCATACTGTTGTTTTTTCTTTAGCACTTTTCACAAGTTGTAAGTAGTTTTTTAAAATAATTTTTTAATGTAGTAAAGTATACATAACATAAAATTTACCATTTTAAGTGTTCAGTTCAGTGGCATTAAGTACATTCACAGTGTTGCGAGATTATCACCACCCTCCATCTGCAGAATTCTCTTCGTCTTGCAAAACTGAAGCTCTGCACTCATTAGCCACTAACTCCCCATTGCCCCTGCCTCCAGCCCCTGGCACCCACCATTCCCCCTTCTACCTCTGTGAATTTGACTGTTCTGGGTACCTCATATAAGTGAGATCATTCAGTATTAGTCGTTTTGTGTCTGGCTTATTTCACTTAGTGTAATGTTTCCAAGGTTCATTCATGCTGTGGCGTGCGTCAGGATTTCCTTTCTTTTTAAGGGTGAATAATATTCTATTACATGTATATACCGCATTTTGTTTATCCATTCATCCATCGATGGATGACAATTTGTAAATACAGTTTTGTTTTCATTTATTGAATTGGTCTTTCCCCCAGTAGAGTGAGTGTACCCTGAAGCAGAATTCCACTGCTTCTGGTTCACCCCTGTGTGCTACGTGTCTAGCATAGAAGACACTCCATGGACATGTGTAGGTGAGTCACAGAGCTGTGTCAGAGGGTCTCATAGGAGCCCACTAAGCCCAGCCCTACTCAGCCTGGGTGTGGGGTGGTCGGAGAAGGCCTTGTGGAAAATGGAGCAGACTTGCAATAAGCATCTCTTGGAAATCGTATCCTGAGCCCTGGAATGTTAAAAATGTGTTTCCATGTTGAAATCAGAAATGTATGGGTCCCAGAAGAGAGCTCATGGGTCAGCCTACTTTCCAGAGCACTGAAGCCTTTTGAATATGACATTATGCAAGTGCTCTAGTATGGCCAGTGGCCAGCTGAGAGGAGGGCAGAGAATGACTGGCTCCGGAAAGCCCGTGCTGACTCTCCCAACATGCTTTGGGATGATCCCTTTGTACAGAACCGTGCAGTGGATCGCTGCAGGACCTACTGGAGAAAGGTTATCTTCACTCTTTCCATGGTTTCTTTGTGTCTTCCAGAGCTTTTTTGGGCAGGTGTTGTTTACGTACAGTTCAGAGCTTAAAGAACAGCTCTGTTCCAGGCAGGGACAGAAAACACAGGCCTGTCTGGGAGGGGCACCGTCACTCCTGCCTGGCTGACCTGTCAGTGGGGCTGAATGGACTGAGTGTTTGGCAATCATTAGGGAGACAGAGTGTTGTCCTGAAGCATAATGTGGAATTTTCTGTTTTTTTTTTTAATTAAAAATTAATTACAAAACTATACATAATTGTTGCGAGAAGGAAAGAAAAAGCAAGTGTATGATGAGAAATGAAAGCTCTCTTCTCTTCAACTTCCCGTAACCACTGTTTACAATGTGGTGTGTTATCCTTCTAGACTCTCAACACAGGTAAATATGGCCTCATGTAGTTAGGTTTTTTTAAAAAAACAAAACAAAGATGGAATATACTATCCTTTCTTGTAACTTGCATTTAAAAAATATTATGAGCATTTTTTCATATTAATATAGACAGATCTATCATACTCTTTTAATTTTTAAAAATAATATTATGTTTTTTTAAAATATACAGGTGTATAAAGAAGGAAAAAATGGCTCATAATCCCATGGCCCAGGTATTCCCAGTTGACTTTTTTTTCTTTTTTTTTTGAGACAGAGTCTCGCTTTGTTGCCCAGGCTAGAGTGAGTGCCGTGGTGTCAGCCTAGCTCACAGCAACCTCAAACTCCTGGGCTTAAGCGATCCTACTGCCTCAGCCTCCCCCGTAGTTGGGACTACAGGCATGCGCCACCATGCCCGGCTAATTTTTTCTATATATATTTTAGTTGGCCAGATAATTTCTTTCTATTTTTAGTAGAGACGGCGTCTCGCTCTTGCTCAGGCTGGTCTTGAACTCCTGACCTCGAGCGATCCACCCGCCTCGGCCTCCCAGAGTGCTAGGATTACAGGGGTGAGCCACTGCGCCTGGCCCAGTTGACTTTTTAAAAAGGGTAGTTAGAAAATTTAAGCTGTCTATAGAGGTATAAAGGCTCTTCCTCAGTCCCTCTGAAAGGAAACCACTGTGAGAAGTTTCCTGTGACTCCTACCAGGAAAAAAAATTCCGTATTGCCCATACACGTCTGTATTCTTAAAGCATGCTGCCTTTTCACATGACAAATCGTCTCTGTGCTCCACAACAACCATACAGATGGGTTATGTCATTTGTTTTAGCAACTCCAGAGAATATTTTGTGGATATACTTGATTTAACCTGTCTCCTACTGGTGGACATTTAGGCTATGTGTAATTTTGGGATATTACACAATTTTGGTAAAACTATGCCAAATTTCTCTTCAAAAACATGCAATTTGTATGTAATAGTATTTGAGAATGTGTTTCTGCCTTGTGGGCTCTTGCAGTTGAGTAGCATTTTGGTAAGAATTCTGCTAAACTCCTCTTCAAAAAACTCTATCAATTTATATACGATGCTATGTGTGAGCATGTGTTTCTGAACTGTGGGCTTTTCCAAATGAATAGCTTTTGGGGGTCATTTTGGTTGTGCATGTTTCCCAATCAAAAGCAGCCACTGTTTTAGGCTTTCTGTGGTCACTGTAGGCTCTTCTGTTTTGATCAGTTCAGACAGGCAGCATATCAGAGAAACAGTTCCTGTCACTGGGGCCTCCACTGCAGAAATGGCCATGGAGGCGTCACTCTGGGCATCGTGCTCAGCTGCAGGCTGCACAGGGACTAGAAGCAGGCTATGGAGACACACAGGTAGCCAGGTCTAAGGTTGATTTTCCCCATCAACTGAAATGGTGGTACTGGTGCCAGTGTTTTCTTCCAGCCCTTACACACTAGAGCCTGCTGTATGCCATTCAGAGACCTCCTCCATTTGCAGTGTTTCCATACGTAGCCCCTTTGGAGATTTCTGAGGCTCACATTTTGCAGCCCTTGGTGGTTTTGTTGCTGTTAATCATTTGACGTGGAATTTATTTGCAGGCTGATCCTCTTTTGCATCTTCTGATACGGCTGTTATGCACATCTGCTTACTTCCCTGCTCAACCTCTTGGCCTCTTGCCAACAGCTTTTCCAGGAGATCATACCTAGTGGATGTAGTGACTGCAGAAATGAAGCACCTGGAAATGCCTGGGTGGTGTTTCATCAGGCTAGGCTGGGGACAGTTTTTGCTGTGCTCTGGCAAGATGAGTGCCCAGAGGAGACATGGTTTAGAACCACACGACTCTGGCCCCCATGGGTGGTTATTGTTAGCTTGAACCTAGGGAGAATTCACTGGGAGAGTTGGGAATGCCATGCCCCTCCTGCTGCTCCTCCTGATGGAGAATAGCTCACTGTGGCAGGTGCTAGATGCACAGTGCAGCACCCCATGTTGGAAGCCCCGCTTTGGGGTCAGCTGCCATCAAATGCATATTCTACCACTTACAAGCTGGGTGACCTGGGGGCAGTTATTTAGTCTTTTTGAATCTCCATTCTCTTCCTCTGCAAAATGTGGTAGTAACGCCTTCATAGAATTGGGGGGGGGATTCAGAGGGCCATGTGCCAAAGTGTTTATAAGGTACCTGGCACAAGGCAAGCAGGCTTCCAATAAACAGTAGCTATTAATGGTTCCCGGAGTCAACACTCGACCAGGGCCTGGGGGTTTGGAGTAGGGAGGCTTATACACTTGGGGCTGATTTGTTTACTATATGTTGGGGCTTCTAATTGTGTGCTAAGCCCTGTGCTACATGCTAAAAATTGTAGACCCAAATCAAATAGCCCATGCCTTCACCTCCAGGAGCTCAGACACCTTAACCAGCGAGGGCTTCTCTGTGGACTAGGTGCGTTGGAGCTCTTTCTGCTGTTTAGTTCATCTCTCCAAGTTAAACACCACTGTGACATCTTTTCCAGCTCACAAGGGCATTTGATCCCTGACTGCTGCCTTATGCTAAGTGTGTCCTGTTCTGGGAGAGTTGTAGGTAAATGTCTTGGAAAGAATGAAGGTAGCATGTTAAGGCGGTTCGTGGGTTCTAGCTGCAAGGGAGGACCTGCAGTTTGGCCAGCCACAGCTCTGACTTGGCCTCGGCAGGCAGGACTGTTCCTTTTCACCGCTTAACACCTACCTACCTGGGACCTTGAACACATAATCTCTTATTCTGGAGCCTCACTTTTCTTGTCTGCCAGGTGGGGTAGAACCTCTCTCTAGCATTGCTGTAGCATTGCTGGTGACGCAATTCCTGGGATGCAGTTAGCTCGCAGCAGGGAATCCAGTCAGCTCAGGAACAGTGTAAGTAAGGTGTTGAGTCTATATTGCTCAGTTTACCGAGACCTTAAAAACGATATAACAGTTACAATACAGGCTAGTTACAAAAAAAATCTAAACGCTCCAGAAGTGCACGAAATAGAAAATGAAAGCCATTCCTTCCTCCCTGCTGTTACTCCTTTTTAATATCAAGAGATGACTGCTGTCTTGAAAAGAATTTTCTTCAACTAATGGGAATATTTTAATTATACATATAAGCTCTAAACCTGAAATGACTATTAGAAGATGGGAGATGTGGATGTTTATAGGTATGCCTTAGTGTAAGTAAAGATAAGTAGGTCAGGCTTGAGGTGGCTCACGCCTGTAATCCTAGCCCTCTGGGAGGCCAAGGTGGGTGGATCACTCGAGGTCAGGAGTTCGAGACCAGCCTGAGCGAGACCCTGTCTCTACTCAAAATAGAAAGAAATTAGCTGGACAACTAAAAATACGTAGGAAAAATTAGCTGGGCATGGTGGCACATGCCTGTAGTCCCAGCTACTCGGGAGGCTGAGGCAGTAGGATCGCTTAAGCCCAGGAGTTTGAGGTTGCTGTGAGCTAGGCTGACGCCATGGCACTCACTCTAGCCCAGGCAACAAAGTGAGACTCTGTCTGAAAAAAAAAAAAGATAAGTAAAGGACATTTGATACAAAATTTGCCAGCATTATCACTTCAGCCCTTTCCCGTGTGTGTGTGCGTGTGTGTGTGTGTGTGTGTGTGTGTGTGTGTGTGTGTGTGTGTGTTGGGGGGGGCGTTGCAATTCTTTGCACACCTGGACAAATTATAACATCGTATCCATAAAATTCAGCAGTGGCAAGTAGTAGGTTTGCTTAACAAGTGCTGCTCTCCAAAGATCCCAAAGCTTTATGATTTGGTATCCATATAGGGAGGTTGAGGGGATGGGAGGATGGGCCACGTGCCCTGTGATATGAGCTTGTTAGGGTAGTGGGGCCGTTCAGTCTGGCTTTTTAGGAGTTTGGAGGAGACAGTGGGTTAAGGAGCAGGGGAGTTGTGTGAAGTGGGTAAGGTCTTTATATTATTATGAATAATAAATGAATAAAGGCAGTATATTTGCAGTGAGGGCACATGTTCCTCTTTTGTGCCTTGCTGAAATCACAGACGGGCCTGTGACTACCCCTGGGGAACACCTGGCCCTTACTTTGTGTTCTCCGTGTTACTTTGTTCCTTCAGACCTGGCCAGATCTGATCAGTGGCCTGGTGATGGTAATTGTCCTGGGTTTCCTCCAGTGTACAAGGCTTAGAGAAGAAATGGCATGTGGGTTCCAAGTGTAGTCTTTGGGCTTTGTTGGAGATCATTTAAAACAGCTCAGCCCTTTTAGCACCCCCCTCCCACCCCCATCAGTATCTTTGGATTTATATATTTTCATCAAAGAGAAGGTGCATTTGTGGGGGTTGAGTTGTTGATGACCCATCTCTATATAAACACATACCCTAGGGCATGTGGCTCTGCTCTGAGGTGACATGGTCCAGTGAGGACCTTGGCCTGTTCCTTCACAGCTGAGCCTCCATTTCCTCGTATGCAGCTAGGACGATGGTAAGGACGCCCCCTCAGTGGCTGTTAGGAGGATTCTCTGTACGGCCACAATGGTACTCAGGCAGCCTTGTGGGAGTGTGTCCTCACTCAGGTTAAGGGAGGCATTAGTTCAGTGTTGGAGTGGTTTGTTGCTAAGGAGTCTCCTCTGGAGCTTCTGGTGACAATCACTGTTGGCTCTTTTCTGCCTCCAGCTGCACTATGAGATGCCACAGTTGAAGGAGGGTGGGAAGAGGAAGGTGGGGTTTTTTTTGTTTGTTTTTGGTATGCAGGTTCTCGGGCATTCATTGCTAAAGGGCATCTGACTCCCAGGTAATTTACCTACCATTGGTTTCTCTGGGCGGGGTTACAGTTCTCAATTCCTTCCTTGCCTTTCTTCCTGCCTTTCATTTCTTGGACGCAAACTAAAAATGTGTTTCATTGAAATGCCAGGTGGTACAGAAATATTGGCCCAAGCATACATACATGTACTATAGTGTTGGTTGTAGGTTTGTCACAGTACACAGTTGTCTGTAGGACAGTGGGTAAATAAGATATGATGCAACGATGTGATGGAATGCTCTGTGGGCATTAAAAAGAATGAGGTAGGTTGCTGTGTATTTTCTTAGAACGATGACTACAGTATATTAAGAGAAGAACCCAATTTGCAGCATACATAACATAGTAACTTTCCACATTTGTAGAATAAAAATTGAAGACCACAATTCTGCTTATAGGTTTATGTAACCAAATAAGGTGTGGAAGATATCCATAAGTTTAACAGTAGTCATTTTTTGAGTTGGATTGTTTTTTAGTATCATTTGATTTGTTATACTGAATGTGTATTAGTAACATAGGTAGCTAACTGCAAGAGTAACTCACACACATTTTAAAACAGACATGCCTGTGTGTAGTGGGCTGGGCTGGGACCCAGCAGCTGTCTCTTTCCTGGCATGAGCTTCACAAGCCTTCGTATTTCACTCTGACCCGTCCGGAGCGTCCTGGCTTCTGGTGCTGGGGCCCGATGGTTCCCGTGAATTTAACCCATTCGATCATATGTCTCTGTTTGTGTGTCAGGGGCCTTCGGAAACAGCTTTGTTGATCTGGTTAGAAGGAAAAATCCAATACAAATGCTGTCTCCGTGTTCTGTTTCCTACTAAATGAGATTTACAATAAAGAACTTAGATTTTGGTTGCATTTGCAAAGTACTTCTTGTTTGCCAATTTGTCATTATTTGCAGGTGGAAAATGAAGGCGAAACTGAAATAGACCTATGTATTTTATCTTTTTCTCTTATGTGTCGGCCAGGTCCTTGTTAAATTTTGATGCTGGGAAGGGAGGCCTTTGTATAGCATATCTGCCCGACTGTTCATTCCTAGCTGTATATTGAAATCGAAATTGTCTTTTTTTCCCCCAGCTGCTAAATTAACTGCATATTCGAAAGGGGAAGTAGGCAGTAACTCCTTGCAGACTGCAAATGAGATTTTAGCCAGAGTCCTGCAGGCTTCAGCCCAAGCCTGTCTGCCTGCCCATGAGCTCAAGGCAGACCTCTGTGAGTGAGGAGCCTGGAGCTGGCACGGCTTCTGGGGGAATGGGACCCTGTGTCAGTAGAGACCCCACCCAGGCCATGCTTGCACTTCACTTTCACCTCAGGCCCAGGGAGCACTAGGGGCATTGTCATTCTCTGGGGCCCATGGGATGGACCTCACAATCACAGTGGCAGACTTTGTTTCTCCAGTGCCCGACACTTCCTGAGTAGCTCTGGATGTCAGATTGACCTGGGTTCAGGTTCAGGGTTTTTGACTCTCCCTAATTGGATGATAGTGACCTTGGGTCAGTCTTTTAAGCTTGGTGAGCCTTAGTGTCTTGTCTATAAAATGCGAATACTAGTACCTTTTTCTGAGTGGTTATCTATTTTATTTCTTGTTTCATAGGACCCTTTTTTTTTGGTGAAACAGTCTTGTTCTTTTGTCCCTGCTACAGTGCAGTGGCATCATAATAGCTCACTGCGTCCTCCAACTTAAGGGGTCAAGCAATCCTCCTACCTCAGCCTCCCGAGTAGCTAGCTGGGACTACAGGAGCACCACCACTCCTGGCTGATTTTTCTTATTTTTTTATTTATTTTTTGGTAGAGATGGGGTCTTGGTAAGTTGCCCAGGCTGGTCTTGAACTCCTGGCCTCAAGCAATCCTCCTGCCTCAGCTTCCCAAAGTGCTAGGATTACAAGCATGTGCCACTGCACCTGGCCAGAACTCTTTTTTAAATTCAGTTTTATTCAAATGTATTCATTAAACTACTTTTGGCCTTTTTTTTGGAGACAGTGTCTTGCTCTGTTGCCCAGGCTAGTAGAGTGCTGTGGCATCAGCCTAGCTCACAGCAACCTCAAATTCCTGGGCTCAAGCAATCCTTCTGCCTCAGTCTCCTGAGTAGCTGGCACTACAGGCATGCGCCACCATGCCCAGCTAATTTTTTCTATATATTTTTAGTTGTCCAGCTAATTTCTTTCTATTTTTTTAGTAGAGACAGGGTCTCGCTCTTGCTCAGGCTGGTCTCAAACTCTTGAGCCCAAACCATCTGCCTGCCTCGGCCTCCCAGAGTACTGGGATAACAGACGTGAGCCACTGTACCTGTTCCTGAGGATTTTAATTTTAAATTAACCTATTTTTTATCTTTGGTACCTGGCATTGTCTGTTTATTTGGTGTCTTTCAGTTGGTGATCTCTCGGATACTCTGGGTCTTGGGCACACAGCTGATTGGAAACTGGGTGGGCTCCTCAGTGTAGGTATCTGGCGGGGGAGGCCTGCCTTTTTTCTTTCTTGTACCAAGTGTTGGTATTCTTTCTCTGGGGCTGGTTTTTCAAGAGGAGACTTTCTGCCTGGGCAGTGGAGAGGGACTTCGTGTGTTTGCTGCGGTCCTGCTGTGAGGCCAGCAGCAAAGGGGGCCTGGGATTGGCTGGCTGGCTGGCTACTAGGGTTGTTACTTAGCCTCCTCTTCTAGCTCCTTTCCTCACCCCTACTCCATTGACCTTGCTGTTCTCAAGTCTAGATTTCTCTGGTTCAGTTTATCCAGTGGGGGAGTGGGATGGGGTCGTGGGCGTCTAGCTGCGATACGTGCAGCCTTCAGCCAATCCTTCCATGTTGACGTCCCTCCCTCCCATTTCTGTACAAGGCACCTGCTACCCCAGCACCTGCTGAGCCTCTGACACTCTGAGGTGAGTGGGGGTTTGCCCCGTCTGCAGTCCTCACTTTGCAGCATCTTTCAGTCTGCTCAGTCTGTTAATACTACTCTTTGTCTGCCAAAATTGCCATCTTCCCAGTTCTCTTAGTTCTCAGTTGTTTATCTTCATTTAAGGGCGTTTCAAAAGGGTGAGCTGTGCATGCCTGCAGTCCTCCTGGCACATTTAACCAGAACCCCCCTGTTCTAAACACTGCTTCTGTGAGTCACGTGGAGTGAATTAAGGGCCATTTCTGGGATGCGTGTGCCTGTAGATTCACATACACAGTCATATCTATGTACATCGATGTTTGAGTCTTTTCGTCCAATGTTCTTCTCCGCAGCCTTTTTCACGTTATCAGTCACGGCTGTCTTTCTGTGTCAGGACAGCTAGAGCTGCTGTTTGCTGTGGTGGCTGCAGAGTTTTTCGAGGCCCAGAAGGAAGGGCTGGTTTTGGTGTCTGGTCATGTGTCACACCTTCTTACAGATGTGGAGAGTGAGCTTCTCTGTCTGTCCTTCCAGACCTCTAGGGAAGGGGAGCCGGAAGCCCAGCCTGGAGGCGGAGAGTTCCTCTGTGGAATTGCTTCTCCTTGCCAAGGAGCACTGCACTGGGGGCGTTGGTATTTCCCCTGGTGATCATCTCAGCCTTCTGAAGCAGCTCTCTGTCCCCACTTATAGATGGGAAAACAGTAAGCGAGTGCGGTGACATTTGGCTTCCTGGCTCTTTCTTGTTCTGGCAGTTTGTGTAGGGAAAGCTTGCAGGGGGTGTTTATTCTCTGTAGAGACTGTTGGCCCCAGAGAGGCCCATAGTTATCTTTAGGTTAGATGGGAGTTTATAGACTCACAGTGGCTATGACTTGGTGGATGATAGAACCAATCTTTGTTTCTCTGCCCTCCCGTGTTGCTCCAGTGGTGAATCTTGAGGACGTAGGGTTTGGGAAGGTGGGAGGAATGCTTTCTCCTGGGCTACAGAAAGTCACTTCCTGCCAGAGGCCACCTGATTCGTCCCCTGCGCTTGTGCCCAGATTCCAGCTTGCTATAGGTGACGTCATTCCTACAGGGGAGAGGCTTTGGGTGTAAACAAACTAGCTGCCGGGTTGCCGGGGACAGCTGCAGCTGGCTGGGTGGCTTCTTCCTTGTGCTGTGCTGGGCCTTCTGCCATCCTCCCTAAGCTTTCTTTAAAATTAATTTTTCATAATTCTTTTAAACATAGCAAATCTGTTTAGAATTAATTTACAATATTTTATGACCCTTATTTCTGAACTCTTTTGAAATAGATAACGAAAACACAATAAAGCAGTAGCGGGAGGCAGATAATTAGTGTTGCAGCACAATAGCACCCAGAATTTAAGTGACGTGTGCCCATGAAGAGAGACCCAGCGCTATAACTGGGAGGCTAGTTTAGAGGAGATAATTTTCTGTATTTTTTTAAAGCTTTACAGTTTTTCTATATCAAGCGTATATTCCTTTTGTTATTAAAAAATATTGTGGAAAAAACACATAAAGAGCAGGACTAGGATTCTCCACCTCCATAAGGCAGTCTGTTGTAATATCAGCGTGTGATTGCGTTGCACATCCATGCTTATTGCCCTAAAGTGGGAAACCTTCAAACTGGGGCAGTTAAATGTTGTTTAAAATGTAGTCACAGTGGGGTGTTTTTCTCGAGGGTTTTCTGAGAATTAAAGTGCACCTCTGTCTCCTGTGAATTAATTAAAGGGGTCTACCAACAGATCCTATAAACATCTATGAATTTGTCCTCATGGTTTTTGAAGGTCTGCTTTCTGCACCAGTGTCCTTAGGCTGTGACACACCAGTGTGAGGACAGGTCCCTGATGCACAGGACGAGGTAGAAGCACAGGTGCCAGGTCTGCCCAGAGCAATTCTTGGGGAAACCAGAGGCTTCACCATCTGTGCGGGGTCTGGAGAGATGAGTGCTGTCATTAAGGCTGATGCAGGGAGGTGCGGCAGAAGGAACAGGAGCAGAGCTGTGGTGACAGCTGCCACCAGTTGAGAATCTACTGATGACAAGCACTGGGTCAAGCGTGTGGTATTTGTTCTCCCATTTATTCCTTACAGCAGACCTGCGAGGTGGGTAACAGTATGTTCATCCTTATTTAATCCATGAGGAAATAGTCCTCAAGTCACAGCCCACGTGAGCCGAGGGTGAGATGCAAACCCAGTGTTTCAGAGATGAGACTGGGGTAGGGTGAGGGGGCTGTGGGGCCAGTGTTGGGCTGGGGCATGTGGAATTGACCCTGGAGCAAATGCTTGATGTCTGGTTTGACAGATGAGCTGTAGCTGTGGGGGGACAGGAGCAGACTGTAGTTCAGGCAGGCAAGGAAGGACATGCCTTGGTGTCTGCAGCACAGGCCTTGTTTCTTATTTATTTTTAATTTTTTATGGGTTAAAATTTTTTTTTTCTGTATGGGGTCTTGCTCTGTCACCCAGGCTGGAGTGCAGTGGGGTTGATCATAGCTCACTGTAACCTTGAACTCCTGGGCTCAAGCAATGCTTCTGCCTTAGCCTCCTGAGTAGCTGGGACTATAGGCATGTGCCACTGCACCTGGCTAATTTTTTCTTTCTTTCTTTCTTTTTTTTTTTTTTTTTGTAGAGACGGGGTCTCGCTCTTGCTCAGGCTGGTCTTGAACTCCTGAGTTCAGGCCATCCTCCCATGTCCGCCTCCCAGAGTGCTAGGCTGGCCATAATTTTTAATTTTTATTTTTTATCCTTATTTTAAGTTTCTGTTGCTTTCTAAACGTGTTGTCTCCTTAGGGGGATGTGGTCTTCTGGCAGTGGCTAACATCTCCCATAAGGAACACTGGGTTACCAGAAAACCCACTCCCACCCCTCTGTTGTTCCCTCACACCTTGTTTTCAAGCAATTTGTCCTTGGCAAGGTCTGTGCTGCACTCTGCAGGAACCTCACCTGTTTGGGCTTCTGCAGGTGGAATGACGGGATTGTGCTACAGCTTAGCCTAGCCCCGGCTTCAGCTTTTCCAGATGGGCCAGCTCCTGACTCCTAAGGAGTGGAGAAGAGTGGGTGCTCTGTGGCTTCTTGAAAGCCATCTCTGCTTTTCTGACTGTGCTGCATAGGGATTTTTTGGAAGCTGGAGGTGTGGCAAGTGTTGGGTCATGCTGTTGCTGAGCAAGGCAGCAGAAGTTTCCCTTCAAAATCGGGTTAGGATTCCCCCATCCTGGTACATACACGAAACCCTTTTTGTTGTATTCCTCATATTGCAGAGTATTTATTTCCATATTTGCTTCATCCTCTAAACCAGGGGTCAGCAAACTGCAGCCTGGATTCCTGCCCGCCTCTTGTTTTTGTAAATAAAGATTTACTGGAACACAGCTGTGCCCCTTTGTTTATGTATTATCTGTGATTACTTTCCTCCCTATGCTCAGAGGACAGTGCTGGGCGGAGTTGAGTACTTGGAGCAGAGACTGTGGCCAACAAAGCCAAATACGTTTACTATCTGGCCCTTCACAGAAAAAGTTTGCAGACCCCTTCTGCTCCTGGAGTACAAGGGTGGAATCTCATCGTCCCCAGCACCTAGTGGCACAGTGTCTGGCACACACTGGTCAGTAAACATTTGCATATTTGAAGCAGGTGATGCAGCCTGCCTTATGTTAAAGTTCTTTGCAAGGCACTGGCAGGTTGGAAAAGGACAGACTTAACTCCTTAATCTTGGACCTGGATTTCGTGGTGAAAGTTCTTGACTTCTTGAGACTTAATGAGTAAACTGTAATGACCACTTTGTTCCTGGCCCACGTGGTGGTTTCCCAAAGCATTTATCCAGCCTGCCATTGGCTTCCATCTTGTCACATCACGATGCTTGGTGTATTTTGTCTTGCAGTGGGGTCTCCCCATTCCTTCCATACACAGACATCCCACCATCCTGTCTCCCCACCCTCAGCCTGGGGGCTTCTGCTTATGCCTCACAGCCAGCGTGACACTTAGCTGAACTCATTGTGTGTCCCCCGAGTGACCATGCTCTGCGAGGGCAGGGCTCTGGCTGGGCACAGCGTGGTCGTTCCTCAGTGTCAGTGACTGGAGGGAAGAGCCATCTCCAGGTGTCCTGGACGTGAGGACTGCTTAAGAAAGGAGATGATTGTGACTCACTGTTTTCAGAATCGGTGGGGGCGGGGGGCTGTGAAAAGAGTGAGAAGACTGGGTTTGGCTTGGATGAAAATCTGGCTGTTGGAGGCAAGGCGTAAAATGAAATAACTTGCCTTTGAAGTTGTCCGGTACCGTCATCTGTACAATCCAGAAAATAGCGGTTGAGCCTGGGTTGGCTCATGTCCTGACTCTCTGTGTCTCTCGGGGGAAGCAGACGCAGCGGCGGGAGCCGGGGTTACCCTGGACGTCTCCTCTGCGGCCTGGTGTTGTCCAGCCTGGGCTCCAGGCCTGGCTCCCGCACTTGGCAGCTCTGTGACCTTGGGCAAGTTACTTCTCTATCCTCACCGAACCTTAACGTTCTTCTCTGTCACACAGCCTACCGGCAGTAGTATCTTCCAGAAAGGGTTGTGGGGAGGAGTCAGGGCACTTGAGCACTTAGCAGGGTACACAGCTCCCTGAGTGCTGGTGGCCACTGTGATTAGCCCTGAATATGCAGCTGTAGTGGTTCCTGGTGAGGTACAGGCCAGCCCAGGTCACCTGGTCAGGCATCTGACGCTGGCTGGTACCCAAGTGTGGTGTGAAATTAATCCTGTTGACGGGAAATGGCTTTCGATAAGTTAGAGAGCAGGGAGATTTTCCTTCTGGTGGACAGATAGCAGCCTGTCTCAGGAACCTGTTTGGCAGGTGGGCGGGTGCTGTCTGGAAAGGCGGAGCTTAGGTGTTTTCTTGCCTTTGTTGGCTGATCTTTCTGGTTGTTTTTGTTCCAGCAAAGCCCGGGCCTCACAGCACTTTAGATTATATGCTAAAACATGTAGACCTGGATTCATTTTTAAACATCCTTTTCTTCATTCCTCAAAGCTATGTTTATGTGGATTTTAGGCCCTTTTTTCATCCAATAGCAGCAATATTTTCGTTTAGTCCAGCGCATTTCAAAATGGATCCTACAGGACAGCTGCTGTAGGAAAGGAGGGGTCACCACGGACGCAGGCTGGACCCCTCCCTGGCAAGTGTCGTGGGCTTATGTCTGTTATGATATGCAGTACTGAGGTTCCAAATTAGATTTTGTTTGGGGAGAAAAAGGATTCTGTTGCCTGCAAAAGGGAGAGAAGGCAATGGGAAAGCCATGGCTATGAGCCAGGTTCGACTCACGCTCGTCTTTGAGGACTCAGTGCGTCTTGGCCAGTTCTTGTCCCTCAGATCCAGGAGTGAGTCCGACTCGATGCAAATGCCTCTGACCCGCCGAAAAGCGTATTTTCTTGCATCAGACATCTTCCTGATTCACAGCCAGATGTTGGCCTGTGCTTTCTTCCTGCTATTGGATGAGGCTAGTCTAGCTTGTGTGTGTGTGTGTGTGTGTGTGTGTGTGTGTGTGTGTGTGTGTGTGTTGATGGATGGAAGCTCAGCAGATACTTGGAAGCTGGCTGAGGCCCTAGCAGCAGTGCTCCTGGCCTGACGTTTGTGCAAACCAGCTGGTGAGCAGAGGAGCCAGATGGGTGTGGGCTGGGCCAGGCCCCAAATGCAGCACCGCTTCAGTGGAGATACGTGCAATTGGAGGAAAGCCTAATGATTATATTTTTATTTTGGAGTTATGTCCAGTGGAATTTGGCTTAATGAAAGAACTCGTGAATGCTCTGAGACAGGTATCCGTAAACTTACTTTGTAAGGGCCACATAGTAAATACTTTAGGCTTTGTGGGCCACATGCAGCCTCTTTTGCACATTCTTCAGGCTGCCTGTATTTTGCCAGCCCCTGCTCTACGGGAAAATCGGGGCAGTCTTCCCTGTGGGGAGCTTGAATGTACAAGTATCAGGCCCCTCCCCAGTAGTAGGTGCTGCTTGCATAGCAGTGGTGACTCAGTTCATTGCTTATTAGTATCCCAGGTTTTACAGGAATATAGAATCCAGTCCCAGGTGTGTGGTGAGAGATGGCTGATTTGACGGTAAATCATTTGTAATTGTGTGGCTGTGGGTTGTCAACATGGTGGGCTTGATTGTTGAACCAGGCCCCTCCTTCCATAGATGGGGAAACTGAGGTCTAGAGAGGCCAATACTGTGCCCAAAAGTGCAAAAGTTAGTTAAAGGGGGGAGTGCACTAAAAAATATTGTATGTGCAGGTTTAGTAGAGGTGTTAGTTCAGTGTGTTCCTTGTACTGGGTTCACCAAGGCTCTGTGGCCACAGGAGTAGAAAACATTTCACCTGGAACATAGCAGGTGCCTGATTAGTATTTGTTGGATGGTTCGATTTACTGGGAGGATATAATTCAAGTTATTAGACCAACTAACATCTCTCAGACGCAGTCTAAATTCCCAGGAGAGTGGCTCATGGTTGAGCAGAGTTTTTCTTTACTGTTTTTGCAGGGTGCAGAGTGTGGGGGCGGGAATGGAACCTTCTCAGAGAAGTGTGATGTGCACCAGCTAGATGCACAGAGAGCTGTTTGTGTTGCTCTAACCTCTGCCCACAGGCCCTGTTGCTGTAGGGTCAAAGAAAGATCTGTTTGTGTCAGTGACCTAGCAGAGAAGCTAGGACTAACACATTTTAAGAAGACTTTTTAGCAACATTTACAGAGACAAATGTATTTCTGGTCAAGTTTCAGAATTAAATGACATTTGATTTAATAAATTAAGAAATCAGGCATGGCCAGGCACAGTCCCAGCACTTTGGGAGGCCGAGATGGGAGGATTGCTTGAGGCTAGGAGTTGGAGACCAACCTGGGCAACATAGTGAGACCTTGTCTCTACAAAAAAATTAAAAAATTAGCCAGGCATGTTGGCATGCACCTGTAGTGGATAGATTCCGCCATCTCTGGGTGGATATGGGGCTGGGGTTCCGTCCAGCCTGTCCTGTGCTGTAGCCCAGGCCCAGCTTCGTGTTGGGCACGTGGCAGTGCCTAATAAAAATGTGGTAATAAATGAATGTATTACTTTCCTGTTGCTTTTGTAACAAATTACTGCACATTTAATGGCTTAAGCAACACAAATTTATTCTCTCAGAGTTCAAGAGGTCAGAAATCTGAAGTGGGTCTGGAGCTAAAAGCAGTGTGTCAGCAGGGCTGTTCCTTCTGGAGGCTAGAGGGGAATCTATGTCCTTGCCTTCCCGGCTTCCAGAGGCTGTGTGTCCTTGGCTCTCTGGTCCCTTCCTCTGCCTTCAGAGAGCAGTACTCCAGCCGCTGCTTCGCGTGGCACCTCTGACCTCGGTCATCCCGCCCCCCTTGCACAAGGACCTTTGTGATTCCACTGGGCTTACTCGGATAATCCAAGATGGATAATCCCATCCCAAGGCTCTTGTCCACATCTGCAAAATCCCTTTTGCTGTGTAAAGGTAACATGTTCACAGGTTCTGAGAGTGAAGACATGGACATCTTGGTTGAGAGACTGTAACACTCTTTACAAACCTGTTCAACCGGCCCCAACGAGTTTGTAAAGAGTTAATTAGGAAGTCCCAAGTAGCCCCTTCACAGTCTGTGGAGGAGTCCAACCAGCGCAAGACAGGCACAGGTTCTGTCCCTCTCCCTGTGCCCCTGCCCCGCCCATGGCGATTCCTTTTAGACTCAGGGTCAGCAGACTTTTTCCACCTGTGGCTTTGTGGGCTATGCACTCTCTGTTGCATAGTCTTTTTTTTTTTTAAGCAAATATAAAACATGTAAAAAATATATATATCATTTTTATTAATAGCTTGAGGACCATATAAAAACAGGCTATTGGCTGGGGCCCTGGCCACTGTTGCTGGCCCCTGTTCTAGACTGGAAGCTCTGTGAGGCCAGGGCCTCGGGTGGCTGTCACTGTGGTGACAATCTCAAGGGCTTTTTTTTGTTAAAGTGTGTGTCGGTATTGGGGGTTTCTACCCAAGTGTTCTTTTGTATTTCAAGTTATTGGTTTGATCTGATAGAAGTGTCTCAAACCTAGATCTCACCCAGTTTTAATGGAGAATTTCAAGCTGATTTACATTTCAGAGCCTATTAATTACAAGTCATTCTGAAGCAGATGATACCCAGACTCTGTCCTCAAGGGACTTACAGTCCAGCCTGGAGCAGGATGCTGTTCTTAGTTATGACTCTGGAGGGCAGGGTAGAAACCCACTAGAGCCAGCCTCGGGGTGGGGGGGGGTGGAGTTTAGAGATATAAGGGTGTGTCTCGGGCTCCAGAATCAGGATTTGGACGCTTGGGGCCAGTTGCCATCATGGTCATTGCTACTCTTTGCTCCTGGTACAGGAGGCAGACTCTGGGGAGGGCTAGTGATGTCGAGTGGCTTCTGACAGACGGGAGCAGGGGGCACTTGGGAACGTCTTTGCTGGTATCTTTCTTCTTTGGGCCAGACTCTCCTACACACTAGCACATTTAGCATCCCTGGGCTTGGCCACAGAATGTGGGCAGCACTCCCACCATTGTGACAATCAAAAATGCTCCTGCACATTTTCAAACATGCTGGCATTCTCTGGCCTCTTCCCCTTGGCCACAGCTGAATGAACTTGGATCTGAGTGAGAGAAGGGAGTGAAGTATCCAACCAGGATGGCTGAACCCATATGGGGAGGAGAGGAGAATTTCCCTGAAGAAGGGATGCCGAGCTCACCGCTCGATGTGTCGTCCCCACTCGCAAGGATCCAGCTTATGGGTGCTCATCCCTTGGCATCGTCTGCCTGCGTTCTCTGAACACCTCCTGATACGAACTGCATGCTTGTCTGCCCTGCAGTGACTGGCAGATCTTAGGTATCAGCTGATACTTGTTAAATGAATGAAAGGGTGGATACCCCTGGCTTGGGTGGGCACGCCCAGTGAAGTCCACTTGGGCTGGTGGTGTCCTTGTCTCCAGCTCGCTGTTCTGGGCCCCAGTTTATAACTGATCTTTGCTCCCTGTGCTTTGTTTGGATCGTGATGTAGTTTTATCTTTAAAATCATTTTGGGGCTAGCTACAGTGCCTGCCCAACACACTGGATATGCTCCTCTGTGGCTTCAGGATGGCATGATGGAACGGCAGACCTTCCTGCACAGCTGCCACCAAGTGCCTGTGACTTGTCTGTGGATGTTTTGACAGTTACTGCCCTTGAGTCACCAAGGACATATTGTCAATGTGCCTAAACCGATGCTTTAGCTTTTTTTCCATACATTCCTTGCAGTGGGAAGTAATGGGCATCCAGCTTAGCACCTATAACCAAGTTTGGGTGCAGAATAAAAGGCAGTGAAGCTCTTAGTCCTCAGGGCCTGGCGCACGGTACTCCCCCTGGAAGGCACATAGTATTTGAATGAGTGAGTGAGTGAGAGGAAAGTGCCAATAGATTCATAGATGCCTGTAGAAAATTAGAAAGTGGCAGAGGGAGGAGGCTTCTTTCTTGGTGGTCTTTCCAAGGTTTTCTGTAAGTGGAGGGGCGGTTGTGATTGTGGAAGGTACAGCGTGTACCTCTCTCGTGGCCCCAGGGAGTTACTTGCTTCCTGTTTTATGTGCTGCCCCTTAGAGAGCCCTGCTTTTGTTGCCTAAGCAGATGTTTTCTCTCTGGGTGTTGGTTGTTTATTTTGAAAAGTACATGCACACGACTGTTTGTGAATTATTTGCTTACTTGGGTTGCTTTCCTTTGATTTGGTTTTGCTTGTTCTTGAGATGAACAGCCCCTTGGCGTAGTAGACCATACACCTCCCTGTTCTGCCTGCCTTAATTTTGGTGTTACTACAAGTAATGAGCATTTATTTTTCCATGTTGAAGGGCTGCCCTTGACTTGGACAGAGGACTGTTCGTTTACATTTCAGTGTAGTTGGTGTGCGGTACACTCCAGCCAGTTCAGAGCGGGAGTCATTTACTGGGTAGCGGATTGGGTGGATGGTCGATGGGTTCCTAGGGGTGTCTGCAAAATTCCCTTTAACTGTGGGCAAACTGCCTGTGGGTGATAGGGGCACTTTTCTAGGGACAGAGTTCTAAGCTTTCCTCAGCTTTTCAGGAGATCCATGATCCCTGAAGAGTGCATTCCACTGGATCAGAGGGTCTGGTGGATTTGGATTGACACTCTATTTTTTTTTTTTTTTTCATTTCAAAGGCAGATCGGGAGCGGTGCCGAGAAAAATTTCCTTACTAGATGACATTTCATCGCAATGTCCGATCGTTTGGGGCAAATAACCAAGGGCAAGGATGGGAAAAGCAAGTATTCGACTCTCAGCCTGTTTGACAAGTATAAAGGAAAATCAGTAGACGCAATTAGACCCTCAGGTAAGGCCCAGAGTAAGGCCAGCTCTCTGAGCCCTCTCTTATTAGAAACTGGAAACCCAGAGAGTCCCTCACCCCGTCACAGATGGAGTCCGCGCTAACCCGTCTCCTGGGCACACAGTGGTCACCCAGCAGTTTTGGGGAATCAGAGTCACCTCTGCTTATTCGAGGTCTGATTTCAGAGCCTTAAATATCCCGACTCACCTAGAGTGGAATGATTTCTCCATCCATTGCCTTGTTGGAGCCGTGGACATTTTCGTCCTGATGGATGGAAGGGAATTTAATTGGCATCAGTGTTACCTGTTTTAGTTTCCATCATTCTAATATTCTGGAACTTGGTGGGAAAAGTCCATGTGGATTCTGTCCACATCTCAGGAGGTTTAGGTCTAGGCAGAGGCTGTCCCTTTGTTCCCGCGGTGATGAGGCCAGAGCCGTCTCAACTGGCAGAGAGGTGGTTCTTGTGTGGGATCGAGGTTTCTGGGCCTGGCTCCTCACCCATGTCATGAAGTTGTAAAATGGAAGCCTTTGTGCAGGTTTCAGGCAGCTCTTTGGTCTCTAGTCCTCAGTGAAGAGCTTTTAAAGTGACTAAAGTGACTACTAAACACTTCTGTTTGTTCCCACTGCTGGTCTGCCTCTTGTGTTTTGTTTGGTTGGCTTTGTCAAGACTTAGAATGTGAAAGAACAACTGAACGAATTGGGCCCCTTTCCTTCTGTGACTTTCTGTGTGGTGTCTGTTCCCATCCCTCTCTTGCCTGCAGTTATTCCTAGACATGGCTTGCAGAGTCTTGGGAAAGTTGCCACAGCCCGGCGTATGCCACCGCCTGCAAACCTGCCAAGCTTGAAGTCTGAAAACAAAGGAAACGACCCCAACATCGTTATAGTACCCAAGGACGGAACGGGATGGGCAAACAAGCAGGATCAGCAAGACCCAAAGAGGTAAGCGGCAGAGGGGAGCCCGCGGCGAGTCGGAGGCCGGGGCTTCAGCACGTGTGCCAGCACCTTCCCCTGGGCAGAGCCAGAGGACCGAGCAGATGCAGACGAAGCCTCTTTCTCTCTGACTCCCATTGCTCAGTGTGCTTCTTGCTCCCTGCCTTCATTTTTCCTGGCTTTCAGAGCCAGTGCAGCAGCGTTTCTGAGGACAGCCTTGTCCCCAGTGCCCAGTGTCCCCCTGTGCCTTGTTAGGAAAGTCCTCATCATCCCAGAGGAGCTTATGCAATGACTCAGAGCCAGTTCCTGCAGGAACCACTGTGGGCAGAGCTCCGTTCCTGATGGTGGGCGGCCCTGTGCGCCGAGCTCTGGAGGAGGGGAATGCAGCCGCTGACTCCGGCCCGGCGCGTCCCAGGCAGGGGAGGCCACTGCTGTTGCTCTGAACAGACCCGGTTATCAGAACCACATAGAATCCTCGTGAGCCAGGGTCGCTGTAGGGAAGCCTTAGGAGGCGAGGTTTTGGCATCATGTTGTTATTAGAGACACAGCACCTGTGTGGTGGGGCCCACGGCCTGGGTGAGCCCCTCAGACTTGTGAGCCCTGTTTCCTTCCCCTGCGAGTCTTCTCTGACTGTTCAGTCAGTGGAAAGTGTATTCAGGGAGTGGCTCTGGGAGGGACAGGGCTTTGCTAAGGCTGGCAGGCAGAAACTTGTCTCTTGCGGAATGAAAATAAAGTAGTGTGATCTCAGGCACCCTCCTGCACCTGTGTCTCTGGCGGCCTGACTGCTGATGTAGGAAACAGGCAGTAAAGGGACCCGGAATTCAGCCTGCTGGCTGGTATCCTTCTCTTTCAAGTCTGTGCTAGAAATGACCGTGGCAGCTTTTGTGAAACTGTTTCCTGTAGTTCTTTCAGACA
The DNA here is from genome assembly GCF_020740605.2 of Lemur catta. Classification (NCBI taxonomy): domain Eukaryota; kingdom Metazoa; phylum Chordata; class Mammalia; order Primates; family Lemuridae; genus Lemur; species Lemur catta. The sequence continues at coordinate 5,010,022 of NC_059137.1, read as the reverse complement.
GACAGTGAACAAATAATTCAGCCAGATGATTACAATGTAGTAATAACTGAGATAGGGTCTTATGTTCTTTAAAAAATTTTTCTGGCCAGGCACGGTGGCTCACACCTATAATTCCAGCACTTTGGAAGGCTGAGGCAGGAGGATTGCTTGAGGCTGGGAGCTTGAGACCAGCCCAGCAACATAGCAAGACCCTGTCTCTACAAATATATTAAAAATTTTTTTTGTAACAGTTTGCTTAGGCAGTAGAACTTTTGAAAACAGACAGCCCTCTGTGTGGTTTCCTGCCAGACCATTTATTAGTTTGATAGAACCTGGAGAATTATTTGACTTCTGTCCCTCAGTGTCCTCCCTTGAAGTAGGAATGGTATCTGGTTCCCAGGGTGTTACAAGGAGTCAGTCAGGAATCGGTGGGATGACACAGGCCAGGTGCTTGGCACAGAGGAGGGGCAGATGGCACTGTCGTCATCACTCCATTCAAATGTACACATCTGGGGCTCTGTAAGGAAACGGATATTGTCATTTTAGTGGAACCACTGAGATGCCTCTGCTACTGATAGTTCTAGAGAGAAGAGGATAAAGCTTCACTCCCTGCTTTATGCAGCGTTACCTAGCACCGGGGTAGACAGTATCAGGTGGCTCTAATGCGGGCCAGTCTGTGCAGAAGCTTGTCTGCCAGGGAGCGGGGGGGAGGAGGGAGTATTGGAGAAGGCAGCAGTCCCCAGGCCAGCCGGCTTGGAGGTGGCGAGTGGGGAGCCCACCAGGTTGGGACTCAGTGCTTAGATTTAGAGAACACAAGCGCCACTACCTGGAAGCTTCTGTCTTAGGTAGCAGGTGAACTGAGAGCAGGACCGATGGCCTTCATTTCGTAGTGACCATAAATGGCGAGTTACCTGGGTCAAGGGAACCTTGGAAGAGGGTGTCTGTGTAGAATTTGGCTTCCGCTTTCAGATAAGCCACCGGGATTGGTTGGATTCTCGCCAAGTGGACTGATGCCGTGTTTGAATCCTGTCGAGTGGAAAGTTGAGTAGAAAGAGTGACAGAGAGCTGCGGAGTCGGAGCAGAAATCTTTATTCAGAGCCTTTCTTGTTGCTCTCTCAAAAGATTACTCACAGAGTAAATTCACTGACACGACCTTTTTTGAAGGGCAGTTTGGCAATATCTTTTGAACTTCAAAACGTCTTTTGATCCAACATTTCCATTTCTAAGACCTTATGCTACTGAATTACAGAAAAAGTGTGCAAAGATATGTACAAAACAATTCTTATTACAGCTTTATCTGTATTAGGGGGGGAAAAACCCAAATGGGAGATTGGTTAAGTTATAGCCCATTGAGTTGTACTATGTCTTCATCAAAAGACAGGTAGATCCACGTGTGTTGTCATGAGAAGATGTTCAGAAACCTTAAGTAAAAAATAAGGAATTGTGTGTGTGTGGTGTTATCCTACTTGTGTTAAAAAATACTATATTAACATATGTATAGCAAAATCTGCTTGGAGTTTCTCTCTGGAGGATGAGATCGTGACGGATTCTGTGTTATATATATTTATAAATTTATTTTTACTATGATCATGGATGAGCCAAGAGAACGTTAAAAATCTGTTCATGTTTCAAAGCAGTCAGCCCCTGAGCAAATGTGAGGAGTAAGGGGCACAAGCCCCTTCCCTCTGGTGACTCAGTTTCCCTATTGGCAAACCCTGTATCATTTCCATTGTTTACAATGAGCTTTCCATTTCTGCAGACAGACAGAAGACTCTACAAGAAGGCAGAGACTATTCTGTCCTGTGAAATGTCAGTGAATAGATCTCAGACATGGTTTAGTTTCTCTTTAGTCTTTGCCAGTGTAATAGTCTGCCGGGGAAAGCATTATTTTTATTGGCCAGAGGAGGCCTTGCTCCCAGCGAGCAGCTAAGCAGTTGTGGCTCTTGTAAACGCAGAGGGGCCTGATCTGCATGCCCCGTGCTGTGTCTGATCCCCACCGTTTGTCCTGCCTTTGTCTAGTTCCAGTGCGACGGCCTCTCAGCCGCTGGAGTCGCTGCCGCAGCCGGGTTTGCAGAAGTCTGTCTCCAATTTGCAGAAACCGACACAGTCAATCAGTCCGGAGGTAGGTGCTGGGGACCCTGTCTTGGCTGTTTCTTGGGCATCGTAGCCCCTGAATGTCCTTGTTGCTGGGGCCTGGTAGGAGTTGCTGCTCAGCAGTGTGGCTTTGCAAGACCTGTGTATTCCAGAGGCAAACCTGATGAGTGGCTTTAGAAAATGAGCCTGGGAAATTGTTGTGGTCACTGATGAAGAAATTTAATCTGCAACTTCTAGAAAAAGACCCAGATACAGAACAGGACGCAGACATCTACTTTGGTTCCTGTTGATTTACCTTGAGGTGAGGTCACTCAGGCTGGGCTGCAGGCTAGCTCAGGGTTTCCCCAGACGTGCTGCATGGAAACTGGTGTCATAAGAAGACAAAAGGTGTCAGGCCACAGAAAGGTACAATGGCCAGGTGAGTCTGAAAAACAAAATTAAGCAAGCTCCTTCACTGCAGTACTTCTCAGTGCCTTGAATACACTAATGTGTACCGTGAAGTCTCTGAGAAGAGGGCATGATGGACAGTATTCCCCAGATTTATTTGTCCTTGGAAACCTTGCTTAATTGAATGTGTCTAAGGATTGATGTCTCTCAGAACACACTTTGAGAAATGCTGAGCTGCTATCCTGTATTTGATGATACATTTAAAATATTTTTTCTAAGCGGAAAGTCATGATTTAACCATGTAAGAGCTCAGTCCATCAGAGTCTGGCTACAGTTTACAGAGATCAGCAGGAGGATATATTCATACTTAGCTAGTAGCTAGAAATCTAGATGACAAGTCTATGTTTTAGACGACAAAAAGAGATGCAGATGTAGATACCTGGCATTCACCAGCTCTGAACAACAACTTGAACTATCGTATTTTGGGTTTGTTTTACTACCTGGGCAGCATAAAGTCTGAAATGTCGTCCTCTCTCCACTCTAACCACTGGGGAAGTCTGTGGCTTTGCCAGGACACCCTCTCCCCACCCAGCACAGAATTATGCATTTCAAATTAAAGGGATTTGTATTGATGTGGGACTGATACTCATTAGTCTAAGTCCACTGGCATCTGCCAACCATTCAGAGCATATAGAGTTGAGCTTCTATTTCCCAGAATTTGAGACTGAGTGAGATTACAGAGCCCTGGTTTTTTAGCCCGGCTACGTATATATCAGCCTTGCCTCTGGAGCTGTTTACGTGCGCCCAGACCCCACCTCTGCAGACTGGGTGAGGTCCTGGGCATCTCTCCTGGCACCATTCAGTGCTCAGCTCTTCTTAGCTGCTCTCTGGTTTTTTCTCATATGCAGGGGTGGGGGGTAAGAAGAAGAGACACCCAGTGTTTTGTTACTTCTAGAACATCTCCTCAGAGGTATTACTGGAGTTTTGCTCTGGAGATGAAATTTGACAGCAGCTGGTTATGGTGGTGTCCACCTGTCCAGGAGGCTGAGGCGGGAGGATCCCTTGAGCTGGGGAGTTCCAGGCTATAGTGAGCTACGATCATGCCACTGCATTCCAGCCCCTGGAACAGCGCAAGATCTTGTCTCTAAAAAACAAAGAAATTGGCTGAGCACAATGGCTCCTGCCTATAATCCCAGCACTTTGGGAGGCCAAGGTGGGAGGATCACTTGAGGCCAGGAGTTAGAGACCAACCTGGGCAATATAGTGAGACCCCATCTCTACAAAAATATTAAAAAATTAGCTTGGTGTGGGGGTACATGCCTGTAGTCCCAAGTAGTGGGGAGGCTGAGGCAGGAGGATCACTGGAGTCCAGGAGTTGGAGGTTACAGTGAGCTACTCCACTGCACAGTCCAGCCTGGGGAGTTAGAGTGAAACCCTGTCTCTTTAAAAAAAAAAAAAAGAAAAGAAAAGAAAGAAAAACTTGCCAGCAACCCCAGTAATCCTTTCTTGGCCCTGTAGGCATTCTTTCCAGTTTACTGCCTTTGGGTGAGGGCAGGGGAGTCATCCCTGTGGCTACCAACACCAAGTGGAGGGCAAGGGATTGCAGTGTGTGGTGGAGGAGAGCGAGATGCGCCCGGTGCCCGTCTGCTTGCTGCTGGGTCTGAAGGCTCCCAGCTCGCTTGTGGGACTACCCAGCTCTGGCTGCTTTGTCCCTGCTGTGCTGCTGGTACATCCCTTCTGTGGTCCAGCGGGGGACCACTGATGTCATGCATTCAGGGCAACTCTGATAAATAAATGGATTGCTGCATCTGATCATGTGCTCTGTGTGTGTGCAGTGGTCGTGGTAAGGGGTGGGCTGGGAGGAAGCGCTGCTGGGAAACGGGGATTACTGACCTCGTGGCTTCGGCTTTGTTGTATGTCCTCACCTTCATTTGGAAGAGGAAGGCTGTTTAGTAGTTGAATGTTGTTGGAAAAGACAGGTGAGCTTAGTGGTTGAGGACTCAAAGGGGCTCTGGACACGGGTGGGCTGGGAACAGGTCCTGGTCCTACCACTCTAGCTGAGCCTCTACATCAGTTGCTCCTTTCTGAGCCTCAGTCAAGATGTGACCAGAACCTTCCCAGGGTGTGATGAGGATGCAGTCAGGCTGGGTGTGCCTAGCGTAACCCCTGACACTTGTGATCTTTCAGCAGGGCTTCCCTTGTGGGGCCGAGGCTGAGACGGGCAGGTCCAGCTTAGTGGAGGAGGAAGCCTGTCACGTGGGAAGTCGTGCCTTGTGGAATAGCAGTAGATGCAGAAGGCGCTGTGTTGCAGCTGGCCCATCCCATGAAAGGCTGGGCATGTCGGGTTTCCCGGGTTTGCCTTCCGCAGTCAGCAGTGGTGCGCAGTTTTAGGGACACCTGATGGAACTGGGGTTTGGCCTTTGTCTCTGGAGCAAAATAAAGTAGCTCTGTGTGGGCACAAGAGGCAACCTGACAGGATGTTCCAGAGCACAGCATGAAGATGGATGTGGGTCTGTGTCCTGGCTTTGCTGTATAACCAGTTGTGCGACTTTGAGCTGGTCTCGTCCCCTGCCCTGTTGCTCGTCTGCGGAGTGGACCCGGCAGCTCCTCGCCTGGGGACCGCCGCGCTGAGCGGGTGCTGTGCAGGGACCTTGTGTTGTTAGCCGATGTGTCCGTGTGAGGTTCCAGTCTGAGGTGCCGGCCTCTCAGCGCCTTGTTCCGACGTGCTGAGTTCTGGACAGCAGACTTGCTGAACTGGCTCTTCTTGTTTCTTCCTTCTTTCAGAATACAAATTCAGTGCCAGGTGGACCAAAGTCATGGGCACAGCTGAATGGAAAGCCAGTAGGACACGAAGGTGGTAAGTGTGTACGTGCGACTCTGGGTGGCTGGGAGGGGTGATGAGTGCCTTTGCCAGACTGTTCTGGTTGGGTCTAGGCACCTAGAAGCTTCGTGGAATCTCTTCCACAAAGGGTTAACTTTCCATGGGGCCCTTCCCTTTGCCACGGAGGTGGAGGCACCGATTCTGTGAGGGATCTCAGCTCTTTGATTTCATGGAAAGTTATTGCCACGGCATCTCTCTTCTCTTGAAGTGTACAGAGGAGACCAGGGTGCTGGCCCTGCCGCTGTTTAATTTGGCTGTGCTGTTGATGGAATTAAACCTGCTCAGTGGTGTTGCCAGTCCCCACCTACTTCCTCTCTGCTCGGACCACAAGAAGGAGGTGTTGCGTGGTAGCTTTGGCTTCAGGCTTGCGGTTAGAAAGTAGCCAGCCTTGGGGATTGAACTGCTCGCTTTAGGACATTAACACCAAAGCATGCTGCGGGTTTCTGGTATTTGTTACCCTTTGCCCCTGTCCTGGTGTCGCTCTCACACCATCCCTGCCAACCAAGGCAGCCCCAGACTTGGCCTTTTGTAGCTTATGTCAGAAAACCAGCTACATGCTCCCCCTTCCCTGCACTCCACCACCAGACCTCCCTGCCTGGGAGGATGTACCCTGTCAGGGTGGAAATCCTGTGATCGAAGGCTGTTTCCTCAGTCTCCAGTGGGAAATGACAAGCCCATCAACGTGCCAAGTGGATTTCCACTCTAGCTTCTCCCTGGGCGCTGGGGGCACAGTCTGGAGCTCATGACTTCACACCGGGCAGGGGCAGCTCAGCCCACATTGTAAGAGGACTTGAGTGACCTTCCTGTCTGGCAGTGAGGTGGAGGGTGGGGGTGTGATGTGCCCTTGTGGTACTTGAAAGGGTTGTTAAAGTTGCTTTATAAAAAGCATTTACGGCCCAGGCACGGTGGCTCACGCCCCTAATCCTAACACTCTGGGAGGCCGATGGGGGCAGACTGCTTGAGCTCAAGAGTTCAAGACCAGCCTGAGCAAGAGTAAGATCCTGTCTCTACAAAAAAATAGAAAAATTAGCCGGGCACGATGGCGCACACCTGTAATCCCAGCTCCTTGGGAGGCTGAGGCAGGAGGATCGCTTGAGCCCAGGAGGTGGAGGCTGCGGTGAGCTATGATGACGCCAACACACTCTAGCCCAGGCAACAGAGCAAGACCTTTCAAAAAAAAACATTCACTAGACTCATAACTGGTTCTTTGGCTTTCTGTATCCTATATTTCTGGAAGGTTAGAATTTTTAAAAAGTGAGCAGAATGTATTAATTTTTATTTAAAAAGAACTACAAAGACTAAAATAACCAAGCCGGTATGAATTGACATAACCCCTATGGACTTAGCAGCTCCACCATGAGGAAATCACCTATACATTATACTCGCCCATGTGTGAAGTGACCTATGTACAAGGTTACTCACCACAGCATCGTAACAGCAAAAGACTGGAGATGGTCACTTGAAATGTCCATCAAAGTATGGCACTTGAATGAAGTAGTATAATAATTTGGCTATAAAGAAAAAAAGCAAAAGTGTTCTACTGATATGGCAAGTTTCCAGGATATATTCTTAAGTGAAAAAAAGAATATATACATGGTACGTTAGTATCTCACCAATTGTGCAAAAAATGGGGGTGAGGAAAAATACACTTCTGAAAAACATGGCGTATACATTTTTAAAAAATCTCTGGAAGGCCAGGTGCTGTGGCTCACGCCTGTAATCTTAGCACTCTGGGAGGCCAAGACAGGTGGATCGTTTGAGCTCAGGAGTTCGGGACCAGCCTGAGCAAGAGCGAGACCCCGTCTCTACTAAAAATACAAAGAAATTATATGGACAATTAAAAATATATATAGAAAAAATTAGCCAGGCATGGTGATGCATGCCTGTAGTCCCAGCTACTTGGAGGCTGAGGCAGGAGGATTGCTTGAGCCCCTAGGAGTTTGAGGTTGCTGTGAGCTAGGCTGACGCCACAGCACTCTAGCCTGGGCAACAGAGTGAGACTCTGTCTCAAAAAAAAAAATCTCTGGAAGGAAATAGAAAACTACCAATTTTTTGAGGGAGTCAGAAGCAGGCAGACAGAAGGGTGAGAGGAAGGCTTTAATTTATAACTTTTTACAGCTTTTCACTTTTGAACCATGTAACTGTGTTACCGATCAGAAATAAAACTTGATGTAGACAATGGTTCTCAGCCGAGTGCAGTGGCCCACACGTTCAGTCCCAGCACTCAAGAGGCTGAGGCAGGATCACTTGAGCCACGAGTTGAGGCCAGCCTGTGCAACCTGGCAAGTGCCGCCCTCACAAAAGAATCGTAAAACACAGTAAAAATTCTCTGTCAACATGTGAGACAGCTGAACCTAGGGCCCAGGGTGCCCGGGTAAAAGTTGGCTTCAGTTCCCCCTCTTCTGCTGGTCACATGTCTGTGACACCATCGGGTGTGGGGATTCTGAGGTGTTGCCCATAAATGTTTTATGACTCTGGAATTGGAATTCGAAAGGACTGCTCCTGAATCGACAGACACTCCCCATGCGGGAGTGGTCTCTGGTCTGTTCCCCCTGGGTCCCCTACGGCAGAGCCAGGGGGCCCGAGGGTGTAGCTTGGGCAGAGGCTCCGGGCCCAGGGCTCTGGTCCAGCTGCTGCACCACCGGTGGCTCCACGTGTGGCCTTAGAAGCCCCCTGATTTTTCTGCCTCAGTTTCTCATGGCAGAGGACAACGGTGGGTGAACATAAAACATTGGAACCTTGGGGATATTGGTGTTTTGGTTTGGAATTTTGAGTTCTACCCTTTATCCTTTTTATTGATGAATGGTAAGTTTAATTCCTGACTGCTGAGGCAGAAAAATGGGATGGAACAGCAGTAATTGGACATGCTGGGCTTTTTCTAATTTCAGATAATCTACCGTATTTTAAAAATGTGACTTTTCAGGCCGGGCACGGTGGCTCACGCCTGTAATCCTAGCCCTCTGGGAGGCCGAGGCGAGTGGATCGCTCGAGATCAGGAGTTCGAGACCAGCCTCAGCAAGAGCGAGACCCCGTCTCTACTCAAAATAGAAAGAAATTAGCTGGACAACTAAAAATATATATAGAAAAAATTAGCTGGGCATGGTGGCGCATGCCTGTAGTCCCAGCTACTCGAGAGGCTGAGGCAGTAGGATCGCTTAAGCCCAGGAGTTTGAGGTTGCTGTGAGCTAGGCTGACGCCACGGCACTCACTCTAGCCTGGGCAACAGAGCGAGACTCTGTCTCAAAAAAAAAATAAATAAATAAAATAAAAATAAAAATGTGACTTTTCATATTTCACTCTTGCCAGTGACCTTTTAACATAATGAGCCAGCTCTGTGAGTCAAAATCCCCCTTCACAGAGGAGCAAAGCTCCTTTGTGACGCTTGGAGACTGTCTCTTAGGTTAACTGTTGGTGAATGAAGTGTCCAGTTATCACCCTGATGGGTTTATTTGACCCATTTTACTAAGTGGGATGGCACATGAATTGCTGCCTCGTGCATCTGCAGCTATCCCAGCTGTGTGTTTCTGGCAAAGGCTGCCTTAGTTGCCAGGGCCGTGAATCAGTGGAGCTAAGAAATAATACCTGTGGAAAATTTGGGGTGAGCTGTATAGGGAACAAGGCGTACTGCTGGGTGCCATTGTGTGTGATCTTACCGTTATTATTTAGATCGGACCACTTATGTGCTACATGTTCCAGATAAAAGGACCAGTTCCCACTCTGGACCTTAAAATGCAGCATTTATTGTCTATTCATCTAAAAAATGATTGCAGAACCTCTGTGCTAAGTGGCCTATATGACGAGAACAAGAGTAAGGAAAGGTTTCTTCTCTAAAGCAGTTTGTGATGTTGAGAAATGAGAGAAGGAGCAGAGAAACTGTTCCCAGGATTACAAGAGCAAAATATCTGGCCTTGCAGGGCTTGAGGAACTTTGTAGAAAATGGTAAACCGAAACTGTTCAAAGGCAGAGGAAGGACAGGTGAAGGAGGAGTGCGTAAACCGGGGTGGGGGTGAGGGGGTGGGGCGCAGGTGCAGCAGCTTGGGCCTGTAATCCCAGCACTTTGGGAGGCTGAGGTGGGAGGATCACTTGAGCCCAGGAATTTGAGTCTTCAGCGAGCTGTCATAACGTCACTACATTCCAGCCTTGGCAACAGCGCAAGCAACTGTCTCAAAAAAAAAAAAAACCAAACAAAAAAAACAAACCTAGGGTAGGCGTCTTGGGGAGGTGGGTGAGGGAGGGAGGCACTCAGTTGGCTTTTCCTTCCCTGGGCTGGCTTTGCTGAAGGCCCTGCGTGTCTGCCGCCCCACCCAGGCAGTCAGAAGGACCTTCCAGACGCCTTCTGGGGTGGGAGCAAGGTGTGGGCTGGAGCAGCTGTGATGTCCCACCCTGCGCCCTCTGTACCCATATGCAGGGCCCCTGCGGGTCAGCTGGGGAAGGGCGTGGTGCCATCGGCCAGCACAGAGGCCCTCGGCGCAGCTCCTTGAGGAAGAGGCCACCGCAGAGCAGCAGCGTGACTTTCAGCATGTGGAGCTGGGAACACAGACCACTGCTGGTCCATCTCACTTGCCTCACGTCTTTTCGGTTTTCTTGACAGGTTTAAGGGGCTCAAGCCGACTGTTATCCTTCTCTCCCGAGGAATTTCCGACGCTGAAAGCAGCTGGAGGGCAGGACAAGGCTGGCAAAGAAAAGGGCGTCTTAGATCTGTCGTATGGGCCAGGACCAAGCCTCCGCCCTCAGAGTAAGTGGCTGCAAAGCTGTCTCGGCAGTCTCTGAGTGAGGAACGTCCCCTTCTTCCTGCCCTCTTGGAAGGGTGCCCGCACTGCTGGGGTCTCTGCTGCCGAGCCGGAGCGCGTAGCTGTCGGCCCTTTCCCTGATCTGTGCACTGTGGACTCAGCCAGGCTGTTCTGGGCCTCACTTCTGCCTTTCTAGTAGTCCCTTGGGTTGGGCCAGGCCTGTCGCCTTCCTGCCTGTCGTCCAGTTGTTGGTTTTGCAGTGCTGGGTAGTCGTGGCAAGGGTGGACAAGGGACCAGTAACTCGAGCCCCTGATCAGAGCTTGTTCCCGAACCTAGCTGAATCTCATCAGAGTCACTTGAGAAGTTGATGAAAGAGCCTGGTCCCCAGCCCTCCCATAGTCCAACCAAATGAGAATCTGTGTTTTTAACAGGGTGCCCTGGGAATCGTCCCAGAACCAGCCAGCCCTGGTCTCTGCTGTCCCCTCATCCAGCGTCTGGCCAAGGTCTGCAGGACCGTGTGGCACTACATGCGGGAATACTTTTTCCTTAGAGGCCACGGGTGGCTTGAGGTTAAAGTGGTGTTCAGGAATGAGTTGTCCTGCCTGTCCTCGTCAGGGATTCCGAAGGGGCTCATGTTTCCACGGGCTTTGGTCTGGCCCTGAAATGTGAGAGGCTCTGTTTGCTCGTCTTGGTTCATTGCCACGGCCTTCCCTGTTCACGTCAGAACTGACAATGTCGTGTACATTCAGGGATTGCTGGTGCAACTCTGCCTTAAACAGAGCTGCCTTTCCCGTGGCCTACACAGCGCTATTTTGTTTGTTCCAAATACATAATCAGATTCTTCAGGACAAGAATTGTATCTTTGGGATGAATTGAGATGAGCTGCTTTGTAGGACTGTGAAAATTTAGAGCTAGATGAAGCTTCTAGGATCAGTTTCATCTCCTCCTTGGAGAAGGCGAGGAAACAGATGGCCAGAGGGTGACCTTGGCTTGGCCGAGATCACGCAGCAAAGGGCCTGGAGAACTGGAGCCAGACGCCGCGTTCGTGGCTCTCGTCCCGGTTTCCTTTCTCTTAAGGACCATGTAACTTGGGGACCTTACGTGCTTCAGCTCCCAACCAAAAGTTGACTGAGATGAGAAGTCTTCTGGCTCATCTGATCTCTCGTTGGCCCAGAGTAATTTCCACTGGATCTTACTATATTTGGCAGTGGAAAGCATCATTTAGAAAAGGTAGACAGGTCTGCAGGTTCCAGCTTGTGAGCCGCATGAGTGCCCCACGCCCCCAACTGTCTTAGGCACTGAGGGCCACTGTGTCGAAGATGCCACTGCTAAACAGAGTTTGCAAACACCATTGGGAATTTGCTCTAGTTCTCACGGCAAGTCCAGTGCTGAGCATCCTGCTGACCCTGACGGGGCCGGGGCAGTATTTGTTGAAGGAGCGACTCGAGGCTGTGTTCGTCAGGGCTGTGTGATTCTCTGCTGTGAGATCCGTGGGCGTATGTGACTGCTATGAATAGACGAGGCCACATCTCGTTCACACCCCCTCCGAGGAGGTCTCATCGTGTTTCTCTCCCCGTCGGCCTCCCTCAGCCAGCTTATGCCATTGGCCAGGTGTCCACCCCCAACCTTCCCTGTCAGACATGACAGTTATTCACTTTTGGGGTTTTTTGTGTTTTTTGTTTTTGTTTTTTTGGTGAATGAGGGGGTCCCTTGACCATCAGAACCTCATGCAATCCCCCCTCCCCCTCCTCTTTCCTCTCCCCTTTGCCCCCTTTCGATTTCCAGATGTGACAAGCTGGAGGGAGGGCGGTGGGCGAAACATAATTTCTGCCACGTCTCTGAGCGCCTCCCCAACTGAGCTGGGCAGCAGGAACTCGAGTGCGGGAGACGGAGCCCCCTCCTCGGCATGTACCAGCGATTCTAAGGACCCCTCTCTCCGCCCGGCTCAGCCTGTCCGCAAAGGGGCTTCACAGTTCATGGGGAATGTATACCACCCACCTACATACCATGATATGCTTCCTGCTTTTGTAAGTCTTCAGAGTGTACATTTTTTTTTCCCCATGAGGTTGGATTGTTCATGTCCAGCAGAACCTAGTTCAAGTGGTTGAAAGTCCACCTTGTAATTCTCCCTCCCGATTCCACTCTTTGCCCTGATAGCCTCACTTTGGAGGTTTCCGTTAGCTTTGCATTTTCTCTCCCCACTTTTCAAATCTTTAAGGGCCTCTGACTCCTTTCCTGGTGATGTGGATGTTATTTTAGCCTTGGTTCTTTGGAAAAAGGAGAGGCAGGTATTCCCTGATACTGGTCCCCAAATCTACTCACTGACAGCAGGAAAGAAATGGGGGAGATGGTGGCAGGATTGATTAGGAAACCCCAAGACTTTCCTGTTTCTTTTTCCCATTTTCCACTTTCCAAAGCAAATTCTAATTTAAGTGGAACCTGGAATTTAGGCCATTACCAGAAAATCCTGTTCATTGATGTTATGTTTCAGATGTGTTCGCCACAGTCATCAGAGAACCAGGGTACAGTGGAACGAGGATCTTTCCCCCTTCCTCAGCTCCGCCTTGAACCCCGTGTTCCTTTTAGACAATTCCAGATGAATGACCAAGATGGGTAAGGCAATTGCATTACAGTCACATGTGTAGAGATTTCTCCTGGTGGTTGAAGCTGGTTAAGATAATGGGCTGATGTATGAAAGTGCTTTGTCTCCTGGAGACTGCAGAGCCCTTAACAACCAACTCAGCACCCCAGGGCTCGCGGGGCGGCTGGGATTTGGAGCTGAATGGGAAATTGAGTTATGATTTCAGCCTCCTGGCAGAGTTGAAGTTCTGGCATGTGCTTGCTGCTGCTACCCTAAACATGAGCAGTGAGCACATAAAGCTGTAGGATGAGGCAGAACGTCTCTCTGGGGTGTATTTGTTCATTATATGTTGCTTTTAAAAGGAAATGACATAAATATTAAATCAAACACACACCCTTGCAATGTAGAACACTTTGGGAACGTATTTGATTTTGCTTCCATCCGCGTGTTGGACATGAGTCCATCATCATCTTTACTTTTCTTTCTCTCATCAGAAAAGAAAACAAGCTGGGGATAGCCCGTCCTCTGCGCCCACTGAGGCAGCTGGTGGAACGGGCGCCGCGGCCCACCATCATCAACGCGGAAAACCTGAAGGGCCTCGACGATCTGGACACTGATGCTGACGACGGCTGGGCAGGTGGGCCGGCGGGCGCGCTAGGAGGGCAGGACCATGGTGTGTTTTCCCTTGGCAAGACGGGAGCCGAGGTGCCAGGCCAGGGAAGCAGCTGCGGTGGGCTGCGTTTGTCCTCGTCTTCAGTCGGACCACGGGTTACCTCCTGACCAAGCCGTTACCTTCTTTTGGTCTTTGGTCTTGATCTTTGGTGTTAACTTCTTTTTTCCCTGTAGTTTCAATGGCTAGAAAAGTGTGATGTTAACTTTTCTAAAAAACTGTTGATGGAAAATTTAAACAAAATAAAACAATCAGCTCCCAGCTACCCATCACCTAGCTTCAATAAGTACCAATGTTCTGCCATTCGCTTTTTTGTTGTTCTTTTAAGAGACGGGTCTCACTATGTCATTATGTTGTCCAGGCCAGAGCACAGTAGCTATTCACAGGTGTGATCATAACACACTGCAGCCTGGAGCTCCCGGGCAGCGATCCTCCTGCCTCGGCCTCCTGGGTAGCTGGGACCACAGGCACGTGCTGCCACGCCCGGCTTGTTCTGCTGTTCTTATTCTTCACCTCCACCCACTCTTCACCCCCCCAACCTGATTATTTTCTTCTGTAATTCTTTTTGTTGTTTGTTTTCTGGTAAATTTTAATTACATTGAAAGGCACACACCTTAATTGTACAATTTTGACAAATGGATACATGTGTGTCACATACACCTATTGAGATGTAGTACATTTTGGAGCGGCGTGCCCAACTACCCAAGAGGATGCTGCTCTTCTGATTAATTTTACCATAGATGAGTTTTGCCTGTTATAATCGAACTTCAAATGAATGGAGGTCATAGTTTTTACTCTTGTATGATGTTTTTGATATGTATCAGTTGCTTTTAATTGCTGAGATATGTTCCATTGTGTCAGTATACCATAATTTACTTATTTATTCAAAGGTCCCATTATAGATAGTATTTTTATTTCTCTCGGGTAGATAAATATCTAGAAGTATTGGGTGAAAGGGTAGGGTGTGATCAGGTTTGTAAGAGCCGTCCACCCCTCCCCGTGGTGTGCCATTCTGCGTTCCCAGCGGCAGTGTGTGGGAATCTGGCTACTCTACATCCTCATAACATTTGCGTGTTTGTCTTTTTAATTTTAGCCATTCTAGTGGGTGTGTAGTGGTATCTCATTATGCTTTTAATTTGCATTTTGCTGATGACTAATGATGATAAACATGCTTTCATGTGCTGTTTGGCTACTGATACATTGTCCTTGTTTAGTGTCTGTACATTTTTTTTTAACTGAGTGATAGGACACCAGTCCTGATGCAAAGTCCTTTGCAACTTACTTTTTGCAAATATGTTTTTCGAGTGCATTCCTTGTGTATTCATTTTTTTTAGCATTGTGTTTTGATGAGCAGAAATTTTTAATTTTGAAGTTTAATTTATATATTTGGGTTTTTTTATGGTTATTTTGTGTCCTGTCTATAAAAATCTTGACGTCTCCTTGGTGGTAAAGATACTCCCTCATATTTTATAGTTTAACTATTTTAGGTTTTTGATTCACATTGGATTAATTTTTATATATGGTATAGGTAGGAGTCAAGGTTAAATTTTTTTCTGTATAGACATGCAGTTTTCTGCACCAGTTGCTGGTGAGAGTTTCCTTTCCCTATTGAACTGCTTTGGCACTTTTGCCAAAAATGAATTGACCACAAAAGCGCTGGTCTATTTCTGGATGCTGTTTGTTCATCCTTATGCCAATACCATAGTGTAGTTTATAGTAAGTCTTAAATTTAGGTAGTTGTAAGTTTTCCCACTTTCTTTTTCAAGATTGCTTGACTATTCTAAGTTCTTTGCATCTCCATATAAGTTTAGAATTAACCTGTCAGTATTTACAAAGAACCTGCAGGCATTTTGGTTAGGATTTTGTTGATATTACTTATCTTGGAGAATATTCTCAGTGCGCTTGTAAAGAATGTACACTCTACATTTGTTTTGTAAATATCAATTTAGTCAGAGTGGTTGATGGTGACATTCAGATCTTACATACTTAGTGATTAGTGATATTTTTGACTGGTTCTCTTAATTACTGAAAGTTAGGTATTAAGCTCTCCACTCTAATTATGGATTTATCTGTTTTTTCCTTTAATTCTGTTGGTTTCTGCTTCATTTATTTTGAAACTGTTATGAGGGATACATGTGTGTAGTTTTTATGTCTCCCTGGTATGTCGACCCTTTGTAATATTTCCACGTCTCTATTATCTCCAGTAATGCTTGTTATTTTGCAGTCTGTTTTGTTCTGAGTTCATACCATCCATCTCTCTGACTTTATTTATTGTTTCCATGGAATATTTTTTTTCTGTTCTTTTTCTTTTAACCCATTTATGTTCATATTTAAAGTGATTATTTAGGCTAGATGCAGTGGCTCATGCCTGTAATCCCAGCACTTTGGGAGGCCTAGGTGGGAGGATCACTTGAGAACTAGGAATGTGAGACCCTGTCTGTACAAAAAATAGAAAAACTAGCCAGGCATTGTGGCACACGCCTGTAGTCCCAGCTATGTAGGAAGCTGAGGCAGAAGGATCACTTGAGCCCCCAGGAGTTTGAGGCTGTAGTGAGCTATGGTGACGCCACTGGACTCCAGCCTGAGCAACAGAGCTAGACCCTGTCTCAAAAAAAAAAAAGTGATATCTAGCAGACAGCATGTATTTGCAACTTCCTTTTCATCAACGCCTAACTCTGCCATTTAATTTGATTGGATCTTTAATGTTACCTTTTTTTAAAAAAAAAAGATATGGTTCACATAGATTTTCATGTAACATAAAGTTCACCCTTTTAAAGTCTACAAATTTGTGACAAGGTTTTGCAACCATCACCACCATCCAATTCCAGATTGTTTCCGTCACCCAAAGAAACCCCGAACCCGTTAGCAGGCACTCTGTCCCCACCCTGAGTCCTCTGGCAACCGCTGACTTCTCTCTGTCACTGTGGATTTGCATTCCTGGACATTCTATGTAAATGGAATCCAGCAGTGTGGAGCCGTTCACGTCTGACTTCTTCACTTAGGATAATGTTTTCAAGGTTAATCGTGTTGTGGCATGTATCCATATTCATTCTTCTTTATGGCCAAATAATATTCCATTGTGGCCCTATAGATTTTGGTGACCCACCCCTCAGCTGATGGACACTCTGCCTCCCACTCCCAGGCTGGGCAGTGCCTGGGGCTAAATGGTAACTCACACGTCTCACTGGTAGTGTTTCTGTACTTCAAGGGCCGACTTCTCTCTGGTTTCTGCCTGCTTTGCTGACTCTCTTGTGCCTTGAAATATTAATACATTTTAAAAATATTTTGTCTACTTTTAAAAATTGTTATCTGTGGGAGGGCTAGTCCACCCAAGCCACTTTGCTCTTAGGAGAGCCAGAGCTGCCCTTCACGTGTCCTAGTGCACGTGTGTGCACTCTGCTCCTCTACTGGGGCAGTGTGATTTCCGACTGAAGGAGGCTCTACCCCAGTACCCTGGGCACCGCTGACATTTTTATCTCTTCCTGGTCCCTCCTATTGTAGGCCTCCATGAAGAAGTGGACTATTCTGAGAAACTGAAGTTCAGTGATGATGAAGAGGAGGAAGAAATTGTGAAGGATGGCAGGCCGAAGTGGTAAGCCTCCCTGTCCCTGCTCTGGCACCATCCCAGTGTCACCTGACACCAGCGTCCTGTGAGCACATTCATGTTTATGGGTGCTGCTACAGGCTGGTTACCGTGCAGAGTGCATTTCCGCGTTTCCATAGCAACCTCGGAGGGCAGATGTTGTTTGCATTTTGCTCTGGGGACGACAGCTACTGAGGATAGCTGTTGCGGAGTGGAGCCAAGGTTTGTATCAGGCGTGCCTGAGTCCTGTGCTCGGTGAACCTCCGTGCCGGTGTTTCCTGAGTGTGTTATGCACACACTTCTTCCACGCATGTTCATGGGTATCAAGCCCCAAAAGGCCTCTGTGGCCGAGCAAGTTTGGGAAGCCACCCTGGGTTCAACTTCCTTCTTTATGGGAAGATCTTGCGGTTCCTGAAATGTGCTGGAGTAAGTTAGGGAGGTGGGAGCAGCCGTGAGCAGGGCCTGCACCACATTGCCCAAACCCGTCTGGCCACTCTTCTCTCGTTTTTGGATCACTTCATTGGACTGGTTTTACTCAGTGCCCTTTGGGAAGTAATTGCATTGTATCCTGGTCCTTCCAGTTTTTATTGTAGTAGCAATAGCATTGGCTAGTACTTTTTGAATACTACCTGCAGTTGCATTTTTGTGAGTAATAGTAAATAAGAATGCTTTCCTTTATGAAGTTGCCTATTTCCTTTATACATTTATCACATTTATTAAAATGTGATTAATGCTTTGTATTGTTTAGATATTCATGCTTTGCTATGTTGCAAATTTTTTTTTGCCTGTTTTCTTGTCAATAGGTGGATGTTTGTACAGTCAAGTCTGCGAGTCTGTTTTTTGTTATTTCTTCCTTTACTTCAAAGCTCCTGCAGTATCCCTCTCCTGGAAGGAGCTGGTGACAATCTTCTGCTGCTCTTTCTCAGATGATAGACAAAACATGAGCTAGTTGAAGCTTCTGTAATTTATTTTCATGCTTTTTAATTTCATCCAAAGCTTTGGATGTAGTTGGGACATAGCTACAGGTCAGTTATTGGAACACTAAGCTCAGAAGGAGATGTGACCAAGGATTTAGATCAAAGGCAGAGACATAAAATCTTACAGACTTATTGGAGCAGTAGGACACTTTGTTCTTTGTCTCTTTCAAGGAATGTGAATTGAATATTCAGTTAAAAATTAGACATGGGTTTTGGGCCCAGCTTTGTTACCGGCCATGACCAAGAACAGCTTACATTCAGAATGCCCAAACTACTTCCTCCCGAAACGAGTTTTTGTTTTGATGTTCTCTGAGCTGATTGATGACACCCAACTCTCAAAAATTCACTACAAGCTTCCAAGTCTTCTTTGACATCTTCTTTATTTCTTAATGCCTGATTGGCTCCTGAAACTTCTCTGGCTCTGTTCCCTCCTGATCATTGTCCCTGGGACCACTGGGACCAGCATCCGTCTCTTCTGGACCATCCAGGGGCCTGCCAGTTCATCCCTTTCCTTCCATCCTAACCTCTTACGGCCCAGCCTTCAGACTCTGCAGTAGTCATCTTCTAAAAACACAGATCTTCTGATGGGTCAGAAGCTTTCATGTTGTCTCTGTTTCTCACAAATTCAAGTCAAGTTGCTAGCAGTGGTCCCTCTTTCTGTCCTCCCCTAATCCACCTTACCTGCCTCGTCTTCCCTCCACCTCCACATATATGTGTGTGCATGGACACACGCAGGCACACGTGGCAGCACACCCGACCCTCACTTTTCTCTGATCTTCTGCCAGCTGTACTGGGCACTTGTGAATGCACACCTGTGTCTTGCCCGCGCCTGTGCTCTCACCACAGCATGTCGGCTGAGCTCAGCACGGGCTTCCTTCTTGTCGAGCCTTCCCTAACTCTGCCTTGGGCTTGTCTTTTCCTTTCCCACGCTGTGTGCTTAGCTTTGCTCCTCTTGTTCTTTCTGTTACGGCGCTAGTCAGTGGTCGTCTTTGTTCTTTTGAGGAGTATTTATTGAGCACCTTCTGTGCAGAGCACAGGAGGGAGGCTGTCATGTAAGGAGAGGGACACGTGTCTGGAAGTCCTGGTTCAAATCTGTGAGCTCCGCCCTACGAGAATAGCTCCCTTAACATCTGAGAGTTACTGACACTTTAAAATGAGGGGGTAATGAAAACTGTTTTGTAGTCCATGAAATAACAAATGTGGCATGTCCTGCCTGGGGCTTTGTGTAAAAGATTGCCTTGATAAATGTTGGTGCTGAGTTTTGGAGTTCACACATAAGAGACGGGGCCTCTATTCTGATCAAGGAAATTGGTATATGAGCAGCTGGACTTTAGAGTTCCCGAGGGCCTCTGATTGGTGAGGTCAGACATGCTTGGACTGACTTGGAAAACTTAACAGAAAGTGCGTTTGTCCTAGGAACAGCTGGGACCCCAGAAGGCAGCGGCAGTTGTCGATGAGCTCCGCGGACAGTGCTGATGCCAAACGTACTCAAGAGGAAGGAAAGGACTGGGCCGACGCAGTGGGTGTGTCTCGTGTCGTGCGAAAGGTGCCAGAGCCTCAGCCACCTCCCAGGAAGCTTCACGGCTGGGCGTCAGGCCCCGACTACCAGGTACTGCAGCCCGTGAGAGTTCTGTGCCTGGCTGATGAGCTGGGACACATGCTCTTTCCAAAGTCATTTGACCAGAGATCCAAGACAAAGACCACAACAGTCCTTTAGTTTTCTGTCCTGCGCATTTTTACCTCACCGAGTTCAGTGGCTGGGTTTCTGAAAAGCCCTAGGTGGGCATTTCTTCTTTAAATTAAAAAAATTTTGCAACAGCCACAAGGTTATAGAAAAGTTGGGAGTATAATACAAAGAATATTTTTTTCTGAACCGATCAAAGAACAAATTGCTAACCTGATCAGGCCCTCTTACCGCAGAGCACTGTGGTGTCTGTTTTCTACTAAAGCAGTGGCATTCGTTCCATCTAGGTAACTGCCGTCCCACCCAGGAATTAGCATTAGCACATCTCAGCTGTCTAATCCTCAGACCCCATCCTGCTTTCTATGTCCTCATGTAATAGAAGCCAGTTTAGACTCCCACACTGCCTTTAGCTGTCACGTCCCTTTCTCCTTCAGTCGGGATCACTTTCCCAGCCTTTCCTCCGCTTTCGTGCCTTGGAAGCTGTGGTGGTTCCAAGCTGGCGGAGCCCCCACGCTGGGTTTGTCTGGTGCTCGCTCCTGATGAGCCCACAGTTTGTGTCCTGGAGTGGAAGCTCTCTGGCGTTACACTGACTCCTCTCACTGCGTCCCACCCCGCCAGGTGGCCGTGACTCCAGCCTTTCTCACTCTGGCGACCTGCACTTGATCTCTTGATCAGATCAGCGCCGTGTCTGACGAGTTTTATGCTGTAGAGTTTCTCTTTCCCTCATTTTAATTGATTAAGAATTTTGTGGGCCGGGCGCGGTGGCTCATGCCTGTAATCCTAGCACTCTGGGAGGCCGAGGCGGGTGATTGCTCGAGGTCAGGAGTTCGAGACCAGCCTGAGCAAGAGCGAGACCCCGTCTCTACTAAAAATAGAAAGAAATTATATGGCCAACTAAAAATCTATATAGAAAAAAAATTAGCCGGGCATAGTGGCGCATGCCTGTAGTCCCAGCTACTCGGGAGGCTGAGGCAGTAGGATTGCTTAAGCCGAGGAGTCTGAGGTTGCTGTGAGCTAGGCTGATGCCACGGCACTCATTCTAGCCTGGGCAACAAAGCGAGACTCTGTCTCAAAAAAAAAAAAAGAATTTTATGGAGAAGCGATTTGAGATTGTGACTGTCCCATTTCTGATCAAACTTTCAATACATGTATTTGCTTATATCAGTGGGTTATAATCTGTTACTCCCATTACCTGGTTTGAAGCTCATGTCATCTTTGATCTGCCCACCGGGAGCCTCGGCAGGCTGGCGTGTGTGCTTTCCCCACGGCTCCCTCCTTACCGGAGCACATGCTTGCTTTCCGACAGTCACCTTTTCCACGCTACTCATCTTGCCCGGGATCAGCCCTTTCTCCACGTTTCCACGGAGTCCTAGTTTCTTTTAGTGAAGGATGATATTTAGAAAACAGTACCTGAGCCCCAAGAGTGCTCCTTGCTGTTGGGGTGTCACTGCTTCTGGGCCTCGTCAGTGGACAGAGTTAGGGGATGTATGTGTGTATACACGTGTGTGCGTGTATAAATACACACGTACATGCATATCTGTGTCTACATTGAAAACCCTCTGCTCGTGGTAACACCTCCAGTTCCATGGACTGTCTTCTAGTGTTCTCCCGTGGCATATTTCTTACTCCTTTTTCCAGCATATTAATGCTTTCTAATTTCCTAATATTTATGCTTGTTTGATCAATTCCTTGTGTGAGACCAGTCTCCCATCCTGCCACCACCCTGGCTCCCCGGTGCAGCTGCCCTCCCCACCCACTCGGAGGCTGCTGTCCCCACTCCAGGTGCTCTGCATCTCTCTGCTGGGCCACCTCTCCTCATCCAGTTTGGGCTCCGACTCCCAGACCAGGCCACACCTCCACGTGTACACCCCCTCGCCTTGCCTACACCCCCTCACGCCTTGCCTAGGCTCTGACCTCCACTCTGAGCCACCACAACCCCCTGGCACCTGACGTGTAACTTGCTTTGCCATCCGTCCCTGACGACAGTGGATTGACCTGGTCAGGAGAGGAAGAGCTGGGGAAGGGAAAGGCATTATTTTTAATACGCTTGATAAAACTTGCCATTTTCAATGCACTTTGCTATTTAAAGGGCTACTATTCCACATCTTGTTTTTTTTTTTCTCTTTTCTTTTGAAGAGGTAGGATCTTGCTCTGTTACCCAGGTTGGCAGAGTCATAGCTCACTGTGGCCTCAAACGCCTGGACTCCTGGGCTCAAGTGATCCTCCTGCCTCAGCCTCCCCAGTAGCTGGGACTACAGGCACATGCCACCACTCCTGGCTAATTGTTTTGTTCTTTTTTTTTTTTGAGACAGAGTGTCACTTTGTTGCCCTGGCTAGAGTGAGTGCCGTGGCGTCAGCCTAGCTCACAGCAACCTCAAACTCCTGGGCTTAAGCGATCCTACTACCTCAGCCTCTTGAGTAGCTGGGACTACAGGCATGTGCCACCATGCCCGGCTAATTTTTTCTATATATATATATTTTTAGTTGTCCATATAATTTCTTTCTATTTTTAGTAGAGACGAGGTCTTGCTCTTGCTCAGGCTGGTCTCGAACTCCTGACCTCGAGCGATCCACCTGCCTCGGCCTCCCAGAGTGCTAGGATTACAGGCGTGAGGCACCGCGCCCGGCCTGTTTTGTGCTTTGTAGAGACAGGGTTTCTCCATGTTGCCCAGGCTGACTCTTGCCTTGGTGCCCCGAAGTGCTGGGATTACAGGCATGAGCCACTGCACCTGGCCCACATTTTCTTATGAAATGGAATGTCCTTATTGTCAGTCTTCTTATTGAGTACCTCTTGTGTGCCAGGCACTGCTATGTACAGGGGACACAAAAGGAACCAAAATAGACATAGCATCACTCTTGGAAATTATTCTGCAATTAATCTAAATTTTCATTCATACGTTAGGGTGGCTCAGTATTCAAAAGAAGGTTTCACTTCAGTTTACTCATAACAACACTGTAAATTAACTGAGTAAAGTCAACAAATTTCTGAAAATATATTGTCTCAGTTCTAATCTTTTACAGAACATTTAGTTTATGAAATGATAGCTAATCTTAGGGCAGTTTAGATTTCTTTCTTTTATTTTCTTTTATTTTTTTTTTAAGAGACCAGGTCTTACTGTTGCTCAGGCTGGTCTCTAACTCCTGAGCTCAAGGTATCCTCCTGCCTCTGCCTCCCAGAGTGCTAGGATTGCAGGTGTGAGCCACCGTGCCCGGCCTCTTAGGGCAGTTTAGAAAAGCATGTCGAGGGGAGTTTACATGTATATGGCCTTTGAGTCTGCTACTTCACTTCCAGGAAATTATCTGAACAAAGTTAATGAGGTCCGTGCATGAAGGCTTATCTGCAATGGTGTGTTAAATACCAGGGGATAAGGTAGATTACAGTACAAGTCATGAAATGATCATTATAAAACATACACGAATGTTTATAAAACATTCAGGATCAGTGGCAAAGTGAAAGAACAGTGCGCAGTTTTATCCTGGTTATGTTATATAAACTGTACCTTCATGATTCTAAATTGGAAGTTTATGTCTTATGGTGATAGTAATAGTCTCTTGACAAGAAGTTAATTTTTCGGAAAAAACTCCTTGACTGCAGTATATGTGTTGCTTATTTCTTTTACTGAGGTATAATTAACCTATAAGAAAAGGCATAGATTTTGGTTTGTTTCTGTTTAATGATTTTTGACAGTTGTATACGTCTGTGTAACTACCATTGAAAACAGAAAGCCCTATTTTTTGGATAGTCAAATCTCACGGACTTGCGGTGGCCGGGTTCCAGCACCACTTGCCGTCGTTGGTGCTGGCGTGTATTCTGCCCGCAGACCAGCGTGAGATCTCCCCAACACCGCGTGTTTTCTCGCTACGTCGCAGGGCCCTGGTTGTTTAGTAACTGGCAACCAACAGGAAACTCAGGAATGGATAAATATCCAAAAGAGATGTTTTTTAGACATTTTTCATTTGAAGCTGTTTGGGTAACAGTGACTTTCATTCTCTTGTGGCTTTTAGTAGCCGGGGGTTCTGTATGTCCAGGGGGGCAGGAGTAGCTATTTTGTGATCAGCAGCGATGACGGTGGTTTCCTGCTCCTGTTCATTAGCCACGGAGGCCTCATTTATGTGCCATTAGCAGTGGTGAGAGCAGCCACTTCCTGAGCGTGCTCTGTGTCACTTGTGGTGTTGAGGGCTTTGTAAGCGTCATTTCCTTTCACCTTCGCAATCCCAAGGGCTTCGTTTGTGCCCCTGTTTTATAAACGAGTACAGAGGTGTAGAGAGTTGGTGCTTGCCCATACCTCGTTCCACGTGTAGTAAAGGACAGAGCGAGATGCAAACGCAGGCCTGCCTGCTGCACGCGTGTGGAAGGTGCTTGAGGACCCTGGGCTGGGGAACTGCTCCCAGAGCGGGAGTGGCCCTGTGTCCTGGGGCTGTGACACCATCTTAGCAGAGACTTTGTTCTCTTGGCAGAAGCCCTCAATAGGCAGCGTGTTCCGGCAGCAGTCTGTCGAGGACAAGGAGGACAAGCCGCCCCCGCGGCAGAAGTTCATCCAGTCAGAGATGTCCGAGGCAGTGGAACGAGCCCGAAAGCGCCGGGAGGAAGAGGAGCGCCGAGCCCGGGAAGAGAGGCTGGCCGCCTGTGCCGCCAAACTCAAGCAGCTGGACCAGAAGTGCAAGCAGGCCCGGAAGGCGGGCGAGGCCCGGAAGCAGGCAGAGAAGGAAGTGCCCCGATCTCCAGGCACCGAGAAGGCATCCCCACAGGAAAACGGCCCTGCTGTCCACAAAGGTAAGAGGAGGACCCTTTTTCCTCCAGCTGGAAGCCCTGGGGTGTTGTCAGCAGTGTGTGATTTGTGCCATATTAACTTCATCTATAAAATGTGGTGCAGGGTGCACACCTGCCAGCACGAGGGGCACGCAGCACACCCCACAGTATCTAACGCGTAGGAAGCATGTATGTGGTGACTCCTCATCATTGTCACTGATATTGTCACTATCACTGCTCAGCCAAAGACACAAGTGCTAGAGGACCTTCACACATTAACTGCTGGGCGAGTTGTATTTAACTCGTGCTAGTCGTGAGCCGGGGGTCTTGTGAAATGTAGGTAACTCACACGTCTCCTCACCTTGGGAGCTGCATGAACTGGTTTTCAAGTTGCATATAACTCACACACAGAAAATCATAAAAAATAACAGATCGTTCATTAAGTAAGAAAGGATAGTTTTGTTTTCAAAGTTTTTATTCTGTTTTTATAATAGAACACTGGGGCCCCAGGAGGAAACATGTTTTTTCTGCTGTGGCAGTCAACGTGTTAATAAAACCACAGGATCCTTTTATGTGGCACGAGGAAAGCTCACTTGCTTATTAGAATCCATTTTTGCTGGCATTAAAGGACTGGATCACAGGGCCCCATAAAAGAGACGTTGAACAGGACTGTGGAGTGGAGAGTGTCTCTTGTAGCTGTTTTAAATTTTATGATTGTCTATATTCTTTATAATTTTCTTAAGTCAGTTCAGATCAACTGTTGTTAGGAGAAAAGGGCTGATGTTAGTTTTGGTCCCTAAGGGCTTCTCAGGTGGGGTCTGATTGGTGATCTGACGGGCATAGTGCCCTCTGGCCAAGGAACTGAAGAAGTGGGCACTTGCCTTCTGACCTCCTCTCATTAAAGCTTGAGTGGGTTGTGCCAGTCTCACGGCACTCGTCGGGGTGGAGTAATGGAGTTGTGTTGAGCATTTTCTACTTGTCAGGCACTGTTTTAAGTACATTGTGTGAATGTAATTCTCACAAAAGCCCTTTGCAGTTGTTATCCTTATTTGCAGATGAAGAAATGGGCAAGTAGAGGCTAAAAAACACGTCCAGGTCACACAGCCTTTGGATATGTTGAATTCTGTTGGATGATGGAAGGTGGCTGTCTTGGGGGTTCCTGGCTGTCCTCTAATTTACCAGCCCCTTTTTATTTTTAGAGACAAGGTCTCTGTCGCCCAGGCTGGAGTTCAGTGGCACAACAGCTCACTGCAACCTTGAACTCCTGGCCTCAAGCAGTCCTCCCGCCACAGCCTCTCAAAGTGCTGGGATTACAAGTGTGAGCCACTGCACCCAGCCTGTCCTTCGTTTTTAATAAAACTCTCCTGGAATCAGATCCCAGCTCTGCCATTGACCGTGTCACTGGGAGTGGTCGCCCAGCCTCTTCACCCCTAGTTTCCTCTCCTCTAACGTGGGAGCAGGTGAATCCTCCTCACAGTGTGTTGTGGGGATCCTGAGATCATGCGTGTGGCCCCTTTGGCCCAGTGCCAGGTTCAGGGGTGTGCATGGTCTAAGCGTGGAATGGAAGTGCCAGCAGGAGAAGGCACTTGCTGGTAAACACAGGTGGGCTGAGCTGCCGTGAGCTCACTGTGCTGTTCCTCCGCTTCTTCTCTAGGCTCCCCAGAACTCCCTGCCCAGGAAGCCCCCACCACATTCCCTGAAGAGGCACCCACAGTGTCCCCGGCTGTGGCTCAGAGCACTAGCGGTGAGGAGGAGGCCAGGGAGGCTGGGTCCCCGGCGCAGGAGTTGAGCAAGTATCAGAAGTCACTTCCTCCCCGATTCCAGCGCCAGCAGCAGCAGCAACAGGTAAAGACATAGGATGTTAGGAGGTTGTTGTAAACAGACCCGACCACTGAGCAGACACCGCCTCTCCCCCTTCCCCATGCCCACCTTCAATTAAAAACAAAACACCCTCTTGAGTCCCAGCAAACAGCAGGGATGTCAGGAGTTGCACCCCAAAACTTGTGACCTTGGTAAATCAGCCCCAGCTTATTTCTCCACGTGATGAGGGCCCCGTGAGTGAATACAGCCTGTGTTGTGGATTATTGATCTTGCTTTCTAGCATGGTGAGGAAAAGAGTTCCTGGTGTGTGCCTCGAGTTCCATTCTGTTTAGCTTGGAAAGTGGTTCTTTTCCATTTCAGCAGGACACTTTGGACACTCGGTAGAGTGACAGTGAGCCCTGTGCTGGGGTCCTCCCAAGGCACAGGGGAGGCCTATGAGCTGTTTCAAGAGCTGTCAGAGGCATGTCAGCTTTGGGTTAGGGACAAAGGCTTGAGTTCCCGTCCTCATGGTGCTGCCTAACTGGGCGCCTGTGGCCAGGTCGGCTGTGCTCCTCCAACCGGTGTTTCTTCGTGGACCGGAAGCGTGGGCACCTGCCTAGCAGCGTGGCGGTGACTCCTGCAAACTGATTATCAGTGTAATCGTTACTGGTATTTTACAAACTTTAAAAGGGCCCTACTTTTTGCCCGGAGGAAGAGCGTGTGGATAATGGTTGTAATCACACCAGCCTCTCCTGGTCCTGGTCACCCGGAAGCACTCAGCAGCAGTTGCGCTGCTTAGTGTAGTAAGAAACGAAGAACGAAAGGAGTCCCTACTGAGGAATGGTGCACTGTGGTGGGAAACTGAGATATTAATAATACGTAGACTTGCCCCGCAGCAAGGTGTGTAATAAGTTATTAATATTAACTGAAAATGTTTCAAAATATGTGTGCCTGGAGAAACAAACCAAGGTCTTAAGGCTTCTTCCAGTATCTCATTTCATTTCCTTTAAAATTTTCAGCACAGCCTCTCTTCTTCTTTGGTCTCCTAGGAACATTCAGGGGTTCCTTAATTGTGCTTTTATAGCATTGCGGTATAAGTGAGCACTGCACAGTTACTGGTGTTGTTGGAGTAGAATTTCTGATTAGGGAGATCTGTGGAATTACTTGTGTCAAACACAACAGTGACAGCTGCTCTAGGTAATTCCTTGTAGGGGTGGGCGAGGCAGTGATGCGTAAATCCTTCCTTGAAAATGGAAAGGTGTCTGGAAGTCGCAGGGCAGCCTATCTGATCGGATTCCCTGAGGACCTGGGGTCTAGACAGAAGGAGTAGCTTTTGGGTAGAGGCTGTAGCCTTCTGTGTGGCTGGAGAGTTAGTGACTCTAGTGTCTTGATAGATGATGTCTGTTTATCGAGCACTCCTAAAAGGTGCTGGGGGCAAGGATGCCACAGTGAGCTAGGCACACAATCTCTTGAGACTTAGTGAGGGATACCAACATCAAAATAGAGTAAATGGTTGTGAGTGCCACAAAGGAGAAATGGCAGTTCCACGAGAGCAGAGAACAGGGTCTCATTATGATGGGATTCCTAGAGGAAGTGTTGTGTTGTTGTGTTGTGTTGTGTTTTTAGAGAGAGGGTCTTGTTCTTTTGCCCAGGCTGGAGTGCAGTGGCGTGATCACAGTTCACTGCAACCTCAAACTCCTGGGCTCAAGTGGTCCTGCCACCTCAGCCTTCCTAGTAGCTGGGACTACAGGTGCACGCCACCATGCCCAGGTGATTTTTGTATTTTTTTGTAGAGATGGGTCTCACTATATTGCGCAGGCTGGTCTCAACCTCCTGGCCTCAAGTTATCCTCCTGCCTAGGCCTCCCATAGTGCTGGGATTATAGGCATGAGCTACTATACCTGCCCGGGAAGTGTTTTTTAAGCCGGATACCTGGGTTTAGGGGTGCAGGGAAGAAGAGCCTAGCAGACAGTGGGCCCAGCATGTCACCATGGCCTGAAGTGGGCAGGCAGAGACATGGAGGGCAGTCACTGGAGTCACAGCTGGAGATGCAGGTCGAGCAGGGTCTCGCAGGAGCCTGCAGATCGTGTGGAGCCTGGTCAGATTCGGGCTGGCAGGCAGAGAGCGGTGGGGAACCAGTGAAGGCTCTGAAGCTAGGGGTGGCTGTGTGGAAAAGATCACACTAGTTGAGTGTGGAGAATGGATTGAAGAGGACAGGTGGGAGGAGGGAAAGGAGGATGACCGTCCTCAGATGATGGCGCTAGGCAAGAAGAGAGGTGGCCAACATCTAGAGGTTCCATGGGAAGGGTGCTGGTCGGTTGGTCAGTTCCAGGAGTGTTTAATCTAAATGAAAACCGAGCCTGTCTTGTGTAGCACTGGTGCGTTGGGCCCCTGTCATGATGGCATGGCTTGTCCACCCAGCCACGGAGATGGCTCCCAGTCTGAGCCGTGATACTCAGGTCTCCCCTTTGAGCAGCTACCCATCTCTTCCCTCTTTGGTCTTCTGTTCTGGGTGGACTTCTGTGCCGTCTGCTGGCAAGTGTCTCTGCCCATCCTGCACCTGCTAACCAGGTCTCTCTCCGCCTGGGCAGGAGCAGCTGTACAAGATGCAGCACTGGCAGCCCGTGTACCCTCCGCCTTCCCACCCCCAGCGCACCTTTTACCCGCACCATCCCCAGATGCTCGGCTTCGATCCCAGGTGGATGATGATGCCTTCCTACATGGACCCCCGGATCACACCCACACGGACCCCCGTGGACTTCTACCCCTCCGCCCTCCACCCTTCAGGTAAGCACCAGGGTCTAGCCAGTGGCCCATACCTGGAGTGTATGGACTCAGGATAGTGTGGTGGTTAGGGTGTCACCTTGCAAGTTAGACACACCCACCTGGATTGTAGTCTGGCCTCTTGGTCAAGTCACACGATTGTTCTGAGTTCAGTGTTCTTATTTGCAAAGTGAAGGTACAATAATAGTTCATAAAGAATTGTTGGGAAGAATAGTCAGTAAGATCGTGCATTGTAAATTGCTTTAATTAATTTTAGATTTCTGCTATGTCTTTTTGTCTCTCTTCCCATTTGTAATGTTCTTTGTGTCTTTTCTCTCTTTTTTCCTTGATTAGTCTTTCCCAAGTTTTGTCTAATGCATTTTTTTAGAATTAGCTTTTGGGTTTCTTCATTCCTCTGTCTTATTTCGGTTCAATAATTTCTGACTTTTCTTTCTCATCGCCTCTGAAATTATTGTTTTTTTCTAACCAATAGTGTTAGAGGCTTAGTGCACGAATTTCTGGCTTTTTATCCTTACAGTGTTAATTTTTAATGTAACCGCCTCTGACCAGATAATATGGTCTGTGCTTAAGACCAGGGGGTCAGCAACTTTCTATAAATGGCAAGTTAGTAAAATTTTTTAGGCTTTTATCAACTACCTATTCAATTTTGCTGTTCTAAGACAAAAAGTACTATAGACAATAGTGAATGTACGAGCATCGTGGTTTTCTGGTAAAGCATAATGTATAAAAGCTGGCGACAGGCTGCCTTTTACTGAAGAGCTGTGGCCTGCTAACCCATCCTAATCTGGGTGACTTGACATTGTTGAGATTTTCTTTGTAGGCTGTTACATGATCATTACTTTTTAATCATTCCATGATTGCCTACAGAGAATTCTCCATCAGAAGCAGTGTATTAAATTGAGCTTTCTAATTGTGTTTTGCAAATATCTGTATCATTACAAGTTTTTATCCCCTTGATCAATTACTAAGAGGTGTGTTGAAATCTCCCACTATGATTGTGGATTTGTCAAATCTTCCCTTGTAAGGCTGCCAATTTTTGCTTTGTCTATCTGGAGGCCTACCTGTGTGGAAAAACAGAAGAACAAGATGCAGTTCTTCTGTTTTTACATAGCAGTTAATAGTGCTTTCTGTCTTTACTGTCTACTTTGTCTGACAGCAATATAATTATTTTCTTTCTTTCTTTTTTTTAGCGATAGGGTCTCTGTCACCCAGGCTGGAGTGCGGTGGCATGAATGTAGCATATTATAACCTTTAACTCCTGGGCTCAAGCAATCCTCTCGCCTCAGCCTCCTGAGTAGCTGGGAACATAAGTACCTGCCACCAAGCCCAGCTAATTTAAAAATATTTTTTGTAGCGATGAGGTCTCGATATGTTGCCCAGGCAGGTCTTGAATTCCTGGGCTCAAGTGATCCTCCCACCTTGGCCTCCCAAACTACTGAGATGACTGGTTCCAGTTTTCTTTTAATTAGGGTTTGTTTGATATCTTTGTTTCAACCTTTTGCTCTCAGCCTCTCTGAGCCCTTATTTGTGGAGAGTGAGTGTATCTTTGCATCCACAAGATGTGTATGGTTTTACCCAATATGAAAATCTATGACTTTTAATTGCCAAAGTTGGTCCCTTTACATTTATTGAGATTAGTGTATTTAGATTGTCCAACTGTCCTATTTTATGTATTCTATTCATTCCTCTTTCTGTATGCTTTTCTTTTTATTTCCTACCTTTTTTGGATTAAGTTTTACTATTCTTTTTGGATTTTTTCCCCTTCTACATTCTATTACTAGATGTTAGTGGTTACTTTGAAATTGTAACATGGGCCCTTGACTTAGCAAAGGCTCATCAGTATCGTTAACCCTTCACCTAAACTCTCATTACCTCCACCATCAGGCTTACTTGTGGTTTTTGCCTAGAATTTCAGTTCTTCCTTGGTTTTTTGCCCACCAAATAGTGATTATTATATTTGTTGTTTTATCTAGTCTGTGCTTATTCAGATTTACCTGTATATTTACCAGTTTTTTCCTATCTTTTTTTCTTCCATCTGGGTTGAGTATATTTCTCTAGGAAGTGCATTTTTCGGGTCTTCAGTAAAGTTTTTGGCAATAGGTTATCTTTGTCTGAAAAAGCCTTTATTTCACCCTTCTGAGTGATAGTGTAGCTGGGTATAGGTTGGCAGTTACCATCTTCCAGTGCTGTGAAGGCAGCCATCTGTTTTCTTCTGGTGCCTATTGTTGCTGAGGGACTGATCATTTTTGGATAGTCTGCTCCATTTTTTCTCTGACTTCTTTTAAGATCTTCTCTTTGTCTCTGGTGTCCTGGAGTTCTATGTCGATGTGTTGTGTCTGTTTTACTCTGCTTAATACTCATTGCTAGAATTGAAGGAAGTATGTCTTTAATCACTTCTGGACTCTCTTCATCTAATTATCACTTCAAATATTACTTCTTCCTCATTCTTTTTATCTTTTCTTTCTAAGACTTCCACTAGGTTGAAGGTTGTACCTTCTCATTCTGTCTTCCAAGTGCCTTAAATGAGGAGGAATATATAAAAGACAGGGTGCCTCTGTGTTGCCCTCTGGGAAACTGCCTCAGAACTATTTTCTAGTTTGTTCTCTCCCCAGCTGCGTCTAATCTGCTTTCTTACTGTCCTGAGTAAGCTTTTAATGTCAGTGATTATATATTTATTACTAGAATTGATTTTTTTCTGTTAATTTTTTTGTTTGTATTTTCCTTTGTTTTTAATTCTTCTTTTATGCTTTTAATCATTTTATATATAATTTTCCAGTGTTTAACAAATTATTCTGTTATCTCAAGTCCTGGGGGCTCACTGTAAACTCGTAGTGGGTTACTTTCCGCATGTGCTCTGGCAGCTGGGATGGCAAGTTCAGTTTTGACAGAGTTTTGTCTGTGGGGACCCAGTATGGTTTGGGTTGAAGGTCTGTCCTTCCAATCTGGTTTTGTGTTTTCTTCTGCCAGCCTAGAACCACCTTTCATGTTAACTTGGGAGGCTTCTGGACCATTGTGGGAGGTAGAAATCTGAACTCCCCATACCCCAAGGCTCATGAAAGAACGCATGTGGTTTTGGATTCGGGGGCTAGGGGTGGGGGGTCACTATTTTTTCTCTGCCCTGGGCCAAGCCAAGGCAGACTTCCTAGTTAATTCCTAGTACTAAAGAGCGTACATTTGTCCACTGTGCTTTTTGCGGTTGTAGCCCTTTGAGGGTCTTTATTTTCAGTAGCGTCTCAGTTGCAACTCTCTGCCCTGTACAGAAAGGCCTTATCCCCTGTGCCGTGAGGGTGTCGAAGGCCAAGCCCACAGGTTTTCTACGACTGACAAATGTGCTTCCCTCGCTCCCCTCCAGGGAAAAGTCAGAGTAGTATCCGAGAATTAAGATAGGACTTCACAGGTCTTTGGACAGTTCAGATTGCATGCACGTGTGCTTTCAGAGTTTCTCTGATCAGAAAAGATGATGAACCCTGTGATGTTTAAGTGGGCAGGGTGTTGTGTGCATGTGATAGTTGGGGTGACTGGTCTACTGTGAGCCTTTGACCCTGAGATCGGGCAGGGCTCTCTCCACGAGATGACGAGATCAGCCTTTGCCTCCCCCAGGACTGATGAAACCCATGGCACCCCAAGACCCTCTCAGTGGGACTGGCTGTCGCTCTGAGGATCAGAACTGTGTGCCCCCACTCCAAGAGAGAAAGGTGACCACCATGGATCCGGCCCCCGTGTGGAGCCCAGAGGGCTACATGGCCTTGCAGAACAAGGGCTACTCACTCCCCCACCCGAAGTCGAGTGACACCTTGGCTGTGGACATGCGTGTCAGGTGAGATGAAACTTGGGGCTACTGCCTTGCCGCTGGAGGGAGACCCCAGGTCCTGACTGAGGGGCCCTGGGAAGAGGCACTGCCCCGGAGGTGGGCTCCTCTGAAGGGGCGCCAGTGCCCTCTGGGGAGGAGAGTGTGAGGGGGCTTGACTGCTTTGTGTGAGAGGCTCTTCGCGGACGGCGGGACTTGAGGAGGAGAAATCCTGGGGTCTCTGGGCCGTGGGTGCATGGCGAGTGGGTGGGGGCCTCACGGGGCAGGTGGGGTCGAGAGTGGGTCTTGGCTCGTTCCTGTTAAGTAAGCGAAGGTAGCGCTGCCATCCGGTGCCCCGACTCTTCACGGACGCCAGGCTCCAGCTTGTTCTTTGAACCAGAGGATTGCCCAGCTGCCACCCCCAGGGTGGCACACTGCAGCCACCCGTGGCCACTGCACTCTTCATTCTCTCGGACTCCAGGGGCCACCGACCAGTCCATGGCCCAGCCGCTCTGAGACGTGTTTAAAGATAGCGCAAATGTTGGTGCTTGTGTTTTTTTCTTTCTTTTTTTAAAAAATTTTTTGCTTTTTAAAACTAAGCTCTGTGTTCAGCGTGGAAACCAGGAACCAGGCTCCAATCACATTGACTGATTTTTCTGGTTCCTTTTCAGGAATGAAAGCTCTTACTCTGCCTCACCCGGAAGGTCCGGGGGCATAGGTGCCCAGCGCGATCTCTTTGAGGAGAGAGGGGAAGAGTACTTGAGTGCTTTTGACAAGAAGGCCCAAGCAGACTTTGACAGCTGTATCTCTTCTCAAAGAATAGGCCAGGAGCTTTTGTTTCTACCCCAAGAAAATGTTCAGGAAGCAGGTGCTCCTGGGGGTCACACCCAGAACCTCAGGTGTTCCCCATTGGAGCCTGACTTTGTCCCAGATGAGAAAAAGCCAGAGTATGGCAGTTGGGACATTAGCCACCAGCCAAAGGCCGCTGACATAGCCCACAGTGTGGAGCAGGAGGCGCCCCAGGAGGGGCCGTCCTTTAACATCTCCTCCTGGGAGAAGGATGGGAGCCCCAGCAAGCAGCCATCCCCAGAGCCCGAGTGGACGCCCGAGTCCCGGAGCTCCGGCAGCCAGCAGCAGGAGCAGACGGGCAGGATGCGGAGGTCGGGGCCCATCAAGAAACCAGTCCTAAAAGCCCTCAAGGTAGAAGATAAGGAGAAGGAGCTGGAGAAGATGAAGCAGGAACTCGGGGAGGAGCGGCTGGCCAAGGAGAAGGAGCAGGTTCGCACGGCGGAGAAGGATGAGGATGAAGAGAATGACCCCACCCTGGCCAACTCCTCTCCCTCCGCCTTGGAGGACAAGGACCCTGCCCACGCTGCTTTTGGCCGTGAGGCCGACAAGCTTGAGGAGGACGAGAAGCCTGACAAGGCCTGGGAAACCAGACCCTCACGAGAGTCCAGTGATGTTCCCCCAACAAAGAGAAATAACTGGATCTTTATTGACGAGGAGCAGGCCTTTGGGGTCCGAGGGCAGGCCCGGGGCCGGGGCCGCGGTTTCAGAGAGTTCACTTTTCGCGGCCGGCCTGCTGGTGGCAACGGAGGCAGCCTCTGTGGTGGGGGTGTCCTCGGGGCCCGCGGCATCTACAGCAGCAGCCAGCGGAGCGGCCGGGGGCCGCGGCCTGCGCGAGTTCGCCCAGCCGGAAGACTGTCCCCGGGCCAGGCCCCGGCGAAGGATCGCCAGCGAGACGCACAGCGAGGGCTCCGAGTATGAAGAGCTTCCCAAGCGGCGCCGGCAGAGAGGCTCCGAGAACGGGAACGAGGGCTCGCTCCTGGAGAGGGAGGAGAGCGCCTTGAAGAAAGGTGACTACAGAGATTCCTGGCGGTCCAACAAGATCTACTCCGAGGACCATAACGGTCTGGACGCCAAGAGCCGAGGCCCTCGGGCCTTCGGGCGAGCTCTCCCTCCCCGGCTGAGCAACTGCGGCTATGGGCGGAGAACCTTCGTCTCCAGAGAGTCACCCCACCGGCAGAGCAAGAGTCCAGGCAGCTCCTGGCAGGAGTATGGCGCTTCCGACACGTGCGGGTCCCGGCGATCCGCAGACAGAGACTATATCCCTGATTCCTACAGGCACTCCGACTCATTTGGCAGCAGGGGCTTTGAGGACAGCCGCCTGGAAGACAAGAGGTCCTTCTTCCAAGACGACCATGTGGCAGATTCTGAAAATGCAGAAAACCGGCCCTTCAGGAGAAGGCGCCCCCCGCGCCAAGACAAGCCCCCACGATTCAGGCGCCTCCGGCAAGAACGTGAGTCGCTGGGCCTGTGGGGACCGGAGGAGGAGCCCCACCTGCTGGCGGGTCAGTGGCCGGGTAGGTCCAAACTCTGTCCTGGGGACAAGAGCAGCGCTGTGGGTCGCAGGTCCCCCGAGCTCTCCTACCAGAACTCCTCCGATCACGCCAACGAAGAGTGGGAGACGGCCTCCGAGAGTAGTGACTTCAGCGAGCGGCGGGAGCGACGAGAAGGCCACGGGGCCGAGCCCGACTCCCAGGTGGACGGTGGCCTGTCCGGGGCCAGTTTGGGTGAGAAGAAGGAGCTGGCCAAGAGGAGCTTCTCCAGTCAGAGACCCCTGGTTGACAGACAGAGCCGAAAGCTGGAGCCGGGAGGGTTTGGGGAGAAGTCCATTAGGCCAGGTGGTGGTGACACTTCCCCCCGTTATGAGAGCCAACAGAATGGGACGCCTTTGAAAGCCAAAAGGTAACACCAGAACACCATCCCAGGCCCTTTTTGTTGTCGTCCTGTTGTTTAGCAGCACTGAATTCATGCATGCATGCCCACCCTGGGTCAGGTGCTCCATGGGGGCGCCTGCCCCCAAGGCCATTGTGTGTGAGTGTCCCCAGCACTCCTGCATTGCTTGTCTGCTTCTCTCACGGTGGTGTTGTGGCTTGAAAAAGCTAAAGCTAGACACCCCCCTTACCCCCATAGTTCTCTTGTGGCAGCTGTCCTGGCACCTGGTCTCCGTAAGTGTCCTTGGAACCTGTCAAGGGGCTACCGCCCAGAGGAGCATTGTCTGTGCGTGGACCTGGCTAGCCTTGGTCAGTCCCCAAGACCCTGCTCCAGAGCTGCTGCCAGGCGGTGGCCTGGGGGCCCTGCTGGCCTTCTGGCTGTGCAGAGGCGACTCTTCCCAAGTGGCTGTCCTCCGCAGCGAGGAGATGTAGCGCTGCTGCAGGGGTTGCCACCTTGGCACTGTAGGAGCCCAGCAGGTGCAAAGGGAAGTGGGCTGCCTGAGGCCTGTGAGTGTCTCTCTGGAACCAGAGGCTTCCAGGAGGACGGTCTGTGCTCGGTGGCAGCTCACTGCCCACAGGCTGCCCTGTACTGGGGAAGGGGTTGCTTGTGCAAGGTTTACGGATTGCCCATAGTTCACGTCTCAGGTAGTGGGATGCAAGGTGTGTGGACGCCTTCCCTGGCCTCAGAGCGTATTGGGAAGATTGCTTCACATCCCCCATCCTCCTTAGAATTCAAGGCACAACCTGGGGTGCTCCTGCCCCCAAAAAAGGAGCCACGGGAAAATGCTGATTCTTTTAGCTGTTGGTCTGGCCTAGCTTTCCAGGGCCCAGATGCCAAGACTTGGCTTTGCTTCAGATCTCTGCCCTGGGAGCGTGGGCAGGCCCAGCCCCCTGGCTGGTCCAAGTCTCCTGGATGAGAACAGAAAGGTCAGCAGCTCTGTTCTGAGCGTATTCCCGCCTTTCTCTCCCTGCTGCGGTCTGCTGAGTTCGGCCTGTAGCGGGGAAGAACAGAAGTGCCGAGCCCTGGGAAGGGGCTGGTGAAAGAGCCGCCTTCCTCAGGAGCAGGTAGAGCTCCGTGCCAGCAGGGGTGGGATGGGGGCATTCCACGTGGCATTTGCACAGACACAGACGCTGCTGCCGAGGGGTCAGCGAAGGGAAATGGACCTAGGTCAGGGTGCTGTGTTTGTGTGTGGGCTGTGTGCACATGCGAGATTCCCTTCTCTCCCCTCACCAGCCTTTGGTGGTTTCTGAGTTAACAAGATCCTCTTTCCTCTATAGGTCCCCAGATGAGGCCTTGCCTGGAGGTCTTAGTGGCTGCAGCAGTGGGAGTGGCCACTCACCCTACACCCTGGAGCGGGCAGCCCATGCCAACACTGACCTCCCTGAAGCCTCCACAAAGAAGGCAGAGAAAGAGGCCAAGCTGGCTGCTCAGAGGGCAGGCGAACAGGGAGAGACCATGAAACAGTTTGACCTGAACTACGGAAGTGAGTCTGGTCCCCCTCCCAGCTTTAGAGGGAAGAAGAACTAGGCAGAACTGAGGGCCACGGCAGGTGGGGACTGCTGCGTCACTGAATCTGTTGGCTCCTACAGCTGCCCTGGCCAGGTGCTGCGCGAAGTTCTGGGGCTGCAGTGTTGACCAGACAGGCGAGATTCCTGCCCTCATGTGGCTCACAGCCTGTTGAATCCCCATGACACCCTGCGGCTTTCCAGTTTTAAAGAGAGGAGGCCCAAGGCCCAGAGAGGTTCAGTAGCGGTCCAAGGTCACACAGCTGGCTCAGAGCAGAGCTGGGATTTAAGTGTGCTCTTCTCTAAGACTGTTTTCTTAATTGTAATGCTACTCAGGCCTCTTTGGTTTGAGATAATAGTGAGTTAGATCAGAGGGGACGTGAGAAAGGTGCAGAGATCATGTCCAGATTTTCGTAGGCCCTGGTGAATATACCACAGCTGCTTGGCAGTGTCAGCCAGGCGCTGCCTTGCTTCCTGAGCTGAGCCTGTCCTTAGATGTCAGGAGCCTATTGGGTTGGGTTATTCTTGCTTTCTGATGAATGGAAACACTGTCCCTTCTCATGAAATCTTGGTTCAGATGCTATCATTGAAAATTGTGGGTCCAGCCCTGGAGAGGAGAGCGAGGTGGCCTCTATGGTGGGTGAAGGCTTCATCGAAGTCCTGACAAAGAAGCAGCGCCGCCTACTGGAGGAAGAGAGAAGGAAGAAGGAGCAAGCCGTGCAGGTAAGCGGGGGAGGGCAGGCCTGCAGGTTGCCCGAGAAGCCAGGGCTGGAGGGTAAGAGTCTGAGTGAAGCCCACGGAAGCTGGGAGGAAGAAAGGAGTATTTATTAAGCATGCAGTATCTCGCAGTGCCTGTCCTCACCATAGCCCTGTGGGAGTAGGTGATGGTATCACTGTTCTGCAGAGGAAGAAATTGACTCTCAAAGAGGGTGACTTGTCCTAGGGTGACAATAGCTGACCTGTGGCCAAGCCAGATTCAGACCTTGCCCGGCCTCCCAGGTCCCCCCTCCCCCCCAACACACGCACACTGTGCTCCAGCCTGAGGGTAACAAGATTCATCCTCTGGGAGTCTGGGTGTCACTTGGGTCATGAACCCTGTGCTACAAGGGGACTCACTCGTCTGCAGCCCTTCCACGGGGTTGGGTTTGCCTGGTGTTGCAGTGCACTCTGTGGTTGAGGTCCTGGGAGTCATGAGTTCCAAGCATCTCTGGAGCAATTTTGGGTGGTGTGATTTTGGCGCCTGAGATACTTGGCCTGGGGAGAGTTTGTCAGTCTTCATGCCTCGGGCTACACTGTATCACTCCTTTCCTCCCGTAGGTGCCTGTCAAAGGTCGAGGCCTTTCGTCCCGTATTCCTCCTCGATTTGCAAAAAAGCAAAACAACTTGTGCTTGGAACAAGGTGATGTGACCGTGCCTGGCAACAGCCTTGGCACTGAGATCTGGGAGAGCAGCAGCCAAGGTAAGGGGCAGCACATCTGGGCTCAACCCCGTGGCCTGAGGTCGTCTCACAGACCGGGATCTCCTCTTAGGGGCGTCCTGCTGCTGAGCAATGTGTGCAGCACTAGCTGTTTCGAGCCAGAGTGTCGAACGCCCTCTTAGCACTGTTTGCTCATTATGTCATGATCTGGGAGAGGACAGCCCAGTGACCCAGGGTCCCTCAGGGAACGGGTCCCACTTTCTTTGCCCACATCAGTCATCCTTGTTTATCTTACGGAAAAACAACGGGTGGCTGATGGGGAGACCACCGAGACCTCAGAAGCTCTCTTACCTGTGGTGTGCCCTTCCCTGGTCCTGGAGGAAAGTTTCCATGAGCTCCTCCCCGAACATTCTGGGGAAGGCAAGCCTGAGTAAGATATGCCTCACCTTTTGGAAAAGTTTATTTTTCCCTGAAAAATATTTTTCTCAATTTTATACCCAGTGCTATTTTTCTGGAAACTTTTTCTTTTAAAATATAAAACCATCTTGAATGCCTGCTTTGGGCAGGGCCCTGCACTATGAACCCTGAGGGTGCATAGACAGGTAAAACAAGGGCATTGGCAGTTCTCAGGGGAGCTTGGGGAGACATCTGTTTGCAGCTGATTTGTATGCAAAGCAGCTGAGGCTTCCAGGGTGCAGTGTGACCTGACCCCAGGGCCACACGGCGTGCACCCAGGACTCTGGGTTCTGGGCCTTCATTCAGTGTTCCCACATGGCCTTCCCTCATGTACCTAGTGAAAACTTTGGCTCCAACACATTGCAAAGTAACATCAGATGATATTCAACTCTGATTAAAAGGAAATGATCTTTTGATAAAGCATTGATAACAGTGTGTTTGGTAGAGTGTGAGAGTGATGAGTATTATGGTATAAATGTCCAAAAATGCCCACCCGCCGGCTTGGTTGAGCAGTGCATGCTAGACTGAAGAGTCATCCCCTTTCATCACATCTGTTCCTCCAGGACTTTGCAGTGTCTCATTGGTTGCTGAGACCAGGGACCTGTGGATGGTTTCAGAGGGCCCCTGGGTCTTAAAACAGCATGTAAAGCTTTGTGTGCATATACATTTTTCTGGGCTTAGGGTCCGAGGCTGTTGTTAGATTCTCAGGGGGGTCTGTGAGCCAATAAAATTTGAGTAATACCCACTTGGATCTTTTAAAAAGACTTTAGAGAAGCTGCCAACTTTTAAAAATAAATAAGGGAAAGAAAGCAGTAACAGAAGGAGTGATAGGGAATTCAAACCGGTGTGAATAAGAAATCGCTGTTGCGTTTATTGTTGCAAATAATCCATAAAATACGGAGAAGCTCATTCGATGAAATCCATCTGAGGTTGTTGGAAAGTTGGGTAAAGCCATCAGATCAGATCTGCTCACGAATGTGTCATTTGCAGGGGTCGGGGAGGCAGTCAGGGGAACTGGATTTGTAAGCTGTACCTGTGTTTGTTTTTTAAGACTCATGAACTCGTGTTTTTCGAGAATAGTTGTTCCTCTTTGATGACTTGACTCTGTCTTCCTCCCTCTGGCAGCGCTCCCCGTGCAGGCCCCAGCCAGCGACTCCTGGAGGAAAGCTGTCACTGCCTTCAGCAGCACTGAGCCTGGCTCTGCCGAGGTGAGCGTGGCTGAGGCTGCGTGCCAAGCGTGTGCTCGCCGTCCACGGGGCTGGCTTGCTGTGGCCCCTTCATCCCAGCCTGCCCGAGGCTGTTCCCACAGGCCCTGGCTCGTCACTGGTTTTCAGTCTTGATTCCGGGTCTGTGTGGGGCCTGTGGGAGGAAGAGAAGGGTGACAAAGGGAAGCCCCTGGGTAGGGAAAGGGATTGAACAGCGGCCTCCTGAACCGGACTCGGTGGTCACTCAGTTGGATTTGGGTCACGAGTAGACTGAGTTGGGCAGTCATGGTTTGGGGCCCACAGAGAGGTCTGGTGGCCGAGAGCGTGAGCAGGCTCGGTGCATTTGGCCACGTAGTTTGCAGGCGCCATCAGCAGGTCAGGACCAAGATTAGGACAACTCGTCGTGGGGGCAGGTGGTTTGGGGACTTGTGTCCAGGGCTGCACACAGTCTTACTTTCTGGGTAATCAAGTTCTGGAGTTTGGGGGTCAGGGCTCTAACCCGTCTTGTGCTCTGCACAGCAGGGTTTTAAGAGCAGCCAGGGAGATAGTGGTGTTGACTTGAGTGCCGAGTCTCGGGAGTCGTCCGCAACCTCCTCGCAGCGCAGCTCCCCGTATGGTACTCTGAAGCCGGAGGAGATGAGCGGGCCCGGCCTGGCGGAACCCAAGGCCGACAGCCACAAGGAGCAGGCTCAGAAGCAACCTGAGCAAAAGGTAACCTGGAAGTTCTCTCACGGTGGCCCGGGTGGAAGGAGCCATCGTCTGTCTGCCTCCCCTATTCCCGGGGCACTTGGACGCTGGAGACTGCGTTGTCCCAGCCTGTGTGTCTCAGCCTCTGCTTTCTCATCCAGGATTCAGAACAAGGCTCGGGACAGAGCAGGGAGCACAGACCAGGACCCATCGGCAACGAACGCTCGCTGAGAAACAGGAAGGGCTCGGAGGGGGCCGAGCGGCTGCAAGGGGCCGTCGTCCCGCCTGTTAATGGGGTGGAGATTCATGTGGATTCTGTGCTGCCTGTGCCACCTATTGAATTTGGAGTCAATCCAAAAGTGAGGCTTTGATTTGTTTCCTTTCCCTTTTTCTTTTTTCTTTTTGGTACATGGACAGGGTGGGGCTTAGACAGGGTTGCATCCTAGAAAGAGCAGGAAGCTGGGAGCTGAGCCCATTCCAGGGGCGAGAACGTTGGTATGGAGTCATGAAAGGGCCAGGTGCTATCGATTGGCCTTGTAGGTTGCCTTGGTGGCACTAGCCAGGCTCAGCCGAGCAGGCTGGTGACCTTCCCTATCTCCGCCGGCCACCTGGTGGGCAGGGAAAGAGGAGCAAGGGTGGCTCCCTGTCTCATGTGGCACCAGGAAGCACCTATCTGTCTTGCTCACGTGTGGCTCCGGGGAATGCTGCTTAGTGGACTTCCTGAGTTGTGGTTACTGTATGCCTCTGGGCAGGGGTGAGGCAGGATTTCATGGGCTGTTTGCCCTTTTTTCCAGGACTCTGATTTCAGTTTGCCGCCCGGCTCTGCCTCTGGTCCTGCAGGAAATCCAGTTGTCAAGCTTCAGGACGCCTTGGCCAGCAATGTAAGTCCACACCTCCACCTCCAGCTCACTCTGTTCCCCCACTGCTGGCAGGCCCTGGGTCAGAGGAGAGACAGGATGGCCTGGCTTTGACTCGTGACTCAGTCTCTAGCCAGCTACATGTCCTCGGGCAGGTTGCTTAATGTTCCACGCCCAGGTTTGTGACCTTCCAGTGGGGATAATGTAACTCCTAAGGTCTGGTTTATTTGGCTTTCTTTGGTTCCACGGTCTCCTTTGTGCCAGATACACGCCGAGAATGGTGCCCACTGTCTTTTCCAGGCCCCGTGGAGGGGCCCTGAGAGGGTCTCCTTGGGAGGCCCCAGCCTCACTGCCTGAGGGTCCCTGCAGCCTGTGACCTGACTCTGTTGTAATCCAGCAGACCTCCTGTGCCTGTCCTGCAGACGCAAGCAAGGAGACGCATCAGTCGTGGGCTGCTCAGGGCCACAGCCAAGGCTGCCACGGCAGCATTTTTGTTTGCCGCTCTGTCCTCTCCGCCTGGTGGCAGAGGTGCTTGGTGGATGTGCTGAATGAAGGGGGCTCGCTGGGCAGCACTTCCCAGCAGATTTCAAGGAACGTCAGTGCTGCAGAATGTTGACAGTTGTTGAATGGAAAAAAAAAGTTCTGTGGTCATGCATGTTTGGAAAAGCTGGGATAAACAAATTTCTTTGCCCTGAGATCTCTCTAAGTGGCTGTGACATACCAAAGGACACCAGGGACCTGCAGGCAGAGGGTCTAGCCATTGCATTTCCAACCTCTGCTACCACAGACCTCTTTGTCACAGCTGGCCAAGGGCACACCTTCCCTGGCTGCACCAGGGTATCCTTAGGCCGCATGGCAGGTGCCTGCTGAGCCAGGTGCTTGCGTGCCGGCAGCCAGTCAATTTTTGTGTTGTGGGGACGTGACTGCCCCTGTCTGGAGGACTCGGTGGAGTGTGGGTGTGGAGGTGGCTGTGCGTGGATGAAGGCAGCCATCTAGACGAGAGAGATATGGTTTCGGCTGCTGTCAGCTCCATCGTGGTCTCAAGTGCCCGTGGCCCAAACTGAAGATGTGTTTGGAGGAGTCATAGGTGAATTTGAAGAGTGTCTCATTTTCTCTGCTGCTGTGTGTGTTCCATGGTTTCCTTTTTCCCCCTCTCCAGGCAGGGCTGACCCAGAGTATTCCCATCCTGCGGCGGGATCATCACATCCAGAGGGCCATTGGCCTCTCCCCAATGTCCTTCCCCACCGCTGACCTTACTCTG
The DNA here is from genome assembly GCF_020740605.2 of Lemur catta. Taxonomy (NCBI): domain Eukaryota; kingdom Metazoa; phylum Chordata; class Mammalia; order Primates; family Lemuridae; genus Lemur; species Lemur catta. The sequence continues at coordinate 4,967,169 of NC_059137.1, read as the reverse complement.
AAGGTAACACCAGCGCTGAGCTGGGCAGGGGCCCACACTGGTGCCTTAGCCTGTGAAGAGGCAGGAGGGAGGAGCCCACCCACCGCCCTAAAGCTTAGATTTGTGCTGTGCACAGGCATCCCTGGTAGTAATCGTCGTCTCTCGCCCTCCTTTCCCTTGCTTCTGAAGATGGAGTCTGCGCGCAAGGCTTGGGAAAACTCCCCCAGTTTGCCAGAGCAGAGCTCTCCAGGAGGTGCCGGCTCAGGCATCCAGCCTCCGTCCTCCAGCGGGGTCAACTACAGCTCCTTTGGTGGGGTGTCCATGCCACCCATGCCTGTGGCCTCGGTAGCACCTTCAGCTTCCATGCCAGGTATCTCATCCCCCGAGCCGGGCCTTGGGAGCTTTCTCCACTTACTCAAGAGAAATTTTGGATCAACAGCCCTAAATGCCTCGCCTAGGCTTAAGGAGTGTGCAGAAGTCAGAGTTTGATTTTAGGCCGGGTGGTCATAGCTTCCCGTGGGCTGCAGATCACGTGCACACAGGGGACCATGCAAGGCTCTCCCACCTCCTGGAGAGAGGAACGAGCAGCCCTGGCTTTGAGTCAGACCCAGGTCACCTGCCAGTGCTGTGCCACCTCTGCCAGTGAGCAGCTGGCCCTTGTGAGCCACAGCTTCCTCCTCTGTGAAGTCCGGCCAGTGATGGTGGCGCTCTGTGGGGTGGCTGCGCCACAAAGCCAGCTCTTCCCTAGCAGCTGAGCCCTGTCAGTGGTAGCTGTTCTTGTCCTTACTGTCACCATCTTTGTCACTGTGTTTGTGCCTCAAGGGAGAGCATGGGGATTATGAGGGCCCAGCTGCCGAAGTCTCAGTGATGTACTTCCAATAGATCCTTCTGACCCTCCACTGTGGACTCAATAGCAGGGAGATGAAGAGGACATTGACTGAGAGACCGAGGCAGCCCTCAGTTAGACTAAAATGTCCCTCCTGAGTGTTGGTGGGTGGTTAGGTGGGAGGGCGGGCCTGATGCCGCACCTGGCTCCCTGAGGTGTATGCCGTGAGCGGGCATGTGCGGCAACCGAGCAGCCCTGCACACACACGCCCTCACCCCCCAGAGCCCCCTGAAAAGCGCAGGTGTGCGGGACAGCTCCCTGGAGGGACGTGCAGAAACAGCGAGACTTGATCCTTTTCTGCCCCCACCCCCCATTGTGTTTCCAGGCAGCCACCTCCCACCTCTGTACCTGGACGGACATGTGTTTGCAAGTCAGCCCCGGCTGGTTCCTCAGACGATACCTCAGCAGCAGAGTTACCAACAGGTGACAGCAGCGAGCAGGTGGCCTGGGAGCGGGAGGGGAGATGCAGCATGGGCGTAACCACCTTCTTCATTTGTTTGTTCACTGTCTGTCTGGTTTTCTGTGTCCCTCTCATGCGGTGCCCGGCACCTGGCACGTCATGGCAGCCAGAACATATTTATTGAATGAATAAACGAGAGACAAGGAAGAGGAATGGAGTTAAATGCTCCAGACTCTGTTTAACGATCCTTTCTCAAAGTTCTCCCTCCTGTACCCTAGCTGGGGAATTAGCTAAAATGGAATTTCCTTTGGTGATCAGGTATCCTTCTGATGAAGAGAAGAAAGGCCTAGATTCCCAGGCATGGATGTATTAGAAAGAGGTAGTTTAGAAAGGAATAGCTGTTTGTTTCTGTGCAGGACGGCGCACTTCTGTGCTGCGGGGGTGATTTGAGTCTCCCTCCTAATGCTGGTGCTGGGCCTTTCAAAGGGTCCAGCCACCCCCACAGACCCGTGAACCTGCACCACAGCAGTGGATCTCCCAGCAGAGTCTGCTCCAAATGCAGGTTTCAGGTCAGAGGACAGAGGACGTGGCCTGTCCTGATGTCTTTTTCAAAATGTATTCTTAACCATTATTGTTTGTGTTGCAAGATTTTGACACTCATATAACTGGATCAAACTGCATGTAACCTTCTTTATGCACACGTTAAAATTTGTCATTTCGAAATTCAGCTCTGTTGGTATGTGTAGTTAGGATTCCTTCTCGCCGCTGTACAGAATCCTAGTAGAGGAACATGCCGTGGCTTGGGGGTGCTACCCACTCTTCAGTACAGGCTGTACCCCGAGATCGAGGGAAGCCCAGGGAGAACATGCTGGAATCGCATTTGGGGCACTGTCGCACCTGCCATGTGGAGAGGGGCCGGGGAGGTGGGAGGCGGGGCCCACCTAGGAGGGCCTTGCAGTGACCCGCCCGGCCCCTCGTTCCCAGGCTGCCGCCGCCCAGCAGATTCCGATCTCCCTTCACACGTCTCTCCAGGCTCAAGCTCAGCTCGGACTGAGGGGGGGGCTCCCTGTCTCCCAGTCTCAGGAGATCTTCAGCTCCTTACAGCCCTTCAGGTGAGCTCGTGCCCGGGCTGCGGAGCTGGCAGCCCCCTCTGCTCTGCGCCCCCCGTGCTGCCCTCCACCACTCCAAGCCTGTTACTAAAGATGCTCTGGGAGAGGCCATGGTGGGCCTAGATTTTCTTTTCCACGTCATCCTGCCTCCTTCCCTGGCTCCTCCCTCCAGTGCCCCCTCTTCCCACTGTCGCTGGCCTGAGTTGCTCTTCCACGTCTGATGTCCTGTGCTTTGGCATCACAGAGGTCTTGCAGAGCCTTGTATGGCGTGGATGTGTCCATTTGTGTAATCCAGTGGTGCCGGAGGTGTACGTGGACCAGCAGCATCAGCACCTCCTAGGAACTCACTATACATGCACGTTCCCAGCCCCATCCTGGACCCTCGGGGTCAAGCCCTGGGGTGGGGACGGGGTCTATGTCAAGCAGGCCCTCAGGGATCTGGGTTCTTGCTGTGTTTGAGATCGCTATGTACGCCTCCTAACCCTGTACGTGTGTCACTTTTGTAGGTCTCAGGTGTACATGCACCCCAGCCTGTCACCGCCCAGCACCATGATCCTCTCTGGGGGCACAGCCTTGAAGCCTCCGTACTCGGCGTTCCCAGGCATGCAGCCCCTAGAGATGGTGAAGCCCCAGTCCGGCTCACCCTACCAGACCCTGAGTGGAAACCAAGCCCTGGTCTACGAGGGCCAGCTCGGCCAAGCTGCTGGCCTGGGCGCCTCCCAGATGTTGGACTCCCAGCTCCCACAGGTCAGGAACTCAGTCGCCCCGCCCCGGAACACTAAGTCTCTTCCCTTCCCAACTTCGTCCTTCCCTTTTACCCACTCTTGGTATGTGATGGCTCGTGCTGGTGTGGGGCCACCGTGCCTGGTCCTCAGGCTGCTAGAACTTGGCTTCTTCTGAATAGCCCCGTTACCTCCTTGTTCCCGGGACCCAGCTTTGCCTGAGCACTGCCACTCCTGCAGTCCCCCAAACGGAGGCTGCCTCCTCCCTCCCGGCCCTCACGCTGTGGGCATGGGAACAAGGTGGGCCTCCTCTTTGCATCCTCATGCTTCTAGAGCCCTCTTCCTCCTTCTTGCCTGAAATCCCAGCTCTGAAGCCCACACCATAGCCTGTGCCCTCCGTGCCGCCACGAGCTCCACGATGCCACGTCCAACATCTGCTCCAAGCCTTCCTCTCCCTTGACCTGTGGGCAGTATTTGGCATCTTTGGGGCCTCTCCCTCGTTTGGCTGTGGCTGCTCTCCTGTTCTGGCCCTGGGGGTCTCGATGTCTGCGTGGATGAACCCCCAGGTCTTCCTGCCATGCACTCTGTCCTCCCAGCTTGTGACCTCATTGCCATCTGTGCCCTTGTCCACTTCAGCCTCCCACTCTGTCCACACTTCCATCTAGGCTTGGTCATTACCTCCTGTATAATCTGAAGTATAAGGGTCCTGCTCAGTTGTCACCTCTGACTTTTCTAAACCACTCTAGTGACCCAAGTCCAAAATTCTTTAACCCCTGGGACCTACCACCCACCTTCTTGTCATCCCTGTCCCCCAGGGCTCACTTCCTTCCTGCCCATCAGGGCTGCTCGGCATTTGCATTCTCTGCTGAGCTGCGTCTCCCCACGTGGACCCCACCCTCAGCAGCTGTTTCAGACTTGCACCCTCCTCCTCACTGCCTCCTACCCCACCATGACCTCACGTCCTGTGTCACCCAGAACAGAAGCAGTGACAGTCTGCAAGCCTCCCCGGGCACATCTCCCTGCCTATGTCCCTGGGGTTGCCTGGCCCCAGCAGGTCTCCCTGTGTTTCCTATATCTTGTGGCCTTTCCTGTCAGCTTGCAAATGTGCTATGGCCCTGCCCTCTTGGCGGGGGTCCTCCTTTGGTGACATTCCCTGGCAGCAGCATCTGACCCCATGGTCCTGCCTCCCCCCACCACCCCAATCATGTTCTTCACTCAGTTTGGCCTCAGGCCCCTAAGTCTCCTTTGCTGTCCCCTCTCCTCCCTGGTCTGTAAGGTGGCGTGCTCCGGGCCTGTCCTTGGGTCTCTTATGAGACCTGTGGCTCTAAATCCCATCATGTTCTGATCACTTCCATGTGCGTATCTCCAACCCCATCTGTCTCCTGGAACTGATCTCAAATCCTGCGGACTGCCCAGCGTCTCTGCTTTGATGTCTCATGGGATGTCAGACTGGCCGCATCCAAGACAGTTTCCTCCCGGTCCTTCTGGTTGTCAGGCACACCTGCTGCGGTTCCCTGCTTCCCCTCTCTGCCCCTCTGATCCTCCAGCAGGTCCTCCCAGCTCTGCCTTTAAAAGGATTCCGAATCCAGCTGTTTGTCCTCCTGTGCGCCCCACCACGCTGTCAGGCTCCTACAGGGGCTCCTGCCTCATCCCCTTGCTTCTGCCCTGGGGCCTCGCAGTCTGTCCGTTCTCAACAATCCAGATCATGCCACACCCTGAGTCTGTGCTCTAAAAATGGCACATGTCCTTGTCATCTTCCTCCAGCACCGAGCCCAGCGTCTGAGGCTTGGCCACCACAAGTCTCAGTGATGTACTTCCAATAGATCCTTCTGACCCTCCACTGTGGACTCAATAGCAGGGAGATGAAGAGGGCAGTGACTGAGAGACCAAAAGTGGTGCCTCCACCAGGCGCAGTGGCTCACACCTGTAATCCCAGCACCTGGGAGGCTCAGGTGGGAGGGTTTCTTGAGGGAGTTGGAGACTGCAGTGAGCTATGATCGCGCCACTGCACTGCAGCCTGGGCGACAGGGAAAGAAGAGCTTGTCTCAGAAAAATAAAGTGGTGCCTTCCCGTCCCCCTGTCCTGAGAGTCCCCCGGGCAACCTCCCCCCTTGCCCTTGTTCTGGTTGTTCAGGCCTTGCGGCCACCCTCGTCCTGTCATGTCACGCTTCCAGGGGCCCGCAGATCCCAGAGTCCAGCTAGGCCTTGTTTTCTACCACTGTGGATGCAGAACAGTAAAAGAGTCTGGAATTTCATGCTGCACAAAGGAATACAAAGATAGACATGCTGAGCGGCTTCATCTGTTGGACTTGGCTTGGCCATTACTTCCAAAAAGCTTCCTGACTCCCCTAACTTGCTCGTTCCTCGCCCACCCTGCCCAGCACGCACACATGCACACGCATGTACATGGGGTTTGTTGCTGCCCTGGGCAGCCTGCCCTGCATTGCCCACGCCCGGCTTTGACTGCCCTGCGGCTTCCCCGGCACCGTCTGTGCTTCGGTAAACACTCGGGCAGAGGCAGAAGGGGCTGAGGCACAGCCTTTTCAGAGATGTCGAGGAGACACATCTTACACCGTTACCGCCTACGACTGCACCCAGCTTAGTCTGCCTGTTTTCTCACCCCCGTGACACTCCAGCCAGATCTGCCCTCTGCCATCCACAGTGCACAACCTGGGCAGTCTCCGCTGTAGATGGAGCACAAGTTCGGAATCCTGACTATTGTGCGCAGGCCATGCTTTAATTCTTTCGAAGTAGGAATCTGAGGTGTATTTGTGGTCACTTGTGGGTGCGTGTTTTAGGCTTTCTCCGCAGCATCCATTCCTCCTCCTGACTGTCCCTGTCGCCCAGCAGCTGACCATGCCACTGCCTCGGTACGGCTCCGGGCAGCAGCCGCTGATCCTGCCCCAGTCCATTCAGCTGCCGCCGGGGCAGAGCCTCTCTGTTGGGGCCCCCCGAAGGATTCCTCCACCTGGGTCCCAGCCGCCAGTCCTGAACACCAGCAGAGAGGTAAAGGTGCCCCAACCGCCGGTGACCCTGGGGTGGGAGCTTTGTCTCACCAGCCCGTTCCAGCAAGCTAGGACCCTTGTGTGGTGGAAAGTGACAGTGGCTTGGGATGCAGGCTCCTGGCCTCACCAGACCGCTGCTTTCCGACACTACGAAGTCCTTGCAGTCCCAAGGCTCAGGAGCTCCCTGGTTGATGTGTAAGGTAGTAGCGCACACAAGCTCCGGCACATGCAGGACTGCCAGGGCGAGAGGAGGGTGTGCACAAGTGATGCCTTGGGGTTGGCCAAGGCCACGTGCAAGGCCATCACAGGTGTACGTCCTAGATGTGCGTGGTCAGCTCTCCCACCTCACTTTAAAAAGAAAAAATTACTGTGATGGTTCCGGCTTGTAAGGAAAAGCCCTCTTTTGAGTCTGGATTGGAAGGGAGGGGGTTGCAGACTCCTAGAAGGTGCCTCCCTGGAAGTTGTCACGGGCCCTGGCGCACTCTGCGCAGGGTGGGGCAGTGGAGGCTGGGCTGTCTGCAGGGGCGTCACCTGACAGCTTGTTACTGCTTGGTCTCTCTAGTCCTCTCAGATGGAGATGAAAGGCTTCCACTTTGCTGACAGTAAACAGAATGTTCCTACAGGAGGCCCCGTACCATCACCACAGACCTACAGGTAAAGACATTCCCGGGGGGCTGAATGCCAAGTAGCTGAGCGTTTGCTGGAGATGTGGCCCAGAAGATTCCGTGGGCATGGGGAAAGTGGTTTGAAGGGCACCAAAGCCTGGTCCCCTTTGTAGGCTGATGTGTCACCGTGAGCTGCAGTGCTGGGACACACTTGTGTTTCAGTTAACCATGATTAAAATGGTGAATCAGAGAGTGGTTTTGTTTTTAATCATCATCATAAGATGCTCTGGGTTGGGGAGCTTTCTGGAAAGGTAGGAAAAGGATTGGCTAATGTTTTAATAGACATCAGGACTGACCCTGACTACTCAAAATTCTACCCAGATTTTTAGAAACAGGACCCACTAGCCAGGAAGGCAAGACCTTGGCAAGGGGAGGGAGGTGTCTGGCCTTTGCCACAGTCTCTTTCACCGTAGCTCACCCTCTAACCCCCTACCAAGGGACTTGCTACTGCGGGGTCTCGGGGCCATTCCTGCCACTGTAAACTGGCACCCTCTGTTTTTCTCCTTTGTGTCTGTCTCAGTGTCCAGTAAGTGCCTCTCGTCCCCTTAGCTGGGTCCAGAGGTGCCTCTGTCGGGTTATGGTGGGAAACCTGGTCTGGCTTTTTCACCCCCGCTAGGATGTGCTCTGGGCCAGGCCCCGAGGGTTTGTCCAGCTGACTCTTGTTACATGTGGGAGGTTCCTGGAGATAGTTGTGTTTGCAAATGAGTAGCGCAGACACACGAGACCTGCAGAGCCCTGTGAGAGGTTAACACCATCACTCCAGGCACCGTGGGGGCCCTCCATGATTACGCAGGGCCTTGCCCCTGGGGAAGCGCTCCACAAGCAGGTCCCTTTGTCCCTGCTCGGCTCTTGTTGCAGTCACTCTGCCCCGTTGCTCTGCCTGTCAGCCTTTCTTCCTCTGTCACGGCATTCCACACGTCCAGCTTCCTGTCCAGAGAAAGGGGTTTTTGTGACTTTTTCCCCATTTCATCTCATTTTCTGATATTATTTTCCCTTTTGGCTTCATTTATTTTTGTTAGTATGTTTTGTTCTCCTACCATGTTTTTCACACGGGCCAAAACATTAGACCTATATAAAAAAGTTAGATGACGGCAGCACCAAACAGTGAGTATGATTGGAAAGAAAAGAGCTCCAAGTATGAACAGATGCTGTGGTCCCTGCTGCCGTGGCAGATTCTAGCAGCATCTGGCTACAGAGCCTCAAAGAGGCAAAACCCAGAAAACGGAAGCTCACATGACGAGAGTTGCCTGTGCCCATTTAGCTGTAGGAATGGCAGCAGATCATTCTTTGGAGGATATTTAGAAAATATGTCTTAACCAGTAGCCTTTGTTTTGATGGTGTTTTGGGGGCCTGGGGAAATTGGTCTCATTCTGTAAAGCAGTGTTTCCCAAAGTTTTCTGGAAGCAGGGCTGCAGAGCTACATCCTACAAGAAAGGGCTCCCCCGCCAGGTAGTTGGGGTGTGCGGCATCTGAGGTGGCCTGTCGGGGAGTGAGTCAAGAGTCCTGTTCGACCCTGTGCACACAGCATGTAGGCATTTTGACCGCAGAACCTTCTGCTCATGTAGCACCTAATTAACATCCCAGGGAACTAGCTAGTGGCCAGTGGAACATGTTTAGAACCATGTCATACATTTTTGTTCCCCTATCCCCTCTTAAAGTGGTGACTACACAAATACTCAGCACAATTCTTGCTTAGTATCAGGCTTGTCAACCCTTTGGTCTGGGGCCTGCATCGTTTTGGTCCAGACCCTCCGAACCCGCGTGGTGGGTGTCTGTCTCTCCACAGCAGGACGGCAGTGTCTGCCTGAGCAGGGGCCTCGGCCCCTCTCTCTTCCTCGAGCTCTGTCGGGGAGGTGCCGGGTGGACAGCGACCCCCACCCTCTCCCCGCTTCTGCTTCTTGGCTGCCTTAGGTCTCTGGTTTTTTCCATCCGAGAGGTCTATGGACTGCCCAGAGCAAGTGTCTTTGGCCAAAGGGCCCTTCCTTCCTCCTGCCGCCTCCCTGTGCTAGGCTTTGACTCCATTTCTCTGGTGACACGTTGTGTATTCTCAACCCCTGCCTTTGGTTTTTTCAGGCCTAGCTCTGCTAGCCCCAGTGGGAAGCCCTCTGGATCAGCAGTTAACATGGGCTCTGTGCAGGGACACTACGTTCAACAGGTAGAAGATGGCTTTCCAGACCTTTCAGCCCTGGACACTTAGGCCTGTCTCCAAGCACCAAAAGAGGAGGGACTAACCTATTTGAGTGCTCCTTGTGTAAAGAGAGACATGCCCTAGCGGTTCGAGCATGGAACCGGAGCCGGGCAGCCCGAGTCCCTCCTGCAAAGGCATTGCTCCTTTTGACGGGCGTCTGGATCCTTCCTTGTCCTGCAGAGAAGGGAGGATACTGATTCCTCTGAGGAGGTGACGCCGGAAGGTGTACTGTCCCTAGCAATTTGGGGCTGTGCGGGTGCTCTGGGAGACTTGGTTAGGTCTGCGGGTTAGCTCTAGAAGCTGGGCGGGGGGCGCGCGCTGGCTCTGGCGTGTGATGTGTGTCGTCTGTGTCTTGGCTGGGTGGGATCACAGGGGAAGTTAAGTTTTCCTATTTTATAATAAATAGGACTTCTCAGTGTCTTTTTCTGCAGGCACTATTGTCTTCACTGTTGCTCTAAAACATGTACTGGGTGTTCAATAGAGTCAGCATGACTGGCTGGTGCAGGTGGGGGGTCGATTGCTCTGTTTCACTCCTCCATGCTTGGCTCCCCTGGGGTCCCTAGCTGAACTGTGCGGAATGAGCTTCTAAGCTTTCTTCCAGAGCAGGCGCACTGGTTGCTCTGTGACGTTTCTCTGTGCAGAGCCACAGACCGTGGAGGGTGATTGGGAATCTCAAGGTCAAACTAGGGCCCCAGGGAAAGGTTTCATACCGTGGGAGCTGGAGGGTGGGGGCTTGGCTGAATCGTGGCCAGAGATCTGGGAGAAGCAGCTCTGCCTAGATGCCCCACCCCACCCTCAGCACACAGCTGGGGCCTCCAAGACTTGTAGGATGCACCTGGATCTACGTGAAGGGGCTTTTTTGCCTGCAGGGTATGGGGTGCACTGATTTGAACAGGTTCTTCCAATCAAGTCAGCCTTGGGGCCAGAAATGCTTTCACCCTGGGACGTGCCATTGCTGAATTCTTTGTGGAGGACCCAGTGTCTTCCTGCCTCTCCGAATCACTGCACTCAGCGCCCACAGGAGGGGACAGAGACAGAGCAGCCACTTTCCTTACTGGGAGAGTGACTTCTGCATCTGGTCCGTCAGCCAAGGCATGGACTACTGAGGGTAGCTTTCCTCTGCAACTGGGGAGCAAAAAGGGAGTGGTAGGAACTAGGTATCCAAACGGGTGTTTCTGCCTTAGGATCACTTTGTTTTTCCTGTTCATCTGTCCAAAGGCAAAACAACGAGTGGATGAAAAGCCCACCCTGGGAGCCGTGAAGCTGCAGGAGGCCCCCTCGGCCACCTCCCAGATGAAGCGAACTGGAGCGATCAAGCCTCGGGCGGTCAAAGTGGAGGAGAGTAAGGCCTGAAGCTGCCTGGCTGCCACCTCGCCTCGCCCCGCCCCGCTGGGGACGGTGCCACCACTCGGCCTCAACACAGCCGGCACCCGGGAGCCTCACCAGATCCACCGTCCAACCGCCTGGCCCGGACTGAGAGCTCTCCCTCCTCTTCTCCGCTCCTGAAAGCTCTGTTGTCAACCAGCTTGCACCCGTGGATCTATGGCATTGACCCGCTTGCTTTGATACGAAACAAACAAGCAAATGACTCTTCATTCCTGTGTCCTCCTCCCACCGTGACCGTGGAGCGCAGCCCCTCCTCGCTGCCTGCCCCGTCCTGCCGCCAGGGCGCCTTCTCCGCAGTGCTTCTGGCCCCGCTGCCCCATCCCTAGCACAGTGGTTTGGCAGCAAGGTCATTTTAGTTTGAGGCTTTTTGTTTTAAAAAGCAGCCAAGGTTTTTACAAAGGGGAAAGGAAAAGAAAACAAAAATGCAAGCTACATCTGTATAGCTAAACTTTTATACGTTGTCCGCCATTCCCTCCCTCCCCTTCCATCTCTAGCGGTTTCTTTCACCTTAAGAGATGACTCTTAAGGACGTGTCCCCTCCTGCTCCCCGTCAGCTGGGTAACCTTTGAGGTTCTTTAGGATGCTGGTCATGAGCCTCCTGGTATGGCAGCTACCGGCCGTGGACGCGGCCAGTGAGCAGCAGCAGGTAGGCTGGTGTCTCAGTCGGATTCCAGCTCCTGGCCTTAGTGAGCCCAGGGGGCTTCAGGCAGCCCTAGGAAGTTGGTGATGGTTTAGAATTACACAGGATTCCTGTCCCGGGCTCTTCTAAAGCCAGTGGATGTGCCAACCACTGGGCACCAGAGACGAATCATGGAGTCACTGGTGTTTTCCACATTGGCCTGGACAGGGTGAGCTGACGCGCCACAGGCCCCATCGCTGTGCTCTGTTTCTGGGGCTCCGCGCCCCATGCTGAAGGTTGCTGTGTTTTCACACGCACGTCCTTTCCTCGAAGCCTTCTCTAGTGTGTCATTTCCTTTCCTTGCCTTCTGGAACTTGCTGCTTTCTCCCCGGGGTCCCTGTCTCTCCACTTTTCAGCAGCTCGTCACTGAAACCACACAGTGACATTGTTTGGTCAACTCAGCAGCAAAGGCTGATCGTCCCTAAGTAAGGCCACTGGGCGTTTTTCTCCTTGTTCTCCATCTTCGTTCCCAGCGCGGACCCAGGCTGTCGGGGTGGAAGGACCTGTGCTGAGCAGCAGGTGTCAGTCCCACTTGTCCTCACAGCCCGCCGAGCGGCATCCGAGGTGAGCATGTGTTGCAGGGCTGACTAGTTCCACAGCAGCCTGGGAGCCTCAGAAAGGACAGCATCTTAAGACTGCAGAGCCACCTCTAGCAGAATGTTTGTGTGAGACTTTCTATGCTGGGCTTTTGGTGGTGGTTTTTAAATAAGAAACAGAATGAAATCATCCCAGATTCTGTCATTCCAAGGAAAGGGAGGGGGCATTGTCATGCTTCTCAGATGCCCTTTAGGGTCACTGACCAGCCTTCTACCTGCCACCGCTGTTAGTTCCAGAGGAAACTTGGCTTGGAGAATGTGCATGTGAGGAGGCGGGCTGGGAGGGGCCCTGCACAGAGCCTGCGCTTGGTGTCACTGTGGGTGTGTGACAGCTTTTGGGCTTTGAGTCCTAAGCTCCATGTCTAGTGTAGCATATGGGAAGCAGCATCTTAGGAACTGCTGGAGTAACTTCCTGTCTCTCTTCGTGATTCTAAGGAGGTGGAGTAACAGCCTCCACCCAAGCAGTGCCAGGGTGTCGTCTCCGGTGCCATCTGGCTGGGGCCATTTCATTGCAAGATGCTCATGTTTGGTTTCATCTGTACCTCTCAGCAGCCCCTCTTCCTGCCTCACCCTGACCACACGTCTCTTCCTTCTCCGTCCTGAGCCTTTGCTCTCCCAGCCCCTTCTGCCCACCTGACAAGTCCCCAGCACCTGCCTGCGCCCTTATCTGGGTTTTCTCCTCCCCTGCAAGCGTCTGGTCAGGGTCTGGGATGAGTCCTCTGCCCAACCTGCCTCCAAACCAAGCCGTCCCCGGGTGAGTCTGGTCTGCGGGAGCCACACACGCTCAGCTCTGCCTGCACACTCGGGAAATGCAGCCAGACCCACTCACACCTAATGCTGGCCGCGTTATCTGTCGAAAGAAAAAGAAGTTTCCTCATGTTGAAATTGAACAGAACAGTCCCGGATGCCGTTACAAACCAAGACGTGTCCTTCAGGCGAACCTGCCGCCAGAATGACAGTACTTGCTGTTTGGGAAAAATAAAAACAAAAAGGTCACCTTTTCTCTAGCCCTCTTCTCTTACCCCGTGGTTCCCTCCATCCTCCTCCTCCCACCCCAAATAAAGACAAAAAACACTAGAATTTATTTATATGTATTGATGTTGTAGGTCTAGGTGAAAAAAAAGTAAATGTTTCACTGCTCTGTTTATATATAATGTCTGAATTAATTCTGTGCGGGAAAGGCCAGGGAATTGCATGTGAAGTTCAGTGCGTTCACCACCTCTGTGTGACCCAAGCTGCAGTCTCTTCCCCACTGAGATGCAGATTTTAAATTAGACTCTGGGGGGGCAGAGGGCAGGCCTCAAGCCTCCGGATATCCCAACTCCTTCTTGGTCTGATTAAATGCAATTTTTAGTGCAGAGACGTTTTAAGGTGCAATATCTTTCTTCCTTTAACATGGTTTTAGAGCCAAGCTCAAGGTAATAGGACTTAGGATCTTATTTCAGTTCCAAACCCCCATCCTCAGAACACAGACACGTGCAGGGGCTTCTGCCAGGCTGCCGTGGGGCCTTGGCGGGAGAGGTGAAGACCAGCACTTTGCTGCGGTGGGGGGGGGAGGGGGAATCCCCGCCCCTGTGCCTGCTCGTGCCACCTTCCTGTTGCTGGTGGCATTGCCTGGGCCATCAGTGGTGCAGCCAGTGCCCTTGCAGTCAGTAGTGTTTTGTTTTGTTCTTCAGCGTGAGTTCAGAGTGTGGGGTGTGTCGGGAAGGCCTTGCCCACCCTCTTAAGATGCCTGTGTCAGCTGCAATTGGCCTGGTTTGCTTACCTGTTGCTTTCCCCCTTTTTGTTCATGTTATTATTGGTTTCTAACTTGGAATTCAAAGAACACTTCTGGCCCTGGGTTCCTTAAGGGAGAAAACAAAGGATGACTTTATTACATACTAAGAAAAATCCATTCAGTTCCAAGCTGTGGTCATTCCAGCCAGTTCTGAGGATATTGGGTCATCTTGTTGAATGCTGACGTGGGTCCTCTCCACCTATGCCATCACAGGATCTGCCTTTTGGATGGTCAGTGATGACGTTTGTCACTGATGGATTCTCAGAGCCAAGGAGGCTGTGTGTGCACAGCCGTGCTGTGAACTGGCCCACTGAGGCAGTGTGTGGCCGTTGTGGTAAAGCTCCTCCCTGGTTTGGTTCCCCTCTGCCAGGTAGCTGCATGTTGCCCCTCAAATCATTGTTCCTTTTCACTTCTTGCAGAGCAAGCCTGGGTTAGAGGGTCTGTTGTAAATGGCCTTTGACAACCAAGGATACTAGAGTGTGTGCTTCGTCATGTTCTGTGATGAACGAGGAAAGCAGACTTCGAGAAAGCCAGCTCTCCTCCAGAATGTGAGATGGACCTAAGACAAATGGGTCATCCGGGACAGGAGTGGCTCAGTGTGGGGGATGGACACCGTGTCACCTGGCCATGCTCCCCCATGGCCACCAGTGCGGATTTGGGTACTGATCTTCCAGGTGCAGGAGACCTGCTGTTCGGCGTCCTCCGACCTGGTTTGGTGGCCTCCGAGCTGGTGGTAGCTTTCCCGGGGCGCTGTCCTCAGCGTGCTGGGAAGCTCCGGGTGGAAGTTCCTGTCCAGGCTCTGTGTTAAGACTTTCTTCTGTTGTTCAGAGGGGACACTGGACTCCAAGCTTTCGACCTCATGCCTTGCATAGTAAAAAGGACTTGGGGGTTTTTGTTTTGTTCTTGAGGGTTGTGTTTTGTTTTTGTTTCCTTTCGTTTTCATTTTGGCCTTTCCTCTCTTTGTCTTTTCATGTAGACCAGATATTTGAAAGGGCAGACGATGGCTAAAGGTGTAATGTGCAACTTGTTTATACGTTATTTTGGGGAAACTTACCTTGAATGGGAAGTGGAATTCACGGATTCACCAGGCCGGTGCTGGCACACTCACCCTGCGCCTTTTCCCTCCGGTTCAGTACCTATTGTTTCTCCTTTCAAATATGTGATTGTACTAGCTCTTTCCATATGAAAGAATTCTCCTTATTTAAATAAAAAAAGTAAAAAAAATAAAGCTGAACATGCTTTCTCAGGTTGTTTGTCCCTAGTTTCTCAGTCATTTGACTGGAGAGACCTGCAGATGGAAGAGTTCTAATTTTATGAACATGTTGCACAGAAATTAGGAGTGGCTTGGTGAAATGCCTTCAGAAAGCATTATGGGGAGAGGGTAGGCAGGTAATGTGCACACCATGGGGAGGAGGCTGGGGAGTGCTAGATGCTGCCGTGGCTTGGTTTGAAGATGCACCTTAACCACGGGTTTCAATCCCATGTTGTATTGCCACTTCTAGTGGACCTTTTGCAGGCAGTAGGAGAGAGTTATGCTGCACTGGGAGGTGGGGAAGGAGCAAGCCAGGCCTGGGGCAGCCAAAGATCAAGAGTTTAGATTGGAGGCCCACCACGGTGGCTCATGCTCGTCATCCCAGCACTTGGGGAAGCTGGGGGGGCAAGGATCACGAGGCCAGGAGTTTGAGACCAGTCTGGGCAACACAGCAAGACCCTGTCTCTACAAAAAAATAATTTGCAAAGCATGGTGACACGCACCTGTAGTCCTAACTACTTAGGAGACCAAAACGGGGGAATGGCTTGAGCCCAGGAGTTTGAGGTTGTATTGAGCTATGATGACGCAGAGGAAGAAGTTTTTTTTTTTTTTAAGCCAGAGATCCTAGATAAAAAAAATAAAGTCTATTTTTTTTTTTTAAGGCAAGCAAAAAAATGAGGTTTATTGATGACAGAAAAATAGGATTATAGGGCAAGAGCAAGATATAGGTTTAAAGCATGATACATATGCCACAGATGACGACCAGACCCACTGCTGCAGCAAAGGGAGAACAAAAGGACGGGTGCACGAAAAGGGCAAGAATAAAGTTTAGACTGGAGTTAAGGCGGTAATTCTCAGCTCCGCCACTGCCTGGGTGTGTGACCTTGGGAAAGACATCACCATCTGATTGTAGTGTTATCTGCCTCACTGGGTAGTGTAGATTCTTAAAAGGTCACCGGTACATTTAGCCTAGTGCCTAAAGCCAGGGAAGAAAATTTAGAAATGGTCCCAAGAAAGCATTATTACTAAAACACTTTCCATGAGGAACTCTAATCCCTCAGATGCTGAGCCTCTTGACTATGGAAGAGTTGGGGATCTGTCCGCTCTAACCAGCCATAACCCGTTGTCCAGAGTTACTGCCCCCAGGGACAAGTGGTTCACAAGGCCTCAGAAGCCGCTGGCCCTGAGAGTGAGTGCCCGCAGGATGGAGGCTCCGACTCCAAAGCACCACCACTGCGCGCAGGGCACAGGCCAAAGCACCAAAGCAAAGCCTGCCCCACTCCCTCCTAGGGCCCAGGGAGCCCTCGCTGCCCAGCTCCTGAAGGATCTTGGGCGAGTCACACAACCCTTCGTGGGTAAGCCAGAAAGAATTCACCTTCACTACATTCCTAACCGGTGTCATCTAATGCTGGGTTGACCAAGATGAAAAAAAATCGTTGCAAGCAGTAAATAGTAATTCAAGTTATTAAATCTGCAGTGTCCTTTTAACATACAAGTAGACTAGGGCGGGGATGAGCCCGATGAGAGAGTGGTCCATCAACGGCTGTCCCCCATCCCAGAAAAACGTGGGAAGGACAGCGTCCAGCAAAAGTCCAGCGGGCCTTCGGAGAGGCTGGGGCACGAACAGGAGCCTGGAGGCTTCCCCGCGCGGCGCGCTGGGGAGAGGCCCGGCCGGAGCCCCGCGTGGTCCTGCAGCGGCGCGGCCCGGCAGGGTCCCCGGGCGTCCCCTAGCGGCGCAGCTCGTCACCCACGTCCGTGCCGGTGCCCGGGCGCTACCCCTGCTGCGCCGGCAGTAGGCGTGTGCGAGCGCGTCCGCGCAGCCGCGAGTCAGAGAGGAAGCGGGCGCCAGCGTCGCGCCCAAGAGCATCCCGGCTCCAGCACGGCAAGGGAGCGAGACCCGGCTTCACGCAGACAAGGAAAAGACGGCGCCGATGGGCGCCGGGCGGAGGAGAAAGCAGGGAGCAGCGGGACGGCGGCCGCTGTTTAAAAAGGTTTACGCACGCTCAGAGGACGCAGAAACCCGGGTCGCCCAAGCAGCCAATAAGGCCCCACGGGGGGCCGGGTCCTCCTGTTCAGTATCCTCAGCCCAGTTCCGCCGGCGAGCCGCGCCCTCGGCCTCAGAGCGCACGCGCACCGCCCTTTGCCAAGCCCGCCCCGCCCCCGGAGCGTATGCGCCCCGCCCCCGCCCCGCCCCTGGGGTGCACGCGCGCCGCTACCTGGCCTTGCAGGCGCGGTGAATCGAACGTCGAGCGGCGCGGTACGCGGTGTAGAGTGCCGAGCCGAGAGGCGAGGCTTGGCCCGCAACCGCCGGCCCCGAAGCCGGCTCCGAGACGTTGAGCGGGACGCGGGGAGCAGCTCTGCTGGGACTTGGAGAAACGCGAGTACGTTTCGGGGCACCAGGAACGGGAGCGCAGCCTAGACGCGTTCGAGTACGTCGGTGCGGGACGCGCGTGCGCAGCCTGAGGACGGGCTGGGGCCTTGCGCCGGGGTCCCTCCGAGCGGGGGCGGGGCCCCGGGATGCGGCGCCGGGAAAGAGGGTGGCGGGGACAGGGCGTCCTGTGGGGAGAGGGGCAGGCCGGGGAGATGCAAGTTGGAAGAGTGGAGGAGGAACTCCCAGGACAGATGAGGCCTCGGGAGGGCAGGGGGTGCTCATTGCAGGCGCAGCCTTGGTGTGAGGAAGGGGCCCCCAAGCAGATGCAGTCCCAAGAGAAGTGGAGCTCAAGGAAAGATAAAGCCTCGGGGAGAGAATTGCGTGCAAATGCACCCTCCAGGCAAGGAAAGGAGTACCCAGGGGTTGATGTGCCACTGAGGGAGGGGAGGGAGGCGCTTGGGGGGCAGATGTATCTGAGGAGGGATGAGGCTCTGAGGCTCAGGAAGGTTGAGGTCACTGGGCTGTAAGCAGCTGCGATGGCACCCCAAGAGCTGCCCGAAGTCAGAGTAGCTTGTGGCCGCACTGCCCGGCAGATGGGGAGAAGCCGCGACATTCAGTAAGGGCGGCCTCACTCCGGGAGGTGCTCAGCAGGTGCCTGTGGAATGAGTTGTTGAAAGGAGTGAACATTCAGCACTGAGATTCCTAGTGCCCTGCCTCTTACCCCAAACGTCTTTACATAAACCTTTGTGGTGAAACATGCGATAACTTTCCAGTATGGCTGCTCCATGAGCTTCTCTGACTTTGTTAATAGCCCGGCGTGCTGTGGCTCTCCTTGCCTGCGCTGGTGGTTCAGTACTATTTTTGTAGCCTTCTGTGAGCCCTACAGGGCTGCCACCCCTTTATTGTGACGGTTCTTCACTTCTTTTCTAGGGCATCCTCCTGAGCCTGCAAGATGTTGGGATTTTTGAAGCGCCCTATAGTGATGACCACTGACATCAACTTGAACGTTATGGTTCTGACCGGGGTGGGGTTACTAAGCCGACTGTGGCGACTCACCTACCCTCGGGCTGTGGTGTAAGCCAAACAACTCCATTCTTAGGGTGAATCTACAGTTGTGGTTTGTGACATGAAGTGCCTGATTGAACAGTGTAAACAGGAAAATGAAATTCTGGGCTTCTTGGTGATGGATGTTTTTGGCAGTGAGAGGAGAGACTGGTTTTTCCCCAGTAGACCTTTTAGATCTTGCCTTACAGGTCTGTGTCAGGTAAAACTTGGCCCATTAAACGGCTGCAGTAGAGGAAAACCTGGTTAGCAGCCTTAGGAAACCATTTTAAAATAGGAAGGCAGAGGATTGATGGATTGGAAAGCGAGTCTTCATCATTTAGAGCACTCAGCGTGTTTTTGTCATAACGGGAAACGTTTGCTGTTATTATTGAAGGGCTATTTATGAACTGATTAATATATGTGTTCTTTTTTGTTTAACTTTTATCATGGAAAGCATCAAACATATACAAAAGTAAAGAGAATAGTAAAATGACCCTGACACCAATATATTTATTACCCAGCTTCAACAATTATCAGTTCGTAGCCAACCTGCTCCCTGCCATGAATTATTTTGATGCAGATCCTAGACATACTTCATTCATAAATAATTCGGTATATATCTCTCAAAGATAAAGGTTCTTAAAATCAAAAATCTCATAACCATAGTAGCATTATCATGCCTGAGAAATTGACAGCAGTTCCTTGATACCATGATGTCCCAGATTGTCTGAAAATGTTTTATTGCAGTTATTCCTACATTCCTTTCACACTTGCAACTGTGTGGTGACCGTTGGGTCACCAGGTCTGATTCTGAATCATAGCCACAGACATGTATGTGCTCACGGCCCTGGGGGTGGGAGTGGGGAGTGAGCCTCGTGTCCATGAGGTTGGCCAGTGATGCTCACCTAAATCGAAAACTGGGGAGAGAGGTGAGAATCCGTTTGGGGCATACATCTTGAGTGCCAGCTGGGCTTGGTGAATTTTCCACCTTTGTCCCTATGGATGGATGAGGTTGTGTATGTGTCTTAATATTTGGGGATGGGATACAACTGGGGCAAAAGATCTGACCTTTGCTGATCACTCACCTAAAGTTGTTTGGAAGCACATGTACATTTATCCTCACACCTTTTGTCTACAGTTAAAATTTCTGGACTGGGCATGGTGGCTCATGCCTGTAATCTAACACTTTGAGAGGCCAAGGTGGGAGGATTGCTTGAGGCCAGGAGTTCAAGACCAGCCTGGGTAACATAGTGAGACTCTATTGCTATAAAATATAAAAAATTAGCCGGGTGTGATAGTGAGTGCCGTTAGTCCCAGCTACTTGGGAGGCTGAGGGAGGAGGATCACTTGGGTCCAGGAGTTTGAGGCTGCAGTAAGCTATGATCGCACCACTGTACTCCAGCCTGGGCAACAGAGTGAGACCCCATCTCAAAAAAAAAAAGAAAAAAGATTTTTAATTGAATGTAATGTTTTTTTTTTCCAGTTTTGATGAAGTATATTATGGGCAATATATATCTTTTTATATGAAACGAGTCTTCTTTTTGGATGACAGTGGACCACCATTTGGCCACATGCTGCTGGCCCTGGGAGGTAGGATTCATGAGTATGAGAAGTAGCCATTGCCTTTCAGGTCCTCAAATACATTTAAAACTTATCAGTGAATTTCTTAATGGCAGAAACCATGCCTTATTATTTATTTGTTTCCTTATTGCTTGCCATAGTACTCCAGAAATATTTGCTGAATGGGATAGTTACTGATTAATCCTCTGTTTTAGGTTATTTAGGAGGATTTGATGGTAACTTTTTGTGGAACAGAATTGGAGCAGGTAAAAGATAATTTTCATTTTCCTTATTAATGTGCACATATTAGAGTGGAGAGATAGTGGCTTTCATAGGGATTAACAACTGTGGCTTATTGATCTGAGTCCAGGATATAATAAATTATTTGGGTATAAGTGATGGACTTTTGAGAAGTCTGGTAAAAATCTCAGTATTTAGTTGCAGTAATTATTTTTTCCCTAGTTTTTGGTACATGTATCATGTAGCATCTGATTGCAGTTACCTTTTGTACCTGTAAATTTTTTATTTTGCCACAGTGTTTTTGGAAATAAGTGGGATAAATTGGTAATTAAGCAAAACAATAATTTCAGAATTCTTAGTCATCTTTCCTCTGCTTAGTGGGAGCTGGTTCATTGACTATGTAAAGCAAATTTCAAAGCCTTCACCCATGGCTTGCATACTCACTTGCTGATGTGGTCCCATTTTGTAAACTTTTGTTCTAGAGTCTGTGAACCTGACACTCTGAAAACACACCTGCAGTTTACGAAGATGGTGTGTGCACAGTGCTCTCAGCTCTGCTGTGTGGTTGCTTTTCCAGAATACAGTAGCAACGTGCCCGTGTGGTCCTTGCGCCTGCTGCCAGCACTCGCAGGGGCCTTGTCGGTCCCCATGGCCTACCAGATAGTGTCAGAGCTCCACTTTTCTCATTGTGCTGCCATGGGAGCTGCTCTGTTGATGCTCATCGGTAAGACCGGGGCCCCTGCCTCCTCTTGGTGTCAGGCAGGGAAGAACCAAGCCTTTGTATGTTTCATTGTGAGGCCCAGGAGAACTCAGGGGTTTGGTGGGTGTGCTGCACTAGGAAGTACTTCTGGTTCATCCAGATTCGACTCTGCGTCACCTGCTCCCAGGCCGACCCTTGGCTGTGGGGCTGCTGAACTGTGTGATTAGACTCTGATCAGTAGTGGGGGGGCGGGGTGCTGCACAGACAAGGGGCGCGCACACCTCGAGCACCTCCATCTGCAACCAAGCTTGTCACCTAATGAATGATAACTTCCCTCGTTCCATCACCTTCCCAGGCTTCAGCCAATTGAGTACCTATTAACTAATAGGTACTCTTCAGAAAGGATCTTTCAGCTCAGGTTTATGAACAGACGAAATTAAATCAGATGAAAAGTTAGACTAGAAAGTAAAAAAAGATTATTTATTGAGTGACAACCCTATATGAGGCCATGTGCCTATCCAATGCTTTAATATTCATGGCAGCCTTGCGGTGCCGGTATTACTTCCGCAAGTAAGAAAAATACTCAGAAAAGTTAAGTGATTTGCTCAGTTTATACCGTTAGGCGTTGGTGGGTGTGAGCCAGACCTAGGAGTTTGTCGTCATGGCTCTGGAGCGGGTCTCCTTCCAGCCACCCCATTTCTGGACCTCCCACCTTCACATCCTGTGACACTCGGGGGTGTTGCTGTCTGTCTTGGTTCACTGTGCCTTTTCTTGGGCATGTTTTTCATCTTTCTGCATTCGCCCTTGCTCCCTTAAACCTGACATACGTTTCATCTTTGTAACAGAGAATGCTCTGATCACTCAGTCAAGGCTGATGCTTTTGGAATCAGTGTTAATATTTTTTAATCTATTGGCTGTGTTGTCCTTCCTGAAGTTCTCCAACTCCCAAAAACACAGGTATGGAAAATGGGTATTTTTCCTAGTTAATGAGAAAAAAGATTTGGGGTGGTGTGTTGGCCTGAGATGGTCTGGGAACATTTTATTTTGAGGAGTGGGCTGCTAAGTGTCTTTTGGTCACCTCATACTTTTTGGGTTGGCCCTTGGCTCGTGACTTCATAAATGCATCCTCATTTTTCTATAACTTACACTGGCAGCAGAAATTTTCTGAACAAAAGAAAAATTCTGCCAGTACTGATGCTTTGGGAGCTGGGGGTTGTTTTCTTTATCACACCTGGTGCCCGAGACAGCCCCCAACCCAGGACGATTTCTCTAAGAAATGTTTGATTTCTCTGGCCTTCGGGAAACCTCATGTGAACCATTCCTTTTTCCATCTGCTCTGTTTTTCTGTTTTTACTCCAGCCCTTTCTGTCTGAGCTGGTGGTTTTGGCTAACGCTGACTGGGGTCGCTTGTTCCTGTGCAGTGGGGTGAGTTCGAGCCACTGGTGTGGGACGGTGTCCTCTTTCTCTTGTGTTTCGCGTCTTGTTCTAACTTTATTTCAACCCTGTCTCTTCAGCATCAAATACATGGGCGTGTTCACATACTTGCTGGTGCTTGGTGTTGCGGCCGTCCACGCTTGGCACCTGATTGGTGACCGGACCTTGTCCAACGTAGGTGCTGCGTTAGGCTCCCCTGTGTAGGAGGGTGTCACGGGGAGTATCTGGGGGAAAGACCCGAATCCTCAAAGCTTCAGAAGCAGATGGGCCGGGGCAACCTCTGCATAGGAGTTTGTGTTGCTGACTCTTCATGAGTCTGCGAAATCTGGAAATGGACACGCTTTTCCACATAGCAGGAAATGACTCTTCCTTGAATCTTCTGGCAGGTCTGTGTATTCTGCCACTTGCTCGCCAGGGCAGTGGCTCTACTGGTCATCCCAGCCGTCCTGTACGTGCTGTTCTTCTATGTCCACTTGATTCTGCTCTACCGCTCAGGGCCCCACGACCAGATCATGTCCAGTGCCTTCCAGGCCAGCTTGGAGGTAAGAAGTGGGTGCCGCAGCCACCTGGGAAAGAGGACAGTAAACTCAGTCTCCCTATGTAAACATCAGCAAGCGAGCATTAGAGGGAAAACCAAATCAATGAAGAATCCATGCCAGCATTTCTAAACGCATTCTGATGCTGGCAGTATGGAAATCAGTGAAGGAGTCAGCTCTCTGATATTGTCAGTTTGACAGTGCTTGGGAACATTTTAAAGTCAAGTCCTATGAGCCCTGGGCAGTTTTCCAATGCCTCACAGGACAGACTCGGCTCTGACATTCACTCTCACGAACTTGCAGGCAGAGTGGAATGTGTCCTTTGAGCTGGTTGGGACCATAGGCCCTGGCATCAGCAGGCTGCTCTGCTCTTTCTCTTTGAAGAGACATGGCCAAGCTGGAGTGCAGTGGTGCGATCACAGCTCACTGCAGCCTCGAACTCCTGGACCCAAGCGATCCTCCTGCCTCAGCCTCCCGAGTAGCTGGGACTATAGGCTCGCACCGCCATGCCTGGCTAACAGGGTCTTGCTATGCTGCCCGGGCTGGTCTAGAACGCCTGGCCTCCTGAATTGCTAGGATTGCAGGCGTGAGCCACCGCGCCCAGAGGGGACAGATTTCTTAACTACCCCAGTTCCAGTTTACTCATCTCTTAGACACAGTAGTTGTTCTTACCTCACAGGACGCTTGTAAGAACCAGATGAGGACGTGAGTGGAAGGTTAGCCGAGAGCCTGGCCGAGAGGTGCCATTCAGTCAGAAGAAGCTCTGATTATGATCATATGGCGTAATATGACATGATTAGATGATAGACATCATAACTAATTACATAATGAGAATTGCCACTACCCACATGTCACCCAGAGGCAGTGGCCACCGGGAAGGCACATTTAGGTTTGCTTCCCTCCCTCTCTCTCCTGTCTTTCTGCTTTCATCTCAGGGAGGACTAGCTCGGGTCACCCAAGGCCAGCCCCTGGAGGTGGCCTTCGGGTCCCAGGTCACTCTGAGGAGCGTCTCCGGCAAGCCCTTGCCCTGCTGGCTTCATTCCCACCAGAGCACCTACCCCATGATGTAAGGAAAGTGACTCTTTTAATTTGAAGATATTTTTTCATAATTTTGTTTATCTTAGCAACTTGTATTTTCTATAAGGAAGTTTGCAGGACGGAGGGACATTGAGCTCTCCGACACTGATTGTCAGTGAGCTTCGTGATTTCTGTGTGGAGCAGCTCGGGGGACCGGCGTGCGGCGGGCCGGGTGCGTGCCATTGGCGCCGGCGCTGCGGCTCTGCCTCGTTCAGCACTGTCTGTCTCTCGTCTTTTGGCCCCCGTTAGGTTTAGGGTCCTTGTCTGTTGTCTCTTCGTTTTCCCTGAAACACCTCGCTGGGTGGCATCTGTTGAAATCTCTTCCCTTTGTGGAAGCCTTGAGAGGAAGGCCTGCGCCTGACCGCTGGCCCACGTCCAGGTACATCCTTGTTGGCTTCACAGATACGAGAACGGCCGGGGCAGCTCCCACCAGCAGCAGGTGACCTGTTACCCCTTCAAAGACGTCAATAACTGGTGGATCGTAAAGGATCCTGGGAGGTGAGTACGGGTCCTAGAGCCCACCTCTGGGCCTGGCGAGACGCGGTCCTGAGGCTCAGTCCTGCGCCCTCTTGTCTGTCCGCGCTGCTCCGTCAGCGACCCCTCACCTTCCCCTCTGAGGGTCGGTGCAGGCGCCCGGGCCCCCTCCTGTGAGCCTCTCCCGCCACACCTCCCCCCCCTTCAAACACAAGGACCCCTCCTCGCTCTGCTCAGAAATGGTGTCGTCTTGCTGAGGTCTCAAAAGTCAGGTCCCGTCTCCGTGTCCCCAGCAGTTTCCTTCCTCTCCTGCCCTCCTGACTCGAGCAGCACAGCCCCTGAGTGCAGGGTGGCGGGTCCTCTCGGCCCACACCCTGTCCTGAGCTTCCGTTGCCCCTGGCAGCCCCTGCCCCAGCCCCTCTGGCCACCCTGCTCACGGCACGACCTGCCAACACGCGTCTCTAGAGCAGGGCAGCTCCTCCGTCCGGCTGGTCCTTCTGTGAAAACGCGGAGCCGGCTCCTGGGAAGGCGTCCTCCGCCCTGCCTGGCAGCGCCACTCTTCCTCCTCTGTCGGGCCGCTGGCCGTCTCGTGGCCGTCAGACACCTGCTGACTGTGGGTGGTTCGTTCACTGGCTCAGTGTCTTGTCCGTCCCACTCACCGCAGGGACGTGAGGGCAGCAGGCACCAGCCTGGCGTCTGGGACGTGATGGGCTCTCCATGCTCTTCCCTGGAAAGAATATGGAACAAGAGTCTGTTGGAAGATTTCTTGGCGCACACGGCGTATTTATCACTTTAGCATTCGTAGACAGCATAGAGTGACCTGAATGTGCTAATGACAAACTGAATTACGTTTGGAAAGGGACCTTAGGTTTAAGAAAAGAGTTTAATCAAGTGCACATGCGTGGCTTTGTAGGAATTCGCCTCATGCCAGCCACAGTGGGCTGGGGGCCGTCTGCCGTGAGCGTCTGGAGCGTGTGCCCTCCTAGCACGGCTGTCAGCTTGAGGGCGCTGGGCACGGTGCCACCGACAGCCCCGTTTCTCCCCAGGCACCAGCTGGTGGTGAGCAGCCCCCTGAGACCCGTGCGTCACGGAGACATCGTGCAGCTGGTCCACGGCATGACCACCCGCTTCCTCAACACGTGAGCACCGCGTCCTCCCTCACCGCTGTGGCTTTCCTCCGTGGCCCTGCTCGGAGCGGAGCGTGCGCTCTGCCGCCCCGTCTTGGGGTGTGCGGCTGTCAGATGTGGGGAGGGACCTCAGGGCTGGCGGCTGAGGGGAGGGGCCTGCAGGGAGTGGAGCTTTAGTCGGGGTCAGACAGAGCCCAGCACAGTCCACAAGAGACTTCAGTGCTCAGGGAGACCGTCAATGACAGGCTGGGCAGCAGGGGAATGTTACGAGTCTAAAAGATAAATGAGTTCAGCAAGGACTGAAGTTTGGGCATAAGTGGAGCGGCGGAGGCCTCCTCCCTGTGGGTTCTCATTTGGGCCTGGCCTGACGTCCTCTTCCCTCGCTGGCCTCTCCCGCGGGCCCTCCCACTTTGTCCCTTGCCTCTCGCTCTCTCACGGGCTTGGTCCCAGGCCCCCTCTCCTCCCCTGCACCAGTGTCTTGCCTCACACTCCCGGACACCCAGGTCCCCTAGGGGCCTGCGCTCCCCGTAGCTCCGTGTTCACACGCCCCCGCTGGGGCCGGTTCTCCTGGGAAGGGCCCTGAGGCTCAGGCGTCACCCTTGATTCTTCTCTTCTTCCATCCCTTGTTTACACCACCAGGAAATACGTCCTCTGAATCATCAGAACTGACCCCACATAGGCCTGCGTCCCGACCTCCTGCCTCCCCCTTGCTCCCCACAGCCCGCTCGTGTGGCTTCTCTGCTGAGAGCCCTCGGTGGCTCCCGGCACGCTCAGCTCTCCCCCTGCCGAGGCCCCTGGCAGCCTCTGGCACACTTGACCCTGTCTCCCACGCCTCCCCCAGCCTCAGATGACTGGCGTGGCCCCCTCGGGCCCACACTTGCTCCTCTGCTGGGCTTTGCTTGGGCTCAGCTCCCCCAGGGCCCACTCTGTGCAATATCGGCTACAGTGTCACCTCATTGAAAGTGTTTGCTGGGTGTTGTCCCCAAGCCTGTTCTAATCCGTGGCCCTCCCACAGCCTGTATGCTGGTGTCTGCCAGCGCAGATGGCCATCTTCCCGGTGCTGCGAGGGCTTTGTCTCTTTGTTCGCAGCTGGTGGCCGGCTCCTAGATGGTGCCAGACGCACGGCTTGGGGACGATGATCACTGAGCAATCGCAGGAGGAGGAAGTGGGTGTTTCTGAGCAGTGACGTTGCTGTCACGGGCCAACCTTTCCTTCCCACCTGGTGTTGCTTGGTCCCCAGGCAGCATCTGAGTCCTGGAGTCGGAGGCAGTGCCACACCAGGGTGCTGTGGCAGCGGTCCCGTTCTCTGAGGTTGGGTTCACTTGTCCGGCACTGGGTGGTGCTGCCCATGGTTGTCAGACACCTGGTGCAGCAGCGTGCGCTTCCCCCGGCAATGGGACCTGCAGATGCTCCTGCCTGTCGGGGTTTCCTATGGCCGGGCCCTCAGTGCTGCACCCGCACATGGTGGGGACTGATGGGACCAGGGTGTCCTCTAAGGCTGAGCTGGCTTTGTTTCTGAAAAGTGGCTTTTCTCCCTTTAATGAAACAGTACCTGCCTCTCAGAGGCGCTCGAGGAATTCCTTCCGAAAGCTTTGCATTGGTTTTCCAGGCATGATGTCGCAGCCCCCCTGACCCCCCACTCCCAGGAGGTCTCCTGCTACATTGACTACAACATCTCCATGCCGGCCCAGAACCTCTGGCGAGTGGTGAGTCTCACTGTGGCCAGGGCAGGTCACAGCTGTCGGTGATGCTGCTTCCAGCACAGACATCCCGGCCTGCCATTAGAGTGGTTCTGATTCAGAGTAAAATCGTGTAAGTTTATCCCAGCAGTTTGGGAGGCTGAGGTGGAAGGATCACTTGAGGCCAGGAGTTTGACACCAGCCTGGGCAACATAGCAAGACCCTATCTCTACAAAAAACAGTAAAAAAAAAATTAGTCAGGGGTTGTGGCACCTGCCTATAGTCCCAGGTCCTTGGGAGGGCCTGGGATCACACCACAGCACTCCAGCCTGGGTGACAGAGTGATCCTTTGTCTCTGAAGAAAAGAAATAGATGTTTTCACAGAAACAGACATTTCCTCCTCTGTGGAACTGGAAATCTGAGTGGTTTTGTGTGTCAGGCCTGAGTTTTCTAAGAGATTTTAGGTGCTTTGTGTTTGCTCCGTGTTGGGCTCTGTGGGCTCACATGGCTCTGCTGAGTGAAGGTTCTCCCCCGCTGCGTGGCCCCAGGACAGGTCCTGAGCACAGGACATCACGAGTCCCACGGCCCAGGACACGCGCCTCATGGCCAGCCCCGGGCTGGGTGTTAACAGGTTCCCTGTTCTAGGGATTTCCTCGGGGAGAGGCTGGGCCATCAGTGTGGGGGACGGTCCCAAGGTGGCTGGGCCTGTGGTTGCCTTTCCTCCGAGTGGCCGGGGGGACATGCTTCCCTTACAGAGCTGGGTCTGCTGGGAAAGTTTCCGTAAAGAAAATGTCCCATTATTGGGCCATTTCTCTGTGGCTCTAACGAGGTGAGTGCCAAGTGCAGCTGCTGCCCGTGATCACGCTGGGCCGTTTCACGTGAGGTCATGCTCCCCATCCCACGTCGGAGTGGTTGCAGCAACACCCGCCAACACCAGCCCACCCGCGTGTTGGTTCTCCACGGTGTGTGTGGCACGAGCCCGCCGGCCCATCCTCCCGGCAAAGCCAGGTGTCCGCTGACTCCCCGTCTCCATGCAGAGCCAGCGCCTCTGCCGCTTGGCCTGCTCAGTGCGCCGCGTGTTTGTTTTCGTGTCTCCGTCTTCTCCGTGGGCCTGCCTTGACGTGAGCTCTCCCAAGGGAAGTGCTGCGGAGTCTCACCCTCTCTGCCTGGCTTCCCTTTCTGACATCTTGCTGCCCACGGCTCCGCTGCTAATCCCTCCTCTCTTCCCCTGCTTCCTCCTCCGTCCCTTCCGATGGCACCTCCGGCACCAGGCGCCCACGTTTCAAGTCACTGATGTCCGCAGAACGAAGACGGAGGAGCCTGCGTCAGCAGTCAGCACCCAGCCCGCCGAGAGGACCTGGACAGGCTCCTGGGTTCCTGGCTCCCGCTCCACTTCCTGGGCGCCCTGGTTCTCGTCAATAAAATGGGAAAAGCAGTAGCCACGTGACCTCCCTGGGCCACATGAGGCCCGGCGTGTTCGGATGTGACAATGCAGAGTGCTCTTCAGAGCTACTTGTCTCTCTTGTCACCCAGGACGAGGGATCCCCCCATGGTGTGTCTTTAGGGATAGTGTCTCTCACCTTTGTTTGAGCCGCCTTGGATTCCTGCCGGAGCGGCCTGAGGAAGGCGCACTCGCTGGCCGGGGCGCTGCCTTCTCAGCACGCAGGCGTCGCAGGCTCGGAGAACGCTGGCTCTTCACTCGCCTGTCAGGACACTTCTCCCGTGCGGCCGTTGCAAGGGACTTGCTTTCCCGCCGGCCCTCGGACCTGCACGCCTGGGCATCAGGAAGAACATCCGGGACAAGCCCCCCGCCACCCCCTGGCAGCACCCTCGCTGTGGGCTTGTCCCCTTATCTTAGACCGAAATTAATGTTATCGTTTGGGGACTGGTCTTTATTTTTACATTCAAGGAAATTTAGGAAGGAAGGAAATCATTGATAAGGTCTGTTTTTGCAGGAAATTGTAAACAGAGAATCGGACACAGACGTCTGGAAGACCATCCTGTCAGAGGTGCGCTTTGTGCACGTGAACACGTCCACCGTCCTGAAGGTAAGGGCACCGCTCGTGGCTGGGCCGTTGTGAGCTGCACACCCCAGTCTGCCCGGTGAACTCTCCGGCTGCGCCGGCTCCCGCCGGGCAGACCCTGGCTAAGGCCCCGCTGTGTGTATTTGCGCTGGGGGAGGAGGTTGCTGTACCTTCTCAGGACGGAACCCTAATGTGACGCTCCTGCAGGGGACATCTGCTGCCCCGTGCCCAGTGTGGCTTCCGCTCCCAGCGGGAGCCAGAGCGGGGCCCAGCTCTCCCATCGTGCCCTTTTCTCTCCCGCACTTTCCACAGCTGAGCGGGGCACACCTCCCTGACTGGGGGTTCCGGCAGCTGGAGGTCGTTGGGGAGAAACTGCCCCGAAGCTACCATGGGAGCACGGCGTGGAATGTGGAGGAGCACCGCTACGGCAAGAGTGAGTGGCCGCGCTGCTTCAGAAAACTCGCTTCCAGTCGCTCGGCAGTTCACTAAGACGCCAAAACAGGGTTCTCGTTTAGGTGGGATCTGAGCGCATTGTCCGTGCTTGGTGACAAATAATGTCCCTCCCTCGCTTACCTGCAGCCATAGCAACCCAGGATACTTCCTCTGAGGTATTACTGGAAGGCGACCAATTCATCCCAGCACACACTAAGCCTCCAGAGGGGGGATGGCCTAATCTGAGCTTTGGGGGCAGCACTGGGCACTGGGAAGGATGCGGTGTGGTGTGGACTGCTGGGACCGCAGGGAGGGCAGCTTTGTGCCAGCTGGCAGCTCCTGTTCTGAGCTCCCTGACGTTCAGCTCCTGTCTTCTGTGCTCCGTGTGCTGCCAGGCCAGGAACAGAAGGAGAGGGAACTGGAGCTGCACTCCCCGACTCAGGTCGACATCAGCAGGAACCTCAGCTTCATGGCCAGATTCTCAGAACTGCAGGTGACGCACGGCCAGAGGGAAGCCCAGCTTTGCTCAGCGGAGGCTGGCACCTTACCAGGGAAAGCGCTGCTGTCTGCACAGTTCCTCCCCGAGTCAGGCTTTGAAACTGGAGCCCCAGGCTCACCAGCACAGAGTGTCTTCTCTCTCCAGCATAAGTGACTCTATGACACTGCTGGCCTTTTCCTAGTGGCTCTGCAGTAGGGAGAAGTCAGAGACAGGGAGCTTCCGCATCAGTGGGACATTGCAGCACGGCCGGGTGTCTTCAGGCCCCGGTCATGTTGAAATGGGCCATGTTCAACATCACAGTTCGAGAGAAGTCAGAATCAGAAACTCGGAGAGCCCTGAATCTGACAGTGGCCTTAGAGAGCACTGAGCCCAATCATTTAGTCTACAGAGGAGGTGACTGGAGCCCATGGGGTGGGACGACTCTCCCAGGCCACAGCTGGGGTTAGAAATCAGATTCTCATTGTGCTGCTTCTGTTGCATGGTCCACATGAACTTGAGGTTGGACCATTCATAGGTGAGGGGCAGTAGTTCATTCCAACTCCTCTGACAAAATCCACGTGGGACTGGAGGCGTCTGACTGTCCTCTCTTTGTTCCAGTGGAAGATGCTGACGCTGAGGAGTGATGACTCAGAGCACAAGTACAGCTCCACCCCGCTGGAGTGGGTCACCCTGGACACCAACATCGCCTACTGGCTGCACCCCCGGACCAGTGTGAGTGGGCGGCTCTCCCGGCAGCCATAGGTTTGTCTCATTCCGCGGGAATCCCTTCTGCCAGGAAGAGCGGCCATTGCACCCCACGCGGAGTCCTAGGTTCCGCCAAAGCCTTCCTAATGAAGGCCTGTGGCTGGCTTTTCTCTGACGCTTTGGCCGCACGGAGCCAGTGCTCCCTCAGATGCCAGGGAGTAAGTCCTGCGTTTCTGCTGAAGGAATTCAGGCTTTATTGCTTTGATTGGAGCGCAGTGTTCCCCTTTTCCTGGCAAAAGTGGTTTTTATTTTACTTTTTAGAGATGGAGGTCTCACTGTGTTGCTCAGGGTGGTCTTGAACTCCTGACCTCAAGTGATCCTCCTGCCTCAGCCTCCCAAAGTGCTAGGATTACCGGGGTGAGCCACTGCACCCAGTCAAAAGTGATTTATTTTAAAAACATTCCTGTTTTATCTTCTGCGCAGCACGTAGCGGCTGAGCCTACCAGTGCTTGTGTGTGTATCATCTCTCTTCGTGCAGTGGAATAAAAGCGTCATTAGGGCTGGCACGGGGACCTTGCTCAGCAAATAGTCAGTGAGCGAGTGAATGCCAAAGTGCCCCCATCTCCTCCTCCCCGAAGTGGGTAGGGAGAGCCACCCCGTCAAACGCAAGTGCTTAGTGCAACCCAGGAGTGTGTCCTAGGCTCCCAGTGCAGACGTTGTTATCCCACCGCAGATGACTCTGTCATTACAAAGTGAATCCCACCCCCTGGTTTTCAGTTTCCATTTACAAATTCAGAGTGTCAGCACTTTTCTAGAAAGGTCTCATCAGGAACGGCCATGTCCACAGACGTGCGCACTAGTAGTACGGTCGAGGGGATGCCAGGATGTGCCTGGCGTCTTTAACTCTTTGCTGACGCAGAGTGTGCATGTGAACTTGGGCAGCGCAGTCACCGTCCCTGCCTGGGCAGAGGGCAGGCGGCCAACAGCCTGTCCCCGCGCTTGCAGGCACAGATCCACCTGCTTGGGAATGTCGTGATCTGGGCTTCGGGCAGCCTTGCCACAGCCGCCTACACCCTGCTCTTCTTGTGGTACCTGCTCCGACGGCGAAGACACGTCTGTGACCTCCCCGAGGGTGAGTGCAGCCCACACAGGGCTCGCCTTTATGTCTCTTCCTTCTCGTGCTGATGGTGGTTCACTGTGCTCAGGTGACAGCCAGCCTACCAGGACCCTACGCCAAAAGGGCCCCTCTTTGATCCCGTATTGGGGGAACTTCAACAATCTTTGTCTCCCCAGAGACAAAATGTTGCAGTTAAGTTCTCTGTGGCGCTGGAAGCTTCTCCGGCACAGTGTGGCGTGTCGGGCAGGAATGGCTCTCTAACCTCACCGCATGCTACTGCATGCATCGGAAAGGGCAAGATGGAACAGGGCAGCAAGCACCTAACAGAAACCCACTTACCACCATCTTGCAACAGAACAGACAAAACCAGGCCAAGTGTGGGGTGGCTCACGCCCGTAATCCCAGCACTTTGGGAGGCTGAGGTGGGAGGATCACTTGAGGCCAGGAGTTTTGAGACCAGCCTGGGCAACACAGTGAGACTCTGTCTCCACAAAAAATTTAAAAATTAGCTGGGGATGGTGGTGTGGCCTGTAGTCCCAGCTACTCAGCAGGCTGAGGCGGGAAGATTTCTTGAGCCCAGGAGTTCAAGGTTACGGTGAACTATGATCACCCTACTGTGCTGTTAGCCTGGGTGGCTTAGTGAGACCTTGTCTCAGGAAAGAAAGAAAAGGAAAAACTATCCAGTGCAGAGCAGGTTTCCCGGCTCTGCTGGGCTGGGGGACAAACACGGCCCCTCCACAGCCCCCGGTCTCAGCCCCAACTCGCACTTCCCAGACGAGACCAGATGGGCCCAGGTGGGCTGGCACCTGCCAGCAGGGAGTCCCACGCTCACACAGACCGGCTCGTGTTTGCAGGGAAGGGGACTGTTAGGACCTGGAGAGGCTGCTGAAGGTGTTGAGACGCAGTTTGTTCTTCCTTCACAGCCAGTGGGGAGGGCTGGGGGGAGAGTAAGAGAAATTGAGAACTGAGGCCGTGTGTGTAACTTCAAGATGAGAAGGTTGGTGTGCAGGCCAGATGGAGCCCATTGGTGCCGTCTGAGACACGCCCTCTCCCACAGACGCCTGGCAGCGCTGGGTGCTGGCTGGGGCTGTGTGTGCCGGCGGCTGGGCAGTGAACTACCTCCCGTTCTTCCTGATGGAGAAGACACTCTTCCTCTACCACTACCTGCCTGCGCTCACCTTCCAGATCCTCCTGCTCCCTGTGGTCCTGCAGCACATAAACGACCACCTGTGCAGGTACGGGCGCTTTGCAGACAGCCGCTGCTCATTCAGGCAGCAACTCTGTGCTGTGCAGAACCCCTCAACCCCAGGCAAAGCCCCGAGCAGCATCCAGGGGTCACGACCACCGATTTCAGCATAGCTCGGACTGGGCTATGTGTCCAGAAAGGCTCGAACAAGGCACTGCGAGATCCAGCGATGGGAGCGGTTGAGAGGATGGGAAGGGGGAGGGGACACAGGTGGCTGGGATTGAAGGCAAGGACCAGAGAGCCTCAGGTGTGCTCACCACAGCAGCTGGGTGATGGCTGATCGTGTGGTGCGTGGTAGAGAGAACCTGAGAGCTCAAGCGAGGGCCATGAGGTAGTGACAGCAGGCTTGGGGCCCCTCTGGCATCCACATTGATGGCCCAGAAGCAGTGGCAGTTCTAGAGGTCCTGTGAGGAGGGTCACTCTTGGCACATCCAGACAGGAGAGGGTCACAGGTGGCAGGAGAACAGAAATGCAAAGGACAGGTCTAGAAACCTACAGGCAGAACCCACATGCCTTGAGAGGTGACCACGTGGACAGCAGATGCCGAGAAGGCGCCAGGCAGGGAAACCACGAGGGAGCCGGCTGTCTTCACCCTGCTGCCACCCGCAGGTCCCAGCTCCAGAGGAACCTCCTCAGCGCCCTGGTCGTGGCCTGGTGCTCCTCTGCATGTCTTGTGTCCAACGCGCTGCGCCCCCTGACTTATGGGGACAAGGAGCTCTCGCCAGACGAACTCAAGGCCCTTCGCTGGAAAGACAGCTGGGACATCTTGATCCGAAAAAACTAGAATAAGAACCCGTGAAGAACGCCTGCGCTGGGGCAGGACAAGACAGAAGGCCTTTGTCAGTCTGTTTAACCAGCAGAGTGGCCCTGCTAGTGGGGACTGGCCTTTGCCAACAGCCACAGGTTTGGTGTTTGGTTTGATGGCCCCGATCCTTCCTACAAACACCCCCGAGCCCGAGGGGGCCCAGCCCTGCCTCCAGCAGCTGCGCAGAAGTCACCAGCTGATACGGTGTCAGATAAGCCGCCTTCCTTGCGGCTTCTGCAGGTGCTGTGACCCTCGCTGCTGTGTGAACAGTGCCCTCCGTGGGATCCTGCTGAGACGGTACGAGCGGCACCTCCAACAGTCAAGGTCTGTCATCCACACATTGCCTTGTCCTGAATCTGTCTCTTCTTACGTAATTAAAGAAAGGACACGTTGGCATTTGCATTCGGTGTTATTTATTCATTCCCCTCTGAAAGGGCCCAAGCTTGACAAAACCGTCACAGCTCGGACACTCACCTCGTGTCTGCATCACTACGGCGAGTTACATGGGATGGAAAGAAGCCCAGAGCTGCCTGTGCAGTCTGGCTTGTGACAATGGCAAGGGACACTTCACAGAAACAGCCATCATGTGGGAGGGAAGACAAACTTGGACAGAGACACAGATCATTTGTGAGGCCGTGAGCTCAGGACTGGCATAAGGGACAATGGCCGGCCTCGGGCAGCCACACTCACTGGAACCTCTACCGTCCAGCACGTGTGCTGGCTGGACGCACTGTGCCCTGGATGTGGCCCTGAGCTGCACTGGGGACAGCCCGTCCACAGACAGCACCTTGGGCTCGGGCTCCTGGTGCTGGGTCGGGGGGCCCGGCCCCGGGCAGGACTGTGGCAGATGACACGTGTCCCAGTCGGGACAGACCTGACCGCCGCTGCCCTGCCCACTGCACAGGCGCCCACAGCCTGGACCGCAAGAGCCCCGTGTGCTGTGTGTGATACCGGCTGCTCCCCAAGGCTCCTGCCACTCCTCTGCCTTTGACACGCAGGGGAGGAGGAGGGAGCCATCTCGTTGTGGCTCCTCTCATTGGTGTTTCCCGCTCCTGACTGCAACCATGGAACTAGGCTCATAGGTCACAGCCAGCCTTGTTCTATGATATAGAATAAAACAGAAATCACTGAAATGTATAATGTGAAAGAGGAACATATTCTCTCATAAAACATGTTACTTATACATGTGAGTGAACCACGTCAGACTGGAAAACGTCTCTGGGTTCCCTGTCAAAAACACCAGGCCAGCATGGTGTCCTGGTTGTTTCCTCAGTTTCCCCAACTATACATGACTTGCACTCCTTGCAGAAGCAAGCAGGCTTAGGCTTGCTACGTGTTCTGTGGCATTTCTCAGTGACCTGGAGAGATTTTTAAACCTCCCCAAGCCTGAGGAAGCAGGTGAAGGACTCAGGAATGCCCTGTCACTGTCCTGTCAAATTGAGTTTGAATGACACATCCAGGCTCCCACTCGCCTGGATCCTAACGCCACCCTGGGACACGGAGAGGAAGCAGTGGGTGCGTTCCCAGGGCAGGTGGGCACCTCCAGGCCCAGGCCCTGCATGCACGTGCCTGTCGGGAGACCCTCAGTGGGGTCTGCTGCTGGATTCCAGGTGTGACCGTTTGCCGGAAGTCAGCACCCCGGGGTGGTCTCCTGGCTCAGAAAAGGTCCTCTTGTAGTTTCGCCCATTGGACCCTCCGCGGTGCCATTTGCAAATGTCGCCATTCAGGATGTCCTGGATGTGCTGCACAATCAGGTTGATGGCAACTGCGGCGAAAGACAAGCAGTGGGTCAGCCGCATCCATCCTCGGCACGACGTGATGCTGGCACAAGGCCCGCTGCCGCACGCTGAGTGCCCCACTCCCAGCAGCAGCAAACAGCCACAAGTGACAGCCCTACTGCCACACGCTGAAGCACAGGTCTTCGCGCGTGGGCACCTGCCCGGTGTCATGTCTCAGCAGAAAAACGCACGTCAGGACACAAGCACGGTAAGACTTACTGATGCGGCCTCTGCTAAGGCCTGGTTAAAGCCTGGTTAAAATTCTTTCTGCTAACAAGTGACAATCCCTGTCAAACAGTTTTAAATAATTTTTAAAGCATGTTTTAAACCTGTGCCACAGATAGGCACATGCATTGGGAAGGCCCAGTAGCTGCAAAAGGGTGTCACAGCCCCTGCTTCGTGGCTCTGGGAGGGGGACAGGAGCCAGGCAGCCCGTCGGGCCAGGTTCTTACCCATGTTGTCAACCCCACGAGGGATGATCACGTCTGCATACTTCTTTGTCTGCAAGGCACAAAGGAGGTTTTTGTGAGGATTTTTCCATCAAAGGTGATTTCAGGTGCTCAGAACTAGCGACAGCAGGAGGGGCAGCCCTGGGGTGCTCAGAGATGTCGGTGTCATTGGCAGATGGGGAGCAGGGGCTCAGCTCTCCACCCCGTGTGAGAGACAGCAGCCCAGGTGGCGAGGCAGAAGGTGACGTTGAGACAGATGAAAGAAACTGCCACTGCTGGTGTCTCTGAATCACTTATTGTTCTAGTTCTTTTCCATGAACACCATGGCAGGGAACAGTTGTCTGTGCTAACAAGTTAATTCACTGGGCCAAGCCAAGGGTGGCACCTTCCACAATGCAGGACATTGTTCCTCTGGGATTACACAGAAACCTGGGAGGAACAGGTAGGGTAGTGCAGGACACAGCTGTGCGTAACCCACTGTTCACACCGGTGCTCTGGATGCAGACAGCCCCTGCCTGACATCCTTCATCCACGTTTGTTCTAATTACCTGCATTGGTATCCGCCTGTTCCCTGTCAGACGCTGTGTGGAGTGAGGGCAGGCCCAAACAGGCAATGCTGGGCCACTGGGGAGGGACCCAACCGGCAGGTGGGAGACCCTGGGAGGAGGGTGCTGTGAGGGGACACACCTGAACCAGGCAAAGCTGGGGCAGGTGGGGGGCAGGGCATGGTCCGGGCTGAGGGACAGACCTGCCAACTGTGTGGTGCTGCTGGCATG
Source organism: Lemur catta (assembly GCF_020740605.2). NCBI lineage: Eukaryota > Metazoa > Chordata > Mammalia > Primates > Lemuridae > Lemur > Lemur catta. The sequence goes on along the minus strand of NC_059137.1, from coordinate 4,930,474 downwards.
TGGATTTGGGCCAAGGAGGATGGTCACAAGAGTTGAGCCGCAGAGGCAGGCAGGGCCCAAGTCCTAGGGACAGCTGTGTCTGCAGGCAGTGTGGCCCACCCAGGGAAGCACGAGTGCGAGGGCTGTGGCCCTGGGTTAGGGGGCGGGAAGAGAGGGAGCCCAGAGGCAGCAGAAGCCCAGGAATGGGTGGGTAAGGGTCGTTAGCAGGGCGGGAAATGGATATAGTCAGGACTTTTGTTTTTAAGCCTCCTGGGTCAGAGACCATAGACAGGAAATACTTAAGAGATTGGGTTCATAGGACCGTACAAGTGGCTAAACGTGAGGGAGAAGGAGACCCCGGAGTGACTCTGGGGCTCGGCACAGGACAGGACAGGTGATGGCACTTCCTCTACTTGAGTCTCCTGGTCAGATTTGGTGTCCAAAGTTTTACCGCAAACCACCTACTTTGCCAAATGTCTTTCTCTGAGTAACAGAGAGACTATGACAGCTAATTTACTTTTCAAATTATTTTCCAGAAATTTCAGAGAACATGAATGTTAACATGTTTCTTTAAATAGCAGCAGATAGAACTTATTTGTCTAAGGCAGGAATCCGGGTTCTGGTTCCTTTGTGCTGTATTCTTACCTTTAAGAGGCAAAAGACTCTTAAATTTCTCTTTAAAACACTCCAATCTGAGTAGAGCCACGGTCCCATCAAGTAAGTACGAGAAGGAGGAAAAGACAGGCAGCTGCCCGACCGGGAATTCCTTCTCTACAAGCTGGTGGGCCTCAGAGCGCCAGCCCAGAGCAGCCTGGGGGACACATGCCCTGCAGGAACAGCTACAAAACGCCCACGGTGGGCCAGATCCTGGTAGGAAATCGAACAGGCCAAAGTCCCTGTCCTCATGGGGTTTACCACTCAAAGGCGGGAAAACATAAAACACACAGCACACGTCAGGTAAGAACCCCCTGGGGAAACAGAGGCAGAGCAGCTGGGGAGGGCGCTGGCAGGAGTGCCAGCAGTGGCGGTGCAGGTGCCGTGTGGGCAAAGGGCTGATGCAGGCCGGAAAAGAGCCAGCGTGGCCCGAGGGGAGATGAGGGGCTTTTTAAGGTGGAGGAGCAAGTGCAGAGAATGTGTTTAGAGCTGAGAGCCATTCCCTGGGTACTTGGCTGTATCATAAGCTCAGTTCTTCATTTTTAATCAGATCACTTTCATCCAAATTTCAGCTCTGTCACAGAACTGGAGACCCTGTGTCCTTCTGAACAGGGAGAAACAGGACTTTCAAGTAAGCGCAGGGTGGGTACCGGCAGGCAGAACTCCTCGAAGGCGGGCTTGACGAAGGTGGTGTACTGGGTCAGGATCTGCTCCAGCTCCCTCCCTCGGTGAACGTCGCGGAGAACTGCAGCGACAAGAGCAGGGCCTCAGGACTTGCAGCCACCCCCACCGCCGCCCTCACCGCCTTACCTCTGCGAGACAGCCTGACGTCAGAGTCTGTGTCCACAAAGAGGCGCAGGTGGAACATGTCCCGGATCTCCTGGCTGTAGAACACCAAGATGCCCTCAAACAGAACCACGTCCGCAGGGTAGACCACCGTGGTCTCCGGTAACCTGTGAGGGGGAGATGAGGAAATGGGCCTTGCTGGCGACACAGGCTCTCTGGAGCCACACAGGCAGCTTCAGTCGCGTCTCGGGGACACTGACTCTGTGGAGGGGGCAGATGGCCACAGAAACCAACTGGGGCAGGGCCTGCTACCGAAAAGTCTGTGTAAGCCCAGAGGGGACACCCTGCCCAGCCCCTCTCTTTGACCCTCCCAGGAACCACCTGCTTACCTAGAGTGGGTCACAAAATCATAGGTTGGGACTTCAACAGTTTTGCCCTCCACGATGTTTTTCAGAGTCCTGTGCATCAAATCATTATCAAAAGCATCTGTAGGGATGTAGCACAAACCAAGGTAAGCCGGCTGCCCTTGTGCAGCGGGCAGGAGGAAACGCCCCCTGCCTCAGGCTCAGCACAGCTGGGTGCTAGGGACACCAAGGACCTAGAACATTAGACTAGGAGCTGCCCCTGCAGTTTGTGTTTGGTAGCAACAGGGCCCGCGCAGTCCTGCAAACCACAAGATGAACCTGTCCTTGCTGCCCTCAGGCAGTGCCACTGCCCAAGCTCTGTCCCACCAGGAAGCTGGAACACAGATTTCTGATTGGCTGTCACTGGGAAGTGGGTAGGTTGGGCCTCTGCTTCTCTCTTTTCTGGAAATAACCACAGTTAGACTGCCACTTTGCAGGCCTTCTTCCCACATGTCCCTGAGAAAGCGCTGAAAATGACAGCCAACCAGAGTGGAATCTTCTAGTAGTGGCAGGTATCTCCTTGCCCCACCTTCCTCTGTTTACCTGGCCCTTGACCAGTCCAGGAAACAGACCTGGGGGCCACCAGCTCTAGTTTCCCACTGCTTCCCGCACCAGCCTCTCTGAGGACTCTGCCTGGAGGCTGGGGGTGGTGGGGGGTGGGTGAGAGGCCCCAGTGCAACAAAGGGGGAGGGAAGGTGAGTGGGTTTCCCCATGACCACCGTGGTGGCAGTGCAGTGGTCCTCACAGCTCCTCTGTGCCACAGGCTTCCTGACTGGCTCCAGCCAAGCTGCTGTGGGGGCACCCAGGGCCCAGAGCGCTCAGCACAGTCCTCCTGATGTAACTGTGCAGTCCCCTCCACGGCAGGCTGCACAGGGAATTTCACGGAGATCCACCTCTGGGCGCAGGCCTTCCCCAAACCTTCCCACTGTTGGGCACCTGACCTACCTGGGTGGTCAAAATTGTACTGTCCCTTCAAGGCCTTAGCCTTCTGTTCTGCTGTCAGGACCTTATAGAACCTGTCCTGGCTCAGGATGACCAACTTGCGCTGCCGGTGGTCCACCTCATTCTGTCCCAGCAGCTCCATGATCTTCTCACACACAGTTGACTGGGGGGTACAAAACCAGAAGTCCCTGCCTGGAAACTCATCCAGGCCTTTCCTGGGCGTTTCTGCTAGGAGCTGGCTTCTGGAGACACTGACCCATCACCCCTAGGGGGCTGGTCTCAGCGGGAGGGGGGTGGGGCCCGTGATGGGGGCCAGCACGGAGTGGGGGTCCCCAGGGGCCAGGCCAGTGGGGAGGCTTGGGGAGAGCCCGAGGGCAAGCGCCCCTACCCCCTGCGGGCCCCTCGGTCGGCCCCTGGCCCACTGCTGCCTGCAGCCCCTTCGCCCCTCCCCTGCCTGCGCCTGCAAGGGGGCGCCGCGGCTGGGGGCTGGGGTCTCCTCTCCGGTCGGGCCGCGCGGAGGCACCGGTCAGAGGCGAGGCGCCCGGCTAGCCGGCCCTTACCTTCCCGCTAGCAGTGCCGCCGCTCACCCCGATCAGGAAGGGCCGCTGGTGGGGACGGTCGGCCTCCGGCGCGGCGCCCTCACAGTGGCCGCCTCCAGCCGAAGCCATCGCGCCCTCCGCCACCCCGCATCGGGTCCTCGCTCCCGCCCCTTCCCCACAGCGGCGGGCGCGCGCGCCCCCAGTGCAGAGGTCGGCGACGACCCGCACGACCACTTCCGGGGCGCGTGCGCGTTGCGTGGCGGGAGGCGTAGTCCGCGGAGCCGCGCATGCGTTGCCTGGTCCTCGCCGGGGTCCCTGCCGAGGTCGCCGGGGGCGCTGGGGGCGTGGGGAGCCGCCCTGGGACGCCGCGGCCGCTCGTGGCGACAGCTGGCTGCAGAGCACAGGTTTCCCCCAGCCTCGCAGCCGCTGCAGGCGTCTCGGACGCGGGCGGCCGCCCCAGCAGGCCCGTGGCCAGGAAGGTCCTGGGTCCGCACCGCCGACGGTGGCGGGGAAGGGAGGCGCCTGAGCCCCCCGGGCCCTGCCTGGGGCCCTCCGCCGCCCTGGGGCCGCCGTTTCCGCAAGGTGGCAGCCCTGGCGCTGCCTCGGCCCGCCGCCCCCGGGCCCTGCTCCCCGCTGGCCGCCGGAGTTTGCGGACCGCGCGAGCCTCCCCCCGCCCCCCGCCCGCTGGAGCCCTCGGGGCTGCCCCGTGCCTCCCGGGACGCGGGGGGCAGATGTCACCCGGTGACTTTTTAGGCTCGAGCCATGGGCTGTGGGCACCCAGGTCCACCTCTGCCGCCAGCGCCGGGCGCGGGGAAGGTGTGAGGCAAATGCTGATCGGCTCAAGTCGTGCGTTTCCCCAGGCGTCGAGACTGTGCAAGTCTAGCTCCGAATGCAGCTGAGCCCTCCGTAAATATTTGATGATGCTGAAATTTGACTCAGGTGGGTCTAGAGGAACGGGCAGACATCCCAATTAACGGTTCCTGTCACTTCGCAGGTATTAACCAGTGGGACGGGGCGAGAGGGGACTGGCGTCCTAAGCCCTGCGGACAAGGACAGCGGGAAGCTCCCTGACCGGCGGCTGCCAGGTTCTGAGGGACAATTGGATTCAAACCTTGCCTTTCCTGAGTGACCTCGGGCAGTGATGTGATCGCTAGGTGCCTCCATATCCTCACTGCCGAGATAGGGGAATTTTTTTTTTTTTTTTTTTTTTTTGAGACAGTCTCACCCTGTCACCCAGGCTAGAGTGCCGTGGCGTCAGCCTAGCTCACAGCAACCTCAAACTCCTGGGCTCAAGCGTTCTTCCTGCCTCAGCCTCCCGAGTAGCTGAGACTACAGGCACGCGCCACCATGCCCAGCTAATTTTTTATGTTTTTAGTAGAGATGGTGTCTCGCTCTTGCTCAGGCTCATCTCGAACTCCTCAGCCTCCCAGAGTGCTAGGATTACACCGGGCCCGGGCCTAAAAACGGGCATTAACCTGCTGAGGATTCCCTGCTGTGAAGCACACAAAGGGCTCGCTGGGGGCTTGGCCCAGAGGAGGTGCCTGTTCTGTTTTCTTGGATTCTGTGTTTGTTTGTCTGACATCCATTCACAGAGGACCAGTTATATTTGCTTATTTTCTGTATTCTTGGTGCTCTGGCATTTGAGGGCCTTATAAACCCCTGGAGCAACTTCCCCTCCCAGGGCCAATTTTTTATTTTTTATTTTTCTTAAGAGACAAGGTCTTGCTCTGTGGCCCTGGCTAGAGCGCAGTAGCTATTCACAGGCAAAATCATAGTGCTCTGCAACCTTGAACTCCTGGGCTTAAGCAGTCCTCCCACCTCAGCCTTCCAAAATGCTGGGCTAGCCAGTTCTTACAGATAGATAGCAAAGGACTGGGCAGGAGCAGGCCTTTCTTACGCAACGCAGCCAGTTCCAAGTATTAATATATAGCCCGAACTATCTCTTTAACTCTCTCTCATCACAAGCCAAGATTGCCCCATCCCTAAATCATCCCAGGGCCGGCTACCATGCATTATCCAGGAAACAATCCTGTCCTGGGCCACGTGGCCCCACTGTGGGACACCCCCCAACCACCACCAAGCAGATGTCCAGCCCCAAATCTCCAGATGGTACCAGTCTGCCCCCACTTTGTGCAGTAACCTTGGAGAAGCACAAGTGAATGGGAGGAATCCTGGTTGGTTCCATTATTTGTTCAACGTTTTAGACCCGCACTGTGGCCTGGTCCTGCACAAGGCACGCTGGGAAATGTGGAGATGGAGAAGGGACCAAGGCATCTCCCTGGGGCCTAGACCCGGGACACCTCCCACCCCAACCCTTCCCCAGGGACTGTTGCCAGCGCCTGGTCCTCAAAGAAGGTCTGGGCCCTCCCCGCCGGACCAGGCTAAACCCCGCCCTTCTGGAAAGCCCCTCACACAGCTGCGATGAAGTAGCTGAATCCGCCGTCACCTGCTTGATGTTTGGCCTGAGCATAGAGCCTGCTGAGGGCAGGGCCATGGCTGCTTGGTCCTCAGAATCTCTGGCACCCACGATAGAGGTTTGTTGTTGCTGAATGAGGCAGTGGCTTGAGGTCAGCAGCTCTCAGAGTCTGGGTTATTGGGACCAGGTGAGGCAGTACTGTGGGAGTGACCAGGGTCCACCCTGTGGGATTGGCTCTCTTACCTTCACTGTCCCCCACCCGCAAACACATGCGGGCCAGAAAATGTGCTCGATGGCAACCTCCCCATCCCCGGAACCATCCTGACTCTGCAAAAATGTCCCCATCGTGTCTTGAAGCTTTCATTGCACGTAAGCTGGCTCTTAGCACTTAAAGAGTTGACCAGATGCTCAATGTTTTATGTGTAATTGGTTGCTGTTTCCTAATCACAAAAGTAACTCATGTTCATTGCAGAAAATATGTATACACAAACACATAAATAAAACTAAAATCGCCCAGGGAAAACCACAGTTCTGTGTTCTGGCGTTTGCCGTTCTCGTCTGGTTGTTGACAGGTAACGTGAGGGAGATCAGACGAGGTTTGGTTATGTATCGAATAGCGTTAAAGCTTCAGGACAACCCTGTGATGTGGGTCCCGTTGGGTCCCGTTTTCCTGATGGGTGAATTGAGAGTAGATTATGTGGCTTGCCACGGACTGAGCTGGCAGGTGGAGCCAACACACTCGCACACGTACACACTCCACAAGAAACGTGTAATCTCCCTGTTCAAAACAAGGGAAATACAGTATCTGGGCCCTTGAAATGAAGCAGGTCCTCACAGTGAGTGGCTTGAAGCTGACTTGTGCATAGAGGTGCCGGGCGTGCGCCCCTAGACCGCCTGGCTCAGGTGGTGTCTGCGGGGATTCCCCGCTGTAACTCTCAGGTCAGCACAAGTGCGGAATCCTGCATAGGCCTGACCCTAACAGTGAGGGCCCCTGCCTCACCCTGGTCGTAGCCTTGCGGGGTTTTGTTGTTGTTTAAAGAGACAGAGTCTCACTCTGTCACCCAGGCTGGAGTACAGTGGCATGATTATAGCTCACAACAGCCTCAAACTCCTGGGCTCAAGTGATCCTTCTCCCTCAGCCTCCCAAGTAGCTGGGATTACAGGCATGTGCCATGATGTCCAGCTAATTTTTCTATTTTTAGTAGAAACGGGGTCTCACTCTTGCTAGGTTGGTCTCGAACGCCTGAGCTCAAGCGATCCTCCCACGTAGGCCTCCCAGAGTGCTGGGATTACAGGCATGAGCCACCGTGCCTGGCCTTTCTCCTTTTCTTTCTTTTTTTGCTGTTGGATGCAATATGCCTGAATTGTTTTGTTTGCTTGCCTGGATATGTGTGATTTGAAGTCTGTTGTTAATTTTGGACAATTCTCTGGGAGACTGGCTCTCAGGGCCTGCTGTGCAGCCTTTGTCTCAGGCATGTTTTTCTGAGGCTTCCCTCAATAAAGAGACCCTCTCCTATTTCCTATACACCATGACTTCCTTTCTCTTAGTTTACCTCCTTTTTTTGGGCGATGCTTCTTGATAAAGTTAAACGAGGGGTAAAACTTTTGAAATCTTGAATATTTTTAAATCCCTTTACTTTACACTCCATTGATAGTTTGCTTGGGTATAGACTTCCAGGTAGGTGTTCTGGTTATCTGTTGTTACAAAACAAGCCACCCAACACTTAGTGGCTTAGAACAACAGCTCATTGTCTCTTCCGGTTCTGGGTGTTGGCTGGCATAGCTTCCATTCTCCCTCGGGGTCGCACATTTTGTTGCAGTCCGAGGGTGTCTGGGGCACAAGCTCACGTGTGTTGAGGGTCGAAGATCGCTCAGTCACATGGCTGGCATTTGATGTTACCTGTCAACTGGGAAGTCAGCTGGGGCTGTCCACCAGAAGACCTACAGTGGCCATCACCCAAAATACTTATAACCTGGCCTCTCCTGAGATGGGGGCTCTGCACAGCGTGGCAGCTGGGGTCCAGGAGACGGCATCCTTAGGTGTTCTGCTCTCCTCAAGCCTGGCTTTCCACAGGGGTTTCCTACTTCTAGACATCGAACTGCCACCGAGTCGTGATGCCTCATGGAAGCCAAAGCTGTACTCCTGCACAGCCCCTCTGGCAGGCGGGCAACCGGGGCGAGAGCTGCGCCTAGGCCAGCACAGCGCCAGCGGCTCAGCGCCAGCAGCCAGGTCTGACGGCCTGGATGGCAACCCCTGTACCCAGTGTGGCTGTGGGCTCAGCCTCTGGCCACGTGCTGGGGCGTGCCATTGCTGGGGCTCCGTGGAGGAAGTGACGCTGAGCCCTGAAGGCCTGGCGTCACCTACGTACCGGAATCGCAGGGAACACAGCAGTCACGGCAGCAGCAGGGTGGCGGTTTGGCCCTTGCTGCCAAACCAAGATGAAACGGTTCTGGGAGTGTGCCCGGAACCGGTGACCTCAAGCTTTGTAAGGCTTTCGGCAAGGCGCTGAAACAGTGTAGATTTACAAATGCATTTGCCTAATCCAAAAATTCAAATTAAGAAAACTGGAAAATCAATTCTCATGACCGAGTTAATTTAGCATAAAAATATAATTGATAATGAAAGTATAAATGTAAAACCAGCAGTCAAGCCTCCCCTCTGTTATTAATCACTTCCTTGCTTCAGAATTGCGGTGGAAGAGTGTTCTTAATGTGCAGACGTCCATCGAGATAGTAGATTTAAGTTAGGACTAAGCAGATGTGTGTGTGGCCTCCCTAAACCGGCCGTTGTGATGTTATTGTTTGTGAATTAATTAGAATAAAGTGTTTTTTTTCCCCAGAGATGGACAGGGAGGAGGAGAGGGAGAGAGAGGAGAAAGAATCTTTAGAGCGAGATTGCACGGATTCTCACGCTCTGGCCTCAGAGTTTGCTTAGTGTCATTTCTACCATATTCAGAAGGAACCAGCCACTCCAGTTGAAAATTAATTTCCCTCAGGATTTTGAAGCATTTATCTATTGTTTCCTTGTTTTTGATGTTTCTATTAAGAAGTCCAATGTCTTTCTCATTCTCAATCCAGTGTATGAAACTTACCTTTTTTCCTGTGGAAATTGATAGAATCTCTCTTTTGTCCTAGTATTCTGAAAGTTCACAATTGTGTCCCTTTGGAGGGGCTATTTTCCCTGGTCTGTTGGGCCCTCAATGAGCTCTTGCCTGAAAACTTGTGTCCTTCAGCTACGGAGGGTTTCCCTGGGTTCCTTGATGATTCCCTCCTCTCCCTGCCCTCTCTTTGTTCCGTGTGGACCTCCTGGGGTTCAGCTGTGAGGTGTCCTGGGCTGCCTCTATCATTTTTTTCCCTAAATACTTTCCTATTTTTTCCTCCACTGTCTGGAGACCTCCTCCACTTCTACCTTCTCACCTTTCCATGGAGCTTTTAAATTGCTGCTGCCAGATCTTTAATTCTCAAGAGCTTTTTGTTTTTGTTTTATGAATGTTCCTTTTTTACGTCATCCTGCTCTTGTTTCACGAGGCTTCTCAAATTCTCTGAACATACTGGTTTGTTTTTAAAGTTTTCTTCTCCCTACATGATCTGTTTCCTCCAAGTTAGTTTTTTTCCGCTTGTTTCTTTGTATCTCTTTTCAGGTGAGATGCATTCTTCAGCTCTATGGCGAGTGATCACTGTCTCTCTGTTGATATTCAAGAGTGGAATTACAGCTGGGAGCGGCGGCTCACGCCTGTAATCCTAGCACTCTGGCAGGCTGAGGCGGGAGGATTGCTTGAGGTCAGGAGTTCGAGACCAGCCTGAGCAAGAGCGAGACCCCTGTCTGTAATAAAAATAGAAAAATTAGCCAGGTTTAGTGGCTCGCACCTGTAGTCCTCAGGAGGCTGAGGCAGGAGGCTCGCTTGAGCCCAAGAGTTTGAGGTTGCTGTGAGCTATGATGATGCCATGGCACTCTAGGCTGGGTGACAGAGTGAGACTCTGTCTCCAACAAAAAAGAGTGGGAATTAGAAAGATGGCTGGAAATTAGTTCTAAGAGTGTGGGTGGAGTTTATCATGTGGGTATTTTCATTGAGGAAACACTGATATTTTTTAAATCTTGTTCTTTTCCCTTGGGCTGGTCACATTCCTAGGAGAGGACTTTTCTAGTCTGCCAGGACGCAGAGACCTGACATTGAGTGGGAGCCAGCAGTAACCACAGCAGTGGGTTAGACCTCAGACCAACAAAACATTCTTTTCAGGGAGGAGTATTTTGTCACAGGCATTGTTTAGGATTACTGTCACATGGCGATTAAAAGCAGAGCAACTTCCAGTCACTTTTATTACTGCCTTCAAATGCTCTTCAAACATCGCACCCCTGTTGCCTGCACTTGGGTGGGCTGCCTCCACCTTCCTGCCCTTGTTGGTAATATGTCACTCGGGGACATTGTCCTCCTCCTCACACTAAGCTCTGGGTTGTTTCTCTCTCCTCTGGTCGGCCTTTGTCTCTTTTGTCACCTCTAAAGCCAGCTCTCTGCGCTACATCTTCTCTGTTTTAAATGTTCCACGTGATTTGTCTTTTCCTGACGGGATCCTGGCTGACCCGATCTTGCTGTCGTGTGTCTGCAGACTCTTGCTCGTGGTGGATTGTTTCCCTGCATGTTTTCACTTGTGCATTGCGAGCTCATCTTCAGGGACACTTTTCCCAGGGGAATTTTGTCAGCTCAGACGGGAGTACTTTTACATTTTGCTTTGGATAAGTTCCAAAACTCCTTCCTGGAGTTCTTTTTTTTTAGTGTCAATTTTTAGTGTGGGGGTGTCTGGACCACTAGATAGACTGAAATTGAGGAACAGGCCTGTGGTTCCAACCCCCAGGGAGATTTTATTTCCTCACTATAACCTGGGCTGGTTCAGACCAACTTCCTTGTCACTTGTATGAGCCATGGGCAGAGTTTGTTTTCGGTTCTTCTCTCTGCATCCCAGTCCCTGCTTACCAGACCCAAGGCTCAGTCTCCTGCCCACATCCGGGTGTGAAACTCAAGCCCTGGACCGCTGAGACCAGTCCCCAGGGCTTACCAGATGCTCCCTCTTCATTCTGGGTCCTGGGGCTTTTCCTTCCCATGTGGGAGCTATGAATTTCGACTCTGTCTGGCAGGCTGGTGGTGTTGATCCAGCATTTCCAGGTTCTCCAGAGGGGCGCTTTTGAGGGAGCAGAAGTCTCGCACACATTGTTTTAAAACTCAGATTTCTTTTTATTTTTGTGACCGAGTCGCACTCTGTTTCCTGGGCTAGAGTGCAGTGGCCTTAGCCTAGCCCACAGCAACCTCCAACTCCTGGGCTCAGGCGATCCTCCTGCCTCAGCCTCCCAAGTAGCTGGGACTACAGGTGTGTGCCACCAGGCCTGGCTAATTTTTTCTATCTTTTATAGAGACAGGGTCTCGCTCTTGCTTAGGCTGGTTTCGAACTCCTGGCCTCAAGTGATCTTCCCACCTCGGCCTCCCAGAGTGGTAGAATTACAGGCGAGAGTCACCACGCCAGGCCGAAAACTCAGATTTCTGTTTTAGAAGAAGGGGCAGGCTTAAAAACTCAGATTTCGCATGAAAAATCTACATTTCTGGTGTCACTTGCTGGAAAATCAAAAGGAAGATCTGGCCAGTCAGATCCCCCGCGGTGCCTGCGGGTAGCACAACCCTCAGGCTCCTACTGTGTGTTCCGGCCGCCCAGGCCCCTGCGGGCACTTGCAGGTGCCCCCTGCCTGCCCCGAACCCCTTGGACCCCGGGCTGCGCCGCGAGGTCCGACCCCGCCGTCCTGCCCTGCGCGGTGGTGACGCGGCCGTCGGCAAACAAGGCAGTCAATTATTAACAGGTGCACGGCGGCACCAGGAAACCCGAGCCCGCGGCGACGCAGAGCCGCCCGGCGGGAGCGGGAGCCGCAGTCCTGAGCGCCATGGAGGCAGGTACGGCGGGGCCACGGGGCCCGGGTCGCCGGGCCGGGGGCCGGGGGGGCGGGGCGACCGCCCGGCCGGGACACTCCCACCCAAGCCGGGGGTCCAGGAGGCTGTAGAAAGTTCTGGAGCTCTGGCCAAGCCCCTGCCCAGCTCTGGGGGCGCCCTGAGCGAGACCCGGGCGGGCAGCGGGTGCCCGGCGACGGCACGTCTTCGGGCGCTTTCCAGCCCCTCCCGCGCCGCGCCCTGTCCCGGGTAGCTTTGCTCAGCGCTCCAGGGGGAAGGGGCGACTCTGGCAAGTGGGGCGGTGACAGAGCCTGGGGAGGGAGGTCGAGGAGGGGAGATTCAGAGACGAGAGCTGGGGACAGAGGCAGAGGGAAACGCAGACGGACACGCAGACCAGGGGCTGCGCGCAAAGGCTCCGCCACCAACTCCGACCGCCCGGGCGAGTCAGGCGCCCGGAGGGGCTGGGACGGGAGTAGAGACTCTGGCCCTGCCCTTGGGAGTCCGGGGTTGGCAGGGGTGGGCTGGTGGCACGGGACCGTGCAGAGTCCGGGCCCACCTCGAGAACTCAGGGGTGGTCCCATCTGCAACCGGCTCCAGGGGATGCTGGGCGAAGAGGGGGCGGGGGCCTGGCTCTTACCCCGCCCAGGACCCGCCCTGACCTCAAGCACTTACCCACCCTCCTCGCCCCGGGCAGCCTCGGCCTACTTCCCGGCTGGAATGTCGGGCGAAGCTCAGGTGTTGGTCGAGAACCTGAGAAGCCGAGGTCGCGCTGGGGCAGCCCCGCCATCAAGTTTATTTACTCTGCGGCCCTATCTACGCCATCGGGCAGGGTATTTGCCCTGGCGGGGTCCAGGGAAACTGTGGTTTTTGTTGTGATAACTGGGGCAGGGGCCCTGCGGGAATTCCTGTCGCAGCATCCGGAGTGGAGACCTAACTCGCTGAGGCTCAGTTTACCTGCTGAGAGCCTCAGTTCCCCATCTGTAAAATGGGGTTCATAAAAGCAAAAGTGCACCTGAGGGTGACTCTGAGTTTTGATCCCACTCCATAATTTGCTTTTGATTGCTTTTCAGTGACCTCAGGTTGTTTTTTTTATTTTGTCTTTTTTAGTTGTCATCAGATGGAGAGACAGGCTTTTTAAAAATTGTGGTAAAATATGTGTAACATAAAATTTACCATTTTAATTATTTTTAAGTGTGCAATTCAGTGGCATTAAGTACACCCACAGTGTTGTGTACCATCACCACCATCCATCTCCAGAACTTTCTCATCTTACTAAACAGAAACACTAACCCCGCCTCCCCCAGTCCCCAGCCCCTGGTAACCTGGGGACAGAGGTTTATAAGGCTTCTGCTTGCAAAATGTTTGTCAAGGTCCCATTGGCCAAAGCAAGACACATGGCCAGGCCAAGCTCCAAGGGGTGGAAAAAAATAGCGGGACTGTCACAGATGTAAAGGCGAGGAGGTATTAACAAACAGCAGGTGTGTGAGGAGCAGAGGCCTTGAGTGAGACCCTGGCTGCTGGGGCAGGAAGCTCTCAGGGGCTCAGCATTCCTGCCATGGGGACCCCTCCCAAGGATCCCTGGCCCCTGACTCCACCCTCCATCCCTGTGGGGTACGGAGATGGGAGAAAGGGTCTTCAGAAAGGCCCCTCCCATCCACTGAGCTGTGCCGTGTTATGTGTTTCACTTCTCCCTCTGCCTTCCATAACCCTTAAGGACACTTAGGAAATGAACCTGAAGCCAAACCCTTGTTGCGGGGCTGCCCACCCCTGGTGTGAGGCCTTGAATGCCCACACAGGTCAGAGGAGGCCAACCCAGGTTCTCTTCCGGGGCCTTCCTTGGGCCCCTGCCAGAGACCCCCAAGTGCACAGCTGGTCAGGATGCTCTCAGGAGGTGCAGGGGCACCTTCAGGATGTATTGAGACCTACTCAGGTGTCATTAGTTTATCTGTGGCTGCTGGAGGGCAGGGCCTTGGTTGGAAGGCAGGCAGCTGGGCACCTTTGGGGCTCTGGGCCCTGGCTGCAGGGCCCTGCACATTCTGGTTTCTGTTCTCTCTGTGCCTCGGTGGCACATAACCCTTAGTGACCTCCTGGCTCCACCATGTCACTCTATTAGCAACAGTCTGGCTGCCAAACTCTGGCAGCCCCTGAGGACCCCACTCCTCCCCCACAACCCCAAACCAAGAATCTGATTGGCTCTGCTCATCTCTTCAGATGAGCCACCTGTTGGAACTGTATCTCAGGACAGCCAATCAGGGGCTGCTCCGGGTTGAGGCTCTTTTTCTGCTCCAATCAGCTGTGACAGCTAGGCCTGGGGGGCGGGGACTAGCACCTAATAGAGGCAATTTGAACCCAGGGCGGGGCCGACTGCCAGGTCGGTCCAGCTGGGCCCCTTTCGGGCTGTGTGGCCTACAGCAAGGCGCCTCACTTTCCTTGTCCCACCATTGCCCTTTGCTTGAGGATGGGATGAGCTGGAGAGGCCTGGCACTCGGCATGGGGGGCGTGCTGGGAGAGGGGCTCACCGCCCTGCCCTTTTTCTCCAGGCCCGGACGCGAAAGAGGGCGGCAGCCCTGCCCTCCCGGAGGACGCCCGGAGCCCCGCGCTCCCCGCGCTCCCGCGCCGCCCGCAGCCCCTGGACGAGGACGCGGGGCCCAGCGGGGACGCGGCGGCCGCGGGCGCTGAGGGAAGCGAGCCGGCCCCGGAGGAGCCCCCGGCCCGGGCCGCGGCGGCGGGCGAGGCCGGGCCGGAGCCCAAGGCGGCGGCCGGCGGGGTCGTCCCCATCGGCTTCGTGGGCGAGCCGCCGCCCTACGCGCCGCCCGACCCCAAGGCCGTGCACCTGCTCTACCCGCCCTTCCCGCAGGTGCCGGTGCTCTTCCAGGCCGCGCCCGCGCCCGCCGCCGCCTTCCCGCCGCCGCCCGCGCCGCTCTACCCCGCCGCGCCCGCCTTCCCCTTCCCCGTGGTGAGTCGGGGCCGGGCGGGCCTGGGCGGGCGCGGCGTGGCGCGCGGGGACCGGGGCGCTCTCCGGTCCCTTGGCCTGCGGGGCGGAAGAGCCGGGAGGCTTCCCGGAGGTCGGGGCTTGTGAGCCGGGTTCTGTGGGGTGAATAGGAGGTTTGCGGCAGGGAAGGGAAGGAAGAGCGCCCGGGCAGAGGGCACAGGGCAGGTGTGCGGGGAATGAGCGCGGCTGGCGTGGCGTGGCGGGGAGGGGAGAGAAGGAAGATGGGATCCAGGTGAGGGGCCCCGGGGCCTTTGGGCGGGAGGTGACTTGATTAGATTTTCTAACCGCCCCCCCACTCCCCGCCACCGCTGGCTGCCCGGTGGAGGCGAGATTGAAGATCCCCCGGGAGGGGGTGGCAGCAGGTGGGGACTGGAAATGCAGTTGGTGGCTGGACGCTGGTTGCAGAGGGCAGAGCCCAGAGGACTCCTGGGGGCTGAGTGACCAGCGAGGGGTGTGGAAGGGGGAGGGCAGAGGGGGCCCCTGACCCACTCCCAGGTGACCTGCAGCGGCACTGGGTGGGCGCGGGGGGCACAGAGTGCCTGACCTTCCAGGGCCCTGGCTGGCTGTGTCCTCACTCTGGTGTCTGGAGGCCGGCGGCCCCTCACCACTGTGGCTCTGCCCCACAGTACAGCAGCCCCGTGGCTGGCGTGGCTGGCGCCCCCGCGGTGGAGCACAGGCCCCTGCCCAAGGACTACATGGTGGAGTCCGTGCTGGCCACCCTCTTCTGCTGCCTGCTCACCGGGCTCATCGCCATCGTGTACTCCCACGAGGTAGGTGCCCTGGGCAGGCCCCGTGCACGGCCCCTCCCAGCACGCAGCCACCAGCACCCCAGGTGGGGGCCCACAGGGCCCCGCTCCCAGCAACAGGAGTCTAGGGTCTCTCCCTCAGGAGGGGAGTGGGAATTGGGAGGTCCTTGCCCATCTTGTATGGGCACCTGCTCCTGTCTCTGCCCCTTACCACTCCAGGTCTGCTCTGGGAAGCTCAGCCAGAGTAATTCACAGCAAAGGAGTGAATGAGGGGTGAGGCCCAGGTGCTGCCCGTCCCCGTGTTGTTTCGAAGGGGGACGACTGTGCTTATTCGTCCCTGCACTCGTCTTCCACTCCCCCGCATCTAACCCTCACTCTAGCTGCACATCTACCCGCCCCCCCCGCCCCGCCTATCCATCCCCCTGTCCATCCCCCCCATCCATTCCCTGCCCCCATCCATCCCCGCCCCCCATCCACTCCCTGCCCAGGCACCATCTCTCTGGCCTCCATCCACCCACCCACCCCTTTTCATCGTGTGTCTACTCAACCAGCCATCACAACTCTTCACCTCTCTAGTTTCCTCCCACCCACCTACCTGCCACGTCTCTAGCCTGTCTGTCCCTCCTCTCTCTCCCTCCCGCCCTCCAGTCACCGATCTATTTACTTATCTGTCCCTCTCCTCACCCATCCTCCCATCCATCCACCTCTCACTAGCTTCCTCCCTCCCCCTCCCTGCTCCCCAAGTTTATTGATCATGTCAGGCACAGGGCGGGGCCCTGGGAACTCGGCGATACCAGTGTGGTGACATCGCAGCAGAGACCTCGGTAGGCAAGACTCTGGGGGCCTGTGCTCAAGGCTGACCCATATGGCCCTGGCTTCCCTCTACTACCCAAGCCAGGGCCACAGAGAAAAGCCAGCCCTCAGGACAGCTCAGAGCTGGGACTCCGGAGGCCATTGCTTGCCTGTGCATTCTGGCTCCATAACTAGCTGTGCAGCCCTGGGCAGGTCACCTAACCTCTCTGGGCCTTTGTTTCCACATCTGCAAAGTGGGGGCAACCTCGGGCATCAGTCGGTACCTGGCCAGGACCAGCACCTGGGAGCAGGTGGCCACTGCCGCCGTCACTCCTTACAGGTCTTGGGCCTGGCGAGTCCCTGGACCTCTCGGGCTGTGCTTTCCAGGCACAGAACAGGGCCTGTCTCTGGCGGTGTTGCACCGGGGTGGGACTGGGGCTCCCTGCTGCTCACTGCCTGTCCCTGCGCTATCTCGTTGCAGACCCGGGCAGCCCTGGGCAGGGGCGACCTGGCCCAGGCCGAGGTGGCCTCACGGAAGGCCCGCTCACTGGTGCTGTTTAGCCTGCTCTTCGGGGTCTTCGTGTCCACCAGCTGGGTCATCTACGTGGTGGTGGCACTCTACCTCCCCTGAGGATGCCCGGGGGTAACCAGCCTGGCCAGACCCTCGCTGTGGACTCTGAGCTCTGCCGCCGGCCAGCTGTCGCCTACAGAGCTGGCCCAGGGGCCAGGTGAGGGTGAGCCTGGCAGCCCTCAGCAGACTTGTGGCTGGACCTCAGCCCCCACTGGTGGCTCACGGAGGCCCCAGGCAGTGTCCTAACCTGAGGCGAGCCCAGACCCAGCGTGGGACAGGGCTGTTTCCCAGGCGCCTGCTCCCAAGGTCTTCCTGGGACTCCTGCCTTTGCCTTTATTCCTCAGAGGCCGTTGGAAGGACTAAAGACTGTCTTCAGAGCCATCTGGAAGGACTTCGCCACCTCTGGGCTCCCCTACCTCCACCCCAGGGACCTTGGGGAGACCTGGCTGCCAGTATTTGGTGGGGAGCAGCAGCCCCTCCCCGCTCCTTCCCTGGCGGCTCCTGGCTGGTTGTCCCGGCCCCCTGCCCAGCTGGGAGATAGGGTCTTTCTCATGCTGACCCCACGTCCAGAGATCCAGGCACTGTGTCAGCTCAGTCGCCAGAAAGCAACACCCTGTGCAGAGCTTCACGTTGCTGCCTCGGGGACACTGCTACTTCCTGGCTCGCTTCCAAGGCAAGTGGCAACATTTGCCCACAGCTGGGCTCCAGGGCGCCCTGCCCGCCCCTCTTGGGGATGCCGCGGGCACCTGGCGGCTCTGGCAGGATCCGTGTGCTGCTCACACTGTGCAGCTCCGCTGAGCCATGCTGCTGCTGCTGCTGCTGCTGCTCCCCGGACCCATTTCTGCGGGGGCAGCTGAACTTCTCTCTCCCCTCCTCACAACCACTGGGCTTCTGCTTACTGCCTCTCTGGGTCTTTCAGCTTCTGCCTCACCCCACCTGAGCTTTCTGCTCACTCCCTTTGTCTTTAACTTCATGGCCCAAAGCTGGAGGATCAGCTGGGCCCCGTTCGGCGCACCCTGACTGGGAGCAGCCCTGTGCAGCCTGTAGGAGCTGCACTGGGTGCTCAGGTCCGCTGCCTGGAGCCCCAGGCCAGTTAGGGTTGGTCCCGAGAATCCTCCGTTTAAGCAAGATTCCAAACCATGTGTAGAGGGAGAAAGTGGGGCGGGGCCCTGGCTGAGCCATGGACGATCCACAGCTCAGGTTAGGTCGGGTGCTTTCTGAGCAGCCTGTCTCACAGCCCTGGCGCTGGGAGGCTGGCCCGGCCCCTCCTCCAGGAGCTGGGGACACGGGAATGAGGAAGTAAGTGATGAGCAGCTTGGAGATGGTGAGGTGGCCCTGTTCTGGGACACAGGGCTGGTCCAGAATGAGGACTAAAACGCATGATAACCACAAAAAGAAAGGAGGTGTCATTTTTTTAGGGATCAATAGATGCCAAGAGATGTTTGGTAGAATCCAACAGCCACAGTGAAATTGTCTGGGTGAGTGCTCCCTGAACTTCAAGTACACGCGAGTGCCCCGGGGAATCTTGCATAAGACGCAGCCTGCAGCCTCCGAGCCAGTAAGCAGGGCCTGAGATTCTACCTTTCTGTGAGCTGCCAGGTGACGTTGAAGGTGGTGAAACCGACAGCAAATTAAGTAGGAAATGATTAAAACTACTAAAAGGCAGTAAGACCAGGATCATACCACAGATGCTCCCCAGGGTCCCCGTCACCCAACATTGCTGTGAAGTTCCAGCTAGTGCAAAAAGCAAGGACGTGAAACGTGTAGTGTGAAACCTGGAAGCGGCCCGACATGGTGCTCACTTCTGTGATCCTAGCGCTTTGGACGGCGGAGGCAGGCAGGGTTGCTTGTGCCCGGAGTTCAAGGTTACAATGAGCTGAGATTGTGCCACTGCACTCCAGCCTGGGTGACAGAGCGAGACCCTGTCTCCTATACAAACAAAAACTAGAAGAGACAAAATAATTACCCGGCTAGAATATCCAAGAGTCAATGACCATAGCACTTATCAGAGAACTCGGGAAAATAGTTGGATACCAAATATACAAAACAATAGCAATAACCAGGTAAAAGTAGAAAAGTTTAAAATTCCATTCAACAGTGACAAAAACAGTACAACTTAGGAATAAATTTAACAAAGATCTGGGGAACCAAATGAATAAAATTATTTTAAAAAATTACCAAAAGATAAAAACAAGAGCTGAACAAAATATCTAGAAAGATGTAATATCGTAAGAGTATCAAATAGATTTAATGCAATTCTGAAAAAAAACCTTTTAAAAATATGACAATTACTTAAAATATGCAAAAATTGCTAATAATTTTGTAAAAGTTTACCGAGAGGGCTGTCTTCACCAGATACTGAAATTTACCACAAAGCTACAATAATCAAAACAGCATGGCACTGCCATAGAGATAGATCAGTGAAAAATTATAGAAAGTCTGGAAAATAAGGCTGGGCACAGTGGCTCACACCTATAATCCTAGTACTTTGGGAGGCCAAGGCAGGAGGATTGCTTGAGGTCAGGAGTTCGAGGCCAGCCTGAGCAAGCCTGTGAGACCTCTGTCTCTACAAAAAAATAGAATCAGCCAGGCGTGGTGGTGCACACCTGTAATCCCAGCTACTTGGGAGGCTGAGGCAGGAGGATCACTTGAGCCCCAGGAGTTTGAGGTCACAGTGAGCTATGACGATGCCACTGCACTCTAGCAGGGGTGACAGAGTGAGACCTTGTCTCTTAAAAAAAGAAAAGTCTCAAGTATGTGTGGGAAGTTAATACCTGATAAAAATGGTATTTTAATTGAATGAGTCAAAGAAGCTCATACGCAGTGCTAGCCATCTGGTTAGAAAAAATTATTCTCATATTGAATGCAAAAATAAATTCAAGATGGATTAAAGAGCTAAGTGTAAAATAAAGCTCTAATAATAACGAAAGCAAGCTTAGGAATGTACTTGTATAACTTCGGGGAGTTGGGGCAGTGTGGGAAGGGGGAGGTCTCTTAAAATCTGGAAAGCCATAGAGGGAAAGAGTGATAGATTTGAGTCCTGTATATCAGGGAAGTACAGATTTAAACCATGAGATGTGATTTTTAACCATTGAATTATGAAAAAAATTAGACTGAGCACACCCAGAGTTGAAGAGGCACCACTGACCCTGCCACATTTACTACTGGTGGGTGCGTGTTGCCATCATCTTTATGTAAAAGTAGGCTGATGGTTTTTGTTAATGTGTGTATGTCCATGGAGTGTGAGTGGAATTTAAAATTTTTCTACTGTTCACTGGAAAAAAATTACTAAAGGACTTTTGCAGATTTATAAGCATATAATGTACCTATAACGTATGCACGTACAGATGCAGACAAGCGCAAAGAACAAGGTCTGAAGGATATTCCCAGCTGCCCACAGTGGCTCTTTGGGACTCGGGGTGGGGGAGGGGGGTTTGTGCAATACACCGCCAGGTCTTTAAATAGGGTGTATTACTTATGTAATAAAAAAGTGTATGGCTTCTGACCCAGAAATTTCAGTTTTAGGATTCACAGTAGCGAAGTTTTCCTGAAGCTAACAGTCCGACGTGGGAGACAGACGTTTCTCACACAAGGTAGTCGCAAACTCTGCTGAAGTGCCATGGAAGAGAGGCAGCCAGGGCAGATCTGAATGCTGAGTGTAAATTAGGGCGCATGTGATTTCAGAGACGTTAAAATATGCGTGTCCTAGAGTCACTTTAACGTGGTAAGGAAGGAGGTGGGGGAGAGTGGTGGAGGAGAAAAAGGCTATTCTGAGCTTAGGCTGTCAATGTATAACATTAAGACCCAACGAGCTGCCGCCGAACTGCCAGCGATGGCCGGGCATCCCAGCGGCTCCTTATCCTCATCCACCTCTGGTGTTTGTCGGGTTTTAAGTTTTAACTCTTCTGGTGTGTGTGTAGTGGTAGGTGTGGGGTGAATTTGCATTTCTCTGATGACTGACGCCGAGCCTTCCATCGTGCCCACAGCTGTCTGGGAATCTCTTCAGGATGCGCCCGTTCAAGTCTCGCGCCCTTGTCTGATGCCGGGTTGTCCTTCCTCGTTGAGCTGGAGGACTCCTTTGCGTGTCTGCACGAGTCCTGTGTTAAGGGCAGCATTGCAAACGTCCTTCTCGCTGTGCAGCTTCCCCTCTCTCTTAATAGTGTCATCTGCCAAAAACAACTTCTCAACTTTAATGTGGTCCAACTTACCTTTTCCTTTGTGAACAGTGCTTTCCGTGGCTTAAGAAACATTTCCCTACTCCTAGAGCATGAAGGTAGTCTTAACTGTCTCCTAAATCTAGAAGCTTTATTGGCTTATTCGTGTTTAGATCTGCCTGGAACAGATTCCAGAAGTCGGTCTATCCTTGTGCCGCTGTCAACGCTTTGTCATAGAGCTTGATGTTTAGCCTCGACATTGGTGTGCCAGGTCCTCCCACTGTCTTCAAATGTCTTGTTCATTTTAAATCATATGTATTCAGAACAAATTTTAGAATTAACTTGTCAATTTTCACACAGGTTGGGAATTTCACTATGATTAAGTCTATGGATTAATATGGGGATAATTAACATCTTCACAAGGCGGAGTTTTCCAATAAACACGGTGAAGTCTCTTATAGTACTCCTCCTTAGTACGGTTTCGCTTTCCAAGGTTTCAGTTGCCTGAAGTGAACAGCGGATCAAAAATATTAAATAGAAAGTTCCAGAAATAAACAACTCATAAGTTCAATTGAGTCGCATGATGAAATCTCTTGCTGTCCTCTGTCCACCTGGGACTTGAATCATCCCTCTGGCTACCCACGCTGCGTGTGCCAGCAGCCGTCTTGGTTAGCAGAGTGGGAAACAGCACGGAACCTGCAGGACAGGTAGGGTTTGCTGCTGGCCGCAGTTTCAGGCATTCACTGTGGGTCTTTGAACGTACCCCTGTGGGTGCGGGGGACTTAGCAGGTCTTTTAAAGCATTTTTCTCAATGTATTTTCTAGTTTTCTGTGTAGAAATATTGCCGATTTCATTAGTATCTCTAGATATTTGATTTTTTGATGCTACTTTAAGTATTTTTCTGTTACTTGCTAGTCTACAGAATTGATTCTTGACTTTGTGTTCAGCAACCTTTCCAAATTCACTTAATTCTGATAATTTGTAGATGCTGTTGGTTTTCAGTTAACTAATATTTTGTTTAGGATTTTTACACTGTGTTCATAAGTGAAATTGGCCTGTGATTTGGGTTTTGTGCTTGTTATGGTTTTGGTATCAGGGTTATGTTGGTCCCGTCACAGCATGGAAAAATGTTCCTCATTTTCCTTTCTTTTTGGAAGTGTTGTGTAAGATTAGATTCATTTTTTAATGTTTGCGAGAGGTGTGTTAAAACTTCCCACTAGGATCATAGATTTATTCATTTCTCCTTGTAGTTATTAGCTTTCGCTTGACATATTGAGGCTGTGTAATTAATTAGATGCAAATTTAGAAATTGTTCTGTTGAGTATACTTTATATCTTTACCAAGTGTCCCTCTGTAACTAGCAATGCATTTTGCCTTAAAGTCTACTTTTTTTCTGCATAGTTGTGCCAGCGGGTTTTGGGGGAGCTGTATTTGCAGAGTATTTGTTTGCATAATTTTACTTTCAACCTTTCTGCATCTTTAATTTTAGACAGACACATCTTGTTAACAGCATATAGATTTTTAAAAATAATCTGACAGCCTGCCTTCCAGCGGGAGCATTTATTTAATAGTTTTTTGAGGGAGGTAAATCCACCACGTGGCTGTTTGCTTCCTGCTCCCCACCTGTGACACGCTGTCACCTGCCTGTCCTGCCTTTTTTTTTTTTTGAGACAGAGTCTCGCTTTGTTGCCCGGGCTAGAGTGAGTGCCGTGGCGTCAGCCTAGCTCACAGCAACCTCAGACTCCTGGGCTTAAGCGATCCTACTGCCTCAGCCTCCCGAGTAGCTGGGACTACAGGCATGCGCCACCATGCCCGGCTAATTTTTTCTATATATATATTTTAGTTGGCCAGATAATTTCTATTTTTTTAGTAGAGACAGGGTCTCACTCTTGCTCAGGCTGGTTTCGAACTCCTGACCTTGAGTGATCCACCCGCCTCGGCCTCCCAGAGTGCTAGGATGACAGGCATGAGCCACCGCGCCCGGCCTGTCCTGCCTTTTTGATTATTTTTTATTCCATTTTTTCCTATTATTAGCTTGGCAATTATATTAATACATTCTCTTACTATTTTTTCAGTGGTTACTTAGAGATTGCAACTTGCATTCTTGTCTTCTCAAAATCCTATGTTTTTAGTACTTTTATCTCCCTGGACAATTCAGGAACACGTGAACTCTATTTCATCCCCTCCCCAAGTCACGAGCCATTGTATGTATTTTAATTCTCTGTGTTAAGCTCCGGGCATTTTTATTGTTGTTTTATACAGTTAGTGGTCATTTATCCACGTATTTACTCTTTTTGTTACTCCTCCTCTTCTGCACGTCTGATCTGCCACATGGGGCTGTTTCCCTCTGAGACACTGGTTAGTGCAGTCATAGTTGCGGGTCTGTTGGTGACGAGTTTCCTGTGTCTTGTTCGTCTGACGGTATCTTGATTTTACCTTCATTCTTGAAAACCGTTTTCAGTGGGAGGAGAATTTTGGGCGGTGGCTGGTTCTCTCGGCACTGAAGACACTGTCCCATTGTCTTCCTGCCTCAGCTGCTTCTGCTGAGGAGTCTAATTGTTGCTCCCTTAAAGGTATGTGTCTTTTTTTCTTATGGTTGCTTAAAGATATATTTTTTTTTCTTTTTTTTTTGAGACAGTGTTTCACTCCGTTGCCCTGAGTTAGAGTGCCGTGGCGTCAGCCTAGCTCACAGCAACCTCAAACTCCTGGGCTCAAGCGATCCCCCTGCCTCAGCCTCCCGAGTAGCTGGGACTACAGGCATGCGCCACCATGCCCGGCTAATTTTTTTGTATATATATTTTTAGCTGTCCATATAATTTCTTTCTATTTTCAGTAGAGACGGGGGTCTTGCTCTTGCTCAGGCTGGTCTCGAACTCCTGAGCTAAAACGATCTGCCTGCCTCGGCCTCCCAGAGTGCTAGGATTACAGGCGTGAGCCACCATGCCTGGCCTTAAAGATATTCTTTTGTCTTTGGTTTTTAGAAGCTTAACCACGCTGTGCATATTTCTTTTTTTTTAATCCCACGTGGAATTTATAAGGATTCCTGAATCCCAGGCTTGACGTTGCCAGTCAAGGGCCAATCAAGAGACGTAAACTACAGAGTGATCCACACTGGAAAAGATTAGTGCAGGGAATGAATAACTCTAAGGGGAAGAGTCCCAGTGCTGGTATAAAGAGAATGCTAAAGAATGTCCTAGGGCTGAAGGTGAGTGGCAGGGCCACTCCAAGTTCTGGCCAGGATTCAGAATTCACTGGGAGGTACAGAAGCTCCCTGGGTCGCCCCCGCTGGAGCCGGTTCCCAGAGCCGGGCAGGCAGGAAACACCCCTTTGAGGTGCCGGAGGGCCATGGTGTGGACAGGCTGAAGCTGGTGGGTGGGCACGTGCTGGGAGCCGGGGTGTTGGGAGCCTGCCTGCCCGCCTGTAGGTGGCACAAGGTCTGGGGTGCGCGGTACCCATGCCAGCACTGGGGCTGCGAGCTTTCTGGGAGGCTGCAGGCTGTGGGTGCATGGCAGGGGCAGACCCCCACCAGATGTGTCCCACACGTGCCCGGAGGCAGCCGTGGGGTCAGAGCAGGAAGAAAGTACTAGAAGCACCACTCCTGCAATATCCCTCCGGTGGTCCCCACTGACAGCCTGACGTGCTGGCTGCAGAGCAGGCCCTGAGGGGAGGACTTGGACATGCGGGGTGGGTGATGAGTTGGTGTCTGGCACAACCAGTTTTGGAAAACTTGCTTAAACAGCCTTACTGAAATATAGTTTACATATAAATTCACCTATTTTAAGCATATAATTCAATTATTAGTAAATTTAGAATTGTGTAACCAGCACCAAGATCCAATTAAAAAAAAAAAATTTCCATCAGCTCCACAAGATCTCACGCCCTTTTTGTTGTCAGTCTCCATTTCCACTTTGAGGCAGCCATGAATCTGCTTCCTGTGTCCACATGTTTGCTTTTTTCTGGACACTCCATGTACATGGAACTATGTAACATGCGTCCTTTGCACGTGGCGGCTTCCACGTCCGTGTTTTAAGGTCTGTCCCTGCTGTAGTGTGTAGTCCATTTCTTTCCATTGCCACAGTGTCCCACTGCGTGGCCATGCCATGTTGATCATTTCACCGAGTCATGGGCATTTGGATCGTTCCCATTCTTTGGCCATCGGCCTGCACGTCAGCCTTTGTTCCCGCTGCGGTCACACTGCAGCTCTTCTCGTCCCTTCTCGGCCTCCCGGGGCCACCGTGTGCCTCCAGCTTCGTCCCGCCATGGCTTCTCGCCTACCTCCTACTTGCTAATTCTGCTGTTAATCATGGTCATTGCGTTCTTTGTATCAGTTAAGGTATTTTTTGGTTCAGAATTTCCATTTTTCTTATTTATATCTTCCAATTATTTGCCCCAATTCTCAGCCTTGCCTTACTCCTAGCATAATAAGCACTGTGCTTTCACATCGACGCCTGCCTCCAAATCTCAGCCCTGCGGGGCTGAGTCTGTCAACTGCTTCTGCTGTTTTATGGTTCATGCTTGTGTAGTGTCCCTGGTTATTTTTTTTATTGTATGTGAAAAATTAAAATCTGAGACCTAGGGTGACATTAACCTCCTCTGGTAAGACTCTGCCTATTTCTGGCAGGTGCCTGGGCTGCTAGCAGTCTTGAACCATCTCAATTCAACTTAAGGATTGAAACGATTCTACGCTAGCTCAGTATACTTGTCACAGGTCACCCTTCCACCTGGAGGGGACCTCGAGGTTTCAGCTCAAATCCTGGTGAGTTCTGGACTCCCCCCATACTCCCTCTCTAAGTCCACCTTTTGTCAGAAGTGCTGCTCCGCTTCTCACCCCTGCGCCTGGAATCATCCGGCACCCTTAACTCCATGTGGCCGACTCAGGCCTCTCCCTTTGTCTCCTCCCAAATCTTGGTCCAGCAATCCACCCTCTCGAGCTCTCTGATGGCCTCAGGCAGGACTTTAAAATAGTTCATACAGCTTTCCTAGCAGGAGGCCTGGTCTAAATTACCTGGTCTGCCGTTACTAATCACAGTGGAAATTGTTTCTTAGACATTTTAGAATAAACTTGGTCATGAGCTATATAAAATCCTGTTGGGATTTCCTTTGGAATAGTTTTATTTACTTTATTACTTTATTTATTAAAAAGAATGTATCTGTGTCATTCTTGCGCAGGGGCCATGCTAATCTTCTCTGTATCATTCTAATTTTAGTATGTTTGCTGCCAAAGCGAGCACTGGAATAGTTTTAAATTTATAGATGCTCTTTGGGGGAGAAGTGATATCTTTGAGAAAGTTAATCTTATTAGCCACAAATACGCACTCTCTCAAAGGTCTCCTTTATGGTTTTTGATAAACTCTTATCATTGTTGCTATAAGGGTCTCACATCCTGTGTGGGGTTTATTCTTAGGATTTTGAGACTTGAGATGCCGGGATAAATGGGGTCCTTTAACAGCATTTGCTAATTGTTGATTACAACAGGAGTGTGTCTGCACCCAGCCACCGTGGCGGATCTTGTCACTCCCTGGCTGTTTCTCCTTCCTTGCAGCGTGGGCTGTGGTCTCCAGTGGATGGTGAAATCAGGTGTCGGCAGCATCTTCCCTTGTTTCTGATGTTAAAAGAAACACTTTGAATATTTCACCATTAGGTAGGATGTTTGCACAGGATTTTGGAAGGTAACCTTTATTGGATTAAGGAGGTTTTCTAGTTAAGAGGTTTTTTTTTTAAAAATAAAAATTATGAACGGGTGTGGCATGTTTAACAAGGGCTGTTCTGTGAGTACTGAGCTGATTCTGTGGCTTCTTCCTTTAATTTGTTAACATGGCACCTTCAGGGCAGCTGAGGCTGCTGTGAAAATATATAAACCTTCAACTCTCAGCAGCTTCATTTTTTATTCATGCGAAGCCCAGGGTGGGGCAGTGGGGATGGCCCCTCGCTCGGGGACTCTGTGCTGTGGGTGGGAAAGAGGAGCGAGCATGGAGGTGGCACAACAGTTCCTAATGTCCAGCCCAGCGTGACCTGTGTCTCTGTCCCTCAGATCTCATGCGAGGGGGGCCGGGAAGTGTAGTCCCCCAGGTGCCCAGGCAGGAGGCAAAGCAGTCATGCCCAGGACCGAGGCCTAGTGGGGGGTAAATGACACCATGACTGAGATAAGCCTGCTTTGGGCGGGAAGTGCTGATTTTATGCATTGCTGGTCTGGGCTTACTAAGATGATTTTGTAAATTTTGCATCAGTATTCATAAGTTAGACTGACCTATAACTATTGTGTACTGTCTAGATGTGATGTTGAGATTATTCTGTTCATAAAATGAGTTAAGTGTTTTCTTCTGTTCATAAAACGAGTTAAGTGTTTTCCTTTTTTCTACTCTCAAGGGAAGTTTGTTTGGCATAAATGACTTGTTAAACCTGTCTGGCCCTGAGGTTGGTGGGTGGACTTCGAGCTAGATTTAATTTAATGTCAAGCTCCCCTTCTCTGCGGCACTCATCATGGTTGTAATATTTCGCTCGTGTGGTTTTTCAGCTGAGAAGACTGAATGAGGCAGCGGAGTCTGCAAAGTGCTTGGTACCCAAGAAATGCTCACCAGACCCTGTTCCAGGTATTCACTCATTGAAACCTCACCAGAGCTTACGAGGCAGGTGTTAGGAGCCCCACTTCCAGCTGGGAAAACTGGGGAGCAGAGAGAAAACCACGAACCCAAGGTCCTCTGGCGTGTTGGCTGCAGGGTCAGGACATGCCCTTTATAGCTTGTGGCCAGCAGCTGCAGGACTCAGATGGCCCAAGCCCAGCCTGGCCCGGCCCCTAAATAATGCAGCCCCAGTGCGTGAGTGAAGAGGGGATGGTCTGAATGAAGGCTGGGCCTGCCTTTCACCCCACTGGGGGTACCTCTAAGCAGCCATCCTACCTCAGGTCACTGAACCTAGCGGTCTGAATGCAGGTGGACCACTTGGGGATGTGCGGGGCCCTTGGCTCCATCCCTGAAGTAGGGCCGCAGTCCTTGGTTGCAGCAGGTACACCTGGGTCACTGGCTAAGCGTTGTGCTCCAGGCCTGGAACCCAGGTGTTTACTGCAGGCCCATGACTGCTCCCTTGGTGTGAGGCCTAGGACCCCCAGTCACCAAAGACCTGCAGCCCTGGTGGGAAGGCTTAGGCCTGAGGTCCATGTCTAGCTTGTCACTTCCTGGGCACCAGGGGGTCTTGGGGCCAGCCCAAGTTCTTGGCGCTGGTGGCAGGTAAGGGTGGGGTGAAGGCAGTGGGGGTCTCCATGTGCTCATGGACCACACTGGACAACTGCAGATAAAGGGGAAGTTGAGGCATGAGTGTTGAGTGGTTTGCCCCAGGCAGGTTCAGTCGCCCCACAAGCTTAACGTGAGAGGTCCCGATGATGCCTGGTACGTACTAGGTGCTCAGTAAACAGCTGAGAGCAGGAGAGCTCACCGTAGTTGGGATCCCTTCTGTCAGATCCGTAACAGTGCGATCAGCCCAGGAACAGTTGTCCCCCTCCCTTTAAACAGACAGGCTTAAGCTGCTGCCTTTTGGAGTGGGCAAGGGGAGACCACCTGAGGGTGGAATCTAAGGGCGATGCCCCTTTTCCCGGCCAGGTCTGACCTCTGGGCCTCTCCAGGTACAGAGGTGGGAGCCCCTGGGCTTTCCCGGGGGAACAGGGCGCTAGAGAGGGCCTGCCCTCCCCTGGGCAGTGGGTCTCACTGCAGTGAAGGTGCTGAGGGAAGCCTGGGGCACGGGGGGGGGGGGGGGTGACGGGCAGGGGCGATAGCTCTGGGAGGAGGACAAATAGCCTCCCAGAGCTATTGAGTCCCCGGCCTTACTCTGTGTAGAAGGGACAGGAAGCCTTGGGGCCTCCTCCCTCCGGCCATGCAGGCACAGAGGCTCTGCTGCTTGGGCCGGAGCCTCTGTGCCCGTCAAGGCCTGGGGCTCCCACCCCAGGAATGCCCCTTTTCACCAGGATCCTGGGGTGGGGGGGTGGTTTAGCTCCTGCATGTGAACCCATTTCCAGGGCACATGTAGTTCTGGTCAATTTGAATGCTTCTGGGGCATAAGCCCTAGGAGAGAAAGTTCTAGAAAGGAGTTGATGCTATTGACATTCCTTCCCCTAGCCAGAGCTACCCCAATAGCAGCAAGGCCTGGGGCCTGAGACAAATGACCCTCAGTGCCCCCGGGAGCCCTGCCTGCAAGAGGGATCCCAGCAGAGCGGCCCGAACTAGCGCTTTGACTGCACACACGCAGCATGCGGCGCAAAGCCAGCATGGGGCAGCTTTCGTCTGTGTTTATTTTTCTTCTGTATAAAAGTTACACGGTTGAAATGTCTGCAGGAAGATGCCATGATCAGGTTAGTCGGGGGGTATATTTACAACGGAACACTGGGGTGGTTGTGGGCAGCCAAAGCAGGGGACACTCCTCAGACCCGGGCTTCAGGCCCACAGGTGCATGCCTGCCCCACCTGGCCCCGCCCACACCTGCGGGTGGGAACTGACTTTGTCTACAGGGACCCGAGTCTCCCGTCTTGCTCACAGCTGTCTGTGAAGACTCCTTCCCATGACCCTCCCGGGCCCCCTGTGGCACTGAGGGGTGGGTGGGGACGCCCGTCAGCCACTAAGGTAAAGACTCACGTCGCACCTCGCTGTCCTCACACAGGGAGCCGCCCGGACAGATGCTCGGGCACTCTGGGGCTGGGCACAGGGTCTGTTCCAAACTCAGAAGGGGAAGAGATTCCCTGGCACTGTCCGGCTCACGCCTGAGCACCAGGCAGAGGGAACGGGGGCAGCCCCAGGGGCCCGGCTGGGAGGGCAAGGCTGCGGCGCAGGGTTGGCCTGTGCGGGGCTCCCACAAGTGCACAGCCCCAGAGCCCCGTGTACAGAGTGGCCGTCACACGCGCACAGCAGCAGCCACCAGTGCTGGGCGAGGGCAGGATGAAATGAAGGGACTTAAAGAGGAAACAAACTAAAAACCCCACACATACAACACTGTTAATAACCCAGCGACCACACATACACACACACGCTTTAAATAATAAAGTGACAGGCTCCGGCCAGCCCCAGCAAGATCCTACCTGACATCTCATAGGGGGTCCGCCCCTCTCTCTACAGGCCAAAAACACAAAAGAGGGAAAAGCAGCCCCCATTTTCTTGATAAATGCTGCTCAAAAACTCATGAAGGACTCAAAGTGGCAGGGTTGTTTAAACAACCTACATCAGCAGGCGGTGCTTTCTACTAGTTTCCTTTGTTCTGTTTAAACTGGGCTAAGCCAGCACAGTTAGAGCCTGATGTTCGCTTAACCACGCCCAGGAGACGTGAGCGCTCATTCATGCAAAACGGGCCTAGGCGGGCAGGGCATCTGGGGTCCCACCAGCACCCCTCACTCGGCTGCCGCGGAGCCAGGCGGCACCAGTGGGCACCTGTCTGCTGAGCGCCCCTGCAAACCTTGCCCCAGATTGTCAACCTCAGCAGCAAGACTGGTTTTTAAAGAGGAGGAGGAGGGCAAGAGTACCCGCTCTCGAAGGTGCTTTCGCTGGGGAAGCAAGCTGCACAGCCTCAGGAGCGCCTCTGCCCTCCCCGCACTGGCAGAAAGGGCTGCAGAGCCAAAGAGGCACCGCCCCAGCACCGCAGGGCCGGAGGGAAGCTGGAGCCTGGTGCGGCAGGAGATGGCGTTTAAGGCACACAGCAAGCGCCGGGGAGGGGCTGCTGGACTCTCCCAGACAGAGCAGCGCCTCCACTCCTCCTCCGAGTTAACGCGCCCGGAGCTCAGACTCCCAGCACTAACAAGTGTCCGATGCTAACGGCCTCCCGTACCCCCCACTCCCAGCTCCCGAGAGCACCGGCGGTGTGGGAGCTGAAGGAGCGGCAAGATGACAGACACCACGGCTGGCCCGAGGGAGGCCCTGCGGGCGCCAGTACCATGACAAGGAGTGCCAGCTGTGAGGCTGCCGCGTTGCCACCTGCTGTACCTTTCTGGGCCAGAGAAAAGCTGTCACCATCCTCCACGTCTAAGCAGGAAATGGAAGGTGAAAGGGGCCTCCTGGGTCTTCTCTGCTTTCTGCCCAAGCCCCTGCGGGCTCCTGTTCCAGAAGCCTCCAGCCGCCACTCACACGCCATGTCAGAAGACTTAAGGACCCTGGAGCTTAGGGAGGGGGAGGACCGGCTGTTCCTGCGTCTGCTGATGACATCCCTGCTGCTCCCAGGTGGGAGGGGAGTAGGTGGGAGGGAGGGCAGGAGGGGAAAGACAGAAGTGAAAGCAGAAAACAAAACCGACCCAGGAACCCATTGGCTCGCAGTCAGCAGCAAGGCCCGAGGCTCCACGCTGCCTGGGTCTGCTCCCACAGGGAGGGAGGGAGGCAGGAGGCTGCCCCCAGGCTCCAGGCTCCAGGCTCCTGCCGGCTCAGCCAGGCCTGGCCCGGCCTCCTGGCCCTGGGGCCAGGAGTGCTGCAGTGCCTGCTAGGTCCCCAGCGCACCCTGGTGGTGGAGCTGCTCTGCGCCCCCGAGCGCGTGCCTCCATCCTGGCACCTGCTCCTAGGTCTTCTCTTCCCGGTCTGTTTTCCTCCTTGTTATGTTCCGGGGTTTAATTTTCAGAGAGAGTTCCCATAGGGCCTCCTCAGCCAGGTGGTCACTAAAGTCGTTGAAGAAGTTTATGATGTCGTCATTTCTTCGGATGTCGTAATGCCTGTGCAGGGGAGGGGAGGCAGGGGGTGAGGGCCGAACAGCCCAAGGGTGCCACGTGGACCAACCCGACACCCCTCACAGCAAACTCATGTGCTGCTATTGCAGAGGACGCCCGCACCCAGCATGTGGACTGGGCCCCCCAGCGAGGGCGGCAGAAGCCTGGCCCCCACTGCAGGTGCCCCAGGCACACCCTGGATTCAGGCAGGCCCGGGGTCGTCAGCCCTCTCCTCACAGTAAGGCAGCACCACCTTCCTGGTGTGCGAAACGGAGGAGGAGCTGGTTGTGGCACTGGGTTCAGGCCCGGGGCCAGACAGGGAGCTGAGCCCCTTATGGATACTCTCTCGCGTTATCCTGACCCAGAGGCAGTACCCCCATTCAACAGATGGAGGGTGACTTGGTCCTCCATGACCTTTTGCTTCTGCTCAGGGCCCCGGGGTCGCTCCTTGCATTGGGGAGGGCTCAGATCTGCCCCACGCGGCCCGGGCAATGGCACTCACGCCTGCTGGAAGCACCGCATGCTGTCGAGGATGTTGAACTGCTGCCAGCGTTTGGAGAAATTCACCTTCCCATCAATATAGTCTGGGTTCCCCAGGTGCACGAAGGTCAGGTCCTGCAGGATCAGCCCCCTGGGAGGACGGGAGGAAGCCCAGTCACCACTACAGAGGGTAAGTCCCAAGGCAGCTGGTTTACTGAGACTCTAGCGCTGGACAATGACTCCAGCCCACGCAGCTGCCGAAAACTCAAGAGCAAACCAAAGCAAACCGAAGAGCAAGTCTGGGTGTCTGTTTCCTCTGGGGTGAATTGCCACCTCACCATCTCTGTGTCCATGAGAACCCGCTGGGTCTCTCGGAAGCCAGCTCAGGCGTTGGAGGGGCCTGGAACATCCCACCCATCCACGCCTGAGGACGACTGTCAGAGAGCTGCAGGGTTGGGGCAGAGCTGTGGGTTGCTAATGTGAAATTAACACATGAGCAGTAAAAAACAAAACCCCAAACTGAGGAGGGTCGAGGGGTGGAGACCCGGTTGTTAACAGGTATGGTAACCTAACAGGTGCTTCTGGATCCAGAGGGGAGAAGGCGGGGGATGCAGGGAGTGCTCAGCCGCAGGGCCCAGGGGTGGGTCTGTGAGGGGACAGTGTTCAGCGCAGGCCCTAACCCAAGGGACACTGCTGAGTCTTCTGCCCCCCTCTGGGGAATGCCAGTGTCCACTAGTATATTGAAGGCTCTGATAATCAAAGAAACCTCCTTAGCTCTGATTTTTCTGCAACTTCCCTTTTCCACGAAACGCACTTCCTCCGCCCCACGGCCCACCCTCAGGAAGACTTTTTGAACTTCTTCCTGCCAAGCGCTCTTGGGGCTTCCGGAGTGACAGGCTCCTTGGGTGGTGCTAACATGCAGCTGAGTGTGAGGACCACTAGATACTGCATGACGCCACGTGGGGAGAAGCCACATGCCTGTCGTCAGCATGCCTGCACACGCGCTCTGGCAGGTACGGGAGGAGCGGGAGGGGGGCTGGGAGATAGGAAGGAGAACTTTTATCCTTGACTGTGTCTTCTGTTTAAATTCCGTTACAAAGAGCATGTTTTACTTTGAAAGTTAGAAGTAAAAACTAAAATAGAAGTATAAACGTCACAGCTGGAAGCCCTTGAGTGAGGATTTCTCTGGGGGAACCCAGTGTACCTTCCCCAGAGCAGCTGGCTGGGCGAGGGGCGTGCGGGCTACTCACAGGTACGGGATGCAGGGAGGCTCCACCTCCGAGAGGGCAGCCCGGTAGGCCCGGAAGGAGGACGAGCTGTCGATGAGTGTGCAGTACTCGGCCAGGCCCTGGTGGGACAGGGCAGGGGTCAGCGAGTGCGGGGACACTGTCGGGGGCAGAGCCTGGCCCTCAGTGCCAGCCAGCCTGTCTACCCTGCTCCATCGACACTGGCAGGGTGGTGCCCACATGAGAACACAAGCCAGATGCGGGCCCTGCCCCCGGCCGGCATAGATTTAGTCTCTTTTAACTGAGTATCAGCCAAACCCTGGTCCCAGACAAACCCCAGACCTGGTAGGGAGAAACACCCCATGGGCTTTTTGTGCTTGGTAAAACCATTGCCGAGCAGCCACTGACCACTGTGTGTGCAGGACACTGCAAGCTGGGGCTCCCACTTGGTTCCTGCTCCATGCTCAAGCCTGAGGGAGCTTCTAAACCATGCACGGAACCAAGCCACTCCTGGCTCAGAGCTGCCTTCACGCCTCACCGCACCTGAGGTGCGATCGGGGTGGCATGTGACCTCGACCTCCTGCAGGGCCAAGCTGCTTCTCGCCTCTGCATGTGTTGTGAGAGGCACCTACCGCTGCCCCATGCTTGGAACGCTATTGTCATGCCTGCTCCAGGAAGCCTGCCCTGACTCCTCGGGACCTCTCTTGTTCCTGTAGCTCCTGGGGTGAATTTCCCCCAGGTGCCATATGACACTGTTATATAATTGTCCCTTTATGTGCACCGAGTGAGAGGGCTCCCCAGGTGGTCTGGCTGACACTCAAAGCCGTGGGCTTGCTGCCCTTCTCAAGAACATTTGCCCCACACAGGGATAAAGGTCCAATTCCAGGCCAGGTGCAGTGGCTCAGCCTGCAATCCTGGCACTCTGGGAGGCTGATGTGGGAGGATCACTTGAGACCAGGAGTTCCAGACCAGCCTGGGCAACATGGTGAGACCCTGTCTCTACAAAAACATACAAAAATTAGCTGGGTGCAGTGGCGCACACCTGTTGTCCCAGCTACTCGGGAGGCTGAGGCAGAGGTTAACTTGAGCCCAGGAGTTTGAGGCTGTAATGAGCTATGATGACACCACTCACTGTACTCTAAACCTAGGTAAAAGAGCAAGACCCTGTCTCAAAAAAAAAAAGAAAAAAAAAGTCCAATTCTTCACCAGGCCCCCCAGAGGCCTTCCTCACCTACAGCTGGTCCCTTCTCCAGGGATGTGGCCATCCTGGTCTCCACCCTACTCCCCAAGGACGCCGAACTCCCACCTGCTCCCAGGCTGTGCTCTGCTCTGTCCCCTTGGGTGGAAATTTTTTTCCCTTCCCAGGAACAACTTCTTCCCCTGTGGGTGGTGGCATGTGCGACACTTCCTCCAGGGTAGCTCACGTGGCCCCGCAGCCCACGTTGTCTTTTAGTGCTCACCCTGTAGAAACCCACCCAATAGGATGGCAGCTGCTCAAGGTGTGGCCTGTGCCTAAGGCAGCGCCGAGCCTGGAACGGCCCCTTCTGAAGGATGGGCCGAAGGAAGGACCATGGTGATGCTGGGCCCTAGGGATGGGCTTGCGGGCAGCAGCAGGACGCCATGACATGACAGCGCCAGAACCAACCTCGAAGCCCCCCGGGATATGGTGACTGCTGATCAGAGACAGGAAGCTGGGGGCGGGGCAGCTGTCCTGGCCACACAGCAGGCTGGCAGCACAGCAGGGACCTGAGCCCCAGCATCCAGTGCATCCAAGCACGTTCTGCCACAGCCGCTTGCCCAAGGACCCCATCTGCTGGCTCCTTCCCACCCATGTCACGAAGGCCACTCACCTCTGAGGTCTGCTTCTGCCATTCCAGCCTGCGGATGGGCGCCGAGTCCAGCGCTGAGAGGATGGCCAGGTAGGAGTTGAAGTTATTCAGCTTCCTTAAGTGCTGTGGAGAGAGGTACAGCCTCTGTGAGAGCAGGTGGCAGGACAGGTGGGTTCCAGCTCCCCGGGCAGGGCCTAAAGAGGGTGCTCCGGGGAGGGCTTGGCCACCGTTACCTTCATGATCTTAATGAATTTCAAGAGCAGCCGTTCCCTGTCCTGGGCCTTTTCCTGTAACATGATTATTGACCGGACCCTGCATGGACCAAGGGAAAAAGAAGAGACAGCTGAGCTGACCGTCTTCCTACAGGCCCCGGCGGTCCTGTGGAGACGGGACCTGCACCAGCAGCCATGAGCTCACCCCTACTGAGTGCCCAGGGCTTGCGAGGCCCAGGCATAGACCGCGTCTCTGCTCTCAAGGAGCCGACAGCATCCCAGGGACAGAAACAAGACGTCACAGAGAAATCTGGTGACTGGTGCCAAACACCACCAACAAGGATTCTGCACGCGGAGCCTTTCCTGACAGGTGCGGACCCGAGCACCACTGGGGCTGGGAAAGCTCCTCATGTGGCCTCAGGACTGGCTCGGGGAGACCAGCTGGCACGTGACTTAACGGGCCACATTTGCCAGCCATGAGGGAACGGATCTCTCAGAACCTTATCACCAACCAAAGCCAAACCCAAAGGCCAGTCTCATTTCTGCCACATGTGCAGTAGGGACCTCATAGTGGCTTCAACTTCCTGTGGTCTTTGGGGCTACCACCAGCATCACTTGGAGGAAGTGCCACCTTCTGCATGCCCTCGTCCACCCTGTAAGAGGGCAGCTGGGCCGAGCACATTGAGGACCACATCTCTGCACCTCGGCCCAGCCAGGCTCCTGGGGGGCGGGTGCCCTTGAGGTTCCTGGACCCAGCAAGGAGCCGGCGTCAGAGGCCAGGCTCAGGGTGTGCGTGCAGCTTCTCTCTGCCCAGAAACCACCACATCTGACTGGGCAAACCCCACACGGAACGGCGGTTGCGACAGCTGCACACACTCTGCTGAGGCCTGGACTGCTGCTGTGCTGGGCAGAAAGGCAAAGAAAGGGGCGATGACCCTATTTTCCCCCAATACGCAGTCCCCGGAACATTTGAAAAACAGACGGCATGCTGGTGGGAGCAGCGGGTCGGGGAGCACCGCACAGCTGCCACGCGCTGACGGTTGCTCTGTTTGATGCTGAGATGCTGTGGGCACTTTAAGTCACACCTCAAAGAGCCAAGAGTTCTGAATCATAAACACACTGTTGGGATTCATTTTGCTTTAAGAATTAAAGGCTAACAAAACCCACTCCTTGCTAACTGCTCTGTCGGGCATAGTCAGTGTGAGCGTCTGGCACGTGAGGGAGTGTCTGGCAGTGACCAGCCCAGGACACCAAGCCCGATCCCACTCCCGGACTGCCACCTATGGCAGACATGACTAATCGATCCTGGCACTCTTCCCTGCTGAGCCTCTGCAACCAGCCCTCTCCTGTCCCTGCCCTTGTTCTCCGCCTTTTGGTTCATGATTCGTGCCCACAGCACCCACGGAGGAGCTTGGAGGAATGAAAGCAGCAGCTCCTTCCTACCACTGAGCCCATCCAGGTGTGCCACCGTCCAGAGCCACAGGGCTTGGTGCTGTGGACCCTTCTTACCAGTAGGACATGTTGTTGAAGTGCTCTGTGAACTGGGTCAAGTTGGGGCTCTTCTCCTCATTCTGCTCTTTTGCCCAAAGCAAAACCTCAGGAATCTGCAAAAGGAAAGACACTAGATAGAGGTGGAATCCTGGGCTGGAGGTTATACCCCCTGTGACAGGGGCAGGGGGAGTCTCCCATTCAGGGACAACCAGCACGGGCTCCCCAGGCCCCGGCCCCCTCCATACCACACCTCTATTTTATAGAAGAGCTCAGCGTCCAGCAGTGTCAGCTGCTCGGCTATTTCATGGCTGTGAAAGTCATGCAAGGTCCCCGGCCTGGAAGACAGAGGCAGGAGAACTGCTGTCGGGGTGGGGACAGTGGTCAGGAGCTGAGCAGCCTGGCTGCACTGTAGGAGCGAGGAGGCCACGGAGCAGGCCAGCACCAGCTGCTCCTCGGGTCCCTCTGGGCCCCGCGTTTCTCCCCAGGATGATGCTGTCTGCCTTCCCCTCCTGCCTCTGCTGGGTAGTCCTGCAGCTTTTGGAATCAGGAGACGGAGTTTCCCTTGTGAACTCACGGACAGTTCAGAGGCCTGAGGACTCTCGCTCACAGCCCGACCCCACTTCCAGGTGGCCAGAACAGAGATGGTGCCCTATAAATGAAGGCTAAGTGCCCACTAAAAAGGAGCCCGTCAATCAACAGTCTCTACAGCTGGAACTGACACTCTCCTCTGGGCTGGGGTAGGGGAGGCAACAGATTGGAACTTTCACACAGGGCCTTGCGCGGCCGCTCTGTTAACGCTGGCAAGGCCATGCAGAGCTGACCACAGCCCGGAACACACTCCTCTACCTCTGTCCTCCATAGCCCTGTGTGCCCTGCTGCCCTACTTCCTGGTGACAAGGTGACTCATCACCCAACATATAACTTCTGAAGAAGAGGCCCAGCCACAGGGGACCCATGGGGCTGTCCCTGAGGCACCTTGTCACAGGGCCTGGATAGAACCAGGATGTAAGGCTGTGGGGGGGATCGAGGAGGGTGAACTGAGCAAAGTGCCATAGCGAGGCAGCTCTTGGGCACAGTTCTTGCTAGAGGCGGTGGGGACTGGGGAGCTGGCTCCTTACCTGGCTGCTACCCCCTTGGCTGCCAGCGGCTGGTCGGAGTTGGCACACCTGAGCAGCTTCTTCTGGTCCATCTTGTCCAGGATGTTCTTCCGGAGCACGCGGGCCAGGCTGAGCTCCCCGTTGCACACCAGGCGAAAGACTAGCTCCATCAATAGCTTCAGGATCTCCTCTGTCAACTCCACTAGGCTAGAGGGCCAAAGGCACAAGTGAGGGGGCAGGAACAAGACCTAGGACGACCTGGAATCCACCTCCAGATACCCAAAGGCCACGGGGCAGCGATCAGTGCATAGCTGGGAACCCCCCGTGGGAAGAGAGCAAGAGACAAGATCTTGGGACGGCGGCTGCGCCCTCAGAAGTGCTGAGAGTGGTCTCAGTGGTAACAAACACCTGCCATGCACTCAACAGACATTTGCTGGCACTGGACAAGTGCCAGGGACTAAGCTGGGGACTGGGCTACAGAGACAAATCCCACACCAATCCTGCTCTGGGGCAGCTCCTGAACTACCCGCCTTGAGAGCCGTCCAGGCCACGGCCGTTCCCTAGTTGTACAGCCACTGGCCATGGTCATCTCCCCGGCAGAAGGTAGGGGCCAGTCTGTTCCATTCACCTCTGACTCTCCATACCAGGAAAGACCTGCTCGATGGATACTTGTTAAATGGATAAAAATGGCAAGTGCTGTGTCAAAGACTCGGACAGATGACCACAGAAATGCTGGGGGCTAAGAGCACAGCTGGCTGAGGATGGTCCTGTAATACCTGCAGGAGGGATGGCTCTAGGCAGTGCAGGTTCCGCTCCTGTGGGAAATTCAGGGCCCGGGCTGGGGATGGCGAGATACCTCACCCTGGGCCGTGGGGGACAGGTCATTCTCTCAAAGGGTGGTGACAAAGCAGGCAAGAGCCAGCCCTGACCAGAGCTCTGTGCTCAGGGGGTGTTCACCCGAGGAGAGGTGGGTGCAATGGGGACAGGCTACCGCTCTCGGCAGGGAAGCCCACAGCACCCTGAGGCTGGCCCAGGCCTGCTGAGCTGCCTAGAGGGCAGAGCCTCTGCCACCCTCTGCAGAGCCCGGGGCGCACTCACCAGAGCTCGTCCACCACCCGCACCAGCACGAAGAATGTGTTCTTGCTGACGCGCTTCTTGAATGTGTCGGCAAAAGGAGAGAACTTCTCATATGTGGAGCGTGTGTTAAAGAGATAGCCATGTGGTGGGGAGATGTAAGTGGAGGCCTGCCTTCTCACTACGATTGATCGAGTGCTTACGATGTGCCAGGAGGGAAGCGTTAGCGTCCAGCAACGAAGGCACAGGGCTTGTGCGAAGCTGAGGTCTGAGCCCAAACCTTCCTGCCCCCAGGACTGTTCCCAACTGCTTCCCTCTCCTGCCTGCCTTTCTGTTAGGTTCAACCCAAGGCTCCTGCGAGATTCCTGACACCTGAAGGATGCCCTGCTGAGCCTCAGGTAGAGGAAGGTGGTCCCAAACCAAACACCTTCAAAACCCCAGGCCTCTGGCAGGTATATAGGCCAGAGGTATCTCCCTTCACTCTGTCCATGAGTTTCCACTCTGAGACTGTCTCCCTGGGCCATGTAGCTGCTCTAGTTCGAACACCTTCCTGGGGAGCTCTTGCTTCTGCAATGTTGGGCAAGGTCTCCCTTCCCAGAGCAGCACACTCCGTACTGGCTCCTCGTCTCCAGGGCAGCCCTTTGACCTCTCGACCAGCTCTCATTGTCCCTTGAAGTGGGAGGTTGTGGTTTCCTGCCACACTGTCCTGTTTGCCATCGATTCCCCAGACCCTCCCTGACTCTGTCCTGCCTGTTCTCCAGTGACCCACGACCTTCCATGTCCTGGATTTAGGACGGAGCCTTGCACTAGGGACAGTCTGCTTGGCCTCAGCACAGGGGCTCGCTGGCCACCCGGGCCCAGAGCTTGGTGCCCATGCATGGGCCTGAGGCGGCCAAGCAGGGAAGAGGCTGAGAACCTGCATGGTGGAGGCAGAGGCAGGGGGCTGTGGCTGCCCTCCCACCAAGCAGCCACATAGGTCATCAGATCCCTCACCTCTCTGAGCTTCAGTTTCCTCAATTACACGACAGGAAATTATACAGTCGCACCATGTATGACACGGTGGTGTTATAGCTGACATCACACGTGCAAAGGGACACCTTGCCTGACTAGTAAGCTCTCCACGGGTGAG
Organism: Lemur catta; assembly: GCF_020740605.2. NCBI lineage: Eukaryota > Metazoa > Chordata > Mammalia > Primates > Lemuridae > Lemur > Lemur catta. The sequence continues at coordinate 4,890,374 of NC_059137.1, read as the reverse complement.
TGGGTGCCATTTGCTGAGCCGGGCCTGTGAGCAGGTGCTCTGCGTGACGGAAAGTGCCAGGGGACCCAAGTCCTGCCAATGGGAAACACGCACGTCCGTCTTGACGTGCAGGGGACTCTAACGGCCACAGCAAGGAGATCTGCAGGAGACCCCAAGGGGGACGGGGGAAGGCTCAGGGCCTGCAGGAAGGGGAGGAGGAGGGCTGGGGGACTCGACTTCCTGCCCCGGCAGCGGCGGCTGCCCAGCAGATGGCAGTCATGGGCTGCCCTCCTGGAGGAGCAGCCGCGGTTAGCTTTGGCGGCACAGGCAGGCCCAAGGGAGGAAGAGGCAGTGGGCAACAAAAGTGGCTCCTACCAAATCTCTGGGGTCTTCCTCAGCCCCTACCGCATGGGGTACATTTACCAGGGGTGGCCCATGGGGCAAATCGCAGATCGAGGGGACTCCCACGTCCCCACCTTGATCACGCTGCCGCCCAACACATCACTTGGACCCTCGCACAGGGGCAGAGTGGGGGTAGGGCCTGCGGCGGGGCTGGGAAAGGATATCGGTACTGCAGCTTCTTGATGAGCTCCTCCGGGCTGATGAAGGTCCTGTAGGTGGTCAGGAAGGCCTCGCAGTACAGCACCAAGTCTGCAGGGAGGAGCAACGGGAGCCGCTGAGTCAGGGCACAGAGCTCGGGCCCGGGGCAAGTCCCTGCTGACTAAGCTGCTGAGAGACGGCTGCCCTACCTTTCCTGTCCGTCTCCGTAGCGTGGACCAGTAAGATGTCCCCTGATCCTCCACGCACGTCTGGCCCGTCGTCACCCTGTAATGAAAACGGCCAAGGAGGGGCATGAGGCAGTACATGGCCTTAAGAAAGCAAGTTTAGGAAGGAACAGGCAGGGATGAGATGACCAAGAGGCTGTGCCGCAGCATGACCCTGCTGCAATGCCAGGGGCGCCTCTGCAGCCCACCACACCATGCTCGGTGACAGGCACAGACTGAACCGTGTCTGGGAGCCGGAGGGCCTAGGACGGCCCGGGCACCAGGGCACATCACTGTTCTGAGGACAAAGCTGGGTCAGGGGACACCGTGTCATTCGACCTTACCCTGCTCAACGACCCATGGGCCAGAGGGGAGGTAGAAGTCCTCATAGGTGGGGGACAGTGGGACCCCACAGGGAGGCAGGACAGTCACCTCCCAGGATGCCAGTGGAGGCAAGAGGACTATTTATTAGCATGTTAATATTCCCAAAACTACAGCAAGCTGCCCTAAATCTAAATCCTTTTCCCCAAGTAGAAACAGCAGTCACTAGTATTATTGCAGGTTCTTCCACGAAGCCCTTCATTAAAGGAGTGTGTCACAAAGATGTTCGATGACATCAGATGCTGCTTAAATGACCATCAACCTCCAGCTGCCAATTAAGGAGCAAATCTGTTTCCATGAGGGCAAGCAGACCTTTCACCACCTGGCCTGGGGCCAAAAAGAGCTGTCACAGGGGCCAGCAAACCAGGCCCAGGACAAACACCCAGGGCCTTTCTCTGCCCCTGAGCCCCAACACTCCCTCGAGCCCCTCCTACCGCAGCACCCGCTCCAAGACTCCCTGTCTTTTTAGCTCTTTTACCCCTCAACCCTAGGGTTCTGAGAGTGTCCTAGATTTACCTCCAGAGCTAGGGATTATGCCTCTGACCTGGTTTTAAGGAAGAAATTTATGGCAAGGATCATGAGATGTCACTTCTCTCTGCCAGGGCTCTCAGCGTCCTGGGCTGCTCTCTGCCACAGCCAGAGCTGGCCTAGCCTGGGCCAGGACCATGCAAAGGGCAGTGTCTGCTTGTGTGTCTGTGTGTGACTATCATCTAGTCAAAGCCCAGAAACATGGCTACCTCCTTGGGGGGTAGGGGGGAGGGGAGGGGAGGTCAGGGCTACTTTATGAAGCTGTTCTTTTGTGTTTCCAGAAATGCATAGTCGAAGGAAGAGGCAAAGCTCTCTCAGTCCGACTTCCTCTTATTGCAACAGGTTTGGGCACTGTTTTGACCAATGAGGCTCTGTAGACAAGGCACAGGATGAAGGCAGCCACACTGTCCAGGCCCGAATTTTCTTAATCAGCTGGTATCTCCCAACTGAGGCCATCATGGGGCTATTTTATCAACAACAGAAAAACATCCCACACTGGTGAGGGCTTACCCCGTGCAAGCTCTGTGCTGAGCACGCACATGGATTTCATCCTCATACCACCCTCAGGAGTCCCATCATTTGAGGCTCAGGGATATACTATGTCATGACCAAAATCACTCTCAGAAGCATCAAGGGAAGGGGACAGTATGCTTCCCCTGGCACTCGCCCCTCTGGGAGCCCAGAGCTGAGCTCCACCAGGAGCACTGAGACTTGGCCTCCACACCTGGCTTGGTCTGTCTGCTCGAGACACCTCAAGGTCACACCCTCCTTGGCCCCCTTGCTCTCCCTCTGTGGGGCCAGACTGTGAAATCCGGACCTGGGAATCCTTACCTCTTGCTTGAGTGTCAGCCGGGCCATAATCTCATTGTGGTCGATGAGGGACAGCTCATCCACTTCCTCCTCCGACTCAGCCGACTCCAGAGCATCTGGTGACTTTGGGGCCCTGGAGGGAGAAGTGGTTTGTACTGTAAGCACCCAACAAGCCCCTGGGCTTCCTGGTGCCCAGAGGCCGAGGCAGTGCCAGCCTGGCCACAGGCATCAGAACTGCTCTCTGAACGAGCCCACCCTGGGTGGCAACTCCATCGTCACGGACTGGGTCCCGGCTCACTACTGATCAGCCATGTGAACTGGGCACTTCTCCTGCTCTCTCTGGATGGCCTGTCTGTACATGGAAGGGATTCCGCTGGGAGATTAAGAAGGTTCCACTGAGCTGTGTGAGTGATGGTCTCAGCCACCTTCCGAGGCCCACCACACACACAGTCAGCACTGGAGAAGGAGCAAACGGGGCAGCAGGTGGGGAAGGCAGCATGGCTTGATGCTGTTCCCCTCCCCGAGGCTTCTCCCAGGGCCAGCTCACCATCAGACCCTTTGTCTGGCACTAAGAAAAAACCATGAACCAGGTAGACATGGCCCCTTGTTCTCAGAGCTCCATCTAGCAGGATATAGACTGTAAAACAAGTGGTCATGGCAACACAAAAAAGGGGGAGTAGGACCTGTAATCATAGCACTCTGGGAGGCCCAGGTGGGAGGATCACTTGAGGTCAGGAGTTCGAGACCAGCCTGAGCAAGAGCAAAACCCTATCTCTACTAAAAAAAACAAAAACAAACAAACAAAAAAAAAAAAACGGCGGGTGGGAGGGAGCACGGACAGTAAGAAGAACACTGCAGGTGCCCTGGCCTCTCCTAAAAGGGCAGGAAGGCCCCTGGGATGGGACAAGTGAGCTGAGCCTGAAGCACAGGGAGGACATTCCCCACAGATAGGCGCAAGGGCAGCTAGCGGTGTCCAAGATGAGTCTCCCAGCCTAGGGTGTTCTGGGGAGAATGGACGCTGGGTCTGCCAATGCCTGGCTTTTCCCCTGGCATCTTTTACGTTCCCCTGTTTTATTCTGGTCGGCCTTGTGGTCACAGGTCACATTTTTTTAAGAGAGAGGGTCTTGCTATGTTGCCCAAGTTGGACCTGAACTCCTGCCTTGGCTTCCCAACTAGTTGGGACTACAGGTGTGTGCCACTGTGCCTGGCTCACAGATCACATTTTTCACCCTAAGTATCTGAGATGCAAAAATTCATGCCTTCAGTAAGAGAACACGAATGGGCCAGAGCAAACCCACCCCAGTCTTGGGAAGAACTACTCTGTTTCACGTTTTGTCACTGTTCAGCCTGTGGTACGGCCTAGGCGGAAGGAGAACACCACCCAGTGATGGTTTCTAACCAATGTGTTCATGTTTCTCTTTCACAAGGACCATCTGGAACTCTGAAAATGACACTTTTGGGTCCAATGAAGCTGGTGACAGAACCCGTGAGCTGCTTTTGCTCGGTGCATACCTCCTCTGCCCCTAGGTACGCTAGAAACCACACCACTCCCTGTTTAACAGTCCGGGAGACCTCAGCCTGGCAGCAGCATCACACAGGCATCATGTGGACGGCAGCGCTGAGCGGCCAAGAGGTAGGCTGCGCAGCTAGCCCTCCTCGAGGCCCCTTTTGGAACGCTTTCACATCTTTCTCTTTCTCTTGTTACTTTCTTTTTTTTTTTTTTTTAACTACCTTTTCAACTGTTCATGCTCAGGCCTGAGAATGACAAGCAGGCATTGCCTTGCTCTGCTAAGATCACCCTGGACACCAGAGGTAGCTGAACCGTGACCTAACAAGGGAGGAAAAGCTTGAACACATCCAACATTTCACAAAGAAGGTGGAGTCAACATGAAGTTGCAGGTGGGAGTGCCAATGTGCAGCCTACACATTATATTTTGTAAGTGTATACTGGGCTTTTTTTTTCCTCCTGAGACAGGGTCTTGCTCTGTCGCCCTGGCTGGAGGGCAATGGTGTGATCATAGCTCACTGTAGCCTCAAACTCCCGGTCTCAAGCCATCCTCCTGCCTCAGCCCCCCAAGTAGTTAGGACTACTGGTATGTGCCACCATGCCCAGCTAATTTTTAAACTTTTTGTGGAGACAGGGTCTTGCTATGTTGCCCAGTCTGGTCTTGGAACACCTGGCCTCAACTGATCCTCCCACTTTGACCTCCCAAAGGGCAGCCCATGTTGGAGAAATTTACTGCATATTTCTACACCTGGTCAGGTTTGGCTTATGCTAATATTGAAAAATGTTACAAAAGATTAAAGAGACATAATGACTAAGTACAATGGAGAACTCCTGATTGATCTTGGTTGCAAAAAAATTAAGATATACAAGACATTTTGGGGAGAACTGGGGAACTGGAACATGGTTTGCCTATTAGATGACATGAGGGAATTTATTAATTTTCTTAGGTGTGACAATGGTATTGTGATGAGGATTATTTTTGGAGTGGCATGCTGAAGTATCTGTGGGCCGAGGCCACATCTGCAACTTACTTTCAGGTGGTTTAGCAACACAATTTATACATGTCTCGAAATGTCAACAATAACAAGTCTGTGTGGGTGTAGGGGTATCTTTTATGCTCCCCGTCACAACTTGAAAGAGAACAAAACCACGGAAGGTTGGTCAGGATTGGAAAAGGTGAGACTATCATGGTAACTTGCAAGGTGGATGACGCAGGTGCAGACCATCAGGAAGTAATGGCAGACTGCATGTTAAGGCCTTTGAAGAGTAGGATTCTTAGTGATTTTTCCTGCTTTCTTGGAATTTTCTGTTCTTTCCAACAGTTTCTAACCTGAGCATACATAATTTTGAGAATCAGGTCTACTGCCATACCACCCTGAACGTGCCGGATCTCGCCTGCTCTTGGAAGCTAAGCAGCGTCAGGCCTGGTTAGTACTTGGGTGGGAGAATCAGAAAAAAAGGAAGAAAGACTCCAACATGAAACACCTGCAGGCCTGGTAAGCTGGCTGGTTGGGGGCCACAGCCCCTCTCGGTTCACTTCCTACCTCTCACTGCCATCTCTGCTGTCCTTCCCAGGTACAGTGCCGGCCGCTGAGGGATCTCTGGGATGTCCATCTTTCCCAGCTGGTGATTCCTGAAAAGAGACATGAGCATTGAGTTTGGACAGGAGGTCCACTCCAGGGCGGATCTGTCTTCCCAGCATTCCTGCCCACAGTGGCTTTGGAGTGCAAGGTCCTACGGAGCAATCTGAGATGAGAACAAGTTAATGGTGAATGCAGTTAATTACAGGAGGCACAAGCCCTCTTGAGACTACCATCCTGCCTTTGGAGAGAGTGAAAGGTGCCACTAATTGTAACATTTTTCAGCTGCCAACCTAGACGAAGCCACCTCAACCACCTCCTCAAAGAAAGAGAACTGCCACCACAGCCAGCCTACCAGAGCTTGACCAGGCCTGGGCTAAGGGCTCTGCACACAGCTCCTCATTTGGCCTCTTCAATGAGCTAAGACCACTGTCCCCATGCCACGTGAGGAAACCGAGGCTAGAAGTCAAGAGTGCTGCCCAAGATCACATAGCTGGTAAATGGCAGAGCCTGAATTTGAGCCCAGGGCTGTTACCTGCAATGCCTGTGCCCTTAAGCACTGGGCACTGTGGTCACGTGCACAACTCCACTGACTTCAAGAAGTCTTTAGGGCTATAGTGCTCATCCTGGTACAGTCCCCAGAGGTCCAGCTGCCTAGGCACGTGAGTGTCAGTCCCCCCTCTCCTCCTCCAGCAGACTTGCTTCCTCCTGGGTCTCTGGGCCCACCCGATTCAGTGACAACCAAGGCCACCGCAGAGAACTGGGGTGGCACAGATATATAGAACATCACTGTGGAGAGTGGTTTAAGGACAAGAAAAGTCAGCCCTGGATGCAGCTGTTGGTAGAGGCAGACAGCATGGAAAGCCTCTCTCTGGGGGGATGGACTCCACCACATGGAGGCCGAGCTGGATGGTGCCGGAGGCACAGGTCTGAGGGGACAGCTGAGGTAGGGACATCAGCTTGGCTCCCAGGGACAGGATCAAATCCCACTGGAGTGAAAATTCCTCATGTTCCATGACTTGCTAACGCCTGAGGTGGGGCTTGCCCTGTGTGGACATCCACAATTCTGTGGGGACCGCACTCTTAAGGGGGGCCCTGCCCTTGGGGTTGATGACTGGGGAGTTCTCAGTCCTCATGGACCCTCCCACAAGGACCTTGCCCCACTTGGCATGTAGGGAAGAGCTATTTTTGAAGCTTCTGAAGTTGCTCATGTTTTGCTGAAGCAAAACTTGGAAAGCTGATTGCTCAACAGAACTGCAGTCTCTCGACCACCAGGAGCTGGGACGGCAACATAACGAGGGTGATGGTGCCAGGTAATTCGTTTTTGTTGTTGTTGTTTTTTTTTTTGAGACAGAGTCTCACTCTGTTGCCCGGGCTAGGGTGCTGTGGTGTCAGCCTAGCTCACAGCAACCTCAAACTCCTGGGCTCAAGCGATCCTCCTGCCTCAGCCTCCCGAGTAGCTGGGACTACAGGCATGAGCCACCATGCCCAGCTAATTTTTTCTATACATTTTTAGTTGTCTGGTTAATTTCTTTCTGTTTTTTAGTAGAGACGGGGTCTCGCTCTTGCTCAGGCTGGTCTCCAACTCCTGACCTCGAGCTATCCTCCCGCCTCGGCCTCCCAGAGTGCTAGGATTACAGGCGTGAGCCACTGCGCCCGGCCAGTGCCAGGTAATTCTCTACTCCCTTGGGAGAGAGGTGTGCACAAACCCGCAGGGGCTACCTGGGAAGCAGTTAATGCAGGGGTGACACAGCATGCTGGGGAGGAGGAGGGGATGGGGCCTGAAAGGCTATGAGCCTCTGGGTGAGGGACGGAAGATGGAGCTCTATGCTAGAAGATGGGACAGAAAGAACCCACAGAGAGCAACTGGATCCGTGGCCAGGGTCCATGCCATGCTGCTCCTACAGATTTCTACAAGACCCATATGGCCAGGCTCTGAGGAGCGCCACACGTGCTGAAGCAGGAGCAAACGGGCAGACCGCCGCCTGGAAGCAGACCGCCACCTGGAAGCCACGTCCTCTCCCACAGAGCCAACCTGGCTCCCAACAAGCCTGCAGGGGGGCCCAGTCTCCCAGTGACCAGGGGGCAAGGGTCAGCCAAACAGAAGCAGGTGGGAGGGACGCAGCCTCGGAAGAGCAGGGCCCAACTCCTGCCAGGCCAGGCCAGGCCACATGCAGGCCACCCGAGGTTACTTACTCCTCGAGAGGGAGCCAGCTCCTCGCTGCTCTGGCCAGAGGAATACAGATTGACATATTCACCCTCACCAGCTTCCTCACTGGCGTTTTCACTCTGGGGGAGATAGGATGAGAGGAAAGACACATGGGCCAGGCCCTCTAGCCAGCCCTTACAGCCCAGAGAGGGCAGCTGGCAGGGCTGGCCCTGACCAGGACACTCCTTTGGTAAGAAAGAAAAGAAGGCCCTAGCCTACACTCTGGTCTCCCCAGCGCCAGAGAACAAAGCTGCCTTTGCCACCTCTTGCCTCTATGTTAGAGAGGACCCATGTTTTCGGCTAGATCTTTTCCAAATGGTCGAGGGCCATTCAAACTGTCCTGAAAAGACAACTTCAGGGGACTGCAGGGGTCCACAGTGTGGTGGGAAATGGCTGTGGAGGGAAAGCAGCAGCACACCGTGACAGCTCAGCACGCCAGGGAGTGGTCCCCACCTGCCCACACGTCCCCTGCCCCGTCCACTTGTCCACTCCGACCTGCAAGGCAGCATCGCCCTGGCCTCGGATGAAGCACCAGGGGCAATTGAACAGGACGGGAAACCAGGCCCCTCTCTCCTCGGCACTACATGCGACTGGATGAGCAGGCAACTGCCTTGGATCTCTGCCACTTCCGTACTCCCAAAGGAGTTTGTACCTTTCTCTAAAAACAACCAAACAAAAAGCTAGTAGCATTTTCTATCTTATGCTTTTAACTGTCTCTAAATGGTCACTAGTCTATTTGTGGAAAATCAGATTCCTAGTCTGATGAAACTTTGTAGAAAAGGTTCAATTTCTGTTCTGGAAACAGATGGGCTACAAACTGCACCTTGTGACCTTCCGCAGCTGTCAGTCTGGCCATGCTGCTACGGGCGCTTGCCCGCAACGCCCCTGACTGCTCGTGAAGGGCGGACGTGTCTTGCAGGAACAGTGATACCGCGTTCTAAAACTGGGCAGACCCACGTGCAGGTGTGCGAGTTGAGTTCTCACCGAGTCAGTGAAAGAGGTTTCGGAAGGAAGGCAGACAGTATTCCCATGAAAGCTGCTGTCCTGGGAAGATGAGAGAGGCCCGTCCACGGTGCTGGGCGGCAGACTGGCTACAGCTGGCACCGCTAAGTCAGAGCTCTGAGACTGGTGGACAGGTGGGAAATGTGGAGAGGAAGAGGAGGTAGGCGGGAGGAAAGGCTGAACGGAAGCTTGGTGGTGAGGCACGAAATCCTGGGAGTAGGACCTAAACACAGATTTGTACTACAGAATCAAAGTGGAAAACAAACACAAAAACGAGAATACAGGAAGAAAACAGACAAAAGAAAAAGTAATTAGATTAACTGTAGCCAAACACTGACAGGTTGTTCACAGTAACTCTAATAAGGACCACCAATCATGCCACCAAAATACCCTGGTCCTCTGGCCGCTGAGGTCCCCCCACACCCAACGCATCCTCCCTCGAGAAGGGCCTTGAAACCGGAGACTTGTCCAAACAACAGCACGTGGACAACAGCTCCGAGGCCCCCAAAGGAGAGCAAACCCCATACCCTGCAGGCACAGGTGACCACACGCTCTACTGTGACAGAAACATCACCTACACAACCCAACCCACTGCCTCTTGTCCTTTAACGGTCCTTATAGTTAAATTCAACACCAATGTATTTATTAATTTTCAATCTTTTGGATGAATCTTTTAGGTTTTATCCCTTATAAGTCAACACTGCAACCTTTTAAATATTGTAATTCACCTCAAATCCTTTTGGAAGAGAAGGGCATAAGACTTAAGAATGGCTGGAAAAATTGTGCTATCAAAATGCTAAACATTTCTGAGTTCATTTCCCCTCCCACTCAATCTTTTCTTTTTGGCAGCAAATACCCGAAGCTTCTTAGATCTGATAAGCACCCTCAGGCCAGGCTCTGCTGCTGGAAGAGAGACAGAGGAGCTCTCAGACCACTGGTGAGTGGCCACCATGCTGAGAACCTGGCAACGTCATCATGCCCTGCAAAGGCCTGCCACCAGGTTGCTACTGTCACAGGTGGCTGAGACCATCGAGGGGGGAGCACAGCCCATGTCCGAAGTCCTTGCCAGGTTCACGTGCCTACAACAGGTGCCAGGACTCGACAGAAGTCAAACCCAACACAAAGGTGCACATCCCTCACTCAAATGTTCTATGTATTTGCTGTGTAACAGGATTTTTAGAACCCATGGAAACAAGGAAAAGGAGGAAGAAAAAATGAAGTTTTAAACTTATAGTGAGTCAAAGCCACTCACAGACTTAAGACGTCTTGCAAAGCTATCCTTCAACCTGGACAAAGAAATACTGCGACTCAAGGGACAAGGTGGTCCCTGCATCCGTCCACTGTGCGGACAGCTCCTGCCCCTTCTTAGTTGCACTGATCAGAGTTTAAAGCTCTTCCTCCCTCCTCGGTGAGGCCAAGGCTCTCTTGCTCCTGTGAGCTCCAGTGGCTGTCGGTTTACAGCAGAACCATGACACCTGCCCTTGGCACTGACTATTACACATTTTATTTCCCCCTCTAACTCACAAACTCAGGACCAACCCCTGACCATGGTCAAATGAATCAGTGGAAGGGCCATACATGTGACCAAATAACACTGAACACTCAAGATACCTGCTACGAGTGACGGTCTGTTCACAGTCGTCTTTCTAGAGAAGCTGGAGGTGGGGGCAGATGCCCCGGCCCAGCAACCGCAGGCTTGTGGCTCTCACCCTCAGCCCCACGTGATCACTTCAACCTCTCCCAGCAGTTACCCCAGGCGGTGCTGCGGGCCTGGGCACGCACTCTGGGCCTTCCTGGGGATGGCGGTGGGGCGAAGGGCTTGGCTTTCTGTGTCCTCCATCTCTGGAGGATGCTCACCCCATAGTGAGGCTCTCATGGCTGGGAAGGTCCACAGAGAAGACAGCAAGTGGAATGCAGTGGCCGAGGCGCGGGATGGTACTGGGAGGTTGCTTTCAGGGAACCCCCAAGTGACTTCCGGGCAGTGGCTTCAGTTCCCTGCAGTTCCCCAGATTCTCAGATCCCTCAGATGCTTGTTCCCAATGCCCAGGTGCTGCCATGAGATTTGCTAACAGATACCTCTTGCCTTGCCCACAAACCCACCTACTTGTTGGCACCCAGTTTAAGATTCTCGCGAGGTGCTCTTTCTGAAGCCTTGGCACGGCCATCGCCGGCGCCCCCATGTGAACTCACTAGCACTCACGCGTGCCCTGCCATAGCAGAGCACCTGATTTACATATGCACAGATGGCTTTTGTGTAATCACAACAAAACATATCAAGTCTGAGAAGTATCTTCCTAGCTGATCACAGGGTGCATTTAGCAGGTTTAGTTAGAGGTTTTGCTCTCAGCCTGCTCTCCAAACACCACTTTAGGAACTACTCTAAATAACGGAGCTGAGGCATTTAGTAGGGACCCAATGCTACTTACTGATTCTATTATTAATCAAAGTGCCTACAATATTTCCTTACAGCAGCATCTCAGTTTTGGACATGGAAGGGTAAGAGATAAGCTTCACTTGTCACATGTGTTCGGGTTCAGGTCCAGAGACTGAGGAAGGAAGTTCAGGGATGCCATCATGGGTGTTGGACTGCCAAGAAGAGGGGTAGTCACCAAGGAGAAAGGAAGGAGTCCGCATAGCTTGGACAAAGGGCCTGCCCACCCCACCTTCCCTCCCTCTGCAACTCGGAGCCAGAGTTCTGGTATGCAAGCTATGCAGTCATGCTGGGACAAGAGCCAAGCTTGAGAAGTACCCTGGGGGTGGGGGACGGGGGGGGGATGCATGGGGAGGCTTTCTGATCACTACAGACCCTGGGGGCTCTGCAGATGCCGGCAGCTGCATCAGGGCTCTGATCATACCATTTTCAACAAGCCCTGGTCTCTACTTACTCCCCAGAGCAGTACTTCCAGCCCTTTAAGATCACTATCCACAGGGGCAGGGAGGAAGGCGTGGCTGGCCTCACCACAGCCTGGAGTTTATTTTAGGATCTGGCTGGTGCCTGGCTTTGCTCCCGAAGAGCTGCTGCTCTCTGTGCAGCGAGAATTTTTATTTATAGCCAGACTAAGACTGTTTGGGTTGAGGATTTTAGAACATGAGGGCTGCCTGTCTGAGACCTGCAAACTTCTGCAGAGGACCTGGGGGTGTCAGCACCATTAGGAGAGGAGGTGCCGGGCCCCCAGTCAGTCCTGGTCCCATGATCAAAGTGCCAGTGGGGACTGCTGCATGCAGATGAGGACACCTACTCACAACTACTTGCACTGAATGCCTCCTTCCTGCTGCACAGATGAGGTGCTGAGGGTTTTGCATGGATCATCTCATTTAATCTACACAAAGTGCTGTCATGATCCTTACTATAAGGATGGAGAAACTGAGCTGGGAGGGTAGACCACGAACCTAGGAACACACAGCTGGTAAGAGGTGGCATGGGGATGGCCTGTGCCACACTCATTTCATGTTTTCTGAAACGCTGAGGAGTATGCTGGGCATGTGGCAGGCCCTGACCACACCACCCACAGCTCTGCGATACAGTCTCACTAACCGCGTGCAGAGAGCTTCACAGAGTGCTCTGGGATGCTGGGAGGCAGAGAGAAGTGGACTGGCCAGAACATTCCAGGATGGGCAGGGAAAGATAGAATCTGTAACTGGGTTTTCTGAAAACATACACCTGAAAGAACCATTGAGTCTTCAAGAGTCTAAAAGATGATGGAGGCTGACGACTTTATAGGTTAGCTTGTGGCCAACTCATTAAAAGGCAAAGCTACCTGCAGCTGGCTAGGCACAGTGACACTTTCTCTCCATTATAGTCCTGGCATGAGAAATGACTTGGGATGGGCCCTGTGTTGTCTTGGCAGGAAAGCAGAAAAGTAGATCTTTAAATGAAAAATTCTGAGTCCTCAATATAACAGCCACTCCAGTTCCCGATGATCAGGAAGGCTGGGTGCCAGGGAAGGCGGTTCTGCACACCAGCAGCTCAGAGCTGGAGCCACAGGTGCAGGGACCTTGATCCGAACGGCTGCTCCACAGTGACATGAGCTCCAAGCCTTGGAGACCTGTCACCTCTACCAATTACGAGGAAATGTGATCACATAAATGAATGGACTCACTGTCATGGTGAAGCGTCTGGGAAGAAGAGAAGTTGCCACAGATTGGTCATTACTACATACTCTTGGTTCAAGCTAGGCTTATGACTTCAGTGTTTCTGGATACTACTTAGCAAAATAGATAAATTATCGCACAGTTGGTTTTCAGGCTTAAATTTTTATCCCTCATTTGTGACAAAACACACTCAAGGGAAGCTGCTTTTCCAGCGTGGCTTGGGCTTCCTCCCTCTGCAGAGCATCACCTGGAGCTGCAGCTCAGCACTGGTGCTGGGCTCCGAGCACACTTCCTTCCACCAGCGACCGCAAGTGTCACAATGTGAAACCTAATGCATTGATTCTGGGAGGAAGTCAGGCTTTTAGCCACCACACAACACCCTACACGATTGCCGGGGGAGGAGCTCATCTGATCTGGTGCTTAGAGATGGGACACGATCACCCCTAGGACGCCAGAAAAGGTCCTTGGTGACGTTCCTTGTCACTCCATTTGGCAAACCAGAGAGAAGACTTCTGGCTTTGTCTTCTCTCTCCTTACTGGTCCCAACTAACTACTGGTTTATGAACACCATCATCTGGGTGGGGCTACCTTAGGCCCACAGGCTACCCCCTTCTTCGATGCCCTTGTGTTAATTTATAACAATTAACTACATTTTACATAATGTTAAAAGATGAGGTTCCACAGACAAATAGTACATTTTGAGGCCAATGCCACAAGCACCTGAACTTGAGATCTGTCACAGGCTGCTTTCTCTTTGCTCCTGGTAGGAGGGCACTTTTGTGGGTCGCACTGTGTGAACGAGATGGCACCAATCTCTTCAAAGAGGGGCAACATTAGCATCATGTCAGCTCCACAAAATACCCTCTCCCTTTTGAATAAACTTCCTAGTGGAGTTTAGTTTTAGAAACCACTTGAAAATTCTAAGAACAAAGGATGTAAAAAACCAAATATTCTGCTTGGGAGAATTTTAGAGTAGTAAGATGGGTGAGTAGAAAAATTTATTAAGTTCCTTCTCATGCGACATATTTTTGCAACCTGAATCATAAAATTTTCCTTGAAAACACCACAGGATGCTCAATGGCTTCATGGCTAATGACACTCTTGCAGAAACCTCTGGTGTGTTTTAAGGTGCTCTGTACATATATTCACTGAGTGGTGACCTGAATAGCATCAACTCTTCACAGAAAGATTTAGTACAGACTGAAAAATGATTCAAATTCAGTTCTAGAAATCTGACTGAACTATTTTTACTCAGTTTGGATTTCAACAGCATGACAGTGGCTCTAATTTATGCTCACTCTTAGAACTCTATTTAGAGCCTGTCGCTACACTTCATAATGTGTCAGAGCATGAAGGACAAATACACACCTGTTGGTGTCCAGCCTGTGGACTTTCCTTTTGATCTTGCCTTACCAGGTCTCAACACTTATTTGTCAAGTGAGCAGTTCAAAAATGTTAACCTGACACCGCGTTGTTCACGGTGGGGATCTGGATTCTACCCTTGCCTCTCGCTTAAGACTGAACAAATGGCTCGGCTTCCCGATCCTGGCTTTCCCAGCTCTAAAACTGGGGTACACCACCCTGTCACAAAGCGGTAAGGAAGGCCCTTGACAAGGAGACAAGCAGTCTGATGGGAAGGTAAAGGCAAGAGAGCCACTGTGTGTGGAACTGCACCCTCAGGGTGCATGTCACCAATGACCTTCACAGGGAAGGGGGGTCCTTTTGGTACCTGGCCAGTTTGGCTGTCATGGATGGAGCAATGACATTACCAGGTGCTACAGGACATTCTTGTCCTGAAGACGGTCTGAGAGCACCGACCAGCCAAAATGCCAGGCTGTGAACAAAAACAAGGTGTCAGGAAGTCTAGAAGCAAGGGGTGGAAGCGGCTGAGTCAGAGCGGTTCTTTCGAAACCCCCAAGGTAAGGCACTCTAAGCTCCGGTTCTGCCTCCTGACACAGGCATGTTCCTCTCTGCCTACTGTAGGGCAAGCAGGCCCATCCCTGGGCCCAGGCGGTAACTGCCTACTCCAGAGCCAGAGCCTTCTCCAAGGGTGGCTCTACATTCTCCAGGAGGGCTGCAGCAACCTGGAAGGGGGGCTGGTCTGCGTGCACCTCTTCTACAAGGCCCTGACAGGCTCAGAGTGGGACCCAGTCTGGACTTCACACTTCAGAGGCACCACTGGCCCACAGCACCCTGGGTCTCCTAGGAAGGGCGGAAAAGCACGGGCAGAACACACTGCAGGAGCCAAACCATGTTAAAGGCTCTGCAGGCAGGAACCACCTATAGAACTTGAGCCAGACACCAGCAGCCAGAGCCTCGTGGGTCAGCAGAGAAGGAAAATGTGGAAGACAATGGGTGCTCTGCCAGACCTTGGGACTGACGCATCTGTTTCATGGGGACGAGAGGCTGTCATGTGACATGTTAGCATCAGGCTGTTCCTGAAATGTTGGGGACTGAGGGAAAGAGCTCGAGGCCTCCCTCCCTGGTCACCACTTGCTGCCTTTGAGTGAATCAAGATCTTCACACCTGTTCAGTGCCACAGAGCACCTGCCACCTGCCCAGTGGGCACTAAGCTGTGTACCGCGGCCACAAGTTTGTCAAAGCCCAGTCCCTACCTCAGAGAACTTGCAATCTTGAAAAAAAGAACCTGAGCATCACAAACGAATATCCTTCCCAATGTGAAAACAAATGTGGTCATGCCCCCTCCTTTTTATCGAACGTTGGTGGTGCATCATGCAGCACGTCACACACATTTTTCTCTTCACCCTCACAACTATCTCGGGCCCCACCGGACAAATGAGGAAACGGAGGTCTAGTGAGTTGGGGCCGGGTGCTTGGGTGCACACAGCAAGTAGGAAGAAACGGGGTGGGGAAGGAGACGGGGGCGGAGGAAGTCGGGGAAGGTCGGGGCACAAGAAAGAAGCAACTAAGTGCAGGAGTGAGGAGGCCAGGAGGATGGTGGAGGGATGGAGAGAATGGCTTGGGGACGGGTGGACTCAGGAGAGTGAGGGAAATGTTGACCCTGGGTCTGCAGGGATGAGGTGACGTTAGTCTGGCTGTAGGGTTCAGTGGGGAGGCAGGAAGCCCAGCAGGGAGGTCACAGTGGCCATATGAGTGAGATGCCATGGTGGGGAGGAAGCGGGCGGTGCCAGGTCGGGGAGGAGTGGACCAGCCCAAGGCCGAAGACTTGTGCAGCCTCAGCAGGACCCAGTGACTTCGCGTGGGTACATGTGACAAACACATGGTGGGGATGACAAGATATTTCCCTTCCTTGTGAAGCAGCTTGGTGGATGTTGGAAACATTCACATGATAGCAAGGACAGGGAAGGACAAGAGTGAACGCAGCCGGACAAGACTGAATGAACACTGACTGCCTGCTGCCACACGCCACCCAGTTCCGATCTCAGGGAGCCCGGAGCCTGGTGAGGAGAGAAGCCTGCACACGAACAGCTCAACCCAGCAGGGCCGGGCTCGGACGTGTGGCCGACGCTGGGCTGCCAAAGCCCAGGGACCGGGAGAGTCTAGCAGTCAGTGACTTGCAATACTGAAGCACCCACGCAGTGCTCGAGCTACACCAGGCCGAGGAGGAACATACCCCACTAAGGAGGTGGAGAGCCCTACAGAGCCTCCCAACGTGAGGGACAGCAGCACATTCCTGGTTCCCCCACAGAGAGGCGCTCCCAGGCAACCCAGGAAAGTCGGTAGCCCTCCCCAGAGGCCACTCTGAGAAATACCTCCCTGACCGGAGGCTACGGGGCTCTGCCCACACGTGTCCCTCCTGTTCATCTCTCAATGGGATTCAGCTCTGACCAAGACAGGAAGCCCATAAAGACAAGATGACATAAGGGAGAAACAAGGACAAAGCCAAGAACTGTCGGAACTTACTGTTTCCAACAGGTGGACAGACACCTTGCTGCGCCAGGCAGCCTGAGAGCCCACAGGACTGTTCTCCAGTCCCCACGTGGGCCCTCCCCCTTTCCTACCCACCCCTCTCTGCTCTTCTCCCCATCATCTCTCCTCTTTCCTGTCTGACCTTTAGACCAGTCAGTGTGCCTGTGGTGTCTGTGACGGCTGTTGGGTGAATCCTCAGGGGTGGTTCGGGGCCAGGAGGCTGGTGGGGGAGGAGACAGCCTGGCGCACCTCCCAGGACGGCCCTGGCTGGTCTGCAGCGAGGAGACGGCTGGGCCGTGGCAGAGAGACCATGTGTCTGCAAGAAGCTCAGGCCTTCTGTGAAGAGCATATGTGCTGATCCACAAGAACCCGGGTCCAGCATCTCAGAAAATGACTCTTTTGCCCAGAGTGGGGTACCAGCTGCTCTATAGACCATTTTTAAAAACTGAAGTCCTCAGGATGGCACACACTTGACTTCCTTACCCTGAAGATTTTTTTTTTAAAAACTAAGGAGTTATTATGAGCATTTCCACATAACTTCTACTCAAAACTTTGTGCTGCTAGCAGTTTTACTTATCCAGCATTCCGGAAGCCAAGATGATAAAGAATTTCAACAGATTCCTAGCATCCAAACAGATCTCTTGGTGACAGTAAATATCCATAACTTACAGCTAGCAAAGAAAAAAATATATAAGAAAATAGTTTGGGGGATGGGGAAGGTGATTGTTTTGATGCCAACCAACACTGTAACACCTGGAGGGCAGTGGTAACCAGAACGGTTACTGAGAGTCTCCATGATTCTTGGTCAAGGACAAAATGAATGTGGACCAAACCCCAAACCCTTATGATTCGCATCACCAGTGTTCAGAACCAGAGAAAACAAGGGCCAGGGAAGGGACCCGCAGGAGAGGGCTGCGAATCAGGTGGCGGCAGGGAGGACTCGAGCAGAGGCTGAGGTGGGCAGCCCCCAGGCAGGGCTGCCACGAGAACATAGCAGGCAGCACGCCCAGAAAGCCACGGAGCGAGAGTCCAGAAAGCTCAGGCACCATCGCTGTTTCTAGGAGGGATGGCGAGGCCATCGCTCGGACGCTCGGCAGCGCCCCTGCGTGGCAGGCACACATGAAACCTGGCAGGGTCAGGCAGAATCAGGACAGTGCGGTTGGCCTCTCAGGCCTCCGGGACGCTGCACACACAGCCCCACACCTTTCCTGCCTCACTCATTCACTCATCCCCCCAACGCTTGTCTTTCATCAAGCTGGTCTAAGTGTCCCCAAGACCACGTGTTGGAGTTTGGAGGCTTGTGTTCGAGTCTCCCAGGATTACGTGCAGGTTAGGAAAGGGAGGGCGGCTGTGGAATGGGAGCCAAGCAGACTGGCTGCAGCCTGTGAAGACGAGGGCGGGCACGCCCAGGAACAGCAGGAGGAATCCGCCTGGGGACCAACTCGTGGGCTGAGCTGACAAGGGAGAAGCTCAGTAGCTGGGTGCGGTAAAGGCAGAGCCCGCAGTGTGGGGGCAACTGGCTCTTCCTCAAGTGGAGGTCCCCGGGAGGCCTAGGGAGGCTGGCTGCTGTCACCACCCTCCATGACCTTACTCCCCAAGCAGTTACATCCCAGATGCCCTTCTGGCAGAGATGCCTCCATCCATCAGGCAGCCCCTCTGCTCAGAACATCTCTGACTCGCTTTCCTTATCTCCCTGAAATCCCAACTGCCCTCCCAGCCACAGCTCACACCCCACCACCAACCTCCATGAAGTGCTGCCTGACCTTGGCCTCGCTCCGCCCCCTCAAGGTTTCTACTGACTGTCACTCTCATGCCATTGCTCACATCTTGCCTGGACACGAGTCTCTTTTATGCTTGCCTTATTCTGCCTCCTGAATTGCAAGTCCTTTTTGGGGCCAACTCCGTGCTCTGGATCCCTCTGGCAGCCTGACCCATACAAGCCGATGTCCTGAGCTTGTTGAATTAAAACCATCCCTGGGATCATGAGAAGAGAGAACAAGAATACTTATCAGCACCTAGCTCAATTTAAATTGTCCAGCACAGGTTTATTCCTCTACAAATCCCCTTGGCAAGAGGGTTTCAATGGTTGGAACCTTTCAGCAGAAGTAACAGCCCACTGTGCCAAGAGCCATGTAAGGTGTCTCCATCCAGATGTGTCAGATGCTCTGTGCCCAAGAGGCGCCTTCAGAACTCCACGCTGGACTGATGACCCAGGCCCAGGAACAATGAAATACAGAAATTCAGGAATAACAGTAATCCAAAGCCCTACATCTGGGGCTCATCTCAGAATTCAACTCAAGAATACATGAAGAACATGTTTGCATCATATTAAATCACTTATCTGGGGTTCAGCATATCAGATGTCAAATGTTCCAAACACTTAGTTTGGAACATTACTAACAGTTCTGGAGGCATTTTCCTTCTCACGAATAAAGCACCTTATGAGCTTTGGGCACCTATCCCCGGCCTCCTTTGTGGAGTAGGTGCTGAGGATGCAGTAGTTTAGATGCAAGATGTCTTAAGACTCCTGCATGTTTCAGGGATAAAAACAATGATGTACTTATGCCCAAACTTAATTAAAATGCCCCCCAATTTTCTTTAATTTTGTAGCAAACAGTCCAGTTCATTCATAGTTCTCTAACCCCTAACTGCTCAAAAGGGATATTGTAGAAACTTAGAGGGGGGAAAAAAAAACAGCCAAGAGCCAGGATTGTCTGAAAGCCAAGTTTTGGGAGATCTGTGAAAGGAGCTTGCCAGAGGTGCCTTCTGAGGAAACCAAGGGCGTCTGTGTGGCCACGGTGGGGTGAGGTGCCCGGCCTTCCCAGCACAAGCAGAGTCGCTGAGGGCTCAGAGTTGCAGAGTTCCGCAGACCCCAGCACCCCAGGGAAATGCACTGCAGGACCACCTTGGCCCTGGACACGGAGGGACTTGGAATGGGACTGCCAACCCTGCACATAGATGGAAACCGGACAAAAACAAACTGGGAACCTGAGCTCGGGTAAGTCTTTAAAAGTCCCGCAGTCCAAACTCATCATTTATAGAGGTGGAAAACTGCCAAATAGGTTAAGCCATTTGCCCAACTCTTATGGCTAAAATTAGAAGCAGAACAAGACTAGAACGCAGAACTCTTACTACCACGGTAATAAGAACAAGAACAGTAATAATACACCTTTCTAAGCTTACTTCGTGCCCAGGCGTTTCATGTAGTATTAATCCTCATGATCAAAATATGAGGCAAGGAAAAGGACAATCCCAAAGGAAAGACTCCGAGGCCCGGGAGGACCCAAGGCCTCGAGTGGGATCAGGAGCTGTTCTAGTGCTTCCTCCTGCTTGGTTTCATTTTAACAGACTAAAGGGAGAATGGGGCTGTTCAGGTTGTTGGACAGAGTCAGGTTCCAGTGAAAGACCCTGTCTTAAGTGTTAGTATCCCCTATGCTTTAGTAGTAACCTGTTTACAGAAACGGCTGCAACTTATTCCCCTTCCTGGACCTGTGCCTCTGTGCAGTGAGACTCACCAGGAACCCCAGCAAGAGGTGGAGTCTACTTCCCCGTTCCCTGACTTTGGGCTAGCCTTGTAATTAACTGAGCAACTGCAATGGAAGTGGCATCCTGCCACTTCTGAGCTTAGGCCTCAAGGGGCCTTGCATGCTTCCATTTGTTTTCTTAGAGCCCTGCCAGCTGCCATGTGAACAAGCCCAGGCTAGCCTGGGGAATGGGACAGACCAAAACTGCCCAACTGTCCCAGCTAAGGTCCCAGAGATGTCAGCGAGTCCAGTCAGAATCAGCTATGCTGGGCCAGATCAGCACAACCACCCTGCTAACCTGTGCCCTAAGCAACAACAGATGGTTATTGTCATCTTACGCCACTAAGTTTTGGGGTGGTCTGTTATGCAGCCGAAGCTAACTGATACAGTCCTCAAACTCAAACTGTCACCCACCTGGCAAAGCCCGCTCCCCTTGGCCTGGATTTCTAAGTTAGGAACATTCATTTTTAAACACGGAACGCTTAGAGGGGAGCTCCAAGGCCCAGTGGGAGACTGGAATAAGAAGGCCACGTCTCTGCCAGTTTATGCTAGAGCAGTGACACTCCAGATGTGGCCACTCACATCCCCCGTGCCCCCACCCTCCACCTGCACATGGCACACAGGCCCTAAGACCCCAGAGAACCAGCTGTTCATACCCTTCCCCTCCATGTGCAGGGGTCTGCAGAAGGGCGAGTGCGCCAAGGGCAGCAGAACGCAGATCCGCGAGGCACAGGCCACACAGGGATGATCCTGTGCCCGCGTTTCCAAGAAGAGAGCAGCAGGGAGTGACTCACCGAGGGCACGGGCAAGCTGCCGTGCCGGCTGAGAAAGGAGTTAGAGACGGACACACTGAGACCCTGAGTGGCACTGCCGTCCTCGGGGGTGAAGGCCACTTTAGTTTGCTGGACACAGTAGGAGACAGAGAAGGAAGAAGCAGCATAGGAGGCCTGCTGGACAGAGGGAGGAGGGAAGGCGGGGAAGGGGGAGAGAAGCAGAGAACAGTCAGGCGTGTAGGGAGAGGCTGTGTAGCTGCTACCTACCTTTGCTCAGGGACATTCTGGAGAGGGACGGCTTCAGGGCCCAGTTCAGGGATCAAAAATACCTGCCCAAGGCTACCTGAAGGAAAGGGAGCCCTCCACTTCCCCACGCTAAATCACACAATCTGTGTCCACTGAAGCAGGTCAGGCGGAAAGACAAGGGCTGGAGCTACACAAACTGGGGCGGACTCCCAGCTCTGAGCTGCTCCTTCCTCTGTGGGGAGGGGACACATGAGGTCACACATGCTTCCTCAGTGTTCAGAATGGGACTCAGGCTACCTGGGTTTGAGTCTGGACCATGCCTTTATCGCCTGTTTGGCCTTGGGCATCACTTAAAGATCTCCGTGCCTCAGGTTCCTCATCTGTGAGATGGGGATGGCACCGGCTCTCCCGCGCAGGCTGTTGGGGGTTAAACGGGGTGATACGTAGGAAGCACTTGCAATCGTGCCACCATACTGCACGCGGGCCAACAGATGTAATTACCATCGTCACTTTTGTCTGTAAAATGGGGACAGCTCCCCCACATCTGCATCTGAGATGGGTGGCCTGCCACGTGGTGTGCCTGGGCTTCAGTTAAGGTTGGTTTACTTCCCAGGTCTACTTCCAGCTGTGGCCTTGGAATAAGTCTCTCTGGTTCTCTCAGCCTCAATTTACTCACAATGGGCATGCTGGAAGCTGTGGTGAGGATGGTGTGAGACCATAAGAAAATTCCAGTGCTTACCTGGGAAGGTGTTCAACAAGGGGGTCCCTCACAGGCCTGCTGGGGCTAAGCTCACTCCTGCCCCACTGGCTTGGTGTGCGGGCCAGAGTGCTCCCTCAGACGGGTTCTGACTCCACACACCAGCTAGGGACCTGTCTTCAGACATTCAGAAGGCTCAGGACTCCACAGTACGGACAGGATGCCACGAATGGCCCAGGGGCACGAAGGATGCCACCAGGTGGGGCTGAGGATGTTGCAACTCTCAGTGAAATCTGGCTCAGCAATGGCTCTAACCGAGCATTTCAGGCTAGGGGGCCCCAGAATTGGCATTAAGTTTCCGCGGTGGAGATCCCTTTTGGAAACATTTTCAGAGCAATTTAGATTCCTATTCAATGTTCATGGGCCGGGCAAGGCAGGTGAAGAACTGAGGCCCTGAACGCAGCCTGGGTGACACGACTGACGAGTGGTGGGAGCTCAGCCTTTCCTCCCCTGGATGGGGCTGCCTCTGAGGAGGCTGGCTGAGGCCCCTGAGAGGGAAACAGCTTGCTTGGTCAGTCTGAGCCGACCCATAGGAAGGCTCACAGACTTCTGGCACCAGGCTGAGCACCAGGTGCTATAGGGAGTGACCAAGGGATATTTGTCCTCCAGCTGGCAGATGCCTCCCAGAAAAGTTAGAATGGCACCTCCGGGTCCTCTTGCAATGGATAAAAGATGGCGCAGATGCACACCAGTCCCTCTCTTGTTAGAAAGCTACCAGACTGCCCAGCATGTGAGCATAGCAGCACATGCTCTGAAGAGGCCAAGGATTCCCTCCTGTGTGTGTGCTCTTCCTGGAGAGCAGGACTTGGCAAGAGGCTCTGATCCTAAAGACTGACTAGGGCCTACTGCGTTCATCAACTGGTAGCAAAGAGAAAAAGGTTTGGAGGCACGTGACAGGTACCCCCAATGTGCCCACCCGCCCAGCACCCCGGCGAGTTCCCAGAGCCGGTCAGGCTGCCCACGTGGAACAGCCTGCGTTCTGTGCTGACTTGTGCTTCACTGCGTACATGGAGCCCTCAACACAGGTGGTGTTTTTTAAAGTTCGAAGGGTGCGTGTCTGAAACACAGAGTGGCTCTGTTTAAAGCCATCCTGCTTCAGTGGAGCTTGTTTTCACTGGGCCATCCCCAGCCAGGGCTGGGCTGTAAGTCACTCCACACAGTCAGGCCCGTTATGTTAATCAAGTCCACAGATGGCCGTGCACAGACCATGCCCTGTGCTCTGATTGAGTCCCTCCTTTCTGGGAGGTCTATGTTGGAGCCATAGAAGAAAGAAAAACTACAAGAGACTATCAGCAGAGAAAGCAAACACGCTCAGTACAAGCCTGTCCCTGCTGCATGGGGCTGCTCTGGGAAAGAAAGGCCCCCGCTCTCAGGGTGGGGGATGGCAGATGGAGACAGGTCGCTGGTGAGCGGCTCACGAGGAAGCGAAAGCACCCATGTGGGTGGGAGATGGTGCATTCAGCACACAAACCAAGGGCTCCATCACAGTCAAAAAGAGGGTTAAACCTGCCGCAATGAGGGTGGTTCTAGTTCCTAGAGACCTGCTAGGATTGGACAGACGTTCTGGCCACCATAGGCAGTCAGTGCAGGGACCTGAGACTGCGAGGGTGCCACTTACCAGCTGCCGCTGCTTGGGGGGCAGGGCCGGTGGTGGGGCCAGCTCCTGGGTGGAGTCCCCCCCACTGAAGGAGTCGTTGAAGCCGTAAACCTCCATGAGCAGCTTGTTCTTCTGCTGGTAGATGTGCTCGTTCTGCGGTGTCTGGTAGAACATGGAGGGCTGTGGCTCCGAGTAGTCCTCAAGCAGCTGCATGTAGGCCAGCACTGTGGGACAGATGGGGTGGTGGCAGCTCTGCGCCTCCCATGCCCGGGCAGAGCTGGGGCAGGGCTGGGCTGGGGGCTGCTGTGCAAGAGAACCCCCACCCCCCATTCTTCCCACAGCAGCCAGGGGGGTTTCCACTGAGAGCACCTTAGGGAGGGATGAACAGGCAGAGCACAGGAGTTTCAGGGCAGTGAAATCACATTCTGTACGATACTGCAATGTTGTGTCATTGGACATTTGTCCAAACCCACAGTGTGCAACACCAAGAGGGAACCTTAATGCAAACTCTGGACTTTGACAAGAGCTGGGAAGTAAAGGGGCCCTGGGTTTGGAAGCAAAGGACCTAAGTTAGCACGCGGTGGGTGCCAGGACAGCCACAGGGACAGCTGGTCTTGGTCACCTACTGAGCTGCCAGTTTCCCTTTGGGTGACGTCACAAGTGCCACGAACACCTGGCTAGATGGAGCCGAGATTCAGATCCAAGAAACAGTGGCAAGGACAGCTCTGCAGTACTGAATTTTGTATTTTCAAATAACCACAAAGTTGGGGGCTTCCCTGGAAACTTAAACTAGTCAGAAAATTAAGGAAGAGCAGAGACACCGAGCTGAGGAAGACGGCCACAGAGAGTTTATTTCTCCCCTGCACTGCATTTGGGGTCTAGGTACGTAGAAATGCTCTCTCTCCAGGTATGTCTTTCTGGTGCCCTTCACTGAAGGAAAGGGTTCAAAGTCACCTTCTTTATTTAAAAGAATAAGTAAGAATTTATTAGCTCCAACAAGTGCCAAGCAGATGTTGACTGTAAAAGGGGGACAGGAAAGGATGGCTTCCCGAACTCTGAGCTGCCGCTGCTGCTAAAAGAAAAGTGCAGCTCCCCAGCCCCTGAGCTTGTCCCACAATGCGTCCCCTTTAACACTGCACAACCCACGACACCAGTTCCAGAGGAAGATTCCAGCCTGGGAAGGTGATCCTGAACACCCACCGACTGCTCCCTGAAAAGACTAAACACAGCCAGCTCTGGCCGCCTCTTCAGTGGAACTATGATCTTTTCAGGAGGTCTCTGTGAACTCCTGATGGTGCACAGAGAAACCGCAGTGATGGGTTTCAGATCTAGAAACAAGGAGGACACAGTCCATCTCAGACGCAGCCCAGCAGTGGCTCAGAGGCCAGCAGAGATGGTGGCTGGCACTGCAGTGGGCACCGGGCCTGTGTGGACTTCGGACGACAGGCAGTGACCAGGAAGCCCATCTGGCACAAGGGACTCATGGGGCTGCCCTTGGCATGAGGAGCCGGGACCATCGTGATGAGGACACGCTATAACGTCGGCACTGAGCACGTATGAACTTGGTCCCTCATGGGTCACGCACAGGGGATAATGAGTATTTCCTTCTTGCCCGCAAAGCAATCTTCTGAGGCATTTTCCACAGGGTCACGGAATAGAACCCTTTGAGAGTTCCCTCAAGGAGTTAAGAGCAGACTCGGGGGTAGGACAGAGCCTCAGGATACCCCAAGTTTGGGGCTCTCTCACAGGGCACAAAAGAGACTACCCCTTGCATGGAGGTCACTACGAAAAACTGACAGGAGCTCAAGGAAAGAGGGCCAAACTCCTTCCCCCTCAGCTTGGAGGAAGTGTGACATGATGGCACAACACAGGCCTGGCTCTGAACCTCAGATCTGCCACCCACTTGGCTTGTCGATCTTGGGCAAGTGCTCAGTTCGTCTGAGCTCCAGTTTCTTTATCTATAAAATGTGAGCTAATAATGCCCACTTTGCAGGTGGCTGCAAGGACTACCTATGACAGGGCATGTGCAGCTTTAGCTGAGAGCACGCCATGCCTGCAGCTATTGAAGAGTGGGCTAAAGCCTCAAAACGGTGGCCTAAATGAACAGAAAGACAGTTTTAGCCACACGTGACTGTTTGGAAGGAAACAATGGCTACCCCTTCCTTTCCTTCTCTTCTCTGCAGACCCTGCATGAGGACGGCTGCTCACACTTCTTCTAGGAGCTGGAAGGGTAAGGCTCCCTGGCACCTGCTGCAGTTTGCAAGAATGCCATCCTGCCGCCCCATGTCTGAGCTCGGAGGACGCCTAGGGAAGGAAAGAGGGTGAAGCCCACATGCCACACTGCTCCTGGCAGGGCGGGTGGAGGGGGAGGCCGACAGCGCTTCAAGCACTTGCCCATGCAGGGGGGAGGCAGAGAGGGAAGCATTCCTTGCACTGCCATTGCATCCCCTTCCCCAAGTGTCCTGGTTTCTAATGAGCAAATTTACACAACAGATGGGGATGACATCATTGGCCCCACAGAGCCAGCTCTCCCTCTGGGAGGGGCGGGCGGGGGGAATCACACCACTGAGGCCATTATACAAGCTGGGTAACACCCAGGGAGAAGCTGGAGAATATGTTACACCATCAGCAGCCTTCTCCTGTCACGGACTGCCTGGCTGGCCCCCAGGACAGTCCTTGCTGGGTTTAACTAAGCCAGGGCTTCTCTTCTTTAAGAACAGGATCCAGCTCTAAGCTGAACCACTCAGATGCTCTCATTAGGAATCTGGAATAGAGATTCCATTTCTAGTTTGTAGAAGTTCTCTGTTGGATGCTTCAACTGAGGCCAGGGAACCCTGGGGCTGTGGGGCTGATGTGGCCTCACACGTCAGAGTGGCGACAGCTGGTCGGCCAAAGAAAATCAAAGCAGGGCTGTGTTAGCAAAGTGGGAGAGGGTGGGGGCCGAGAGGGCCAGGCAACTCTCGACAATGTGGAGCAGTCAGGGGAGCCAGGGGGAAACAGAAATTCCTGTGGAACTCTAATTAGTAATTTTATGGCAAATTTACAGTTGGAAAATACTCAAAATATAAACAAATATTCAAAATTTCAGCTCCACCTCTGGGTCCTAATAACATCATATATTAAAATGTCTGGTCCAAGAGGTCCTAAGTTATTCCTGCCAGGCAAACTCAGCTCCAGGTCACTCTGTGAGTGTTTGTCCTCTGCAACAGAGGACAGCGCGCCCTCTGTTCAGGGACCCCTGAAAATCACTCTGCGGGCACTAGGCAAGTTCAGCTTAAAATCAAAGGCCCACCTTGCTCTCCATATGATCAGGCTTTTTTTTTTTTTTTTTTTTTTTTTTTGAGACAGAGTCTCACTCGCAATCCTACTGCCCCAGCCTCCCGAGTATAGCTGGGACTACAGGCATGCGCCACTCTGACGTGTGAGGCCACATCAGCCCCACAGCCCCAGGGTTCCCTGGCCTCAGTTGAAGCATCCAACAGAGAACTTCTACAAACTAGAAATGGAATCTCTATTCCAGATTCCTAATGAGAGCATCTGAGTGGTTCAGCTTAGAGCTGGATCCTGTTCTTAAAGAAGAGAAGCCCTGGCTTAGTTAAACCCAGCAAGGACTGTCCTGGGGGCCAGCCAGGCAGTCCGTGACAGGAGAAGGCTAATTTTTTCTATATATTTTTAGTTGTCCAGCTAATTTCTTTCTATTTTTTTTAGTAGAGATGGGGTCTCGCTCTTGCTCAGGCTGGTCTGGAACTCCTGAGGTCAAACGATTCGCCTGCCTCGGCCTCCCAGAGTGCTAGGATTACAGGCGTGAGCCACCACACCCGGCCAGCTGATTGGGCTTTAAAAACAACCACCAGGAATGACAAAGACAGGCTCCCAGAAGTGTCCATGTACCCATGCTCCTATCTTTTATGAAATAATGAGGCCACTGGTTTGACTTTGGTCTAATGCTTAAATAAAACATGTCACCATTTTAGGTAATAAAATGCACTTTTTGACAAAGCTCAATAAAAGCTTACTGTGTTTGTTTTTCTTCTCTGGTAGAGGTGGTGGTTTTTCTGGGTCACCCGTTGATTCAGGAGCAGTGAAATCACCCACAAATTCAACAGGGGCTGAGGAACCTCCTTGCTGAAAAGGGAGAACAGCAGCAAAGGGCGTGTAGGGGACGGACTGGATCGGGGCTGGGTTCTGCAGGTCGTCCTCGGAGATGTTGTCGTACTGCGAGGGGTGCCGCTCGTAGGATACCCTGCAGCCAGAGCTGTCCGTGGTCTGGGAGGCCGCACTTCTGCGCTTCTTCTCGGGGAGGGCGGGGTGGCGTGTCTGTCTGTTGCCCTGGGGCCAAGGGCCCCTCTGGCTGGGGACAGCTGCCAAGAGGCAGCTGGAAAGGATGGCCAAGAAATGGAGACCCAGACTCCCCCAAGGACTCCGGCAGCGGGCTAAGGTTACAGGCCATTTGCTGAGGTATCTGGTCTGCGTTAGAGAGGTCTTGCTGGAGGAATTCATAGTCAGGATCATAGTGATCTGCAATCACAACAGGGAGAAATGCCCGTTAGTCATGAGGCCCCCAGAAACACACGGTCCTGCCCTCCTCCCCTCACCCAATCTCACTTGTGAGCGTGTGACAAAACCTGCTCCATGTTTTGTATTTTATATTCTTCCCTCCTCTCCCTGATTATAAAAGTAAAAAAGATGGAAATGTGGCTGTTTGCTATACTATTCTTTGTACTTTCCTAAATTTTTTGAATTTCTTAAAAAAAAAAAAAACCAATATGATCACTGCAGAAAACATGGCAAACTATCAAGAACATAAAAATTACTCACAATCCCATAACCTATAATCCCTATTTACATTTTGATGTTATTTTATTTAAAGTCTTTATTTTTTCCCCTCTAGAATTCCTTTTTTTAAAAACCCAGCTGAGAAAATACCATGCAATCGCCTTGGACTTTTTTCATTTACCAATGTATCATAAGTGATTTTTATCTTTTTTTTTTTTTTTTTTTTTTAGCAAGGCCTGCTGCTGCAGAACAGTGTGAAGATCACTCCCCAAGTGAACATGCCACGACTCATCTGACTCCCTACCAGCGTCTCCAGAGTGCCACTACTCCTAGTAACACTGGGAATAACGTCCTTGGACAGAAACCTTGATTATGTTCTTAGGATACATTCTCTGAAGTGAAAACCAGTTCACAGGACACCAACAGCCCACTGCTCCTCACGCCCTGCCCAGCTGCCTTGCAGACTCCGCTGGGCCACATGGCACAGGCCCGGCACCGACCCACAAGGTGGTGAGGAGCACGGCTCGCTCGCATTCAAACTCTGCCAGAGCACCCCCCTCACGTAAAGCTCTAAGCACTTAACTCTGGCAAAGAGCATCCATTTACACACTGACAGGTTAACTGTAACAACAGCCACCACTTGAGTATCTATGATGTGGTTTCAGACTGTTGTTTCCTTTAAACTTTCAACCCCTTTGAGAGGCAGATATTGTTAATCCTCATTTTACAGGTGAGGAAACCGAGGCTCGGGTTTTAAATGACTTGGCCAAAGTCATGTAGTTAATGACTGGCATTACCTGGGACTCAAACCTAGGACCCTACGACCCCTAAGAAGCCACCGAGGAAGGACGAGGCAGGACGACGCTGGTGCTCACCTAGTGTTTCACAGCTTGTGTTCCGGGAGCACTGCCCGCTGTCCCTGTCCAGAGAGGACAGCTGCTCGTCTGACTTGCTGAGCTTGCCTATGCTGCTACAGGGGGACAGGCGGGGCGACTCCCCGCCGTACGAGTGGCTGCCTCCGGACAGTCGCCTCTGTGCGTAACAGTCAACGTCAAAATCCTTGGGTGGAAAAATAAAAACAAAATCCGAGTCACTACTGAGAAACAAGAGGCCAGGGATGGGGCGATCAGTACATATACTTAGAAAAGGAAATACTGCCAAATTCAGAAACTGTCTTTGACATCAGCAATAAAACCACACAGACAGATGAGAAAGCTGTTGAGAAAGCAGCTGTTGTAGTGTTTGGGGTATGTGGCCAGGGAGGGCCCTGGGCCTGGGGCTCAGATGTCCCTAGGAGATGTCCCTTTGGCTGTAGCCTCTCCCTCCCACCGGCCCCTACACTCCATATAAGAACTTCTACCATGTCCTGGAGCCAGAAGGATGCCCGTGCGGCCTCCAAGCCCTCGAAGAGCGTGTGTTGACCTGGCAAACACCAGGGCCTGAAAGACCACTGGGTTTCTTTCAGCTTCAGGAGCCAAATCCCAAAACCCTCCCCCTCCACCTTCCCACACAGCGAATAGGGGCTGCATTACCTGCCTATTAATTCCAACAGGCAAACTGGAGCCACTGGTGGCTCGACTCATGGGGGCCACCACAGCCACTCGGGTAGGGGACGGTGCCGACTGTCTTTTCTTGGGTGGCAATGCTGGGGGAGGACTGAAACAGACAGAACATCCAGGCAGACCAAGCAATGCACACAAAAGCTCTTTAGCACCATATTAGGGTGGGGTTCTTTCATCAGAGACTCTCCACACCCAATTTTCACACTCCAACTCCTACCCATTCCCCTCCTGCCAAAACAAAACCCATAAATACCAAAAGAATAAAAAAGAACCACCTTTTCTTTCCTAACAAACCACACCAGGTGCCACTGGGCTGGAGCAAGGAAAGCCTTCAGGAGAGCTCAGAGGATGTAACGGGGGAAGGCGGGGCGGGGCCCAGACACCCCAGCAGACGTCCCTCCCGAGGCAGGTCCCACCCCCAGAGCTTGTACAGAGACAGGGCCTGAGCTCTGGGTTCTTACCCAGCCTGCGCCACCTCCCTTTTCTGCTCATTCTACCCTCCACGCCTCTATGTCGTGAAGAAAGGTGCTGTCGGAAAACAGGAAGGTAATTACCTGTTATCAACCACCCGAATACCAGGTAAAGGGGGCTTGGGGGGAGCGACCTCTTCGTCTGTGGCATCTGGGAGGAGCTCGGCGGGCTGTGACACCCCTGCTGACTTGTTTAGGATCTCCATCTCACGGTCTGACAGGGGGAGCTCAGATGGGCTGGAGAGTGGAGAAGAGCGTGGGGTTACAGAAGGTTGTGGAAGAGCACACACAGGTCCCCAGAGGGTTAAAATTTGACCAGGGCAGGGGCACGATGGGGTTGGGCTGAGGGCTCTAGGCACAGGGCCCTGGGGTTCAAGTCTGGTTTGATAGCTAACAGACTGCTGGAGTTTGGCCGTGTCCCCGACCCTGCACCCAGTGTCCTCATCTGCAGATGACCCAAAGCCCTTCCAGAATGCTCCAGATTCGTGTTCCGCATTTTCACCAGGGCATGCAGTAGAGATGGATGCAAGCTATTACAGCTGTCCACGTTGCCTTCAGTTTCCTCCCTGACCAAGCAGGAGTGCTCTCAAGTCAAGTCCCCCAAATCCAAACCCTTAAAAATTCTTTCTAATCATGAAGTGAAGTTGGTCAGGAAAAGTGCTCGTGTGTGTCTCTGGACACCCTCACACACTATGCTCAGAAACAGTCACATGAAATGCTAAGCTTGAGAGGCGGCGATACTTAAAAGCCTGTGTGAAACGTACGCTATGAACTTATCACTGAAAACGGAACAGGGGCCTCAAGCAGCCTGCTCGACCTGCTGCCCACCCGGTCCCATTCTTTGTTGTGTGCCACCGAATGTGACCCCCATCACAGTACGATCGGTCAGCACTTACCCGTCAGGCTTGCCGGGCGGGGAACTGGGCTTCACTGGGCTCGTTGGTGATGGTCGCCCCTGCTTCTCGATGGTCAGTCTGACTAGCTCCTACATCCCACATAAGAGAAAGGCAAGTGAGCAGAGCTCCTGTCACCACTGAGGGTTCACAAGAAGGCAGGTGGCTTGTCTGCCCCCAACTGCTGAGGCTCGTTTCTCTGTCAACAGAGTCCCCACACACCATAAAGGCAAGTATTATTTGACTTAGGTAATCTGCACAGCTTCCCAAATGTCCCCTGCCCTCCAAAAATACTTTGATAGCATGTCAAGAAGTTTCACATGCATAAAGGCACTTCCTCTTGGGAGGGGAAATGGTAAACCCCATGGTCTCAAAATGACTAAGTTTATCACACAAATTAAACACCCAGTAGAACAGATTCCTAGTCAGTTTGTGGGGAAAGAACCATATTTTTAAAGCCATTATATTATTAAATATGTGCACAATGGCTTTGGGTGGTTTCCCAAGAAGAGCTGGCCTTGGGTGTGGCAGCACCTGGTACCCCAAGGGACTGGCTGGGGTCTTTGTCAATGCAGAGGAGTTAAGGGCATATTATCCACCAGAGAGATGACTTTAGAACCATTAAAATAGAAAAGAAAAGGAAAAATTATTTTTCAAATTATAGCAAACAAACGAAAGGGATGAGATTAGGGCCCATCTGTTTGTTTCTTTTTTTTTTTTGGAGACAGAGTCTTGTCCTTTTGCCCTGGCTAGAGTGCCGTGGCATCAGCCTAGCTCATAGCAACCTCAAACTCCTGGGCTCAAGCAATCCTACTGCCTCAGCCTCCTGAATAGCTGGGACTACAGGCATGCGCCACCATGCCTGGCTAATTTTTTCTATATATATTTTTAGTTGGCCAGATAATTTCTATTTTTTAGTAGAGATGGGGTCTCGCTCTTGCTCAGGCTGGTCTTGAACTCATGAGCTCAAACAATCTGCCCACCTCGGGCTCCCAGAGTGCTAGGATTACAGGCATGAGCCACTGTGCCCAGCCCATTTGTTTCTTTTTTTTTCAGTTAGAATGCATTTTTCCCAGTTCGATGAGTTTTGACAATTGCATATATCCAAAGCAGGAACTACTAACAACCCACAGAACATTCCTATCACCCTTTCCAGTCAACCTGCCCTACCCCAACCATTTTTTTACTTCTAGTATCACAGATTACTTCCGCCTATTCTAGAACATGACATAAACAGTACCATACAGTATGTAAGCTTTTGTGTCTGTCTTCAAAATTCACTCATTTAAAGTACACAATTTAGTGGTTTTTAGTCTGTTCACAGAGTAGTGCAACCATCAAGACAATCAAGTTTAGGACTTTTTCATCACCCCCCAAAAAAACTCTGTGTCCATTTGTAGTCCCTCCTCATTTTCCTCAACCCCACCAGCCCCTGGAAACGACGAATCCACATTGTGTCTCCACAGATTTGCCTGTTCTGTCTTTTGCTTAGCATAAACAGCCATGCTTTTGTGTAGGGATAAACCCTGATTTCTTTAGCTGTCCTCCTGCTGACGGGCATCTGCGAAACCACAGTTTCACGAGGGGTTTCAGGCTTCCAGCACCAACAGCCATTTCTGAAGTTACAGAGGAGGCAGCGAGGGCTGCCAGCAGGCGGCACAGCAATGAATCCCTAGATCAGAGACCACAAAGCCTCTCCAAACTTGAAAAACACCACACATAGAAAGTGCGGCATATGTTAGAAATAAGACAAAGTTAGTTGACATCCTTGCCAGAGCAAGGGTTCTTTCAAAAACATAAAAACTAGGGAAAAGATGAACACACCAAAAGAAATATCAAAGAAGAAATTCACAAATGTTAATACTAATGGTCAGTAATCCTAAGAGATTCTCCAGCTTAGATGGTAACAAAATAGAAACTTCTAGACATGGTGGATGGGAGCATCACTTTGGACAGCCTCTCCAGAGGATGACATAAGTATATATCAAAAGCCTTAAATATTTGCATAAGAATTTTGCCCAAGAAAAATGTCTTGAATGTATGCAAAAATGAAGCCACAGGTCATCACAGCATTTTACATATTATGTATTATTGATGTAATAATCGTTCAACATTTCATAATTAAATATTCAATATGTCGAATACAATATATTCAATAATATATAATAATAACTGATTACATAAGTCTTGACAGACCAAACAACAGACCATTATATTGCCATTAAAAACAAAGTCACATCAAGAATATATGGTATGGCACGGAAAGATGCTATAATACAACATTCAGTGGAAAGACAGCCTGAGGTGGCATGCTGGTACATATTGTATGTTTTGGAAACACGTAACAGAAAAACTATGGCTATGAAATATCCCCTATCTTGTTTTTTTCTCTTCATTTTCTAAATTTTCTAAAATGAACTTGTATTACTTCTGAAATAATAATTAAACAAACAGCCCCCCCCAAATAAAGATATACAAACATAAGCAGATTCAGGGTTACCCCAGTCTATAACAGTGATGCCTACTCTTGGAGAAACGAGGACAAGTGAGGATTTCTAAGAGCCTGGTACTGGCAGAAGAAAAGAGAACTTAACACTTGCCTGTTACCACAATTTAGAAGTTAATATTTAAGGAACAGCTACCTAGCTGGTGATTACGAACAGGACAGGATGGCGGGATAAGAAACTACATAATCAAGAGAGACGGCAGATGGAACGGAGGCTGCCCCAGCACCCCGCGACTGGAGGAGGGTGGGAGAGGCAGCTCGTCGTGAAAGCATGTCGCCAGGCCACAACAACTTGGATGCCCCACCTTCAGGTTCACTTTTCTTTAGAGCTGGGCAAAAGGAACACAGAGAGGGCTTCACCTTTGCATCTGCTGACAGAGGAAAACATTCCACCGATTCTTTATTGATTCAGGAGCAATTATAATTAGATCGCCATCTTTCTGGACAGGCAGCTGTGAACTCAACCAGCGAATGATGGCGAAGAATCTTGGAATGCCAGGCAGACGTGTGCAAGCGTGCACTCGGATTCCAAGATGACGTCACGAATGCAGCCACTCTCCCTTCTACCAGTTTGCTGGCCTAGGCTTGAAAAGAGTGTGTAAAAGGGAGGCGGCTTTTTTATTTACCACCAACCTTCCTGCTAAACACAAGGTCGTTAGTCTCAACTTGCCTTAACCATCACAGACAAAGGAAAACCCTTAAAACATGCACATATCTGGCTACTGTGCTAACCCTAATCTCATTGAAAGCTGACCATTTCTAACTTGGTGACAGCCCAAACACCTACTGAAGGCAGAATTTCTGAAAGGGATGTCAGACTTTTTAATCGTCATGAGGCAATCGTTGTGAGGCACAAGTTAGAAAAGGCTATGTATCTATAGTCAGTGACTATAAGCTACGAGTTCACTGAAAATCAGGTTTTTTTGTTTTGTTTTTGGAGACAGGGTCTCTCTTTGTTGCCCAGGCTAGAGTGCAGTGGCATCATCTATCATTGAGTTTACTGCAATCGCAAACCCCTGGGCTCAAGGGGTCTATCTCAGCCTCCCTAGTAGCTGGGACTACAGGCGCTGGCCACCATGCCCAGCTATTAATAATTTTTCTATTTTTTGTAGATACAGGGTCTTCCTATATTGTCCAGGCTGGTCTCAAACTCCTGGCCTCAAGCAATCCTCCCACTCTGGACTCCCTAAGTGCTAGGATTACAGGTGTTAAGTCACCTCATCTGGCCTGAAAATCAGCTTTTAAAAGCCAAAGAGTATCTTGGAAAAAGTTATCTTTCCAAATACACACTACTTTATTTCCAAGCTCATTTAATCCATATTGACAACGATCATAGAGATGGAAGGGAATGACCTTCAACAAGTCAAAATTCAGTACTGCTGCTCAAGTGAGAGACAAAGTGAACCATCCATCGTCCCAGTTTCTCCTTGGCACTGAGACAAGGCCACTGCCTGGCAGAGGGGACACGCACTGCACAAGGAAAGTGCTCCTACCAGGTGCCCACAGGCAACACCAATTTCACGACTCACTGCTACACTGCCCCTGCCACAAAGGGCCCCACGCACACAGCAGCATGGCCAGTGCCCTCCAGGTTTGCATAGAGGGGGACACGATTTCAAACAAAAGCACACCAGTCTACAACTTGTGGCCTCCATTCCTGCTCACACCCCGTCTCTGTCTATCCTCTGTCCCTTTTTGGCCCTGTGCATCTGCTGGGTACGGGTACCAGAGCCCAGCAAGATATGTGTTTGTGTCACCATGACATAACCCCTCTCTCAGGTAGTTCTTCTGACAAATTCTCCAGAGGCCTTGGGGCGAGTCTGATGCAAAACAGGCCACTGAGGACTTTGCTGTAACTGAACCTGTGTGAGGACATCACAGGGATGTCCAGCCCCAGTGTGACTTTTTTATGGCAACAAAAAGGGACCTTCCTTGCCCACATCCAAAGTGGTAATAAGAGGCAATAACAAAAAAGAGGAAGTGGCAGAGCACTAAGCACGCGAGGCCCAGAAGCAGACAGGGTGGCAATGGACCTGTGAGGTCAGCTCCCGGAGGCCGCTCCAGCCACGAGGCGCTGGCTGGCGCTCCTCCCAAAGCCTACACACAAGGAGCCGTGGGTGACCTCGCACTCCACGCCAGCAGGTGGGGTACCCACGGGGCCTACCAAGGAGCAGGCCAGGGCGGGGGCTGGGGAGCACAATTTTTACAACCGGGCACCTTTGTACCCAGAATAATGTAGTTGGGGCAAGAAGCTGCAACTCTAATAATAAAAGCTTGCAAGAGTCACCCTGAAAATAAAGCCCTCACAGATAACTGAAAGACTTTCTCTTGCTCGTTGTAACTCTGCAGAGCAGCGGGCACCAGAAACCACCAGTGTTTCCATCAGAGGAGGAGCTGCTGCTACCCTAGCTCGGACAGGGTGCAGCTCTACACCCAAAGCCCTTGAGACTACAAAAAGTAAATGCTTGGTGTAGGGCTTCATGTTAGCAGATTTATTAGAAAATATACTTATTGAACTACTCACAAAACAGGTTCGGGAGGGGGTTATTAAGAGATACATTTCCTGGTTGTGCTTCGGAAGTATTAGTATAAACTCATAATGCGTTTTGATTTAAAGAAACTAAACATATGTTTTTAAGCTCTAGCCACTGAAAAGAACTAGAAATAGTGACCAGCCAGTAGCAATGAACAACCTTAGCACTTAAACTGTGGTCTCTAAATACCCTTTTCCAATAAAGGGAATCAAGGTTCTTTTTTTTTTTTTTTTTTTTTTTTTGAGACAAAGTCTCTCTCTGTTGCCCGGGCTAGAGTGAGTGCCGTGGTGTCAGCCTAGCTCACAGCAACCTCAAACTCCTGGGCTCAAGCCATCCTCCTGCCTCAGCCTCTCGAGTAGCTGGGACCACAGGCATGCGCCACCATGCACGGCTAATTTTTTTCTCTCTATATATTTTTTAGCTCTCCAAATCATTTCTTTCTATTTTTTTAGTAGAGATGGGGTCTTGCTCTTGCTCAGGCTGGTCTCAAACTCCTGACCTTGAGCGATCCTCCCGCCTCGGCCTCCCAGAGGGCTAGGATTACAGGCGTGAGCCACCACGCCTGGACAGAATCAAGGTTCTTTGATGCAGTTGCTTTGGAAAATGGTCTGTTAGTTTGTCACAAGATCAAACAGAGTTACTATCTGACCCAGTAATGACATTCCTAGGTATATACCCAAGACGAATGACAACATATATCCACAGAAAACCTGTATGAGTGTTCATAGCAGCATTATTCATAATAGCCAAAAGGAGGAAA
The DNA here is from genome assembly GCF_020740605.2 of Lemur catta. NCBI lineage: Eukaryota > Metazoa > Chordata > Mammalia > Primates > Lemuridae > Lemur > Lemur catta. The sequence continues at coordinate 4,853,233 of NC_059137.1, read as the reverse complement.
CCACCCAAATGTCCATAAGTAAACAGATAAAATGTGGCATATCTGAGCACTAGAATATTACTTGGCAATAAAAAAGATTAAGTATGGATACGTGATACAACATTGGATGAACCTTGGGAATATTGGATCCTGAATTAAAAAACTGTTTGAAAATAGCAAACTATACCCTGTAGGCCAAATCTAGCCCAGGGCTTCTTTTTGTAAGGCTCTCAAAAATGGTTTATAATAAAAAAATAAATAAAAAACCAAAGAATATATAACAGAGACTGTATGTAGCTTGAGAAGCTAAAATATTTACTATCTGACCCTTTACAAAAAAGCTTTCCCTTGTTTTAAAGACATGTCCCAAGATGTTTACAGATGGAAGGATCCGGAGTCTGGGACTTGCTCCGGAGGTGCAGAGGAAATAAGACCAGCTGTGAGCAGATGATGCAGAAGCCATGGGACAGGGCCGGGTGCGGTGGCTCATGCCTGTAATCCTAGCACTCTGGGAAGCCGAGGTGGGTGGATCATTTGAGCTCAGGAGTTCGAGACCAACCTGAGCAAGAGCGAGACCTCGTCTGTACTAAAAATAGAAAGAAATTAGCTGGACAACTAAAAATATATAGAAAAAATTAGCCGGGCATGGTGGCACATGCCTGTAGTCCCAGCTACTTAGGAGGCTGAGGCAGGAGGATCGCTTGAGCCCAGGAGTTTGAGGTTGCTGTGAGCTAGGCTGACGCCACGGCACGCTAGCCCGGGCAACAGAGCAAGACTCTGTCTCAAAAAAAAAAAAGAAGCTATGGGACAGGGCTCCATTATTCTCTTTTATGTTCATTTTTCTTTTTCTATCACTATTCCCTTTTTTATAAATGTGTGAAATTTTTCATAATAAAAATAGGTTGAAAAGGAATAAAAGAGATGTCAGTGTAGTAGAGAACAATATCTGTTCTTCCTTACTGATAGACTTTTAGCAGGGCACATGACTGACTTCCAGCCAATAAAATGTAAGCAGAAGTTTTGTGAGGCCTTTTGAGAAACCTCCTTAAAGGTAGAAGGCACAACTTCCTGCTCTTTCATCTTCCTAGCTGGCTGGAATGTTGTCATGATGGCTGGAGACTACACAGCCTTTTTGAACCATGAGGTAGAATCCATGTGCTAATGATGACAGGAGAGCAAGATGGGAGAAGAGTACTTTGTGAAAATGTCATACTAGCCCTAGACTGTCTATCTCTGAACTTCCTATACATAAAAGACAAAAAGTTCTATTTTTTAAATGCCACTATTATTTTGGGTTTTCTTACAGTCAAACCTAATCCTAAATGCGATAGTCAAGAAAACATTCTTTTCAAAATATTGCTGCTGTTATACGAGTCTGAGTCTGATACACATGCCCAGTTTTGGGTGGTGATGGTTAAATGACAGAACTGTAGGTATTCCACAGTTTTCCTCCCAAGGTTATCAGTGTAAGGCTTTTTTTTTTCTTTAATTACAAAAACTTTGTTGTGTATATGTGGTTGGAGATTAGGGATAGACAGTCTCTAGGCTGGAGATGGGAGATCCACAAGGGAGCTCTGACATCCCTAGATCTGCAAAGAGAGCAAACCAGAGCCCAAGGAGATGAGTAAGGAGTCATATGGCTGAGATGAGAGAAAAAGGCAAAACTTAACTGGTAAAGTTGGGAACAGTTGGGGTGCTGGTTTCAACAGATCAAACTGGGATATCTCTTTGCCCCCGAGGGGCTCAGTCCCCCAGCATCCAGGTGCTAGGCTGGGTATGGTTCTTAGAGGAAAAAAGTGAGGCCTTTAAATTGCTCAGAGACTTCCTTCCTCTGAGAGTCACTAGCACCTTTGAGCCAAGGCTCCCGCTGGAAAAGCAGCCCCAGGGCCAGATCAGATAACAGAATTCTGTTTTCTGGCCCGAGATTTGCGAGATCACCTCGAAAAGCGCCATAATCATTGCCAAAGACTGTTCGTGTGAGCTGTTCGATGGCTGACAGCACTTCCCACTGCACGCCGGGCACTTACGCACGGAGGAACTTTACGTACATTATCTTCCTTGGCCTTTCCTCAAATCTTCAGGGTGAACATTTTTAAACCTACTTGAAACTCAGAGAAGTAACTTGCCCAAGGTTACACAGCTAACAAGTGACATTTATGTGGGGGTTTAAATGATAAATGGTACTACCCATATTGGGACAAAAACAAAGTAATATGTTTTAACACATTTTTTTAAGCCTTCAAAAAAAAAAAAAGGATTCCCTTTAATGACTGAGTTGCTTGAAAGACGGTAAGTCAGTTTAAAGGACATGCCGACATTTCTCCTCCAAGTGGGGTGAAGACACCCTCTGAATGTACTTCATTTCTGCACAGTCCTGACCCCTCCTGGCTGGGCGAGGATCTCTCACCCCACCAGGACACAGGCTTCTAAGGTGTCCCTGGCCTGATGGGGACAGTGAGAAGCTGGAAGCCAGCTGGCTTGGAGGTGGGAGCACAGAGAACCCTTTTTTCTGTGTGGGAGGCAGCTGAGGGTGACAGTGCACAGGGCCTACAGGGTGTGAATCATAACCTTGCTACTGACTACTGGCCTGAGCCTCAGTTTCCACACCCGTGAAGGGGGTCTACCTTGGAGGATTGTTATGAGTATTAAGTCAGGGTAAGATATAAAAAGCACCCAGTAAACGTTAGCTATGATTACAATTAGACATTAACAACAAATGCTAACATCATAGTGTCTCAATCATCCTCACTGCCTTTACTGACTCCAGCACAAAAAGATCCTAGTCACAGGTCAATGCCTGTCCATTCTTCAGGCACTGGCCTATCTCTTCCTCGGGGAAGTATCTCTGATCACCCTGAAAAAGGACTGTCATCTGCACACGCTCATAATAACCACATGCCATTTTTCCTTGGTAGCACTATACTACATAACTGTACATTTTTGTTCGTGGTCCTTTTGCCTCCCTAGTTTGTAGCTCCATAAGGTCAGGGCTGTGCCAGTCTTGTTCATCATTATAGTCCCAATTATATCACACTGCCCAGCACAAAGAAGATTCTCATTAAATGATTCTTTAATAAATGAAACAAAATTGAATTTATAGAGCTCCTCACCTAGAGAATCTTTGTTGTGGTTAAAATATTCTTAAAACAATTATGGAAAAGTTATTTGTTCTCAGATATTGACAGCTACATAATCTATAGGTTTCTTTCTTTTTTTTTTTTTATCCAAGTCACTTTGAAAAAATCAAAGACGTTTTTCTTTCAGACATGGCTTTCAACCAATACAGTGGTGCTTTAATGATTCCACAAAGGAAATCTACCTGGGACTGTCACAAAGCTTTATATGTGGAAGCTCCATCTCTGTTTTGGCTGTTCTAACTTGTTTTGAACATCTCATCAGAATCAATTTGGTAGAAGGAAATCTTAACAAAGTCATCTGAAAAATGACAGTTTTCAATGACAATATTTCCAGAAGCCCTGACAGGAATAGCAAGGGTGGGTGAGCCAAAAATATACCAGTTTGCCGACAAAAGTATGGCCCAGGTCACATCTCATTCTGCCCTGGTGACCTCAAAGAGCTATCATGAGGACGAAAGAGGATAATGTATGTGACTGTACTTCAAATTCTGGAGAGTGACATCAGGTGTTATGACAGCAGCCACCCTGGGCTACTGTTAGGCCTCACAGTGCTGAACAGATAACATAGGACCTAATAACTTTTTGGAATGAAAAAGACATGGAGGCTCTCAGAGGAAAATACTGATGCCACCTGGTTGATCCTCCTCTGAATGAACTCACGTCCCCAGCAGACATGCCGGCCTCCACTTACACGGTGCTAGAGGCATGGAGCCACCCACACTTTCCAGCTAACACACTCCATTCTGGAGTAATCTGTAACGCCAAACCATGCTTTCTTAGCTTCTCTCTGTAATTTAAACCCCCTGGGGGTCCTTATTCTACTCTCCAGAGCTTCTGGGGAATGTCAAGCCAAGAAGGCAGCTTGCAGGAATTGTCAGCATGGTTGAGTGGGGAAGAAATTTTTTTTTGACCTAAGGTATCTCAGCTATAATTTTGGATTGAAGGGTGTAGAATGAAAGGGGACACAGTTTTTTCAAGCCAAAAGATCTATTAACAAAGCACGCATCTAGCACTACGTAATTAATAATACACAGCAGCTAAGGCCTTGTTCTAAGAGCATCATATGTACTCATTATATGACTCATTTAACCCTTCCTACAACCCTGTGATGCACAGTGCTGTTATTATAGCTATTTTATAGATAAGTTAACTAAGATGTAGAACAGCTGAGTAAATTGCTCAGATTCATAGACTGGTAAGTAGTGAACTTAGGATTCAAACCTAGCTAGGCGCCAAGCTAGCCCCCTTTCCATCACACCTGGCCTCTCTTAACAGCAGGGTTCCACTTTCCTGTTGGTCACAGTCCTGGTGCTGGCCAAAGGCCCTCACCTGCTTTATGTCCTATATACTGTCTTGCTTCTTAACCACCAGTACTTATTTTCTCAACTAGGGTTTGTCCCCACCCAAATTTCAGGTCCACCATGGCCTATCCTTCCCACCTTAACTATGATTCATAACTTCCTATTATAGATGGCTCCACTTCTTACTCAAGCCTGCTTTTTTATCAAGAATTCCAAAAGTTCCTAGGACGTGAAAGGTAGCAGCTGACATGCTGGGAGTTTTGCTAAGTCAGTGCAGAAAGGATCCCCGTAGCACTCTGTCTAGCTGGCAAGCACGCACAGCCAGAGCTGGGACACAAAGCCTCTCTGAAGATTTAATACAACGCTCAGCGAGGGCCAACTGCTCCAGGCAGCCTTCCCAACTGTCTGGACAAGTACTCCAAAGGCTTATAAGGCCATTTGCTCCAGTCCTGAGAGAATTAAGTAGTTATCAAATAGAGCACACAACACTAGAGACGCTGGAAGACATTGCTTCTACTGTGTTATGGTTAGGAACAAATTCTTATGTGATAAACGCCCAGCAGGCTGGGAACTTGAGCTGGTACCTTCACTCCGTCCAGCACGGCCTTGATGACGCTCTTCACAGTGGTCACCATCTCTTTATCTTCTGAGTTCACTCCTTCTAGCATCACTTGGTCAGACCAACGGATGAGGTTGGCGAGACTTTGGTACACACGGCTATAGCAGGAGGAGAGGGCTGAGCTACAGGGAAGAGATTTTTTAAAAGAACGTTAAAAACATCTAAAGCATGACCATCATGTTAAGATATCCACTTTCTCAGTGGCTAGGGCATGTTTCTCAATCTTTCTTTTTATAAAACTTACACCTCCTTTTAATAAATAAACCTTTTCTCCCCTGAGCCTTTCTCCTTACATCCAACAAGAAACTTTGTGCAGCTTTATATTCTATCTGTGTTATAAAATTGTTTTCATTTCCCAAATACAACATAAATATTCCATCACGATAGTTAATGTGCTTTTCCCCACTTCGCATCCCTCTGTGAGATGCTGGTGACATCTCTCAAGGAGCCGCATCTTCCCGCCTCAGCGCCGCTGGTCACCAGACTAGGTCAGAGCATCGCACACTTCTCGTTACAAATTAGACTAAAATTCATTTTAGACATGTCACGGGGAGCCAATGGGTTTTAAAATTCAAATTCCAACAGGAATTTTAACAGCATGTTCCTTTAAAGGAACAGCCACGAGCTCAGAACAGACCCGCAGTCTATTTGAATTCCTCCTAATATGGGCTCAGCCTCACCGCCCTCATGCTGTAACCGAGCCTGAGGCCACAGCAGCGCACTCACAAAGACTGTTCTGAGAACAACAAACCAGAGGCGAGATGACTTGTAAGGGGTGTGTGTGTGTGTGTGTCAGGTACCAGCCACCAGCTACACTGTTGCCAACACACACAAACAGAAGCCCAGAGTACTTTGGGAAAGCCTCAGTGATTGTAGAGGAGTAGCTGAAATGAAGAATTTTTACATCTTCCACACACTTCTAAATAACTAAAGATAATTTTCACTAGGAATTCTGGAAAGGATTATTTTTCCATTTTAAATATGCATTATAACAGAGCAAGAACAAAAATGGAGAAAATGTACATGCTGCCCCTCCTCCACTCCAATAAAACAAAAATGAGGGAGACATTTAGGAGACAAAGGTATGTTAACAGTTTTGAGGAAAACATATAATATGGTAAAATATAATTAAAAGAGGTTCTAAAAACAAAGCTATTTAAAACAAAAACCTGCACCAAACAGTGCTCTAATGAGAAACTCTTCAGAATCAGGTAAGGAGGAAAAAATCTTTCCGAGAGATGGAAAGTTTCCGCTTAGCCCGTGGTTCCACTCTGCGCGCTCCAACAGGAGAAAAGAAGGGTCAGCAGGAATGAAAGCAAACTGCTCAAGTCCCGCTAGAAACAAACAAATGTTTAAAAGGAGCTCTGAGAAAGCCAGGATTGGTCTGTTTCTGGGGATAATGCAAATGAAACGCTTTCAGCGTTGGATCTCTCCTCTCAGGAAGGAGGACTGAGCAGGGAAACAAAGCTCTGCGGCCTCTCCTGGGGCTGGATCACAGCGGATGTCGTCCTGCGGGGGAATGTGCTTCTGGCAGCCGGATAGACCTCGCTCTTCCTGGCAAGGCCAGGTGAGGCCTCTTTGTTACTTATTTATTTGTTTTTTTAGAGATGAGGCCTCACTCTGTCACCCAGGCTGGAGTGCAGTGGGGCGACCACAGCTCACTGCAGCCTCAAACTCCTGGGAAAAGCCATCCTCCCGCCTTGCTTCCCAAAGTACTGGGATTACAGGTGTGAGCCGCTGTGGGTGAGGCCTCTTTAACGAAGACTGGTGCCTTCCACCGATGTGCTCACAGGGGATTCCACCAAAGCATCCCACTGTTAAACTACTGGCAATAGTGAGATGAAAAACAGGAGGAAATACTTTTATTTAATAGTTAATTTCTACCCTGCACTGGATGCTAAAGTTTCCCTGAAGGCACTTAAAGAACTTGACAATATGTTCACCCTTCCCATTATTAGCTTGGAAGCAGCATACTTCTGTGTCAAGGGGACAAGACATAAGAAAGGAAGGAGGGTTCAGTACTGTAAAAATGCTGCTCAGCGGCCCAGCTGCTGGCTTATTTCTGCAACAGCGCAAAGTCCCCTGTGTGATGGCCGGCACGGCTCATGCTCTCACATGGGCCCCTGGGTGCCCCCACACAGGAGAATGCTCCATTCGTGGCTCCAACTGAAAGAGCCAGCTGTCTCTATTCAAGGCCAGTCCCTCACCATCCTAGAAACCAAGGTGAGGGCAGCAAAGGTCTGCCTGTGAGGACCCAGCCACAGAAGGGGCAGGGAAAGACCTTCAAGAGCTGCACTTAGGGAGGAAAGACACAAGGAAAAGAATGTAAAACGAACATTTGAGGAGTATTTTCAATCATTTTGGGGACATCAAGAAAAATAACACCGCCACTGAGCCCTTCTAAGAGCAGGGCACCGGACTGAATACAGGGCAGACAGCGCAGGGCTCAGCCACGCCGATGCTTCTTCCTGCCTCATCCACCAGTGCCAGAGAGCTCCGTGCCAAAGACCACTACACGCAGGGGTCAGCTGAAACTCTAGCGTGGAAGCCCCAGGGCAGAGAGTTTCTTGGAAATAAAGACACTGTTTGCTTTGTCTCCCAGAAGAAGAAAACTATGAACTTTACTGCCAAGTTCTGAAAGCAGTTCATAAAAGCTTAGCCTCATGGGGCTAAATGAACACTAAGCCATCTTGAAGAATCAAAACAGAGATGCATTTATCCTGAACAGGTATCACAGAAGAAAAACAAAAAAATCTGCCAGCCTCTTAAGAAAAAGCTCCTGCTAGGCTTTCATTTCAAATTACATTTAATAATGCTTTTCTTTTTACATTTAACAATAAATATGGGGCAAGCCTCTCACTAACCTTCAAGAGGAAAATGCACCCTAACAATAAAAGCATTACCCAACAAAAGCTTCCTGGGGCAAAGGCTCACTCCACTCCACGCCCTCGCAGTGAGTGCTTATAATTTTACGTCATCTCAGCATCCATTTTTAAATATGTTTAACTTTCTCATACCAGAAGGAGGGCTCAAGAACCCTTGATGGGTTTCAACAACCACACCCCACTCTAGTGGCTCCAGCTAGTGGCCAGAGATAAAAACTTAGAGGCATTTCTAGAGGTGGGCTGGGCTCCTTGCTTCCCCACCGCTTCCTTTAAATGGGCCACGGAGACATTTGCCCGAGAACTTCAAGTGACCTCTCAGTAACAGCATGAACTCCCGGAACTAGTGACTGTTTTAAACCCACCAATTAAAGCTCCCCGCAAGAAACCTGTTTGGATAACAGCCTGGATCCAATAAAGGCGCACGCCCACGGGGTCCCTTCTCTCCCTCCCTGCCTGTGCTCCCTGACCTCCACGTGTGGCTTCCATGCTGCTGTGTGCCCCTCGGATCTAAAGTATTTAATACTAAAAAACTCTTGAACTTCCACATTGTAGTTGTGTCACTGAAGCCAGGTCTACAGTCCAATCCTGACAGTGACCCTCCCCCTCCAGGAGACTCATGCAGGTGGGTTCCCAGCTGGCGCTCTTCTGCCCGGGTCTCTGGTGGCTACTGGACACTCAAAGAGCTTCATTCAAAACAGCCCCCTCCCTGCTTCCAGTGAAGCCAGGCACTGTTTGGAAGGCGTCCCAGCTCGACCAGTTAAGCGCTGCAGCACCCCTGCTCTAATGGGGTTCTTGTCCACCTCTTTTGCCCTGATCACCTAAGCAGCTGAGGACTACAACAGCTAGATGCTGATAAGGCTGAATACGTTAGGTGGCTGAGGATACTAGGAGAAACGTATCCAAACCAATGCAATTATCACTAATGCAAAGAAATGACCACGAACTTATACTGTGGCCATATCCCTATGGATGGCAGAGATCTGCCTCAGTGTTGAGGCTTCAGGAGTAACTATGACCTCAACCCTGCGAGGGCATCAAGGATAGTTGTGTTGGAGGGAGGGCCTGAAGGGTGGACACCTTTTCCTAACTGTTCCTAGAAACCTCCAGTTTCAAAGGGCCCTAAAACCAAGATACCTCTAAGCCTTCCATTGCTCTGACATACCCAAGGCCTTCGGAGCAACTCACCTGTGCTGAATTCGAGGATCGCTCTGCACCAGGGGTAAGATGGCTTCCAGCACTTTGCTGGCTGACCCTGGAAGCATCTCCAGTACCTTCTTATCAATAGCCATTTTGTCCACAATGGTTTTAAAGTATCGCAAGGCACTGACAACTTCCTTCTCTTTCTCTTCCAGCCAGCTCAGGTTCTGAAAGGAAACGTTAAGCATAAGGAGGGAGGAGAGAGATTAAAGGGAGATAGTTTGAAAAAAATAAAGTTAAATTTTCTTTAAACTAGCTTGAGATTGATGTGAATGGAAAAGGTTTCTTGTTGCAGAAACCAAGCAGATGATTTTTCTAAGGACTGCAATCAGGAGACAGAGGCTAGACCCGAAGGGAGAAGGGGGCTTGGACCAAGAAAGGTCATTTAGTAATTTCTGAGTTCTCATCCCAGACCCTGAGGTCTTGAAAACCACTTCTCCTCCTCTCTGTCCTAGTAACCACCTGAGCTACCACCACTAACCACATCAAGTGTAGTGAGGGCCAATTTGCTGATGACCTGAAAAAGCAGCAGGCCAGTCCCACGGTACATATACCTTCTGTAATCTAGAAACCCCAGGCCTTTCTTCCAAAGATCTGAGAGACCGTGCAAGACTGGTCTGGGCCATGAGAGTTCAAAGCCCTTCCCCTGGGACTCCTCACTTGGCTCCCACCTCGTTCATCCCAGTGAAGCGCTCTGGAAATGACAGGCTGTGTCCAAAGGGCTTGGGAACTCCCAGGGATAGAAAGGGGGGCACTCTAGGGTGAAGAGGTGAAGAAGTCAGAGCAGATGGCAATGACTTGTCCACTGGCTGCTAATAGCTCGAAGGGTCCCTCTGCTCCTGAGGAAAGCTGACCCAAGAGGAAACGAAAATACAGAGCCCTGCACTTTCCAGTATTCAAAGCATCACCCAACTCTTCTTGACTACAGCTGACGTGGGTCCACAGCCAGTAGCACACACAACCCCTTTCGTTCCTCCCCCACCCTGCACTAGTCCTGGTGTCCATGGGTCAGGTCCCAGCTGGCTGGCAGGGCAAGCAAAATCAGGAGCAACCTACAGAATGGATAAATGCAAAGTGGATACGGACCCAGGTGGAACTGATGACATGCCCAGTGCGAATTAAGAGGGAGGGGTTCTATGAGAAAAACTGCCACCTGTGGGCTCTTTGCAGTCCAGAAAATGTAAGCAATTGAGGGTAAGGAGATAATTTCTAGAAAAAGCTGATTTAAATAATAATCTATAAATATACAAATAATAGAAATAAAGTGAAACGTGATTATGATTTTGAACACTAGCTCTTTTCTAAAATGATGGCGAATATTATTTTAAATTAAAATAATTCAATAGTAGAGGCTTTTATTTCACGGGAATATGAAAAGAAAAATATATAAATAAATGAGATCAACAAGTAAATAGCTACTTCAGTTAGACAACTTTCAAAGACCCAGTGTAATTTCTCTCAACGGGCACTTCCCAAAAGGTGTTCTCCAGGGCACCCCTTCCTCATCCCCTAGAGAGGGGAACAACTGGATCCCTGTGCCCTAGCTTTATGTTTCTCTTTTCACCGCCTGACATATTTGTTTATTTCCTGCCTGTAAGAGGCCAGGTGCTTGTTTCTCCATCTCATGGACGAAAGCTCTCTGTTCCACCATCCCCTGCCCACGGCCGGGAAGAACCTGAGTAAGAAGGAATCACAGTGCATGCATACATCAAATGTGCCCAAAGCCATGGCAAGAGGACTATGACAATAATACTGCCATCTTAGCATATCAGAAAGTGGCAGAAGCCAGAAATGATGAAACTTGGCAAGGGAAGAGGAAACATTTTAAGAAAATGTGTCATCAGGTTTGCTAGGCATTGGAAAGGGGCAAGGCACTTCAGAGCAAAAAGAGAATTTTCCTGTTGTTGCAGAGAGACCGAGTCAGCTATTTAAGAGCCAGGCTGCCCTCAGCTCCTAATAAAGGAGCCAACAACTTAGCAGAGTCAGGTTGCATCATTAACTCTCAAATGCCACTCCCAGAATCAATGCCCTCTGAACATTGTGCATTCCCCTAGCCCTTCAGCTGTTAAACTGTGGCTTCTCGCAAAATGTAGCCCACAGTCGGAGAGTTTACAGTGACACACCTACACCCAGCACCAGCCAGAACCTGGGACTCGATGCCTTGGCTTTGCTAAAATGGCCCGGCTGCATAACCTGAAGAGGCAGATGCATCTACCTGCACAGCCCTCCTGCTGTGGGGGATGAGCTGCCACCACTGGTTCACATAAGCCTGGAAACTAAACAAGACTATCTGTGCCTGGGGAGGGCCTAGACACAAGGTCAACTGCTGGACATGGGGCTTGTTGTTCACAAACGGGAAGAATAATACTGGCCCTGTGTAACCAAAGAGGTTAATATGGGGACTGAATGAGATACAAAAGGAAGTGGTGCATCAACTTAACAAACACGCCACCAACATCAGAGTCTGTATATCTGCTAATAATAAAGGCAAGAAAGAGAACAAAAGATGTACAACTCTGAAAAGGAAAGAAAGAGGCCAGCTTATTGCTACCACTCGTCAGGGACTTCTAGTCACCCACTGTGCTATGTATTTTATACACATTGTTTCATTTAAGGGTTACAGCCACCATATAAAGCAGACACTATTATTTCACAGGTGAGAAAACAAGCAACCTGCCCAAGGTCACACAGCTGTAGTAAAGGAAATGGAATTTGAACTTTCTTAGATTGCAGAGCCTGGGCAGAGGGAGAGGAGAAAAAAGACCAATCAGAAATCTACTGTAAGAAGTAAAATAATTTACTAGAGATCCCTTGGTCTGAAGCTCTATTCAATGAATCAGTAAAATGAGGCCCAGATGGCAGAGATGGAGAGAAAACTTCCACCAGCTTTCCTGCCCGTGGCATTGTGCTCATTCGGGACACTGGGGCTGCTGCTTCGCCGCTACATGCCACTATACTGGCTCTGGAGGAGACAGAAGTGAGGAAAAACTGGTCCTCATCTTCAGACACTTCTCTCCTAAGAGCAGGGTGGCATCTAGGGCAACCCCAATCTGCCTTCTCTTTTCCTTGTCTCAGCCTGGGGCCTGTCTGCTCCACAGCAACTCAAGTCTCATTCCCCACGCGGGAGGACAGTGAACCATTCAAATCTGGGTTAAGCCTCAGGGACTGAGGAGGAAAGCAAATCACAAACAGTATAATAAAAAACTTAAATCACAGGATTTATTTAAAAGGAACGCAACATTATTATTCTCCGTTGGACCAGAACAGCGAGGTCTAGCAAGAAGATGTGTTTAACACAGAGACCAGTTACAGCAGGCACCCCCATCACTGCCCACCACTCAGCTCTCTGGCAGCAGCATCTCCCTGCTTGTATTTCATAAGATGTTGAAAGCAGAAAGGGCAAGGCTCTCAGGGGTCTACTCAACAAGCCCCTGGATCTAACCCTCTGTCCACGTGCCCTCAGCGAGGGAAGACTCACACCTCCCAGGCCATTTTGGACTGTGCTAACTACAATTATGCTGGGACTCCCACAATGTGGCTAAATGTTCTCCACTACTTTAACACTCTGCAGCTCACTGCTAGGCTTGTTTAAAAGTTGCAAAAAAGTTTATAAATTCACCACAGTGTACCATAAATTTTAAAATTCAACTAAGAAGATGCAAGAGACTACTAAGAGCAGTCTGGAAAGACAACAGAACATAGTGGGAAAACTGTATTTCAACTAAGAAAACCTGAGCCACAGCCAACACTGTCTGCATAGTGGGAAGAATAAAAGCTTTCCTGCACAGTTACGGTGAGGAGTAAATAAGACAGCATGTGTGAAACCACCCAGGACAGGGTCTGTACAAAGAGAAACCTCAGTAAGTGACAATGAATCTGAATCTGGACTTCTACCTCCCTGTGCTTCAATCTCCCATGTATTTAAAAACAGAGACCATGTATACAACCTGGGATAAAACGAGAATGTATGTAAATGCTCCCTAAGTGAGGGCGAATGAACAACAAATGAGGACAGCATGACAGATCTACGGCAAGGTTTCTCAACATAATCTTGAGTCCACGTGCTCTGGCAGATTCCTCAGCATTTCCAGTTCTGTCTGTGGGCCTCCACTAAGTAACACCTACTTTGTCCCACGCAGGTGACTTGGGGCAGGGCACAGTAATCCAACCCTTCTTAAAGAGCAATTACCAAAAAAAGGACAACACTCCTTCTTGGTAGAAGATCACACCTACAGCTTCTTGCCACATAACAGTTCTCTCAGCCTCAACAATACTGACATTTTGGGGCAGACAATTCTTTGTTTTGGGACAGCTGTCCTGTATGTTGTATGATGTTTACCTGCACCCCGGCCCCTACCCACTAGATGCCAGTAGCACCTGCTTCACCCTCCCTTTGTGACAACCAAAACTGTCTCCAGACAGTGCCAAGTGTCCCCTGGGGCTTGCAGGTGCCCCACCAAGCCAACATACTCTAGCATCATGTTTTCTTCCATAACCTCTCCTGGAATAGTGAATAAAAAGGAAAAAAATCCAAAAATTGGGTGGCTGAACAGTTTCACATCAGAGTTCACCAGCAGAACAAAGCTGTTAGTAAATCACTTTATTCTGAACTGCCTGGACTAGTGTTCGAGAACAACTTATGCACTCCTTGGAGTTTAATATTAAACTCAGCTCCAAGAGGTTGCTAAACAGACTGTAATAAAAAATAATTGTGATACAACTATTATGTCCCATAATAATTAAAAACACAAAATTGTGGCACTGACCAAATCTTCTACTTTATTACTCTCCTTCCATCTGGCCAACACTGACTCTCTGCCTCCTCCTCTTTGGCCTCCTGTGCTTAACAGATGGGGTGGGAAAAACTTTTCAATGAAAGACTTTTGGATTTAAAACCATTATTTTCTCTACTTTTAACTAGAATTTTAAGATATTCTGCTGGTCAACATAAAAACTGAAAACAGATAAATTGCAACATTCAAGAGTTAGGTGTTTCAACAACAAGGTAGTGTTGACCAGTTGCATTATGTTGACAGATGTGACAACAGTTCCACTACACAGAAGTTGTGCTTTGGATAATCACTAAAGGATTGAGGATCTATTGTCTAAGAGGCTTGTTTTTTTTTTTTTTTTTTTGAGACAGAGTCTCACTCTGTTGCCCGGGCTAGAGTGAGTGCTGTGGCGTCAGCCTAGCTCACAGCAACCTCAAACTCCTGGGCTTAAGCAATCCTCCTGCCTCAGCCTCCTGAGTAGCTGGGACTACAGGCATGCGCCACCATGCCCTATATAGATTTTTAGCTGTCCAAATCATTTCTTCCTATTTTTGGTAGAGACGGGGTCTCACTCTTGCTCAGGCTGGTTTCGAACTCCTGACCTCGAGCGATCCACCAGTCTCGGCCTCCCAGAGTGCTAGGATTACAGGCGTGAGCCACTACGCCCGGCCGAGGCTTGTTTTTATTTTACATTGATAACTTTAGTTTTATGTACAGTAGTGAGTTGGGATTAATATTTAGATGTGTGAGATATTAAATAAATTTTGTCTTTCATAAAGAGGAAACGTAGCATCTTAAGAATTCAGACTCTGATGTCAGACAGCCTGCGTTCAAATCTTGACTTCACCACATTTTTACTGTTTCACTTTGGCTAAATGCTATAATATCTCTATAGATTCAGTTTCCTTTTCAGCAAAGTAGGTTTTATCACCTATCAGGGTTGTTATGAAGATAAGAGAACACACGTAAAGCACTTAGCATGGGGCCAAGAAAAGGCTCAGCAAATGTTAGCGACACAGATGGCATCCCTGGCTCGAGAGCACTTGATTACGTGGCAGTCTCATCACACTCCTTGCAAGATATCTAAGAGAACACTCTAAGGCTCTAGAAGCCTTTCCCCTTCTAAACTATTCTGATCATCTTAGCAATTCAAGGAAAGAACAGCTGGTCTTGAGAGATGAGACTTACTCACTTCCCTCTGGAACCCGTTGGACCCAAGCAGC
The DNA here is from genome assembly GCF_020740605.2 of Lemur catta. Classification (NCBI taxonomy): domain Eukaryota; kingdom Metazoa; phylum Chordata; class Mammalia; order Primates; family Lemuridae; genus Lemur; species Lemur catta. Next base: position 4,838,120 of record NC_059137.1, on the reverse strand, counting down.
ACACCCAGACCAACCCCAGAAAGAATCCCCAGGCTTTTGCCACAGAGCACTGAGCTCTCTCCAAAGATCATGAAAGCTTGGATAAACTCTCACTTTTATCCAAGGCCCCCTGGACTCTTTTTTTCCTCAACAATTCAGCCCACAGTCGCCCCCCAATAGAACACAGTAATACTGCAATAGATTTTTTTCCATCCCCAAAACCATGGACCAGGATTCTGCAGTAGAAGGCAAGGCAAACCCAATTGTTCTTAATGTCACACTGACCTTCTGCCTTTGAGACCTGGAAGCCACAGCACTGGTGGACATAAATTCTACTGCCTGCTGCTCCAGATCCAAGGGGATAGGGTAGCCCTCTGGTAGAAATCTGTCTGTTGCCTCCTGGAAGAGAGGAAACCTGGATTCCTACAGAGCTTGAAATGGCCGTTTTAGGCTGAAGGGAGGGGTTGATGAAAATCAATAGCTGTTCCGACATATCTGGCTTGACTGGCCCTGCTGAGGTTACTAGCACTTCAGGACATCTTTGCCGGGTTTCGAGGGGTTTGCACGTTTCAGAGCACTGGCCCTAAAGCCGAATGATGGACGTTCTGGACATCACAAACTTCCCTGGTTCGAGTGTGCGCCAAGGCAATATGGGGAACTCTGGGGCAGGGAGGCAGCATCCTGGGTGTGAACATAACGTGCTGAGCTGTTTTAAATGCCCAGGGGATGACACAGCTGGAAAAGGAGAACTGTTCTAGCTAACTGAGCTCAACTCTAATTAACATGGGAAACGCTCACCATCCTATCCTAATGGTCCTTATTTCACAAGGACACTGAAGGCTCCACCTGGAACCATGGAATGCTACGGAATAGGTGTGATGTACTCAAAGCTCAATCCCCAGGGAGTGAACATACAACCAGCACAAACTTATACTGCTCAAAGCAGGCAAGGCCAGGAGAAACACCTGGAGAGTCAGCTTACTTTGTTCACAGGCTTCTCTGGAATCTTCACACACACCTCAGCTGGTTTTCCCTTCTTTGACGGAGTTCTCTTGATTTTAGGCGAGTGGAATTTGTCCATCAGCTTCATGGTGAAGGAAGAGAGATGAGAACGCTGAGAGTCTGAAAACAAAGAGGGTACTGACTGTTAGAGGGCAGAGTGAGAAGAAGAATGGTTCACTGGTCTTTTGTGGAAATGAGCAATGTCCCCAAACCAATCTTTTTTTGTGGCCGTTGAGAGTTTCAAAGGGAAGGAAATATGGATCCATGAAAACATCTCTGTTTGCATGTTTCCATTTTTGCAACTTCCATCTACATTAGGTTGTTCAGAATTGTGGAAATCAGAGGCAGTCCAAATAAATATGGAGAAAAAACTTGCAAATATTTCCAAATGTCCTTATAGAATCCATATGATGATCTAACTAACATCCAAGGGAACTGGCTAAGAAGAAAGAATACCAAGTAGAATCACAGCAGCATAGGAGGTAAGAACTGGAAAGGAAGCCCCTTTCGAATCATCCTCCTCATTCTTTGGTTTAGGGAACTGCAGGAAGTGACATGTGCAAGGCTCCACAGTTGGAAGGGGCGACTAAACTAGACATAAGGTGTTCAAAATCCTCTGGACCATGGTGAGAGACTGAATGATTTCCCCCTAAGATCAGGAACAAGACTCTGATGTCTATTCTTGCCACTCCTATTTGATGTTGTACTGGAGGTTCTTGTGGGGCAATTAGGCACGAAAAAGAAACAAAAGGTATCCAGATTGGAAAGGACGATGTATCTCTATTTGTAGATGACATGATCTTGTATGGAAATTCCCAAGCAATCCATTAAAAAACTATTAGTACTAATAAACAAATTCAGTAAGGTGACAGGATACCAGAACAATGTATAAAAATTAATTGCATTTCTATATGGTAGCAATGAACATTCCAAACTAAAATTTCAAAAAGCTTCCATTTACAGTATCAAGAATAATAAAATACACTGGCATAAATTTAATGAAAGAAACGCAAGACACACTGAAAACTACAAAGCATCATTGCAAGAAATAAGAGATAATCCAAATAAATGGAAAGACATCTTATGTCATGGATCAAAAGGTTAATATTGTTAAGATAGCAATACTACCCAAATTGATCTACACATTCACTGTAATCCCTATAACAATCCCAGCTGGCTGTTTTTTTTTTTGCAGACATTGGCAATCTAATCCTAAAATTAGTATGGAAATACAAGAGTCTCAAACAGCCAAAACAATCTTGAAGAAGAAGAACAAAGTTGGAGGACTTACACTTCTCAATGTAAAAACTACCACAAAGCCACACTAATCAAGACAGTGTGGTACAGGCATAGGGACAGACACACAGATCAATAGAATAGAGAGTCCAGAAATAAACTCATGTGTCTATGGCCAACTGATTTTCAACAAGGGTATCAAGACCATTTAACAGGGGAAAGAATACTCTTTTCGACAAATGGTGCTTGGACAACTGGGTGGCCATGTGCAAAAGAATGAATTTGGGCCCCTATCTCACACTATATAAAAAAATGAACTCAAAATGGATCAGACCTAAATGTAAGAGTTAAAATTATACTACTCTTAGAGAAAACAAAGGAGTTTTTGTGACCTTGGATTTGACCGTGTTTTCTTAGATACAACACCATAAGCATAAGAAACAAAAGAAAAAAAATAAATTGGACTTCAACAAAATTAAAAACTTTTGTGCTACAAATGATACTATCAAAAAGTGAAAAGACAACCCCACAGGATAGGAGAAAACACAGTAATGCCTTGCTCACAATGGGAATACATTCTGAAAAACGCATCATTGTTGTGTGAATGTCATAGAGTGTACTTACACAAACCTAGTCGGTACAGCCTGCTACATACCTAGGCTATGTGTTATAGCCTATTGTCCCTAGGCTACAAACCCATACAACATGTTACTGTCCTGCATACTGTAGGCAATTATAACACAATGGTAAGTATTTGTGTATCTAAACATAGAAAAGGTGCAGTAAAAATACGTATAAAAGATAAAAATTGGTACATCTATATAGGGCACTTACCATGAATGGAGCATGCAGGACTGGAAGTCACTCTGGGTGAGTCAGTGAGTAAATGAATGGTGAGTGAATGTGAAGGCCTAGGACATTACTGTATACTACTATAGACTTTATAAACACTGAACATTTAGGCTACACTAAACCTATAAAAAATAATTTTTCTTTCTTCAACCATGAATTAACCTAGGTTTACTGTAACTTTTTACTTTATAAACTTAAATATTTAAACCTTTTTACTCTTTCATAATAGCACTTAGCTTAAAATACAACACATTGTACAGCTTTACAAAACTACTTTCTTTATATCCTTATTCTATAAGCTTTTTTCTATTTTTAAAATATTTTGGTTCTTTACTTTTTAAATATTTTTGTTAAAACTAAGACATGAACACATACATTAGCCTAAGCCCATAGAAGGTCAGAATCATCAATATCACTGTCTTCCACCTCTACATCTTGTCTCACTAGAAGGTCTTCCAGAGCAGTAACACACTTGGAGCTGTCATCGAGTATCATAACAATACTTTCTTCTGGAACACCTCTTCAAGAACCTGCCTGAGGCTGTTTTGTTACAATTAATTTTAAAAAATATAAAATAACGATAAAAATACTATACATATAGTAAATACATAAACCAGTAACAGCTGTTTAATATTATCAAGTGTTATGTACTGTACATAATTGTATGAGCTATACTTTTATACAACTGGCAGCACAGTAGGTTTGTTTACGCTAGCTTCACCACAAACATGTGAATTATGCACTGCCCTATGATGTTATGATGGCTAAGACGTCACCAGGCAATAGGAATTTTTCAGTTCCATTATAATCTTATGGAACCATCATGTTATACGTGGTCTGGCACTGACCAAAATGTTGTTATTTGGCACATGATTGTATCTGCAAATCACATACAGTTGCCATCAGTATCTTTAGGTGATTAGTTCCAGGGCCTCTAACAGATACCAAAATCCATGAATGTTCAAGTCTCTTTTATAAAATGGCATAATATTTGCACATAACCTATGTGCATTGTCAGTATACTTTACATTGCCTTCAGGTTACTTATAATACTTAATACAATGTAAATGCTATGTAAATAGTTGTTATATTCTATTTTAAAATTTGTATTTTTTATTGTTATATTGGTTTTTTTGTTGCAAATATTTTTTATTGGAGGTTGGTTGAATCGGAGGATGCAGAACCCGTAGCTATGGAGGCAGACTATATATGATGAGGGACTTACATACAGAAAACATGAAGAACTCTTACAACCCAGGAATAAAAGACAAATAACCCAATTTAAAATGGGCAAAGAATTTGGATTGAATTCTTCTCCAAAGAAGATATACAAATTGGCAACAAAGCACATGAAAAGATAATAAAACATATTTAGTCACTAGGGAAATGTAAATCAAAACCACACTAAGTTATCAATTCATGCTCACTAGGTATAATCAGGGAAGATTATAGACAGAGTGTTGGTGAGGACCAGAGAAATTGGAAACCCCATACACGGTGAGTAGAAATGTAAAACCATGCAATTGCTATGGAAAACGCTGGGCAATTCCTCACAAGATCGAACACAGAGCTACCATATGACCCAGAACTTCCACTCCTGGACATGTCTGCAAGAGAAATGAAAACATATGTCCATGTGATTTTACAGGTAAGTTCAAGGAAAGTTCATAGCAACATTATTCATAGTGGCCAAAAGGTGGAAACAATTGAGATGTCCAAATTTCTGAGAATGACAAAACGTGCTACATATCCATACAATGGAGTATTATTTGGAAATAAAAAGACATTATGTACTGACACATGCCACAACCTGGCTGAACCTTGAAAATATGCTAAGGGAAAGCAGTCAGCCACAGAAGACCACGTTGTATGACTCCATTTATTTGAAATGTCCAAGTATTGGTGGGGGGCGGAGAGAGGGATGCAGAGTCACCGCTAGTGCGTATGGGGTTTCTTCTGATAGGGGACAAACATATTCTAAAATCAGAATCTGGTGATGATTGCACAACCCAGTGAATTACTAAAAAACCACTGAATTGTTTATTTTAAATGAGTAAATTGCATATGTGAATTACATCTCAATAAAGCTGTTAAATAAACCAAAAACCCACTGGGCAGTCTTCCTTCAACTCACCATTTACCACAACATCTTCCAGTGTCTGAAATCATCTTGTTAATTGATTTACGTGTCTCCTCACAAGAATGCAAGCTCCTTGAGGACCTTACCTGTCTTGTTCATGCCTGTCTTCCCAGGGCTTACATGGTACCTGGCCCATCGAAGATGCTCAGTAAACATTCATTCAACAAATGAACAAATCAACCACCACCACCACCACCACCAACAACAACAAAAAACCCAGGAAGAGGACTACTTCTTTTGGTAACAGAAATTCATAGAAAATACTTGAAATTGGCTAAAAATTATGGAACAAAACACTATCCTATGCAATGGACAAATAATACCTGTAGTTTTAAAAATAAAAAGCACTCCCTCTGTCAATTTTTTTTAGCAATTTAGTACTAAAAAAAAAAAATAAATGACATAGCACCTTGTACTTTAGGGCTGTCACAGTGTCTACCATTGTTGCATGTGACTTAATAAAGCCAAAGTTCAATTCCTTTGTCAAAGACCTTCCAGATGGCCAGGTAGGACGGGATAAACTATCTACCCCTTTGCAAACTATCTAGGAACCCACTGCACTCTAGACCAAAGAGGAAAGCCAGGGCCTGACCCTCATTCACATGCAGAGTCAAACCAAAAGCTTCACAGCTGTGTGCTGGCCAGAGCTGCAGAAAGCCCTTCTTAGTCCCCAAAATGTGGACACAAATCCATAGGAAGCCAGTGCACCTGGCTAGTTCATCTGGACAGCTGCACAGGCAGGGTGAGGAGGGCTATGGAAACCAGCCCTTATATGTCAGCAGTCAACCCTGGGGTTAGAAGAGGGTGAATGGGACAGTGTGATTTCTCCAGCTCCTTCTGCCCTGCCTCTTCTCCCTCCCCACCCAAGTAGGGTGGGTCCCATTTATAGTTTATACTTCCTTTTTTTTTTTTTTTTTTTGAGACAGAGTCTTGCTCTCTCCTGGGCCAGAGTGCAGTGGCATCATCATAGATAGCTCACTGCAACCTCAAACTCCTGGGCTCAAGTGATTTGCCTTTGCCTGCCTCAGCCTCCTGAGTAGCTGGGACTATAGGTACAGGCCAGCATGGCTGGCTAATTTTTCTATTTTTAGTAGAGGCAGGGTCTCACTCTTGCTCAGGCTGGTCTTAAACTCTTCAGCTCAAGCAATCCTCCTGCCTCAGCCTCCCAGAGTGCTAGGATTACAGGCGTGAGCTACCACACCCGGCTTATACATCCTTTTTTATGCTTCAAAATTTATGTGAACAGTCTAATTATTCACGTGGTGGTTAAAAGGGCGTGCATTGGTAGCCTGGTATAGTGGCAGGGGCCTGTAGTCCCAACTACTTAGGAGGATCACTTGAGCCCAGGAGCTCAAGGCTGTAGTGTGCGATGACTGCACCTGTGAATAGCCACTGCACTCCAGCCTGGGCAACACAGCCAGACTCCTTTTCTTAAAAAAATTTAAATTAAAAATTAAAAAAGGGTTGTGTACTGGAGTTAGGCTGCTTGGGCTAAAATACTTAGATAGTATCTCTTTAAATCATTAGTTTCTTTGTCCGGAAAAAAAACTATGCAATGGAAAAATAAATATAAATATAAATAAAATAATAGTATCCTTCCTGACATGGCTGATATGATATAGATTAAACAAGATACTGCCTGTGGAAAATGCAATAAGGTACTTATGAAAATGCCTGGCACATGGCACCTGTTCAATACAGGGAGCTAACCTAACATATGGTTTGGATGGGTAGCAAGGTTGATCAAATTCTAAATTCTCATTTCCCACTGCTTACAGATCTTAATCAGGTTGTTCTGTGGCACTGAACATCTAACTCTCTACTCTGAATAAATGAAGACCTTATAAATGCCCACTGTCCTCTTCCTGTGGCAGTGAGGTAGAAGTCTCAATCTGGCCTAAGCCTGCTAATCCACTTCCCCCCTTGGTCTGACTCGCCTCCTTCTGTATTGATCTCATTGCTGCCCCGCCCCACCCCTCTGATGCTGGCCTCACAGCATCTCTAAGAGACATAGCATATCCCTCACCCCGCAGGTTCCCTAGTCAAACGGGATGTGAGAGCGGTTTCCTAATCCGTGGGACTTCTACCCTGTCATGTGAGACTGACAGCAGGGGGAAAGCAGACACAAATGGGGAAGTCTAGGCAGGATGTAGGGGTTCTCTGGTGGCCAGCGATCTTCAGAAACACGGGCTGGGTGAGCCAACTTCTGCCTTCTCCACTGTCCGCTGCCCTGAGTTGCTGTGTGGGCAGGCATGGGGCTGAGAAGCTGGCCAGATTCACATCTCTGCCATTATGACCAGGGTGGAACTAGGGGAGACAAGTGAGGAGTGGAGGTTAGTCCCAAAAAACCTTCTCAGGTTCATGCAAGTGCAGGGCTGGCCCCAATCATGACCCAGGGACCAACTAAGGGAACCTCTGCCCAAAACATGCTAACAGAACCCAGGAAATATATTACAGCACTCACGATTCTAGTCTGGGAGACAATGTCATCAACGGCAGTGCAATGCCTACCAATAAATCTTTCTCCTTGGGATACCTAATAGCCTCAAAACAGCCAGTTCTAAGCACAAGAAGCAATAAATCAGGTGAAGAAAGGAGATTCTTTGTAATGACAACCAACCGTCTCAACTCTGGAAGCACTAACTAGGGACAGATACTGACTTGGAGGCTGTTAACTTCTTCTTGAAACCTTGAGTTAGCAGCACAGGTTTCAGGTGATTTTCAAGGTCACTCCAACTATGTCTGAGTGCTGACAAGGCACTATAACGGCCAGTGGCAACAGGTGGAAGGAAGCAACAGGTGGCACTACATGAACGCTGCGGTTAATCTTGCCAGCAGCTCCAGACACACACACAGCCACACTGTGCACACACTCTCCCTGCCCCTCCTTCACATGTTTCTATATTTGGAGTAGAAGGCACTGCCCAAGAAATGCAACACGGCAGAGTCTCAGGTAGCTTTACCGACCACTCTTGTCATTCTGTCTTTTCACATTTTAAGAAGTTATCCTTTAGATTTTGTATATGCATCTTTTTTTTTCTTTTTTTTGAGACAGAGTCTCGCTCTGTTGGCCAAGCTAGAGTGAGTGCCGTGGCATCAGCCTCACTCACAGCAACCTCAAACTCCTGGGCTTAAGCGATCCTCCTGCCTCAGCCTCCCGAGTAGCTGGGACTACACGCATGCGCCACCCTGCCCAGCTAATTTTTTCTATATTTTTTTTAGTTGTCCAGATAATTTGTTTCTATTTTTTAGTAGAGACAGGGTCTCGCTCTTACTCAGGCTGGTGTATATGCATCTTTAAAAAATTTTTCTAGTACTGAAATTAAAACAAAATTTTAAGAGATTTCATACATACATATGTCCAAGTTACAGGGAATGAATCAAATCCATGCATCTACCATCTGGCCTATCAAGTAGAGCTTTTTGCAATGATGGAAGTGCTCTAGACCTGCACTGTCTAACACGATAGCCACTTGTAGCTACTGAGCACGTGACTGTGGATAGTGTGACTAAGGAACCCAACTTTTATTTAACTATAATGTAAACAGCCACACGTGACTGGTGGCTGCACACTGGACACTGCAGCTCTAAAAGTAGGTCGAGTCCCTTGGTGCCACCACATGCTCCTTCATAACCACATCTCTCCTCCCTGTGATGGGTCGCCGTGATTCTGACTTTCGTGCTTATCATCCCTTACTTTTTATGATAGTTTATATTGACATGTATAGTTTAACTTATGAGTTTATGAACTTTACATAAATGATATGATACTACAGAGATTCTCATGTTCTTGCTTTATCACTCAATAGTAGGCCTGACACTGAACCATGCTGGGTGTGTATCAGCACTTTTGTTTTCCATGCTGTGAAAGTCCATAGATTCCACGATACCAGTTTTATTTATCTGTTCTGTCAGTGGACACTGGGTTGCTCCCAACCTTTTTGCTTTCATAAACAATGCTGCTATGAACAGTCTCATCCATGTCTCCTAGAACACATGCCAAGAGTTCTCTGAGTAGAACTGTTGGATTTTAGGGCATGCACCATATTTAATCTTACAGATATTGCCAAATGATTCTCCAAAGTGGCTGTGCCACTTTACAGTTCCACTAGGCAGGGTAAGGAGTCCCAGCTGCTCCACACTACCAACACCTGGGGTTGTCAGACTTGCACACTTTCCCACATGGCCATGTCTAACCAAAGGACACAAAAGCCCTCCTTCACATGCTGGCATTTCTCATTGTCATCTATCAAACCTGTGAAAGCAACTTCAAAGGTCACTAACAGAACTTAAGGAAACAAAGTCTCAGACAATGGTGCAGTATGGCATTTATACCAAGCAAGGTCAGAGACACCTAATGACTAATCTGCTAGTCATTTCTTCCAGAGGAAGGGTAGCTGACATAAGCTCACAAACAATTTCTGCATAAATGACTGTGATGTTACTAACAGCAGCCACTTTCTTGGGCAACCATCACAGGCTGCAGATCTAGCTGTGAGATGGAATATCCTTCTCTCCCTAGAGAGAAAGAGGGTGGGACGAGGGAGAGTGCAGAGCCTGCTCACAGAATCATGTCTCAACAAAAAACCAAGCAAGCAGAACAAAAACACACCAAAGCCAAAACCAATTTCTTCCCAAGTGGTCTGCCAGGTGCCAAAATTTCATTCTTAAATTTTCAACTTGCCCCTTGGCCAGGCCTAACAATAATCTCTGCCTGTTGCTGACAAATGTACATATCAACTGGTCTTCTTTAAAATGTCACTTGTAGCAGCAGCTGGGATCCCAACTTAGCAGTTTCTGTCAGGGCTTAATTTCACTCTGGGATGGGGGGAGTCTCTAAGCATCAATTACACAGGGACCACAAAGACAAGGCCATGGCAGGTAACACCCCGAGGCTGTTCCAGAATGACCGCCGTCAATCTTGGGAAACACCATGGCTGTTAATTTCTCATCACCTACTGCACACTGGGCTTAGCATTGCAGCACTGGGAAGGATTGAGAGGTCGCTTACTTAATACACATCCCTCGTTTTCCAAATGTGTAAAAAGGACAAATGGAGCAGAGAAGTGACTAGAAGACATTATGAAGAACTTTTTTTTAAATATAAGGATTTCAGATTTTTTAAAAGTGTGTTCACTTGTCTAAGATTTCCCAGACTGTGACGTGAAGACGGAGGTAAGAGATGGGTGAGACGGTGGTGAGCAGGCGGGCACCACACGGCTGCCGATCAGACAGCCTGTGTGGCTGTTTTAACTTGAGCTTGGCCACCACCCTGGGCAAACTTTTCATCTCTCTGAACCTTGGGTTCCTCACCTACGGGAAAAGCATAACCATAGACCGACCTACCTCCTCAGGTTGTTGTGAGGATTAAACACGATCTGGTGTGTAAAGTATGCGGCCAAGGACCCGAGATATAGCAAATGCTTAATAAATGGCAACCGTTATTGTTATTTGACAACCTCACCAGGCCTCTGCCAACACTTAATAAGGCAAAAGCTAAAAATAATCCCAGCCTAGTATAGCCAAAAGCAACCTGGAGTTATATTTTTCCAACAATTTCCACATTGAAAGATCCTCTGTCTTACTTAATATAGAACTATTCATGTTAAAACAGAGGGAACACAATATTTGGAGTTTTGCAATACCAAAGGCTCCTTTGACATGAAAATCTATTCATATTACCCATTTGTTCAGCGAGTCTACTTGATAACTATGATACTGCTGATGGAAATATTAAGCTTATCTTTCTTTTTCAGCAACAAAGGCAAAACAATTCATTATAAAAATCCAAGCACTGGAAAATATGTAACATAAGAAGTACAAATCCCTCATAATCCCATAGACAGCAGAGCTGGAATATTTTTTTCACTTAACAATATACTGTGGGCATTTTTGTATGTGAGTACAGTTAACAGTTGAGTAATGTTCTGCTGAAAGGCAGACCACGATATACTTAAGTAGTCAGTCTCCTAACTGAACAGATTCTAACTTTTGCTCTTCAAACAATGCTGCATTGATGAACACCCTCATGCCTGCTTCTCTGTGCATTTGCACAAGGAGACAGACTCCTAGAAATGGAACTGTCAGGTCACAAAGGACAAGTATCCAGGGCTTGATGAGATACTATCAAACTGCCCTGGTACTGAGCTGGGTGCAGCCGGCAGTGACCACCGCAGAGTTAGGCTGCGGGCAGGCAGGAGAGGTGAAGTGCAGGGAAGAGGCTGAGGCTGGGGGCCTACTACCTACAGAAGAAACCAGGCTTGCCTTGGATGTGGGTTCAAATATGACAGAGCCACCATTTCCATTTTTCAGATTAACAATTCATTTACAATTTAAGGAAATCCCATTCCTTAAAACAAACAAATGTATTTAATCATGAATGTTCCAGAATGAATACCTTCCCAAAGAACTCTGCATTGAATAGCCCAGGAAGAGCCTGTGGATATCTCAGAAAGCTTTTGTTTTATCTTTGTAAAAATAATAAAAGACAGAGCCTACATAAATGTAAATATTCTTATGATCTTAAATCACTGGTAAATAAATGTTTTCTAATCTCTTCTTCCTTATTGGATGAAAAATTCAAAGAACTTAATGTTAACTGAAAAACCACATTTTTCAATTGAAAACTATAATCTCTTACTTTTAATCAAGACTGAATCAATGTATTTTTAATAAAAACAGTATCTATTTCATGAGATTAGCCTAAGAATTAAAACCAATATTCATTCAATAAATTTCTGAGCATCTCATCTGTACCAGGCCTTGCATCGTAGTGAGAACCCCACGCAGCCCACGCACCAGCGACTCTCTGCTCCCGGCCTCATCACAGGCTTCCTTCTGCTGTGCGTTTCACATCAGCATATACACACAGATTTCTCCCATCTTAAAAGCCAAAATCCTCTTCACCCTACATTTTCTTCTAGCTACTTCTACATTTCTCTGCTTCCCTAAATAGCAAAACGGGGGCTGGGCACTGTGGCTCACACCTGTAGTCCCAGCTACTGGGGAGGCTGAGGCAGGAGGATGGCTTGAGTCCAAGAGTTGGAGGCTGCAGCAAGCTATGATGGGGCCACTGCACTCCAACTTGGGTGACAGAGTGAGACCCTGTCTCAACAACAACAACAAAAAAATGCAAAACTGCTTGAAAGACTTTGCTATAATTCCTACAATTTCCTTTTTTCTCATATTCTTTATTTTTCCCCAACATTTTATTTTGAAAAAAATTCAAACCTACAGAAAAGCTGCAAGAATATTATGAACCAAATATCCACTTAACCTTCATCTAGATTCACCAACTGTTAACATCCTGCCACATTTGCTTTTTCTCTATTCTTCCCTCCCTATCATAGATATACACACATTTTTATTTTACCACCAAATGAAAGTTGCACACATCATAACGCTCTATCTCTAAATGCTACCAGCTGTCTCCTAAAAACAAGGACATTCTCTTACATAAATAACCACAATACTATTATCATACCCAAGATATTTAACATTGACATAATATTGGCTCCACAATCAAATTTCCCTAATTATGTTCTTTATAGCTTTTCTAAAAATACAAGATCCAATTAAGGCTCACACATTGCATTTGGTTGTCATGTTTCTCTAGATTTTTAAAATCTAATTTGGTGGTAGTGGGGAGGGGACTGTCTTTTGGATGTTGACATATTCTGAAGAGTGCATTCCAGGTGTGCTATATAGGAGATACCGTAAGTTGGATTTGTCTGATTGTTCCCTGTCATTAGATTCAGGTAAAACACGTTTAGTAAAAATAGTTCATGGGTGGGGTTTGCTTTCTATGTTGATAATGTTAAGTTTCATCAGTTGGTTAAGGTGGTATCTGCCACATTTCTCCATTGCAATGATATGTTTTTCCCTTTGTATAATAACTAATAGGTAGTGCAGTTTGAGACTGTAAACATCCTGTTCCCTAACACATTTTTCCCCAGTGGTTTGACATGCATTGATGATCCTTGTGAGAATGCTTTTTATTGGTGGTTACAAATCGGTGATTTTCAATTATTCCTCTACATGTACTGGTTGGCATTCTTTTAATAAGTAATGGGTACCCACTCCTCACTTTTTTTTGGTATCACTGTGGACTTGGGTTTTCATTTTTTATTCAGTGTCTTATAATCATTCCCTTTGATATTCAAACTGCGCCAAATTTGGCCAGAGGGACCTCTTTCAAAGCATCTCCTGTATTATTGATGTGTCTCTGTCAATCTTTGAACACTTCTTCATTTTCTTGTTACAAAAGATGCTCCAGAACCACCAGTACCCTTGACAGCCCATTTCTCCAAGGAAACTGCACAGGAATCATCCATTTTTTTAATGACCCCAGCTCCTTCTGGTGGGGAGCAGTATTTAGAAACCAAGATCTGGGCATTAGATGTGCTCATTGCCACTGGGATGTCACTGTTCTATGTCCCCTCAGTGGACACAGCTGGGAAATATGAATATATCCCATGAAGGGTACACATAGAGTACTGTATTCAAAAGATATTCAAATTAATTCTTCGTACAGGTTATATCATTTCATATACAGGTTTGTTTCTAATAATACTCAATTTCAGAGATTTTTTTTGAATTTGTAAAACATTTATACAGTTCAAAAGTCAAGAAACTAAATGACTTCTGGTTATTCTTCCTTTGTTTCTTTTTGCAGAAATAAGTAATATACCCATCCTTATTTTCTCTTATTTCTTATGGATACTATATTAGACATCCACAGGAGTCTGAATTAGGCAGTTTGAAGAGACAGGAGGCAGATCAGGGCTGGAGGTGCACATCTGGGAACTGTCAGCAGACACACGGCACAGGAAGCGAGGAGATCCTCGGGGGATATGTGCAGATAGAGAAGAGGTCCAGGTCACTTTATCGTTGAGTGGTCTCTTTCTACATGTAAGCTCTTGGGAATTCCCTTGGATGTCTAGCAGGCAGCTCAAACACAAATCCAAACTCTATTCCTGAAACTTCCTCCCCAAACCTGCTTTTCCCACATCTTGGCAAATAGGAAATTTCACCCTTCCAGTAGCTCTGGTCAAAATCCTCGATTCCAGGCTTTCACTCACGTCCATCACACAATCCTTCAGCCAATCCTGGCAGTTCTACCTTGATGGTATATTCAGAATCTCACCACTTCTCACCACCTGTACCACTGACCTCTTGGCCTGAGCCAGCATCATTCCTCACCTGGACAACTGTGATAGCTTTCTACCTGGTTCCCTGCTCCTTGCTCTATTCTCAACACGGCAATCAGAGTGGTCCTTGTAAAAGGTGGGTCCAGTCATGTCTCCCCTCTGCTGGAAATCCCCTGATGGCATCTCTTCTCGTTCAGAGAAAAAAGTAAAGCCCTCCAGAGGTCTACAAGCCCTACATGACTTGCACCCTGCTGTGTACACCCCATCCTCCAACTGCCACCAGCCCCATACACACACACCTTTGGGAATAAGCCCTCTAGAGCAGTGGTCTCCAGCCTGTTTGGCACCAGGGATCATTTCCATGGAAGACAATTTTTCCACAGATGGGGGGTGGGGGGGATGATTTCGGGATGATTCAAGCACATTTGTTGTGCACTTTACTTCTATTATTATTACATTGTAATATGTAACAAAATAATTATACAACTCACCATATGTTGGGGACCCCTGCTCCAGAGGGAACCTCGTCCCTGATGTCCTCTACCTGGGGAGGCCTGAGAAGTGCAAAGCGGCTATGACTGGATGGGTAATGTTAGTTGAATCTTGGGATTCAATATTAGGAATCTCATTTGGCTCTTAGAGCAAACTGCATCCTTCAAGCAGGCTGTATCAGAAATAAAGATATTTTACTCCCCATCTATCTTATTATCTTCCTAACTTCCAGAATTCAGGAGAGAGATAAAGGGTTCTATTTACTGGTCACTTGAGTTGCCAATGAGATCAAGCCTTGTTCATTTTGGAATGTGGCACTTTGCCAGGTACTAACTGGCACACAGTGAAAATGAATACGTTAAGTGTTTGTTAGTGAACACACAGACAAAAGGATCAATGAATGAATCCTGTAACAACTACTACTACATTCAACCTACACCAGAGAGTAACACAAGATTAGAGATGTAGATGGGATGGTTTATATATAATAGATTTTTAATATAATTCTGTAAGTAGTACCAACATGTAATGAGTCAGAGACATCTCAATCAGGAACTTCCTTTGGTGGGGTGCTTCGGTCTGGGTTACTCGGGTTATTAGAATGTTTGTTGGTAAAGCCACTTCCAGGGAACAGACAAGAAAAAGACTGTACCTTTCACACTCCTCCTCTAGTCTCTAAAGTGTGATGGACTCTCCGGGCCACTACTGTCCAATAGAAACATAATGTGAACCATGTATGTAATTTTAACATATTGTCTAATTAACTCAATTTATCTAAAATATTATTTCAACATGTAATTAATAGAAAAACTATTAACGAGCTATTTGCCTTCTTCTTCTTTCCTACTAATCTGGTGTGGATTTCATAATTCCCGCAGGTCTCAAGCGGCACTGGCCACATTTCCAGCACTGTGGGGCTAGACGGCGCAGCTCTCGGCCCTCACCTCCCACGCTGCGAAGGCCTGGCACTGAGACTGCCGGCTCCTTTGGCCTCCTGAAAGTGTCTTGAGCTAGGCTGGATCTGACTGCTTCAGGGTGGTGTGCTGAGGTCTTTAAGGTGCCTTCCTCCTCATCCTCCAGCTGGGCTCAAGCACAGCACTCGAGTTCCAGGCTCTGAAGCCCTCCATATGCACTTCCTACCCGGAGACATTGCATGATCTCCTCCTAAACAGCACCCAGTACAGGGATAGAGAATGTTAGACGATGGACTGAAAAAACATACAAGATCTGGAGAAGGAAAACAGTTGAGGAGGTGGCTTTCTGTTGTTTCAAGAGAAGAAATTTCTGACAATCACAGCCTCCTAACAATGCAAACTGTGTTTTCTCTGGAGGCAGAACTATGGTGGCACTGCCATCACGTCCTCCTGCCATGGTATGTGGACAAAAAGGAGCGGCACTAATCTCTACACACGCCCAGGAGAGACCCATCGATGCATTCCCATCCCACCCACATCTTTGATGTAAGCGAAACCCCCATCAATGTGTATGGCGTGGGATGTTAGCCTTCTGGGGCCTCACTTTTCTCAACCATAAAATGGGAGCAATTATTGTTACCTCACTGTGCCATTACAAGGATGTAATGCAGTATTCTATGTAAAGTCACTTCACACAGTCCCACCATTTAGCAAATGTTTAATAAATGCCATCTGCTGCCACCCAGATGTTTCTGAGAGATACTCCTCTTTGGAATACATGTCATCATTCTGCATGAACAATTGTTATTTAATACAATAGGCTTTAAAAATAGAGGAAAATTCCAATAACTTCAGTATCTCATAGGATTTAAACAGAAGCCACTGCCTCCATCAGGTAAACCTTTGCAAATGTGAACAAAGCACACAGAAAGGATGTCCTGGGAGTCCCCTCCCCACCTGCCAGAGATGGGAAGAGTTTGCCCCAGACCCACTCCTTTTATAGACAGACAGATATCAGACATCAGTAAAGGGATGAGAGGGGAGCCTCTGGGACTGAGAGCTGCTTTCCTCTTGGAGCCTAATGAAGTGGTTCAATCAGTAGTTGCCACTTTTAAAGATCCCCCTAGAAATTTAAAAATGAGATTTAAAAATTTAATTTTTAAAAACTTACAATTAGGCTGGGCACGGTGGCTCACACCCTAGCACTCTGGGAGGCTGAGGCGGGAGGATTGCTTGAGGTCAGGAGTTTGAGACCAGCCTGAACAAGAGCGAGACCCCGTCTCTACTAAAAAAATAGAAAGAAATTAGCTGGGTGACTAAAAATATATAGAAAAAATTAGCCGGGCATGGTGGCGCATGCCTGTAGTCCCAGCTACTTAGGAGGCTGAGGCAGAAGGATTGCCTGGGCCCAGGAGTTTGAGGTTGCTGTGAGCCAGGCTGACGCCACGGCACTCTAGCCAGGGCAAAAGAGCAAGACTGTTTCCAAAAAAAAAAAAAAAAAACCAAAAACCAAAAACCTTACAATTAGGAAAAATCCCCTTAAAAGCAGGGAGTGGGGCTTCTGATATGTAGGGAGTTCTCTGATCCTCACACTAACACTGGAAGGGAGGTATTCTTATTATCATTTCACAGATGAGGAAACCAAGTCACAGGGGAGTCCAGGACCTTGGCCAAAGTCACACAGTTTAGCCTAAACCTCCCCTCCCTTCCCGGCGTCAGACAAGGTGACTGTGGCCCTAACAGGTGTCCTGAACCACTCAAAGTCAGCCTGTCCCCACAGTGGCCTACTCCCATGTATTTCATTTCCATTACTGTTTGGAATTGACTTAGAGATTAAAACCACAGACTTCATAGACTTCCAGAGACATCAATTAGTCATGTCTCTTTCATTTTTATTTCCAGAAACAAAATGAAAAAAAGAGAGATGGTAAAGTAACAGTTTATTCTGAGTAAACATACCAATACCACAGGGCAGAAAGTGAGCAGGGCCAAAGCGCATCACATCATTTGGGATCCCGGGTGAATCAGGAAGCAGAGTCTACCCCAACATCTGTCCTTTAGATGGAGCTGTCTGGGGCAGCCTTGGTCCTGCAGAGGAGCTGCCTGTTAGGACTGGCACCAGGGATGGAGGGAAAGGTGGAGGCAGGATGTGACCTCAGAACTCGAAAACACTCCCTGGGTGCTGCAGCAGCCCCTGCTTCAGCAGCTGCCACCCGCGGAGCAAGCCCACTCTGCGCCAGGAAGGGCTGTTTTTCTGGGGCCAGGCCACAGGAATGGAGCACTGTGGAGCTCACAGGGTGGCGGAGGCTGTGGCAGACAGCAACTCTGCCCGCCTTTGCTGAGCTCAGCCCTGCTCAGGGACTCTGAGAATTCATTATTTGTCAGGCCACCCTCTGGGTTCCAGAGGAAAAACAACATTGTCATTTGTCAGTGACCACACATTCATTTATTTATTTCCCAGGCAACAGGGGAAGGAGCTGGGAGCCACTATCCGCACCAGTGTGGGACACTGCAGAATGAGCTCCCTGGGCAGAGAAGGAAGAAAGCGAAGGGAGAGGGTCACCTAGCACACTGACTGACACACTAGAAACAATTGTTTTTCCTTAGGGTCATGGTGTTTTATTATGAAAATAGAATAAAAACTTCAAAAACGAAATGATCCTTTCTAATTTAATGAAAAAAATTTTTTTTATTGTTTTCTATGCATGAGTTATATGCAATTTGAAAAATAGTTCTCGCAGCTCCCAAGGTGAAGAGACATGTGAGTTGCATTTGCTTCACAAGGCCCCTGGTTCAAAACTAGCATGAGTTAAATACAACTCACATGGCAGTTAATGTACTACAAAGTCCCTTCCCTCGTCAGCTTAGGGAAACAGGCTGCACCAGATAACGCAGGGTAGGCACCATATGGTATCCTCGTTCACTCGCTCCATAAATATGTATGTGCCAAGCACTTGCAAAGTACTAGGGTCAGCAAGCAGCCCCCGTCTAGGTCCCACACCCCCAAAGAGGCCAGTCCAGGTTCCTTCCTCGGTCACGGCTGAAAAAGCATCCACCTGCCTCCCATAGCCCTTTCTTCCCCTCGTGCCACAACTCTGATGTAACACCTAAGTGTACCAAAAGGGCCAGAATAACAGGCAGCCCACTCCAGGGCTGCTGGCACCACCAACTCTCTCGCTCCCGAATTATCTACAACTACAACTGGGCTAACCGCCCACCACAGGCTCTGAGGGCCCTCAAAATTCCAGGACTAAAATCTGAAGTCGTGCTGGTTTAGGCAAAGCCAGAACTTCACTGGTTTAGAGCCTGAAATTCAATCCACTTCATTTCCAGCCCCGCCGCCTGTGTACAAGGCATTGCGTTAGGCACCACGTCACACGTGGCCCTGCTGCGTGGAGTGGACAGTGATGCTGACAGCGAGGGCAGCATGGCAATAACTAGAACCACTTCTTGCCCAGCACCACCCAGGCGCTTCACAGGTATGTCACCGAATCCCCACAGTGAACCTGCAAGGTAGACACGACCGTCTCCACTTCATAGACAGGAAAACCGAGGCTGAGGAGGAAGTGACAGACCCTGGATCCGAACCCAGCTCTGCCTCACACACCAGCCATGCAGTCTCTCAATTCAGCGGGAGAAGTAAAAATAAAGCACCCTAAGGATGACCCAAACAAAGCAGAATACAAGTTCAGAGGAGGGAGGGCTCATGCCTGTTTTTGTCCCTGGAGAATTTTCTTATTTCCTCTGGGTCAGTGTTCCACTGTGACAAACCGGCACCTACTAAGTTGGACTTAGATGGGATCACCACCACCCGGTCCCCAATCCCGGCTTCCAGCTCAGATGGTTCATCTTGGTGTAGGCCTCCTCTTCCCTCGTTGAAAGCCAAAGCCTAGCAAATAAACTGTTTATTATATGTGTTCACAGCTTTGATCACCAGGGAAGCAAGTCACCACAAGAACAGAAGACTTTCTGGCAGCACTGGTTATGAAAGTGAATCACGCCCTTCTGGAAAAGCCCAAGACCAAGATGGCTCATTCTCAGCACGGGCACATCAAAGGTTCCTGGCTGTGCTAGCACCTGGGCTAAAAACGCTCCGGGGTAAAATCTCAGGGACACTCTCTTGGCCTGAGGGGGAGAAGCCAAAGTTACACACTGGCTCTCCCAACTTGAGGGGTGGGATTATGAGTAGAACCAAGATACTATTTTTAAACAACACAAAAAATAACGAGTGGGGAAGAATATGTATTTCCGTGATGCCTGGAGTTGCCAATGTCTGGCTAAAAAGCAGGAGGGGGATTTTCCAAAACCAGAAAGGCCTTCCAGTTCTCCCTGAATTTATACCTCCACAGTCTGTGATCAGTAACAAAACAGCTTCACAGCACTGATTAAAAAGGCTCCTCAATGAAGTGTTTTTAAAAGATAGCCATCCCCTTTCTGGATCTTGGACTCAGCCACTCATGACATTCCTCTAACTCCCTCCAAATTACCTCTCTGGTTCAGAGCTCTCCAAAACCCCGCGCCACCCGGGGGAGTGCGTCTAGGAAAAGTCCAGGGGACAACCCAACTTCAAAAGTTCAGTCCCTTCATTCTAGAATCCTCAGAGCAGGAAACAGCACGCTCTGATCCAGATTTAGAGAAGGAATCTCGTTTGTCCATGTTCTCTCTCAGCAGCTGTATCCTCTCGGTCTCCTAGAACTGAAGTCCTACTTTATAGGACCAAACCTTCCCACAGGAGGCAGCCTCCTGCCACTGCCTGAAGACCCACATCACAGCATGCCAGAGAGAAGAACGGGCAGCACAGGCCAGGCAGGAGAGAAGCCCAGACTGAGCCCTGTCTCCTTGGAAGTCAGTCGCTGGGAATCAGAATGCACTTTCCCCTTGAAATACAGTTAACACTATGGAGCACAACTTGGCTGAGCAAACCAGCCAGGTGCTGGGCACAGGGAGTCCAGGGCTGAACAGGCCCTGCCCCAAGGCGGTTAATAAGCTGACAAGGAAATAAAGCCAAGCAGCCAGAGCTACACAGCAGGTGAATCAAATGCTGCAGCCATAAGGGTTACTTTTTGAGAGATGCAGGAAAAGTTCAGTAATGAAGCCCTTGACTGGGGACAGAGGGGTGCGGGAGGGCTAAGTTGGGTGAGGACAGGAACCTCTGGGAGACAGAACTGGCTCTGGCTACACTGTGGGGGAGAGGGTGTGGATGTGTGGGCTATTCCCATTGCTAATGTTTACTACCAGTCACAAGCCATTAGCAAGTACTGAAATCGATTTCATGGATTAAAACATGAAACAATAGAAAATACCAGCAGGCTCTGCATGATGAGGTGCTGCTGCAGGTCAGGGGTGGACAAGACCACAAATCTAACCTTTAACCCAAAGTTACCAAGATGCTGGTTAAGCTTCCCACCCTGGGTTTGGAGCTAAGGGCCACGCACAGGTGTGAAGGCAACAGGTGGGCCTTTCAGAGAATTAGCTAAGGGAGAGACTATCCGGGGATTTCAAACCTTTTTTTAACTGAGAAATGCATTTTATATTACAACCAAGTATAAAAAGTATATCAAAATCTAAAAGGATTAAAATTCTATTGCACTTTTTCACTATTTCACTGAATCAGTTTTATGACAAAATAGTCTTCTTTTTTGAGACAGAGTCTCGCTCTTTTGCCCTGGCCAGAGTGCTGTGGCATCAGCCTAGCTTACAGCAACCTCAAACTCCTGGGCTCAAGCAATCCTACTGCCTTCGCCTCCGGAGTAGCTGGTACTACAGGCATGCACCACCATGCCTGGCTAATTTTTTCTGTATATTTTTAGTTGTCTAGATACTTTCTATTTTTTAGTAGAGACGGGAGTCTCGCTCTTGCTCATGCTGGTCTCAAACTCCTGACCTCGAGGGATCCTACCGCTTCGGCCTCCCAGAGTGCTAGGATTACAGCCGTGAGCCACTGCGCCCGGCCAAAATAGTGTCTTAATCCTGCCTTTAACTGAGAAGGGCAAGGGCTGGGCATCAGAGTACAGGACCAATGTTACCTGGGAGACGGTCAGAATTCCAGCTCTCTCCCTCGCTTAGGCAGCACATATAGAGAATGCCAGCTCTCCAGACCAGACCCAAACCTCTTCAATCTAATGAACCTAATGGGTCTCTACGGAAGCAGCCCAGTAAACTGGGCTTTAACAAGCCCTCCAGGTGATAATGTTTTACAAGACAAAGGTCTGAGGGAAAGTGGTAAAGCTGTTAAGAAATTTCAAATCTTGGGCCAAAGAGGGGGAGAGGCTGACTGCAAGCCCAGCAAAGTGCATGTATAAAGTGACAGGCAGGCAGGATCCTTTGACTTTGACAGCAAGGGAAGTTCTAATCTCAGATCAGAACATTCTCCAGGATAAGCCCCTCCTCACTGGGAAACAAATGTGTAAATGCTGTACCTGGAAAAGGAGAGCCTGGGGGGAGAGCTTGGGGGGAGAGTTGGTGACCACCAGTGGCAGCCACCAAATTCCAACTGACCAATCACCCCAACCAAGGAAACCAGGGCTCTTCAAGTACAAGGCTCAGAGAACCAGCCAGCCAGTATATCCTGAAGCCCTACTGTGCGCATGGCGTGCTTGTGAGGGCAAACATATTTCACCCAGAACTTTCTTCTGCTGAATGACTTGCTTGTTTATATTTGGCTGTAGTGTTTATTTAGCACCTATTTTGTGCTGGGAAAAAATGTGCTTTTTTGCCCTTGAGTGATTGTTGTAAGTCAGTGGTTCTCAAGGGAGCGGGGAGGGGTCAGAATGACAGGTGTCTGGTCTGAAAATGTATATACAAAACAAATATAAACGTTCATATTTGCAATCAGAAGAAAGCAAATCTGAACAAAATCATTTTGCCTTTCTCATGGGAATACAGAAGAGATACTGTAATTTTCAAATCAGCATTTCTAAGGGGGAGTGGCTGAGACATTAATGTGTACAAAATTAGGGCTGGGTGAAAAGCCACCAAGCCATTTGGCCTAAAGGGCCAGCCTGCTCAGGAGCAGGCCCAGAGCCTGGAGGTTGGGTCCTAATGCCGCTGCTGACTTGATCTGAGAATGAACTTTATCCTCAGTGGAAAACAAAGTGTGTTTTAGATGACACCCACATTTTACATTTAAGATGGAAAACCTTGGCTGGGTGCGGTGGCTCACACCTGTAATCCTAGCACTCTGAGAGGCCAAGGAGGGAGGATTGCTGGAGCTCAGGTGTTTGAGACCAGCCTGAGCAAGAATGAGATCTCGTCTCTACTAAAAATAGAAAAATTAGCCAGGTGAGGTGGCATGTGCCTGTAGTCTCAGCTACTCGGGAGGCTGAGGCAGGAAGATTGCTTGAGCCCAGGAGTTTGAGGTTGTTGTAAGCTGTGATGATGCCACTGCACTCTATGGGGGGCAACAGATCGAGACTCTGTCTCAAAAAAAAAAAAAAAGAGAGAGAGACGCTTTACATTTTTTAAACAGGTAAACAAAATCAACTGAGAAGGAAAGAAATCAGCCAAGGATACAGCAACCCAAAGCACAGGTCCTTCCAGATCTGATAGAAAGCAGGACATTCCTATGAACTCAGGAATCCCACCCAATCTATGTGGGGACTACAAAAGCTCCTTCCTTCAGAATGGAAAGAAGGTGGCAGGCAAGAGTCCGATGGTGTTCAACCAAAAGTTTCTAAGACCCAACAAGTGACCATAAAGAAAAACATGCCACTTAATTTTCTTCCAGAAAGACCAGGCCCATCAAGCATTCATCAAGGCTTGTGTTTCCTGAAAAACAGTTTTGTACTACAGCTGGCGTCTGCCAGTCCCCATATTCTCAGAGCTACGGGAACCTTAATTATAAAAATATGCAACTCGCAGAGCTAGTAGATACGTTTGAAAATGCATAAAAATCTATGGACTGAACCTATAAATGGGTCTCTAACTCCGTAAAAAAGAGTATTATGAGAACAGAAAGTTACATACATTTTTTGAGGCCACCTTTTAAAGCATTTTTGGTTCCAACTTTCTTTACAAATTGAAGCACCACCACAGAGCAGGGATTGAAATATATCTAGTTTCTTTATAATAATATTTTGTATTCTTTGTGGTGGGGGTTGACAGTAGTGTTTTTAAATTTTTCATCAAAACAAAAATATTAGCACAGAACTATGTGTCCTGGAGCTTGGTTAAAATCCAGCTGCTTCAAATGGGGCTTGCCACTTTATTGTCAACATTCATTTCTGAGGGCGATGAACCAAAATCAGCTAGGGAGAGACCAGACCTAAAGTGCTGAAACAGGCAGCTCGTAGGGCACTGTCTGGCTTTAAAATCCCACGCTCTTACTCAAAGCATCCACCTGACGTAAAAATGAGCTCAGACCTCTGTGCTCTAAACTGGCCCTGGGCTGGGCTCAGTGGCTCACGCCTGTGATCCCAACACTTTGGGAGGCTGAGGCAGGAGGATAGCTTGAGGTCAGGAGTTTGAGATCAGCCTTGGCAACATAGTGAGACCCCATCTCTACAAAAAGAAAAAAAAATTAGCCAGGCTTGGTGGCACGCACCTGTAGTCCCAGCTTACTTGGGAGGCTGAGGCGAGAGAAACGCTTGCACCCAGAAGCCCAAGGCCGTAGGGAACTATGATTTCACCACTGCACTGCAGTCTGGGTGACAGAGACCTTGTCTCTAAAAAAACATAAAATAAGCTGGCCCCGGTCACCACTGTGTGCGAGCCACCACTGTGGTCCCTCTCCCTCAGGTACAAAGGAATCTGGACCTCCACGGCTGGTGCAGGACAGCACTCTTCCCCTGCATTATTTCCCTGTCAGGGCTGTGGCTCTGACTGCCTGAGCCTGGCAGGAGCTTGGAGGTGTGAACTGCTGGTGGAGTCCAGTCTGCTGAATGTGTCCCCGACACCCGCTCAGGTTCAGAGGGCCTTCCCAAGCCCCCAACCTGAAGAGGAACCCCTAGAAGGAAAGTTCAACCCAACCTGGTTGCCTGCTAAGAAAAGCTCTCCCTGTCACATTCCCTCACTTCTCCTCAGAGAACAAGAAACCTTGTGGAAAAGGGGGATTGTTTGACGTGACATGGCACATGGCACTTCTCAAGCCCCGCAAATACCCAGTGTCTGGGATGCAGCAGTGAGGCAGGCAGACAGACAGGGCACTGATACTTAGGAGGAACAGGAAGAAAGACCCAAAACACACCACCACAGAGGTGATGACTGCTACAAAGTGAGGCCAAAGACCCCAACCAGATCTGGGCGAGGGGGGGTGGGAGTGGCCTCCCCCAGGTGAATGCCTAAGCCCTGGTCTAGGTATCCTGGAAGCAGACTCTTGCAGCAGGGGAGGGGGCCGTAAGGCAGGGGAGGAAGGGAGCCAGGAAAAGGTGTGCTGTGAAGCCCTCCACAGTGGGTGGTGGGCAGCAGGCATTTCCCGCCAGGAGGAAGCTGGCTTAAACTGAAGCCTGAGAGAGGCTTTGCAGCTGGCCAGCTTGCACTGCATTTCTGGTGGGGGTGGGGTGTGGACTGAGGACAGTGTTCCCGGCAGAGGCAGGCACATGTTTGGAAGGTCCTGGGCCAGCATGGCCAGGGAAGCTGGGGGCGGGTCTTGCAGCTAGGGGCAGGTCCTGCGGGACTGGAGAGGCCTGACAGCCTTCCTGAGGGTGCTGGGACATGTGGGTCACAAGGTTCAGGATGTACTTTCTTCATCTGCTATGAAAAAGGGTTAATTCATTAATCTAAACACCGTATCCAACAGGCTGAGAAGCCAATCACCCAGAAGACACCTTCCTTTATCTAAGACTCATTACCAGTATACTGGTGGTCCAGATGTTTAGACAAAAATGAATTCCCCCGATCTTGTCTTAAAGCAAATTGCCACAAGGCAAAATCCAAAGTGTTGTCCAAAGTGGCTGTCCCCCCCAGGTGCCAGGAGAGCCCACAGAAGTGAAGGTGAAGAGGGATTTAAGGCTCATGTTGTTGGTCAGGTACTGTCTATAACCCGATCTATCCTACATCACACTCCTCCAAAACAGCCAGTAACTTATTGAGCACTTACTATGCCACCCCTGGTAGGCAAACATTATTTTAATGGCCATTTTACAGATGAAGAAACTGAAGTTCAGAGAAAAGAGCTAGGCCCAAAGTCACAGAACGACTGGGAAATGACCTGAACTCAGCTCACAGCCTTAGTCATGACACTGCAGTGCCTTCCTAAGCTGAAGCAAGGGACCACGTCTCTCAGAGTGTGAGTGTGGTCGGGAGCTGGGCGCCGACAGTACCGTGGAAGGGAAACAAAAGAAAACCAAGGACAGGAGACGGCCACGATAACCTCCTCCTGCCTGAGCTGAAAAGGTTCCCTCTAAGCCCGGGCACCCAACAGGGGTTCTTTCCGGCTCACCCAGAGGGGAGAAGGGCTGTGAGTAAATGGAGGGTCTATCAAGAATGCTCCCCATCTCAGCACCCACCACAGTGTATGGGAATCATCTGTGGGGGCTGACTCCGCCTTGAGGCAGCTGAACCCCAAGCACACGGGCTGTGCTAAGATCTCCAAGACAGGCAAGAGACTTCAGGGACACAACTGCCAAACAATCGGGAAGACTTCACTTGGCTCCCAAACAAATCTCTTCCTTTGAGGGGCGGCAGATGCCATCCAGTCACAAAGGGTGGCTGGGACAGGGCACATTTGCAGGATTATTACCAAACACCAGAACAACCCCTCTTGTCCTCCCGTTCTGTCCCAAGGTTGTCAGTTAGCTGGGACTAAATCCCAGGAAAGAAACTGGGGCATGTGGCCACCACCATAGCAGTTTGCCAGTTTAGCAATATCAGAATATCTCTCTCCATCCTCAAGTCAGGAAGTGGGAAAGAAACACCTGGCTTTTTGTGTTGGTTCCGTCACTGATCAGTTTTGTCAATTAAACAAAAACCCCACAATTTCTCCAAGCCTCTTTTTTCATCTGTAGGCATTAGCCTACATTAGTGGTTCTCAAAGTGTGGTCCTGAACCAGCAGCAGCAGCCTCATTAAAAGATTTTTTAGAGATGCAAATTCCTGGGCCCCAGCCATAGGCTTTAACCAGCCCCCCAGGTGATTCTGATACACACTGAGTTCAAAGGCCACAGGCCTAGCTGATCTCCCTTTTTATTGTTTTATAAAACCATCCCTCTTTCCCTTTTCCCTACATGTTATGCTACTGACTTCATTTATCCAACACATATTTACAAAGTTCCTACTACGTGCTATACACTGGGCAACAAACCCAAGTCTACTTTGTAACAGGCTCCGGCCACAGTGAAAGCACATAACAGCTTGTTCGCTGGTTGTTCACTGGGTAAGCAGCACAACTGTATTTTCCAGCAACTTTCCTCTTTAGCCACGATCTTCTTCCTAAACTTATTGTATTTTTAAAAATAAGGTGCTCTGTATAAAGGAAAGATGCAACGTGCCAGCAAGTATAATGTTATTGTATTGCTACTGATGAAAGAGATAGATTATGTATGTCCAATTAAAGTAAACACAGAAAATCAACTGGGAAAATTCTAGGAAGGAATACAGAAAGAGTAACACAGATGACATTTCTTTCTCCTAAAACTATTTTAGTGACTCACACAGTGCTCACAGGTCTTAAATGTTATTCTAGGCACAAAATAACAAATACCAAGTGACATTTTTAGCAGTCCATTTTGCTTCAGGAGGTGTATACACAGGAAATGCAAAACCAAAAACAAAAGCTAAAATTCTCTGCCCTAGGAGGAAAGACGCAACCAAACTACCATAATATTAAAAACAGGACTAAAATTAGATTTCTCCCTACGCCTAAAGGGTCCTGCTAGAAACATCTACCAAAAGCTTTTCCTTCTCTCTCCTCTGCCCAAGCAGAAGGGGCGAGGGGCAGGGTGCGCAAATGAAACAGGCTCAGAAGGCAGAACAAGCTGCCCAGCTGCTGTAGACCTTGTCGATAACACGGTAACACTAGAGTCTTGGTTTGCACCAACCCCACAAAGTCTCACTGACTTACTCCAGGGCAGAACCAAATTCTCGTAAATCAAAACTGCATCATGGAATTAGACCACTTTGAATACAAGCAGAAATCAAGGTTCTCATCCAGATCACAGGTCAACAAGCTCTTGTGTACACTAGTTAAAACAACTCACCTAATAATTAATGTAACAAACTCACAGCTACTTCTGCTCAGAAGCAGGGTCAAAGCAAACCACAGAACTAATGTGCAAAGTTGCAAAGCAATTCTTCTCCTAATGGTAGATATTTATTTAGGCAACATTACACACATAGTTTAAAAGCAAACAGTATCAGAAGCTCAGAACACAAGATTTACTGCAGCTAAGCTGTGGCCTTTTGGCTCTAAGTTTCCTAGCAAAGGTAAAAAGATAAACAAGACGGATAAATTTTGTCCATTAAAAGAAAGTATATGAACTTAAAAGGAAAACTTTTCTAGTGTGATACTCTGGAAAGAAGTTCAAGAAGGATGTAAAGTAACTATGCATTGGGTCTTCAACTTTGTTCTTACAACATCTACAATGTTCTTCAAATAACCACCTAATATCTGTGCTCTATAAAAAAATCAATAGCTCAATAGCTTTACATCAATAGATATTTCTTAGGGAATCTATTAATATAGCCCAGTGTGTTGCTTTCAAGACCTCCAACTTAATATAGAAATAATCCTTCAAGAACTTAACAAAAATATGTTTTCCCTCACCTATTTTTGGCAGAAGTGAGATGTCAGTCACATCAACATTGAGCTCTGAGCAGTTAAAGTACTGACTGATGACTATGACTTGACACTCCTGTGCCCAAGGGGCTGTCAGCTCTGCAGGCACTAGCAGGGCCTTGGGGGCACAAAAGAAAATCCAATCACATGGTGCACGAGGCTGACCCCATGACAGGGGCAGCACAGGTAGCCCTCTTCTTTCTCAGAGCATCTTTCTTCAAAGAACCAACAATCAAATGGGAGCCAGGCTTACATAGGGAGGCTTGAGTTTGGTTTTACCATTTCCCCCTGCTTTTTATGAGTTAAATGGGATACGGTGTAGAAGGGCAGTAGATAGGCAAAATAGCACAGTGGGAGCAGGACAGATCAAAAAGTCTGGAATTCCTCAGCCTGGAGAAGAAAGGGCTGAGAAGTAGCACGGATGGAGCAGGGTGGACAAGAAAAGGCCCCAAGGACTGGAGGAGGGGCCCTCTGAAGCTCAAGTGAAGAAACCAGGCCCCCAACAGGGAACTCTTACTGACAAGAGGGCACCCAAGCAGCTGTATGAAGGATAGTTTATAAACATCTCCAGGCGCTACCTCCTTGCAAGCTGTGGCTGACTTCAGGGAGGATGAGCCCAAGGGGCCAATCCCTGTGTCCACGAGTCCCTCAGTAAAAGAACACCGTGTCATGGTGTGGGGGCCCCTCTCTTCCACTGTGACCAAAGAAACATCAATGGCAGTGCATCTCTCATTAGTGTCTTGCCAGAAATACCTTGTCGGTACCATAAAAATGACCCCAGGAGCCACTCTTGGCTTTGCCCGAGGAGAATAAAAACGAAACAAGAGATTAAAAGCTCCTCAGGGCTGTGATTCAGACGTTCCCATCTGAAGGTGGTCTGACTTGGCTTGGACTTTTATAATGTTAAATATGTACCAATAACAACTGGTGTAAACTCCTTAAATTCTTTGTATTATTTTTGTATTGCTGCAAAACAAAAGTACCACAAACTTACCAGCGTAAAACAACACACATTTGTTACCTCATGGCTTCTGTGGGTCAGGAGTCCAAGCACAGCTTAGCTGGGTCCCCTGCAAGGCTGCAACAGAGGCACAGCATGGTTTGGTTTCATCTACAGACTCGGCCAGGGAAAGGGCTGCATCTCACTGCTCACTCAGGTGTGGGCAGAAGAACTAATTTCCTTGCAGCTCTAAGATTAAGGGCCTCAGCTTTTTGCTGGTTGTAGGCTGAGGCCACGCTCAGCTCCTTGCCACAGAAGCCTCTTCCTCGAAGCCAGTCTCAGATAACATAGCCCTGGGAATGACAGCCCATCAGCGTTGCTGTCTTCTACTGGTTAGAAGCCTGTTACAGGAGCCATCTACACTCAAGTGGAGGGACTCAAAGTGTGAGCACCAGGGGGCGGGAATCATAGGGGCCACCTTAAAGTCTGTCTGCCACATGCTTCTAGCTCCCTCATGACCACAGAATATAACCAAATTTATAATTACATGCAAATAAAACTAACCCCACCCCCAAATTTAGATTAACAAGGTTCACGTATGGGCAATAAGGACAATGTCTTCTTGAGATCACAGGGCCAGTTATAATGTGAGCATAGTATGGAGAGCTACAGGATAGTTATTTTGAGGTTCAGTGTGTTTAATTATATCAAAATGACAACTCATTCTTACCATTTTTTCCCTCCTGAAATCACTAGGACAACATTCTAGCTTTTTAGCTGGCAGAAATGCATCATTTACATGTTCAGTCTGCCTCTGCACTTTCCTCATCAGCTTACCACGACTGGAGGAGTACAAAGAGTATGCGACAGACTCCATTGAATGCAGCTGAATTCAGTTCAGAGACAGAAGGTGGGAGGGAAGGATGAAGGACATATATTTGAGGCAGATCACTCTGCATTTCGGTTAATGAGCACATGACCCCAGCTGCAAGTAAGATGGGAGAGGGGAAGTGGCTGTTTCTTCAGTTTCTTCAAGCCTCATGTGGTGTGTATAGCTCATCTCACTGATGAGGTTCTAGTGTTTGAAGACAATAATTTTCTTTTTACAAAATGGTGCCTGAATATAAAACTAATTCCTTCATTTGCTCTAAAGCAGAGGGCAGCAAACTTTTCCTTTAAAGGGCAAGATACAAAATATCTCTGACTTTGTGGGCCATACGGTCTCATATTCAACTCTGCCATTTAGTGAGAAAGCAGCATCCCCAGTATGTAAAGGAATGGGCATGGCTGTGTCCCAACAAAACTTTATTTACAAAAATAGACCGCCCACTGGATGTGTCCCACTGTTTGCTATCCCTGCTGCTACAGCCTTTTTGGTGGTCATTCAGTGATGGGGAGCAGATCTCACCTCCTGCTCTGTGGGCTGCCGCTCCCCCCTTTCTAAGTTTCAGGCAGGACAATTTTTCCGGGGGAGGGGTCTAGGGCAGCGGAGCTCAGGCGGTGACGCACAGCCGAGTTCCTAACAGGCCATGGACCAGTACGGGGCGTGGCCTGGGGGTTGGGGACCTGGGGACCACAGTCTAGGTTAAGAAATAGCACTCTATCCAATGCTGAAAAGGCAATTAACTGGCTTTGTTGCTCCCAACAGGCATTCTCAAAGGTAATTTTCTGTATACACAATTGTTCCGTATATACTTTCATTCAAACCCAACCCCTGCCTGTATAAAATTGCAACCCCACTATACAGCTGCGCATCAATGCCAAGAGCTGCCAAATCGGCCCTGAAATCAATGTACAGTCACCATCCAGTCATGCTGTCCAGAAATGCTTGGCTCCTGCCCTGTTTGAACAGTTATTTTCTCTCATAGACCTGCTCTGACCTCCTAAACCAGGTAATTAGGTCATAGCTTCCTGCCTAAAATGTACCTCTCTATACTGTAGGCTGAGTCTACTGCCTCTCTTTCCCACGAGGCAGTGAAAGGCACGCCTCCATTTGCTCGTGGCTGTCTGCCCAGCGCCTAGCACAGTGCTAGAGATTTAGAAAGTCCTCATTAATGTCTGCTGAATGAAGTAAACTGGGTTCCAGTGTGTGCTTTCTCAGTCCCGAATACTCTACATTCATGGCACTTAAATGTAATTACACAGTTGTACTATAATTATTTAGTTGAACTATGAATGGAGTTCTGCTGAAAGGGAAGATCTAAAATAAGCTGAACATTTCAACTGTTGAGGTTCAAAACCATACAAAGATAATAAAATTACCACTAGTATCCACTATGTTAAATCAAATCATTGCTAGTCTCTGCTTCTCAGCAATACTGGAAAATTTGAGAAGGCAAGCCTGGATGACAGATTCAACTAATAATCAATCAATAATGTTTCTGAGTAGCAAACTGAGTAACTTGCATAGGATTTCTATTCATCCCTCCCCACAAGCTTATTTTCAAGTGAGTATGTTTCTTTTAGGTTTCTATTTTTTTAAATGCCTCAAGAGTAAGGTGGTCCTTGGCTTTTTCTTAATTAGAAGCAAAGGAGACACATGGGAGCATTTCAGCCCATTTGTAAAACCAGCTTCCTGTAACTCCTTTAGAACTCAGAGCTTGCCTAGCCCCTCAGTTCGTGTCAAGGATGACAAGTTTAAATGTACTTGGTAAATTCTTAATGTTAAGTAAGAGATCCTATCTTCTCTCCCTCCATGCCACATATCCCAGGATCTTCCACCCCCATGCCTTAAAAAAATTTTTTTCCACATAATTTTCTATATAAACAGAAAATTAACTTGTCAATCTGGATACGCCATCATCACACAGGTCCCAATAGCTTGATAACGTCATCCTGCCAGCTGTGTGGAGTGAGTGAGTGTCATCCATGGGAGGATGCTCCACACAGCAGTTCTGTAAATCATGTGAGTCGCTCACGGATAGAGGCTTCCGGGCACCTCTGAATGAGCAGCATTCTCATTAGGAGCCAGCTGCCCAAGAAAAGAAATAAAAATGAGCCACAGCGAGTCTTTTGCCCTTTTCAAGGTTGGTTTGTGTGCAGTTACCTGCCTGGGCAGAGAGACCTCGGGGAGATGCGCTAGAGACATCATGCCAGACAAAAGCGAGACTTCTCAAGGTGGAACTGTAACTCTGTCCCTCCAAGTCACTCCCTTTCAAAGCCCCCAAATCCCACAAATTAAGAACTTTAGGGGAGAACTGAAGTCAATTATTCTGAGTCTGTGAATACCTACAGCCAACAGTTTGGACTCCGGTGGTTAATAAAAATTGAAAAAGCCCTAAAAGAACCACAATCACTGATTATAAATAAACCAAATAAACAGCAAGTAGTTTCCTTCTGTACTCATCTTATCTCAGTGGATGGCAACTACCCACTAACACAAGCCAGAAACCTAGTGGCCATCCTTGGCTTGCTTCATACTGTTAAATAAAATTTATAGGAGGCCATTGGTTTGACTGAGCTCCAAAATACACCTTTCTGGTATATAGCTGGCTATGTGGAAACTCTTTTTAAGAAATTTATACCAGTAAAGGAAATCTCTGTAGTGTAAAGGTGTCTCCCTCCCACCACCCTAAATCACAAGACACTATTACAATGGACAAGGCAAAGACTTAAATCTGCATAACAAGCCTCACCTTTGACCATTAAGTCTTCACTGGGCTTTCTTTGTCTAGACAAATAATGGTGTTTAAGTTCCGTGCTTTTGAAATGTAAATCTTCTACCCTGGTTCACCTAAGAGTCATTCCTTTGGAAGTACAAATTTAGGGTTGTCTAGCTAAAAATTGCTTAGGGTGATGGAATAGGCAAGAGAAAGATTGATAGTTTGAAAGGAAAAGAATCAAGCTTGACTTCTGTTTCTTTGTTTGTAATGTTTTTGACACTTGCCTAGTTTGTCACATTGATGAAGGTTTTGTTCCTCTAAAGCATCTATCATTGGGCAGATAAGCAATCCAGAGAAAGCCTTTCCCTACATTTATTTTTCAAATCCATTCAGCTGGAAACGATCGATATATACCAAAGCAACATTTTGGGGGTGGCATTTCCTGAACTCCTTCATTGGCTATGAATTTGTCATAGTTTCAAAAATCTTTTTTAGTAACTTGAAATCTTAAAAGTCATGTTAAATTAAGTAGTAAATAGCCATGAAATGTCTGAGTTGTTTCTAAATAAGCTAAAGTATTGAAATATTAATTGCAGAACAAAAACTTAAAGTATATGTATTTTGGCATCTTGTTTTTATGTGGTATAGAGAAGGTAAATATATTTGGGTCTGTTAATAAACATGAAAAAATACATTATGGAAACATGTTTCTAAAAATTATGAAGTGGTACTCATCTGCAAAATGCTGATATAAAACAGTCTAAATTTGCCTATTTCCTAACACTTCTCACTAGAAATTAAAGTTACTAAGAGTTAAAAATTCTAATTAACATAGTAACATATAGTCATTAAGACTAGAAATAGGCCAGGTGCAGTGCTCAGGCCTGTAATCCTAGCACTCTGGGAGCCTGAGGCGGGAGGATCACTTGAGCTCAGGAGTTTGAGACCAGCCTGAGCAAAAGCAAGACCCCATCTCTACTGAAAAGAGAAAAAATTAGCTGGGTGTGGTGGCACAAACCTGTTGTCCCAGCTACTCCGAGGAGTTGAAGGTTGCTGTGAGATAGGCTGACACCTCGGTACCCTAGCCCTGGCAAAAGAGTGAGACTCTGTCTCCAAAAAAAAAAGACTAGAAATAAGAAGGGAAACAACTCTGTATGCAAAGGAAGTAAGGCATGTTTCATTAAGGAAGTTATAAAGTATGAGAATGAGTTTTTGCTAAGGAAAAAAGAAAGTAATTTTTGCCTTAGAGTGACTGGTTGTTCCAAAATGAGAAAGAGGAAAAGTATGGCATAAAAACTGAATAAATAAGAAAATTCTAAAAGATTTGTGGAAGATAAATCTTGCGATAGGAATTTTATATGTGATCAAGCTAAGATTTGAAGGAAATTATTTATAAGTTTTTCTAAAAATTGAGAGTATGAATATCAAAAGTACACTGATGCAAAACTAGAATTTGGTTTTTTTTTTTTTTTTTTTTTTTTGAGACAGAGTCTCACTCTGTTGCCCGGGCTACAGTGAGTGCCGTGGTGTCAGCCTAGCTCACAGCAACCTCAAACTCCTGGGCTCAAGCAATCCTCCTGCCTCAGCCTCCCGAGTAGCTGGGACTACAGGCATGCACCACCATGCCCAGCTAATTTTTTCTATATATATTCTTAGTTGTCCGTATAATTTCTTTCTATTTTTAGTAGAGACGGGGTCTTGCTCTTGCTCAGGCTGGTCTCGAACTTCTGAGCTCAAGCGATCCTCCTGCCTCCCCCAGAGTGCTAGGATTACAGGCGTGAGCCACCAAGCCTAGCCTTAATCGCTCTTAATAAGAAATAGTGAAAGGTTTTTCTTCATCTTTTAGGTAATTGGCCTGGGAAACAAAGATTTTGTGTTGTATCAAGATAATTTCTTGTGCCTTGTGCTGTCTTTTATTAGGTCTTTAATTACTTAAGAAAAGTGAGTGCCCTCACAATAATAAAGGAGCTAAGTTTTTGTTGACAACTATGTAACCTTCTGTATTTGCCTTCTGAAGTCTTTTATCACTCTTGTTAAATGAATGACTATTATTACACAATTACCTGTGATGCTATTTTAATTAAGTGTTTTAAACCTTTTGACATTTTTGACAAACTTCCCAAAATCAAATTCTAAATTAATGTCTTTTTGACCCTGAATTTACTTTGGGATTTCCCAGTTTGGCCCCAGGAAAACATGGAAGGATGTGTCTCTTACCTTGTGAAAGACAGATGTTAAACTAATTAGGCTTATTTGATATGTTAAATTATACACGAAGCATTGTCAAATAAATGATGTTAAACCTTCTTTAAGTTATATTTATAGGTATGTTATTGATATGTGTTCCAAAAAATTATATGAAATTCCTAGAAATCTGATATGTTATCAGTCGTAATTCTGGTTATTATGGTAAATTGTTGTAAGCCACACAAGCAACCAAATTTCCAAGGCAATTGAATCATTACTATAATGAACTCTCATCAGATCTTTAACCACGGCCATTGTCTTCTTGTCCAAAATTAATTGCTTTATTCTGATGCTTTTCTGAAAGCTTTTTACAAGCAGCTATAATCCTAAAGTGTTGTATCTTCAAGGAGATTAACTGAAAGGCTGGAAAAGACTCTGACAAGTACAGGCTTCTGATGACTTTAAGATCATTTGGGTTCTAAGACTTTCCAGAGCCCTAATAAAGAAATTGATGGGTTTATGAAACTGCTAATCAAGATCAAGCAGAACTAAAGTTAATTACATGAGACTGAATGAACTGATAAAGAAGAATTATGGGTTTTTACAGCTCTTAATTTGAAACACTGTTGAGTCTTTTAATGTTTTTATTTTCCAGATTTAAGGACTCTTTTTCCTTTAAGCTATCTATAGCTTATAACAATTTGGTAAACTATACTCTTGTGAACAAAACTTGAAGCATTTACTTTGTCTACCTGATCACTCCAGAATTTGGAAATTATTCGTAGTGTTCTTATTTTTATACTAATATAGTTATTTGCATAAGTTCAATAAGAATCTGCTCTCTTTATAATAGGATACTGTTGGAAATATTGGTTTGGGTTCCTATCCTTGAAAGTCTTTTAAAAGTCTAATCTGGGATTCCTTATAAAAAGTTCCAACAACATGCCTGTAATCTCAGTACTTTGGAAGGCCAAGGCAGGAGGATTGCCCGTGGACAGGAGTTTGAAACCAGTCTGGGCAACACAGTGAGACCGTCTCTACAAAAAATTTTAAAATTAGCCAGGTGTGGTAGTGTACACCTATAGTCCTAGCTACTTGGGAGGCTGAGACGGGAAGACTGCTTGAGCCCTGGAGTTCAAGGTTACAGTGAGCTATAATCATGCCACTGTACTCCAGTCTGGGTGACAGAGCAAGACCATGTCTCTAAAAAAAGTTCCAGCAAAGCAAACTTTGTGGTCAGTCACTATTCTTGCTGCTCTTGTGTTTGATGGCCATGTTTGATGAGGATAAACTTACTTTGCAAACAAATTAGTCTTACTTTGATTATCTTTAGTAGAGATGAGGGAGATTGAGAGAAAACTCGTGTTTCAAAATGAAAAACCATAATACACCTATTAGACTGTAGCCCTGTTTGTTGTTTCCCAGTTTTTATTATCTATTGGTAGACTGGACTGGATCCTGAATTCTAGTTTCCTCCAATATTTGGCTATACTTTTCCAATCAAGAACAAGAACTGCTCTGTTCCCAAAGCCCTATAAACGGGAGCTGGACAACTGCATGTAAATTACAAAGGACAAGTCTTATGCCTGATATGTGAGCCACACAGAGAGTTCACCCAGACACCCAATGTCATAACCAGAAACATTCAAAATGTTTAGACAAGAAGCTGACAACATGCCTCAAGCTTTTCCCAAGACATCAGAACAAGACTCCCTATCATAATGAGACTCCTACCCGTCTTAATTTTTCCTTATTTATGCCTGCCTTTTTTTCTTGGCAGGATAATGCTGTAGTTGGAATTTCATAATCAGTAGCTTCTTTAGAAAACCGATAAAATATTAGATCTATCATGCCAAACCCAGTCATGGGATTCTAGATAAGAGAAGTGCTACCTACTAGCCGAACAGGAAGGAATCTGTGCAGTTGCTAACACTTCTTGTTGCATGTGAATAAACAGAATTAACAGGCTGCCTGGCTAAAACAGGTAGATTCCCCATCTGGCTCATTCTTTGATCTAAATGATTTTAGTTGGTTTGATTCATGGGACCCTGGCTAACGGCATACTCCAAACTCTTGGTATTATCCTCCTTGTAGTCATTTAGTCATAATAGTAGTATTAAACATCTACATGAAGCCATGAATGCTAAATTGTCTCTCTCTGGCTGGAAAGATGGAAACTCCAAGAAATACATGATAAGGTAGACACCAAAACCCATAACTTGCTAAGGCTGAAAACCCAAAATGATGGTGACTAAGAGTAGTGCTGATGCCCTAAGTTTTGGGGAAAAAGGAGAATTGTTAAATAAAATTTAGGAGGTTATTAGTTTGGACTGAGCTCCTGCACTAGGCCCAAGAGACCAAACCAACATGGAGTTACTCATGGCAGTGTTAGCCAGCAGGATAAGGAAGTCCCCAGCACTTTAACCTTTATAAGAAAAGTAACTTTGAAATGACCAAATCCTCTTTTTGTTTTCTGTTTCTGTTTTCCTCAGCCCTCTTCTGTCTAGAAAACCAACCTCCTCTGCTCAGCCCACCAGAACACTCACTCTATTGTTACAGATTCTGTAATCACAGGTAAAAGCCAATTCAGATCTTTAAATCTGTTGTAACTTTGTCTTTTGACAATACCACCCTTTCAACCCCCGGATCCCACCCATTCCCAAGTCCTATTTCCATTTTACCTTCCAGATATCCAGGGAATCTGTCCCACTGCCACCACCCTCATCCAAGCTGCTATCATCTGCCTGGAAATACAATTCAGCCTGTGAATTTCATTCCTGCCTCTCCAAGGCATTCTCCCACTGAAGCCAGATCTTGTCACCTTGTCAAAGCACAAACCTGATCTCCTCTCTCAATCTATCTCTTTCACAAAGAAACACACACACCACTGAAAACACTTAATGGCTATTTAACTTGTCGGTGCTCTCAAACTCAAGGCCCAGACAGGCCTAAAAGGTGCATCTCATCCTACCCCCAAACTGCCTCAGGGTCTTTGCCCATTGTTTTCACCTAGAGAGTATCTCCTAGCTCTCCAAGGCCCACCTCACACTTTACCTAGCTCACTCTGACTTATCCTCTAGATCTCAGCTCTGATCTTACATAGTATTTATGAAACTGTGATTATGTGTTGGGGGAGCTATTTCGGTTTCTGCTTTTCTCAATCAGGGTTCCAGCAGAGACTGAAGTCTAATACCCTGAGGCATCCACTGGAGGTAATGAATTAACTTCCGTCCTATGCATCTAGAATGGTACTAGCTACTTACCATCCCTGGAAGATCTGAGGAAATAGTCACAGCTCTGTGTTCTGTAGTTCAAATGAGGAACCCAGGCTTGGAAAGATTTGTGCCTAATAGTGTTCGACACATAGTAGGTGCTAAAATGTTTGTTGATTGAAAATGAAACAAGAAATTAATCAATGAACTGCCACTCAATGCTTCAATTCCTTTCACTGGATTAGGACTCCTAAGGTTTAAAACTCAAGCCAATAATAGTCTCAGCGTAAGGCCTCACCTCTCTCCTCACTTGCATGAGACCATTTAAACCACTGGAATCACACTGAACACCACACACGGCACAATAGCCAACCACTGCACAGGAAGGACAGTGGGGTCCCACACCAGGCACACACTCTGGAGCCAGGAAGAATGGAGCCAGTCCCAGCTGGCCCACTTGGTATAACCTTGAGCAAGTGACTTAACCCCTGACTCTGTTTCCTACCCATAAAGAGGGATAAATACCACCATTTTAGCCAGAGTTCTTTGGTGGCAAGGAGTAGAAACCCAATGACACATGGTTCACATAAAAATGAAGGTGTAAGATAAATGAGAGTGCAAGGAAAGCCCTACCCAGAAGTCAGGAGGGCTGAGAGGGAAGAAAGCAGCCCTGAGAACCAGCATTCCCCACCTCTCCCTGCTTCACAGCCTTTCTGCACCGGGCTCCATTTTCAATCCAAGTTCACTCTCTTTGGGAGCTCATCCGCTCCTACAACTTTAGGGAAAAGTTTTCAATTAGCAATAATTGTGCCTCAGACAAACCTTATTGGCTACAACACTGCCACTGTGCAAAGCTTGCTCTTAGGACTTTAAATACAGTCTACATGCCACAACATCCCAATTTACACCTCTCATCCAGACTATATGTATTTAACTGTCCACTCAGTATTTCCACTTGGCTATCTAAAAGGCACTTGCAGTTGAACATGACCAAGCTGAACTCTTGGCCTCCCCTATGACCTGCTCCATAACAGCCTTCCCCATCTGAGCTGACAGCAACTGCACCCTTACAGTCATAGCTGCTTGGGCCAGAAACCTTGGAGTCATCCTTGATTCTTCTTTTCCTCCCATAACCCACATCCAATCTGTTAGGAAATCCTGTTGGCTCTCATTTTCAAAACACACTCAGATCCAACCACTTCCCCACATCTCTGCTGTCCACCTGCATCACTGTACCAGCTTCCAGCAGGTTCTGCCTCTGCCCTGGCTCCCTTTATTCCCAACACAATACAGTGATCCTCACAAAACCCAAGTCAGACCACTTCCCTGCTCTGCTCAGAACTCTGCAACAGCTGCCCATTTCCCTTGTGATAAAAGCCAAGTCCTTGCAATGACTCTAAGGCTGGTGCGCTCGTGCTCACTTTTGCCTCCTTGCTGTTCCCTCAGCACTCCTACCTGATCCCCTGCCTGGAATGCCTGTGTCCCAGACATATGATATGCTTGGCCAACTCCCTGGCCTTCTCCAAGACTTTACACAAACATCACCCCTCAATGAGGTCACCTCACTCACCCTATTTAACTCTGCAACCTGACCCCTTGACCCCTGGAACTCCTGATACCCCCTTTATCCTGCTGTGTACAGCACTTATCACCTTCTCACATACTTTACGTATACTCCACTAATGGATAAGGTTTATTGTCTATTGTCTATTTTCCCCTACTAGAAATGTCAGCTCCACCAGGAGATCTACAACCCAAGTGACTAAAACAATGCCTGGCACGCAGCAGGGGCCTAATCAACATCTGTTAAATAAGCGCATGAACATGCTTCTTTTGAGTTACTGCTCCTTCCTAATTTGGGAGCACCTCCCGGCTGCTTGGTTCTAATTCTGCAAGACTCTTTAGCTCAAATGCCCACCAATGATTAGAATGTCTCTCTTCCTGGTTCAATTCCTGAGGTGGAACCAATGGGCCCAGCTTATCTTTCCAAAGAAGACCACACTCATAGGTCAATGGCCAACTGCCTCTGGAAAAGCCATTTAGTGCAGAAAGTCCTGTGGGAAAAACTAAGAAAGAGCAAAGCCACCTGGAGCTATCCTATATGGGAGCAAACGCTCCCCACAGGGTGCAAGCATGTGGCTGTTACAGCAGAGGCCACACCGAGCATCAGTGAAAGCCAAGATGGGGTCAGGAACAAGTTGGATCAAACCAGATATTTAGCCCCCAACCCTGGCCTTATGGGAGGAGGAGGAGG
Organism: Lemur catta; assembly: GCF_020740605.2. NCBI lineage: Eukaryota > Metazoa > Chordata > Mammalia > Primates > Lemuridae > Lemur > Lemur catta. Next base: position 4,797,450 of record NC_059137.1, on the reverse strand, counting down.
CTGCTGAGGGGATTACATGTATTTCAATGTCTAGCCCACCTAGAAGTTACTCCTTCTAAGTTCCCTTAGGCAACTTAACCACCCTTCCATCTCATCCTAACTATAAACAGATTTGCTGACTTATGTAACTGGCAGAAACACTTAAAATGTTTTTTAAAAATCCGGCCAGACACGATGGCTCACACCTGTAATCCTAGCACTCTGGGAGGCCGAGGCGTGAGGATCATTTGAGCTCAGGAGTTCGAGAACAGCCTGAGCAAGAGTGAGACCCCATCTCTACTAAAAATAGAAATTAGTTGGACAATTAAAAATACGTAGAAAAAAATTAGCTGGGCATGGTGGTGCATGCCTGTAGTCCCAAATACTTGGGAGGCTGAGACAGGAAGATCGCTTGAGCACAGGAGTTTGAGGTTGCTGTGAGCTAGGCTGATGCCACGGCACTCACTCTAGCCCGGGCAACGGAGTGAGATTCTGTCTAAAAAAAAAAATCCATTAAACTCTGCAGGCAAGCAGACATTCTTTAGAGTTCCTCACTGCTCCCCATTCACTGCTACGGATTTTATAATCACCTTATGGGCAGAATGATGTACACTAGCAGGGTAGTTCTGGCTCAGGGTCTCTCACAAAGCTATAGGCCAGATGTTGGCCAACGCTGCAGTCACCTGAGGCTTCACTGGGCCGGAGGATCTGCCAAGAAGTTACATGATGAATAAGCAGCAGGACTGCTTAGTTTACCATGCGCTACTGGCGGGAGGCCACAGATCCTCACCCCGTGGCCTCTCCTCACATGGCAGCTGGTCTCCCCCAGAGCAGGGGGTCCAGGAGAGACAGGGAGGCAGAAGCCACAATGTCTTGTACGACTGCTGCTGTATTCTACTGGTCACAGGGATCAACCATGACCCAGCATGGGAGGGGACTGCACCTGGTGTGAGCACCAGGAGGTGGAGGTCACTGTGCCATCTTGGCGAGGGCCTTCCACAGTCTGCTCATGTAGACCAAGGACTGTTTTTGAAGGACTCAGAGCTAACAAAAGGATTTTATATTCTAAAAGGTTATAAAAAAGAAAATGGAGACGTACATGTGACGGAGACCATGTGTGACCTGCAAAGCCTAAAATATTTACCATCTGGCTCTTCACAGAAAAAATCTGATGACCCCCAATGTAGACTGTACACTACAGATGATTTAACGGATTTTTCAAGAGTAATTCTGACTCTATGCAATGTTCTGACTTTAGAATCTAAACCCCCGACGTGAGCAATTCTACTGTTCAGTAAACTGTAGCTCTGAAAATTATAATATAATGGCAACCACTAAGAAATGAACAGCTCATCATAACCTGAACAGAGAGAAAATAATCAACAGTTCCTTGCCCATAAGTAGGTGACTGATAAAATACAAACTCAGTGTATGAATGACTAAATGAGTAAGAAATACTACAATGGCACATCTTGAAAGTATGCAGCGATCCCGAAAGTATGGAAAATCTTTAACCAATGATATTTACAATATAAACACAACAAAGCGTGAAGTCTGCATAATAACAGTCACAGCTGAAATGTATCGAGTGCTAATTCTATGCCAAGTATTGCCAAGTATTCTCTCATTCACTCCTCCTCACACTGCACAGCAGCTGGTATGTTAGCTGCCTTCACTTTACAGATGAGCAAATTGAGGCTGACAGAAACTACGTAACTTCCCAAGAAGTTACATGATAAATAAGCAGCAGGACTACTTAACTGCTATGGCCAACTACGTTAAAAATGATGACCGACTTTGCATCCTGAATCTCATGCCTGAGCATCAGCGTGGCCCTCCTCTGGCCCATGCTTCTCCTCCATGGAACCTCCCTCTCTCTCCCTGTCTGACACTCTGCTTGCTGGGATCCCAATCCAGGGATTTTAAGAAGGTCAAAGCTCTGGGCTCCCTATATAAGCAAGGTTATAGAGACCTGAAATGCCTGACTGAACCTAATTACTCACCGATGTGCTCCCTCTACCCAAAGAGCTTCTAAACATTATTTTTTTACTGAGGTCTGTGCTTTCCAACCAAAGGTCATCTTTTCTGAGATTGTGGAACCAACACAGGACAGGCCACCTCTCCAGCTGCCTTCCTAAATGAGCTAAGTGGCCAGCAGCTCGAGGCCAACAAGGTTTTGACACTCCAATGAGAAGGCAAAGAGAATGCTGCAGCTCTTGCAGGCAAATTGAAGGACACAAAGATCAGGACCCAGGACACACCGTAGCCACTGCACACAGAATTGAGCTCTAGGCCAATAGTCTCCTACGTGGAGATAAACAGATCTCCCTCTCCCTCTCCCCCTCAATGGCCTTTGAGATGACTCAGCTCGTCCACTCTTCACAAACTCATGAACCTCAGGGATGTGATTTGCCCAAGGTTACACAACCAGCAGCAGAGCCACAGTTACCTGATGCTAACTCAAATCTTTCCACTATTTGGATTCTGCTATTGAAAAGCTTGAAGTCCAGCTGGTTGAGGAGACAGATGCTGATTATGACAGATTCTGGAGGGAGGGAGACCTGAGCAGAGGGGACTAATCTTGGACTAGAGGCAGGACGTCTCCTTATCGGGGACAGAGAGGCAAGGATAAAGGCAGACACAGGAAGTCAGAAGGCCTGGAGCCAAGCGGGATTTGAAGGGGGATTTGTATGACTATGTGGACAGGACAGTCAGCTGACTAAGGACAAGTAGAAAGACTGTCAAAGGGCACTTAGGGACCAGCTGAGAGCAGAGACGTGAATGTGTGTCAATAAAAGCCCTAATGAAACACCACTGTGACCTCAATGGGATTCTAATAAATACAGTTGTCCAATCCCACGCAGTAAACATGCAAGGCACAACAAGATAATCAGCTCCCTCTGTCCATTCTGATTATGAGATGATAATCATCTACAAAAAAATTATTCCCGTGCCTAACAAGAAAAGAGAGGCAGCATTCTACTCTGCTCTTGTAAACAGTCACTATCAAGAAGGTAGAACAGAGAAGAAAGGGACTTTGACATCGGAGAGATTAGGTTTGGGTCCCAATTCTGCCACTAAGTTAGCTGTGTGATCTTGAGCAAGTTACTAGACCCTCAGTGACCCCTGTTTTCTCATCTGTGAAACAAATACTATCCACCATAAAGAACTCTAGTGAAGATCAAATACAAGATGCTCAGCTCACAGAAAGCTGTGACAGACAGATTGCAAAAACGGCCAAACAATTCCTCTCCGTGTGTCCACACCTGTTTGCAAGGTGACCTTACAGTCTCCCATCGTGAGGGAGGTGGGGGCAGAAGGGAGGGGTCTCTCCCTCCCTGCTCCTTGAATCTGGGCTGGCCTGTGACGTGTTTTACCCAAAGAAATGAAGTGGAGGTGACACGGTACTGGTTCTGACCTGGGGCTGTAGGAGGCCCTGTAAGTCTCCTGCTTTCTGGGAACCCGCCAGGCTCCAGGTGAGTGACCCTGGCTGGCCTGCTGGAGGCACAGAGACCAGCCTTCTCAGCAGCTGACTCCAGACATTTGAGGGACCCCAGGTGAAACCTGGAGCTCAGCAGTCTAGCCTAATCTGCCAACTGCAGAAGCATAACAGTTGTTATTTAAACCCCCTAAATACTGGGGTGATTTGTCAGCAATGACTGACTGCTAGAGTGATAGTGAAACAAAGCCATGATAATGACAACTTCTCTCCTGTCCAGCAATTCTCCCCGTCATCATCAATTTTTCCTTCCCCACCAGATCATTCCCATCGGCACTCAATTATGCCATTATCTCATCCTGTATGAAAACCTTCCCTTGACGCCACCGCCTTGGTCTCTGCTTGCCCTTGAAGCAAAACTCCCCAAGGAAGTGCCCATGCTCCCTGTGGCTGATTTCTCTCCTCCCACCCTCTTGTATACTTTCTCCCCCAACACTGCACTGAAACTTCTTACTGAGGTCCCCAATGACCACCAGTCCTCAGGTGACTTGACCCAAATTGCATGGTGTGTCACCATGGCTCCCTCTCTGCCGCCTCCTTGAAAACACTTTCTGCACTTGTTTTCTAGGACACCAGCCTGCTGATCCCCCCTATGTCCTGGAAGGTCTTTCTAGGTCCCCACTTGTCCTCCCGTCTCCTCCACTCCCTAATGCTGGAGTGTCCTGGGGCTCAGGCCTCGGGCCCCTTCTTTTCTCTAACTCCCTTCCCTGGTAATCCCGCCCAGTCTCATGGCTTTAAACACTACCTTTATGTCAACTGTCAACTACTCTCAAAAAAGCTTAGACTTCTTTTCTGAACTCCAGATTTTAAAACTCACGGCCTAAGGGCCACTTCCCTGTAGATCGCTAACAGACATCTCAAACTCCATCTGTGTCAAAAACAGCTCCTGACTGTCCCCCGCAACCTGCACTATGACGCCAACCTTCCAGATACACAGGCCGAAAATATCCTGGTCTCCTTTCTCTCTCACACCCCATACCCAATCCCTCAGCAAATTCCATTAGTTCTTCCATTCAAAGTCCTTTAAATCACCTTCAAGGCCTGATCTCCTCTGTTGTCACTTTCGCCGGTCTACTCTGCCCCAGCTACACACTCCCATCCCAGGCCCTCCACACCAGCTCTTCCTTCTAGAGTGCTCTTGCTGAGACATCTGCAACACTCAGGCTTGTTCCTTACCACTGAGCACTCCCCTCCCTTTCAATCCTATGTAAAACTAACAACCCTCTTCCCTGGCCCTGGACATTCTATCCCCTTCTTCCCTGTCTTCTCTATATGATGCCTATTACCCAAAAGTCCATATAATTTTACTTATTTATATATAAACTATACATTCCAGAGGGTAGCCATATTTTTTAAATTAGGTATCCCCCTGTGCCTAGAACAGTGCCTGACACAGGACCTATTCAATAAATATTTGTTGGATGAATTAATCTCCATCAATCAATAGGAACAATGGATTTTTTTTAGTACAGTGTCCCATTTAATGGTAATGGAAAAATACTGAAAGCCTCTACAGACAATCCCATCAGTTTCTTCAAACCTTCCATCATCTATTTTCTCCTCATTATAGTGATAAGAAGGACCATTTTCATAGATGAAGACCTGAATGTGTGTGACAGACTAGAGAACCAGACACTCAGCCAGCAATACCAATCACACACCTGAGGCAGCTGGAGGGTGATATTTAAGTCCTCTTCTGGCCAGAAAATTAGAAGATTCTTTGATCTTTTTTAACTGTGAGTGACCTGCTTCTGATTTCCAGAGTAACTAACAATGACCGCAGAGAACACCCAAACCAAAAACGCACTAGGTTAGGGGGTGGCAAACTTCTGCCCACAGCCCAAATCCCACCAGCCACCTGTTTGTTTGTGCAGGCTGTCTGTTTACAGCCTACAAGTAAAGAATGGTTTTCATATTTTTAAATGGCTTCATTTTAGATGAAACCATTTAAATCTACATAACAGTCTTCATTTTGCTTCTTGGCCCTGCAAAGTCTAAAATATTCACTGGCCCTTTAAGAAATTTACCAGCCCTTAGGGGCAAACTCCTTGGCTGCAGTCCACAAGGTCCCCTGAAACTGTCATCCTGATATTTTGACACAGAGTGACTTCTGAAACCAAATGCCTTCACTGAAAAGAAATTTGAAAGGTAATTAGATATAAAGTGGCTGCTAGCCATTCCTATTATCTTAAATAATGGTGACACCCTCTATACAGCTGGAAAAGAAATAGCCAAACACGGAAATGTATTTTACGCAGGTTCCCAGGGTAAAGCATATCCTAAAGCCAATGGCTAGCGATAGACATTGTTCTAAATTTGGAGATATCTGATGACAGAGCCAAGTTTCCTTCCCTTTTCTTACCCACACCCAAAACAACACCCCACACGTCTCATGAGAAAAATTCCTTCACACTTATGGTTTCCATTTCCTACATCTGATCTTTCCCTTAATAAAAATCCAGTTTATGAGATGCTTGAGTTACATGTGAATTGCTCACAAATGAAAGCCCCTAATGTACACAGTCTTTTAGTACCATGCCTGGCACACAGGAAGCAACTGGTATTTCTCTAATATTATATCCCAACATGGTATTATTGTATCACATTACATATTATATATATAAGATATAATATATAATGTATTGCACATACAACATATTGAACAAGTATTCTATAACATGTAAATATAAATATAAAATATATAATCATACGTTATATTGTTTTATTACAGACATTATTATATCGTTGTTACACTGCTATCCCAGCATAGGAGACACAAAGCTACAAACTAACTGCAAGACTTCAGACAAGTCACTTCATTTCCCTAAACCTCGATTTCTTCATTGGTAAAATTAGGGAATCATTTCAGAAGATTTTTACTGTTCCTTTCTAGCTTAAGATTTCTGTGATTCCAAAAGCATGTTAAATAACCTTTTGCTTAGCTTGTTCTCCTACCCCGAACCTATTTATTATTATATCCCAACACAGCTTCGAACCTCACTAATAAGCAGGCCTAGACACGGTCTTCATTGGTTATGCTTACTCTAACACACCGATGCGCTGTGCTTGATCCAAACCACCCTCACAGCAAGCTGTTTCATACAGTACATACATCTTAGTAACAACTGAGCTGGTGCCTCCATCATGGGTGAGCACTGGGGAAAACGGGAATGAGTCAGCCCTCAACAGAAGCAGTGAAGAGGAAGAGCTGGGTCACTGGTCACACTGACCGTGCTAATAACACTTCTGGGCTTGCTCTGTCTCTGTCATGTGAGGAAATTAAAGTGTTTAATAATTGTTGCTCTCCGGGAGGCAGAAGAAAAGGCTGTGATGGTAAGTGCGTATCCTTAAACGAAGCCTCATGTCTCTTCTCTATGAAACTCAGCACTTGGATGAGACTGAGTCAAGCCTAAAGCAAAGGACTGTGGGAAATCAGAATTTTATAACAAAAATGGACTCTTAGCACCAATAATGGCTTTTGAACTTCCCATATCCTTTCCCTGAGCCCCATGCCATCAGATAACTCACCACAATGGCATTAGATAAGTGTAGTTTAAGTTTTATAAGAGGAGCAATTTCAAGATGACGATATTCAATGCTGATGTGCATGTGACTGACTGGTAAATCTCTGTTACCACTCATGAAAATGTTAACAGATATATCCCTTTTGGAAAACAACATGGCAAGAGATCCTTAAAGCTACTTCTATGTTCCTGTCTTGGGAACTTTACACTGGTAACTTATCCTAAGGAAATCACTCAACAGAATCACAGAACTATATTAATGAGGTTATTTACTGCCACCTTACTTGTACCAGCAAAAAGGGGAAACAATTTCAATATTCAACAGCAGGTGAAGTTATGCAACATTAACATGATGGAATGTCACAGTCATTATAGGAGCTATGAAGACCACACAGAAGCATGAAATTAAAGGAAAAAAAACAATTATTTGCACATGATTAAAACTATATGAAAAATATGTATGTATGTGCAGCAGCTCTGGAAAAGAATAACAGTACCAGCTAACACTTTTGTTGCCTATGTTGTAGGTCCTTTAAGTTTAAGCACTCAACATGCATTGCCTTCTTTGCATTTTGTCAATTTGTTCCAATATTTTCCTTGAATAATGTAACAACATCTCAAAGTAATAATAATAATAATAATAAACACTTACTGCATGCCAGACACTGTTCTAAGCACATTACATAGACAGACTCCTTGATCCTCATGCCACTCTATGAGGGAATACCTACAATTTGCAGTACCTACAATTGAGGCCCAGAAGTTAAGTAATTTGCCCATGGTCAGCCAACTAGAAAGTGGGAGAACAAGGACTCTACCCTGCCACCTGGGCTCCAGAGTTCAAAAATTTTTTTTTCAAAGAAATTCAGCACTACAAAAAGCACACCTATGACCCTGGAGCTCAGCCAGTCCTGCTTTCTAAGTAGGTACTGAACACTCTAGGAGCTTGTCAATAAGAATGGCCGTGGCCAGTGCTGATGGTCATTGATTCACAGCCCTCAAGGGGACCATTAAGATCATCAGGCACATGATACCCCCAACTGGGAGAAGGAAAGGGGTAGAGAACTACCCAAACTCACACAGCTAGCGGGGACTGGGTCAGAGCCAGGCCTATGATGATGCCCACGCACCTGGTAAATCCAGGGTTCTTTCTACTATGCAGTGTGTGATAACAAGAATTACTACTATTCCTTAAATGCTTACTGTATGCTAAGGGCTAAAAGCCCTTTACAGGAACTATCTCATTTAATTCTCACAATAGTCCTTTGAAGTAGCCATTATTATTAATTTCATTTAGAGATCAAGAAACAGGCTTGGAAATGTGAGGTAATTTGTCTTGCCTTACTTATTAGCTACAAGGCACTGAGCTAGTGGTCGGAGTGGAGCACCCAGTCCTTGTGCTCTCTGGATCAATATTAATTAGCTGGCACGCGGGCATCCAGCTGTCCAGATGCTTCTTCACTGTCTAGCATGTAGAGGCAAGTCTAAACACCTTTGCTGGCTGGAATCCAAACATTTCTAAATTTGCCCCTATAGTGGAGCAACCTCTGGCAGGCAGAACTGAGGCAAATCCACAACCCACCCCCACCACCCACCCCCATCCGCAGCCCACCCTCTCCTGCCAACGTCCTTCCCAGCACAGCAAACCCACAGCCAGCACAGGCCTGTGGGCTGAAGCCTTTTATAGTCAGCTCTTCCACCCAGGGTGTTAATTTCGTTCGCTCACACCCACACTGTGTACAAACATGCAAATCATTAACATTTCCATTTACCAGGCTGGTACAGCCCTGAGCTGCTGGGATTTTTGAAGGAGATAACAATTCAATTTGCAATTACTGCTGCAATTTTTAATTTCCAAGGAAACTTCTGTGCAAGTTGTACTCCCAAGAGACAAAATGAACACTGTAGGCAACGCTTCAAATTATTTTTAGGAAAGGAAGAAAGAAAAAGAAAGAGAAAGCCAGCCAGTCAGGCTTGGGTGAGGACAGAGGTGGGGGAGGTGGTATTATAGGCCTATTTCAGAGAAGTTCAATTTGGCTCTAAATTTCAAAGTTTCCGCAGGTGTCTGAATCAACAATTAAATGTTGACTCTTTATAGGGGCCTTCTGTGAAGCAGTCTTTTGCCATGTGAACAATCATCAATAAATTTACTCTTTCTAAATTCAAAATTGCTACAGGAAAGTGTACCTATTTTCATTCCCTAATGTCTCTTCTTAGCAGAGAAAGGCTAAGAATGAACATTTCCAAGTCGCATATAACCATGAACCCTATAACTGCCAACACCGGCCGTTACCATTTATTGTGCACCACTGTGCAGCAGGAGCACCAGGCTCTGCCCTTCACATGCCTACCCTCATTTATACCCAGAGCGACACTGCAGCCAGGAGGACTTGCAAAGGGCACAAGTGCCAGGCACTGTGCTAGTGCTGAGGACAGAACAAAGAACCAGGCAGACAGCACTCGGCATTGGAGCCACTGCCTTATCCCACTTCCCATCTTATTTTTTCTGCTTGGGGCCTGCTGGAACTCACAATGGTAATACAAATGAGTCAAATTTATCAACCGCAAAAAGCATCCATTACTGTAAAAAACAAAAACATTTTCTATGTTTTGGGTCCTGAGAGCTATAAAAAAATAAACCCAGACCAGGTGCAGTGGCTCACGCCTGTAATCCCAGCACTTTGGGAGGCCAAGGCAGGAGGATCGCTTGAGCCTAGGAGTTCAAGACCAGCCTGAGCAACATAGCAAGACTCTGTCTCTACCAAAAAATACAAAAATTAGTTGGGCGTGGTGGTGTGCGCTATAGTCCTAGTTACTCTGGAGGCTAAGGCAGGAGGATCACTGGAGTCCAGAAGTTCAAGGTTACAAGAATTTCTAAATGGCACAGGCCGCTTTAGTCTCTGAAACCTGATTGTTTTTCAAGGAGCAGCCAAAGCTGTAAGCGGACTCCCGCCCGTAGCAGTGAGCCTTCCAGGTGGGTCGGCCAGTCCTGACTCTGTATGATGCGGAACTTTTCTATGTTGGAGATTTGCCCTGATGCAAACAGATCAATTAAAAGTGGCACTACGATTGTGCCACTGCACTCCAGCCTGGATGACAGAGTAAAACTCTGTCTCTAAATAAATAAATAAAAAAAACCAGAACAAGAAGTCAGAAGAGTCTAACAGCCCCTCATTGGGTGCCTGTCCTGCACTGTTCAAAATCATTAGAGAGGGGTTTCTCTAGCAGGCATGAAATGCTTTGGAGGGCAACAGCAGGCAGAGGTAGGAGGATTCATGTTTCTCACACTGGTGTTCTGGCACTTCAGTTTTCAACTTTCCATGTGTACAATATGAAAACACATGTCAACAGTCCAAAGGGCAGATAACATTTCCTTTAAATTTGCCTTTGGAATGCACTCTCTGGTCAAAGCCTGTATTCTCCAGAGCACCTGCCAACACAGGGCAACCAGCTAGGCAGAAGTCAGGGGCTGCCTAGGCTGTCCCAGCTGCCTGTCACAAATCCACACGAGGACATGCCCAGGTTTCCCATTTACCTGCCTCTAAAGTAGGCATTGACCATGCTGCTTGCCCTGGAACCTAGAGCCATCATTATCCACCATGATTTCACAACCATGTTGCATGTGGACTGCAGAAAACACATTCAGATCAGGGTCAGGGTGGTGCCTAGGATTCATTAAATACAGCTCCTAAATACTGTTATAAAATCCCATTTCCAAAACATACACATCCTTTAAGGACAGATAAGCTATGAGGGACTACTCCACATCCTTGTCACTGCAGCTCCTTGGCAGGGCATCGTTCAGTATGAAAAACAGCTTTGCGTTCTGAGATAGATTCTGGACTGAGGAGGTCTACCCCACATGGCAAAGACTTGCTCTTGGTCAACGGGATCTGCGAAGGCTTAGAAATCAGGGGCCATGAGCTGCTCTGCTCTCTTTATCCCCAACTCACTGTGGATCCTGAGATCCCTACTATCAACAGTGGTCCTACAACTCCTCTCATTTAAATTTCTGACCATAATTAAAACAAATAACAACAACAACAAAAAAAACCCATAAAACCTTTCTTTTTGTCTGTAAATCCAGCTGTTTCCCATGAAAATTTTAAGTTTTAACTCTTACATTTTTCTAAGGAGAACCAGAGATGATCCAAAAGTAAGCAAATATATTAAGGTGATGCTTCTGAGTTATTGGATCAATGCTGACTTCCTTCTGGGTGGCTGGAGATACCAGCCCACGTGGCACTGAATTCAGAAGAATGGTGCATCTCGACCAGCCTCAGTAAGTCCCCCGTCTGCTAAGATTCATTCTGAAGGACATGGTACTATGGCATCATAGTCAGGACTGGTTTTTAAATTTTTTTTTAATGTGTAAAAATACATTAAAGTATAACAAACCTCATATATTCATCCATCCATTACCTGGATTCTAACAGTTGCTAAACATGTCCTATTTTGCTTATCTGTAGGCTCCCATTTATTTATTTATACAGTATATTATTTTGTTGAACCACTTTAGAGTAAATTGTAGATGGCACAACTCTTCACCGCTGAATACTTCAGTACGACTACCCAAAACAGAGCATGCACCTGCGTGGCTCAGTACATTACACAAAATAATACGAACAGTTCCCCATTATAATCCGCTACCGAGTTCATATTCAAATCTCCCGAACTGTCCTCCAAATGTCTCTGACAGCTGTTTTGTTCAAACCAGGATCCAATCAAGGATCATTGCGGAGCAAGCTTTACAAAGTGACATGTGAGACAAAAGAATCACTGAGGGACAGTCAGAAGGGCTGGAACCTGGCAGTAATCAGCATCCCACCTATCCCATCCCAACCTTTTTATTTTTTATTTTTTGAGACAGAGTCTCTCTGTGTTCCTGGGCTAGAGTGAGTGCCGTGGCGTCAGCCTAGCTCACAGCAACCTCAAACTCCTGGGCTCAAGCGATCCTACTGCCTCAGCCTCCCGAGTAGCTGGGACTACAGGCATGCGCCACCATGCCCGGCTAATTTTTTCTCTATATATATTTTAGTTGGTCAGATAATTTCTTTCTATTTTTAGTAGAGACGGGGTCTCACTCTTGCTGAGGCTGGTCTTGAACTCCTGACCTTGAGCAATCCACCCGCCTTGGCCTCCCAGAGTGCTAGGATTACAGGCGTGAGCCACCGCGCCCGGCCCCAACCCTTTTAAAAAGAAAAAAATCCTACAATTTGGCCACAAATGACAACTAATGTTAACATTCCCATGCATTTTCTTCCAGTTACTTTTTCTTTTCATAAACACATGCTCAGATATACAGTTGTGAATGAACTATCTTGCTACAGATCAAGTGCTATTGCAACTTTTTCTGGTAAGTGGAGGTAAAGACCTGGTGAAATCTTGTATGTGCCATCTCTGCCACGCCTGCCAGGCTTGCCAAACTGCTGGCCTCCTGGGTTAATAACTGCGAGAAAAGGCCACTGAGTGCATCAGAACACTGCACTGCCCTGGGACACTGCTAAAGGTTCCCAATTCCAAGCACATCACTGCACTGCTTTGTGGCCCCACTGGCTTCCTCCCCTCAAGCTAATTCGAACCCTCAGAGACAAAGCAGGTGTTAAAAAAGGTCCAAGGTGGGCCGGGCGGTGGCTCACGCCTGTAATCCCAGCACTCTGAGAGGCCAAGGCGGGTGGATCGTTTGAGCTCAGGAGTTCAAAACCAGCCTGAGCAAGAGCGAGACCCCATCTCTACTAAAAATAGAAAGAAATTATATGGACAGCTAAAAATATATATAGAAACAAAAAAAATTAGCCAGGCATGGTGGCACATGCCTGTAGTCCCAGCTACTTGGGAGGCTGAGGCAGGAGGATCGCTTGAGCCCAGGAGTTTGAGGTTGCTGTGAGCTAGGCTGACGCCACGGCACTCTAGCCCAGGCAACAGAGTAAGACTCTTGTCTCAAAAAAAAAAAAAAAAAAAAAAAGGTCCAAGGTGGATACATATGAGATTTTTTTTTTTTTTACAGAAGATACTTTGAACTCTCTGGAAGGTGCTAAATATTTAAAAGCCATTAATAACATTCTCTAAACCAAAAATATCACAAAAGACTCAAACTCCTGGATATCAAAACTTTGACTTGGAATATTTCTTAAAAAGTGAAAATTTGCAACAAACAGATACATACTGTACTGAATAAAACATCTTGGGCTGAACTAAATTCTCAGCCAAGCCATCATATTGAGATACGAACCATTTTATTCCTTAGAACTGTCTGTTAATTTTCTTTAGACCACGTTAGACTGCAAGTGTTTTCTGATCTGGAAGGTGTTTCCCTGTGTAGTTTCAGTGCTGGTGTTGAACCAAAGTCTCTCAACAGAAGATTTCCTCCTTGCTTCTTCCTGGAAATGAAGCCCAGGGCTTTCTTACCTTGTTTCCAGGGGCACAGATGGCTTCGTTTCAGGGGTTTCTGTTTTTCAATAGCATTGCCCATTCTAACGCCAGAGGATCACAGGGCCCTTCCAAGCTCAGGTGTCTTTGTTGAGCAGCAAATAAGGACTGAGTCAGAACGCAAAAAGGGATTCATCTCTTGGACATCCCAAATCACCCAGCAGCAGAGCCCTGGCTAACCCTCGCAAGAACATGAGGAATTCTGCTCTGAAAAGTCTTTGCCTTTCAAACTCTCTTTGGTCCCAGGGAGGAAATCAGAAGAAAAGGCTTTCTATCGCCCTACCGGTGAGCCGCAGTAACTGGTCTATATTAAGCAGCTTTTTCCCCTCCGGCCCTGCTCTGACACATTACTCATCAGCCCGGCAGCAGCTCAGAGAATGACTATACTTCCAAACACTTTCAATACTGCTTTTCCCTGGGGGAGAAGTGGGGAATTGGGTGATCAAAAAGCTGAAAGTCATAAATGGACCATTCTGGGGTGTGCGGGGAGAAACATTTTCACACAGACCCTTATGCTACACCTTCGGCTTAAAGGTCTCACTCTCAGAGCGGTGTGCTTGACGTGACAAGTACCAACAGAGAACACAAGCTGATTTCATTAAACTGCGTTTCCAAGGAAAAAAAAAAACCAAAATATCAAAAAGCAAGCTATACTTCAGTTTCCAAAGAAGAAAAACCAAGAGGGACAAACACAGCTAAGAATTTATAACCTCAAGTTCCAAACTTCCATTCCACTTTGGGAACAATTTTGCTGGAGAACATGTTACGCCACCTAAATTTTGAAAAATGGATTTCCTGGAAGAAAACAAGGGCATGAAATCATACACTCTTGGTAAAAAGGAAGAAAATGTCAAGGTGGATGAAAAGATTTCGTTTATTTCAATCCCAGAGTCTGAAGCTAGAAAAATTCTTAAAGAATCTCCTGTGGCATAACAGGTAAGAATATAGTTCTGGAGCCCAACCACCTGGATTCAAATCCCGGCTCTGCCACCTGGCTTTGCCCGCTGAGCACAGCAGCCTCAGTTTCCTCCCCTGTTAAACTGGGCATAGTGCTAGTCCCACCTCCTCAGCTGTAATGAGGATCAAATAAGAGAGAATGTTTGTGAAGTACTCAGCTTGCTGCCCAACACTTAGGAAGCCCTTGGTGAATATTTGTCACCATTTTTATATCTTAGACTGTGAAACTACGGTAACTCAGATGGCAGATTTCTGGCGTCAATTTAGCCAAAGGCACCAAAGTAAATTTATTCTATGGAGTTGGACAGTATAATATGCGTGCAAAGTATAGAAGTGGAGTAAAATTTGAAGACAACATTTCAAAAAAGACCCACAGAACCAAAGAGACCAAGTTTAAGAGGCATTTAATGCTTTGTTACAACTTCTGGGCACCACAGGCCATTGTGTTATACCAGCCCCTGCCTGTTCTGAAGGAGGGAGAAAGAATCTTGCCAACTTATGCAAAACAAACAAAGCCAAATCCAAATCTCTATGAGATCTTAAGGCTTCCTATTTTGATCTGCCAATATAGAAATAATTTTTACAAAATCATAGGCTGAGATTTCATACTTAGCAAATAAATAGCACGTCTGTTTCAAATAAATAGCAAATGCAAGAAGGCCCCCTACTTCCTTCTCCGAGCCACTGAGCTTCTGCCCAAATTAAATGGCAACCACAAACTAGAAAAAAGCAAAGGGCTGGAACCCCCACCACGCCAGAGGTGTCCACTGAAACCTAACAGGTGCACAGCAGACTACCTGGCACACAGTAGGTGCTTAATAACTCTCTGTTGAACAAATGGGTGGAAAAATGAAGTAATAAGCAAATGAGAATTTTCCACCCCCTCCCCACATTGATTGCCCCCACCTCCCAGAATGGGTTAACCAGAGTTTCTAACCCACAAATAAACTCTCCTCTCCTAGCAAGAGTCAGAGGGCATGGGCCGACTGGAGCACTGTTTCATCCACTTCCCCCACCCCTCGGCTCAGGCAGTTCCCCTGCCCTGGAGTTTCTTCCATATCTTTATTTCCCTTATTAGTCTATAAAGCCCTTGAAGTCACTTGAAGGCAGGGGCTGTGTTTGTGGCAGTTCCTCACAGTGCCTGTGGATATGCACTCACAGAAGCTGGGATCAGGTGCCAGGCTCTGCCATTTCTCATCTGGGGACTGACACATTCATAACATGTTTCCATGAGAAAATGCATCTCAAGTTCCAAACAACTAATTTACTGAAGAACTCAAGTTCTGCTCCTTGAGAGAAGAGCTCGGAAATGAGGACCCCGTGGTTCAACTGTTTCTCAAGTAATCATGGCCCCCCAGAATGATTCAAATGTGAACTGTTCAGGGGTAGGGCTGGAGGAGATAAACAGAATTCCTCACTAATCCCCAGCTCAGAAAGTGTCTTTTAGAGTCATCCCCAAAAGTGAATATGCTGCAGCCCAAGATGAGCAAGTGACCCATCTCCAGTGTACATCTTAGGGAGACAACTTAAGAATCTTAACAGATTGGAAGAATAAAAAATGAACAGGCCCAGAGGTAGAAGGCTCACCGCATGGCTAGTGGGATGTTTCCAAGTCTTGTACAAACACTTCGAGAATGCTGTGGATATATGTACTGCTTTCAAGCAGACCCTATTTGACCACAAGTTATTAAAGTCACCCCCTGAGGTGTTACTACCACAAGCCCCAAATCACCATAAGGCCCAAGGAGACTTACACGATCATTTCCTCCAATGAGCCCCTCCCCCATTTTACAGATGCCCCAGGGAGGGGCAAGGACCAAGTCTACACATTTAGTGAGACAACTGGATCCAGACCTCAAATTTTTATCCTGGGCTAGGAAAACTTCTGCTACCTACTTCCTCATGACCAGAGGCTTTGGAGGACAGCTAGCCTGGCTTGAATCTTTACGTGGGCATTTTCTAGCTGGACAACTTTGGGACAGAAACTTAACCTCTCTGAATCTTATTTTTTCACATATGTAAAATGTGTACAAATGTGCCACCTACTTCATAGTTTAAAGGTTAACCAGGATGTTTTAAAAGCGCTGGCACACAGCAGACACTTAATATGAATAACCACTGCTGCTGTTTTGATAGTTACTACCTATAAACCTCCAAGGTTTAAATGCAATGTACTGAAAAAAAATTATTTACCCTCACTAGGGATTTTTTCCCCATATCAGAATAAGATCCATTGCAACATTCGGGTGAATAACTCACTCATTATCTTAGTGTAATTAAAATAAACTTTCACTTACAAACATCTGTACCTTAGGAATAATATTTTGATTGTGGAAAGTGACATAAGCCAGGGAAGTGATACTGTGGCCCCTGAAGTATGAAACATATTAGGAAGAGCCCTCTCCTCCATGCAAGAAACCGTGGGATTCAGAAGAAATCCAAGTTGGAGTTCTGCAAGGCGTTGCTCACTTCTTGAGGGAGTTTTTTTTTTTTTTAAAAGAAATGTCTCAGGAGGCAAAGGCCAATGGATCCCCACAACATACATATTCACTCGCCAGAACCAAAGAAACAGAGGCCAGGCGCTCAGGCGGTACCCGGTAGCTGACACAAAGCTTTGTGTATGGAATTTGTCTGCTGGGAGGAAAGTCTGATGCTAGTCACTTCCCTCCTGGAGAAAAACACAATACGAGGAAGCACCAAGCACTGTGGGAATGTTCCAAGTGGGAGTTCCAGCTCAGACCAGAACATAAACAAGGGGACCGGCCTGGTCAGGCCCAGCAGAGCACTGAGGCAGAAAGTCTAGGAGCCACTTTTCTGGGTCCTGTAGACTCTGCTTTGAAGTGACTTCCCTATCCAGCCCTGGAGGAAATCATCGAAGGCAAAGGCACATCATGTGTAGAGTGTCATAGGAAACACAAACTCAGGGACTCTCTTATGACACACTTGCATACTCACAGATCAGTCTCAGAATGTCACGGCCAGTGGGGCCTCAGAGATTTATTCAACAAATACCAACATGGAGCTTAGGCAGAGTCAGATAACATGCACAAAGAATAACTCAGTTACCACTGCGATCGGAGCTGAGAAGCTCAGCGTAGGGGAAGCATGTCCAGCAGGGTGACCCAATCTAATCTGGGAAGTCAGGGAAGGGTGAGACTTGAAGGGTAAGCAGGACTGGATCAAGCAAAGGGGCAGAGAGCATTCTGGGCAGAAGCAGCAGCATGTCCAAAGGCCCTGTACAGCCAAAGCACATGCACAGGGGAGGTGGGGGGATGGTCAGACAGGACAGGACCTTGTAGGTCCGGGGCTTTGTCTCATAGGTTCAAGGGGTTCCTAGGGTGTTGCAAGCCATGTGTGTTCATTTTTCTGGAAAGAGAGGTCTATGGCTTCCACTAAAGTCTTGAAGAGTTCCAAAAGGTTAAGAACCACTGAGTTAGTCCAACTCATTACAACAAAATGGGGAAACAGGTCCAGAGAAAAAGACTTTCCCCAAGGTTTCATAGGAGGCTGGAGAACTCCAGTCACTGACTCCCAGTCCAGTGTTCTCCCACAGCCAGCCAGCCGCCTTGTTTCTGCAGGGGATGGGTCAACAACGACAAATGCTAATCCTCACTGAGCACTGATAAAACAAGGCAGCTCTGTTTCTCTGTCAGGCAGGCCTAGAAGTGACACGCTACAGAAGTGAACCATGAAGTCACCCAGCTCATCCTTCTTGGGCTAACCTAACCTGGAAAACACAGCGGCTCAGAACGGGCCCTCACCTCCGATTCCAAGGGCCCCTGATGAGATGGCTTCTGGCTTTTCAAGGGCCTTCGTGAATGATGCTGGTTCACTATAGGAAGGGCACTCAGGGCAGAGCTCTCCCTGCTAACTCAGCACCCAGCCTTTGGGAGAAGCTGTTTACTTGTTTTTCGTTTCAAAATCAGGACTGGGCCAAGAACAAAATGTAGCCCTCAGTACATGAAAAGGAGAAAGCCTATAACCCCAATTTTATCAAATTCTACCTGGAATTGAGAGACAGACACAATTTTTAACAAAAGTGAACAAAAACAGGCCATCCGTGGTGGCTCACGCCTGTCATCCTAACACTTTGGGAGGCCAGGGTGGCAGGATTGCTTGAGGCCAGGAGTTTGAGACCAGCCTGGGCAACACAGCGAGACCTTGTCTCTACAAAATCAGAAAAATTAGCCAGGTGTGGTGCCGTGCACCTGTAGTCGCAGCTACTCAGCAGGCTGAGGCAGGAGGATTGCTGGAGCCCAGGAGTTGGATGTTGCACTGAGCTATGATGATGCCACTGCACTTTAGCCCAGGAAACAAAGATGCTGTCTAAAAAAAAAAAAAAAAGTGAATAAAAATAGTAAATTTCTCCTCTGCCACTTATTTCATGGTATTTAGAAGACTTGGGGGAAAGTCTAAACACGTGTGGAGAATACTTCTTAAAGCCTTAATACTTCCTGGAATACCTAAAAGGAGGAAGTCTCAAGTACCTGGACTGGATTCCAGGTAGATCCTGCTGGGATCCAGCATTCGAGCCCTTCCTACCTTTCTCACCTGTACCTCCCACTTCCCCACACGCCTGCCGCCTGCACTGTAGCTCAGCTCCCTCCTCTTCAGGTGATCAAATGAAACCTAACAGCCAGCAGCCAGCATGCCGTCAAGGGGTCCCACAGTGCAGGAAGAGGCAGGCCCAAGCTGGGGAAGGCTCGGCCCCTCTTCCGGGTACCCGCCCACTGCTCAAGCTTCCAGACTCTGCTGCCTCTTGTCCTTTCAACCCGTTACTTCCACACACAGTCGTCAAACCTGACTAAGCAACTCCTACTGCATGGCCCTCTGCCCGCGCTGGGCAAGCATGGCTGGCTTGTAGGATGCACGCCCTTTGTTAAGCAGTCTGGAGTCCACACCCAATATGCATCCATTCAACAAAAGTTAATGAACTTCAACTGTGTGCCAGGCGCTGTTCTGGGCTCTGGCCAAACAGCTGACAAGGAGTTTACCTCCATATGAGGGAGAAGATCATAAAAAAGAAGCAAATAAATGCTATGTTTAAAAAAAAGAAAGAAAAAAAAGGAAAAGAAAATTCAGAAACAGTTTGTAAACATTTACTACTATACTTTTAAAGTACTAATGTGAGTACTGTGTGACTTTAAACATAATTTAAATTTTAGAATTTTTCCTTTTAAGAGATGAGGTCTTGATACATTGCCTGGGCTGGTCCCAAACTCCTGGGCTCACACAATCCTCACCTCGGCCTCCTGAGTAGCTGGGACTACAGGGGCACGCCACCACACCCGGCAAAATTGTAGAATCTGTCTTCAAGTTCTGGATGCTTAGTTTTTGAGTGTCTTGCTTATTGTGATGACAAATATATCACCTAAATTAATTGGCTAATATCTCAAGGCACGATACACATCAAGTGTGAGATTCATGAAAGAATCTTCTTCGTAACTGCTAATATTGTGGCTGCCTTCTCGTCAGAGCTAATTAGATCATTTGTTTTTCCCCTCATAATACTGCTGACAAAAAGTATGTACTAGAAGCAGAAGTATCAACATTTTCTTGTTCACTCTTGCATATATTATTAAAATCATCTTCAGTCTGTGATGTCTTTTGGGAATATTTTGAAGCTACTTCTCCATTTTATAAGGGTTTGTTTCAGCACTGGGCAATAGCGTCAACCTAGCCCTCCCACATGCCAGCTGGACAAGTCACATAAACCCCTCATCTGTGAAATGAGGCCACTATCACCTGCTTGCAGTGCTGTTGGGAGGATTAAATATATGTAGCACAGTTCCTGCCATTAGTGCACTGAAGTTGTTTGTTATATAACCATCGTGATCTTCATCATTATTCTAAGTGCAACTTTTTATTTTTTAGGTCAAATCCCTAGGACTCTTTCCATTCCTCCCCATACTTTGAGTAGCAGTTCCAAAGCATACCCCACTATCACCAGCATGAGCATCAGTGCCACCTGGGAACTTGGTGGACATGCCAATTCTCAGCCCACAGACCTACTGAATCAGAAACTAGGGACTAGAGCCCAGCAATCTCTAGGTGCTAAAGTTTGAGAGCCACTGAGCAGGCAGACAGCAGCCTGGGAGACCCAGCAGGTCCTCAGGAGAGGAAGCACCTGGCCCCAACACACCTGGTCCCAGATGACCCTGTCAGCAACATCTGCTAATGTAATAAACTACAAGTTACCAATTTGTTACAAACACAAAGCTTCCTACCTGTCTTTCTGGCTGTTTTCTTTAAACCCCAAATATACCACTTGCATAAGAATGAAACGTCTTACAAAAATCCTATCCCCATACTCCTTTCTATGGCAACAGGGAAAAAAAAACAAAAAACTCTGTCCAGCTTAACCCAGACTACTGTCCCTATATAATTACTTTTCCAACTTTCTCTGTAAGACTTAAATTGGCACAAATACTCATATCCCTTCCATCCACTCCAAAAAATATGAATTTAAGATTTGGTTGGATTAAATTTTTATAAGAAAAATACACTCTGGTTGTTACATATACATGTTTATTGTTTCTTGACCCAAACTGTCCCAGATTTGATGTTGCCACATTTGAGTGATTAGAACACCGATGCCCACAGAAAGAATGGAACCAAAACCAAGTCCCAGAGACCCTCCCGAGGACTTGGTCCTACCTTGGAACAGGCTGCGTTTCTGTAATAGTTCTCTTACTGCAAACTCAGACCCTCTCCAACACAAATTTGTGGAACGCAGCAGTTGTAAATGATTACTCCCTCAGAGTTCTTTCATCCAAACCAGGACACTTTTGAGAGGGGCAGGGCAGGTGATATTAATAATTATGCCAGGACAGCAGGTGTAAGCCAGGAAGTGTGATCATCACCCTATCTGTCATGGTCTACACGAGCACATTGATCCTCAAAGCAATTATTCCTCTGGTGTCCAGACATCTGAGAGGCTAGACTAGGTACATCTACAAGCAAAAATCCAGAGTCCACCTCTTCACCCAAAGGCTAAGTCTCACTTACAGGGGAAAGCTTGGACCCTGTCACAGTGAGCTGCACCAAAGAATGCAGATGAAGAGATATGTAGAGGGTTATGGAGGAAGGGGCACAGAACTTCCATGCCCTCCCCAGGCACACCACCCTCCAGGAACCTCTATGCGTTCAGCTACCTGGAAACCCTTCGTGTTTTTGAAAGCAGCCATCCTCATGTGTGTGAGGTGGTGTCTCACCATGGTTTGGATTTTCATTTCCCTGCTGACTAGCAATGTTAAGCATATTTTCATGTGTTTATTAAGCCATTTGTATATCTTCTTTGGAGAAATGCCTATGCAAGTCCTTTGCCCATTTTCTAATTGGGTTGTTTGTTTTTTGTTGGCCCTGTGCCATCTTTGTCTATTTCTAGCAAACAGAGCTAGATAGTTAGCCAAGGTCATATTCCCATGCAGATAAACAGTTGTTATGTCCACACAATGGACTACTACTCAGTAACACAAAGGAATTAATTAGTGATAAAAAACAGCTGATTAATCTCACAGCAGCAACCAGAGAAAAAGCAGCCCATCTGCAAAAATTACATACTATACTGTTACATTTATATGGTATTCTGGAAAAGGCAAATCTACAGGTATAGACAGAAAACAGACCAATGGCTGTCAGGGGTGGGAGAAGGGTTTGACTATAAACGGGCAGCAAAACGATTTTTTCCCCAGCGTGACAGAATTGTTCTGTACACTGAATGTGGTAGTGGTTACCCAAATCGACCTGTGTTAAACTCATAAAGTTATAACCCCCCAAAAGCCAATTTTGCGGAATATAAAATTTTAAAATCTCACCCAAAAGGGGAAGGTTCTCCCCTTTTATTTACATAGGCATTACACTAAATGGCTTACAAGCACCATGTCATAGAATCTTACAAAACCTCAGGAATGCACAATTACTGTCACTTGAACCCATATCTAACTGAACTAGGAGAAACTAAGTCCTGATCACTCCAGACACCCAAGATTCTATTTGATCTTTCCAAGACTCAGGGTGTTTGCAAATTTTCATTTATCACATAGTAGCAGGAATTTATAGTTGGCAGAAACATGTCTGCACATAATGAATCTTTCTCCCTGGGGATAAGGTCCACAGAGCTTCCATCAGATGTCAGTAGACCTATGACCTTAAAAAGCTCTGGAACTGCTGCTCCACTTCAAGGCCCTCAATTTATAGAGGGTGCCAAAAGGCCCAGGGAGGGAGAATGGCCTGCCCCAGAGGACACAGTGCATTTCTGTGGCAGTGCCAGGCCAGTTCTCTATCACCCAAAGATGCCACAGTCCCAAGCATTCCTGGTGACAGTAACTCACCAGCTCCCCACGATGGTTTTAGCCCACGATTTCCTCAGCAGCAGGTGCATTTGTCCTACCAAGCTGGGGCCAAGGACCCTCAGGCTCCCTGTAACACAGGGCAGTCCCTAGCCCAAACCTTATCTTGTTAAATATAAAAACTTCATTTTACGACCTTGCATATTTAGCATAATTAACACATTAACTGCCATGTGAGTTGTATTTAATTATGCTAGTTTTGAGCCCAGGCCCTCATGAGACAAACCTGGGCAAAACCCTGTAGTTGTTTTGTGAAAATCTTACTTGCTGATGTTCTTCTTATCATTGCAATTAATATTGACAAATTAATTCTACGAACGTGGATTAAATAAATAGAAGTCAATAAACTTTGTTTTTCATTAAATTAGAAAGGATTGTTTTGTTTTCAAAGTTTTTATTCTATTTTTGTAATAACACACTGTGGCCTCAAGGAAAAAAATTTCTTTTAGCATGGCAGTCAATGTGTTAACAGAGAAAGCTCCCCATGGACAGAAAAAACAAGGCTAGATCATGCAGAAAAGCATGCTTTTGATCTGTGTCTTTGGTTTTCGGATGAGCTCAGAGAATTAATATTTGTAAGGAGATCTTGACAAGCTGAGGCAGAGGCACAAATTAGTGTGGTTCTGCTAAATGAGAGGTTCTGCAGCTCCAGGACCAAATGATTAAAGGAAGTGAAAAGGGTTGCCTGGGCTTTAGTCTCTGCAAACAGCTCTGTGCTTCACGATAGTTGCACTGATGAATTTGCAAGGAGACTACACGCGTTTACTTTCACCTATCAGAAATTCCCAGGGGAGCAGGGGTTAAGGAAGACTCAGAACAATACTGCAGGATTTCTGAAATTATTTTAACTGTGAAAGCTAATCAAGGGAGAAAAATAAAGGGTATAAAATCACCCTGCTTGTGGTGTTCAATGCAATTCATTAAGTTTCTTATACATGAGGACTTTGAATGGCTTATGGTATTTTAACTGTCACAAAACAAAAGCAACACATTATGATCGTTTTACCCTCAGAGCCAAACAAAGATGATTTAATTAGTCCTGAGAGTCACCCTGCAAGGAGAAACTGAGGTGATATCTCTTGGGGTCGAGCAAAAATATACCTGCTGGTGGATGAGTCCCGCTGTGACTCTGACATAAACCATGGCCTGCAAGCACAGGCTCATTCCTTCTAGAGAGACTGAAGAAATAACATAAGCAGACTTTCCTTGATCTACCTGCATGCACTGGGGCCACAGGTGCAGCTGAAATGAAATGCCATCTACTCTGCCTATAACTGATCTCTTCAAAGGTTTAGTACTTAATTACAAAAAATGTATTCCCTGGAATTGAGGCTTCTCAGATGGGGTGAAAGGCGAGCGGGGAGAGACAGAAACACAGAAAGAGAAAGAGAAAGGAAAATACCTCAATAGTCAGAGGCCTCCCTTCTTCTGTGAGTGCTGAGGTCTGAATTTTATTATACTTGCCAGATTTCCATTTTTAAAGAAATGGTCGCTTTAGAGCAGAAGGGGACTTCAGGCAAGGACAAAGCAAAGGTTTATTGAGGACTTCTTAAGTGTCCAGACTCTGATAACATGCTTTGTGTGCACTGCTCATTTAATCCTCCCTCAACACCATAAGGTAGGTACTGTCATGATTTCCTCCATTTTACAGACAACTGAGGCTTAGACAAGGGGAAGTGACTGGCCCAAGGTCCCACTATCATTACAGGGAAGAACTGGGATCCAAAACCACAGCTATAGGACCTGAAGCGCACTCTGTCCCTGCCTTAGAGACTCCATCCTCTCTCTGCGAAGATGGGGAGACTGAGGGCTAGTGAGGGGCACTAATCCAGTGCAGTGGTGCTGATCCAGGGGCCAAAACAGGCCTCCTGCCCTCCAGCTCAGGCTCACGCTGCCTCCAACACAGATGAGTGTGTGTGGCCAGACCATCAACTCCCCAAGGGCAACGATGCCTCTACTGCTCTCAGCACCTTCCCCTGCCTTGGCAGGCTGCAGGACGCTAACGGACACTCGGCCAGTGTGGGTGGGTAAGTAGATGGAACTATTTTAACTCACAAGGGCCACTTCCCACTCTTGTGCCATTTGTGAAAGCTTTCTCCAAAGCAGATTCTCAGCAAATATACTTTTTAAGCCACTTCTATAATTGAAAAACCAGAAGTTGCTTCATCAATCTGTAGGCACATGTGTGACTACCTTAACAGTCCCGCAGACAGGCTGGAAAGCCCCAGGGGACTCCCAAGGCAGGTTCCAACCAAAGACAATGGTGGTGCCTCCCAGTCAGCCCCGGGGCTCAGCAGCAGACCAGTATTAGACCCCAGGCCAGAGGGGGAGGGAAGTAAAACGCAAGTTCCCAGCAGTAAGTGACCTTGGCAAGTCACTTTCCCTCTTGGTGCTTTCCTTTCCTCAACTGTCAAATGGACACAATACCTGCCATTTCTCTCTCTATAAGAATAAATTAGGCCGGGCGAGGTGGCTCACACCTATAATACTAGCAGGGAGGCCAAGGTGGGAGGGTCACTTGAGCTCAGGAGCTTGAGACCAGCCTGAGCAAGAGTAAGACCCCGTCTCTACTAAAAATAGAAAAAATTAGCCGGGCGCCTCTACTCCCAGCTGCTCGGGAGGCTGAGGCAGGAGGCTCGCTTGAGCCCAGAAGTGTAAGGTTGCTGTGAGCTAGGCTGATGCCACAGCGCTCTAGCACAGCCAACAGACTATCTCAAAAAAAAAAAAAAAGTAAAGTACCACGCAACATTTAGTGCTATTAAAAACATCAACAAAATATCCCTCAATATGTCCAACTCCCCCCTTTATGCTGCAGACTACTCACAAAGAATCAGCATTAGAAAGTGCTCTGAGATGGGTTTGCCTCATCAAGTTATAAAAGAGGCACAGGAGGCTCAAACAAATTAAGCTGTTTGCCTGAGGTCACCCAACAAGGTTTCCGGAGCCCCCAGTGGGCTTGAGCGGGACAGCCAGGAAAAGAGCTGTCTTCTCAAGGACGCCTGCAGCACTTGGGTGGCCCTGTTAGTGGAGCAGCTGCCTCAGTGGGGGAGGGAGGGGTCCCTGGAAATACTCATTTTCATCCAAGTCACACAGCCGAGAAAATAATGTCATCACAATCAATGAAAATGCAAATAAGTGGGGAATAGTCAAATGGGCTTTAGTCCTAACTTTGCCCCAACTCAGTATATCTTAACTGTTCCAGACCTCAACGAAAAGCTCTGTCTGTATCTTAGTTTCCTCCTCAGTAGCATGAGAACAGTCATAGTATCTTTCTCCTATTGTGAGGATGACACGAGACCACAAGTGTAAAATACACAGAACAGAGCCTGGTACTGGCAGTGGGTAAGTGCCCAATGAACATTGGCTATGACTATATTTATTATTAAAGGAGGAATCAAGAGTAGCCAATTCCATGGCCCATGCACAATCATCCATCTATTTATTCACAACCGGTCACTCGAAGGAGGATGGGCACACATGATTACTCACATGACCAGTGAATAAATACAAAATACAACCACTGTTTCCAACCAGGGGTCTTGTGTGTTTATTTGCTTGTCTGGGGTCATCTAAGTGGCTGTTCGGTGCCATCACATCCCACTGGACTTCAGCTGCCCTCTCTTCTCATTCCATGTCAGTCCTTCCTCCTGCCAAATACTGCTAGCATCACACTCCTGCTCCATTTTTTTTTTTTTTTTTTTTTTTTTGAGACAGAGTCTCACTCTGTTGCCCGGGCTAGAGTGAGTGCCGTGGCGTCAGCCTAGCTCACAGCAACCTCAGACTCCTGGGCTTAAGCGATCCTCCTGCCTCAGCCTCCCGAGTAGCTGGGACTACAGGCATGCACCACCATGCCCGGCCAATTTTTTCTGTATGTATATATTTTTAGTTGTCCAGATAATTTATTTCTATTTTTAGTAGAGACGGGGTCTTGCTCAGGCTGGTCTCGAACTCCTGACCTCAAGCGATCGACCTGCCTCGGCCTCCCAGAGTGCTAGGATTACAGGCGTGAGCCACCGCGCCCGGCCCTGCTCCATTTTTAATAGTATGGTGTGGGCTGGGGGCCACATCTATCAGGTTCACACCAATGGCATAAATTTTAAAGAGCTACAAAGCAAACACCTGAAATCTGCCCCTTTGTCTCCAGCCCTAGGAAGCACTGCACACCATTCTGTGCTCAACAGCTTCGTTACTATGTTGTAAGAGTTTAAAAGAGTTTCCTGATCACAAAACTTCATTTGCAGTAAAGTGACTCTGTGGTTCCAGCAAGCTAGTGAAAAGCAAAGAGAAAGATCACCGCTAAGGGACTAACAGGAGCAAAAGGTGTAAGCTGTTACGGGATAGTCACAGTGTTTTAGGGAGAAGCAGTCCAGGCTGCATGTCAGGGCTCTGGTTCAGAGAACTATCGTTTGTCTTTCAAACCATAGCCTGGAAGAAAAAGGTGGGAGAAAAAGGAATTGTGACTAAGGGATAGCATATTTCTAATCCCCTCAGGCAAGTCTCTCCGCTGCATCTTAGCCCACAGAGGAGGAGGAGGAGCAAGAGAGACGCCCATGCGCCTTGACAAAGGGGAGCCAGGAAGAACACCAGCAGCCTACCTCTCTCTCCCAGCCCTTCAAGACAGCACGTACCATACAGTCATCCGGAGAACAGAGTGTGATGGTGCAGCAAGCTAGTCCTATGCAATGTTCAAAGGCCAACTGAAGAAAAAAAGGACAGGACTCCTGGTAGGATGCCTGTTATGGGCACCAGACTGAGCGAAGTTGGCATGTACTTTGGCTTGTAAACATAAGGCAAAATTACAACCACACATGCAAACTGGGCACTAGTTACGAGTACTTTGTTCTTGTGCATCCCACAGAACCACGCAGTCACTACAAATGGAAGTTCAAAGAATGTGTACTGGCAGATGCGTTATCAGAGTCAAGCTGTGGCTCAGTCTCTCAGCCGGTTCTGTTGTTCCCTCAACGGAGTGTTCTGGAACTTTGATCTTGGCCTTACCGCTAGTTTTCAGAGAACTACATGAAAACACTGATCAATGTATATGATTAATACAGAACCTCCAACTAACTGGATACCCCTGATCAAAGTATTAGTCCTATTAATTCACCAACAAACATCCTAATTAGCAATTTAAAATCAGAAGAAGCTGCATCTAAAGATAATTTGAGACTTGGAATTAGAAACCTAAGTTTACTCTATGATAACACTAACTCATTCTTTAGTAAATATTTATTAAGCATCTACTGTGTGCAAGGCATGGTGATGGCAACCCAGTGGTGGCCAGGCACACTCCCTCGTGGAGCCAATCGTCTACTTAAAACTTTATTTGTTGATTTTTAACTTGCAGAAACGAAACTGGGGCTTTGATCTCTGAATGAGTTAAATAGTGTCATTTACCCAAGTGCTTATTTGGGGCCTTTCCATGGAATTTACTATCTGTTAGAGGAAGACACGCCATGAACAGCCCAGAGGAAGTCGGTTTTGGCAGAGGCGGCTGTGAGAGCACCCAGGAAGTGGGTTTTCACATGTTGCTGGAGGGTCCAAGGAGGAGCCTCAGGGCCACAGCAGAGCAGGAAGAGTTATCTGATAAACATCTTTATGTATAGAAAAGGACCTGATGCTTAAACAAGCAGGGAAGCACTAATTTTAGAGTCCCACCCCTTCCTGACACCGATGGAGAAAAGGAGACCCAGAAGAGGGAAAGAACCACCTGAGGACACAACATCAAGTCTCAGATGGTCTAAAACAAATGACTGGAAACTAAGATAACACGCCTACTGGATGATAGATCCCTTAATAATTCACAAACTGTGGGTTTTATTCATTTGCTGATAAAACAGCCTCTCGGGCCAGGTGGGTGAGAGTCAGAGGCACACCTGTCCCAGCAGCAGGGCAGCCCGTCGGTGGTGCTGCCAGGCCTCACCTCTTTCCAGTGCGTCATCTTGTTATGGCAACAGGGGACACATTCAGCTGGACTAAGACCCAGCCTGGCATTTGAGGCAACCTCCAATCTGGGCTAATTTGGGAAATGATTTTTCTGCACGCTCACACATGACTCATCTTTATAGGCCTCCTATCAGGCCTCCTGGCTACAAGGAATCCCATTCAAGCTGCCTCTGCCAACAGCTGCTCAGGAGACCAGGAAACATTTGGGGTTGCTGTGGTTAATTTTTTTAAAAACATTTAGCCTGTGTTAGTACTGTTTCTTATCTCTCTACAGCATTGCCGATGTCATTAGCATTATGAGTATCATATGCAGCCTAAAGACGGTGGTGGGCTTACCTTAATTTAACTGCTAGATTTTTTTTTTTTAAATACCAGAAAAGAAGTTGAGAAGCACGAATAAGAATGGAGATAGAAAGCTACTGTGTCTCCAGCAACAGGGGAGGCTCTAAGCAGCGCTCTGTAAAAACAAGAAAGGGGGCTGGTTCCCCATTTCACTTCCCTAAGGCTGTGATCTTGGGCAAGTAACCAAATTTCTCTGGGCCTTAACTGCCCTCAGGTGCAAAATGGGGATCCTCAGCCCTGCCCTCCCCCTCAGGGCTGTTGTGAGGATGACCTGAAATGAGGTGGTCTATAAACGCATTCTGGAAACTATAGGAAATTGCAGAAATGTTCAAGATTTTTGATATAACCCCTGGAGCTCCAGAGGACCAGGTTCTTGCTGGCTCCCTGCCACCACGAGGTGTCACTTGGTGTTTGCCATCAGTAAATATTAAATGAGTGAGCCAATGAATGAAGAGTAGGGGCCATCAAAATGTTACATTGGTTGATTGAGTACATTTTGACCACAAAAATTCCTAACTATGAGGGCAAAAGGAAGCACAAAATTTGAAGAGTTTAAAATTGATCAAAATACAGTGACTGCCAATCTAAGAGGACCTCTGTCTTAGGCTACAGAAATGTGCAGCCCCACATGACAGCACTTGCACTTTTAGTATCTGTTCTGAAAAAGTACATAGTGACAAAATGTTACTATGAATGCACAGAAGATACATAATGACTAAAAG
This sequence comes from Lemur catta, assembly GCF_020740605.2. Taxonomy (NCBI): domain Eukaryota; kingdom Metazoa; phylum Chordata; class Mammalia; order Primates; family Lemuridae; genus Lemur; species Lemur catta. The sequence goes on along the minus strand of NC_059137.1, from coordinate 4,767,701 downwards.
TTACTATGAATACAGTCATTGTAAATTTCTTTTCAATTGATGATAAAAGCATCTTCTCACATTTGGAAAACACAACACATTGAGTTTAACACTGTATTTATTCTGCCTTCAAGGCTGTGCAGGGTGAGGCCACATATACTTCAGCAGCTCCGCTAGACAGCTGAGGCCAGAGAGCCACTGTACTGCCCAGAGGGTTCAGTAAAGATGAAACTTCTAGACAGACTGTGGTTTGCTAGGAGCACAGAGAGGGAGGAGAGGGACTCAAAAAAAAAAAAAAAAAAACCTGTATAATTTACTTCTTTTGTGATGTCTATTTTTATCCTCAGGCCCAGCTAAAGGTAAGACCCAGGAGGAAGGGCTCTCTGCTGTATCCTAAGGATGAGAACGACACCAGGCTCTTAAGAGATGCTCCATAAACTATCTGATGAATCAACTGAGTGAAGGAAGGAAGGAGCAACAGAAACTGATGCGTGCCATCAGTAAAACTGAAGCACATTCTTCCCTCCAGTCGCTGAGCCCTTTATTACCCCCCCACCCCAACAGGGTGACCCCCTACTCCCTGGACTGTGCCCACCTAATTCCACTCATCCTCTCCAACTCACCTTAAATCTCATGGTTTCACAGAAGTAAAGTGGTTCCCTGACCACCGCTCCCCACTATGAATCTGATCCTTGGGAACCCTCCCAGCCCCTGCCCGCCCGCCCGCCCGCCCACGCACAGGCTAGGCTGGCTTCACGGGGGCAGCACAATGTCTGCTGACTTCACCAATGAATTCCCAGAGCCTGGTATGGTACCTGGCGGAGCAGGCACTCAGCCAGTGCTGAATGAAGGAATCGAGTACTGAATCAATGAAGGAATGGGGCAAAGATTTCAAAGTCCAGATCAAAAACAAACAAATGTGAATCATTTCTCCAAGGAAGGGGTGCAAACTCAAATGTCAACAGTCAAGTGAGCAACAGGAATAACGACACAGCTAGCCGTGGGAGTGACAGGGGCTCCTCAGAGATGGCCACTGCCCAACTCCCATAGCTGCCCTGTAGGTAGGAACAAGGGCTCAGGGTTACCAGAGATTCTCATTTTTCAGGAGAACCAGGAACCTAAGATTTCTGAACAATTTCCTGATTTTTCAATATTGACCATCAATTCTTGTTTCCCCCAAGAACACACGGACCAAAACACAAGACACCTGTGGACTGCCAGCCCACTGCTGTCAGTCTGTGCTTAAGCTCCAGAAATGTTAGGGTGTCAACTCTTGATGTCTTTGTTGGAAGAAACATGCGCAAACAGAATCACCATAACTGCCGGCACAACCGGAACCATGTTCATTTCTTCCCCAAATGAACAGCTGCACACACCTCCCATCAGTCTTCCAGAACAAGACCCCCTTAGTGCCCAAGGAAGAGCCTCCTCTCCCTGGCAGGCCTGCCCACGAGCTCGCCGCAGCAGCGCCCTAACCCATCTGGCTCTGTTCCACTCAACACCTCCTCATTATCTCTGGAGGCACTAAAAGTCTAGAGAAGCCTCCCCCTCCACCCCTGCCTTCTTCCATGTGCCCCAAATTCAACCCTTCTCCACCAAGCCTCACCAGCCAGCCCAGCAAGTTGTCGCTCTGTCACCCTCTGGAACTGCTTGATCCCCACGGGCACTTGGGACAGCTGAATGTAAGGCTTGCTTTTCTGTGTCCCTGTGAAACGACAAGTCCTCTGAGCATGTGTGTAGCCATGTCTCGCCCCAGCCAGGCACTGCTGAGGGAGGGAGTGGACGTATTGAGGAGCGGCAGTGACAGGCTCAAAAGCTCTCCCCCAGGGGTCAAGGAGAACCCCCTGCTCCCCAGAAGGAAGAAGGATAAAGAACAGGCAGAGTCTCAGGCTGCAGCAGATGTGAAAGAAATGTTCCTGTTCACGCAAAAAAAACCCTTGGATTCCTTAAGCCCTGAGCAGTAAAAACGCCAGGCCTTCTACTTTCGAAGAGAAGAGATTACAAACACATTTAAGCAACATTTCTGTTGCTTCAAGACAATGGAAAACAGCAAAACTCCACTCACGACAATTGCTTGCTGGGTGCAGGCTGTCTCCACTTCACCTAAGGACCTCTCCTCTGGACCAAACACTCCTCTGGGGACTTAACAGTAGTAGGTCCGCTTAGAAAACTCCAACAGAACCCTAACGGAAAATCCTGGTGAAACTCAAAGTCAAGTCACTTACAACGAGCAGCAGACACCACCAGAAAGGCCAACGCTTACTCCAGGAGTGTCCCAATATTCCTTGGCAGCTGTGTACGGATCACAGCAACAGACCTTGTGCAAATAGGCTGGACCGCTCGCCAGTGCCACATCTGGGATCCCCAATCGGCAGGTGGTCTTGCCAGCCTCGGAACTTTCTTACTTTCCTGCTTCTCGCCAAAGGCATCTTCCTCTCGCACTTTCCACAGGCCCCCGTCAGCCCCTTCCGCTCTGCCCTCTTCCCTCATCTCTACCTCCACCTGGGATATATCCTCCTCTCTTCAGAGCCCTTCCCATTCCCTCCCTCACCTGTGCCCACAGAACGCAGTTCACGTGGGCTGGCAGCCCGGGCATTACGCTAGGTCAGACAAGCCTCTGCGGCAGGCACTTGCCGGGTTTTGCACCTACTACAGCCCCTGGCAGAGGGTGATGCCCAGAAAAGGCCCAAGGACAGATAACCCATGCTGACGGAACAGGCCTTAGGCCTTTCTCTGGGTAGCAGAGAAGGCAAAGGAAGAGTCATCTCAATCTGAGAGGCCCAGCTGTGAGAAGCAGCTCATGAGATGACAGGTAATTTTCATTCCACTCTTTATACTTTTCTATGATTTCCAAGTTTTGACAATGACCATACAATAAACAGTCTTATAATCACAGAAAATCCACCTGATGTTATTTTTTAAGTAGATTGTCTAAGTTTCCCAACAGTACCATTCTGATGAGACACTATATAAGCAGCTCATGAAAAATGCTGCACAGATGAACCCAAGATATTTCTGGAACAACACGTGTGCAGGAAGGCGACTCATGGTCACTGGGCAAGGCCCTGGGGCTGAAAAACGGTGAGAAAAATACCCAAGAAATAGCCCCTGAAACCAAGAGCCCTGCCCCTGAGGAAGGCGCACAGCTTCTGGTCAAACGGCCAGGCATGAATGCTGGGCCTGCATCCTCTTGCTGTGCGGCCTACAGGAACTCACTGAACCTCTCTGAGCCTGTAAAACTGGGACCACAGTCTCTGTCACAGAGGATCTTCAAGGGTTTAATAAGCAACACATTTTAGGTACTTAAGTGAAGAGCCGGATATAGAGTAAACCCTCAATAATGGCTACACAAATCTCCTTCCTGAGCTTCAGCTGCAGCCCACAAAAGTTACACTGCCTTCTGCGTCGACCGCAGAGGTGCATCCCAGAAAAGTATCCTGATTCAACCCGGGAAACATAAGCAACTTCCAAGATCAATGCCATGGACCCCTTTTCAGCCCTCGCCCTAAAAGCCTGCCTTTCACAATTCAGCCGGCAGGCTAACCTGGTGCCCGGGTTATGACAACTCGCCGTGTTCCCAGTAGGGTAGCCCTGTCCGCCCGCCCACCCTACCCCGGGCCCAAGGGCTGGCCCTGCAAGGTGCTGCGGCTAACTAAGCCCGGGGCCCCCAGTGCGCGACAGTAATCGAATCTCTGGAGAGTCCATTCCCAGTACAGGTAAAACCCAGGTAATCAGAAGGCAACTCCCGAAGACTTCTAGGAATACACAAAGAGACGAGGTTCGCGTCGCGATCTGCAATCTACTCCCACCCGCCGGCCCCCACTCGCCCTGCTTGCAGAGCCGAGCTCGACACCACAGGAAAACTTGACCGCGTCCTCAGAACGCCCAGCACACCCAGCCTGCTTCCTCGGAAGCAACCCAAATGGACACTCTGGTTAAGTGTACACTCGAGCTCATTAGAAATGACACACTTCTCAGCTCAGCTCGGCTCGCCCTCCGCGAGCCCAGCCCAGGCCGGGCACAGGGCGCTGCAGCCGCCCCAGCACGCGGCCGGGGTCGAGCCATTTTCCGAAGTTCCCGGCCGGGGCCGCCCCGCCCCGCCCCGCGGCCCCCGGCCGCCCAAAATGGCCCTGGAGGTGACGCTGCCCGCGCCGCGGCCGGGCCCGGGCGCAGCTCCGCGCCTGCCCCCGCACAGGCCCGCGCCGCCCGGGAAGCCCGCACTCGGGGCGGCGGGGACCCACGCGGGCCGCGGCGGGGCGGGCGGGCGGCCGGGGCCCAGCGAGCCGCCCCCGCCGCCGCGCTCACCTGCTTTCTCGATCTTGCCGGACATTTCCGGGCTGCGCCGGAGGCCGAGGCCGCCGCTCATCGGGCCCGGGCCGGGCCGCTGCGGGGCGACAGGCCGGCGCGCCCGCCGCTCGCCTCGGCCCTGGCTCGCCGCGCCTCAGACCCGCGCCGGCATGGCGGGCTCCGCGCGGCCGCGGCCCGTGCGCTCGGCGACCGCGCTCCAGCCCGCCCAGGCCCCGCCGCTGCCGCCGCTCCCGCAGCCGCCGCTCCGCCTCCTGCGCTCCGCCGCCGCTCTCCGGCCCGCGAGCCGGCCGCAGCGCCGCGCCGCCGCCGCCCGCCGGGCCTCGGCCGCGGCCACGGCCACAGCGCCACCTGCCGGCCGCCCGCCACGCCGCCGCCGGCACAGCGCCCCCTGTCGACCCGGAGCCGGCCCGAGCCTCCCGCCCGGGACGCAGCGCCTCCTGCCGGCCCGGAGTCGCCACGCCAGGGCCTGCCCCTGGGCCGTCCCCACCCGGGACTCCACATCCTCTGCGAGAGTCCAGAGTCTCCAGGCCGAGGCCTGGGACTGACACCCCTGACCCAGGGACGGTGCCTTCCACTGCCCAGAGCCCAGCATGCTCCCTCACCTGAGACACGAGCCCAGATTTTCTGCCCCAGGACCTAGAACCCATACCTCCTCTGCATCCAGGATTCAGCATCCTCTGCCACCCAGAGGGTCCATGCCAAGGCCTGGAACTGGCCCTAACCAGGACTCAACTTCTGCTGACTGGGAGTCTGCCCTGACCCTCCACCAGAGCCACAGCAGCCTCCTTAACTGGAGCTGCCACACCAAGGCCTGGCAGTGAACCCAGAGCACCCCCTCCCAGCCCACTGGCTCCACGCTGGGGAATGACTCTACTGGGCATTCAAAGCCTTCTGCTGGCCCATAGTCCATGCCAAGGCATGGGACTCATCCCCACCTCCATGCAGGACTCAGCAGCCCCTGCAAGCTGGAGCCACCCCACTCAGGTCTGAGTGTGCCCTGAGGCCTAGAGCCTCTGTCCCAAGGCCTGGGCCCAACCCCATCAGGGACACAGCACCCCCTGCCCGTCCTGCTCATGAGACCCCCAGATGGGTACCCTGGGGCTCAGCTATGGGCCTTTTCTAGTGTGGTAATAAGTTGATTAAAAGTCCCATGAAGCCAGACATGGTGGCCCAGCACTTTGGGAGGTCAAGGCAGGAGGATCACTTGAGGCCAGGAGTTCAAGACCAGCCTGAGCAACATAGCAAGATGCTATCTCTACAAAAAAAATACAAAAATTATCCAGGCGTGGCACATGCCTTTAGTCCCAGCTACTGGGAAGCTGAGGCAGAAGGATCCCTTGAGCCTAGGAGTTTGCGGCTGCAATGAGTTCTGATGAAACTACTGCATTCCAGCCCAGGCAACAGAGCACACCTGTGTCTAAAAAAAAAAAAGAAGTCACTTGTCTAAGAATCAAAGAACCTACCAGGGCCAGGCACTATTTCAGGTGCTGTGGGCCCTACAAAAATGAGCACAATTGATTCTTCCTTCCAAAGAGTTCATAATTTAGTTGGAAAGTCAAGATTAAATCATATAATACAAGTATTAAATAACAATAAATTATAGTAGCCTTAAGGGATGTTCAAATGTGGGGAAATCTCCTGCCGCCTGCCTGCTGTTCTTGGCCCAAGATGGAATTTAAAGAAGTAGCACAAACCAACTCAGCTAGCTTTTCCTCCTGTTTCCCCCGAAATAAATGAATTAAATAATCTAGTGTGGGGACAGGACTTGGGGGAGGTGCAGGGAGAAGGAAAAGGTGGTTGATGTTGTGAGAGATTCCTATTTCCGTCTCCCTGCACTCTCTGATGGGTCACTGATTCCGTAACTCAGAGCCAGACTTAGATGGCAGCCAGATTTCCAGAGTCATCAGTTTGTCAGTTGCAGCCCTCTAGGGGTCAAAGGCAAAGCCAAAGATTGACAAATTCATTTCTCTTTTTGAGCTGATAAATGGCTGCTCTGAGCCAGAGGGGCCTGCTCAGCTCTCTTGGCAGCTGCACCATCAGGCAAAACTGGCCCCTGGCCCAGGCCCACCTCCCCAACAGCCCCAGCACTGCCCCAGCACATCTAGACTTCTGAGCTAAGAAGGGGCCAGTCTTTTAAGTCCAAAATCCTGGGTGCAAAGTAGAAAATTAGACTGAATGAACAGACTAAATGAATACTAGGTGCAGTTAGGGATTTGTGAGAACAAAACCAAATCTATTTAATAAATCATGACATATCAAATGACAAGGGATTTGCAAACAATAAAGCACTTGCAAGTGGACATCACTCTAAATCAGGGTCATGGAAGTTATTTAATACAGGTTATTCATCAAAGGTGTTTATAGCCACAGTAGAACATGCACAGGGTAATCAAGCAAACAAATTCCTAAAGCCCTGGTCTTCCTGCCTTGGAACCTTCTTCACATGCTGCTCCTGCTGTCTAGAATGTTCTCTCCCTTCCTCTCCACCTGCCTGACTCTCGTCATCCGTCACTTCCCTGGGGAATCCTTCCCACAGTCAGGCCAGCTCCCCGCACTGGTCAGGACGCTTGATTTCACTGTCAGAAACCCAGCTCTGCCTGGGTAGAGCAAAAGGGGAATCTGTTGGAGATCGTAATTATCAAACCAGGAGTACAGCCAGGCCCAAACACAGCTAACCCAGCTCTGGGACAATGGCGTTGCTCCTCCATGTTGGCTGCATTCTCAAACCATCTCTCTCTACACGGTGGCAAAGGACAAAGTTGGGCACCAGCAGTCTCAGGCCTGTCATCCGCCTGCTCAACAACCCCAATGGACAAAGAGGGTCTCTTTCCTCATTGTTCGAAAAAGAGCCCCACAGTGGACTTTCATTAGCCCTGTCTGAGTCACGTGCCTATCCCCGAGCCAATGACTGCAGGCAAAGGGGTAGACAAAGCAAGAAAGCTTAGGAGTGGAGGCCGAACCAGCAACAGGGAGTGGAGAGGGTGGTTGCTCAAAGCAATATTGGGGAGGAGGTGCCATGAGGCCACAGACAGCCATCCACCTTGGCATCTAGATGGCTTCCTCCGTGGCACATGCCTCCGTTCAGTTCTTTGATTTCTTGCATCTGTTTAGTGCCTGCCTCCTCCAGGGGCAGCTCCATGCTGTGAGCTCCATGCAGGCAGGGACTGTCTTGTTTGTGCCCACAGGATTTTAATTTACGGAGGTGACCAAGTGACCACATCGGGAGGCCAATGCCACTGAAAGAAGATATATTGCCTTTCCCAGGAGAAGAGGCACCCGTGCCACCCAAGGATGCAGGGAGAGTCTCAGGTTTTGGTCAGGAGGCAAAAGCAGGAGCCAGGGGAGAGCCTAGGCCAGAGCCTTATGGGGGTTTCCACGGGAAAGGCCAGGTAGGGTGGGGAAAGAGTTTAGGATTGGCCAGTTTGGATAATTCCAGTGGGCTCTAGGCTAGAGAGGTGTCTCTAACTACCTGGTATCTGGCTCTGGGGTGATTTAGGGCAGGAGAAATATTAGCCTGGAGTGCGAGAATTAGGAAAGGAGGTGATTGGAGCTATACACTTGGGATTGGTTGGTTTGCACATGAAAGATGTGCTGCCTTGGCTATCTCTAAGAATCGGCTAACCCTGGGAGGGACACTCTCTCCCTGGCCAGCAAGATTTTTAAGATGACAGAACATCATAAGAGGGTGCCGTGGCACATACCTGTAGTCCCAGCTACTTGGGAGGCTGAGGCAGGAGAATCACTTGAGCCCAGGAGATTGAGGCTGCAGTGCAGTATGACAGTGCCCGTGAATAGCCACTGCACTCCAGCCTGGACAACATAGTGAGATCCCCATCTCTACAAAAAAAAAAAAGAAAACATAAAATGAAAAATATTATTAATCCTATTAATATAAGGGGCCATGTCTGGCTCATTTACTGTCGTAGCACCAACTCCAGCACAGGGAAGGAGCTCAGGCAACACCTGCATGGGTGCTGCCAGGCCTTCTCCAACATTCCAGGGAGGCATGGGGCAAACCAGGTGCCACTCCAGTGCCTCTCCATACTCCATGCTGGAAGAAGCAGCAAGGTGACCAGGAGCCTGCTCACAGAGCCTATTTTAGAAGGGGGCTTTTCCAAAAGGGTCACATCCTCTTCTTGGCATTTGCAGACAATACTCAGCTACTTGGACAAGAGGAATTCACTGACAGTGGGGTAGAAAACAGCCCGAGTGAGGCTGGTGGCCCTGGGGCTCACCTTGGCTTGGATCACTGGGGATCAGTTGCCTGAACTCCCTGACTTCGCCATCAGTTCCCAGAGGACAGAGGGTGTTGCTTCATTACCTCTCCTCTGCAGCTAGACAGGTGGAATCTCCCACCAATAGTAGTCATGGTAACAAGAGCTGACACTTCCTGAGGGCTGCCTGTGGTGGCCTTACTCACTTCAACCCTCACAATAATCCTGGGAGGTGGGATCTAGATAAGGGGGTGTTTGGCCACGTGTTGTAGACACCAATTTAGTAACGTGGGCAGAGAGGAACTTACCGGAAAACACAGAGGTGACTCATGGGTAGAACCAAAGGGCGGGCAGCACAACCCCTTACCAGGAACTGAATCACACACAACAGTCACTCTCCTGCACACCCGGGCCCCTTTCTCTCCCACCTCAGCTAACAGACCAGACTCATTCAGGATGTTCAATCCCAAACCTAAATTCCAGGAGAGATGAGCTAATCGGCCTGGCTTCACTGGTCCATCTCGGGTCCAGTCGGGTCTGGCCAGGGGGTGGAATTACACGGCACACACACAGTTGCTGGGGTCTACACATGTGGTCCAGTTTTCAGCACTGGGGGGCACAGTGTTGTCTCCTGATTGTGAAGCTGGGCCTTGGTGTTGATTTGCGCAACTGCCATTTGCCATTGATGATCATTCTTCTCTCCTTTCAGGGGAGTAAGGTGGAGAGGACGCAGTCTGAGTGGTTCCTTTAAAAAAAAAAAAAAGCTGGTATGAAACAGATACATTTTCAGTAGTGATTCATAAGATAATCATAGCCCAGCATCAGGTTGAAATGGGGTTGCTGGAATCTGAAAAGGAAATTAAGAAAACAATTCAATTTACAATAGCATCAAAAATAAATGGCCGGGTGTGGTGGCACGTGCCTATAGTCCCAGCTACTTGGGAGGTTGAGGCAGGAGGGTCGCTTAAGCCCAGGTATTTGAGTCCAGCCTGGGCAACACATCAAGACTCTATCTCTAAAAATAATAAAAATAATTTAAATTAAAAAAAAAAATAAAAATAACACAATACTTAGGGATAAACTTAACCAAGGAGGTTAAAGACTTGCACACTGAAAACTACAAAACATTTCTGAAAGAAATTAAAGAAGACATAAATAAATGAAAAGACATCCCATATTCATGGATTGGAAGACTTAACATTGTTAAAATGTCAATACTACCCAAAGCAATCTACCGATTTAATGCAATCCCTATCAAAATCTAATGGGTTTCTTTTTGCAGAAATAGAAAAATTCATCCTAAATTTTTTTTTTCACATCTTACCTTTCCATTCTAAAACTGATATGGAATCTCAAGGGTCCCTGAATAACCAACAACCCTGAGAAAGAACAAAGCTGGAGAACTCACAGAGCTTTTGATTTCAAAATAACTACAAAGCTACAGTGATTAAAATAGATTGGCACTGGGATAAAGACAGACAAGCAGACCAATGGAATAAAATAGAGAGCCCAGAATTAACACTCACATATATGGTTAAATGATTTGTGACAAGGGTGCCAGTCTTTTCAACCAGTGGTTCTGTGAAAACTGGATATACACATGCAAAAGAATTAACTTGGACCCCTACATCACACCATATACAAAAATTAACCCATCCATGGCCTAAATGTAAGACATAAAACTCTTAGAAGAAAACACAAAAGTGGAGGGAAAGGAAAAGAAAACGTAGGGCAAAAGTTTCATAACATTGAATTTGTCAGTGATTTCTTGGATATGACACCAAAGGCATAGGCAACAAAGGAAGAAATAGATTGGACTTCATAAAAATTTTTCAATTTTTGTGCATGAAAAGAAACTATCAACAAAATAAAAGGGCAATCCACAGAATGGGAGAAAACACTTTCGAATCATATGTCATATAAAGAATTAATATTCATAATATGTGGAGAACTCCTAAAACTCAACAACAATAACAACAAAAAGAACAAACGACGCAATTAAAAAATGTACAAATAGCCAGGTATAGTAACTCACACTTGTAATCCCAGCACTTTGGGAGGCTGAGGCCTGGAGTTTGAGACCAGCTGGGGCAACATAGCAAGACTCTGCCTCTACAAAAAAATTTAAAAATTAGCTGGGCAGATTAGCACACGCCTGTACTCCTTGTTACTCAGGGGGCTGAGCCAGGAGGATTGCCTGAGCCCAGGAGTTAGAGGGTGCGGTGACCTGTGATTGTGCCACCTCACTGCAGCCTGGTTGACAAAATGAGACAATGTCTCTTTAAAAAAATGGGCAAAGGACTTGAGTAGACATTTCTCCAAATAAGATATATATACAAATGGCCAACAAGCACATGAAAAGATGCTCCACATCACTAATCATTAGGAAATATAAATTAAAACTATGATGAGATACCACCTCATACGCACTAAGATGGCTACTATCAAAAAAACTCAGAAAATAACACATGTTGGCAAAGATGTTGAGAAACTGGAACACTTGTGCACTGTTGGTAGCAATGTAAAATGGTGCAGCCAATGTGGAAAACAGTGTGGTGGTTCCTCAAAAAAATAAAAATAGACTTACCATATGATCCAGCAGTTCCACTTATGGTTATATATTTAAAAGAATTGAGAGCAGAGTCTCAAAGAGGAATTTGCACACCCGTGTTCACAGCAGCACTATTCACAACAGCTCCTATGTGGAAACAATCCAAGTATCCATCAATGGATGAATGGATAAACAAAGTATGGAATAATAATACAATGGCGTATTATTCAGCCTGAGAAAAGAAGGAAATTCTGACACATGCTACAACATGAACGAGCCTTGAGGACATTATGCTAAGTTAAATAAGCCAGTCACAAAAAAACAAATACTGTATGATTCCACTTATAGGAGGTACTTAGAGTTAGTCGAAATTGTAGAGACAGTAGAATGGTGGCTGCCAAGGGCTAGAGGAGGGGCATTGGGGAGTAGCTGTTTAATAGGTACAGAGTTTCAGTTTTACAAGATATAAAGAGTTATGGAGATGGCTGGTGGTAATGGTTGCACTTTATGAATGTAGTTAATGCTACCGAACTGTACACTTTAAAATGGCTAAAATAAGCCAGGTGTGGTGGTACGTGCCTGTAGTCCCAGCTACTGGGGAGGCTAAGGTGGAAGGATCCCTTGAGCCCAGGAATTCAAGGTTGGCCTGTGCAACATAGCCAGACCCCATCTCTAAAAAAAAAAAAGGGCTGGGCATGATGGCTCACACCTGTAATCCTAACACTCTGGGAGGTCGAGGTGGGAGGATTGATTGCTTGATCTCAGGAGTTCAAGACCAGCCTGAGCAAGAGTGAGACTCCATCTCTACAAAAAATAGAAAAATTAGCCGGGTGTGATGGTGTGCACCTGTAGTCCCTGTTACTCGGGAGGCTGAGGCAGGAGGATTGCTTGAGCCCAGGAGTTTGAGGTTGCAGTAAGTTATGTTGATGCCACTGCACTCTAGCCTGGGTGACAGAGAAAGACTTTGTCTCAAAAAAAAAAAAAAAAAAAAGCTTAGGTGGTAAATTTTATGTAATGTATATTTTACCACAATAAAAAAGTTGGAGAAAATACGGGAATATTGGGCCTACAGATGGTATCTACTAGTGTGAGAGGCCTGAGTGCTATCATTTCCCCAAACAAGTCAGTAGAGGTTACAGATGGCCGGATGAATGGGGAAGTTGTGCAAGAAATGTAGTAAACAGAGATTAGCAGACCTCGTGGCACTCGCACATCTCTTCTGCCCCCTAGCGAACTTTGGAATTCTAAACTCCGTTTGCTTAAAGTCTAAAGAAAAGAGCAATGTGCTATCATTTTACAAATCTGTAAGTTGTTAAATCTCACAGAAAATACATGTTCAGCTGGGCGCGGTGGCTCACGCCTGTAATCCTAGCACTCTGGGAGGCCGAGGAGGGTGGATTGCTCAAGGTCAGGAGTTCGAGACCAGCCTGAGCAAGAGTGAGACCCCGTCTCTACTAAAAATAGAAATAAATTATCTGGCCAACTAAAAATATATATACAAAAAATGAGCCGGGCATGGTGGCGCATGCCTGTAGTCCCAGCTACTCAGGAGGCTGAGGCATTAGGATCGCTTGAGCCCAGGAGTGTGAGGTTGCTGTGAGCTAGGCTGATGCCACAGCACTCATTCTAGCCTGGGCAACAAAGCGAGACTGTCTCAAAAAAAAAAAAAGAAAGAAAGAAAGAAAGAAAATACATGTTCATCATTTAAAAAATAAGTAATACAGACATAGAAAATAAACAGTGACACTCCTTGGCTCAAGTGACCCTGCCGCCCGGCCTCCCACAGTGCTGGGACGACAGGCGTGAGCCACCGTTCCTGCCGACTGGCCCTCTTTGATGAGAGTCTGGCGAGGTCGCCCTGAAGACGACCACGTGGGAAGGGAGCGTGTGTCGTGAGTGTCTCTGGAGAACTGATCCGCCACAGCCGCCGTGGTTCCCGGCCACCGGAGCGCCTCCTGGGTCCCGCTCAGCCTCGATCCCGGCTGGCTGCCGCCTCCGCTCAGCTGTCCCGTAGGCAGCTCAGACTCAAATCGCCCAAACGTGGACCCAGCTGACCCTAAACCTGCTTCCTCTCCAGGGTCTCCCATTCGGAAATGTCACCTCCTTCCACAGGTTGCCCAGTTCAGAAGCCAGGACACCCGTCACCCCAGTCCACTCCATCATGAACGCCTCTCCACCCCGCCACTCTCCTTGTTCCTCCCAGCCTCCGCGACCTTGTGCCTGAGTCACTCCCGGCAGGCCCCCACCTCCACTCTTGTCCTTCTCACAATTTCTTCTCCACGTGGGGCCGCAGGGTTTTCTCAGTGCCAACCTGATGCGGGTGCCAATCTCCAGATTAAAGAGCCTCAGGCCACTCCCCACGACCACAGCGCGGAGCCCAAACCCCCGTGGTGGGCTTCAGCCTCCTCTCCCAGTCCTCAGCAACACCTGGTATGTTTTTGTTTTTTGAGTAGAGCCATTCCAAAGGGCGTGAGGGAAAGTCACCGTCACCGTCTGAGGACTGGCTGTTTACCTCTTCAAAGTCTTCTCTCCAGAGAACCCTGGTCCTCAAGCCACACAAAGCTCAATCCTGGGACGTCGCAACTCTGTGGCAACCAGAGAGTCAGCGATGGAAATCTGAAGCAGCTCTGACTTCTCGGCGTCAAATGTGTATTCACTCCACAAATATGACCGACAGCTATTCCTGCCAGGGCCTGGCCCGTGGTGCTACCCGGTGGCCCCGCTCATGCGTTGCTCCGCCCCGGCCTCCGCCACGAGGGACTCCAGAGCTACAGGGCCTGCGTTCACCGGATGATGGGCAGCGGGCTGGGAATAAGCTGGTTGCTGGCTCCACTTGGCATCCTCCCTGTTTTCCTCTCTTCTTCCGTCTGCTTTTAATTTCATGCTATCTTGTTTTATTTTATGAGCACTTGTAAGCTATTTTTAATTTTTTTCCCCCAAGAACAAGGTGGGTATAAATAAATACATGAAAGACTGGAAAAAGAGTGGCTGTGGATGTAATTAGCAGGAGTCTCTTCTACAAGTTGGTTTCATCAAAATTCTGTTCCACCAAGTCTCAGGGATATAACGGCCACCAGCCGTACGAGCAACTTGGCACACCTTCTTCCTCACACACTCCCCATGTGGGTGGCATTAGGACCGGCTTTTCCCAGAGCCCATGCCACCTCCCAGTCACACAGTGAGGTCTCAGCGAGTGTTGCGTACGAAAACGCCCACCATCACTGCAGTACTGTTGAGATCTGCATGGATTCTGGTTCCTCATCTCCTCTTTCTCCCTCCTCTCAGTGAACTGGAGGCGTTGTGTGTGTTTTCTGCTTCTGCCATCCCCACTCTAGTCCTTGGGTGCCCTGCTATCCCTCCCCCACTCTGTCCTAGGAACACTTTAATTACGTTTTCAGGTTTTCTCTTTTTCTTTTTTAGACATGGGGTCTTGCTATATTGCCCAGGCTAGACTTGAACTCCTGGGCTCCAGTGATCCTCCTATCTGAGCCTCCTGAGTAGCTGGGACTACAGGTGTGCACCACCACATCTGGCTAATTTTTAGATTTTTTTATAGAGAAAGGGTCTCACTATGTTGTCCAGGCTGGTCTCAAACTCCTGGCCTCACACGACCCTCCTATCTTGGCCTCCCAAAGTGCTGGGATTACAGGTATGAGCCACCTTGCCCAGCCCCTTTTGTAGTTTTTTATATGAACAATATTTGTTATGAATTTTTTTTCAGCTAATAGAAAAAGTTAGAGATGAAAAAATAAAAACCACTCCAAATGCCACAATTCTGTGATAACTGCTGTTCACATTTTGGCAGAGAGCCTTTCAGACCAGTTTCCTAAAGTATGTTCCCTTGAACACTGGCCTTGAGAAACACTCCTCAGGGGGAAAAAAGGGTGGGGGGAGGATCCCACTGTTGGGAGTTCTTAGGAAGAGCTGCGTTCCACTCAGCAAGCGTCACAGATCACCAGCATGGCATAGGCGCTGAGTGCAGCTTTGTCTACATCAGTGTCTCTCCCACCCCATAATCCTTCAGAGGGACTCCCAAGAATACAGTCTGGAAAATGCTATTTCAGGGTCTTTCTGTGAGTTGATCCCATGTATAGGCACAAAAGTACACTTAAAAAAATTTTACAAAAATTAGAATACACCAAATTGCTCTTTTGCAAGATTTTTTTCTACTCTATATATTGACATTTTCCATATTAATAATTATAGCCCTATATCATCAGTATAGTTTTAAAATTAATTTTTGATAGATAGTACATGCATATGAATAGAGAACCCAGAAATAGATCCTCACAAGTATATCCAACTGATTTCTAACAAAGTTGCAAAAAAAATCGATGGAAGAAAGAGAGCCTTTCAACAAATGGTGTTAGAACAATTGTTCATCCATTGGCAAAAATATAGACATCATCTTAAGTGTTACACTTTATGTAAAAATTAGTTCAAAATGGATCATGGACTTAAATGTAAAATGTAAAATTATAAAAATTTTAGAGCAGAAAAAAAGGAGAAAAACCTTGGGATCTAAAGCTTCTGTTAATAGGATGAAAAGATAAGCTACATGTGGAAGAAAATATTTGCAAACCACATAGATATCTGATAAAGGACTAGTATCTAGAATATATAAAGAACTCTTAAAACTCAACAGGAAAAAAAAAACAATCTAATTGGAAAATGGTCAAAAGACATGAAAAGACCTTTCACCCAAGAGGGTATACAGACGGCCAAGAAGCATATGAAAAGACGCTCAACATCATTAGCCATTAGGGAAATGCAAATTAAAAACACAATGAAATACTGCTATATACCTATCAGAATGGCTAACATTAAAGTGAGAATATGAAATGTTGGTGACAATGCAGAGAAACATTCACACTTTGCTGATGGGAATGTTACTCAGCAGCGCAAAGGAAGCAATGCTGGACGCATGAAACAACCCAGATAGATCCCACAGAATTACGCTACGTGAAAAAAGTCAGCCCCCAAAGGTTATATACTGTGTGACTCCATTTATATAAAAGTCTTAAAGTGACAAAGCTGTAGAAATGGAAAACAGATTGGTGGCTGTCTGCAGTTAAAGAGGAGGTGGGAGTAGGCGGGGAAGTGGGTGTGGCCATAAAGGGGAGTGGGAAGGTAGTTGTGGTGATGGAATGTTTGCATCTTGACTGTATCAATGTCAACATCCTGGGTGAGCTAGCTCCCTCTAGTTTTGCAAGATGTTACCACTGGGCAAGTGGTACCAGGGATCTCTTTGTATTATTTCTTACAACTGCATGGGAATCTACAATTACCTTAAAACAAAACATTTTTTTAAAAAATTACAAAAGTATTTAGATGATGAAAAATACATTTCCCACTCGCCCTGGGAGCACCCTCTGCTATCAGTTTCTGCATCCTTGATTCTAAGGGCTGTGCCGTATTTTACCGGGTGGACGTGCCATATTTTACTGGACCAATTCCATATTGTTAGATGTTCCTAATTTTCACCATTACAAACAGTGTTATTATGAGCATCCTTGTATCTCTTTGCTAGAAGTGAAATTTCTGGGTGGAGAGATGTGCATGTGCGAAATGTTGATACATGTTTCCATACTGTCCTCTAAAAAGATTGTATCAATTTACACTTTCCCTGAGACATTTATTCTCCGATTCTAACAAGCCACTTTTCTCCACACTTTAAATTAAGAAAGGGCACTGCCAATAATAATCCTGGGTAAATATCTCTATAGTATTAAATACAATCCGGGGAGTCAGGATGAGAAACAAAGGCATGCCTTCCTTAGTTACCAAATTCCTATATGGCAAATACATCAACTCATCACATAGACTGTATTATTTTTTATAATGAAGAGACAATACTGAAAGATCAATGATTCCTAGTTTTGTTATAACATTTCCTTTAATCTTTACCTAAAAGAAACCACCTTGAAATCCTTTCTATCCTCATTTTTGCGGCTCTGAAATGTAAACTCTGTAACCTCTCATTTTCTAGAGAGGAACAAGTTGATTTTCATAGCCTAACATGCCGAGCTTAGAACAAAAGAACTTGAACAGTCACTGCCAGAGGGGGCATGTGCTCAGTGGTGGGGAACTCTGTTCTGGGCCAGAAAGTTCTGGCTGTTTGTGACTCTCTGCACTGTCATTTATGGGTTAGGGGGTCTTGGGTAAGTTATTTAAACGTTCTCGGCCGGGCACGGTGGCTCATGCCTGTACTCCTAGCACTCTGGGAGGCCGAGGCGGGTGGATCGCCTAAGGTCAGGAGGTTGAGACCAGCCTGAGCAAGAGCAAGACCCTGTCTCTACTAAAAATAGAAAGAAATTATAGGGACAACTAAGAATAAATATAGAAAAAAATTAGCCAGGCATGGTGATGCAGGCCTGTAGTCCCAGCTACTCGGGAGGCTGAGGCAGGAGGATTGCTTGAGCTCAGGAGTGTGAAGTTGCTGTGAGCTAGGCTGATGCCACGGCACTCACTCTAGCCCGGGCAACAGAGCAAGACTCTGTCTCAAAAATAAATAAATAAATAAATGAATGAATAAATAAACGTTCTTAAACCTGTTCCTTTGATTGTAAAATGGGGATAATAATAGTGACCAACCTTGTCAGGTGGGAAGTAAATGCTCAATGCCTTCCAGGAAGGGTGGTCCAGGTGGAGGAGGGATTTGGAGAGCATCATCTGTCAAGAGAAGGGCCAGGAGTGGAAGGTGGAGCTCCTGAGTCCCCCCGTGGCCATCTGAGCCACTGTCACCAAAGCCACTCTCAGCCAGGCACTTATCAGCCATGTGGCGTTTGCCATGCCCGCCCTCTGTTCTAAATGATATTGATAAGGATACCTGCCTTCTAGCTCGTTAGAAAGCTAAGGGAGCTAAAGTCTGTAAAGCACTTAGTTGAGTAACCCATTAAGGAGGGCACAATCTGATGGCTTATGAAGGCGTGCGATGTTTTTGCATTTTTATTGGTAAAAAGGCTGCAGACGGGAGAAGGCAGCAGAGGCAGTTTTGGCCCCAAAGCTCAAAACCTCCCACCCTTTCCCCAACTCAAATAACCTTAATGCTTTTACAGTCTGTCTTTCTGCAAAATCCACAAACTAAAATCTGCACTCACAGCTTTTTTCCTTTAATTAAAATAGCTTTTATTGCTTTTTTTCATATCACAAAAGCTATATATAACACATTCATTGTAGAAAAATGTAAAAATACAAATAAGCAAAAAGAGAGGGGGAAGCAGTAATCCTACTCTGCAGCTTTGAACACGAAAATTAACCAAGTACATTTCATAAAGGGGAAATATGGAGCAGGACCCTCTGGGGTTTTGAAAACCGCGTCTGAATGCCAGCATGCCTGGGACCTCCTCTATGCCCGAGGTTCAGTTGTGTTATCTCAGCGAGGCCAGACAGCAAGCCCGAGCCCACCTGTCCAGAGTCCCAAGTCACCACTTCCCGGTACTGCTGCTCAAGCGAGCAACAAGCCCACCCCACTTCCCTCACTGTCCCCTGGCTTTCCTTTTCCTTCTAGATTGTTTTTAAGGTTTAACTGACACACAATAAAGCAGGATAATCTTAAATGTACAATTTGATGAGATTTTACCCCAATATAGCCACCATCCATAACAAAATCTAGAACATTCCCAGCACCCGCACCCATCACCAAGGTTCCTTTATGCCCCGCCAAGTCAGAACCCCCCACCCCACTGGAGGTAACCACTATTCTGATCTCTCACCATAGATTTGTTTAGCTTGGTTTTAAACTTCATGTAAATGGAAGGTTTGGGTCTGACAAATTCTGCTCAGCATGGTGTCTATGAGACTTGCTTATGCTGTTGCATGTATTTATTTTTCACTGCTTAGTAATATTCTATAATATTATATGACATGTATATCACTGCCACAATTTGTTCATCCACTCTATGCTTTTTTTCTTTTTTTTCTGAGACAAAGTCTTGCTCTGTTGCCCGGGCTAGAGTGCCGTGGCGTCAGCCCAGCTCACAACCACCTCAAACTCCTGGGCTCAAGCAATTCTTTTGCCTCAGCCTCCCAAGTAGCTGGGACTACAGGCGTGCACCACCAGGCCCAGCTAATTTGTTCTACATATTTTTAGTCATCCAGCTAATTTCTTTCTGTTTTTTAGTAGAGATGGGATCTCACTCTTGCTCAGGCTGGTTTCAAACTCCTGACCTTGAGTTATCCTCCCTCCTTGGCCTCCCAGAGTGCTAGGATTACAGGCATAAGCCACCGTACCCGGCCCATCCATTCCACCCTTGATGGACATTTGATCTGTTTCCAGGTTTGGGCCATTACTAACGATGCAGTCATGAACATTCTTGTGCCTGTCTTTTGTAAGAGTGTGTGTCTGCGTGTTCCCAGATTTCCACTCGTATACCCGGGAATGGAGTTGCTGGCCCTTAAGGGTATATGTGCGTTTAGTTTAAGCAAGTATCGCCAAATATTTTTTTCAGAGTAGTTTTATCAGTTTACACTCCTGTCTCTTGGCTTTTAAAATGTGCAATGATGATGTAGGTAGCTGGAAAACGTACACCTGGAAAGTGTTCCATCTTCTCCCTAAACCCCATTTAACTGCTGCTTTGGATTTGTAGGTGATGAGGTACACGGTATGTGCTAGGATTGTGTCCCTGTTTTCCTTCTCACCTATTTATGCTGCCTCCACATGGTCCTGACACGTAGAAACACACACACACACACATGCACATGCACACGCACACGCACACACCTGCACTCCCGAGTCGAGACACCTAAACAAGGATTCCACACTGCGCCTTGACCAGCCACCACGGAGTCCCCATTTCTAGTTACACCTGGACTGGTGCCTGGTGAGGCCTGCGGGCTGCTCCAGCAGGGGCTGACAGCTGTTCTGGGTGGGGTGGGGGGGTCACGGTATGGTCCTTCCCCAACATCACTGGACACCGTGGGGTCTGCACATGTGGGAATGCAAGGGGTTAGGGTGCAACAGTGGTGGTCAAGGGCTCACGCCCCTCCCCGGACAGCCTGGCGGCTGGCCTGAGTCTGCTGTGGAGCCACCAGAGGGCGGTACAGTCCCACAGAAGGACCGCCCGCCTGGCACCACCTGGCAGAGCCACGGGGGTGTGGGAGGGAGGAGCTGAGGGGGGAGCTCGGACCCTGCTGCTGACTGGGGTGGTCTGGAGCCCACTCTGTCCAGCTCACACCCTGGTATTGTGCTCTGAGCCCTGGGGAGGGAATCCAGGGACCACTTTGCTTCTGTCACCCATGAGCTTTGGGACTTCAGGAAAGTCATTCAACCACTCTGTGCCTCGGTTTCTGCACCTGTAAAATGGTGATACTGTCATTATAACACCACAGCCACTTTGTGGGCTATGGAGAGCCTCAGAACTAGTGACAGTATCGGTAATAACAATGGCCGTGATGATGACAGTGGTCTACTGAGCGCTGACTCTGTGCTGGAGACCTGGCTGGTGCTTGCTAAGCCCTCTCTCCTCTAATCCTCATGACCACCCTCTGGAGAGCCCAGGAGCGCGGGCGGGAACAGCACTGGCATCGGTGCCATCCCTCACCCCAGCACATCCCCAGGGGCCTGCTCCTTGCTCTGGGTGCCTTTCACATCCTGTCTTCGGGCCACAACCGACCGTGGCAGGTGATTATTCCCACCGGACAGAGGAGCAAACTGAGGCTCAGAGGGGCACGCTGACCCGCCCACGTTGCAGGAGCTGGGCTGGGGCTCCCCACACCGTCTGGCCACAGAGCGCCCGGTCAGAGTTGACCTCTGTAAGGCCTGAGGCATCGTACCCACATGCGGCTGTCACCTCCCCAGGACTGGTGAGCACGCAGGTGGCTCCCCTGGGACTCCCGTCACCTCCCTCAACCTCTGCCGCTTCCTCTGTAGTGTCAGGGGTAGGAGAAAATTGGAGCTTTTCAATCCATGCCCCTTGGATTGCCCCCAAGGTCTAGGGAGTAAGAAGGACGGGGGGGGTCCCCCCCCCCCCGCTAGAGCAGCTCTTCTAGGCTTTGCAATGTTATTTCTAGGAAAGAAGTTCTGATGCTAAAATTAACCAAAAAATGTTTAAAACCACCAGACTAGATAATTCCTAAGGCCCCTCCTAGTTCTAAATATTTTATGAAAGCCTTTCTTGAACCTTTTTATATTTTTAGTTGGTAAGTTCAATTTACCTTTTCCCCACTGGGTGCAGACTTCTTCCTCTCCTCCTCCTCCCCCTCCTCTGCCTCCTCTTCTTCTGCGTTGAGATTATCGTTTTCGAGTTTCAGGTGCTCCCACCTGCGACTCATTTTGGCCCTCGCAGGTTTTCTGTGTCTCCACGCTACCCTGTTTGTGGCTTTGATTTTTTTAATGACCTCACTGGCTTCAGTCGCATTCCCTCTCCGAGTTCTCACTCTAGATCGGCCTCTAACTGTCCCCCGGGGTTGCTGCACAGCTATCTTTCAGCATTATCTGTCTGGTCCTTCCCTAGGACCAGATCTGTGGTACATCAAGGAAAACGGCAACTAGGAGACCATGTGGCCTTCCAGGAACGGGTCAGCGGGGCCTGGGAGAAGCAAATTTGTGATTAACAAGTGAGAGAAGAAAGAACTGTTCCCATGACAAAAAGGAAAAGAGCATTGTACATAAACGTGCGTTTTTCCATCGTCTTCTGGTCGGTGCTCCCAGCCTTTCTCTTTTGAATGCAGAGACAAATCCATTGTATTTTAATAGATTCTACATTTTAAGCAGTTTTCAAGGAGTATTGGAAAGAGGGTGGGTTTTGATGCTAGCATATTGGAAAGCATTTGTAATAGCCTCGATTCTGCTGGGAAATGAAGTGGTGAGGCAAGAAACACCACTTTGCCTGTAAATAAACTACCTTCCAGCATGGTCTGCAGCCCAGCTCTGGAGGGGACGCTAACGCTTGCACCAGAATACCTGTGCAGACGTCCACATCCTCCAGACGCGAGTACTCGGTGCCCTTCAGGACGCAGTCTCCCTTCCTCTGCATAAGAATGAGATAATCAATCGGCATCAGCCAATCGATCAATCAATCAATCCAGGAACATTTGTTATCTGCCTAATGTGGGCCTCATACTGTTAAGCGCATGGGGGGCGGGACTGGGGGCAAGAAAACTAAGCATCACCCCCCAACTGCTGCTCCCGATGCACAAAAACTAGTTGCGGTCTGAGAGCAGGCAGTGCAGGCTCTGGACACTGCTGCGAAATGCCGCGTGAACAAGGGGAGGAGAGGGCTTGGAATACAGTCTTCAAGGCCAGTACTGGAGCCCCCATGCCCCCAGGGGGACCTGGCCTGTGCTCACCACGCTCTGGCCTCACAACCCTCCTGCAGCCCTGCACACACGGAGCCTCACAGCTCCTCCTCAACCCTGTCTCTGCCCGGCGGTCCCCCTCAGAGATCCCCTAAAGGAAATCAGGTTCCCCACCACTAGTCCCCTCTCAGGACCCTTGCCCTTCATGGGACGTGGTAGCAGGTGTAGGTGGATAATCATACATGATTCGCTTAGTTGTGGCCTCCAGGACTGCACTGCGAGTTCCGCGTCTGTCTGCAACACGGTCTTCCCAGCATCCAGTGCGGAGCCCACAACAGGTGCCCAGTGAATGCTTGTTGAATAAATGAGAGCATTAGCGGAGGAGGCCGGTTGGGCAGCAACACCGCAGGGGCAGGGCTTGAGCAAAGTGAAAAGTCCATGTGGGCAGGAATTGGGGCTTGGGGCTACGGTGGGCAGGGGGAGAGCAGCAACCACTGGGGGGATGCAGCTGGGAGCAGCAGATGCAGCAGCAGCTCAGCCAGGGTGCCGGCAGAGGCTGCGCGCCAGGGACAAAGAGGCCAGCCCGGCTGCAGGGCTCAGGGAAGATGCTCCCCACAGCAGGGACCTTGAAATAATGACTTCAATCAGCATGACTGGGTGCCCACTACGTGCCAGGCGCAGGTGCCCGGATGCTGTGGCTGTAGCTGTGAACACAGTCCCTGCTCTCGTGGAGGCCTGTTCTAGGTGGAGAGAAAGTTAAAAACAAGGAAATATCCATTCATCTGTTGATGGACATTTGGGTTTTTCCCCCCAACGTTTGGCTATCACAAATTAAACCGTAGACCGTGGTCTATCAATGCACCGGACGGCACTTAGCGATAAAAAGAATGAACTCCCGACACGCACAGCGACACGGGGGAGTCGCAAAGCAATGATGCTGAGCGAATGAAGCCAGACCAAACAAGAGTACATAGAGGAGGATTTCGTATACAAAATTCCAGAAAGATTCTAGATAATGCAAAGTAATGTGCAGTGAGAAAGCAGCCCAGTGGTTGCTCGGGGCCACAGGGGGCAGGAGGTGCCACAAAGAGGCGTGTGAAAGTCCAGGGGACAGTGGGCACCACGCTAGTATGTTCCGGCTGCCACAACAGAGTGCACAGGCTGGAGCTCGAACAACAGAAATCCCGTTTCTCACGGTTCCGGAGGCTAGGATTCTGGGACGTCAGCAGGATTCAGCCCTTTCGAGGGCTAAGAAGGAGGGATCTGCCCCAGGCCTCTCTCCTTGGCTTGTAGATGGCCAGGTTCTCCCCGGAGCTTCACGTTGCCTTCCCTCCGCGTGTATCCGCGTCCAAATTTCCTCTTCTTATAAGGACACCAGTCACACTGGACTAGGACCCATCCTAACAGGCTTATTTTTAACTTAATTACTTCTATAAAGACCCTGTCTCCAAATACAGTCACCTTCTGAGGTACAGGGAGTTAGGGCTTCAACAAACACATTTTCAGAGGATGCAATTGAGTGCTAGCAGGTGTATTCGCTATCTTGACAGTGGGGACGGGTTCATGGGGGTAATCGCATGTCCCACAGTATCAAACAGTGTGTATGTCAATTATACCTCAATAATGCTGTTAGAAGAGCAAATCAATAAACGTATCACCCTTTGGGCAATGAGGTGTGCTATGAACCCCCTAGGGGAGGGGAGGGCTTACAACCGGGGGGAGGGGTGGCAGGAGGCCTGGGCCCCTCAGGTGGGGAAGGGTGACGCTTCCCAGAGAGGGGACAGCAGCAGCAGAGGCTGCTGGGCGCCCAGGAAGCAAAGGCAACCCAGAGAGGCCACTGGGACCAAGGACTGGGCCTACCCGGGAGGTCAGAACTGGAACTAGACGTGGGAGGTTTCTGTTCTGGTCACATTGTTTCATATTTTGGATGATGAGACGCACTTGATAAGGAAGAGGAGGCGGCCTGAGACCATCCTGGGCGGGGGGTGGAGGCTCCCAAAATGTCAGGGGAATTAGGTTATTTGTTCGGATACCACAAGCATGGTCAGTGTTCTCACCGTTGCTCCCATTTTGTCTTGAAGAACAAGAATTTTTTTGAACCCCCATTTTCATAAATATAGTTAAAGGCACAGGTAGGAAAACCCAAAGAGAAGAACTATAGCATTTATTAGAGGTGACAATAACCTTAAAGCAAAGCTCACCATAATCTGTGGTAGGCGTGGTGAAAGGCTTCATCTTGCATTCCATCTCTGATTCGTTCATTTATTTACTCAACAAATATTTACTGAGAGCCTCCCACGGAGCCAGGCAGCCTTCTAGCCCGGGACCGGACGAAAGGGCCAGACTCGAGGACTGTGTGAGCTCCCCGTCTAGCAGGTGTGGAAGGTGGATTGAGACTGGCCGCCCGCAGGGCTGGGGGCGGGGAGGTGGGGGAAGGAGCCTGAGGCGGAGCGGGGCCCCTGGGAAGGAGGCTGTGACCCTCAGTGATGACAGCCCTCAGGAGGGGGACCACAGGCCCCATTTGTCAGCATGGCCCCGGCTGATGGCTGCCATCCCAGTGTGGTTCCCAACAGCACCCTTGTTGAGCGCTCTGGCTGCAGGGTTAGCGGGGTGGTGAGGCAGTTTTCCTGCCCTCCTTAGCCCAGGGGAATATACAAAATGCAATGCCCTGTGCAGAGCCTGGAAGGTCTAAAAATCTTCCGATTAACTCGTATCCCTGAGATCAGTCACCAAATTTAGATTTTCCTAGATTTAATTATTAATTTTGTTGATTGTATTCTTTAGATCAAAACTTGAAGATGTCTGTCTCAGGAGAAAAAATCCAATAAATTATAAATTGAAAACATTATTTTGAGGATGTCATAGGGAAGGAATTATGAACTGCAAGTGAAGGATTGGCTTAGAAAAGGGAGAGGATGTAAAACATGTTTTTGATTTGTAGTATCTTTTAAAAAATTAACATCTATTGCTTTTAAAAAATGGATCACCTGCTCCGTGGCAGACCCTGTGCTAGGTGCTTGAGCGTGACGTCTGGTTCTCTTAAAAGCCGTCTTAAAAGCCGTATTTTTTATCAAAGGGGAGCCCAGCAGGCTTGGAGGAGGAAGCGAGAGAGTCAGAATTTGAATCTGGTTTGCCAGGCTCTGGAGCCTGACCTTCCCCACGTGCTACAACCTCTTGAGCCTCGTGGGGAAAGACCATATTTCCCAGGGACTATCTCAGCTCCCCCGAAAAATCCAAGCAAATCCGTCATCATCGCCCGCCCCCTCAGGCACTGAGGACCGTTAGGCTCATTTCATCACCTGTTAGCCCCTACTTGGTAATAATGACCCCCAACCCCTGGGATGGAGCTCCCCAGCTTGCCACAATTAATCATTTGTCACGTGCAGCTTCATTCAGGCGCTGGGAGCTGGAAATACAGGGGTGCACAGACAGATGTGGGCTCCACCCCCAGGGAGCTCACATCCCAGAAGAGACAGGCAATTCAACAGAGAGTCCGCCATAGGAGCGCTGGGATGCGGATAGCACAGGTGCCGCAGGGTGCACAGGAAGAGCACCTAGCCCAGGAGAGCTTCCTGGAGGAGGTGACATTGAGATTGAGACCTAGAAGCAGGGTAAGACAGCTGGGTAAAGAGGAGCAAGGAACAACAACAGCAACAAAATACACAAAGAAAAAACAACAGCAAAAAAATAAACAAACAAGAAGAGAGGAACAGAGTGAGAATCGCACGCGCACGAGCCAGGAGGAGCGAGGGCATGGAAGCTCAGTGTGGCTGGAATGGAGCGTGCAAGCGGTAGAGCAGGAGGAAGTAAGGCTGGAGGTGTCGTTGTGACAGTAATGGCTGATCAGTGGCCATAACAGCAAGCTGGGGACACGCATTGCCTCATTCCTCCCCCTGCAGCCTGTGAGGAAGCACAGTTGTTACCCCCACTTGACAGATGCAGTCATGGCCGTGCCGTGGAGTAGCTTGCAGGGATTTGACTCAGGTCTCCCTGACTCCAGAGCTCACAGTCTCCACTCGGTGCTGCAAGCAGCCTGCCGTAGCAGGGCCTGGCGCTACCCTGAGAGCACTGGGCAGAGGGTGTACCGCCATGCGGCCGGCATGCCCAGCCTGCAGACCCTGGCCCACACCTGTCCTGCTCCTCTGGCCTGGCTTGTGCTGAAGCTTTTGTGACATTTGTAAGCTCCGCCCCACGTTGCCGCTCAATTCTGCAATGGCTTCTGTGCCCCCGCTGGGTCCGGCGCTTCGTTTCTGCCTGCAGAACCACGGCTGCACACAGGCATCTGCAGCTCCTCCCGCCTTTGCCGGGAAGCCGGCGCTGCTGCGCTGGAAGAATAGTCCCATTGATTGGGGTCTCCCCAGGGCCCTGCCTTTCTTCCCTGCCTTTCTCTGTGGCCAGGAGACCCTCCGGCGGGCCGACGGGATGGGAAGGTGACCCTTGGCGGCCTCCAAAAGGACTCTTCCAAACAAAAGCCTGACCAACAAATAGGCACAGCAGCAGGGAATACGATCAATATTCCAAAGTCACAAAAACTGGCGCCAGAAGCCAGCGGCGGCTGGGAGGCCGGAGTGAGGGACCGTGGAAGGCCCCGCTCGCCCCTGCTCCGCCGCCAGGGCCAGGGCCCGTGCGGGATTGTAAAGGGAGCCGCGATGCTGTCGCCTGGCACAACTGTCAGGCTGGCGGAGCTGACACGGAGCCCCGGGGCCAGGGGCCGGCTCTGGTACGCTGGGCACAAGTCAGCTCTGCAGCCTCCGGCACGTCTCTCCCTCTCCGGGCTTCCAAAGAGAAGAAACGTGGAGACTGAATAAGGAGCCTGAATAAAATGCTTTCTGAGGCCTGAAGAGACGAGGGGGCTCACTGTGGGCCCCACTGTGAAGCAGGGCCTCGTCTCAAACCCAAGTCCAGCTCCTGAGCGCATCCTTCCCTGCCGGCCACATGGAGCCATGGCGGAGACCTGCCCCACCATGTGGGCTGGGCTCAGAGCCAGAACGTTCCATGTGTCTCCAGCCAGCACTGGCTAGACCAGGTGGCTCGGGTGAGGAAGGCGGAGGCTGTCCGGGTTGGGAGAGTTGGAGGATGGCACACTAGGCAGAACCCAGCAGGGCCCGGGGCTGACTGTCTGCCACGCCAGTGCCCTTCCTCAGGGGACTGTCACTCCTCGGCTGGGTGAATGGGACCCTCTGAGTGGGGACCCTGTGGCTCCTCTGCCCAGGCATCTACCTGCTGTGTTAATCCTGTCTTTTCATTTTCTGTTTGTTTTTTTTTTTTTTTTTCCAGAGACAGGGTCTCGCTCTGTCACCTGGGCTGGCATCATCATAGCTCACTGCAGCCTCCAACTCCTGGGCTCAAGCCATCCTCCTGCCTCAGCCTCCAGAGTAGCTGGGGCTCCAGGTGCCACCAAACACGGCTAATTTTTTTGTTTTTTATAGAGATGAGATCTCAATATTGCCCAGGCTGGTCTCGAACTACTGGGTTCAAGCGATCCTCCTGTCTTGGCCTCCCAAAGTGCTGGGATTACAGGCATGAGCCACTGCACCTGGCCTATTTTCTATGTTTTTGATGCTTTGACATCTTGGGGCCTGGCCTACCCTGGAGGGACTGTCCCTCCCAGTGCTAGCCAGTCCCTAGGGATGGTAAGAGCATGCCTTCCATATGCAAACCACCAACCCAGAGCCCACAGTCCCCTCTTTTGGGTTCTTACACTCTGGGCCACTATCCACCTGCCCTAACCACCTCGGGGCCAGGTACCAGACAACTGGGGACAGCCCCTGTGCCCAGAGCACACTGAAATTATCCAAACGAGCCAATCCTCACCTGTTTACATGCCTCACCTGTTCCTTCCCCTGAGAACCACAATAAAGGCTCTTGCCGATGTCTTCCCCACATTCCCTCTGCCCCTGTTCCTGCTGTGGCCCTGCCTGGTGTGGTGAGCCCCTCCCCAAGGGATCTGTGGGCGTAACAAACTGGTTTTTCAATGGCAGTCATCTCCTGGTCTGTCAGCCTCACCTAAAACACTTCATATAGGAATGCCTGCACCAGTCCCTACCTTGGCTAGACAGACAGCCTGGGAGAAGGGCCTGCTCCTGGGGGCTTTGGTGCAGTGGAGTCAGCCCTGGTTAAAGGCATGGTGTCCGAGGACGTGAGTTCCACGTCTGGCCATTCAGTGCCCACTTGGAGGTGGCGGGGCAGGTGCTGTTACTCCCTTTGGACATGGCAGAAACTGCTGGGGCCTGTCCAAGGTGCTGAGCGGGGCCAGCCCTACCCTCTCCCCCCTCCCCCGGCCCCCACTCAGCTCTTCCAGACACCCACTGGCCACAGGCCACTTGTCAGGGATGCCTGTGGGAGTGACTTCCTGCTCAATGATGAAGGGCCTCTGGGAGCCCCTCCCCTCACTCTCACAGTGGGGTTCTCAGACAGGGTTCAGATCGTGTCCACAGTCAACTGCACAAGGTGGGCACATGGCCCAAGGAGGACCAGTCCGGTTCACTGTCCCAGTACTTGGAGGCAGGACCAAGAAGGGGCAGTAGGTCCACTTGGGGTTGGTGAGAGGCCACTTTTCTCCCTGTGGTTTGAAGCATACAGAGAGGAGTGGGGCAGCCCCCCAAGGGAAGCTCAGTGAAAGAGGAACCAGGAGCCTGGGGCTGGGTGTTGAGGCCTCAGATTCTGTCCTGTCCAGAGGCCTGGCTGCCTCCTGCTCCTGGGTTTCGGTGGACACCCCAGTAACTCACTGTGTCCCCCCACCCCAGGGTTCCCACTCTATCTGCACAGCCTCCTCCCTGGCACCCCGGCGCTCCCACCTCTCTCTGCAGCTTGAGCCTCCATGTTACAGATGGCTCCATCCCCTGAGACACAGGCAGGATGAATGCCCCCTGTGCCTGGTTTAGGGGCCCAGGACAGCTGGGGTGGCTGTGGAGGAAGGGGCACCGAGGGAGGAGTTGGGCAGAGGCCGGGAGCTGGCGGCTGTGCCCTGTCCAATAACTCAGGGGAGCAAGAGCGTTGCCCGGAGCCCAGCCCTGCTGAGCCAGCACTCCGGCGAGCCCGAGGTAAGCTGGGGCCATTTGTGAAGTCTCAGGAGACTCCCGGCAGCAGAGAGCTGGCTGCCCCCAAGCTCCTCGCCTGGGGCCCAGACTGTTTGCTGTGTCACTGCAGCCACCCCCAGCTTCTGGGGAGACAGGACAGATGCAGTGGCAGCCAGGAGAAGGCAGGCAGGCTGGCCAGCCCCAGGGTGGGCCGGGGGTCTCAGGCCTATTTGAATGCAGCCATCTTTCAGGAGGCAGAACGGCAGGGCTGGATCACCGGCACCGCAGAGCCGGGGAGCCAGGCCTCTCGTCCATGCGCATCACGTCACGGCCCGTTTATGAATCCCTCCTTCCCCCTCGTCCCCCCACATCCTTCCTCTGCTGCTCTGTTGGAGCAAGCACCTTTCAAAGGAGGATCAATGCAGGGAGAGGGATTTTTTCAAAAGTAACAACGAGGTTCTTTAATTAAACTCTCCATAAGCTCTTAAATCCAGGGAGCTTTCCTGGCTCATCTGAAAATTGGGCCCCATCCCTGACCTTGAGAGAGGGACAACCTCTGACCTGGGGGGAAAGGATGGCCTTTCTTTGGGGCTCTGGGTGCCTCCCTGCTGCCTCCTCCCTCCATGTGGGTGGCATTGCCTGCCTCTGCCACCCCTGGCCCCACACTGCGCACCTGCCCCCACGCAGCTCTGCCCAGGTAAGGAGCTCTGCCCACTCTGCTGGTCAGCCCTGGCAGGTGACTTCCTCTTTGCTGGCCTTCCAGGGGCAGAGTGTCCCTGGCCTTCCAGAGGGCCACAATCTAGTGCTGGAGGAAGTAGTGACAGGAGAGTAACAGCTCATGTAGGTCACAGAACGTAAGCTTGGAAAGGACCTGGGAGACTGTTGGGATGACCCCTCCTCCCCTACTTCTCAGGGGAAGGGACTGAGGGCCAGCAGCAGCCCAGCCTTGAAACCAGTAGACTAACTTACCAGCGCAATAATCCCAACAGCCATACTTACTCACTGAGCACTTACAACACGGGGTGCACTCTGCTGCACCCTATTGTCTCACTGAGCCCCACACCCCCCACGAAGTGGGGGCCCCCTTTGTGCAGATGACGAAGTGGAGTCTGTTGGAGATTCTGCCACTTGCCCAAAGTCACTGGCTAGCCGGAGGGAGCGGGACTCGCACCCAGGGATGTTAGATTCCCAAGTGCACGTCTTGAAGGCTGCCCCACCCAGCCCTCTCTGCTGAGGGATGAGAACACACAGCCAGGTTGGCAGCCCTAGAGGAATTCAGCAAAGGTGCCATCCCTGGGAGTCCCGGGCCGGCCCCAGCTCCCTCCCTGCCCAAGGACAGAGTGCCCGTACTTCCCCACGGAGTGGCAGGATGGCACATCCCCGTGGGGTGCCTGCAGCCTTGGGCCTCAGCCACTGGGCCTGTGCCAGCCCTACCACGGGCATCATTTGAGAATGTCAGTGAGGCCTGCGCTCCCTGCAGCAGCTCGCAGGCTGTCTACGCCAATGTTCTTGTGGGACATCCACTTTGTGCCCAGATCTGCACTTGGAGCTGACCCCCGTCCTTAAAGTGCCTGCAGTCCAGGCTGGGGAAAGAGCCAGGGGCCTTGCAGACCATCGGATCCATCCGCTCCTGTTTTGTATGGGGAGCCTGGGGCTCGGAGGTGGGTAGGACCTGCCCAGGGCCACCGTCCACAGCAGGGCAGGCTTGGGACATGGGCCTCAGGCCACAAGCAGTGCAGGACCCTGGACAGCTCCCAGGGCACTCCAGGCCTGGGCTCCTGGTGACGTTTGGGCCTGATCCACCCCATGCACCAGTCATAGGATGTGCAGCAGCAGAACAGTGGAGGTGACACTCCAAGTGCCAAGCCCTTTCCGCTGGGAGCAGTGGTGCCAAAGGTCAGACTGTGAGGAAAGAGATGTAACACCCAAAAATGGAGAGAGCCCAGATCAAGAGAAGGGAGTCAGGACCTCATAGCCCAGAACAGGAATGAGTCGAGCTCTGAGGCTAGACTGTGAAACTGACAACTGAACTCAGGGGTGGGGTGGGGTGGGGTAGGGGAAGCAAGTGGTGCATTTTGGAGAGATTTGACTCCTCCTCTTCCTCTCTCAACCCTTCATATCTTATCCTTCAAGGAAGTACCTTCAGGTACCTAGGAAATGCACCAGATGAGGCCCCTCTTTTCTCGAAGATGCCACGTCCCTGAAGCACTTTTCCTATCTGCAATTAAATGATTATGTGCTTCACACCTATCTCTTTGGCAAGCAAACGGTTCCACAGGGGCACGGGCCCACCTGCCTCTCTTCCAGCTGCGCCCGAGTGCCTGGCAGAGGGCCTGGCCCAGAGCAGGAGCTGGATCGCGTGTCTTGAACGAAGGAGCGAATGGAGGAGATGGTGCAGTGCCCATCACCGGGAGGGGCAGCCGGGTGCTCACTGCCCCTGGCGTTCTCAGTGCTCCCAGGACCACAAGGCCAGACTTGGATGAAGCGTGTCGGACAGCCCTGTCCCTGCCAGAACAGGGAATGCTGGGTTCTAGATCCTGGCACCCCCACCCCAGGAAGTCACCCCATGAAGGCTGGTGAAGGATCAAAGTTGATAAAGGGTCTCCTCCCGACGGTGGCCTGGGGTCAGCGTGGCGGGGGCCCAGCACCTCCGCCCCAGCTTCTCCCGGGCCGCTCCGGGGGGTCTGCTTGCTGCACAGGCTTCTCACAGCCCCCAGGGAAGTCCGAGCTTTGTTACAGAAACTTCTCCATTGGTCTCCTTCCCACACCCCTCCACGCAGGGGTGACGAACACAATCTGCAGGGAAGGCAGTTGTGGGAGACAGAATGATGCTCCCACCCATGAGGTCCATGTCGTGATACAGAACCTGGGAATATGTCACCTGACACGGCACAGTGGCCTTGCAGATGGGATGACATTAAGGACCTTGAGATGGGGGGTCACTCAGGATTATCTGGGTGATCCTGATGTCATCACAAAGCTCCTCATATGGGGGAGGGTCAGCTGGAGAAGGAGATGTGACAACGAACGCAGAGGTCAGGGAGAGGAATTGGGAGACGCCACTCTGCTGGCTTTGAAGAGGAGGAAGGGGCTGAGAGCCAAGGGACGCAGGCGGCCTCAGGACGCTGGGAAAGGCGAGGAAATGAGTTATGCCCTAGAGCAGCCAGGACGAAGGCAGCCCTGCTGACACCTCAATTTTAGGACTTTTGACCTCCAGAACTGCAATAAATTTGTGTTGCTTTAAGCCACCAGGTTCATGGTAATCTGTTAGAGCAGCAATAGGAAACCAATACGATGACCCCACTTTGTATATGTCCCCCTGCTGTATTTCCATTTTGCAGTGAGGAGGGACACCACGGGACCCCAGTGTGGGACCCCCACCTGCACCCGAGCACCCTCCATCCAGCTCCGCCGCTTTCGCAGACGTGTGACCGTGGGGAGCTGCTTGACTCTCTGAGCCTCCATTTCATCACAGACACAAAAGAGAAGCGCAACACCCGCCCCAGAGCTCTGTGCAGGTTTCCGAGACAGAACACGCCTCACGTAGAGGACTCAGCACAGACCTGGCACGGTGCAAGGACCAGTGCTGAGTGGGTATTCTTATTACATGTCCCAGACAAACTGGAAAGAGCACCCGACTGTTAAAGGCTGCAGAGCTGGGCAGCTGACCACAGGCACCATCAACCTCTCCTGGCCTTAGTTTCCTTGTCAGGGGAGATGAGAGGCTGCAAACTGGGGCTCTCAGCCTGTGCTCAGCCTGCAGACAGGCTGTGTCTGGCCTGTGTACTGTTTTAGAAAATAAGAATTAGGCTGGGCATGGTGGCTCACGCCTGTAATCCTAGCACTCTGGGAGGCCGAGGCAGGAGGATTGCTTGAGGGCAGGAGTTTGAGACCAGCCTCAGGCTGAGAAAGAGTGAGACCCCGTCTCTACTAAAGATAGAAAAATTAGCCGGGTGTGGTTGTGCACACACCTGTAGTCCCAGCTACTAGGGAAGCAGATGCAAAAGGATTGGTTGAGCCAGGAGTTTGAAATTGCTATGAGCTGTGATGATGCCACTGCACTCTAGCTGGGACAACAGAGCAAGATTCTGTCAATAAAGAAAGGAAGGAAGGAAGGAAGGAAGGAAGGAAGGAAGGAAGGAAGGAAGGAAGGAAGGAGGGAAGGAGGGAAGGAAAGAAAGAAAAGAAGAATTAGTTGTCAATGGTTGAAAATTGGGAAATCTCACATTAAAATTTGATTTGCACTTTTCTCAAAAAATTGGAAGATCTGACAACAATGGGCCCAATTCCTCCATTGTGGGCGCGGCCGGAGCTTAGGGGCAGCTGCCTCTTTCAGACCCAACCTGTGGGCCCCAGTGTGCCACAATCCCCACCACCGCCTACTACACCCCCTCCTGTTTCTCCCCTTTGTGTGGCCGGCTGCACTCAAGTTTGTGACCCCTGATTATCTGTGCTCAAATCTCAATCTTGCCCGTTATGACGGATGAACCTAGTGACACGTCACTGTCACCCAGAGCCACAGTTTACACAGAGCCACTCCTGGGGTCAGACAGCCTGTGGGTCTGGACACACAGATGATGACATGTATCTGCCATCGTAGTATCACCCAGAGCGGTTTCACTGCACTCAACGTCCTTCAGGGGACTGAGGCAGGAGGCAGGACTCAGAGCTCTCTGGTTTCACGGTGACACCCTCGTTGCCCCAGGGCAATGTAAAGAATAGCCACAGAATAGCTGGCCTTGGAAAGAGCACAAAGGGGGAAACTGAGGCATATCCGAGGGAAAGTTGGTGAAAGGCAGGACCTCCCTCCCATTGTTCTCTCCAGGTGTCCCTCCCTGTTCCGGCTAGGACAGGAGCAGGCGGAGGGAGGGGCTGCCATCTGCAGGCGCCGGTGGCCCTGGGGAGGGGGCGGATGAGAGTCTGTCCCTTTAAACACGGATTAGCAGCTCCCTCTCGTGCTTGCCTTCCTCAGAAAGAGAACTTGTCAAGGTTTACATCAATAATAGATAGTGGTGCATCACTGTGGCAGGTTCCAGCCGGAGGCTGTTTTGATATTTTCTAGAGAATTTGTCAGCAATCTCGCAGTCAAGGAAGGGTGGGGGATGGGGAGGCGGGGGAGAGAAAGCGCCTTCATTAATTTTTCCTCATTTGCATTCTTGCTGTTAAATAATGTATTGATCGCTCTCCAAGTCTTTAGTCCTCCCCCCCTCCCTGAGCGGCTTCTCCTGGTACTGCAGCCTCCTCGCCGTGAGGGATGAGCTTGTCACAGGCCTTCGACAGCCGGGGGTGGGGTGGGCAGGGTTGGGACGGCTAAGCGAGGCCCCCAGGTCCCCACTGAGCCTGTCCCCAGAATCCCCACGAAGAGGAGTTCCCTGATGTTTGGAGTATAGTTACCTCCCATTTATTAAGGCTTTCTCGGGAGCTGGTCCTGAACTAAGTGCTTCACAAGGAAGCCCCCTGTGACATCCTTGTGACAGTCCCATGACGTTGCTACTGTTATTAAACCTGTTTTACAGATGAGGAAACCGAGGCTCCAGAGGTCAAGTGCCTTCCCCAGGTCACACAGCCAAGAAGTGGTGGAGCCAAGATTTGAACCCAGGTCTGGTTGGCTCTAGAGCCAAGGCTCTTGGCCTCTAGACCTGGAAGCCTCACAGCCCCCTGCAGCCCTGGGACGCTTGCCCACTCAAGTGGGAAAGGTGCCCTTCTCCCGAACCAGAGATTGAAAAGGTGGGTGTACAGGTTGGCTTTGGGGTGGAAACCAGGAGGCTGAGGCCGAGGGTGGACAATCTGTGTCACCCCAAGTGCAGACTGACACCAGTGTGAGGACGTGTTTGGGAGACAGTTTGTCCTCCACCTCGGGAAGGATTCCCTGACCATAGAGCCACCTGAAAATGCAATGTGGCTGTCCTGCGAGTAGTGAGCACCTGTCACCAGGGGTATTCCAGAGAAGCTAGATGTCTGCCTGCCAGGGTCACCTGCTTCCCGTGAAAAAAACACCCATCGATGGCTCTGCCCCAGCTGGGGGTGGACTGATCCACCTAGAATCCACCCATACAATGGATTGCCGCGCAGCCAGGAACGGCGGGGTTGGAGGTGCGTTCTTACTGACGGGAAAACGTCCGCAAGTGTGTTGTGTGAACGACGCTGGGCCTGAGAGGGGTGTGACCCCATTTCTGTAAAACCGCGGGTGCAAGACCGGGTGTGGACGCGTGCACGGAGGGCTGGCGGGAAGCGTGCTCGGCCATCTCTCCAGCAGGGGCGTCGGGATGGAGAGATCCGGGTGTTTTTCTTTCTTCTTTGTATTTTCCTATGTTTTCTAATTTCTTCCCAGCAATATTTCTTGTGTCACTCTCAGGCAGGGAAGCTGATCTGTGCGTATGGACGGCTTTGGGAGCTGAAGGAGAACGAAGACAAGTGCCCCACAGGGATCTTGCCCCAAGAACCTGGGATAAACTCCGGCATAGCATCTCTTTGCTCCTCTTACACCAGAACTCGCCTCCTCCGTGCCTCAGTTTCCCCACTCTCCTTGTCAGGGCAGAACATGGCCTGGCTGGGACTGTCCTTCATTCTTTACAAGTCTGTATCAAACACCCTGCTTGTGCCAGGCCCCGGGGAGGGACCACAGATGAGACAAACACGGAGACTTAACATCCTTGTGGTGTGGGGTGGGGTAGGCTGTGTACCTACCATGGGTGGGGGACAAACTTCAGAGATATTTAGTGACTTATTCAGGGTCACACAGACAGTAAGGGGTGGAGCCTGGGAAGCCACCGTAGGTCCTGGGCTTTGCGGGCTGAGGACACCCCTCTCTGCCCCTCCTCGGTGCCAGGGGACACAAGCAGGTGTGTCTGGGGCCAGGCCGTGGGCTGTTGTCCCCATTGGGAAGGAGAGGCGACCTTCACCATGTTCAGGACAAGGTCTCCCCTCGGTCCAGAACTGTCTTTCCCACCCTGCATTTGGTCATTTTCTTTGCAAAGGCCCAATTTCTGCTTTCTCTCCTGCTGGGGGAGCGGGGTGGGGCCTTCACACTCCAATCTGCTTGCTGAGGCTGATGTCTGCCCCGCCCTGCAGCTCATCCCTGGTATTTGGGGTCCCAGTAGGAGGCTCATTTTCAAATTAGCCTCAGGCTGTCTGGTCTGAGCTGAAAATGCTCTTTGCAGATGAGGACCCTGGAGGCTGCCTGGGTGCAGGGCGTGGGGTGGGGTGGGGATGGACGAACTGGGAGCTGGCAGCTGGGAGACCCACTCAACTTGCAAAACCTCTGGGGGCGCACAGGGTCTGCCTGACTGGTCTGTCCCACTCAGGCACCAGGCTTGGTGCTTTGCACATAAAACCTTCCCCAGCACCCCCGACCACACACCCCAGTGAAGCAGGCACTGGTATTACCCATTTCACAGATGAGTAAACTGAGGCCCTGAGAGGGTAAGTGACTTGTCCAAGGTCACACAGCAGAGTCAGAAACCAAACCCAGCTCTGTCTCAGTTCAGAGATTGCCTCTGAATCCCTGGGCTCTAGGTAACACGTTGGGGTGGGGGCACACACTGGGAGGGCAGAAGAAAGGCAGGAGGGAGGAGGGGCAAGCCTGGAGGGAGGCCTGGCAGAGGCTGCAAACCCATCACCCCACGGGGACCCCGAGGACCTCAGAGCTGAGTGCACGAATGACTCTGTGAAGGGACACTTGCCCTGCGCAGCAACCTAGCAGCCCCTCGTGAGGCTCAGAGCAAAACCGTCCCCCCGCAGAGCAGCCTGCGCAGGAGGCGCGAGCGTGTGAGCTGGATTTGGGGCGACAGCTCCCCTCTTCACGGCGGAGCACAGAGACAACCTCGCTTCACTCGGCCCGGCCCGGCTCTCCCCTGTGCTGGTGATTAGCGTGAGGCTCAATTGGCCTCACAGCACCGTGGGCCACGCAAGGGGAAGGCAAGCTCGCTCTTACTGCCCTGACCCACCGGGACGCCGACCAAACGCGGCAAGAGCAGCCACCTCCGCGGGGAGCTGCAAGGGGGGCCAGGCCACGGGGCACTTGGCACCTGGGAAATGGGGGTCGCAGCCTGGGAAGCTCCCAGCGGTGGCTGGGGGGCTCCCTGCTCACGGGTCTCCTGTCCCCTTTCTGCACACGGCCCTGGCTCTCCACGAGGGCAGGGACCGGGCTGTTCCCCGCACAAGCCCAGGGCTCCCTCGCCTCGCTTCTGTGAGACTTTGCCCCCCAGACTGTGCGTGGTGGCAGTCCCCGTGTCTGGCACCTACCAGGACCCAGTAGAGGTGCCCGGGGGAGGGAGGGCGCGGGCCGCCACGCTCAGACTCACGACGCTCGCCAGGCCACCCAGGAACCTGGGACACAAACGCTTTCCACCTACTGGAAACTTCCAAGGCCTCCAAAGCCCAGGTGCCAGCTCCAGTCAGAACCAGTTACTCCTCCTCATGGCCACATAGAAACTGCTGCCCCCATTTCCCTTGAATGCCCCGTGATGGTGCCTGTCACTGAGAGCGTCGGGGCTTGCTCACTCGGGGCCTGGCCGGAGCCACGGTGCCCGGTGAGTCACCTCGCGTCATCCTCACAGCAACACCGTGGTGGGTGCTATTGTTATTCCCATTTCATAGATGACAAAACTGAGGCCCTGAGAGGTGAAACAATTTGCCCCTGAGGTCACACACCTTGTAAGCGGCAGGGCAAGACGCGGGTCCAGGCCCTTCTGACCCAGACCAAGTATTCCGACACGCCGAGCTCTGCAGTGGCGTCTTGGGGGCTGGCGTGTGGCAGGCGCGTGGTCTGTGCGTGTTCCTCTCGAGCCTCTCGAGGGAGAGGGGGCAAGGAGCTCACGCAGCGTGTGGGGACACAAGTTCTCCCGCCGGAGGCCCAGGCCCATCCTCTGTCTCCTGTCCTGACCTGTGTGCTCGTAATTTCTCTCTGTCTCACCCACCGACACACCCGGCCCCTGGCGCAGGCCTGGCACAGAACAGCCAGCAGATGTCGTTCCACTCAGGCCAGTTGGAGGCACAAGCCCAGAGGGGACAGTGACAGCAGAGGCTCCCCAGAGACGATGGGCGGCTACTCCCCCGTGCCCCTTTGGCCTCTGACCGCGCCTGGGTCTGTTTCCATCTCTCTGCACGAACACGGCCCGTCTTTCCAGGCCATTCCGGCTGCTACTGCCTCTGACAACGGCCCCTCCGCACACCGCAGGGTCTGCCACATCCCAGCCCAGGCACGGCAGCCTTCCAGTTAGGACTGGGGGAAAAGGTTTTTACAAGGTGGTGGCGAGGGGACACCAGAACAGGGTGGGGGTGAAGGGTGGCGGCTGGTGGGGGCCTGCTGAGCCCCAGAGGGAGGGCGGGGAGAGGCAGAGCACCAAGGCTAGCTGGCGGCCCCGGGAGCGGCTGAACCCCATCCGTGCTGCTGGGGGATCCTGGGGACGTGGGAGTGTCCCTGGGGAATGGGAGGGTCCCTGGGGGATGGGAGGTCTGGAAGCCCCCAGCGGCAGTGCCTTTGGCCGGAGCTCTGCAGCTCTTCGGGGCAGGTGGTGAGAGGGGGCATCTGAGGGGGAGGCTCTCGGGCCAGTGGCCATCAAACGTTCACTAAAGGAGAAGGTCCTGGTTCGAGACCTCCACGTCCCTTGATTCTGAAGCTGATGGGAGCACCGAGGAAGTGGAAGCGGGTGGGGAGCGAGGGACGAGCAAGAGGCAGTCGCTGGCGAGCAGAGGCACCTCTGGCTAATGAGTGGAGAGGCAGGAGACGGGAAAGGGCAGTGCGGGAAGAAAGGCAGAGATGAAACGTGCTGCAAGCGTGGAGCTAATGGAACTACTAAGTGGTTCATATTTCCCAGCTAATGAGGCCCCCTCTGCAGGGGGGAGGGGACAGGACAAGAAAGCACCGTGGCCCGAATGACTCAAGGCGCTGGAGCTAATGAAGTCACCGGAGACTCGGAATTCCTTGGGCA
Organism: Lemur catta; assembly: GCF_020740605.2. Classification (NCBI taxonomy): domain Eukaryota; kingdom Metazoa; phylum Chordata; class Mammalia; order Primates; family Lemuridae; genus Lemur; species Lemur catta. The sequence continues at coordinate 4,728,460 of NC_059137.1, read as the reverse complement.
CATCCGACACGGCTCCGTGGCAGTGCTATTTTAATTCAGTCTGAGAATGACCAAAGGAAAAAAGTCCCCTGTTAACATGGTGAGTTTGGGGGACAGGAAGTGGGGGGGGTGGCGGTGACCTGGGAGGAAGTTGTCTAACGTGGCAAAGGACTGGGATGGATGGGCACGGGGAGGGGAGCATGCCACAGACACACTCGGGGCTGACTGCACTCCCCAAACAGGCCCCGCAGAACCCGGCAGGGCAGAGACCAGCAAGACTCAGTCCCAAGGGGCTGAGATGTGTCACTCCTGGCTTGAAGCAGCGTCCTATTCTCTCAGCGAGAAGTCCAGACTCCCCTGGGGTTTCCCTCTGCCCACGTCGCATTCCCAGCTGGGGAGAACAAGACTCAGAGACCACGGGCCTCGCTGAAGGTCACAGTGCGTCCCATGGCATTGTGTCTCCTGCCAGCAGCATGGACCCAAAGCAGGGCAAGCTCTCAGGACAGGACGGGGATGGCACAGGTGGGGCCCTGAGATGCCAAGGACACATTGGCTGGAGTACTCCCATATGCTTAGCCAGGGTCTTCAAAGAACTTCAGTTTTCCTTAAATCTTTTCATTTTGCTTAATTATCCTCCCCCTGAACACAGGGTGCGAGGACACGAGGGATTAAGGAGGACCAGGAGGAACTTGCAGTAGTGCTCGGAGCTGGTGTGGTGAGGATGAAGATGGGGAAGCCAAGGGAATCGGAGAGTCTTGTCAAAGCTTTAAAAAGCTGTGTTCCCTTAGAGAGACAGTATGCAGAGTGACTAAGAGAGGGGCTCTGTACTCACTGACCTGCGTTTGAAACTCAGGTCGACAGTTGCAAGTTCCTCACCTCTCCGAGCCTTATTCCCATCCGTAGCGTCAGAACAATGGTGTCTACTTCAATACTGTGTTGCCAGGATCCACGGAGAGAATAGCACCGTGCCTGGCACTCAGCGAGGGCTCAGTACATGATAATAGTCATGTGTATTATTATCAGGGGTCGGGGAGGTGGGAGGAACTCAGAAAGTTGTGAAAAGACTCAAAATCCCTGAACTTGATTCTAAATGTCTTTGCAGTTCAGTCCACAAAGACAGGGTAATGTCTTTCCTGTCACTACTGCACCGGTCCCAGCACACTGGAGACCTCCAGAGACCGTGACTGACTGTCTGAAAGAAGGAATGAATGCATCAGTGAATGAATGAACACCGGCGACCTTCCGGAGGCTGGTGGAACATGCCTCTCTCACTCGGTCGGGCCTTGTCTGCTCTCTGCTGTTCTCCAGCCTCCAGCCTGTATTCAGACCACTAACATTCACAGAATTCTTTCCAGCACTGATTACCGGGCTGGAGCAGCCCCTCCCAAACCCGCCACCGCCTTGCCGCTCCCGCCACGGGCGACTCCACCGGGTTTCCTGATTAATTCCCTCCACAAACGTCCTGATGAAGCCACCTGCGCACACCAGGCAGCCCCCACATCAAGGATTAGTCTACAAAGCTGCTTTTCTCTCTGTGACCTGTGTTCATTAGCCGCTGCAGGGTCACGCAGTCTGGCCTGGCTCAGTGGGGCCACCTCTGAGCAGGCAGTTCCCGGGGAGGGGAAGCTCTTCCCAGCCCGCCCAGGGTGGGGAAGGTCACGGCTGCCCAGACCCAGTGGCCTGGAAGCTGTGGGAGGAAGCAGGCGCCTGGCAGGGGAAGGGATGCTCTCAAAGGAGAAAATATTAGGTTGAGCCACATGACATTTCTGATATTTAGCCATTTGTTGACCCAGGAAAATGGCAATTCTATCTGATAGGGCATCTGAGGCTGTGCTGTAGAGTGGGAGGCAGGGGCAAGGGCCCGGAGTCAGGATCGCGGGCTCCAGGCCTGCTCTGGTGCTCGTCAGCCGTGTGGACTCGGGAACGTGGCCTCATCGCCTCGCGCCCACTTGTCAAGTGCAGGTGATCACAGCCCCGCAGGGCAGGGAGCACGTCAGGAACTTGCCTCAGCGCTCGTGCAAAATCCACGCGCACTCAGCAGAAGCTGCTTTGGCAGGCAGTAATACACTACGTACTAGTGATGTCCTAGGTACTACATAACTAGTAACTCAGGGAGGCACTGAAAGGGCGCAGCTGCCCGCCAACTGGCTTTCCGGTGTGCACGCTCACTTCTTCAGAGCTGTTTCCCTGGCGAAGGCACCCGGGGGCTCTAGGAGACCTTGGGGACAATGTGTATTGACTAGGGACCAGAGACCCCTGGTGGGCCACTCCATTAGTGAACAAGCACAGGGCCTGGCACAGACAGGACACTCAGCGCACGTTCGTGGAATGAACGAGGCAGGCGTATCAGCTGACCTCTTGGAAGACCGAGAATTGGGCTTTGAGAAGTACAGGATACAAACAAAAATGCCAAGGGGGTGGCGAGGGGCAGGCAGGAGGGCAGTAGCCAGCTCCAGGTGGGGGCGGGCCGTTGGGTGCCTTTGGAGGATGTGAAAGTCACTGGCATTTTGAACCTAGAGTTGTAGCTGGGCCCAGGGCGCTGTCCACGGTGCTGAACCACCATCATGGGCTGTCCTGGCTGTCCCACCTATGCCTGGCTCTGGGGAAGCCTGTCCACCTCCTTCCAGGAATTCTGAGCCCAGGGAGGAAGAAGCCGTGGAGTGACGAGTGACCACTGGACAAGTGCTGCTGGTCAGACAGCCACCACCAGACTGGGGAGGGCACCTTTCTTTACACATTATTGCAGTCACCGAACAACAACTCCCTCCTGTGGGAAACGCCTTTTCCCACCCGGTATGCCCCCAACACCATCCTTATGGCAAAAGCAAACCTGACACCTGCATCCCCACACCTTCCTCTTGTCCTGAAGTTCTTTGCAGGCCACTGCACACTGCCCCTCCCAGCCCAGGCCTCTTGCCCTCCCCACCCCCCACCTTGTCATCCGACCCAACCTTTAAGGCCTGTCCCCACCACCTCCTGCACTAGGAAGCCTCTCTTGACCACTCGGGCCACTCTGCCTTCTCACCCCCCTCACCTCCTACTGAACATGGAGCCCAGTTTAGCAAGCAAAGCTTTTCAAGATAATCTCCGTGAATTCTCTCTCTCCACTCAGCCGTGAGCTCCCAGGGGACCTGGCTCTTGCTTTCTCTCCCTCCTTCAGCAGAGCCCAGCCTGACCTCTGCATGGGCATCAGCGGCGGCAGCACCGCCACCAGCCCCTGTGGGTGGGCACTCACGCCACGCGAGGGCCATGCTGCGATTTTCCTGCTTTGTCTCACTGAAAACTCACAAAAACTCTGTGACAGCAGACCCTCCTGTTACCACCATTGTGATAGGAGGCTCCGAGGGATGGCGTGACTTGCCCAAGGCCACACATATGTGAGAACCAGGGTTCAAGCGAAGGTCTGTCTAACCTCAGAGTCCAGCTCTTACCCACCGGTCCATCTGATTTGCAGCAATGACCCGTAATGGAACAACGCTGACACCAGCCCAGCTCTGCTGTTTCCTTATGGCGAAGCTGTGCCCACAAAGAACCAGCGCCGGAAGAATAGGGAGTAGTGAGCTTTTGTTTTTGTTTTTACCAGGATCGAGCAGAGCTGCAATCTTCCCTGCCTCTAACAACATTCTCATCATTTAGAAGTTACATTAATTTCTACAAACACTTATTGAACACTCACCACGTGCCATGCACTGTACATTATGATGAGTATTGGCCATAAATGCAACAGACGCTGGCACAGTCGGCCCGTGATAGAAGCTCTCAGAGAGAATCACAAGAGCACTCTGTGCCCACCCCCATCCTAGGGGCCCAGCCAATGGATGGCACCAGCTTCCGTGCTTTCAGGATGAGCTGGAGTATTCTGGAAATTGCATAGACTCCCCGAGAGATAAGAGGGACATTTGGGACTGGGGCTCTGGAGTTTTGAGGAGGCAGTGAATCTTGACACCCCTTGCCTGGTGGCTGCTTAGCTTTGTCATGCTGTCAGATGACATCAGACTACCCAGGGAACCAAGCTGGCCCACCAGGATGGGTTTCTGTGTTTGCACGATGGGTGCACACACATGCCCATGCACCTCTGCATTCCTCTGCAATTAGAAATACATCAGTGCTGACAAGGAACAGGAGCAGGAACACGATGTAATCCTAAGGGTGCCGGAGCACGGGTGCACGGTGGGAGAAATGAGATAAGTGAAAATCAATTCTCCCCTGGATCCGCGTGCATGAGCTTGTGTGTGTAAAACTCTAGCCAGAGAGAAAATGTTTACTCCTCTCGCCAGCCCTTGGAGCTAAAACTGGGCAGAACAGGGGTTTTTAGGGAGCTGCTGGGATTGCAAGATTGGGGTGAACAGGAGCTGGAAGGACACTACGGAAGGGCCTGGCCAAGCATCTCTCCCTCCATGCTCCCCTGAGATGTCCCTCTGGGCAGTTCCTTGGTCTCAACTGGTCTTGCTTTGGCCTGTACCAAGCAGCAGCCTCCCTGCCCTGAGGCCCCTCCCCGACCCCCTGAGCTGCACCCTCTTCCCTATGTCTTTCCCAAAGGGGCTTCCATCATGTCAAGAAGCCCAGTGATTTTTCAAGAGCCTCTCTTTCCCCATCCTTTGATTCTGCCCATTTCCCCTGAGTCTGCAGGAGAACAAAGGGCATTATTGAGTGCTACCGTGTCCCTGGTGTCTGCCGTGATTTCAGGCTCCTGCTGCTGCAGAGAATTTTAATCTCTGGTTTCGCGGCTTCCTCCTCTGTCTGCTGTGGGAGAGTCAAGGCCCCTTGTGCCTCCTAAGAGTAAGAAAGCCTCTCAGTCACTACCACTCACAAGCAGAGGCCTCTTGCCCACTCAGCAAACATTGGCACCGACGATAACACCATTATAGTTGAGTGGGGTTGAGCAGTTGTCAAATCTTTAGACAAGAGCTTTGGCCCTTGTCTTAGTCCATTTTTTGCTGCTATAACACAACACCTGAGACTAGGTAATTTATAAAGCACAGAGATTTATTTCTTCAACTGTGGCTGGGAAGTCCAAGGTTGAGGGGCTGCATCTGGTGAGGGCCTGCCTGCTGCGTCATCCCAGAGTGGGAGGGGGCCAAACTCACCCTCTCATCAGGAACCCACTCCTGAGATAACACACAGAAAGCCCTCATGACCTGATCACACTGTTGCATTGGGGATTAAGTTTCCAACACATGAACTTTGGGGACATGTTCAAACCACAGCAGCCCCAATGGAGCTGGTGCTCTAGTGGAGAGTACTGTGGTTAGAGAGACATAGGGGCAAATCGAGGCCATTTGCCAGCTGTGAGACCTTGAGCAAATCACTGAACATATCCTAGCTCAGTTTTTGTCTTCACAATGGAGAGAATAAGAGTGTATCAGTTACCTATTGCTACAATAATGCTGCATAACAACCAACCCCCAAATCTCAGTGGCATGCAATGATAAGCATTTATTTCTCATGCATCTGCAGTCACCTAGAGGAGAGAGGTCATGGGTCTTGCAGCTTTGAAGGCCTTGCCTGTCTGGGGGTCAGCCGGCTGTTGGCTGGGGTGACCTGGATGACTGAGCTCTGCGCCACCTTCTCTTATCCTCCATCAGGCCCGACTGTGCGTATCCTCCTGGCGACAATGGAGATGCGAGAGTGAGGGCCAACCCCACCACAAGCTGATTGCATTAACTTCTAACATCCCACTGGCCAATGGAAGCCTCCTGGAGACTCTTCCAGAGTCAGAATGGAAGGGAACTACAAATTCACATACAGGGAGGGGTGAAGCGTTAGCTCCATTTTTACAGTCTACTATGGACGTTCCTCCCAGGGCTGTTGGGGAGATGACAGTCCTCAGGGCAGCTCCTAGCTCCCAGCAAAAGCTGACAAAGGGAGACAACCCAAAAAGAACAGAGGTCTTTGGGTGAATGAGGGCAAGGTCCAGGGAGGTCTCGTTCAAGGTTCTATTCCCAGCGTAATCACCTGCTGAACGAGTGAGCTGACCACAGGTGAGTTCTTCTGGAGATGAGGGCAGCCAGTTACTCCACCCACCCACCTGCTGGCACCTGATGGTTTCCCGGGAGGGCACTGGGTGGAGCCGCTCTTTGTCCACTATGGGGACCTTCAGCCTCCCCGAAACGATGTTCAGACAAGAGGGACAGCTCCAGGAGAGAGCTGCAAGAGCGTTCTCACTGTTAAAGCTTCCAAGGAATGAGGAGAGAAACCACCTATCTGGAGTGACTTTATTAATGGTATGGACCAGAGGTAGGAGGAGAGAGCAGGTGACCACCTGAAGCCTCCTCTCGCCTGTGTTTCTCTGGCACACAGGAGCGCTGCATTCCCCAAACTCCCTTGCCGTGAGTGGGATCACATGGTTGAGTACTGGCCAACGGGATAGGGGTGGAAATGACATATGCCACTTCCAGCCCCACCAACCTCCTGCATGACCCCCCAGCTCTCTGTCCTGGCCTTCTCATCAGATACAGGGGGGCCAGGGAGGGACTCCAAGGCTCTAGGGCAGAAAACTGGGCTCCACAGGCCAACTCCAGCCCTCTGTCTGTGAATGAAGCTCACATGGGACCCAGTCACCCCATCCGTTCCGTGTTGGCCACAGCTGCTCTTGTACAACAGTAGAAATGAGCAGTTGTCCCTGTGTGGCCTACAAAGCCCCTAATCTTTCCTACCTGGCCCTTTAGAGAGAGAGCTGGCTGACTCCCGCTCTGAGGGAACGGTGGCGCCACTGGCTGGAAGGAGCCTGGGCCCCGGGTGACTGCAGAGTGCACTGGAGTAGCCTGCACTGGATGGGGACACAGCAAGAGAGGAACCTTGACTGTGTCGAGCCACTGAGACCTGGGGGCCATTCGTTCCAGGCAGAATGTCTGAATCTACGCAACCCAAGGAGCTCCGGGTCTGGCTGAACAGACACGGCTGCCAGGCCACTTCACACCCAGGCCCTGCACACCTGCGAAGCACACTTGTCTCCAGGCCAGGGCTCGTGGGGGAACCGGCCTGACACTCCACAGTCACACAGACTTGGTGACCTTGAACTGCCATCTGGGTGAGGGTGGTGGGGGCCCTTCTCCCCTCGCAGGCGGATAAAGCGATAGGAGACCAGAGTGCGGAAAAGGAAGCCCCTGGGCGGCCGGCGCTGGTGCCAGCCTGCTGCCCTTAGAGAGGAAGCCTTGCTCTCGGGCCAGTCATTGCAGGGAACTTGAGCTTGAGGGTTTGCCAATTACTGGCTGTGCGATCCTAGATAAGTTACTTAACGCTCCTATCTGTGCAATGCGATCCAGGGGCCTGTGTCCTACAGCTGCTGGCACCAGCAGGGTCTTCAGTAGGGCACCTCCCCGCCCTAGCGTGGCATTGACACGAACAATGCCCTTTCTCTCCTGCTCTTGTCCTCCGTGTTTTGGGCCCTGGAACCATGTCCCTCCCGAGGAAAGCCCGGTGCCCCCAGCCCTGGCTTCTGGGGACAGCCCTGACACCCTGGACAGCCGCCTGCACCCAGCGCTCACCTGCAGGCCGTGCTGAGCCAGTCTCGGTTTCTCTCTTGAGATTTTGACCTGAGAGGAATGGGGGTGGTGAGCTGAGGGGGCACAAGGCAGCCCTGGGGCTGGTGGCCGTGCTGGGCCACGGACCAGAGGAGCAAACAGAAGAATCCACTGAGAGGAGAGTGAACTAGCCCCACGGAGAGGCAAACCCTCATCTCCAGGAGACAGGCTGTCCACGGAACTTTCTGACGTGTTCTGCCTTCCCAGTGGCCCGCTGTCTCGGGCTTGGTCTTGGTTTATAACACGTGGCCACTGCGTGCTTGAGATGTGACTAGTGCAACTGAGAAACTGGATATCAAACTTTACTTCACTGAAATGAACTTAAATTGGACTTAATTTTTTTTTTTTTTTTTGAGACAGAGTGTCACTTTGTTGCCCTGGCTAGAGTGAGTGCCGTGGCGTCAGCCCAGCTCACAGCAACCTCAAACTCCTGGGCTTAAGCGATCCTATTGCCTCAGCCTCCCGAGTAGCTGGGACTACAGGCATGTGCCACCATGCCCAGCTAATTTTTTTTTTCTATATATATTTTAGTTGTCCAGCTAATTTATTTCTATTTTTAGTAGAGACGGGGTCTCGCTCTTGCTCAGGCTGGTCTCGAACCCCTGACCTTGAGCGATCCACCCGCCTTGGCCCCCCAGAGTGCTAGGATTACAGGCGTGAGCCACGGCGCCCGGCCTGGACTTAATTTTAATTCCAAGTGGCTGGTGGCTGTGGTCTTGGACAGGGGAGTCCTGGTGCTCGGTTGCCCTGCCCTGGAGGCCCTCAGTGTACTGGCTGCTCCTGCCCTCGGGGGCCCACGCCCTCTGGCTTGAGCTAAGCTGAGTGCGGTAACCGGGACTTCTAGGGCCGGGGTCAGCTGCAGCGTGGGTGCTGTGGTGTGTGCACGTGTGCACGCGTGTGTGGGGAGCGGGAAGGCGGATCATGACAGACGGGACCAGGCAGGTGCCACGGAGAAGCAAATGAGACGCGTGTTTTCCCCTTGGTGGGCGTGGCCTCGAACCTCAGCTTCCCCGCAGTGTCCACTGCACAGAGCTCTTAACCGCAGAACTTTTGAAACGAGCTGTTCTGGGAATACGTTTCCCAGGCCATGAATTCCTTAACAAGCATTATTTACCCTGCTCCTTCGCAGAGCAGCTTTTCATTTTGCCTCCCGATCTGGCAGCTCTAGAGGTGGCAAAGAGAACAGGTGGAAGAGGAGGGGAGCTTCAGACTGCGCAGGCCCTGGTGCACACTGGGGCCAAGAGACAGCAGGCTGAGCAGAGACGCGAGAGCTCAGCGCCCGTGGTGTCACTGGTTTGCTGGGTGACCTTGGGCAAGTCACTTAACCTCTCTGGGTCACAGTTGACTCTCTGAGGGGTAAGTGAGGCACAGGAAAGGCCTTCCAGGGGGTGAGAGGCTGGTAGCAAGCCTGTCACGCCACACGTCCCCTGCTGAGCCCAGAGATGCCAGCAACTTACTTATAATCACACAGCCGGCAAGGAACAAATGCAGACTAAGTCACAACTGCCGTCACCTGTGCCTTACACTTTGAAAACGCCGATCTGAAGCCAAAGCTTCAGGGGAGAGCGGAGCCAGGAGCCAGGGCCCCTCCCAGCCCTGGGGGCACCCAAGCCTCTAACCGGGGTCTTGGGAGGAGAATTTGGAGGCCAACAGGCCGCAGCCCCCAGTGTACCCCGACTTGGCTGAAATGTGGGCAGATTCCGCAATCCTGCCTGAGCCTTGGTGTTCTCACCTGGGTGAAAAGAGGCTGATGATGGCAGCTAGGTCAGATGCAGGTGGTCGGGGGTGAGAATTCAGCGTGCTATTGTACCTGCAGCCTGGAACACAGTAGGGGCACAAAACATGAGTAACTCCAGCTGGCCCAAAGGACGCCCTTCAAAGGGGAGGCCAGGAAGTGGGGCCCACTTACACCTCTCTTAACAGCACCCCCTAAGCGGAGGAGGGGAGGAAAAGCCCCTGCCGGGCCGTGACCTTGGGTGGCCCTTCCCGGTGGAGCCCTGAGCTCTTCTCTGAAGGGAGGAGTCAGACCAGCAGCCCCTGAGGTCCCCGCAGTCTGAGGCCCCAGCAGGCCCCCTCCCTTCCTCTCCCACTACCAGGAGCCGCACAGGGGAGCAGAGAGAGGGAGGGAGTCTCTTGGCTTCCATCCACCCAGACTTGCCCTGGGGTTCCCGAGCACCTTGAATTCATTAGCGGCTGCAGCTCTGAGCGTTGATTAAAAAGATGCCGTCTTTTTTTCTTCCTCTTTTCCCCTTGGTTCTTTCCCGCAGCAGTGATTTCAATTTGCAGCCGGCTCTCTAGGGTTGGAGAGGAGGGCGGGGCTGGGAGCAGAGCCCGAGCCTAACTGTGGTGGGGGTGGGGCGGGGGCGGGAGCCTGGGCACCCATCCCCCCTCCCTCCCCCTCTCCTCAGCCCTCCTCCCTTTCTCTGCTCCTCCCCCTTCCCCCTCCTCTCCCCTCCCTCAGCCTCGGGCCAGGATCGGACACACCTGCAGGGTGCATTGATTGCCTGATTAAGGGGAGATTGATTGGTCCCTGCTGTCATTAGCATATAGTTAGCAGTGACCCCTCTGCTTGGCCTCTGGCCTGCCTGACCTGAATGGATCTGCCAGCACGATGACGGGAAATGGGAACTCAAAATGGGGATGCAGAGGAGGGGCTGGCCTGGCGTGGGCCTGGCGGACAGGGGACTGCCAGCACCCTCCAGTCTGACTTGGCCCAGGACCTCCCACTGGGATCAGAGGACCTCAGTTTCCCCCTCTCCTAAGTGGGGAGAGCAAAGGCGGTGCTTCCTCCGGGGGAAGAGAGGGGTGGGCCCCAGCCTCCCCCAGCCAGCACCATCCTTGCCCACCTGGGCCTGGAAGCCCCTTTTAAGCCAGGCTGTCTTTCTGGGAGACTCTGACTTTCAAAGCACTTTCCCCCACCCCCAGGGAGAAGCAGCCAGCTGGGGTGGGGGCGTGGCCAGGAGGGCCAGGTACTCCCTTGGGCTCCCACAGCTCCTCAGTATGACACCTGCTCCAGGACTTGGGACTTTGTGTTTGATGACTGTCCCCAGCATTGAGTCCCTGAGGGCAGGGAACCTGCTCCATCCATATCTGTGGCTGAGCACAAACACCAGGGGCCGAGGCCACAGGTCCCTCCTCTCAGCCCCCAGGGGAACACGATTTTGAAACTCAAGAGCACAGGAAACTAGCTCTGTGCACTGCGGGAACGAAGCCATGGTTCTACTTGCCTGATGGCTGCGAAGCGTCCAGTTTGTTCATAAAGCAAAACCCAGCAACGCCAAGTGCTTTGGTAGGGGTTGAGTGGGTGGCCCCAAATTGCCCAGCCGGCCAGCCAGCGAGGATGGTGAGGTCCCCGCTCACAGGGGGGCCTTGGGTGGGGCTCACACTCCCTCCCTGCCTTCAGAACAAGCCCTGTGCAGAGCGTGGCCGCGGCTGGACAGGGGTGCACCATGAGGGTTTGAACACGAGCTCCAGGGTCATTTGAATCCTGCTCAGCCACGGAGCAGCTTTGTCACCTTCCGCAAGCTCACAACCTCTTTGAGCCTCATTTTCCTCATCTCTGAAATGGGATGACAATACCTATCCTAGAAGGACTGTGACAGGGTTAGATGATCTGTGTGGCGCCCAGCAGGCGCCCAGCAAGTGAAGACAGGAGCGGGAGGCTGGCGCTGGAGGTTGGATGTTTGCTCGCTGGCCTGCAGCTATATCACCAGTTGCCGGCTGATCTCCTAAAGGCATTTTCTTTGAAAACAAATACAAAGGACATTGTATGCTCCATAATCACAGGCACTATGCCCTGTTCATCCCAGCATCACTGACGACGCCCACGTGGTGCCAGGGCCCGGCAGGTGTGCAGGAGGTGCTGGCTGAGGTGAGGCACGTTGGATCACGGTGCCCTGGGACCCGGCGCAGGCCCCTTGACGGGGCGCCTGGCTCAGCGCTGTGGGCTGCGATCCCTTGGCCTGGGCTTTCAGAAGATGACAATGATGAATGAAGTCAAGCCTGGACAACTCCTGCAGCAACTCAGAAGGGAGATTCTCCACCCGGCTTCGGTGAGGGGACCCGGGGCCTGTGGATGGCAGTGGGCACCCACGGAGGGCGCTGGACAGGAGAGAAGGCCTGGTGAGCGTCACCTGGTCAACGAGGGACAAACTGCACCCACTGGGCCGGGCAGATGTCCACGTCCCAAGCCACATGCCAGACTCTCTGGGAGGTGGCGCCCGTGTGGCCAATAGTCTCTTGAGTAAGGTCACTTTGAGCTCAGGCCAAGGGTAGAACCAAGAAGAGGCCCATGCGAGGCCCTTCTGCCTGGTTCCGCCTGCTGGTGGGCACAGGAAAGCCCTGGGACCAGGGAGCAGCAGTTCTTGGGTACAGGGATGGGGCTGGCGGGCACCGCACTGCAATGCCTGGGATGCGGGAGCCTCCCGCGGGGCCGGGCAAAGCCAGGCGGTGCTGGCCGGGGAGCAGAGGCAGCCCCAGCTGGCTGGGCCGGAGAAGGCTTCCTGTGAAGTCGCAGCCCTTCGAAACATTGACTAATAAGGTTTTCTTCTCTTTCTAAGTTGAATGAGTCAGGAGCTTCATATAGGATCCCATCTGTCTGCTCCATCCCTGCCAGTCGGATTCTAGGCCTCTGGCCAATTAAAAAGCCCAAACTAGCTTAGCATGAATCTGCTTGACGACTAGTTTTGGTGAGTGCGCTGTTTTCCCTGGGTGGCAGAGAGGCCTCTTGGCTGCCCTTCTGGGGCCTGCCTTGAGAACATTCTAGAACCGTGCAGCCAAGGAGCCTGGATGGCGTCTGAATCAGGATCAGAGGTGGAAACTGCAAGGAGAAGGACAGATGTCCCTGCGCAGAAGAAAGATGATCACCACGTTGTTCAAGATCGGAATGGGGGCTCCGCAGCACTTGGGGCCTGCTCCAGTTTTAGTACTTGGCCCACCGTGGTGAAGGCTTTTCTCTGGCTGGACGCCTCCCGGGGGACTCCGAGCCCTCCAGGACGGAGACAGGGCATAACTGTGGATGCGTTAGCAAGTACCCAGGCAGGTCCGAGCACAGATCTTAACACCAGAACTGGTCACACACGAGTTCCAATCTCTCTCGTCCACGCCACAGCTGGCCGGCTGGGCTGGCCAACGCCCTGCGGGGCCTGAGGCTGGGCGGGGCCTGTTTATTGCTGGGGTTTGGCTTCCTGGGCTGTAACCCGCCTTCTCCTGGAGAAGGGTGACAAAGGTGACGGTGGGAGCTCAGGAGGGCTGGGTGCCACCCACAGGCTGGGTGCAGCAAAAGTGTACCCAACGCCCTGGGTGCTGAGAAGGAGCCGCAAAGCCCCCCCCACCCCCCATGCTTTGCTCAGACAGATCATCACAGCTGCCAGGGAACGGAAGGAATCTGCACCCGGCCCACGGCCGAGCAGAGGGACCAGCTCCGGTCAGAGATGACCGGGTAGCAAAGAGTCAGCAGCTGTCAGCAAAGGAAGCGGGTATAGGACCGTGTATTTGGGGGCCAGTTAGTGCAAGAGAAATGCCTAGCAGAGCATTCAGCTGTTAACTAATGTGCTTCTCATGTTACCTTTCCTCACTTCCAATCACCAATAAATTCCATTGTCTTTTTAATTAATTAATTAACTAATTAATTTTTAGAGATGAGGTCTCGCTATGTCACCCAGGCTGGCTTTGAACTCCTGGGCTCATCCTCCCGCTTCAGCCTCCTGAGTAGCTGGGACTACAGATGCCACCGCCATGTCCAGCTCTCTGCCCCCTTTAGGGTCAGGCCTGCCATCTTCCTATGCTATGTCCTAGCACACCCTGGCTCTGTCCATGCCTCCAGCCTGTGGTTTCCTGAACCCTCTCTGTCCCGCCCCCATCGCCGCAGGGCCTTTGCACACACAGGTCCTGCTGCCCACGCTCTCTCCTCCCCTCCCCCGCTGCTGACCTCTGGCCTGTTGGTGCCTTGGTGATGTGCTGTCCACCCAAGCCTCCTCTGACACTTGGGCCAGCTCAGGGCCCTTCGTCCTGGGCTGTCACCACACTCACCACTTTGCCTCAGAGCATGACTTCCGGCTTGAAATGCCACACTGGTTTCTGGGGTTGTCTGATTCACGCCCTGTCTGTCCCACCTGGCTACAGGACCCACTGGAGCGGGGATGTCGTCTCACTTTGTCAGTGTTTTATCCTGAGCCCGGCACAAGAGGCGCACGAAACTGTTCTCAGGTGAGCGTGGTCCCGAGTCAGCACTGCGCACGAGGTGGCCCAGCTGCCCTGACAGGGGAACTCGGTGGCTTAGAGAGTTTCTAGACCCAGCTCTGAATTCAAATTTCCACCCAGCGACTGACGGCTTAGCGGTGGCCTTGAGTAAGTGGAGTCACCTCTCTGAGCAGGTGCTGTCACCTGCGCTTGTGCGGGGCAGGGGGAGCGGGTAGGTGGTGCAGCGCACAGTGCCGGGCGCAGATCCCGCGGGCGGCGGGGCGGCCGGGCCAGCGGCTCTCCACCCTGTCTCTCTAGGCCTGGACGCCTCTCCTCTCTGGCGAGGGCTGGTGTGGGCACGGGGTGAGGAACTTTCCCTGGCTGCCCCAGAGTCGTCCAAAGCAGCAGCTGCCCCGAGCTGGCAGGGCGGGTGAGGCCCTGCGGAGACCTGGAAGATGTTCAGGCCACGGGCTGCAGGCGCGGCTGGCAGCAGCGGCTCCACTCCAGCCGGGTGACCTCTGCCAGGGGCTGCCTTCGCTCCCCTCTGGCCACTCCGCATCCACGGCCGGCACAGCCTTCGGGAAGAACAGGGAGACCAGAGTCCCCGCGGGACACCTGGCCCTCCCGGTGCCCGGGCTGCCCCGAGCTCTCCCTGAGCAGCCCAGGCTCCCCTCGGCAGGCCCTGACGGGACACCCGGCTGCACATTAACCAGCAGCTTGGGGGACTCAGTTTACTCATCTGTAAGCTGGTGGTGACAGTCCCTGCCGTGCACAGTGAGATGTTTACAACTTGCCTGGTAGAACATAGGTTCTGAGTGATGTCAGTTCCCTTCTCCGTTCCCTGCACTAGGCTGCTTTTCCCCGCAAGTTTTCTGTCCCCATCACCTCCCCTCTAGGAGCAGAAGCCTCCTCCCTAGTCCTAGGAAAGGATCCCAGAGCCCTTCCCAGGGCAGAGTCGGGCACAGACTGGGCCTCCCCAGCGGGAGGCGGTGTTAATAGAGGAGTGGCCTCCAGCCAAAGAAACTGGGCAACGGTGGTGACAGTTCAGGGGTTGAGATCTTGAGGCTGTGGCTGCTGTGCCCGAGTTGGTGGCTTCTGATACAGACTGAGACGGTAGGATGAGGCTGAACAAGGAGGCGCCAGAATCCCCAAACGACTGTTAAATCCCAGCTTCTCCGCTGCCCCGCTGTGTGACCTTGGCCAGGCCTGCTGACCTCTCTGAGCTGCCGTGTCTGTCAAATGGGGGTGACAATTGGTGCTAATTCCCGTCTCCTGGGGATCAGGCCTGCCGTCTGCGTTAGAGCCTTCATACCCTGCCCGGCCCATGGCAGGCGCCCAGCGTGGCCGGCCCTGCCACCGCTGCTTTCGTTCGCATCACCAGGACCTGGCAGTGCGCTTGGCAAATTCGTCAGCCCCTTCTCTCCCCAGCAGCGTAGCCGAGGGAACACAGCTCGAGGCCCGGGGAGGGGTGGATGTTTCCAGACTCCTAACAACCTGATTTCTTTGAGAACACATCTAATTCTTTGCCGTTGGGTTGGCTACGCGTGTTTGCAGCTGGACGGGCTTCCAAGGGAGGGAGGCCCAGCGAGGCTGAGGGGCTCCGGCGGGGCCATGGCATCCCCGAACCTCCCTGTCTGCCCGAGCCAGCTGCCTCCTCCCAGCGCTGCCCGGCGTTCCCAAGGGCCGAGCAGCTGCATCAGGGAACGGGTAGGCAGGGGAGCTGCGGGTGGGGGCGCCCTGGGCACCCAGCATCTTGAGGTCATGGGAGGGCTGGGTTTTCCAGGACCTGCCTGCAGGAGCAGTGACCTTGGCCCACCTGCCACTCTGTGCAGCGCTCCTGGCGCGGACCCAGAGGCAGCTTCCAAACGCTCTCAGGCGAGGGCACCGGGAGGCTGGCCCAGGCCCCAAGCACAGACTCCCAGGGTCTCCTGGCTCCCCGTTCCTGAACTGGGGGCTCAGGGACAGGCGGTGATACCTGGCAGGAGGAATCTCTGCCCCCCCAAGCAGAGAAGGGAGGCAGAGCAGGGCCCGGCTGAGAAGCCGAGCGCTCCTCATCTGGGGTGGGGACCATGAGGGCAGAACTGGGCAAGAGGGTGCCCCCCGCCCCCGGCCCCATCTCTCATGCCCACAGGGAAGCAGAAAGGCGAATGCAGAGAGACAGAGCGCCAGAGATGGAGAAGGCCGAGGCGGGAGGAGAGCTGCGAGTGGGACAGACCCTGCCCTGCCCTGGCCACTGAGCATGAATGAGGGAGGTGGGGCAGCTGTGTCCCCGCGAATGTCATGGCCAGGGAACACGGCTTTCCCTGTGAGAGGCCCGGGCTTCCTCTCCCCTCCCTCAAGACCATTTCCCTCTGGGGTTTGCTGCCATCCTGGTGGGAGAAGTAATCAGGTGACCAAGTGCCCACTGTCAAATTCCTCTGACCACGCCCTAGGTGGGGCCCACCCCTCTGCCTCCAAGAGGCCTTCCTGGGTTACTCTCACCCCCACCGAGCACCCCTTTTGTCCTCTGGGGCCCTGCCACACATCGGGTGGTTGCCACGAGGTCACATGCAGGCACAGGGGCGGCATTTCCCATCCAAGGACTAGTGAGCCCTTCTCTGTGATCACCCAGAACCTGTAACTGTCTGGCCCTGGGGGCTGGACGGCGTCCAGGCAGCCTCCCGAGGTCCCAGTCAGCATCTGCCGATGACCCAAGCCTTCCCCCATGTGTGTCTGCCCTACCAAGGGCCGGGGAGCGCGGGAGGCGGGCAGGAGGGCTTGAATCTTTCTCTCCAGCTGGTTGAGTGGCATTAATGCTGTGCGAGGGCTCTGCAGTGCTGGAGTGAGACAGCAGCAGCACTGCCCGGCCTCCTGCCAGCACCTCCTCCCGCCGGGGCCAGGCCAACTGTGTTCCTTGCAGGCCCTCACCACGTCCTGACTATACCTTCGAGACCACTTACTGTGGTCGTGGAGTGGGAGGCTCAGAGGTTTGGAAGTGGCCCTGGGTCTTGCACTATAGCAGGTGCCAGCACTTACCAAGTGCTGCCTGTGCACCCCTGGGGAAGAAACTCAAGCCCAAGGTAACAATCAGTTCCTGTCCTATGTTCATTCCCATCTTACAGACCAGAAAACTGAGGCCAGGGTGTTCAACAGCCACCCTGAGGGATGGCAGGTAATCAGGGGCTGATCTGCACCTACAGCCCAGGTTCCAGATTAAAATTCAGTCTCCTTCCACCCTGCGAGGGATGGCAAACACTGCCCTGGCCAACTCCCGTCAGTCAGTCTGGCTGCCTGGAGCACTGAGCTGAGCAGGATTCAGCAGCCATGCCAGGGCTCAGCAGGAAGGAGCACGGGGATTGATTAGCAATGCCTGCCAAGGTCACAGGTTGGGGAGCGGTGGACTACCTGCCACACTACAGCACCCTGCATTATACCCCGCTGGACCTGAGCTGATTGACACTTGCCTGCCCCAGCAGTTGAGAAGTCAATGTGTGGGGACTCACACGCCCATTTACCCCAGATCTGTGGGTCTGGGGGATCCACAGAGAGACCTAGATGGTGGTGACAGCCTCTGGGAACCTGAGTTGGCCTGGTCCAGTGGGCATTAGCAGTGATACCCCGGGTGGTCAAGCCTGTCTGCACTTTGGGTTTTGGACTGAGCCACAGCAGGGGGATTTTTTTAATAAACCTTTCCAGAGAACATCTCTTGGAGCTGGTCTACATTATCATGGAAGAACTCCCTGGGGATCTGAATACAGGGGCGTGGGGCGGGGAGCATTTGGAATCTACTGCATCACTTTCCTAAGAGCTAAATGAAATGCGAGCTCCAGCTGCCTTTGGCTCCCAAACCACAACCTCGGGCTGCTTCTGTGTCTCAAAGCTGCAGTAATACATTTCCCCTGTGAAACCTGGGGAGCTGCTTCCCCCCTGCCCCCTGGGGCTGCAGCTCGGGCCGTTGCAGTACCAAGTGCGTGCCGCGCGTGCGCTGCAGAAAGAAGGGAATGAATGCAAACACGACCCTGTGCGCGGGTACTGGCTAGCTGTGCTGCCCGTGGGGTTAAAAAAAGAGCTCTTCTCAGAAATCAGTTCTCTACGTCTGTTGGATATTCCCTTTCAGGTTTGAGGAAAGGTAAATTCACAGACCCCATCCAGAGTGGTGAAGTCTAGAAGCAGAAAGGAGCAAGAGTAGGAAAGGCAATAATGACAGTACTGACAGTAACAGCGCTAGATGCCACATGATGAGGGCTGGCCTTGTGTCCGACTCTGTGCTTTGTTAAACTTCCAGTTAATGTCTGCAACAACTCCATCCATGGGTGCTATGGTCCCCATGCTGCAGATGAGGAAATAGAGGCCCAGAGAGGGCATATGACTTTCCCGAGGTCACACAGCCAGTAAGAGGCAGAGCTGGGCTTTGCGCACTGGCTTCTAAAGCCTTCTTTTAACCCATCTGCGGTGGGTTGGGCTGCCTGGCTGTGCGGTGCGGAGCCTGCAGTGCCAGGCTGTACCAGCAGAGAAGCCAGAGGGTTCCCTGGGGGACGCCTGGGCTAGGTGAGGTCTTCCCAACCCCTTCCCTCAGCCCTTCCTGGGCTGCTGGTCTTGGAACTGGACCCTGAGCCAGGGTGAGTGTCACCGGGAGCCAGCTCTCCCCTGGAGGTTCGGATTTCTGAATTGTCAGAACCTTTACAACACAGCGAACAATGGCGGCACATGGAGCCACTGGCTGCTGGCATGATGCAGGACTGCACCTGTGACAGGGCGAAGGGGCCTCAGAGATTGCCTAGGTCAGAGGTCACAACGCTAAGTACAGAAGGCCCCGTGTGGGGTATGGCAAACCATAGCCATGTCCCATCTTTCTATCCCTGAGTTTTTATGTTTACTTTTATTTAAGTAAAACTGTGATATAACAAGAAATATGTATGTGGTCTCTGCCCCTGGTTCTTGACACGGAGCTTCTAAAGCCCTTGTAATTTCCTGAGTGATGGGGTGATAGGAGCATCTTTTGTTAATAATATTTGGTCTTAGTCCCTGGTTCCTGACACAAGAGCCTCTAAGACCCTTGGAATCTGGGGAGTGGTAAATGTCTTTTCTATATGCTAATGAGAGGGGTGGCTGGGGGCCCCTGGATAGCTTCAGGATGGGGCTGGTTGCCGGAGGAACCGACCACGTGACCATGTGATCACAGGGCTGTCGGCCTTTCGGCCCCTCCCCTCTCTGAGGAGGGGAGAGGGGCTGGACATTGAGTCACTCACCAATGGCGGATGATTCAATGGATCACACCTATGGAGGAACTGCTATAAAACCCCTAAACACCGGGGTTTGGAGACCTGGGTGGGTGAACACACGGCTGCGCTGGGAGGGTAGCGTGCCCAGCGCGGGCGTGGAAGCTCCATGCCCTCTGCCCACACCTTCCCTGTGCACCTCTTCCATTTGGCTGTTCCTGAGTTGGATCCTTTATAATAAACTGGTGAATGTAAATAAATGTTTCCCTGAGTTTTATGCACCATTTTAGCAAATCATCAAACATGAGGAGGGGGTTGTGGGAATTCCCAATTCATAGCTGGTCAGTCAAAAGTGCAGGAGGCCCCGACTTGGCTTCCGAGGTAGGGGCAGTGTGTGGGACTCAGTCCTTAACCTGCGTGTCTGTGCTCACTCCAGGCGGTCAGTGTCAGAATCCAGTTAAATGGTAGGACACCCAGTTGGTGTCCAGCGAGAATTGGAGAACTGGTTGGTGTGGGGGAAAAAACCCACACGTTGGCTGTCAGGAGTGTTGTGAGGATATAGAAAAACAACAGTTTTCTCTTTAATAGCACACGTAGAAAAGTGCCGGTGGGTGCCGACGAGTAAATGAGTGAGTGCCCACGAGTGGATGAATTCACAAACTGATTCCATGTAACCAGCACCTCAGAAGACCCCTTGTGCCTATGTCAGGTGGGTGGAATTATGGAGTGTATATCCTTCGTGTCTGGCTTCCATCACTCAGCACTGTCTGGGAGATTCACCCACGTGGTTGTGTGTTAAAGTAGATGATTCTTTTTCGTTGTTGTATGGTGTTCCATTGGATAAGGACACTACACTTTACCCACTCTACTATTGTTGGGCCTCTGGGTAATTATAAATAATGCTGCTATGAACATTCTGGTACATGTCTTTTCCAAAATGTTGGTGTTGTTTTTTCACACTAGCAGTGTAAGAGAGTTGAAGTTGCGCTACATCCTTGTCAACTCTTAGTATTTGCTCTCTTTGTTTTAGCTGTTCTGGTGGGTGTGTATTGCCATTGCATTGCTGGCTTGCAATTTTGCATTTCCTGATGGCTGATGAAGCTGAGCTTCTTGTTTTATGTGTCTTGTCCCTTTGGGAATCCTGTTGGCTCCTCTGTGAAGTGTCTGTTCAGGCCCATTTATCTCCTTTTTCTATCCTTTTCTTATTGGTTTGTTGGCATGTTTTAAACTAATAACTTCCCCTCTGTGGATTTTACCTTTTCATTCTCTTAGTAGGCTCTTCTGATGAATAGACATCCTTGCTATAGTCCAACTTGTTAATTTTTTTCTTTTATGGTCAGTACTTTTTGTGTCCTATTTAAGACATCTTTGCCTAGTCCAAGGTCACAAAGCTGTTTCCTCTAATTGCTTTATTGTCTTCCTTTCACATTTTGATCTGTAATCCATCTGCAATGTAATCATTCTGCAAATGGTCTTCATTTGTGAAGACGCTCCTTCCTTTACTACAGGGTTCACCCTGTCGACTGTGTTGTGGGGAGGAGGGTCTACTTCTGAATTCTCTCTCTGCTCCGTCAGTCAGTTTGTCTATTCCTGTGCCAATCCCACATGGGCCCAATTACTCTGTCTTGTTTTTAGGTCTGATATCTGGTAGTGCCAGTCCTCCAGCCTTGCTCTTTATTCTCAAAATCTCCTTAGCTATTCTTGGTCATGTGCCTTTCCATAAGCGTTTTAGACTCAGCTTGTCAATTTCTATGAAAAAGAAACCTACTGGGATTTTGGTTAGAATTGCATTGAATTTAGATATTAATTAGGGGAAGGCAATATATTTATAGTATTGTAGTTTTCTAATCCATGAACATGGTATATTCCTCTATTTGTTTAAGTCTTTGTTAATTTCTCTTAATGACATTTTGTAGTTTTCAGTGTAGTTTGCATGTCTTCATTAGACTTCTTTCTACTTTCAAACCTACAGCTAATTTGTAAGAATGGAATAATGAATGTTCCTAGACCTACTCACCTAGCTTAAAGATACAGCTGTTCTCCCCTGGCTGACCAGGCCTGTGGGCAAAGGGCCCAAGGTGGACAGATGGTCTGCATTTTTGTTTTAAGTCTTAGACTTTTAAAATCCTGGACTTTGGTATGTGTGTGGAAAAGAGCTAACACAGCCTGCCTAAGATTGCCTTCCATGAAAGGCCTGCTTGCAAGGGTGGCCTCTGCCTGGCCTCTGGGCACCTGGACTTCAGGAAGGTTACCACCATTCCCTAACTAGTAAGACTGGCTCACTGTGCCCAAACTGTCTGCACACACAGTGTGGTTGCTGCAGAGTGCGTGGTTTCCTGCTGGGAGTCTAGAATGTTGGTGCATGCCAGGCAGAGGGTGCCTACGTGGCCAGCTCCCAGTGAAGACCCTGGGCACTGAGGCTCTAATGAGCTTTCCTGGTAGAAAACACTTCAAATGTGCTGTCACAACACGTTGCCGGAGGAATCTCCCATGTAACTCCACTGGGAGAACCCTTGGAGCTGGTACCCAGATTCCCCTGGATTCAGCCCCGTGTGCCTCGCCCTTTGCCGATTTGGTTTTGTATCCTTTTGCTGTAATAGATCATAGCCGTGATGTTAATACAACAATATGCTAAGTCCTGAGAGTCCCCCTAGTGACTCGCTGAACCAGGTAGGGGGTGGTGTCAGGGACCCCAACACAGTGTGAGAGCTGCAGATTTTTAATGTTGGTTTTAAATGCAAAACTTGTAAAGCTCTGATGAATCGTACCTACTGGCCAGACATGGTCCCCGGGCAGCCCATTTGGGGCTTCAGAGCCTGAGCCCCATGTTGGACACTCAAGCGAGGCCTAAGGAGGGACTTTCTCGGGGAGCTGAGCTGGAAAGAGGGTCCGGGCTTTGCGCTCCCAAGCAGGGGCTACTCTCAGGAGGGGGTACCTGGTGGGTGAGACAGTGGAAGGAAGTTACACCTCAGTCTCTGATGGAGAATGTTTCAATCTAATGTTGTGTGAAAAGAGAAGTTGGCACAGAGCAGTCTACAGCATGCAACGTAATGTTATTTCATAAATAGGAAATCTCTCTCGGCCTTACAGAGAAGGACATTCTGCCACTCGCTACAACCTGGATGAGCCTTGAAGACATCGTGCTAAGTGAAACGCAGCAGACACAAAAGGACAAATGCCGTGCGACTCCACTCACAGGATGTCCCTAGAGTTGTCAAATTCATAGACAGGAAGTAGAATGGAGGTTGTCAGGGGCTGGGGAGGGGGATGGGAGTCAGTGGTTCATGGGGACAGAGTGTCAGTTTGGGAAGATGGAAAAGTTCTGGAAATGGATGGTCGTGATGGCTGCACAATTGGAATGTCCTTAGTGCCACTGAATTGTGCACTTAAAAATGGTTAAAATGGTAAATTTTATGTTATACGTATTTTACCACAATAAATACAAATAAAACAAGATAGGGTCTCTCTGTTCACGTCACCACAGTCCAGGGAGGACACAGACCAATGTGCTCACGGTCATCTCGGGACAGAGGGATCGTGGGAGATGGTGCTTTTCTTTCTGCTTTTCTATTATATTTTCCACACTTTTTGGCATGCAATACATATATTTTTTAATGTTGGAAATACTTAAATACAGAAAAGCATGGAGAATAAAACATTTATATATGTATTACTTGTGCAATTAAAAAAAACTATCAACAATAAATACTATGAGAAAAAAAAAACAATGTCCTCAACCAAACAAACATTGGGCAAAAAGGACAACCTAATCGTTTTGCAAAGACACCTCCGGCCACACTCTGGTTGGGCGACATGGTGGAGCTGGGCCCGGGGCCCTTCCCAGGCACCTGTTTCTGGCCAGGCAGTGGCCCCCTGGGGCACATCAGGAGGACTTTGGGGATGCCCGGCCCACCCAGACCTGAATCCCAATCCCCGTGGAGGCCCGGATGCTGTCCTTCCAAAGCTCTGATGGCCCATTGGGCTTGGGAACCACATCCCGGGGCTCCAGGAGACGGAGCGTGAAAGGCTTTCTCTACCCGACAGCAGCTCTGGTTGGGATCATGGTCTGTGCTTCAGAATCTAAGTGTGAACCAGGTCCCGAGACCCTGTCCATGGACACACCCAGGAAATGGAGCCACCACCCCCGGGGAGCAAGTGGGAAAGACGGGCATGGGTGCGATGTGCTAGCAGAATCCCAAGCGGCCATCACCTTTAACAGCAACAGCCCAGTCCGACTGCAGGTGGACGTGCCTTCCCCTTACGGTGTATTGTTGTCTGTGTGTTTGCGCAGCGCAGGGAACGAGCGTGGCTCAGGCTGGCTGAGTGACGTGCCCAAGGTCACCAGCTAATCGTGTGTGTGGACTACGGCCTGAGGAGGTCCCCTGGGGCTGCAGCCCCTCTTGGCAGGCCATCCGGAAGGGTGTGCTCAAGCTTGGAGCAGGGTGGATGGGACAGGGCCCCTGAAGCCCTATCTCCAAGACAACGGACCGTGGCTGGTGGTCATCACCTCTAAGAGGACCTTGAACTCTTCTCTGCACCCTGAAGAAGCATCCCCTGGGGCAGCAGGGGCTGGGGAGCAGCAAAGGAATGGGGGAGGGGTGGGACATCTGCCATCCCCGGGTCACCCTGCTCCCCAAACCCTTCTCTCCAGCCCAGCTTCTTGTGTGCGGTGGAAAAGCCCTGCTCAGAATGCACAGCTGCTTAGGGGCTCATGAATTATGTACCGGCGCCGGATCAATCCGTCAGCGCCCTGTCAGGGAGGAATCAAAGGCCCGGGCAGCCACAGCTTTCTGCACGGAGCTGGTGAGTTTGGGGGAGCCCTGTGTGCCCTGCTCCCCACCCCTCCCAAATGTCCCGGCTCTCTGTTTCTCTGCCAGGTGTGGATTTGACAAATGTTTTTAAAGGCAGGGTAGGGGGTAACAACAGAAAGCCTGACCCGCATGTTTGGAGCTCGTTCCAAGACGCTCTGTGTGAGCAATTGATGCCAGCGCCGCGTCTGTCATGAGAAGGTCACCTTGGGCGTGGGATGGTCTCTGCCACAACATCACAAGCTTCCCGTGGTGCTGATGCGATGGCCCCTCCTCGGCCAGGCCACCATCCTGGTGCCAGGCAAGCTGGCCACGAGGGGACCGTGGCCTCGCTCCTGCAGAGGGCTGTGCTGCTCTGCTCTGTCCGGACCTCGTGCCGACAGTGAGGCACACGCCCGGTGGCTTCCCACAACAGGGATGTGTTGTCGCACAGCTCTGGGGGCTGCAAGTCTGAGATCAGGGTGTCGGCAGAGATGCTCCTCCTGGAGGCTGTGGGGGACAATCTGTCCTCGGCCTCTCTCCAGGCTTCTGGTGGCTGCGGGGGATTCCACTGTCCTGGGCTCCAATCTCTGCCTCTGCCCCCACGTGGCCTTCTCCTCCATGTATCTGTGTCCTCACTTCGTAGGACACCTGTCCCTGTCATCCCACCCTAATCCAGGATGATCTTATCTCGAGAGGCTTATCTTGATTACATCTGCGAAGACCTTTATTCAAATGAGGTCAATTCTCAGGGTCTGGGAGGACCCACCTTTTGGGGCCACCTCCTGATCCTCTAGAGTGGGAGACACAGCAGCACGAGGCACAGTAGGGACAGGGGTGCCCGGGCCTGGTGGCTGCTGTGACCTTCACATCGCAAGGCATGGCTGGGCCCAAACCCCCGCCCAGGACAGAGGCAAGGACCCCCAAAAAGAGCACCTCTGAGAACTGCTCCCCACTTGGCCCCCTAGCACAGCCAGTGTCCCCACATTCCAGCTGCTCTGGGTTGGACAGGAGGGTGTGGTCCCCGTTTAGGAAAATGAAACACAGAAGGGAAGTGACCTTCCCAGGGTCACATACTAGGGACTGGCTGGTGGGGCCAAGATCAGCGTCTTTCCCCACTGAGGCTCTCCGGAGGCCCAGGGGTTGGGGAGGCTCTGCAGCGAGTTGGGGCTCTACAGCAGCAGCAGGAGCCTGGAAAACGAAGGTGGACTGGCTCCGGGCCCCATGGGTCGCCCTGGCTGCTCAGCCTGGAGAAGGCCCCTTCCTGGGCCGAGTAACCTGGGGGCGGGACCAGGAGGTACAGAGGCAGGATTTCAAGGGCGCTGGT
Organism: Lemur catta; assembly: GCF_020740605.2. Classification (NCBI taxonomy): domain Eukaryota; kingdom Metazoa; phylum Chordata; class Mammalia; order Primates; family Lemuridae; genus Lemur; species Lemur catta. Next base: position 4,703,466 of record NC_059137.1, on the reverse strand, counting down.
CTGCGACCTCGGCTCCTGCCTCTAGGGCTTCAGAGTCCGCTTTAGTCTCACCTGTGACCTGACTTCAACATCTGTCCAAGTCGGGGCAAGGCTTACAGCAGGTGGTCGCTATGGCGATGAGCTTTGCATGTGTGACACAGTAGAGGGGCTGGACGTGGGGTGTGGGAGTCACTGATTTCTCAGGCAGAAAGCGAGAGGGGGACACCCCTGTGCACCACGAGGGTCTAGGGGGGCAAAGAGGTGGGTCCAGGGATGGGGCACGTGGCTGGGTGGCCCAGCCGGGGGCTGACGGGCAGAAGGTCCTGCCGTGGCCTGGAGGGTGGAAGACTTAGAAAGTGCCCGAGAAGCCTGCCTTGATAAGATTCTCCACCCGCTTCCGAGGTCGCCTCCGGAAGCTGGGAAGACGATGATCACTCATTTTCACTCATTTCCTCTGATGCCTGCTCTGAGGATGCCAGTTTCGGTGTACCAGCTCCTCCAAGGGGGGCCTGGGCAATGTTGGCTCCCTGACGCGGGCTCCTGCCCGCAAAACCATCCATCATCGCGTGCGAACGGCTGGCTCCTAAAGGCCACATTATGAGAAGATGCCAATAAGTGTATGTTCATTTGCTGTGCCCATCAGGGCGGGCTCACAGCGGCACCGCTGAGTGCGCACTTTCACTCAGCATCCCGGCTGCTCCGTCCCCCTTCATTGATTGCAGATAGAATCCACCCTCGGTAACCAATCGCCGGTGGGCTGTGGGTATTTTTTCTGTATCAGGTTTAATTAAACCAAGGTGTGCCTGACCCTGTCAAATCATATCAAAACAGGCCTCTCTGCTGCATGAGGAAAAACATCAGCATAAATTATTGATTAATCTTCATTCAAACTAATCTATCAATGACTTTCTCTGGCCTGGTGGACCCGGGGAGCTCTCAGATGTTTCAGTGCAAACAGCATTTGAAAGCTCCACTTTGAAGTGACCTGAGACTCGTTCAAGGCAGCCAGCAGCTGGTGACAGGCTGCCCCCCAAACCCTGACTGCAACCATTCGCGTTGGCCCCAGTTCAACAGTGCCTAGATGTGTCCTGTCTGGGCAGTGAGTTCTGTCTGGTCCCTTCTCCTGGGGGATGGTGAGTGGGACAAACCCAGACACATACACAGGAGACGCAGATACGACTTGGCGAGTGCTACTACACGGGTACATACAGAGTGCATGACTCTAATCATACAGAGGCCTCCTGTAACCAGGCAGAGGTCTGATGTTTACACTGAGTGGAAGAAGACAGCAGGAGCAGCTTTATGCTGATACATTTGAACACTGAAATGAAACAGGCAAAAGTATCTTAAAAACACAACTTACCAAAACTGTCACAAGAAAAAAAACATATCTATTAAAGAAATTGAGTCCAAAATTAGAAACTATCTGCCAAATAAAACTCCAGGCCCAGATGGCTTCACTGCAGAATTCTGCCAAACATTTAAGGAAGAAATAATCCTAATCTTACACCAAATCTCCCAGAGAATACAGAAAGAAGGGACACTTCCCAAGTCATTTTATGAGGGTAGCATAACCTAATGCTAAATACTGATGAGGACACTACAGCCAAGGAAGTTACGGGTCCCATGAAAATCGATGCAAAAATCCTTAACAAAATATTAGCAAATCAAATAAAGCAATATCACAACCAAGTGGGATTCATTTCAGGAATGCAAGGTTGGTTTAATAGTAAAAAATCATATTGTTATAAAAAAGAAAATTCATACGATCATCTTCACAGATCCAGAAAAATGTTTGATGGACTTCAATACCATTCATGAAAAAAGCTCTTTGAAAACTAAAATAGAAGTGAATTTCCTTAATTTGATAAACAATATCAATTAAAAATCTACAGCAAACATCACATTTAATGGTAAATTGCAGAAAACTCCTCTCCCCTCAACCTAGAATCTGGAAGTGAAACAAGGACTCCCACGATCATTGCTTTCACTGTGCATTGTGCTGTCATTCCTAGCCAATGCAGTAAGGGGGAAAAAGTATAAATTTTAAAAGAAAAAATAAAAATGTCATTTTTCATAGACAATAAAATTGTATGCATTGAAAATCCAACATAATCACAGATTGTCAGAATTAAGAAGTGAATTTAGCAAGATTGCTGGATACAAGGTCAGCATGCCCAGTCTCCCTATTCCAGAGACAAACCAAAAGGAAATGAAATAGAAAATAACTTTGGCAATAGCATAAAAAAATCATATACTGAGGAATTACTCTACCAGAAGATATACAAGACCTGTACACTGAATACAGCCTGCAGTCTATTTAACAGTCTTGTACCGTAGTGATGTGAGATGTTACCATTAGGGAGCTAGGTGAGGGGAACACAGGACCCTCTGTACTATTTCTGCAACTCCCTGTGATCCTATAATTATTTCAAAATAGAATGTTTTTTTTTAAACTTTAAAAATTTATTTATTTATTTAATTTTTGAGATAGGGTCTCACTCTGTTGCTCAGGCTGGAGTGCAGTGGTATCATCATAGCTCACTGCAGCCTCAGACTACTGGGCTCAAGCCATCCTCCTGCCTCAGCCTCCTGAGTAGCTGGGACTTACAGGCTCTCGCCACAATGCCCAGTTAATTTTTCTATTTATTTATTTTTTTTTGTAGAGACGGAGTCTCCCTATTGCCCAGGCAGGTCTCAAACTCCTGGGCTCAAGTGATCCTCCCGCCTTGGCCTCCCAAAATGCTAGGATTAGAGGCATGAACCATTGTGCCCAGCCTCAAAATAGAACATTTTTTAAAAAATGCATACCCTTTGAATCAATAATCCCATTTTTGTGATTCTTGCCTAAGGAAAAATAAAAACTGTACTCAAAGGGTTAGCTAAAAGGATGCCGTATTAGTTTGCTCAGGCTGCCATGACAAAAATATTAATAACAGACAGGATGGCTTAAACAAGAGAAATTTATTTTCTCAGCCTGGAGGCTGGAAGTCCCAGATCCAGGTGTTGGCAGGGTTGGTTTCCTCCGAGGTCTCTTGCGTGACGGCAGAGGGCCGCCTTCTTGCTGTCCTCACATGCTCACCCTTCAGTCTGTGCTGTCTGTGTCCTCGTCCCCTCTTATGAGGACACCAGTTCAATTGGATCAGGGCCCACCCTAATGACACCATTTTACCTTATATACTTATTTAAAGGCCCTGTCTCCAAATACAGTCTGAGGTCTGGGGATTAGGACTTTAGCACATGAATTTTGGGAGAACACAATTTAGCCCATATGGATATTTATCCAAGCTCTGTGTCTAATAATGAGAAATCCAAAACCACCTACACGGGCACTAACGGGTATTGAAGTGACCTGGGTGCACCCACATGCCAGGCGGTTACTTAAAAAGATGTAAACATACACTTAATAACGTGACAAGATGCTCACAATATGCCGGCAAGTAAAGCAGTGGGTTACAATATGGTATTTAATAGAATAACCCATTTTTTAGGAAAAAAAAAAAGTCTGTTGTATCTATATCTGGAGGAGTTTGCCTCAAAATAGCAATTTTGCTTATCTCTGCATGTTGTGATTATGAACGATTTTTATTTCTTCTTTGTGTTATCCTTTATTTCTTGCTTTTTAAAATAGTGAGCATGGGCTGGGGGCGGTGGCTCATGCCTGTAATCCTGGCACTCTGGGAGGCCAAGGTAGGAGAATCGCTTGAGGTCAGGAGTTCGAGACCAGCCTGAGCAAGAGTGAGACTCCGTCTCTAATAAAAATAGAAAAAATTAGCTGGGCATGGTGGCGCATGCCTGTAGTCCCAGCTACCCGGGAGGCTGAGGCAGTAGGATCGCTTGAGCCCAGGAGTTTGAGGTTGCTGTGAGCTAGGCTGACGCCACGGCACTCTAGCCTGGGCAACGGAGCAAGACTGTATTTCAAAACAACAAAAAAAGTGAGCATGTATTATTTATGTAATAATTTGTAAAGAATCTTATTAAAAGAAGAACTTTATCGCAGATTTTACTGCCCTGGGAATTCACTAGAGACAGCCATGGAGAGAAATGCCAACAGCGGACGGGGTTCCTGTTTGGAAGCAGTGGGGACGTGACCGCCGACTGAAGCAGGAAAGGGGTTCGCTAGAGGCGCTGAGGCTCACAGGGCCCCGGAGCTGGTCGCAGGCTGGAGAACCCAGCCGGGAGCCCGGGAAGCAAGGCGGGAAGGGCGGAATCCAACAGAAGTGGTTTAGTGGAGACGCCACCGCCACTGCCGCTGGGCATGAGATGCTGTGCGTGTCCTTGCCTGTCACTGCCACCAGGCCAGCACCACCACCCAGGACAAGGTCACACCCGCCTTTGTGTTGAGTGTCATCACCCATCACCAGGACAGACCCCCACAGTCCGGTTCCCACACTCGCCCCTGGCTGAGGTGAGGGTGGCGGCTGCCAATGGCCAGCGTCTGGGCACACGTACACATTTGTCACGCTTGGCTTTGGCAGTGGAGGGGGCTCTGCCTCAGGGAGGCTTCCGCAGGCCCCAGAAGTGGGGCCAGAATCTTGGTGACCAAAGGACACGACACCCTTGGCCCTTCCAGACCAAGAGCAGGCTTGGTAAACTGTGGAGTGTTTTCCAGATCCTGCCTGGCGCCCACTACGTGTACAGCCTTGAGCTGAGAGTGAGTTCTACGTTTTAAAATACAATCAAAAGAAAGATACTATTTCTGGACATGTGAAAACTTTATGTAAGTAAATCTCAGTGTCCATAACGTTTATTGGCACACGTGTTCACTGGCTTGCATACCGTCTAGGGTTGCTAGGGTTGCTTTTGCGTGACAATGGCCAAGTTCAACAACTGCAGCAGAGACCCACAAAGCGGAAGTATCGACTGTCAGGCTCTTCCCAGAAAGTTTGCCGACCCGTGATCAGGAGTGATGATTCTCCCTGGCCACATGCATGCCCTGGCCACTGCTCTTGGTTCATAAGGACCCAGCGGGTCTCATGGGACTCCTGCATTAACAGTGGTAGAATATGTCACCCCCAAACATGTCTCTATGGCATAATGACTACTTTGCGCATTTAACAAAAAGCAGGCGCAGGGAGGGTATTCGGACCTCCTTTTCTTCCTAAAAGCAGGAGAGAAACCCTCCTACGGAAGGTGGCCTCCTTACAGCAGAAGGAACGTTCTTAGCACCAGAGATGGGGGCAAGGCAGAAAGACATCTGCACAAACAAACCTGGTTAAAATCACCTTTGTCTCCCGCTGACTTTTCCACCGTGAACTGCTCTTCCCCAAGCCCCTGTGCCTTGTCGCGTTTTCATAATGTACTGCTCTTTGTCCAATTCAGTATGTAACTGCTCAACTCGAGCCGCTTCTTTGGGTCTTCACTTCCTTACGAGGGCACCTGTGTCCCGTAAGACGTGAGTTAAATATGCATGTTTGTCTCTTGTTCATCCGTCTTTCGTGATGGGGCCCCAGCCGAGAACTTAGAAGGGCAGAAGGAAAGGACCTTGTCCTTCCCTACAGGGTGTACGGTGGCTTCTCAGAGCCCAGAGCACGGCCGTGGTGTTCTTGAGCTGCTGTGAGCACGTCTCAGCTGGGTCCCTTGGTTTCTGCTTCTCCTTCCGCACCTTATCCGAGTCCTGCCCCCGCCTGCTCCTGCCCGTCTCCTCCGGGCTCTCTGCGCCAGCCCCCAGCTCTGCCTTCCTGCAGCGCCCGCCTGCCCCGGCCTTGGCCGCGCCCCACCCCTCAGCCCCCACCGCCCGCATCTTCTCAGCTCCTCTCTCCTGTCGGTTTAGACTCTGGCTGCGGCGGCCTAGCCAAGCAAAGCTTCTCATGCCAGGTCCCTTTGTGGGCCAGTGACCAGCAGGGGCCTGGCCACTCTTTGTGCCCTCAGCTATGGCCGGGGGCAGCTAGGAAAAGCATGGCATGGACACCTAAGGCCACTCCTCATGGAGGATGTTTCCCTTTGAGATGCTAAGGGACTGGCAGGTGCCACTATGCCCAAGCACATGGTGACGCAAACCAGCAAAGCCTGCCCCCAACATGCTCAGAGGCACTCAGAGGAGGGGAAGAGGCCACTCAAGGCTGCCAACGGTGTGCCTGATGACATTCCTGGCCACCCTTGCAGTTCAGTGCCGAATTCTGGCCATGAGACATGCATGGACGGCAGTGACACGTGCCACTTCCAGGGCTGGCCCATAGAAACCTCCTCTGTGATCCTCTCTGCTCTCTCATCTCCAGCATCTGCCAGCTGGATGGTGACACCAGGGCAACCTTGGAAATACCATGTAGAAATGGCAGGGTCCCAGACCCGGCCTGGGTCTCTGAGTCCCTGTGTGAGCAGAGCCCTCCTGGCTGCTGACTGTAGTTTTCCTGAATATCGTAGATTAAAGATGGTCACAAATCCTGTGACTTCTCCCACTGAAGGGAGGACACGTTTATCCCCTCCCCTTAAATCTAGGTGGACTTGTTACTGCTTCCACCCACAGGCTACGGTGGAAGTGACACTGTCCATTTCTGGGCCTACTCCAGCTTCCTGTCTCTTGAGCACACTCTCGGAGCTCTGAGCTGCCCCGTGGGAAGTCTGACGACCTTGTGGGCGGGGGCAGCCGCCTCATGGGAGGCCCAGCCGACGCTCCCCGGGAAGCCGCTGCAGGCTGAGGGGCTCTCTTTGCGGAGCTCCTGTGAGGCCTTCTCTTATTAACACTGCAGTTCTTGTGTGATGGTCACATGCCCACCTTGGGTATTTTGACCCTCGTCCATTCTTTGACAAGGCCGAGTCCTTCTACTGGGGGAGCTGTGCTGTGTTCCTTTGCGGGGTCCCGGGGGGCCTTGGACCCCCAGAGCATTGCGACTGAGGGCTGGGCGGTGGGTTGGCTTTCGCCCCACACCCATGGGCTGGGGCCCTCTTCTCCTCCCGGGCTCGTTGCTTGTAGCCCTTGATCACCTAGGAGCATCGATGAAAAGGTTTCTATCCACGCAGCTGGCAGACTTGTCAGCGGAAGCTTTGGAGAGAAAATCCGGCTCCGGTATTTTTAGTTGGAAACTTTACCAGAAGAAAGGCTGCGTCAGGCCTGAGGGGACCCGTCATCCCTCACGGGCAGAGGTTCCTTGGAAGGAGGGAAGGAAGCCCGGAAAGGCTTGAGAAGCTGAAAAGCCACCCGCCCACGTGGGCGGCTCCTCCGGGACGTGCGAAAGTGCATCGTGGCTCAAGGATTTGCAGTTCCCACCTTCAGCTCCTGAAGTGTAAACGGAGCCTTTCCGCCTGGAACAGCTGTGTTTTCCCTTTAGTCGGAGCCCACGCAAAGTTCGGAGGATGTCGGGCCTCCGCTTGCCCCCTCGCCACCAACCCCAGCGTTAGCCCTCTGCAGGGGTGTGGAACCTTCTGGGTCCTGGGCCCTTTGACGGCGGTTCTGGACCCGCCCTCCATAGCTGCGATGTTTGCCTGCCGTGCTGGGAGCCCACGGGCCCAGGGTCAGGTGGCTTCCCTGTGTCCTCTCCTCCCAGTATGCGCCGGCCTCCTGGGAAAGGCGGCAGGGCCGGGGCAGCAGGGACCCCACGCCGGAGCTCCAGCTCCTCTGCTGCGGGAGGCGGCGGAGCAGCGGCCCCACCTGCCCGGTGCTCTTCACTCTGGCTCCTGCTGCTCAAACCCTCCTGTCCCTCCAGGCTCGTGCCAGATGCCACCATCTCTGGGAAGCCATCCTCGATGCCCAGGCAAGGGCACGCTCTCCCTCTTCTGAACTCCCTGCGGCCTTTTGTCTGTTGCTCCCTGGGTCCCCACCGCCCCACCCGACTGGACATGCGCTGAACGAGGACGCCCGTGGGAAACGCGCAGCCCGGGTGGAATCCCACCGCCTCTGCTTCCTAGCCTGTGACTGGCAAGTCCCTTATCTGCTCCAAGCCTCTGTTTCCCCATCAGTGCAAGGAAACAAGAACACTGGGTTCGTGCGCGGGCTACTGGGCGATAGAGAAGCCCCAGCCGGTCCTTGCTAGCGGGCGCCTGTCCTCCCCAGTGCAGCCGGTGAGGCCACCTGGGCTGACACCCGGGCACCTGGCTCTGCCCTGGCCCCCCGAGGACCCCAACGTCTTTCCTCTGGATTCAGACCTTGCCTGCAAAGCCAACGCGACCGCACCGGCTTGGCCTGCTCCACCAGCTGCTCCCAGATGCGACATGGGGATCCTTTTGGAAGTGACCCTGAGGAACCGCAAGAGGCTGCGTGTGTAATGGTGACAGCTGCACACGTGTGCTGAGGATCAGCCACGCCTGCCTGGAGCCGGAATGATGCTTCCGAGGACCCGGGACACAGCAGGGGAAAACTGGCGCTTCTCAGAGCCCGGCCCTCTCTCGCTCCGCGCCCCGGACTCTGGTTAGGGCCTGACTCGCCCGCATGTCTGGTGCGGCTCCCGCGCTCGCGCTCAGCTGCGGCCTTTCCCCGGCACTCCCTGCGCTGCCTCTTCCCGTCACAGGCCCGTGGCAGCCTCGGCTCAGACCAGGGCACCTCCCTGACAGGCCCTGAGCTGCCCCAGATGCACGAAGACGCCAGGTGGCTCCAGCTCCTGCTGCTTCCCGCCAGTGCTCAGACCCTCTGCCCGCCGCCCTTTGCCACCGACTCCACACGCGGGTCAGGACTCACACGCGCCTTCCTCCAGGGAGCGTGCCATGGTCAGACATCCCCACGGCCATCGGAACCCACGTCTCCCCCAGTGTGAGAATTTCTGCCTCTGCTCAGGCAAGACATGGCGGCACACGTCTATGGTCCCAGCACTTTGGGAAGCCAGGGCAGGAGGATTGCTCAAGGCCAGGAGTTCAAGACCAGCCTGGGCAACATATCAAGATCCTGTCTCTACAAAAAATAAAAAAAATAGTGGGGCATGGTGGCCTGTGTCTATAGTCCCAACTACTCAGGAGGCTGAGGCAGGAGGATTGCTTGAGCCCAGGAGTTCGAGGCTGCAGTGAGCTACGACAGCACCACCGCACTCCAGCCTGGGCAACAGGGCGAGACCCTGTCTCCAGAAAAAAAATTCTGCCTGTTCTTCTGCACCCCACCTCCAGACAATGAACTTCTCCCAGGGCCGGGCCTGTGACTGCCGGGCTCATCACAGGGTCCCCAGCTCCAGTGTCCCCCAAACACACAGCCCTCTGCTCTGTCCCCAGCTCTGGTGTCCCCCAGGCTCCTTAGGTCATTCACTCCCCTGACATTCTCTGCATATGTCATGTTGCTTTGAGGGCTCAGGATTTGCTGCTTCATTCTGTGGCCTCAGTCTGCCCCAGACATGTTAGTTTTCACATCTGTAAAATGGGGCAAATAGCAGTCCCTGCCCGGGAGGATTCCTGTGCAGATTAAACATGACAAACAAGGCAGGCCCTCGGCACAGCGCCAGGCCCTCGTAATTATTAGGACTGTGAGTGGGGATTACTGGTGATCACTGTCTTATAAATGGCCCCCCAGCCTGCGAGCCACCCTGAGTGAGACTTGTGGGGTGACACCAGCTGACGCCCGGCACGGAGCCTTGTTTGCTCCTGACAGGGCCCTGCCCCCTGGAACAGCTGGCCCCAGGAGTGTGGCCAGCGTGTCTGTGGGGGCGCTGGCCCGCGCTGCACGTCCCTGGCCTCCAGACAGCCAGGGCTCCTGGTTGCAACCGCCTAAACTGGCTGTGGCATAGACACAGCAAAGGGGGGAACTAGAGGGACAGCAGAAGCTCCCGGAATCGATGGGGAAGCAGAGGGTGGCAGGAGCCAAGGCCAGCCAGGCAGCTGGGACCACAGCCCGGCCCCCCGGGACGGCTGGGCAGGCTGTCACCACCAGATGGGCGTTCTCAACTGTTTCCATGTGCCCAAAATGCGAAAGCCAGGTGGAAGCATCTGATTGGCTGAGCCAGGCACATGCCCCGCCCTGGCTGCTAAGGGCCCCGGAGGTGGGAGGAGGAGGACGGGGCCAAGCAGGGCTGGGGCCTCCTAGGACTCCCAGGCTGGGATTCCCCCTGCAGGGCCAGCTCCTCCCATTCACTGAGCCCACTGCAGCCCAGGCCGACGTCAAGGTGGACCAAGTCCTGTGTGGCACCTTCTCCCCAGGCAGAGCCTCCGCCCATCACCGCAGAAACACACACCCCATAACAAGCAGTGGGTTATCTGGAGAGGCAGGAAGTTGCCCTTGGGGGTGTCACCGTAGGGTCATTTCCTGTGGGTTTGGCCCTGCAGGGCAGCAGCCTCCCCGACAGTGTCTCCCAGCACCCTGGCACCAAGGGTGGTGCTGAACAACTGTGTCCCTCCTCCTTCCCCAGGCCCGGCAGCAAAAGACCAGACCACACCCAAATGGCATCCATTCCAGAAGTCACCCCCAGAGTCCCTGTGGAATGAGGAAGGGAACAGGAAGCAAAGTGGGGTACCAGGCTGGCCTGAGCTGTGGAAAGGGAAGCACAGAGCATGGGGACCCTCCCCAAGGAGGTGGAGGCCATCAGAGCACCGGGTCTGTCCTTTAGGGTGAGGGAGCTCACAGCACCTCGGCTTCATCTTTCAAACCCCACTGTGCAGCCGGGGAGGCAGCGTGGTGGTGGTTACGAACGTGGACCTCCAAAGACCTGGAGCAGAACTCCAGCTGTGTGACCTTGGGTGAGTGATGTAACCTCTCTGAGCCTGTCATCTCATCTGCAAAACAACCTTGGGCATCGATCGTTATGAGGGTGAAGTTGGGTCTCACAGACGAAAGGCTTGTGGTGGACGCGGAGATGCCTGTCTGGATCATCTTCGGACCTGCCGCCAACTACGGGTGTGTGGTCGGACGGACTTGGCTCTCGGCTCCTGCGGGGTGGGCCGCAGCTGCGGTGACCCTCCTTGCCCAGGCCATGCCCTTGGGGGGCAGCGGTGGCCCCGACCTCCTGCTGGGCTGAGCGAGGTCTCCTGGGGCCTGCATCTGGGTCAGCTCCTCCTCTGCCCGGTCTCGCTTCTGCTCCCCCCCCTCCACCTGCTGCCCTGACAGGTGTGCACCACAGCAAGCGGCCTGCAGCCCGTCTCAGCACCGGCTTCCCGAAGAGCCAGCCTGCACAGCGGGCACACGCTGCCCCCATCCGCATCCTAACACTGCATTCCTGTTACTAAGCCTGTCCCTACTCAAATATCAGACTGGAAGACGAGTAGATGAATTCAAACTCGGGAGGAAGCGAAAAACCAGAGGCCACGACAAGGTGAGATGCCCAAGGTCTGGGTACAAAGCCCGTCAGGAGGGGGTTGGGGCATTTGCCCTCAGGATGACGGGGACCCTCACGGCCCAGGAGCCAGGTGAGCAGTGAGAAACGTACACACATCGAGGTAAGAGAACAAAACCAGAGAAGCAGCAGTTTGAATGGGAGGTGATGTCATTGGTTACACGCGTGGTGCCTGGAGATATTTGCAGAACCAAGTCATTCCTGAGCTCAAATGCCAGCTTCCAGCCTGGCACACTCGCAATGTCACCGCCCATCCCAGTTCACGGGGGCAGGGTGACGGCGTCTCACGCTCCCTAACACGCACGCCCGCATGAATCAGGGTGGGGGAGTGGCAGCTTGGACCAGAATATCTTGGTATTTAGTAACATAAGAAAGGACGTGGACGGGAAATGAGAGAACTTTGCCGCTAAATGCCTAGCGGGAGCTATTTAAAGGGGAGCCGATGTGTTAAGTAAATTCCACTCAGCCATCCCGTGAGCCCCTTGAGATCGCCATGAAAGATCTCGCCTGGCGATGGGCAAGTTCCTCAGGAGCTGGGGGCGGGACAGGCTCCGGGCTGCCTCTCTGGGTGAATGTCCTGCGGTAGGGATCTCGGTCGTGGGGGGAATCAGCTGGAGGGGGTGACACAGTTCCAGTAAGAACCTCACTAGGGAGCCGTGGACCCCACAGAGACCAACGCTGCTGGGCTGGCTGCAGAGGTGTCCAGGCAGAGATGTTGGCAACAGGAGTGGGGACATTTGAGCCCCCTTTTTGGGACCTTCCTAAATGACAGAGACAACCACGTCACTCCAGGGGCAGACAGGAACAAGCTCCTGCCCTTGTGTCCGAATCCCCCGACATCTGGCGCCAATCTCCCTTTCCTACTCCCAACCCGAAGGATGAGCAGATGGACCGAGGGGGCGAGTTGTGCAGGGTGGATGCGGGGGTTGGAGTGCAGAAGTGAAGCCGGGCCCCCTCATCTAGGTGGTAGGTGCTGGTGCCCCCCACGAGCCTGGCCCCAGCGAGGCGACTTGGTCTCTGCCATCGATGGCGAGTGGCCGTGTGGCTGGGAGAGGACAGGGCAGGAGGGCAGAAGCGTGGGGGGTCAGGAAGGGGCCCGGGTGAGGGAGCCGCCTGCCCTGCGCACCAGGCCCCTTGCCCCTGCTCCCCCGACAGGCTGGGAGAGGCTTTTCCTGCCCCTGGCCTGCAACTTGCTCTTGGTCCTTCTGCACTGCCTCCAGGTAGCTTTATGCACCTTTTCCCTCCTTCAGCGGCCCTGGGGCCCCTGACTAATCCTGTGCTCCTGGCACACGCTGGCTTGCCCTCTTCTGTCTCCAAGAGGATGCCAGATTTCATGAGAGTGTTTTCCCCACCTTTCTATTAAGTCATTAAATATGAAATGTCCGATTTCGAATCAATAGTATAGTTTATTATATCTCAAACAAGAAGCAGTGCAATTAATCAAAGTGTGCGCCTAAACTATCGACACAGTTTTGCCATTTTAATGGTAGCTTACTTATGCCAGCAGCGAAGAAGCCTGGAGAGCCAGTGGTGATGAAATCACGAAAGGTGTTTTCCACAGCTCTTTGGGAATTGAATATTTTTCCTTGCAAGAAGTGGTCCAAAGCCTGGAAGAAGTGCTAGTCAGTTGGTGCAAGGTCTGGTGGATACGGTGAATGACAGAGAGTTTCCAAGTCCAGTTTCTGTAGTTTGGGCAGCGTTGTTTGTGCAACATGTGGTCTCGCAAGAGGATTGGCCTGTTTCTATTGACCAATCTTGGCTGCTTCATCACGAGCATCCTCATTTCGTCCAACTGGGTGCAGGAGACATCCGCTGTCATCAACTGACCAGGTTTCATGAAGCTGTGGTGGATAATACCAGCACTGGACCACCAAACACACACCATTAGCTTTTTCTGATGAATGTTCAGTTTGGACTGTGTTTTGGCACTTCATCTTTGTCCAACCATTGTGCCAAACGCTGGCAATTGTCAAAAAAAATTCATGTTTCATCACATGTAACAATACGGTGTAGAAATGGTTCACCTTTATGTCATGACAGCAAAGAAAGGCAAGCTTCCAGATTTCTCTTCTGATGTTCCTTTAATTCATGCAGAACCATCTGTCCAGCTTCTTTACCTTGCCCATTTGTTTCAAATGGTCCAATATTGTTGGAATGGTAACGTCAAACCTTGCTGCTAATTCACACGTAGGTTGAGACGGATTCGCTTCCACTACAGCTTTCAGCTCATCATTATCCACCTTGGTCTCAGGTCTCCCATGTGGCTCATTTTCAAGATTAAAATCACCAGAACAGAACTTCTCAAACCATCAATGCGTTCATTAGCCACATCCTTCCCCAACATTCGTTGATATTTTGAGCTGTCTGCGCAGCACTGCTTCCACGATGGAACCCATATTAGAAAATAATACGAATTTTTTGCTTACTGTGGTTTCACAAAAATTGCTCAAAAAAATTAGAAAGAGAATCACAAGGCAAATGTGCATTTGAAAGAATGAGGATGTCCCTTCACACAAAACAAAAAAAGTGTCAAAGTGAAATATCAGAGACAGTAACTGTCAAACTCAGTGCTTAAGAAAATTAGACATGCCATACTTAAAGACCTAATATTTTGACAAATATCTAACCTATGGAAAAGTTTAAAAAAGAGCCCAATGACTCACATGCCCCTCACCTAGTGTCACCAACTGTTCACATTTTGCCACATTTGTGCTCTCTCCACACCCCCCACCTGCCAAACACTTGAAGGTAAGTTGGAGACATCCCAACACTTCCCCTCCCCAGCCCGAGAACCAGGCCGGAGCCTACGGAATAGCACCCCGTCCCACCCAGGACACCGGACAGTCGACCACTCAGTCCCTGTTCTAGTCTCTCCGTCCCTGGCAGCTCTGATTATTGGTTGGCCCATTTCTCCATTCCTCAGTCTACGAACATTTACTGAGTGCTTAGTGTTTGCCATACCCTGTTCTAGGCACACGGGACACAGTGAACAAGATGCACCAGGCCCTGCTCCGTGGCACACGCCATCAGAGGGGAGAGGGGTCAACAGGAGTAGGTGGAGTGATTTTGGGGTGTGCCAAGGGCATGAGGAAGATAAACTGAGTCAGGTTCTAGAGTGTGACAGACACGGAGGTCACACTTGAGTTGGGACTTGCTGGCTGTGCTTCTTTGCGTCTGGGGCCCCGACTGTCCCCTTGCTCACATACTCGCTGTTCAGGTGACGCTGGGGCCCGGGAGCCCAGTGCGGCGCCAGCAGCCGGGGATGGTGGGCTTGTCGCGGTTCTCGCCTGCTGACCTGCCTTGGCGTGGGGGCCTGTGGGGCAGACCCCCGGCTCTCAGCGTGCAGGTCTTCAGAGCCTCGGCCTCGCCTGGGTGACAGCATCCTGGACTGCGAGCTGATGCGGTGACAGGTTGAGACTTTTGGGGTCTGTTGGGAAGGGCGAGCGTACTTTGCATGGGGAAGAAATGAAGAACACTTGTGGCCAGAGGGCAGAGTGTGACTATTTGAAATGTGTCCACTGGTTCGCGGGCTCGCCCTTCACAGCAGAGCCGAATTCTCCTTCCCCCGGATGTGGGCCAGACCCCGCGACTCGCTGCTGACGACAGAAAAGAGCAGTGATGGCGGATGAGACTGGTGACAAGAGGCTCTGCGCTTCCCGCTGCTCTCTCTAGGGCCCTCGCGTGGGGGAGGCGAGCTGCCATGGGGAGGACACGGGAGGCCGGGTGGAGACGCTGCCCGGTGAGGAGCAGAGGCCTCCTGCCCACAGCCACGTGGGAGCCATCGTGGAAGCGGAGCTGCCGAGCCAGTGGCATCAGTGGCTGCCTCAGACACCGTGACTGCAACTTCGTAGGAGACACTGGGGAAGGGCCATGTGGCCAAGACACTCAGAAGCCCTGACCCATGGGAACTCGGAGATATTAAGTTTGTTGCTCTTTAAAAAAATTAAAAATTTTCATTTATTATTTTTGTAGAGACAGGGTCTTGCTACGTCGCATAGGCTGGTCTTGAACTTCTGCCCTCAAGCGATCCTCCTACCTTGGCTTCCCAAAGTGCTGGGACTACTGGCGTTAGCCACTGCACCCGGCCTAGTTTGTTGCTTTAAGCTGCTAAGTACCGGGGTACTGATTTGTGCAGCGACAGATAACTAACACAGAGTCTGGTTTTAAACAGGTCCTTGAAAGAGGGGACTCTCTAGAGGTGTGATTAATAACAATAGCAAAGCTGTGAGGTATTCCATTTAGATGACAGGTGAAGTGTCATCTAAACCAAGGACCTGGTTTCTTAGAAGTTCATCTTCTGATTGTTCAAACACACCCACACAGTAAGGGCGGGAGGGAGAGGTTCGAGGCGGGCAGGACGTGGGAAAATCTGTGCGGGAGGGACAGTGCGGGGAAGGAAGGGGACGGAGAGCCTGGTTAGGAAATTAAAGTAGTTTGCTGTGACTTGATGGCTTAATCAGCCAATCAATACTGTTCACAGGCAGAGAAGTTGCGGGACTGGAGAGTCGGGATGAAAAATGCATGAGGGTTGGGGGCCGGGCAGGCAAGGAGAAGGCCAGCCTGTCCTGCTTGTCCAACACGGGCGAGAAATGAAATCGGCGAGGACACGGGAGCCACGGGCTGCTGAACTCAGAATGCACGTGAGCAGCCGCTTTCCCTTCACGAGGCAGAAACAGAAACATACTAATTAAGTTGCTGTTCTTGATTAAAGATGGATTCAATAACCTTTAATAACATTGAACACCAGCAGAAACCAAAGTTATTTGGGTCTCAATAGAGGCCGGTGGAACTGGGGTGTTAATGATCATGGGGAAGGGGCCCCCACACTGGCTGGGCCTTGGGTGTAAAACACCACATTCAAGAACAAAAAGCGGCAATTCACTGGAACTCTGGATGAGCTCCTGTATAAGCTGAGAAAGGAGGAAACAAGCTCATATTGCAGATTAGTCTGAAAAGCCAACTTCTATCAGAAATCCTTATCAGTTAGGATCAAATTCAGCCATGGGCCACAGAAACCTCAGAACAATGGTAGCTTAAACAAGATAACCTAGTTCTCTCCCACACAAGACCAGGGATGGACATCAAAATCGCCAGAGCGCCAGGCTCCTTCTATCTTGCTGCTCTGCCATGCTTAGCATATGGAGTCTACCTCCTGGGCCAGGATGGCTGCTTGAGCGCCAGCCATTTCCACACTGCAGCCAGCAAGGAGGAAGGGGCAGGAAGGACCTCCCTCCTCCCACCACCTGCCAAGGACATCTCCCAGCTGTGCATCGCTTGAGTCACACCTTGACAGCCACTCCTGATTGTAAAGGAGCTGGCAGATGAAGTTTTATCCCAGGCTAAAACCGGGAGCGCCATCAGGAAGAGTGGAGTGTGAATGTCAGGAGGGCCAGTAGCAGATTCTACCATGGCCTAAAGTTAAAATACATTCAGCCCAAACCAAAATGACATCTTGGGTCAATGAGACACTGCCTTTGAGTGCAGCCCCGGGGAGGGGAGGGTGACAGTGAGGAAGCAGGAGCCCCCCCTTGAAGGGGGAAAATGTCACATGACAGAATGTTAGAAGTACGTGGGATTAGTCATGTAAATTGTGACATTTAAGTCGTGATGCTATACAGTGCAAAAACAGCAAACTTTACCCAGACAGGAAACAAAAACTTACCCTGACCACATCCGAGTAACCACTCCCCTGCCTGCCCTGCTACGGTGCCCAAGGCACGGCGAGGCCCTCGTTCCGCAGCTCGGGAAGGACGTGCAGAGCCCATCCTCTTACCCGCGGTCACGAGACACACCGTTAGAAATTCCTGGGTTCCTGGTGCGTACCTTCTACGTGCTTGAGGCCCACCAGCGTGTAACACACTGACCAGACACTTGCAGGAACAAACATGCAAGTCTGTGAGGGACGGAAGGCCCCAAATAACAGTGGCCCAAACAAAGTTGACGCTTATTTCTCTCTCATCTGTCTGCCAGGAGGGCGGCTGGGGACCTGTGATGCCTTCAGACCCCCCAGTCTATCCCATCTTTGTCTGTACAAGTGGGCTCCGCGTCCCAGACAGCTGCCCCGCATCCCACAGCGGGAAGAAGAAAAGAGAAGGGCAGCCCCCGTTCTGGTTTGATAACACGTCCACCTACTCTTGACACTCGTCTTATCTAGGGGTGGGCGTCTGTGTCCCCCTCCCTTGAATCTGGGCCAGCCGCAGTGACTGGTTGGCTGGCAGAGCATGGTGGAGGTGACGCTGTGTGATTTCCGAGGCTGGGACAGAGAAGGTGATACAGCACGTAGCTGGCTCTCTGGGTGCTCACTCGGCACCCAGCTCCACGCCGTGGGGAGCCCGAGCAGCCTGTGGAGAGGCCCACGTGGAGGAACCACGGCCCCGTCCCGCAGCCTCGCCGGAGCTCCCGGCGACAGCCCCAGCCCCCCCAGCTAGCCCCGCCCCAGCTGGAGGTAGTGAGACATACATCCAGTGGTTGTGATTTTGAGCAAGTAAATAAAAAACCAAAACAATCTTTTTATTTGAAATCTTATTAGATTTACAGAAGAGTTGCCGAGACAGTACAGAGAGTTCCCAACACGCCTCTCCCAGCTCCCCCAGTATCTTACACCCTGCGACGACCACGGTGCGTTTCTCAACAGTAAGAGTCAACGGCGGTGCGTCGCTGCTAATTAAACCCCGGGCTTTATTTGAATTTCTCCACTTTTTTCTGCCAGTGTCTGCTTTCCGTTCCAGGATCCCACCTGGGACACGGTGTTGCACTTGGTTGTGTCCTTAGTCTCCTGTGACCTGTAGCAGCATCTCAGTCCTTCCTTTGTCTGTCGTGACCGTGACACTTTGGGAAGAGCACTGGTTTTGTGGAATGTCCCCCACTTTGAGTTTGTCTAACGTTTTCTCAAGATGAGACGAGGGTTATGTATTTCAGGGCGAGTCCCACAGAGGTGGAGGGCCCACGATATCCCTGGTGACAACCTTGAGCTCTTGCCTCGGATGGTGGCTGCCAGCTGTCTCTACTGTTGTTAATGCCATTTCCCCTTTTCTTTCTCTTCATTAGAAGGTCACTCAGTCCAGCTCACACTCACAGGGCAGG
This sequence comes from Lemur catta, assembly GCF_020740605.2. Taxonomy (NCBI): domain Eukaryota; kingdom Metazoa; phylum Chordata; class Mammalia; order Primates; family Lemuridae; genus Lemur; species Lemur catta. Next base: position 4,685,224 of record NC_059137.1, on the reverse strand, counting down.
GACAGGCCACCAAAGCGAGGGGCTTCTCACCCAGCCGTAGACAACTGACGCAGATTCTGGTGCCTTAAAGCGGCGTCCTCTGGAAGCCAGTGTGTGCCACGGGGCCAGACGGCAGAAGCCATTGGAGAAGGCTTAAAGGAGAGGGAAACGGCACTGGGAGGAGGAAAGGGGACCCTTGTTTGTAGTGGAAGGATGTCAGGTGATCCGTCACCTGTGCGGTGACACGGGAAATAGGAATCTCCCCGGCGCACTCAGCGCTCGTCCTGCGGAGACTCCAGTGCGAGCGTCCACGAGCCACCTCGCTTGTCCCAGCCCCTCTGGTACCACGCTCAGGACAGAGATGGCCAGTACAAAACCTGCCAGCTTCCAAGCAAATTTAAAGGATCCCTAACTTGAAGGGTTTGAAAATAAAACTGTTTTTTATTCCCAGGCTCCCCAGATGGCACAAAAGTCTTAAATTAAAAAATGGCCTCTGGGCAAAGATCAGCTGCAGGACAGGACGAGATCGTCTGTGACAGCTCAGAGAGACCGAAAGCGCTGCCTCTTGTGCCGGCCGTCGCTCCGCCGCCCTCTAGCTCCAAATTCGCCCTTCAACTGCGGGATCTATAAAATAGCTCTGGGCTCTTTCGGTATTTCCTCCTCTGCCTGCCGCGCATGGCGCTGCGGGCAGAGATTTCCTTTCCAGCCCCGGCCAAGCCGCGCACGGTGGGGAGCAGCTGTCTGGCTCCCTCCGTCCATGTTCAGTGGAAACTAGCGGCTCCTTTTCTCCCAGCATCCCAGCAAGTAACTGTGTCCCTTTGGCTGGGTTAGATCACACGCCTGTCCCTGAGCCACGGTAAGTGTGCACGTGTGGTGCCTGTGTGTCCAGGTGGGTCTGACGCTAAGACTGGACTTCCTGACTCTGGGGTGCAGAGGGGAGGGGGCAGACCGATTCGAGACAATCTAACCAAAGCACATGGACTGACGAGAGGTCCAGGGCTTGAGGGTGTTCCCCAAAAGCAATTCAAGGTCCTGTTTTATCCTGAGAGGGTTTCTGGATTCTTCTGATCACGTGCTCCCACGAGGCAGTCACAAACACGGCTCACAGCAGAACAGCGTCCTTGACAGCTAGGCAGCCTCGAAAGGCTTCCCTGGCACCTGTGACAGTGTTAGGTCACATGGCACAGGGGAATGACAGCTGCTGGTCAGCTGACTCTTAAATCTCTCAGGGGATTAGCCTTGAATTACCCCGGGGCCCCATGTCCTCCAAGGGGTAAGAGGGAGGCAAAGGGAGTCAGAGTGACGAAGGTGTGAGGGGGAGTCGCCCACGGGTGCTGTTTTAAGGCACGGGGTGGGGGGCCATGAACCGAGAAATGCGGGGCCTCTACAAGCTGGGGAGGCACGGAAACGGATTGCCCAGAGCCCCCGAAGGAGCACGGCCCTGCGGCCCCACGTTAGCCAGCGAGACTCGTGTCGTACTCTGACCTCCGGACCGTGGATACGTCCGTATTGTTTACAGTAGCGAGCTGGTGGCGATTTGGTACAGCGGCCACGGGCCAGGGCCCAGCCCACTGTCCACCCCACGCCTGAGCCACACCGAGCCACGGCCAGTTCCCCAAAGGTACTGCTTGTGTGACAGCTTCTGGCTTCTGTCCCCTTTCTTCCTTTTGCGTGTCCCCTGGGAGTAAACACCCTTCCAGACACCCTCACCTCTGCTCAGAGCGGACTGCTCAGGGTGCCTGGCCCAGACAAGCCTAATACTTGTCACCTGGGTGGCCAACATCCGACCGCACGTCTGCTGCGCCTCCTCATCGAGGGCTCCCGGGGGGTCCTGGCCCTAGCATGGTGCCAGGCACAGCTGCGCAGAAAGCGGTTGGGGGGAACCTCCCAATTTATGGTTAACACATAAACTGCCACGTGAGTTGTATTTAACTCACGCTAGTTTTGAGCCCAGGGCCTCGTGAAGCAAATGCAACTCACACGTCTCTTACCTTGGGAGCTGAGAGAACTATTTTTCAAATTGCATGTAACTCACGCACAGAAAACAATACAAAATAACAAATTTTTCATTAAATTAGAAAGGGTCGTTTCGTTTTTGAAGTTTTTATGCTATTTTCATAATTCTATTCTATATTTCATAATAAAACACCATGGCCCCAAGTGAAAAAGTTTTCCCACTGTGGCCGTCAGTGTGTGGCAGAGACAGTCACATCAGGCCGGCCCCGCTGAGCACCGACAGAAGCGACCTTTACGAAGCACGTGGCAAATGTGCTGGCGGAACTTAACACCTCTGGGGTCACAGGCTTTTGCCACCACGGCCATGGTGAATGTTGCCAAAAGATTTCTACACACCACCAGCAAGCCCCTGTTGCTTCCTGGAAGAAAGCCCCATTTCTTTACCACCTTCTGCTCCTAAGAGATGCTGCATAGCGAAGGAACAACGGCCCAGGCCGTGGAGCCAGTCAGACCCGAGTTCAAACCCCGCTCTGCCCGGAACCTCTCTGAGCTCGTCATGAAATGGGGAAGCTGCCTCCAGGAGGGCTGAGGACAGGTGAGAGTGTGACACATTCACCCAGACCTACTGTGTGTCAGGCCCACAGCCAGCACGTGGCCAGCTGGACTGGCTCCTCTCGCCGGTACAGTCTCGCAATCATCCCTTGGCTACAGCCCCAAGCTTTTGAAAAAGTTTAGAACTACTTGCCTGCTCCCTAATTAGATCCCTACTCTTTCATGCTTGGAAGTTTTCTTGAACTCTGCTGGTTTGCAAACTAATGGAAAGAAACAGAAAGGACAGCAAATTAACTATGGCCTTTTGGCAATCATTAATTTGACCAAGTACCCTTTGGAAATGAAAGGCCAGTGCCTATTAGCTTTAGGGGCAAAGTCAAATATCAAAAGGCCACAGCAAAAAAGGGACTACGTTCTAATCAAGGCGGGAAGATGCGACACGTTCATAAAATGCAGGCAGGCCACGGAAGCGGGGCGGTGCCCGTGGTTCTGACACGCTCTCAGGATGCCTGGGCTTTCCAAGCGGCGTTGAAAGTCCCTGTGCTGAAGACTCACTCGACCGCCAGCCGAGGCTGTTCCGCCTCTGCAGAGGGGAGGCCTCCCTGGGACCGCCGTCGCCCTCCTGGACTCCGCTCTCAGAATCTCTTCCCCTGAGTGAGCAAGGAGACGCCGAGGGGTGTCACGGGCCACTGTGGAGACAGAACGGGTCCCACACGGATAACCATATCCCCATAGCATCCACACTCATGCCTGCGATGGGATGCCAGTGGCCACACAAGCTGGGCTTTGCTCTCTGGCCTTGGGCTCATCCGACACGTGAACTGTCTCCCTGGCACATGTACCTGGATATAACAGGTGTGCAGTAAACGTCTGGTGTGTAAATATGTGATGTGGCCACTCTCAGAGCTTCCGCACTGGAGGGCCAGACTCTCTGGCCCAATTCACAGATGAAGAATCCACACTCAGAGGCATCAAGTGACTGGCTGACTGGCCCAAGGTCACCAATTTAGCAGCAGCGCAGGAACCCGGGCCCAGCTCTCTCAGTCCGTTCCACAGTTGGCAGATAATTTACTGAGCGCCTATTGTGTATGAGGGCCCAGAGCAGGGCCCAAGGCAGGCACCGTCTCTGCCCTCCCGAAGCTGACACTCTCGTGTGGGGGATGGATGACAAAATAAGCAACGTGACGGGTGCTCTGCAGGACACAGCAGTGTCGGGGGAAGGAGGGACTGGGGACATGCACGCGTTTATACGGAACGGTCGGGGAGGCCCACACGGTAAGGCCACGCTTCCTAGAGGAAGCGAGAGAGAACGCCACGTCGCTTCTGGAGGAAGACCGTTCCAGGCGGGGAACAGCAGCCCAGAGGCTGGCAGGTGGAATGTGTGGCAAAGGGCCCGGTCGTCTGGTGACCAAGTGGCTGCTCACACCCAGCGGGTTCCCTCTCCTTGCCCTGCCCTGACTGAGTGTGACAGGGACGGCAAGAGCTTCCCTGACAGTCCCTCACTGCTGCCCAGAGCTACCTGGGCCCCAGGCCAGGCTGTCGAAACGTTTTCTTTTAGATATCTGCGCGGTAGTGGGGTCGATTTCATGTTGACACTGTAGGTCAGGTGCTACCCTAAGACAAGTCTGGCGAAGTAGAAGTCACGCTGACTGGGGGCTTCCTTCTGGCCCTCAGGCTGGGTGAACTGGGGCCTTGGACACTGTGGCCATCACATGCATGGCTGAGCTAGAGAGAGAGAGAGGAGAGAGAGCAACGTCCTTACAGTAGAACACCATTCACCTAATCCCCAGCAGGTCAGACTCAATACCAAAGCTTGAGCCATAAAATAAAAAACTGATAGATCGGACGGCATTAAAATTGAACACATCAGCTCTGTTTCAAAGACCTTATTAAGAGGATGAAAAGACAAGCCACAGACTGGAAGAAAATATTTGCAAATCACATACCCGACACAGGACTTGTATTTAGAATATATAAAGAGCTCTCAAAATTCAACATGAAAGAAAATTAGAAAACAAGCAAAAGATATGAACATTTTACATAAGACAAATAAATAGATGGTAAATAAGCACATGAAAACATCTTCAACGTTATTAGCAGATAGAAAATACAAATAAAAAATACAATGAGCTATTACTACACACCTATTGGAATGGCTAAAATAAGAAATAGTGACAATACCAAATGCTGGTGAAGATGTGGAGAAACTGGATCACTCATACATTGCTGGCAGAAATGTGAACAAATATAACCACTCTGGAAAATAGTTTGCTCCTTTTAAAACTAAAAATGGACTTATCATATGAACAAGCAATTACATTAATAGGCACATACCCCACAGAAGAGAAAACTTATTTTCATGCCAGAACTTGTACACAAATGCTCATAACAGATTTATTTGTAATAGCCCCAAACTAGAAACTATCCAAAATGTCTTCCCATAGATAAATGGTTAAACAAAGTGTGATACATGCATACCATGAAATACTACTCAGAAATTAATATGAATAGGGTCTGGTACAGTGGCTCACGCCTGTAATCCCAGCACTTTGGGAGGCCGAGGGGGGAGGATCACTTGAGGCTAGGAGTTACAGACCAGCCTGGGCAGCATAGTGAGACCCCATCCCTACAAAAAAATAGGAAAATTAGCTGGGTGTGGTGGCATATACCTGCAGTCCCAGCTACTTGGGAGGCTGAGGCGGGAGGACATTTTGAGCCCAGGACTTTGAAGTTACAGTGAGCTATGATGACGCCACTGCACTCCAGTCTGGGTGACAGAGACCCTGTCTCTTAAAAAAAATAAATAAATAAAAAGGAAAGGACTACTGATACATGAAACAATGTGGATGAATCTCAAGGAAATTATGCTGAGTAAAAAAAGCCAGTCTCAGAAGGATACATATTACATAATTCCATATACATAACATTTATGAAATAAAATAATTGTAGAGACATAGAACCGGCGAGTGGTTGTTAGGGGTTGGGGACAGGGCGAGCAGGCGTGTGTGGCTAGAGAAGGGTGGGGTGGGGGGTTTTGCAGCGATGATGCAGTTAAGGGTCTTGATTATGGTGGTGGTTCCACAAAGCTACACGTGATAAAACTGCACAGAGCCACGCACGCACACAAATGCGTACATGCATAGTGGGTGAAATCTGAATAACCTCTGCACTGTACTGATGTCCAATTCCGGGCTTTGATGTTGTGCTGTAGTTGTGCCATATGGTAACTCTGGAAGGGGCTGGATCCCTATACATTTCCTTGCAACTTCCTGTGAAGCTCTAATTATTTCAAAATAAAAAGTTAAAAATATCCAAAAGGAGATTCATTATGGTCACCAAAGAGTGGAACGCCATTGTAGCATAAAACTGAAGTATGGACAAAACAACCCCCTATGGACAGCATCACTGATGCACTCCTGGGACAGGTGGAGGTTGGGGACAAGTCAAATGGCGGGGGCTGCTGGTCGTCCATCAGAAAAGGTTCTCCCCTTGGCGGGGCTGAGAGTTTCAGCGGGACCGTGGCTGCCCAGTTAGAGAATGCGTTTCCCAGTAGCCCTTGCAGCTGGGTGTTCCTGCTAATGAAATTCAAGAGGAACTGACGTGGGCCATGCTGGGTCTGGGTCTTAAACACTGGCACGTGTTCCCCGTGTGCTCTCCCCTTTCTGCAAACTGCAAAGGGGCCTGTGACCATGTCCTAAGATGAGAGGGACAGGATCCCCAAGTGACTGCCTGGAGCAGACCTGTCCACTCCCGTTGGAGCTCTGAAGTGAAGGGGAGGTATCCACAGTCCTAAAGCCACTGTATTTTTGGGCCTCTGTATTGTAGAAGCTTATCCTTTGCTTAATGGAAAAAAACAGGTTTCAAAACAGTATACGGGATGATCTCATTTTTTGCGGAAAATGTGCATGTCCATATAAGGGTCTGGAAAGGTACACACCGAAGCGCGCCAGTATTGCTTGCTGGTGGGCATCACGGGTTTGAATTTCTTTGCTTTGCTTATTCACATTACCTCATTTTCTACAAAAGGAACATATGGATTCCTTCTGTAATTAAGAAAGCAAGCCCATGATTGAGCTGAGAGCCAAGACTGAGATGAGTAATGCATTAAGTAACAGTCCATCCCACCCCGGGGTGCAGGGTGTGAGCACGCTGGGTGCTGACGGATGCTTGCTGCTCTCTGGGCTGGCTCTCAAGCTTGCAGCCTCTTCCTGCACTCTCCCTGTCCCCCACCTTGCCTCGACGCCCCCTGCTCCCCTGTGCCTTCTCTCCTGGAGGGACAGGTCACTGTCTCTATCAGGGCTGGGAGAAGCACGACGCAGATGAAGCCTGCTGCCAGCGGGACCTGCCTGTTCCCTTAGCGCCAAACTGCAGCTCACACTGTCCCCGAGGACAGTCAATCTCCAGCTGAAATTTCAAATTCAATTAGCACAGAGACAGGCTGGAGTTGTTCTTGAGTAACTAATCATCTCCAAGCTGCCAGGGTGGTGCTTTACCTGGGATGTGCTCGTGAACTTTAAGGTTTGGCTCCTCAAGTACTAGTAACAGGGAGCCGCCAACCTGCAATTTAAAATTCGACTTGAAAGTGAGTTTCTGAGGTTCCTTCCCCCTAATTTAAGAGCTGGGTGGGGATGAGGGAGGGGGAGGGATGGCAGAGCCTGGGGACAGAGCCTGCCTGTCCTAGACAGTGAAGCCTAATTACTCAGTGAGGCTCCTTCACAATCGCTCTGCTGGGCTCATCTCCGACGTGCACAGCGCGTGGCCCCGAGAGAGCTCACCAGGCAGGGCAAGGGAACCGCTGCCCCTTCCTGTCAGGCCCGGGTGGAAGCTCCCTGGCCGGCTCAGTACTCCGCTGGAGAAGCGGGGCTTGGGGCACAGACTGAAAGGGCGAGCTGTTCTTTGCTGCCCTCTCCCCGTAGTCCTGGTGGCCGCATGGTGCCTCCTGTCAGGTTTGCAGGGGTTCCAGATCTTGTGAGAGTCCTGGTGGCTGAAGCTGTCGTCCCTTCTCCTCCCAACTGGGGTGACCTTAAAAGGCTCTCGATTTAGCATCAGGCCCACACTCTCACACCCTAAACGCAATGGCGAGTTTGCGCATTTACACTGAAAGACCATTTCATGCAGTCAGTGGTGTGAAGTGTAAAAACATCACTCGATACCAAAAGGCCAATTCCCAATTTAGTTCAGAAAAAAAAAATCTGGACCACCTTTCATACACCTCCTCGCTCCGTTCTGTCAGTCCCTACTGGGTGACTCGCAGTAACCCGGCCAGCAGGAAGCATGGGGCGAAGGGGGCAGAGGGGGCGAAGGCGTCCCTGCCAGTCATGGCCAAGGGAAGCACCTGCAAGACAGAGTGTCCAGGCTCTGGCCGAGAGCTGCGGCTTGGGCCGGCTCAACGCGGCACACTTGGGCAGGGCAGGGCTAGTCTCTCTGACCGGGAGGAAGCTCTGCTGCCGGAGCCCCTCTGCTGGCTGCTATGCGAGACCATCCGCTTGGTCCCTTCTCTAAAACAGGGAAAACAGCACATGCCCGCCAGGGATTAAACTAGACAGCACGGGTGCTGTGCTGTAGGAGCACCAGCCAAGTCACAGACAGAACCTACAGGTTTGGCCTAGAGGTCACCTCCGGACAGTCTGAATCATGCCCTGACCCATCGACGCAGCACCGGTGCATGGCCACCTTCCTTTCGGTGGGAGGTGCCAAAGAATGGCCCCGGGACCTGGGGGCTGTCCTCACTGCAGCAGCAGGTCTCCCACTGTCCCTCATAACCCATGATCTTGGAACTGATCCCGATCCACCTTGGGCCTCTATTGTGCCAACTTCAGGTCAATACATTTTACTTCTGTGGGTGACACACAAAGCCGGTCTCTGGCGTGTTTGCCTCCTGAAGCAGCAATCGTCTGGGGTCTGGCAAACGAGCCCCCACCCCGCTGGACTGCGAATACAGTCCCTGTCAGTCTCTCCCTCTCAGGACTGAAGAATGGGAACGTCAGGGATGGAAAGGCCTTAAAGCTCAACTGGTCCGACCCTTGCATCTCTCCCACCCCCCTTTTAAATTAGGGAATGTTAAAAAATGGAAAAGTAGAACAGCAGGCATCGCAGGCATCCCACTGCCCAGCACCCCGCTGCACCACGGCTGGCTCCTCTGCCTGGCATTTCACAGCGGAGGGCACGGGGGTCGCAGAGGAAGTCGCTTCTCCAGGCTCCCACCGCTGGCAGCAGAAGGCTGGGGTCAGGCCCTGGTCCCTGCCCCCACCCTTGCCACCTGCCCACTCTCACACTTTCTGCTAGAGCCATTCTCTTCCTGTGCTACTATTCATTTAATGGTTTTCTGTAACAGTCACACTTTTTCACCTAAATAAATTTTAAATGGTCACTTTATATCACTCCTGTAAATGGGAAACAGGCATCATTTGCCAAAAATAGAAAGTATCTCTAAATATGACACAGAGAAGACAAACGCCATGAAATTCCAAGAAGAAACACTGCCTGCCGAGGCTCTGAGCTCAAGGCCACCCTCTCTCTCGACAGTGGAGATTGCAGGAATCAGAGACCTTCCGTGCCAGCGGGAACGCTCTCAGACTCGCGACACCCGGGAGCACTCAAACAGTGAAAAATACAAACAGCTTTCTCACAACGGGATTTACCAGGACCATAACTGCATCAACCCTCAAATGGATACTTTTCCGCATCTGAACATCCTGATGCGTGCTGCCTGCCAGCTGGCAGTCGCCATGGACTCACTGTCTGCACATGCTCCAGCGTGGTCATAGCTGGTCATACTGTCGTCACTTTGCACGAGCTGTGCGCACCGTTAGTACTGCACGGGGTCAGTTTACTTGCCATTTAAATGTCTTCAGAAAGATGTGCCACACTGAGACGAAACGTTATTACATACCTGTACTTTCTTGCAAAGCAACAAACAGGTGTCTTACAAGACCAAAGGAAGGAGCACACAGGAAGTCAATGAGGGGGTGTTACGGTCTGTTACTGGGAGCTGAGGGGTCACCTGTCACAGGCTAAACAAGACTTAAGGCAGGAGAAATTGCCACCCCTTTGGAATAGACGAAAGAAATTTCAAAGCAATAGGAGGCTGGTGTGACTGACTCACGTGTCATACTGGATTGTCATTAAGGCCTGGGCTTAATTGGTGGTGTGGTTTTCTTTCTTAGTGGTTCATAAAATAATGGTGCATCTTATGAGCACTGGCATCTGGCATTTGATTAACTAAGGTGTCCAGTCTAAAGCCACCCCTGTAGGAAACAGCACCAGTGCCCCAGGCGGGCAGTGCACGCAGCGCCGTTCCTCCCGGGCAGAGGTGCTCAGACGTGACCCCTCTGCAGCATCTGATCCAGTGGGGCTGGGTGGGCCTGAGGCTCCCACCATGGCAGTGCTGCTGGTCTGAGGACCGCACGTGACACAGCCCTGTCCTGCGGTCCTCATGGATGAGTCTTCTCCGTCCTCTGGCTCCTTCAGCGTGGGGAGGAGGCAGAGGGAAGGTCTGGGTGGTGCCAGAACCCAGGTAGGAAACACTCAGTTCTTTCAGACATCTCAGGAGGCAGCATCTCTCCTGACATGGTTTGTTGTGAAGAGAACATCGTTTCTAGCGTGGGCTGGGCTGGGAAAGCTCTGGGCAACGGCCCACTCCCTTCTGAAGCCCTCCACCAGGTCAATGATCTTCAAAGAAACAGGTTATGGCTTTAAAGTTCGTTGCTGAGGCACTGAATGAACTTGGCAGACTGGGTTGGAACTGATTCGTAGTAATATTTAGGACAAAACACGGGCTAAGCAGCCGACACACCTGTGAGTCCCACTCACGTGTGCCCAGCTGGTTAAGCTGGGCAGATGCCTTTCCCTGTGGTGTGCGTGTGGTGCTGCTGGTTTAGTAAAAAGAAACTTCTGCATACTCTTTTCTTCAAAAAGAACAATCCGTTTTCCAAGCCATCAAAACATCTTTGAAACGCAGTACGCGCAGCACGCCCTCTCCTGAAAGCAAGAAGTAGGGAAGTGCGTCCTCAAAAAGAACCATGTTGTAAACGCAGATATTGCTGAATTTTTTTTCTTCAAAAGGCCCAGATCCACTCTCGTGGCCATGAACTGCGTGTACAAAGTGCTGTAAGAAACGGGAGACGAAGCCTTGTCCTGGGTATAAAAGGTTTATTGCTTATAAAAGTAAGTTACAAAACCCCCCCTGCATGAAGATACAGATGGACACTGGGGCTCATTCCAGTAACGGCTCATGGAAATGACTTCAAACACAGACCCAGGAGGGTCAGCACACCAGTACTGCCAACACACACGCACACAGAACATGCTGCATAACTTCCTCATAGTAGGTTCTAGAAAGGTTGTCTTAGCCTTCGTTCCACTGGCTATTGGGTTAAATTTGTCCCATCAACCACAGAGACGGAGTCTGCCCTGCAAGAGGCTCAGCCCTAGCACACACGACACTGTTTCTGAAAGGAGGAGAGTGGCTGTATCGATACTCGGGCTGTGAGGAACGGTCTGAGCCACCAACACACTTCGTGCTTGTCTAGGATGGTGCTGGGTGGGGGTCTGGGGCCAGAAGTGGGGCTGGGGCCAGGGGGGGTCTACTGCCGGCAGGTGTCGTGGAAGGCTTCGAGGGTCCGGAAGTCCCTCCACGTGGGGGGAAGGCCGTCTTGCAGGAACTTCCCGCAGCGCTGGCATGGGGCCTGGAACAGCTTTATGTAACTTCTTAACCAAGTCTAAAAAGAGAAGTGAGGAGAGAAATGAAAGAATAGGATCCAGGTGCTTCCAAAGTCACCCTTCCCATCAAGCCTAATGACCCCAAGGGTAGAAAACTTAAGCTGGCTTTGATCCCAAAAGATGTCCTGTGATTTCACAGAGGGGAGCGCACAGATTCCACAACGTCATCTCACTGCTCATTCTTAGTTCTGATGCTCCTCTTACCCCTCCCAACCGAGGGGGTATTTCAAATAGAAATTCCTGCTCTCAGAGGAGTCCCCAGGAACCACCAGACAGTCTGGAAGCCTGGCGGCTGAGCAGACCGCATTTCGCTGTCCGACTATCGGTATCGATCCTCTTCTCCTTGCTCACTACCAGGGAGTGGCCGTGGACGTGACTAAGACGACTTGGAATAGACGGCAACTTTAGCATTCTCCACGGAGATCAACATGCCTTCTAGCTAATCTGATTTCAGAGGTCATCACTCACTGTCACAGTGTGACCTAACACACCTGGGGGGTGGGTGGGGACAGTCCTGGTGCCACCGAATAACATAATAAGTGGCAAACACACACTTGAGTAGTTCAGAGTGCAGTTTTCTCAGGCATCATACATAAGGATGAGAAGCACATAACTCAATTCTCAAACTCAAGGAGATTCACTACTTAAAAACAATAAAAAAACCCACCCCAAATCTCATGACAATAGACAAGAAAGTTCTCACTGTGAAAGGGGTCCATCAATCAATCTAGTCATTTCATGTCCTTCTCAATCATGTCGATAAGAGAAAATTGTTATTTGACGAGATCGGCAGCGTTTATTGATACAAATCCTTCTCTCCTCATCACAGCTGCCTTCATGGCGGCCGAGCACGGCCCATCAACACTGTCCCCTTCCAGAGACTCAGTGCTTAGGGTTTTGGCAATAAACAAGAGGTCAATGGATCATTCAGTTAAACTACTTATTCTTTGGTGCTCAGCAAATTCAAATGCTCCCCAAATCCCAAAGCAGCTGCCAAAGGGAAACTGGGCATTACAACATGTTGGGTTAAAAAGTGTGTCTTTACATCTATCCGAAATTGAAGATCTCGTTGACAACTGTCAAGGGAATTGCTCTCCCAACACACAGAAGAACCACTCTGTGGACAGCTCTACTGAGCACCTGGTTCTGCTTTGCTCAACCTCCGAACACCACGAAGCCAATGAATGAACTGGGTTGTGTCCTCGAGAAACAAACTACAGGCTCTTGAAGAAGCTTAACTGGTGGTGCCCATGTGACAGAATGAACTGGACGAGCAGAGTACCCCACTAGCCCCAGCTAGCCGTCAACACCGACGGGGACTTGCTAACAGGCAAGTCTTCTGAGTATGTTCTCTAACGGGCAGCCTTTCTAGCAGGAAAATAAAAGGGAGTTTTAACAGCAGTGAAGGACGCAGAGAGCCGACGTGCGAGCACGCAGCCGGGCCGGCACGAGGCACAGCCGGCCGCGTCGGTCAGCGCCACGTCCGTGCTGTCAGGCGACTCAGGGCTGGTAAACTGGCTCCGGGGGTGGGGAGAAGTCCTGACTTGTAGCGTTTGGTGATTTTCATGGTGTAAATACTCCCACCCAGTTTGATTTCAAACTACCAGTGGTTGAACAACCAGCTCGCAAAATTCTGAACATTTATTAAGAACTGGCAGGAGCTGGCTGCAGTGTGCCGCTGGGACAGCTGTTCTGGAGTTGCTCCCATCTCGAGCTCCGACTCTGACGACGGGAGGATTAAATGTCTCATGGAACTGCGAGATTTGTCTTATTCACTGCGACATGCTCAGTGCCAAGCACAGGGCCTGGCACAGAATCGGGGCTCAGTAAAGTGTCTGTTGACTATATCAGTGTTGGAAACTATTTTGGAAGATCACTGCTGAAACCACCACGTGCTCAGCAATGATAGAAAACACCAGTTAATTATGCTGGAAGTCGTTTCTCCCAGACTCCTTCCCAGTTTCAAGAAAGTCTCAGTTTTCAACTGGCAGCCCCTTCTCCCACTGGGAAGCACTCAAATCTGAAGATGCAACAGCTACTTTTTGAGCTGCCCATTCACACTTGAAGGGAGCCAAGGTGCAGACAGGAGACCTGACTCTTGAGGCCACTTACCATGAAAGATCTGACCACGACATCTGGCATCTGGGGCAGCTGATAGTGCAGCAGGGCAGTGGTGGCATGGTCTGTCACCTGAGAATGAAGGACAATGGCCGGAGTCAGTAGCCACTCCAAACTGGCAGCGGGGAAAACATGCAGGACAAGTGCACTCCTTTTGTAAGAAACCGGAACTGTTTTTGAACATCCCTTGGGGGAAAGCACATCTAAACTAAAGTCTCAAGTAGGAAAACTAGTTAGCAGAGTTGGGGACAGAGAGGGCGGAAAGGACACAGGCCTGGAGGCAAGTGGAGTGTGGAACATTCCAGCAACTGAAAACCCGGACAGGCTGGAGCACTGGGAGAGGAAGTGGCCAGAGGGGACAGACCACCGAGGGGCTTCCAGGCCTCTCTGCTGCAAGCACATGGCACATATGCAGAGCAGCATCACCAAATGTCCATGTTCCACTTTGTCTCTATACTGGAACAATTTTCCTGACAGTTTAATTGGTCTGTTTCCTTTCTTTCCCATTCTGCCTCATAATCTGTAACCACGCAGGCTTCACGATCAGGAATCTGGAATTTCTGAGGCTCTCTCCCTGGGGCTACGACCTGAGTAACCCCGCCACTCAAGTGTGCTCCTCTAACCAGCTCCGGAAAGGCAGTGGTCTATTTTCAGCGCCCTGGGGGGCCACACCCATAGTTTCCTGACTCCAGGTTTATCAGCAAGGCCAAGGGCAAGGCTGAGGTCCACTGGCGGCATCGGGTGACCAGACGGACAGAGCACAGGCTTTAAGCCCTGGCACCACCCTCTGACCTTGATCCAGCCACTTATCCTCTCTGCACTCAATGTCCCTTCTCAGAAACAAAGGGGCTGGTCTAAGATGCCTGGTAGTTCTGAAATCTGATGACACCATGACTTGCTGATGCCAGCTATCAATCAGCAAATTAATAGATTATACCTAATTTGATAGTGGTGTTCAAACCAATGGTTTATTTGATTGTCCTCATTAGGGATTCTTGACATTACAAATGTTGTGGTTAAAGAAACAAAACAAACTCCAGATAAAATCATTAACTTTGAGAACAAGAATAAACACAGGTATAACCTGTGTAGACATGTCAGCGTGTCAGCCCCCACCAGGACCCTGTGAAGTGCCAACAGACCTAAGCAGCAGTTGAGCAAACAAGCCAGGTGGAGACCAGAGGTGCTGGTCCGGGCCCCACATGGTGAGTTGCAAGTGACCCAGGAATTAGTCCAGCTGTCTGTCCACACCTGCAGACAGAGGGGCTGTGCCACAGTGTAAGGACACAGACTCCACAGCCACGCAGGCTGGGCCCTGGCTTAGAGAGGTGATCTTCAGCCCCTTGTGTAACGTCTCTAAGCCTCAGTGTCTCCCTGGATAAAATGGAGGTTGTAGTAATGCACACTTCCTAAGGCCAGTGAGAGGACAAAGTGAGGCCAGGCACGTGACACTCTCACTCTCCAGCAATGGCACCAGACCTGCCACCTGCTTTCCTCTTCTGCCCTGCCTGGTGCCTGGACTTGCCCTCTCTCCCAATGGACTTCTGAGGCCTGCCTGGTGGCTGGTGAAGCTCCCTATATGATTAGCTCTGTGGGCTAGGGATCATGTCCATCTGCTTCTTACTGCACCCCCAGGGTCCAGGATATCACCCACATACAGCAGGTGCTCAATACATATTTGTGGAATCAGAAAATGCATGGCCCACCCACCGTATCATAAACACCTGCACTGGCCTCCTTACTGACAGATCAACAGTTCATGCACCCAACCCTGCTGAGAAATTCCTACCCAAGTGACTTTCAAGATAAATGGTACTTATTCCTTCAAGTGCCAAGTCTGCTTTTATTTTAAGCATTTTTGACAGACAGGTTTCTAAAATGAGCAATGCCTTTTTTTAAGGAAAAAAAAAAAACAGTAGTAATGATAACTTTGCAAAATGGCTGGTGGCGATTGGTGGGGAGAAATTAACTGCCGCAAAACCCAGCAAAGCAAACTGGGCTCAGATGGTACCTGAACTTGAAAGCTGGATTCTTGCCCACCCAGCTCCCTTCCTAAGAAAACCCACAAAAGTGCCATTTTGTCAGCTGACAAGACATCCCTTACAATTACATCTGCCATCACCAAAGAAACAAAGTTTTTGGAGTTCTTTCTCTTGACCCTACCATTCATTCATTCATTCATTTTTGGAGATAGGGTCTTGCTCTGCCACCCAGGCTGGAGTGCAGTGGCATCAGTATAGCTCACTGCAGTCTGAAACTCCTGGGCTCAAGCGATCCTCTTGCCTCAGCCTCCTAGTAGCTGGGACTACAGGCGCATGCCACTGGCTAAATTTTCTCTTTTTTGTAGAGATGAGGCCTCTTTGTAGAGATGTTCCCCAGGTTGGTCTTGAACTCCTGGGCTCCAGTGATCCTCCCACCTTAGCCTCCCAAACTGCTGGGATTACAGGTGTGAGCCGCTGTGCCTGGTTTCCTACTTTTTTTTTTTTTTGAGGCAGAGTCTTGCTCTTTTGCCCTGGCTAGAGTGCTGTGGCGTCAGCCTAGCTCACAGCAACCTCAAACTCCTGGGCTCAAGCGATCCTACTGCCTCAGCCTCCCGAGTAGCTGGGACTACAGGCATGCGCCACCATGCCCGGCTAAGTTTTCTATATATATTTTTAGCTGTCCATATAATTTCTTTCTATTTTCAGTAGAGACAGGGTCTCGCTCTTGCTCAGGCTGGTCTGGAACTCCTGAGCTCAAACGATCTGCCTGCCTCGGCCTCCCAGAGTGCTAGGATTACAGGCGTGAGCCACCGCGCCCGGTCCGTTTATTTTTAAAATGCCTCTAACGAAGCCCCCGCTGTAATAGCAGAGGAAGCCAGGCTGGCTTTGTGTCCTCTGTGCCCTAGTTCTGGGCATGACCCCTTTCCTAAGATGGGGACTGTCCACCTGCACTACCCCTGGGATTATGTACCTCAGCGGCTTGAGCTGGCCTGGGGCCTGGTTGGTCCCTAATAAGGCTGTCAACCCAGAGGCCACCTCCAAGGCAGGGATGCTTGGTTCGGCTGCACTTTTTTGTTTATTTGTTTCTTCTCACATTTTTAAAACATGAATGACTAACATTTAAAATTTGGAAAATTACCTCTGTGGTCCCCAATCCTGGGACCGTGGCCTAGTACCAGTTCGTGGCCTGCTGGGAAACGGCCGTGCATCACCACCTGAGCTCCGCACCCTCACCCCTGTTCCCATGTCTGTGGAAAAACTGTCTTCCATGAAACCAGTCCCTGGTGCCAAAAGGTTGGGGACCGCTACTTTACCTAACTGGGACCCTTAGCTTCTCCTGAAGCATCAGAAGGTGTGGGACTAGTCACACAGGTCGTGAGGATTAAACAAGTCTAACATGTGAAGTGCTCAGCACAAGGCCCAGTTCCTCCTTATCACTGTGATTGTGACCTGGCTCCACCCACCCCCGTCCAAGTGGCCACTGCCAGCAGGGGCCCAGGAAGGGCAGTGCCTTTGGACAGGCACACATTGGTGTTTGCCTGAGCACCCTGTAGTCTTACACCCAGCCAGCTTCGCTCATCGTAGCACCTACCTGGCCCCCATGGCCTTTGGAATTCAAGGCTTCCACCCAATTGCTGCCAAGACTCTGTGCCCCTGGATGTCCCGCTGTTCCCTGGGTGGCTGGCCTGGCTTCCCGACATATATTTGAGCTCACCTTCCCTGGCCTGACACCTGTGCCCATCTCATCTTCCCTGCCTTAGCTGACCTCTGGACTTGACCTCTTCTGGCTGAACTTGGGTTCTCCAAGCATCGCGAGAGATGAACCTAGTTGTGACAGCTGTGAGGCACTATCTCCAGGCAAGGCACAGTGCTGGTACAGGAACATCTAAAGCATCTTCCAGACCCGCTCTTCCACCAGCATTCCTGCAAAAGTGCCCAGCCACCCAGACGCCTGAGCCAGAAATCTGGGCACACCCCTGTCATCTCTCTTCCCCCCACACCTCATACTCAAGCAGCCTTGGAGTTCCAAATTATTTATCTTGAATCCTACTTCTTCCCGCCTCTCCTGCTACTCCACGGCCTAAGCTGCTGTCTCTTCCTACCAGGGAAGCGGCCTGACCGGCTCCTCGTCCGCTCTCGTTCCCCCTGGTCCTGCGTCAACAGGGCACTCGGAGGGAACATTCTGCAGCGAAGAGGAAAAGGGTGTGGGCTCGAGGTTTGGATCCCAGCTCGACCTTTTCCAGCAATGCAACCTTGGGGCAAGTTACTTCATCTTTATTAGCTGCAGTTTTCCCATCTGGAAAATGGGTAAGAAATAGTCCCCATCACATAAGACAACTGTGAGGATTAAGTGGAATAACGCGGAAGTGCGTGCCGTTCAGTATCAGTGATCATCTCATTCAACTACAAATCTACCCATGTCACTCCCTTGCTTAAAACCCCCTAGAGCATCTGAACAGGCTTAGGACAGAATGCAAAAGCCAGAATGTGACATTCGAAACCCTGCGGGGCCTGATCCTGGTGTTCCCTCCTCTCACCTCTCAGTTCTCCTTTCCTCTCTTCTTCCCCGCTGCAGGGCTCCCCTCTTCTCCGTTCCCTCCTCCCGGCAGGGTTGAATTCCCTTGCTCAGCTCTTTCCCTCCACAGCACCCTGCATGTCTGAACTCATACAATTTTTTGCAATTTTTGGTTAGTGTCAGTTTCCCTGACTTGACTGTGAACTCTGAGAGGACGAAGACCATGTTGGCCCAGTGCCTGACCCAGAGGCTCTCAATACACACGTGCCGATGAAGCGAATGATCCCTTCTGTCCTTGAGACCTGCAGGGAGAGCGGCTCAGATAGGTGGACCAAGAGGTCTGAAAGTGGGGGGGAGGGGACAGGGGGTGGGAGCTGAGGACTCTGGGCTTTGGCCCACCCCATTGTGCTAGGGAATCCTGGACTTCCCCTCTGTGGGAGAAGTCACTAGTGGTCACTCAGTCCAGTTCTTCCTTCCTGGGCACGGGAAGACCCTCTGGCTTCCCTTGTAGTTCCAGTTAGGCTGGGCTACATGCATAGTTCCAGCCAGTGCATCAGAGGGTGCAAGAGTTGTGCGCTCCTTCCACTTGGAGGCTGTGAAATGCAAGCGTAGATCCTCCATGCTCGCTCTCTTCCCAAGATTTTGGAAGCCACACACTAAGATGGCAGAGTCACCAGATGGGGACTCCCTGTTACCCTGGGTCCCTGAGTGATTACATGGAGCACAGCCCCGTGACAACTCAGCATGGATGTGCAAAGTGAGCAACAAATGAACTGCTGTTGTGCTGAACTACACAGACGGGAAGTTTGTTACCGCAGCACGCCTCGCCTCTCTCCAGGCTAACATGCTCTCCTTGGATATTCATTCTGCATCCAGAAAACGAGCCACTGTGTTTGCCAGGTCTACGATTTCTGTAAGTGATGGCACAACAAGTCCAGGCTGTGGCCAAGGAAATTTACTCTCTGGAATGGTGCACTCAAGAGATGGTTCACAGACCAGCAGTGTTGGTATCACCTAAGAATTTGGTAGAAATTTGTGCTCTTCGGCCCCATTCTAGATTTAGATTCACAATCTCCTGGGTGGGGCCCAGAAATGAAGTTAGCCTCTCCAGGCTCTTTTTAGGGACACCAAAACGTGTAGGAATGCAAATGCTAACGAGCACACACATCACCAGGGGGGTCCTGTTAACAAGCAGATTCTGATGGAGCAGCTCTGGGCGGGGCTGCTGCATGTCTTGCAGCTGCTGGCAAGGGACCAGGCTCTGGGCGGTGAGGCTGCAGCAGACTCCAGGCACTACAGGAAAAGGGCCCCCAAAGGGTTGGGCGTTTGATTCTGGACACCAAACAAAGGAGTACAAATTAGGACAGTTTGTCTTTTTCACAAATCAAACTGCATGGCGTCACCCAAGTTTCACAATCGGTGCCTGGGGAGGTAGAGAAATAGTTTCATGATAGGTGGGTACTTCCTTTGCCGAAAGGTACCTTTTTTAGGACCATAAGACAGTTTATTAACTTATAATAGCCACTGCTAAGGAGAGCTTACTATGTACCGAGCCTTATGTGCCCCTCACATTTCATTCCCATAGTAACTCTGAGGTGGGTGCTATTCTTATTTACACTTTACAGAAGAGGAAATGGAGAGGCACAGAGGCTGGGAAGATGCCCAAAGTCACATAGCTGGTGGCAGGGTGACTGGTGTTTGAGCCCAGGCATCTCGAGGTCTAAGGCTTTGCCTACCTCCCTGCCGCTAGCCCCCCCAGCTGGCCCTCCCACTTTGCAGATAAAGGCGCAGGCACGGGGGCCTTGGGCAGCTCTGCCCACCGTCTCCCAGCACAGCGAAGTCTTTGCAAAGCCAAAGTCTTGACGCCAGGCATGGGTCAGGAGATCTGCAAACGTGGCTGCTATACAACAGGCTGCTCGAGAGTAGCGCAAACTGCATTAACTAGGAAACGTCCTCTCCAGATACGTCTGGAGCTGTGTACCAAAGCTGTTTGGCGTCTGGCTCATACGCAGGGCACCTAATTAGCTTCTCCATTACTGCTTGGCAATCTGGCCAAACGCAGCCTCTCTTTAAAAAGGTCCAGTATAAACTATACCCTTTAATTGCCAAATGGCGGCAGTTTTTTCCTAGTGCTGATGTGGTCATGTAATTTCTTCAACTTCCCACCACCAATTACAGAAATATTTTAATAGGAGGAAACAAAGCTGACTGATCTGCTGTTCTCCCTCCCTGCCCTCCCCTGCTGGTTTTCAGATTCCTGTGGCTGAACCCCCAGGCACCAGGCAAGACGTGGTTGTGGAACACTGGAGAACCTCACCTACAATCATCTTCCTTTTTGTCAAAGCACTCCACCTTCAATATTTTTTTGTTTTAAATTTTTCAACAACAAAGTTGTTTTTTTGCTCAGCATCCAAGATGTGGAAAAAACCGGCCTGGGGCCAAAAAAACTTTTGCTATTAACTAATTTAAATTGACTGGGTGGCAGTGGAGGTTTGGTCCCCTTGTGCTGTAAAGCTAATGAGATTCAGCTGGGAGATCAAAGCCACCCTCCCTCCGGGAGGAGGCCGGGAAGGGCACTAATGCTCCCACAAGAGGGAGGCGGCTCATCTTGCTCACGAGTGCTGGTTTGAAAAAAGGCTTATGAAAAGATCAAAGTGGCTGCGAACCCAAGGAGAGGGAGGGAAGAGAAGACAGGACAGTTAACAATAAGCCAGCAAGATGGGATGGGACGCTGATGCACCTGGCAAGGGCAGGAGAGATTGCGGGCACAGGGAGACAGACTTCTCAGAAAGCCGGGCAGAGACCGACACGGGGGAGGGGCTTTGCCGGGAGATACTGTCATACTCCTCATGGTAAAGAAAAACCGCAGGTGCTCCAGCCTAGTTTGGGGTGTGGCCCCCATCTCAACGCTGGCTGCAGGTGATGTACTTTGAGGAGGGTGACACATGCATTGCCTGTCAAGATCCACCCTGCTTTATTAACTTTGCTCGCAGTTTTCTCTTTCTCTACCAACCAGGGCTTACCAAAATCCCCTCCCTCAGCTCAGAGCGACTAAGGGCTTTGCATACCCAAACCTACAAGAGAACTAAGCTCAGGGAGGAGAAAGGACTCTTTCAAGAGACCTTGAAACAGCTGCCAGTCAACACACTGGAAGAGGAGATGCCAGTCAAAACAGTTTCCCAAAGTTCCTCTACCATATTGTGTGCCAGGAGCTCCTGACAGCCTTCCCTCCTAGCATCTGAGAGCTGGAGGGTGCTTCAGAGAGCACAAGTTATTTTAGCTAAACCCAAAGTGGCACTGCCTGCAATAATCGCAGTGATTCACGTCGACATTTGCGAGCACCAACCCTGGGCGAGAGCTGGTCTACACAGCCTGGGGTGTGGGGTCCTCTCACAGGAGCCTGGGCTCTGGATCCACCCGTCATGTATGAGCTGGGTGACCTTGGGTGAGGACTAAATGGGCCAATGCAGGGATACTGACAAATAGAACAGTGTCTGACACACAGCAAGCAACGCCGACTGTGTGCCACCATGGTTTCATCTCACTCAATCCCCACAGCCACCTTAAGGCAGACGCACTATTATAACTGCCATTTATAAGTCAGGGAACTAAGTCACAAGGAGGTCAGAACAAGGAGGTCAAGTGATTTGCCCAAGCCAAGGAGCTACTAAATAGCAGACCCAGGGTTTATTCAGACCACTTGAACCCCAGCTTGAGTGCCCAGCTCTAAGCCCCGAGCCTGGTGGGCTCCTCACTCAAGACCCTTCGGGGTGAAAAGAGGCTGTGGGGATAAGGACAAGCGCCACGTCCAGCCCTCTCCTCCCAGAAGGAACTGGAACCCATCACTCCCAGCGTGGAGCTGGGACTGGATCCCAAGTCTCCTGACTTACACCCCAATTCTTGTTCCTTATACAATGTTCCCTCCACTTCCCTGCCAGAAGCTTCAACCTGTCTTGTTCCCTGCCACGTGCCAGGCAGCACCCCCTCCCAAACAGGGCTGACACAGACATCGGTGGGTCCTTAAGACCTGCAGATTCAATGTGTCTCCCTGCCATGCACAAGGAAGGGGAAAACAGGGCAAATACAGGCAGCACCACCAGCCAGGCATGCACGCATGCTCATCAGGGAACTCGCCAGGCGTGGTGGCTCTCCCTGTAGTCCCAGCCACTTGGGAGGCTGAGGTGGGAGGATGGCTTAAGACCAGGAGTTCGAGATCAGCCTGGACAATATAGTGAGACCCTGCTTCTAAAACAAAATAAAGGTGGGGGGCCTAAAAAATACAGTACTATAAAGGGAGTGGTGGGGGAGTGGGTGATCCTATCAATCCTGTTGCACAACGGATGTGGCAGACAGTGCCTGGGAACTTCCCACTCAGGACAGTCCCTGCTGCGGGGCCAGAGAGAGCAGGTTTAGGTCCAACAAGACTTTTCTGTTTAAGGTCAACCCTCAGAACCCAGGTTTTACGGTGACCAGTCAGAGCGTTGTTCTTTGTGTATCAGGAGGGAAAGAACAAAGGACACAGTGGTGACAATAGAAGGACCAGAGAGGCAGAGGGTGGCAAGAAAAACTCTTTTAACATACTTGCTTTCCCCAGAAGTTTCCTCTTTTAAAAAGCAAGGGTGCACTGAGTTTCTTGAAGGGTGACATTGAGAAGATGACAATGCCAGTCCCCAGCCAGGACAGGAACACCAGCATCATCTGCAGGAAGACTCCTGCCTGTTTCAGGATGACCTGGTACTTTCTTCCCCACTTTTTTCCCTAACAGTTTTCTGCATACCTTCAACTTGGGGTATCTGATTTGACTTAAGCAAAAATGTACAGTTTCTGCTGGGAGGTCTTAAACAGTGGTCCTTGTATTCCTCAGGGATCCAGGGATTGTCCTCAGGGGTTCCGGAGCCCCTGCCTGAGGTGTGTGCTCCTGGGCCAGGGTGGAGCGATGGCAGTGCAGCACACCTGCAAGGAGCAGACTCCAGAGGCGACTATCAGAACCGCCCCCCAGCTTACCTAGGCTGGGGACTAGGACCCGCATGGTTAAAAAGCTCCCCACAGTGATTCTGCGACCACGGGCTGCTTCCCACCACCAGGGGGCAGGACTGTCGCCGAGCAGCGCTGGGCGCGGGCTGAGCTCCCACAAGGGCTCAGCAGTAACAGGGTGCTCTTCCTGATGCAATGGACTAATGGCACGGGGCTGCTTTATCAGTCAGCACAAGCCCATGGAGCCCAAGGCCTCCCCCTGCTAAGCTGGGAGAGCTGGGGCCTCCAACAATTAAAAGTATTCCCCCCACCCCCTGCAGCATTAATAGATAGGAAAAGTTAAGTACTTTCATGTTTAAAAGCTGCTTATTTAAAAGAGAAGTCTGGTAGAGACCAGGCTGTGGCTTCCCTAAAGCCAACACCTGCTTCACACACTGAAGAGGAGACTCCCTCAGACTGGGGTGAAGTGAACAACAGGCAGCGGGGTGGGACAGAGAGGAACCGTCAGGAGATGGAGGTTCAATCCCGGATTTGTCACGCGTGGCCTGAGTGACCTTGGCTGCATCCCTCCCTTGCTGGCCTGAGGTAAAAAAGAGTGAGGCTGGGTTCGAGGCTGGGGGTCCTGCAGACCCCGCAGGCCTAGGCTTCACTGGACGCTCCCGCCCTGCGCCTGGCTGCATTCGTCTCCCATGCCCTGAAGGCAGACCTGGGGCGCTCTACCCTCAGCCCTACCAGGGGCTAAATTAAAGCCCTTTGTACCTTTTGTTATTTTTTTTAGCGACAGGGTCTCTGGCACCCAAGCTGGAGTACAGTGGTGCCGTCAAGAGTTCACTGCAGCCTTGAACTCCTGGGCTCAAGCCATCCTCCCCGATGCCACTACAGGCGTGAGCCACTGTGCCCAGCCCATTTGTAACAAGGACGAGCAGATCCCAGGAGGCAGCAGGGATCCCGGGTTCCTGTCTCATTCCAGGAATCCACCTGCTGTCCTGATGTGACGTCGACCTCGTGCAGGCCTCAGTTTCTGGGCTGGTTAAAGAGAGTCTGGGAATTCGGTTCAGGAGCAGGGAGACCAGGAGCACAGCACTGTTCTCTGTGCTGGAGACGCCTCCCAGCTCAGCGGGTTTCAGTGAGACTCTGGAGCACAAGCTAACAGGCGACAAAGCCAAACATGTGCTGCTTGCTGGTGCCCAGGCTGTTCCCACAACACAAAGAAATAAAAATGGACTTCCATTGGGCGGATATACTTTAATGTCACACAAGGAGAGTTTGGGTCTCTACCAGGAGTTTTGCCAAGGACAATCCCACCCTTAAGCAGAGGGACAGTAGGAATCTCTTGGAAGAAGAAAACTCTTTGTGGGTTCTGCAGGCAAAGATGTGAACCCAGTGTGTTAAATGTTTAAAGAGACGGCAATCCCTGCCAGCAATGTTGCTCCAAGGATGTGCACTGGTTTTATGAAGAATATTTAAAGCAGTCCCAGAAGTACTCACTCCATGAAGAAGAGCCATCATTATTTCAAAATTGGAATGCTATGAAGTCAGTCCTGAAAGTGATATTCGGCGGCAGGGGTGGGGGGTGACATGGAGTGCCACCGAGACAGGCTTCTAAAATGGGGATGAAAGTACAGTAGAGCGGAAGCAGGGGATTTAGTTTTTATTATGCAGCTCCGCTCTCTAATCTGCACCTTGGATTTGTACACCACAGGTTCAGCAAGGCCTGCAGGCCTGAAGAGGCGGCATGGAAGCCCATGGGGACTAGGGATTACTTAGATGAGATCAATATTTCCTTCTCTGCTTGATGAAGGAGCAACGTGAATGGGCTCTGAAGGGCTTGTCACTGTCTGCCGGAGCCGGGCAGTGCTGCTCTGCGCTGGGACCACAGGCGGCCAACTGGCTTGGAAGTGGGGAGGTGAAGGCACACACAGCTGCCCCATCTTGCCCAAAATCCCTGCTCACGCCTTTAAGATCAAGCTCTGTGTCTGTGAAGGCTGAGTCTACATATGGAAAATACTTAATATGGTCTCTGAAACATACCAGGGCCCTCTACAAATGAGTTTTTCTTTGGTTTGGGAGTTCCAACCCCACCCTCTTTAAAGCGAAGATGCCACTGATGTCCAGAAGGCAAGTCCCCAACTCCCAGGACCCCTGAGCACAGACTGGTTGTAGAAGGCCTCCAGAGGCAGTTGCGCCTTCCCCACCACTCCACAGCCAACCACACGATCCTCCCGAGGCCCTTGTGGATCTGGCTCCCAGCTGCGTTTCCCTTCGGCCCCCACTTTACACTGCAGCAATCCGGCTGCTGCAGGAATCTACCGCTTCCCACCATGGCTTCCTGGCCCTGTGCTCAAGGGGTCCCTCTGCCTGCAATGCTCTTCCCTGGCTAAGCCCTTCTCACCCTTCAGGACTCAGCTCAGGGGTCCTCCCTGTCCCAGCCTGTCCTCTGGGCTGGGTGGAAGGTGCCCTGCCTGTCCTCCCAGCAGCACCCCCTCAGGACACTTGCCAGACCTGCAACCAGATGCCCCCATGTCCCAGGCTGTGCTCTTCTGGAGGATGAGGCCACACCTCACTCCTGTCCTCCCTGGGCCTAGCTTGGGGCCTCTGAGGAGTGTGGCTCAGCACTGGATGCCTCTCACCTAGCAGGGCCCTGAGTGAATGAGAAAGTGGGCAGGAGTCTAGTTATTTTTGGCCCGTGGGGGAAGGGGAGCCAAGGGAGAGGGGAGGGAGGGGCGGGAGAAGCAGAGGCCCTGAGCACTGCCCAGGAGGAGAGAGCTGGGTGGGCAGGGAACCCCGGGGTAGACGTGAGGGAACTCTCCGGGGTGCTGACCAGCCTTTCTCTTCTGCCAAAGGCCTCGCGCAGGGCTGAGAGGAGTTGCACATGAAGGGTCCTTGACGTTTCTCAGGATCAAGGAATTAATATTCTTCATTTAGATGAAAAGAAAAAAAGTTCAATGCTTTCCAGATGGTAAAATGCCAGATTCTGTTGCTGGCTGCCAGGAAAGCCCATGTCCAAAGACACCTGAATTGTTCTGCACCCACTTGGTGTGATGTTATTTTCTGTAGGAACAGCCTTGCAGTCAGAGAAACATCCAAAGACATCTGGACTCTCAAGAAAATACAGACAATACCACCTACTTCTCTGTCAAACTGAGGCAGCGACAGGAGAAGGAAGGAAAGCTGCAGAGTGGGGAACGAGCCCTGCACAAGAGGCAGCTCTGCTGCCACAGCCAGGCAGCCCACCCCCAACCCCTGCTTTGCAGGGAAAACAGGACGTCGAGGCCCAACCTCTCGGTCTCAGGCACCTTCCTTCCAGGGATCACTGGAGGTGCCACTAGCCCTTTCAGAACACTAGTGAAAGATCTAGGTCCTGGGCCCCTGATTCACCAGCATTTGGGGCTGCCCAAAGGGCACTGCTGGGGCTATAATTCTGGATGTCCTCTGCCCTCTTTAGCTCACTTTCTGATCTGGAGAAATAGGGAAGGTGGACGGTGCTCTGGTGGGAGTGGGTGGGTTTGTCCTGGCAGCTGGGTCTTTGGCTTACTTGACATACGCCAGCACTGGATATAAATCCAGGCCCCTGATTCCAGAGCCTGTGCTCTAAACCACAGTGTCCATGTGAAGACTGGATGCGGGGGCAGCAAAGTCGTGAGGAGTGGTCAACGAAGCAAAAGGCCTGCAGGAGGAAGCCTGGCCAAAGGGGAAAGAGGAGAAATTTCTCCGGAGAGGACAACGCTCGTTGGAGACAGGCACATCAGAGAAGTTGACCAGGACGTGGACTAGAAATTCACCTTACACTTCATACTTATGAACTCAGTTAACCTCATGCCAATCCTATGAGGCAGGTACTCTTAGGCTGTCTGTTTTACAGATGAGGAAACTGAGGTAAGTCAGGCCACACAGGGAGCCAGTGGTGGAGCTGGGACCTGATCACATGGCAGGTGGCTCTTAGCCACCTTACTGGCCTCTCCGTGGGGACCACGACAGGACGTCAGCGAGGGCTCGGAGTGTATGGGAGTCGTCCGGGACGCTGTCCGCAGTGCTGCGCGTGCAGTTCCCAGACTGCCGGGCCATAGCACGGATGCTTGGGAACAGCGAGGCGGATGGTCTTCCCAGAACAGCTGTCAGATGCAGACATGGAGTAGACCGCATCCCGTGTAACCCTTTAGGAAGAAAGGAGCTATAGAGATGACGAATGACTACTCTGTGACTGCTCTAATGGCAGAAAACCACAACCACGTCCAGGGCAACTCAGGATGCCCTAAGAAAGTCAGCAGGATGGGCCAGGCTTTCTTGGTTCAATTTTAACCATAAAGCTGGGTACACGTGAGCGCCTCAGCCATCACCACCCTCAGCAGTGGCTGAGGGAGCCTTGTGCAGGGAAGATATTGGGGGAAGATACTTGTCTTCATAAGAGGAAAAAAATTATCAAATCTGTTCTAGGTTTAGATGCTTATGGCTATTCAAATAAGACCATTAAGAGAGAAGGTGTTGATAAAGGCTTTTCAGCTGCCAGGTTGAACCTAACGACCCCTCCCCGCCATTCTCAGCTCTCAGGGCCCCTGAACCTTCTTAGCAGGTAAGGTCTGCTTATCCGACCTGGCCAACGCAGCCCGGCTGTCAGCTGAGGAAAGGGCTGTCCTCCGGGACACCCCAGGACTGCCTGCTGCCTCTCCTCCCCTGAAGCTCTTCAGGAGCCTGGTAGTGGGCTCACGCACATTCCTCCTGCCGCCACTGGTCAGAGCCACGGACAGGAGTCTAGCGTCCTACATTAAGCTGCCCATCTGCCCTTGCTCCGGGGAAAGCTGTCCCTCAGCTCTGTTTGGGATACACTTGTGAAGCCGCGACACAATGCACAAAAGCACAATGAAAATGACACTCCGTTCAGTCTTCAAAATATAAGTTCTCTTCATTGGAAAAAGTTAATTAGCATTTAAAGGGCATGGGGATGGTCAGAGGAACGGGGACGTTCGGAGGCTGCAGAGTCCCTCCAGGTGTGGGGGCCTCACCTACACAGGCACTGAACAAGGGGAGCACTGAGGCTTGGCCCAAGGCCTCAGAACTTTCACCACAACTTAGCCTGCTCAAGGCCTTCATCTGTGGCATTTGAAGAGATTTTTGAAAGAAAATGTAAATGAGGCTGGAAGAAATTTTAGAGATTTAAAATAATTTAATGACTATTTACTGAGCCTCTTTGGTGACATGAAATGCCACAGCAGGTATATATATCTATATATATCTATATATATATGTTCAAGGTACATGTGCAGCACAGCCTGACTCCAAGGAGGGTGACAGGTCCCAGCCTCTGAGAACTACGCCAGGCTGGGACAGCTTTGGAATGAGCAATGCTATTTCGGTAGGTAATCAGTTGTGCTAGGTACTCAATGCATCCACAAACCTATTATCAGGTATTCGCCAAAGTTTCAGAGAATTGAGTTTTTTAGAGCTGACTCAATCTCTTTCACCAAAAAATGCCTAGTGGCCACTCAGTAAACATACCTTCACAGTCTGTCCCCAGTTAGGGACCAGTTTTCCATACTAAAGAAAGAATGAAAGAACGAATGAATATAGGAAGGAAGAAGCAGCGGCACCCTGCCCAGACATTATCCACCGTCCACAGCTGAGTGCTGAAAGGGTTACTCGTCCCTTTGTTGCCCAGAGAACAATGACTGGGGACTGAGAGCTGGACATCCGCGGGCTGCGACTTTTGTGCTTTGTCCTTTAGCTCCGAGTGAAAAGGCTGCGAAGCATGTGGCAGTCCCTCAGGTGCTGCTTCTCATTTCTCATCCGCCTACCTGGGGCTGGACACACACTCCACCTCTTTCTTCAGCCGCCCTGCCAAGATTTAACGCAGTAAGTAGCTGTAGACTTGCTCTCCCTCTTCCTAAATTACTGGATGAAAATGCACACTGTTTTGAAATGAGGAGGTTAAAGATCAAAACACTGACTGCCCCTGCAGAGTTTAAATGTCAGAAAACTATGAACATGCTTGAAACCTTTCCTGGCTCTTTGTGATGCTGCCCTTTCAGACGGTCCCCCCATTTCTAAGTCCCATTCTCTGAATCTACTCTGCTGGAGACTTGCTGGCTATAAAAAGCTTCTTCGCCCTAGGACCAAGCGCAAGGCACCTCTGGGGGACCCCAGTAAATGACGGGAGCCTGTCAGCAGCCACGGACCCACAGCAAGCGGCCCACAGCCCTCCGCCACTCCCACACTTGGGAAAGGCGTCTGATGAGGAAGAGAGGAAAGGGCTTGCCAACAGAGTTAGCATCCGCAGGCAAAGGGAAGGCCAAATTTTGCTTCCTGAGGCAGGATCTGCTACAAAAGCTCAGGGGCTCTGGCTTTCACCTGGGGGTTAGGAACGGGCGGAAGAGAATTTGACAGGGGTGTGTTGCATTCTCCCAGCTTCTGACATTACCCTCCAGAAATAAAAAGGTGAGCGTAAGCGTGGATTGGCTCTGCGAGGCAGTCTCTCCCCAACCCCTCCTTTGTCACATTGAAGGGGAAGACCTCAGGGGGCTTCCCGCCTTCCCAGCAAGCCCTCATTCTGTGGTGGCCACTGCTGCTACTTGTGGGCAGGAAAACACACCCAATACATAGTCACTGTGACCACATAACGAATGCCAAAGAAAGGGAGTCCTTGGGCTTCTGCACCAGAGCAATGTGGGGAGAGAGTTCCTCCAACGAAGCTGTGAGCTGCTGCTGGTAGCCAAGAATTCCCATCTCCGGAGTGGGGCACAGTTATGGTATATACTAGATACCACCATCCTTAGGACGCTTGGAACCATTTTCAGCCTGAGCAATCTCCTCTGACTGATGACCAGGGAACCCCCTTTTCCATGTTGTGCTACTCTACTAAGGCACTTTATTCTACTGTTTCCGGTTGAGCTTTTCCGGACGATGCTGATAACTAACGGTTGACCTGGATGGTCAACTTGGGTGGGTGTAAGGAGGCAGAGCAAGGTGGAGGGGATGCTAGCCACAGTGCTCCCAAACAGTGTCTGTCTGGGAAATGCTACCAGCAACATCAAATGGGATACCCCAAAATTTAAGTGGGCGAACAGGAAGAAAATAAATTCTGAAAAACAGCTGATTCTAAAAAGTGAAAACTTTTTCACTTGGAGCTAAAGGACAAAGCACAAAAGTCGCAGCCCGCGGATGTCCAGCTCTCAGTCCCCAGTCATTGTTCTCTGGGCAACAAAGGGACGAGTAACCCTTTCAGCACTCAGCTGTGGACGGTGGATAATGCCTGCACAGGGTGCCACTGCTTCTTTCTTTATATATTCATTTGTTCCTCCACTCTTTCTTTAATGTGGAAATATTAGAGATGTTGCCACCGCATCCTTTTCCTTTGGTGATTTGGGTTTGAAATGCTAAACATCACCCCACAAACTACGACAGACCTTCTGAACCTGCGTGGACAAAGTAGTCCCAGCTCTGTGTTTAGTGCAGGGCCTGGCTGTGGCACAGGAAGGTCCACCCACTGGCCACCATCCAACTCGAGAGGAACGTGATGAAATAAGCACAGTGCAGCCACTGCTCTCGGACGCCACACCACACGTTCTTCACGTGCTCTACCACCATCTTCCACAAACACAATGAGAAGACAAGACGTTTTTACAAGATCCCAAACCCATTCCACATGACCATGATGCTCTACTCTACAACTCAGTAAAGTTGAAAGCTTTACTGAGAAAGGATTAAGCTTAATTTTATACTACATTATTTTCCAATACATTCCTTCATTTGATACCAAGTAGAAGATGTTTTTGTAGAAAGAAGAGAAGACTCTTTAATCTACTAATTCTTACCTGTCCCTGAAAGAAAAGGACTTCAACATTATCTGCCTTTAGTTCTAATCAGAGAGCACTAGCACCTCCATTTGTGGTTCTTTAATCGAGTACAGGTCAATATCAGAGGTCAAGTCTGTTTAGTTAAAAATAGGTAAAAGTAGAGATGATAAAGGAACTCAGAGAGGGTTGTACACAAATATAGATGATATGCCACTCAACAGTTGAAATAAAATTCCCATCCCTTAGAATTCATCAATGTTTACTGCTCGACACATGTTATATAAACTATAAGGAAGGAATTGGCAGGTGCTCTTAAATCTCTCCAACTAGACTAATATCAAATTTAAACACTGTTTCAGTGTGTGTTTGCAGTTTTAAGAAAATAGAAAGAGTGGTTGGCAGGTTATTTTCAGGGGAGGCAGAGTAGAAATACAGCACCATCTCTCTAAATCGATGCTTCACCAAATCCGTGTTTCACACATTTTACAACTTCCCAATAAACTTTCTGTTTGCATTAAAAAATACGTAATACTACAAGAACATTAAAAAAATATGCAAAGGCAAGCATGGGCAAGCCCCTCCCGCATAAAAGGTAATGGACTAGAAACAGGACGGTTGTTAAATACCAGGTAGTGGGCTACGATGCTCACAGCCCCCCTGATGTCGCCATCAGCTGTGTGTGGAGCCAGAAGCAGGTAACTCACTGCAACGCCACAGAGGGCACCAAGATAAGAACTAGGTTAAATGGAAAAACAATTGTTTTAATGTTCCTCATTATTAAAGCAAAACAAGATACAGATAATGAGCAGTGTTCCTTTTCTTTAGAATGTTTTTCAACCAGCTGCTGGGGGAAAAATTACAAGAATAGTCAGCATGGAAAACGTCAGCATTTAAGGCTGAGACTTAATGCATGCGTAACAAGTAAATACCACAGGTGTGGTAACTTACAAGAATGCTACGATTAAACATGTAGGTCCCTGCACTAAAGCCTACACCTGACCACATCCTTCTTTCCTTTAGGATCCAGACCCAGGGAGGGAGGCTACTTTCTTCATTACGTTTCTAGAAAGCTCAGATGGGTAAAGAAGTATTGAAAGAGGAAGACTATGATTTTCTTTGTTAAATAAACTTTTATTTTGGAACAGTGTTAGATTTACAGAAAAGTTGCAAAGATGGTACAGAGAGTTCCCATAACCCTCCCAGTTTCTCCACTGTTAGTATCTTCCATTACCAGGGTACATTTCTTAGAACTAAGAAACCAACATCAGTTACTCACTAACAATTAAACTCCAGCCTTTATTTGGATTTCACTAGTTTTTCCATTAGTGACCTCTGTCTGTTTAAGGATCCAATCCAGGGTTGGATAAATACCAGGGGCACGTTACATTTAGTGGTGATAAGTTCATGGATTTTTAATGCTTATACAGGCTCCCTAAATGTGCAGTTTTCATCCTCAGACTACTCCCCTAATCCTAGGCACCTGCCTTTTCCTTGCCTCTTACCATTGTAAAGGGGTCCAGGGAACAACACGAATTGACATAACAGTAAGTACCATTAGCAGGTGGTCCATTATGCCCCTCTGATACAAAAGCCCCTGCTCACTGCTTAATGGGGATGACATTTCCTTTTGGAGTGATCAAACGTTTTGGAACTCAACAGAGGTAGTGGTTGTACAACACTGTGAATGCACTAAAAGCCAAGGAATTGTTCACTTTAAAATGGTTAATTTTCTCTTATGTGAATTTCAATTCTCAATTTTAAAAAAAGCCTATGCTTCCTGGCACACTTTGGACACAACCTATTACTCAAAATAGGAATAACTTGGGCCAAGCACTCAAAATTATGCCCCTTCTCTGTCAGTTGCTTCAGTGGTTTCTCACTGAATTGAGAATAAAATCCAAATTCTGTACCAGGGCCCAGAGGCACCTCCCCAACCTGGGCCCTACCTTCCACCCCCGCCCCGTCCCCTCACTGCCCATAGCATGTTCCATCACACGGGCTTCCATCAGTCCTCAGACTAAGCCAAGCCTTCCTCAACACAAGCTTTCTGGGTTGCTGCTGCCGTTGCCTGGGAATCCCTTTCTGTGGCTTTTCACACGGCTGGCTCCTCCTCACACTGTCTGCCTCAGTTCAAGTTTCCCCCTAACGGCCTCCTCTGACTACGCCAATCTGAAGGAGACCCCCCTACTGTTCTTGGTCACAGCCCCCTAGTTAACAAATTGGAATTATTAAGTCCCTTGTCTGCCTGATTTTTACCTGTATTCCTAGCACTGAGCACAGTGGCTGGCACATGGCAAAGGGGCTTGGTAAATAACTACTGTTGAACCTGAGGAGGGAATGAGTGGAACGATAATCAACTCTCTCTACTTGCCCTTCTGGATGAGAGAGAGAGAGAGAGAGAGAGAGAGAGAGAGAGAGAGAGAGAGAGAGAGAGAGAGAGAGAGAGAGAGAGAGAGAGATGGATGAGGATGGAAGAAACTGGCTGTTGCCCTGCAGGGAGTTGGCCCTGAGTGCTGTGGGGACGGGGGTCAGGGGGGAATCCTCTTAAGCCTTAGGGATTGAGTTGGTCCAAGGAAGGGACCCTTTACCACTGGGAACTGGGGAAATGGATTTTCTCTAGTCACTTTTCACTTTTTCTAATGTTCCCATACCAGTGTTTCATAAGGAAGCCCAATATCTGGAAAAGATCCAGAGCGTAAAATGGGGGTGAGGTCGGCCTGCCTCCCTCAGCCCAGCCCAAGGGCACCTGCGTAGACCACTAGGGCTCTGGGAACCTGAGTTTCAAACTGGGGTTGAGCTTGAAACAACTCAAAGCCTCTGACTTTGTAAGGTATAATTTACATACAGTAAAACTCACCCTTTTGTAGTAATATAGTTCTGAGTTTTGACATATATGTACAGTTGAGTAATTACTACACTTAAGACACAGAGTATTTCCATTGCCCCAAGTTCCCTCGTGCTCCCACCAATCTGATTTCTGTCCCTAAGGTTTTGTTTTTTCCGGAATGTCACATAAATGGAATCAGACAGTGAGCAGCCTTTTATGTCTGGCTTTTTTCACTTTTAAAAAAGGCCTCTGATCATGTTTTCCTAATGCCTCTTGAGTAAGAAGCAAAAAGTAAAACTTACCTTCTGGAATACTTGATAGTTGGATTTGGACCATATATCAAGCTGGGGGGACAAGAGATAAAAATCATCAGCATCAACATTAGGATTTGGGACCCCAAGGAATGAGACTGTAACTGCTGTTACCTTTATTAAACTCAAAAAAAAAAAAAAAAAAAAAAAAAAGTCCTGGTTATAGAACAACAGGAACTTAGTGTTGAAAAGGATCTTAAACGTCCTACTTCAGTTTCCTCTTTATCAGTCTGCAGGTGATTTAAGAAAACTAAGTGAAGGAATGCAGGGAAGTCAACCTGAGGCACTTGTTGCTCCCAAGGCTCACGCGAGCGGAGCCCCTTGCTCACTTCCCTAACCTCGACTTGTGCCACGGCTCTCTCGCATTACACGACGTGCCAACAAAGGCCCTGCCTCAGGACCTTTGCACTGGCTGTGCTCTTTGCCCGGACTGTTTTCCCCACAGCCCTCATGTGGCTCTTTTTGTACTTCCTTTAGCTCAAATGTCACCTCATCAGAGAGGCATTTTCCAGTTACCCTATCAAAATATTCTTCCCAGTACTTGTTATCTTGATTCTCTTTACCCTTTCAAAACTTAATTTTTCTAACACTTAAAACTGCCTGAAGCTCTATTATTTCTGTTTACTTGCTTACGGTCTGACTTGCCCATGGGAACGTACGCTTGTTGAGGGCAGGAGGCTTGTCTTCCTCCCCACTGGCTCCCCAGGTCCCGAGACGGGGCCTAGCACGTTGTGGGCACCAGCAGGTCTTTGCTGCCAAGCACCTGTTCCCTGCCAGGCACCACACTTGCCCCTCCATGCGCTCTCCGTGGAATCCCAGAATGAGCCCGTGCGGCTGGCCCCATAGGCCACCTGCGTTCCAGAAGATGAGACAAGGGTTCAGAGCCCTTCATCAGCCCAAGGTTATCTGGCATCTCACAGGTGGTCTCACCTGGTGGTGTTTAAACCTGGCTGGGCATCAGAAGCCCCTAGGGGTAATTTTTTGATTTTTAATATACAGATTCCTTGGTCCCTCCTGTGGAGTCTCTGAATTAGTAGGTCTGAAGTGAGCCTAAGAGACCGTTTCTTTTTTTGTCTATTTTTAGCAATGCTCCCCAGGTTAACTGTGATGCCTGGTTGGTCAGGAACTCCTAATCTAGGGCGGCCCAACTTAACAAATGAGGACACTAGAGGTCCAAGATAAATGTGGGTAAAGCTCAGAGTAAACCCAGTCCAGTTCTCCTCTGGCCACACTTGGTCACACACACGGTACCTTTTTGGTTTCACTGGTTTGCATGATAAACTAAATCAGTGCCTTC
Source organism: Lemur catta (assembly GCF_020740605.2). NCBI lineage: Eukaryota > Metazoa > Chordata > Mammalia > Primates > Lemuridae > Lemur > Lemur catta. The sequence goes on along the minus strand of NC_059137.1, from coordinate 4,650,205 downwards.
TGTTTCAAGAGTTTAGAACAAACTGAGTATGGCAAAAATAGAATTCCCCCCAATATAGTGATGGGAGACAGCTCAAGCATAGTGATTAAGTGAGGAAGCCATCAGTGCAAAAAAGTCAACTTTCATATACGAGTTCAAGAGCTGAGTAAATTGAAACACCTGGTCAATGGGCCTCTTGGAGCCTACCTTTGGGGTTAACCAGTGATCAAGGTAGAAACCTGAGACATAGCTGTTTAAACCTGTATGTTGTATTATTGATTTTTGAGCACCAGAAAGCATGAGAAGCAACTGGATAGGAAGACTCCTTTAAGAAGACAGGACGTGAAGCACTGCTTTGACCTGGACACTTCAGAGCTGTTTCCATTCTGAGGAAAACATCAAAATTTGGCTTTCTGAAAACAGTGCTTGGAAATTGAAAGTTGGGCTGTGAACACGCACACATTCAGTTCTCCTGGCTGCTTCCTGTTCACAATTAGTTTCATGTAAATTTCACTGTCTTTGAAAACTTTTAGGACAACAGAGAAGGTTAAGATGATGCAGGGCTCCTGCTGGAGAGGGTGGAGGTTTAGTTAATCCAGCTCCAGGATCGATAACAGGAGAGATTTCACTGATCAAACATTCATTCACCCAACCTGGAAAACATACCTCCAGTCCACCCACTTCTCCCTATCCCCACTGCTTGCACCATCTTCTTCCTGGATTTCCACAAAAGCCCCTGAAGGACTCCCCGCCTTCCGCTCTGGCTAAACTGCCCTTCAGAAAGATGCTGTCAACTGCCAGTCACTCCCTCACCCCCGGACTTAAAACCACTGGATAGAAGTAAGAATCTTAAAAATCTTCAGGCATTAGAATTTCAATTTGACATGCTAACAATTTGTAGGGGGGAAAGTGACATGTTACCTCCAGATAACTCTGAAGGAAACCTCAAAAGAAACATGAAATTAATTACCTACCCTATCAATTCTGTTGAAGAAAAGTACTGTTCGGCAACTGGACATATTTGGGAGGATAAATCAGGTTCATATTACTTTCTCAGTGCAGCAGTTTAGACCAGCGCTTAACAAATGCAGCATTTTAAGATTTCAGGGATTGCAGGATGAATAAGAATGAATTTTTGCATCTTTTAGTTGTGCCCAAATCACTGCCAAGATGACAGGGTGACAGCAAAGATTCTCAATCTCAATTTGAGGAACAGTAACATCAATGTCTGAACTTCAAACTAATATTTCGAACTTCTCTTTCCATTTTAAGCCCACAGCTGTTTCTTCTGAAGTTCTCCACTGTTCATCCTTCCTGCTTGCTCACATCATACATAAGTAGACCAAGACATAAACACAGAGTCACGAAAAAACAGAAAACGAAGAATCTGTGTGGACTAAAAAGTTATAGTTTTTATTTAAAAGACAAAATTATTTTGAAAAACCTCCAGGGTCTGTAAAATGTTTTAATAATAATAAAAAGAACTAGGGAGAAATATGCATAGGTTTAATTAAAAGGTTGACTCTCTAGCCTTATTGTGGATTCTCAAAACCGCCACACTTATTCAAAGTGAGGATGTTGCTCTTTTTTGAAATGAGGTTTAAATATATTATTCAGGACCCTCGGGAACAGTTCCTACCATCTGGGACAGAAGGACCTTAGATAATATGGTCTATTTACCTGGTGCACATGGTAAGAAAGGGATCCAATAACAATGGGTTCCCCTTTTGCTGGGAACACACAGCAGGTGGTTTGTACTTGATTTTCTGCTAGATTTATGCCAAAGAAAGCCATTGAAATGAGCATTCTGGAATCAATGCCCTGCCTCTCCTCAGGGACAGGAAGATTGCAGAAATTCATCTCAGGGAGCCAGGACTGGTCTCAGTGAGTATTTATTAGCTTCAGCTTGTTCATGGCAAAGGCAGGCATGGCTACCAATTTTTTTTTGCCAGCTGCAATATTCTGGAAACTGCAAACCTTAAGCCTGATGAACAAGAAATTATTCTGAATTACAGTGTCAGAAAAAAGAACGTGAAGCACCCCCTCAGTATTCTGGGCAAGCATTAGAAAGATCTCAAAATGGGAGAGTCAACCTTGTGGTAATTGGTGGCTGAATCTGCAGTCTTAGGAGCAGCTTCCTGGACTCCAGGGATGGCAATAAGTATTTTAGGGGCAGATATGTGGTCTATTCTCAAGTGTAATGAAAACAAACCCTACAGATGACCAACTGCTTTAGCATAGACACATCGGCTCTCACGAAAAACACCAAGATGTTAAAAGACCTCTCGATGCACAAGAAGAACTAGTGAAGATAGCGAGAAACCAAATTTATTCACTGAAAAGAACAATCAGAATGAGTCAACATCAGCAGGCATGGTAATTCTGACTGTGATGCTGACCACCACTGTAACCTCCCGTCACAACCAGCGAGGGCAGATGCCATTTGGCCTGCAATTATCTTTTAAAATCCTCTCAGCAATAGCATGAGGATAAAATAATTTCTACTTCACAGATGAGGACACCAAGGCTCAGAAAAGTTAAACAACTTGTCCAACGTCACATAGTTAATTTGTGGTGAATCTGAAACTAGGTCTGTGTCCAGAGGCCCAGCCCTTACCCCGCCTTCCAGCTGGCCTCAGGGGAGTGCTCACTCTGAGCGCGTCTCCTAAGCCATCGCCTGCACAGTTCTTCTGGGCGTGGGGGACTCTCACACAGTTCTGTTTAAGGCCTACTGCTGTGACAATCACTGTTAAAATTCATTCACCAGCGAGTGAAAACTGTGGCGGCTTATCAGAAAGTTATCAATTCTCTACTTCATTTCAAAAAACAGTACAATCAATTTTAAATTATCTAAAATGAACAAGACACTTTCAAATAAAACTCCTAAGCCACACAAGAGTTTCAAATTTTAAAGCTTTTATTTAGTAGGTTCATCTTGCAAGGTCAACAGGTGATAGACATGTTAATTTGGGTAGACTACTACAAACCAGCGAAGGTGATGGATTTGTCCATGGTTACCCAGGCTTTCAAAACCATAAACTTCTATGTGGTCATCTTAAGCCTCCCACCTTTCCCAGAGAATAAAGAGCAAGCAAGTCTCACCTAAGAACACAGTGTTATAGGTCTATTATTCTTCAACTTTTCACTTTCAATCAGGACATGCATTTGTTACTAAAAAACTGCTGAAAGCACAATTTCAGGGCATCCTCTGCATATGAATTAAACTGGATTCCCCTTTCCCTGGCTTTCACCCTTCCCCCTGGAAGTAACAAGAGGCCATTTTTCTGAAGGTCGTCTGAACAATTTCAAAGGCTATAACAAATCAAAATGTTCCCTGCATCTAATATCAAACGGGGCTGATGCCAACACTTATTAGAGAAATCAGATTCAAACTTCCCCCAACCCCCTCGACCCAACACACACACACACATCCAACTTTGAAGTGGGAAGAATGCAGGGATCAGAAATTACCCTGGAGACAGCTCTGGCTGTCTTTGAAGGATTCCTTTGATACCACCATTTCTTTTCCTCTCTTGCGCTCAGAGGCTAAAAGCTGCCTTTTTTATTGATATGGGGTAATTAATGAAGCTATAGCATTAACATAACCTAAATCCCCTAATAAGATAAATTCAACCGAGACACTTATATTTTTTCAGTTAAGTCTGACTAGTATAAAATCAGGACAATGGCCAGGTACTCACCTTAAATCTTGCCTTTTAACATGCTGAGTCATGGCTCTTGCTACTCCCTGATTACAACCAATAGCAGTAAGTTTTAAAAGCATTTTTATTTTTTATTAGAGGAATCAGGCTACTGGTGCTTGGTATTAAAAATATGCACCACAGGTAAAGAGGCAGGACATTAGGGTAGTGGTGGTGGTTGTTACTGCAAAGTACAAAGCAGTAGCCTTGCTAGGATGAATTCCGATGGGGAAAAAACCTGCCCCTGCCGGATCTGGAAACTGGGGGTAGGGCTGGGCCACTACTATAGCAATAGGGGTAATTAAACCTTTTAGAATGTGCTGGTTGCTTTGGGCTTAGAGGACACAGACAACTGCATAAGCAGAAGTTAAGCCCATAGGAGGCTTTCCCAGCCACGCCCCGTGCATCTGTGGCTGTGCTCCAGGAGACTGCAGCAAAACATTCCCCTGCAACCACTTAGGCACCAACTCAGCAAACGCAGGGCTTCATCTTTGGAACAGCAAAATTGCAATCAATAATTTGTTCTTGCACACCACACCTCAAGCTCCAATGGTTCCTTCCAAACATTCCATTTTATTTGGGATGTGCCAGACATTTCAACATATTAATTGCACTAATGCCTATATGTATATAAGTACACACATACCAGTGTCAGTACTCAAAATAGAACACTAATAATGTCTGCACGGTTTTATTTTTATCATTTGAAAAGTGCTCTGAAAAAAAGAAGGGGCTAATCAAATTGGTTAGGATGAGGTTCTGGGCAGAATAGTCATTTGAGAGCTTCTCTACAAAATGTAGTCAATGTACCCTTTAACAAAGGGGCCTCTTCCTCCCATCTTGCTGTTTCCAGTTTTAGGGTCTCTGCTTACTGCTCCACTGTATGCAGTTGTAAAAGAAGGCCTGAGGCTTCCTGTTGCACCGCATATCTGATGTCAACCACAGCTGAGATCCGGTTCCTACACACATACCCATTTTCTTTCTGATGAACAGAAAAGCCAGGCTAATCTCTCATCAGGAGAACACGTGTGTCTCCTCTATGCTCTGACTTACTCATGACTTCAACTCCTGTTGCTTCTTTTAGTCCCCATTTTGATTCTCTACTGTGCCATTCCACTAAAACACTTTGACATCCCGGTAGGCCTTCATACCCCTCCCATATATGACTGGGCTTCTACTGTCTTCTAGGCACTGAGGCACACCCCAGGGACACAGAGTCAGGATGAGCTTGTGCCCTCAAAAAGATCCTGCTAGATGCAGGTGTGAGACCTGGCTCTGTATGGCTGTGGGCAAGTTACTTTACCACTCTAGGTCTCAGTTTCCTTAGGTAAAAAATGAGTCTAATGGCAGTACTATGTCAGGATACTGTTAGGAGGATTTGGTAACCACTAAAGCTAAGTTTGCTTCGCGCAATGCCTACCAGACCAAAATATGCTAATATTGTTAGTCTATTAATTGCAAGGTAGACATGTAAACCAATAGTCACGATATATTAATACCAGTACTAGCAAAAGGCTGTTCAAAATTCTATGTGTATAGCAATAATGAAACCTGGGTCTGCCACTCCAGAGCCCATGCTCACCAGCACAGTGCACCTACAGGAGGCCTCTGGGCAGATGGGACAGGAGGGGAAGGAAGATGGCATTATGCTAGTATAAAGAGAAGAGTAAAAGTTTGCCAGGTGGACTAGGAGGGGTAACTGGCCCATAGCAAAGGGCACAGAATGTACAAATCTGTGAGAGTCTGGCATGTCCTGGGAGCGAGAGGCTGGAAAGTAAGACAAGCTGTGTATGAGAATGATGGCAGATGAGGTCAGAAAGGAAGGTAGGGCCCAATCATTAGGCATTTATATGCCTTGCAGACGATTCTGTATTTTATTCTGTAAGCCAGAATTTTCAGAAGTGTTCTGTGAAATACCAATGTCACAATATGCACCAAGAATAAAGAAAAAAAGAAAGAATTTGGTGGCCAAATAAGTTAGGGAAATACTGCCTACTATATATTCCTCTAGAAAGATTCATAAGCACAAAGCAAACTACAGTAAAGAAACCTACTGAACTTTCTCTAACCCAGAGTTTCTCCAACTTGTTTGACCATGAACTGCTTTGTGCCTAACGTCTATTAATATCCTACTTTCCTACTTGGGGGAGGGCTGCTTTGGGCAATGGGGAGATAGTGAAAAGCAAGAGAATCATACACTTGCACATGTATTTTAGGAAGACAGCTCTGGAAGCCAAGTGAAGGACAGACTGTGGAGGGAAGCAGAGCTGGAGACTCAAAGTGAGGCGCTTGTGCAGTTCTTCAGAGATAATGAGAGCCCGCGGAGTGGGGGTGGACAGCAGGGGCCAGTGTGAGAAACATTTAAGAGGGAGAACTGCCAGCACCCACTGACAGACTAGATATGAGGGATGAAGGGAAAAAAGGTTTAAGCAATTAAGTGGTGGTACGTTAACCAAGATAAAGAAGAGAAGAGGGAAAATGAGTTTAGGGAGAAAGATGAGTTTAGTTTTGCATGGGCTGAACTTACGGGATATCTGGGAAGAAGTCTGATCTAGAAACAAATCACAGTGGGGTGACATGGCGAGAGTGGCCAAAAGGAATGGGCAGAGGGAGAAGAAAACCCTGGGAAGCCAGGAAGTCAGGGGAAGGGGGAAAGGAGGTGTCACCAGAGGGAATCTTTAGAATTACTATACACATGAGACTATTCTCCAAGTCCCAGTTGTAAGTGCAGAACAGGAATAATACTCACCATTTAGTGAGTATTTACTAGGTAGCAAAGTGCTAAGTGCTTTATGTGTATTATTTTGGACACTTTCAGTATGGGGCAATTAAATAAATAGAACGTTAAAGGTATCATGCAAAGTAGATAAAATCTCCACTCTTTATAATCTAAACGCAGATTATGCTTCTTTTGCACCCTGAGTTTGGCAATTCTAGCAGCACGGTCCTGATTACTACTTAGTTTTTATGTTCTTTATCTTTCTAATTCACTTGTAAGTCCTTGGCGAGCAAGGCCACGTTTCATACCAGGTATGGCTGTAAGGTTGTCAACCTTGAAAAAACCCAACAAAAATGGCATCTGTAAACACCACTGTATAAATGTCTCTGAGGGTACATGCTACCCAAGTGCTGCTTCTGCTGCTAACAGTGTGGAACCCCCTGCAAAGCCACCATGCTCACAGGATTACCCACTTTACACACTTGCTCCAAAGACATTTGGTTTTTCCAAACAAAAAAAAAAAAAGGAAACTTCCCCTCAATGAACGATTGGCTCTCAATGGGGAGACTTACAAGAAGTTGGCATAGTCCTTGGAGGAAGAGCAGCTTCCCACATAGCCAACACTCATGTGGAACAGAGAAATGCTGGGTTACTTGTTCAAAACACAAATCTCATTACGTCATGGGCTGCACTTCTTATACAACACACTGCTATGTGCTAAGCAACATTTATCACCTTTTTTTGAAGAACATTATATTCTCATTATAAAGTGGCTGTTGGGTGGTGAGTGCTAGTACCAACAAACTCTTAAATTTTAAAGAGATTCCTGAAGGGAATGGAAGGATCCTGATGGGGGAGGGAGCGCCGGGGCTCAGAGCTAGGGAGTGACGAGTCAGGGTGGGTACCTTGGGCTGGTGCTCATCACACTCTGGAGGCAAACACAAATGAAGGCTGTCAGCTCCTATTAGCATCCTCTGACGCTCTGTAGAGCCATATGGAGAGTGTGCAGTCAGAAGAATTAGGGGTTCACATGGGTGAACTTTCCATGAAACAAATCACCCATGGAAATAACTCATCTTCTTTCAACAGCAGTCTTCAGTATGTGCTGCTGTGCACAGGCAACTTCCTGAGGGCTACTTGTTAGTTTCATGGAAAAAGAGTGTCATCAGGTGGTATCAAACTAACTCGAATTTTCCTCATGGTTCTAGGAAAAGCAAAACGCTGAACCCGGGGCTATTGATGAGCTGCTTGACTTGGGGAAAAAATCCATTTCCTCAGAAGACACGTTTAATGAGGCAACTGGGGTCTAAGGTGATAAATTAGAAATTCAACTAAGGCATCAGGCTTAGAAGAAAAAGCAGAGGCTTGATGAAAAATGCAAGCACAGAGAATGAAATGTTTTTTTGTAAAGTGTTCATCTTCACACTGACAAATCTACGTTTGTTGATCATTTCAGCTATGATTGCTAGTTTTTAATGTCATTCATCCGGGACTCTACAACATTTGTTCTAGGATACAGAAAACAAAGGGAAAAATAAGACTCCAGAATGCTTACCTTGCCATCTTCTGTGTAGACATTTTCATTATACCCCTTTACTATTGTTCGATCAATGAACAAGCTCCGCATGACGACAATCACTTTCAAAACCTTTCCCAAGGTCACCTGTCAAAACAAGCATATACAAACATGAAAGCTTACACCTGAACATGCAAATCACACAAAGTTGGGCAGGACTATAAGAATAAACTATCACCTACTTATCCTGTTTCTGAAAAATGCAGAGGACATTCTGAGGGAAGTCACAGTGCTTGCCCCTGTACATTGGAGGGCAAACTCTCAACCACAGCAAGTTCTTCTATAATCACTTAAAGATGTTGCAGGCTCGAACTCATCTAACTACCCTGAATTTATCTATATTTTTGGCTTATAAACTCTCAGGATAAGTTTCATATGTTTACTTTTACTGGATAAAGTAACCCCCCATCTTAAGATTACCTTCTTCAAAGGCTAGGATCCTATAATTCTGGCATTCTCGGATTTAGTGAGCACATTTACTTTCATACAATGTCATGGCCCTATGTAAACCTATGGAGTATGCGGAGAGTACACTATAGAGAGTAAAGGCAGGACCCAAATGGCCCATGGTTGAACGATCTATTTATATAATAGCTGATAAGAAGTGGAGAAACAATACCAAATGAAGTCTGAGGGTAAAAGGAAAGTAGCTGAATTTTATCTCCAAAAAAGAAACATGATCTTGGAAATACATTTAAGTGCTTTTACTCTCTTAGAACTTGAGCATGTATTATGGTTAAAAAAAAAAAGAAACAACCTAAAAAAAGTGCAGTTTCATATATGCCAGGGAAAAAGGAACCTGCTGTGCTTGCTGGAATAGGCTCAGCACCAAGAATAGAAACGACACCTTCCTTTCTTTTAGGGGTGCTATAGTTTGGATATGGTTTGTTTGTTCCCTTCAAAACTCACGTTGAAATTTGACCCCCAATGTGGTGGTGTTAGGAGGTGGGGCCTGGTGGGAGGTGTCTGGGCCATGAGGATAGATCTCTCACAAATGGCTTGGTGCCCTTCTCCAGCTAGTGAGTTCTTGCTCTGGCGGGAATGGGCCAGTTCCCTGGATAGTGGGTTGTTATAAGGCCAGGATGCCCCTTGGGCTTTGCTCTTTCGCACACATCCCTTTTGATCTTCTACCACGCTGTGACGCAGTACAGCATAAAAGCTCTCACCAGCAGCCTAGCAGGTGCCAGAACCATGCTTCTTGTACTTTCCAACCCGCAGAACCGTGAACTAAATAAGCCTCTTTTCTTTATAAATCACCCAGCCTCAGGTATTCTGTCATAGCAACATTAAATGGGCCAAGACAAAGAAAGGGCTCCTGTAACTTTTCTGATACTTTGCTAAGCCTTTTCCTTTCATTTCATACATGAGACACTTGAGGCACACCCTGCCCAAGACCCACCCAAGGCCCATGGTCTGGGTTGTTCCGATGGGGCTTTGACGTCACAGAATTAGCTGAAAGAAAGCCCTGCTAGTCTGCATGCGACAAGAGCCCCACTGGCAATCCTGGTCCTTCCAAGCTCACCCACTGTCAGTTTCTGGGACGCTACCTTCAACCATCCTTTCTTACTTCTCCATCCCTTGCAGCTTTTCAGCTCATTGTTCCAAGAACCACCTTTCTCTTTCCTTGATTAGTGCTGGGGGGAATCAATGAACATCCTCAACATGTGGTTTCTTCAATAATTTTAAGTGCTGGGTTGATGTCACTATTTTTGTATATGTAAAATGGTAAAGAATATAAACAGAGTAAGAAAAAGATATGATACATTTATTTACATTTAAGGGAATACTAGTAAAAAAACACCTTATTTCTGTATAGTATTTTAAAATATTGTCACACTAAGTAACATTCGATGGTCATTTTTTGTGTAACTGAAAATCACTGTTTAAGGAGGCCAGTAAACCACAAAAGCAGGATCAGCAACTCTGTGTTTTGTCAACAAGCAGCCTATAGGAAGGAAGGGAGGGAAAGAGAGCAATTGAGTTATAGTTTTTTAATTACATGTACTGAAATCAATAGCTTCTCACACACCTTCTCTAAAAGGGCCACCATTTTCAACTGCACATTTTAATTCTCTTTGCTAATAAGTGTAGATAACTAGCTAATTGTTTCTTAAAATCATCAACTCTAGCTGACTTTAACTGAAAAATTGCCTTAGTAATTTCTTAAGTTTCTTAAAATGGAGTTCAGATGAGATTGGGCAGATTCAGGGTGGTATGGCTGTAGACAAGATGGATTTCAGAAAAACACACTAAAACACCAGAACTTTTATATTTAAAAGTATTTTGTTTTTAAAAGTTAATTTTGGTATTTTAAAGTTAATATTAAAAAAGTTAAAAAATAAATGTTTACTATGGAAAAATCTAAAATTAGAGGAAAAAAAGAAGATAATTGCTCAGTCTTCCCATACAAAGATAATCACCATAACACTTGGGGTACTTTCTTTTAATCTTTTTATTACCAAAGATTTATGGCTTTTGAATTTTTAACATGGCTATAATTGCAGCTATATATATAAAATTTCAAATCAAATTTTTACTTATAATGATGACAAGCATTGTTCCACATTGCTATGCAGTCTTACAAAATAGTGTTAAATGCAGCATGGCATTCTATTGAGTGGATATACTATAGTTTCTTTAACTGTTCTCCTATTTTGGACATTTAAGTTGCTTCCAGGATTCCCCTAATATAAATATGGCTGCAATGTGTACTTTTATTCATAAAACTTTCACTACATTTGGGATTATTTCCTTAGGATAGATTAGCAGAATTGTCATTACCGGGGCAACAGTACTAGTATCTTAAGGCTTTTGATACAATCCACCCAGCTGCTAACCACAAGGGTTATGCCAACCAGAAAGGTATGAACACACCTATTTCACTTTGCTCTTGTCAGCAATGGGAGCTATAAAATCAAAACAAAATGAAATCTAGTAATCCTCCCCCTGAAATACCAGTTTGATTTTTAAAAACCTTTATTATGGAAGATTTAAAAACATACAAAAGTAAATTAAAGAGGATAAAGAACTCCCACAGGCCCATCCCACCTTCAATGATGACCAACTCATGGCCAATCTTACGCCACCCATTTCCACTTCCTTTTTCCCCTCCCTGTGTTATTCTGAAACAAGTAACAGCCATGACATCATTTCATCTGTAAATATTTCATTACATATATCTAAAAAGAAAGGGCTCTGAAAGCAAAAAAGCATAATTCTGACACCATCCTACATCTAAAACAATAATTCTCTAACATCTTCAAACATCCAGTTCAGTCAGTACTCAAATTCCCAGTAGTCTCATAAACACCACTTTATAAAAGTTTGCTTATATCAGGAGCCAAATAAGGTCCACACAGTCTGACTGACAGACACGTCTCATAGGTCTCCCCCAAACTCCAGGTATCTCCCTCTCTACCCCTTGCCCCATCTTATTTGTTGAAGAAACTAGGTTATTTGCTACGGAGTTTCCCACGGTCTGGATTTTGCTGATGGTGTCCCCGTGGTATACTTTAACATGTTCTTCCGTACTCTGTACTTCCTACACATTGGTAATTAGGTGAGATTCAGGCTTGATTTTCTTTGGCAAGACTGCTTCTGGAGCTGTAGTGGTTTATGAAGTGTTGTGAAGTCTTGTGCTGGTTTACTTTTAGTATATTTCAAATTCATAAAGCTCTATGAAGTTTGTCAATTCTTATTTTTTACAGAGCCAGAAAGGATCCTGGAGCTCAACTAAGTTGAACAGGTATAGATATGTGGCTTTTTGAATTTTTAACATGGTCCTAATACACATATTTTAAAGGCTAACATTTTAGGGCTTTGGACTCAGGTCTTGGCTCTGTTACTGGAAAGCTTGGCCCACTTATTTACCTTCTCTGAACATCAGCATCCCTCCATCTGAATGGAGACAATGACCCCCCAGCTCTGAATGACGGTAAGGAGCCAACAGGACAACGCATCAACAGGGGATGGCATGGGGGGGCCTAGCGCAGGCTAAGTTCTTAGTGGCAGCTATTGTTACTCGGCCCAAACCCTTGTTTGGACTTTTGCTGCAGTGAAATGATTTGAAGCCAGTTAACATCAAAGCTGGAACCTGAAAGATTGTGGACTCCAGGTCGGTGAACTTGCCACTTATGTTAATCTTCCCTCTTGTTGTCATATCCCAGGTTAAGACAAGCTGCTGAGAGTGGATGACAGTTGTGCTGGGCCCTGGAGGATGAACAAAACTGTGGGGTCTGATGAGTGACCGCTGAGCACAAACAGTCAGGCAGTTTAGGTGCCACGTGCCTGATCTAGCCTGACCTCGCCAACCCCAGTGATGGCCATCCAGTGTGAAGGTCAAGTGCTTGTACTCTTGCACTGGGCTTCAGTCCTAACCATGTCACTTCCAGGTAGTGTGACCAAGGACAACTCAGAAAACTGCTCGTGCCTGTTTACTGAGATTTGAAATATGGAGGGGCCTGTTGAGGAAATTTAAGGGGATGACCCACATAAAACTAGTGGCTAGCAGTGTGGCGCACAACAAAGCTCAGCAGCTGGTTAGCTCTCCTTTTTCTTCAGAGTTTGGTGTAGTAGAAAGGGTAACACTGAGCCCTTCCAGCCCTGCCATCAAGAAGGAGGTTAATACATGTTCTCTAATGTTCTGTCCAGCCCTAACATCACACTACAATGATTCAGATTCTCATGTATCTGGAATGTGTTGGTTTCTAACATATCAGAATGCACCAGGTTGTAGTGACCTTGGACTTTTGATGGACTGATATGGCAATGCATCACATACAGGCCAATGGACATCATTCCACAAACTAGCCAATGCTGGTCACCGTCAGAAGCAAAACGCCCACTGACAGGGGCTACAGGTTGGTTCTTGGCAACTGCGATGAGATACCACAAATAAAAGCTAATGCCATCTGGTAATGAAGTGGGCTTGCTGTTGCCAAGGTAACACTTTTCTATACCGAGCAGCACATTTCCAAAGAGCTCACTCACTACTTATTGTAAAGAGAATCAGAGGAGGCACTATGCTTCCTGAGTAGGAATGAACATGCACTTGAAAAGGAAGCTGAGCTGGCCTCCTGTGCTGGTCATAACCCTTTCAGAAGTGCATTTAGAAATGCTGCCACTGCCTAGCCCCTTGTCAGGGTCAGCAGCCTTCTGGGCAGCTAGGGCTGAAATTGGCGGTCTTCTCTATCTGGTCTTCCAGCAGTTGCCTGCCAAGCTGAATTCCATTAAAAGAATTTCCAGTACAGTGTGGCAAGGCAAGGTACAAGACAGGGAAGGAAAAGTGGAAGAATGTTAAACGTTAATAGAAGAAATATTTAGTTCAGCTCTGCCAACAACTGATGTCTAACAAAAACCTAACAAGTCTGCTGGTTGCAATGTTGACCATGTAAGCTCAGAAGGTGAGAGAAGCTGATCACTTAAAAACCCCATTCCTCCAGAGTGTGTGCAGGGGGAAAAGCACTTTGAGACTGAGCAGTATCTATGTCTAGGGTTCAGGGGAGGTGAGCTGACCAAAAGCTTACCTGCATGAGGAACTCAGGACCAGATGGCACCCCTGACCTGCCAGAAAGCACGTGTGTGGGAGGTGAAGGGAGACAGCACAGGATTTGTCACTTAGACAAACTACTGTATGTCTGAGCCCTGCTTTGCAGAGGGGGTATGTTATTAAAAAAAAAAAAAAAAAGCAGCAGCAGCCAACTATTCATATAAAGCCATCCATGAATGTCCTTTTCCACGTACAAACAAGGTAAAAGTCTGATACGTAGGTACCCTTGAGGGGTCTTGCTGTAGGTTAAATGATGTTTTTCAAAGTGTAGAAGGAAGGGAGGGAGGGAGGGAAGGCAAGGGAAGGAGTGAGAGGTGGTGGTCGGGGGAGGGAAAGACAGGCACACCTAAAGGAAGTTTAGGAACTGTTTTCCTTCAGTACAGTACTAAGATCCTTCTTTGTACTAATTCCAAAGAAAGAACCAGATTAAGGCGAATCATCCCAATAAGCATTTCTTTGTCGAGTAAGTGTTTTTGGGCTGTGTGCAACACTGGGCAAGGCCACTGATTCAAAGAATCATATAACTGTAGAGCTAGAGAGGATTTAAAAATTCATTTTCTCCAACTCTCCCATTTTCAGGGGGTAAACAGTGACCTAGGAGGGTTAAGAAGTATGAAATATGGCTCCTACCTTAAAGGTGATAAAACCAACATATGGCCTGAAATAATTGGAGGGTACCTAAGTGCTATATCATGTGGAGCTTCCAGTGTAATTGAGGAATTTTGAGGGAGGAGGACACTGCATCACTGAACTGTCTGGCATAATCAGAAAATGCTTAGTTCAGTGCCTGCCCAATTAACTGCACGTTTTCAAAGGGTGGAGTTGGTTGCACACAAAGAAGTCCCCAAATGGTGTTTTGTGGGATTCTCCTCCAAGAGATGTTCTTGGGTATGGTCTGAAAAAATTTTCAGTGCCACCCAGACTTTTCATTGACTCCTGGGGGTCTTCCTCTCCAAATAATGCAGACTTACTTACTCCTTTGCCCTACAACAAGGACAGGTCCATGCACACGGGGCTGCAGCTTATTCCTCTGTCTAAGAACCCCAGGATGTAGCCCAGGGGGTGTCTTCTTTCCATTCTTAATAGAAGGAAGCTGAAGTTTTGAAAGATTTGAGTCCAAGGTCATTGCTTTTCTGTGTAGGTCCAGAAGCTGCTTCTTGCTGTTTCCTCATCTCATGCCTGGCCCAGCACCCTACCCTGGTATCTATAAATCACAAGTAACAGTGACCAAAGAGCCTTGAGTCATTGAATCCTCCAGCCACCCCACAATCCTCTCTTGGACTCTGCTCATAAACCTTGCTTCACAAGACTCCTAGTTTCCCTCACAAATAACTTTATGTACATACTCCTGACCCAATCTCTAAGATGCTAATAGAGTACTTGCTTCCTCTAATTTTAGCATTTAAAAAAAAAGTTAGCCCTCTGCATTCTGCACAGCTGCTAGGTATGGGTAGCCCTGACAGATTCGTGCTGGGTGGAATTGTTCTCTTAACAGCAGGCCTCGAGAAGCTGCAACAGCAAGTGGATGAGGGAAACTGGCTGTTGCTTCTTTCTAGGAAAATTGTAAAACTGGATATAGCCAAGAGAAAACCGAGACAGACCAATTCTGAAAGGCTGAAACTCTGGCAGAGCTGGGGCCGAGAAGATAAACTGTCTGCAGTGTCTTGGAAGAGGAGGCCACTGGTATGCAATGAGGACAGCAACTAGATCATAAAAACAAAACGGGGCTATGTGACTTGGAAACCAAGAGGGCAACTTGAGGGACTGTTAAAGATAAAACCGATGTTCTTCCAAGCTGAAGGTCACTCATTTAGCTCAACGGAACGGATCCAGTTGTGCCTCCGATGATAAAATGTAGCATAACATAATGCAATATATGGAAGGAAAAATCAAACTGAAGAGTAACTCCCATGTATAGACTAGACTCGAGATACAAAATCGTCATAGCCCTAAGAGGTGAATTATATTTTTCCTTTTGACAAGGACCCAGGAAAAATGAGGCAGGTAAGCTGACTTTATGGTCTGTTAACCAATAAGTCAGAAAACCTACTTTGACAGCTAGGCAAGAGAGCACGAGAGTATGGACTCTGGGGGGAAAAACAGACCTGAGTTTAGATCTCAGCTCTGTCCCTTCCTGGCTGTGACCTTGGGCATGTAAATTACCCTCTTGAAATCCCAGTTTTCTTGCCCATCAACCCAGGAGGGAATGACACTGTACCCATGAGAGATGCTCAGTTAGCACTGTGACCGAAACAAGGTGAGGGCTCTGTCAGCAGTCATGCTGGCCTACTCCCACCTTTCCTCTGGTCACCGGGGAAAGGCAGCATAGGACAAGGGCCAGGGACCCAGGTTTAGATTCTGCCTCTGCCATGTATTGAGCAGTGTGGCCCTGGGAAAAGCAACCCACATGACCTTTGGCTTTCTCATCTCCTAATTGGAATCCTCTTAGGGACTGGTCAGCTAGTGCTTTTAAGTACCCAGGAGAGTCACTATTGGCACTCAGTGGGCACTCATGGTATGGTAGCAATTATTAGCACTGTTGTCATTATTTTTAATAATTATTAAATACCCTGCCTAACAAGACAAGGTTTCTTTTCTTTTCAGAGAGATGAGGGTCTCGATATGTTGCCCAGCCTGGTCTTGAACTCCTGGCCTGAAGTAATCCTCCCACCTCAGCCTCATCAGCCACTGGGATTACAGGCATGAGCCACTGTACCCAGGTCAGGGTTTATTTTTTGTGAGGTAGCTTATTCCATTGATGAGTGAATTAGAATCACTTGCTAACGAACCCTCAGCGTTAACAATTTGGGGACTTCTGACTTTCCTTAACTCACTCCTCTCTTCCAAATTCCAAACTGCCCTGGTTGGAGGGGAATTTCATCACAGAGGACAAATCCATTTGCCAAGTGTCATTAGAAGGTTTCATGACTAGGAAGGGTTGTGAAACAATTTTCCATTTTATATTATAAACATAAAATTCTTCACAATATTTCTATCTCATCTCTCTGTCTCTCCCTCAACAATAACAAAAGTTCACACATAATACAGAGAAATAAAGACAGAACAGAGAATTGTGCTTCCTAATCTTGGTTTCATGCTACCTCTGGGCTTCCCCTTGCAGTATTATGGAAAACCCCTCTACATTGTCAAAATAAAATTAATTCATTTAATTTATAAAACGTATATTCAAATATATAAAATATAGCCCTTCCAGGGAACAAGAATACAGAACTAATGCCAATGCCTGTATAAAAATAGGGCCTCTGATTCCAAAAAGATCTGATGTGAATAAAGTGGGATATGGGTTAACTGGCAAAATGGGAAGCTACTGTTTTCTTGAACATACGGAAAATGTCAATGTCAAATTGCTTCTAACAGATTTGAGGAGGAATCCTTGACAGCACACATCCTTCACCTGTACCTTATACTGAACACGATAGTAGTGAAGCCCACCCCACACAATGTGCCTGTCTCACGGACCTGCCACCCAGGGAAGCAGCTGTTTTCCGTGCTGGGGCGGAACCAGCTGGGCCAGAGCTAGGTGCCTGGTACATGAGCCCCACATAATGGCCTGGTAGGGAAGGCTCTGCCTCATACTGGTTAGGCCAGTTAAACTGCCTCCTTCCAGAATTTGGACTGGAGAACATGGAGAAGACTGGGAATAAAACATAGCACCAACACGAGAAAGAGGCTATCTAGGAAGAGGCAGCGTGGGGAGGAGAGAAGGGATGGGGAAGAGGAGGAAGGGGGAGACACACAGGTGCACACCAGAACCTAGAGCTACCTTGGATTGTAAGGCTTGCCCTTCCAGTTCCTTCTTTCCTTCCATTTATCCAGCAGATATTTGTTAAATACATGCTGTGTACAGGCTAGGCATCAGGCACTCTGAGAGATAAATGAAATGGACATTCAAAGAGCTAATAGTTTAGAGGAGAAGATAGGCAACAAAGGAGTACATAAATATAGAAATATAAATTATGAAGAGTTTTAAGGAAATGAACAAAAGGGGGCCAGCTTAAAGAGAGATTATTTAGGTAATACTTCTGGGTGAAAAAATGACATTTAGATCAGATCATTCAATTATTCATTTGTTCACTCATTCACTCAAATACTTATTAAGCACCCACAACAAGCCAAGTGCTGTCCTAAGGGCTAGAGAGGGAGCAGCGAATGAAACGACGTGTGCTCTTATGCTTGTATATTCTTGGAGGGGAGGGGACTGTGGGTAGACAATAAACAAACAATATTTGATCCACATGGGACCGTGAAGACAATAAAGCTGGGCAAGGGCATTGGTTCAAGTTTGGTTGAAACCTACTGGTCAGACCAAGCTCGTTCATGCCAAGTGCTGGGGCACAGCCTCCTGGGCTGAGGGAGAAGCACGTGGGAAGGTTGGTGTCCTGGGCACAGAAGGAGGCTGGCTGGAAGGCAAGAGAGGCCTGCACTGGGCACAGGCAGGCCAAGCTGACCATGAAGAGCCTTTGAGGCTCTGATAAGGAGCTTAGTTTTGTCAGGGTGAAATGGAAGCCACCGCAGGGCTTTCAGCAGATGAATAACATGTCTGATGTGTGCTTTTAAAAGAACACCCCTCTGGCTGCTTTGTGGAGGGATCAGGAGAAGGAATGGAGAGACCGTGAGAGGGGATGATGGCAGCGTCAACGAGGGCAGTAGTAGTAGAGACAGTGAGAAGCCACTGGGCTTAGGAACTGACATGATTTGCTGATGGACTGGGTAAGAGAGGTGAGGAAACTTCTAGGTTTTTGGCTTGAGCACCAGGTAAATGGTTTTGCTATTTATTGAGATGAGGAGGGAGGAGGGAAAAATCAGGGAGGGAAAAAAAATCCCTTCCTTTTTACTAAGTTTAAGATACTTTTGAAATATCCAAGTGAAGAGATGGTAAAGGGCAATTCAGAGACTGGCTCTCACAGCTGAGGGCTGGGCTACGGACAGTTCAGGTTCATGAGTGATCTCAATGGGCTCTCTTTTTCAAGGTGGCCTGTATGAATCTCAGGTGAGATGAAGGTGCATCCTAAACTCACACAAGTGCTCAGGGATGGTCTTCCCCAAAAAAGACGGGCCCGTGAACTTACACAGGAACTGTCCCCTGACAAGGCAGATTCAAGTCCAGGTGAAGGTGGTCCCCACACAGATCTGCCACTTGCCACTTTTGTTAGAATGGTACATAGTGCCCTCTGTGGCAAAGTTGGCTCTGTTAATTCTCCACTTCTTCTGTCGATACCCTGTTAGGCAGCACTTGGCTTTTTAATATTTTGTCTGTAGGATGTATGCCAACTTGACCTTGATGTAGAAAATTTTAATTCAAATCAATACATGGACAAGGTCACTTTAAAATCCAATTAATATGAATGGAAAAATATGCCCCACAGTTCTGTGAGCTGAAAATGGAACAGTTGCAAGTTAACAACAACAAGAGACATCCACACAACCCTGTTTGGACTTTTCTGTGTTTGATAATGCAGCTATCTGTGTCCTTACATACATGCAGGAATTGGAATACTGAAAAATTTTTCTTTTTATTTGCTTCTATTTAGGGTAGCTTAAAATTAAACTGTAGTATGTTTGAAGAAAAACATAAAATGTACTGAAAACTGTGAATTCCTATAACCTGATTTTAAATAAATTAAACCCTGGACTTCAACACACCTAGCAACCCCTGGAGAAATCTAAGGCTTTAATATGGTTTGAACAGCAGCAATTTGCATTTAAATAGAATGCATTTACAAAACTCTTTGCAATGATAACCATAATGTATGGGGAAACTGAGGTGCTGGTATTTAAGAGTCTTGCTTATTCCTATAAGCATTATATGACCAGGACTCTGCAACACTTTCTTCTTAGATTTACCACCTCTATCCCTATACTTTACTCCCGATTAATGAGAAAATTTTAGTTTACACCAAGAATTAGAGAATTATGCAACAAAGGATAGAAATGTATTATTACTACTGGACTCTTGTGTATCATTCTCTTTTCCTTCTGTTTCATTGCTATCCCATTTGGAATCTCAGCTTTCTACCTCTAAACCACATTAGAAGACAATATAAATGATTAAACATCCACCTAAAAAAGATAAAATTGCTTCATAACATCAAGAAATGACTGCAAATTATGTAAAATTTGAATGTGATATTGGGGTGCCAGTGAAATATCATAAAACTACTTCTCAATTTATTTACATTGCGTATTTTTTTAAAAAGCCTGCTGAAGAGCCCACAGCTGAGTTGTACAAGGGAAGTCCCAAACTTTGCACGGCTTTTTCAGTATTCCCAGGGAATCCTCATTGATTTGAAGTGCAGATGTCCTGTAATGCAGTGCTGAGAAGAGAAGCTTCCACCTAAACAGGAACAGCTAAGGTCACAGACAACTGTGTGAGAGTTTGCTCACCTTTACAGATTACACTGCAGCAACAAATTAAAAGCAGCCCAACTCTTTGCAGCCAAAGGACAAGCTGCTGCCTTGCATAATGTCTGCTCTGTCCTCTCTCCTGGACTGGTTTGGAGGATCATTTTGCATTCTCCTCCATTCGAAAATAATACAAACCAGCAGACTTCCCATCTGCCCTCCTCCCCCAACCTCCAGTTACCTCATCTGCTGCTAGTATTAATGCTCTTCACACACTCATTATTCTTTAATGATGCCTGTTTGTAAATAGCAAGATGGGATGCAATTAAACCATGAGAGGCTAAATAAACACACATACTAATTAGGATCTTTACAAGAGATTTTTTTTCATGTATAGACTGGAATTTACCTTTCATTAATCTAACTTAATTGCAATAGTGCACCAATAAAGAGTCAACACAAATTAAGTGCTCTAAATGATTTCCCCATATTAAGGGTGAGCAAGTGATCCTTCCTTTGGGTAACAAGCCGTAGGCTGCAGGAGAGGACTAAATGAGAAATGAGTGCCACTAAGCACTAGGAGAAGGATTTCGGCAGTAAGATACGTATTGTGCCATTATCAGAATGCCAGTGCTTCAGATGCCTGAAGTTAATGAGGTCAGGGTCACAGGTTCAAATTGTAGCCTCACCCCTCTTGTGAGCCAACAAGCTTTGCTTGGTCCCATGGTAGCAGACATCACATAACCCCTTACATGTGTCAGCTTTCTGTCATTGGTTCCAAGAGAGACGGGAGTAAGGGTTTGGATCAATTGGTTCAAATCCATTCCCACTCCTGGAATAATAATGCCAGTAACATCTGCTTTGTGGCAAGGCAGTAGATATTTCTGTAGGAAAAGGACATCTGTTATTTTCAGGAAAAGAAAAGTTCTCATGTTTTAACCTTTGATTCTAGAAGGTGTGAAAGATTATATACATTTGGCAACTAACTTCAAGCAGAATATGATGGTACATCAACATTAGATATAATCTTTTAGCAAAGACCTTAGAGCACCTAACAATTTATTCATTCAACAAATGCTGACTAAGCCCCTCCTAGGTAGCAGGCGTAGCACAGAGTCAGGAAACTACTGCAGGAAAAATGTCACTAACTCCAGAACACTTTCCATCTTTGACATATTTTACTTGCCCTTCTCTAATCCTGCTGCTAATCATCTATCATCTTCCTCTTTTTGTCAAACTCAGACATGCAGGGCTATGCAGAGGTCCCCACTCCCTTCTGCACCCCAAGCTGAGCCAGTAGCACCACTGGCGTGGCACTGGCCACTCTGAAAAAAGCCAGGTCCTGCAAAGTCCAGCAGGGCAAGATGGCTGAGCCGACCACCCTGAGGAACCAAGACTCTGCATTAAATGATAGGACTGAAAGGCCGGGCGCGGTGGCTCACGCTCGTACCCTAGCACTCTGGGAGGCCGAGGCGGGAGGATCACTTGAAGTCAGGAGTTTTGAGACCAGCCTGACCGAGAGTGAGACCCTGTCTCTACTAAAAATAGAAAAATTAGTCAGGCATGGTGGCGTGCACCTGTAATCCCAGCTACTTGGGAGGCTGAGGAAGGAGGATTGCTTGAGCCTAGGACGTTGAGGAGGTTGTGAGCTAGGCTGATGCTATGGCACTCTAGCCCAGGGGATAGAGCAAGACTCCGTCAGAAAAGAAAAAAAAAGAAAAGAAAAGAAAAGAAAAAGAAAAAGAAAAAGAAAAAGAAAGAAAAAGAAAACGAAAAGGAAACTATATGGCCAAGAAAGCCATTAGATTCTTGAATTCCTAATTTCAAAATAAGGATTTGGGAAGTTCTCCATGACAACATTTTCCAAAGTGTATTCCATGAAAAGAGGTCAAATATATCTGGGGAACCATGTACACAACATTTTCCTCTTCACACTGTATGGAGGCATGGCAAAGGCTCTGAAAAAGACTGCAATTAAGGAACTTGCTCAGCTGTGTTTAACCAGGGAGTGCTTCCTAAACTTACTGTACATATTAATATTAACTTCCTTAAGAATTAGTGCTCCAAGAAAACCACTTTGGGAAACACCGTTACATTAGTATCAGGAAAGAAATTATCTTGCCTATACAACCAGTCACCAGCAGCCTGGATCCTGTTTTCTCAGTTTGAGACTACACCTGCTCTCATTCACTCCCCACTTCACACCCTGCAGGCAGAAGCATGAGAGCAATGCTGCCCCCCAGTCCCTTACCCCAGAGCATGGAACCCACCGAACCTGGTTCACTGTGCAAAAGACCAACAGAGACTCCAAAGATAGAAAATGGCTCCCTGACAGACTGTGGATAAAAATCTATCAACTCTAAGGTGTTTAATTGCTCCCAGTTCAAGAACTTTTAAAGATTCACTTTTAAATTCATTTTTATAGTTACATCATAAGGCTTTGAAAACCTTGTCTTGTAACAGCATAACCAACAACTCTCACTTAATCACTCTGGTAGATCACATATAAAAACAAAACAGAACTAAAAAAAAAATCATTCCATGTTAGCGAGCAGATGTCTAGCCCATTTGCAATTAATACGACCCACTTCCATACAATCAGACTGCTTAAAATTCCTGGAACAAGATGTAAAAGTTAAGATGCAAATGTTCTGATTTTAATGAGAATGAATGGAAACTATAAAATCCTCTCTCCCTTTGAGGGTAGGTACAATCTACATATAAGTCCCAACTGCACACTAAATTTATCAACAAAACAATCATTTGATAAAGCCTGTGTGTGGAGGAAGAAAATAGAACTGGGAAAGTCAAAAGTATTTTCAGAAAGCATTTCCTACCAAAATTAAATCTTATCAAAACCATTATTTTTTAAAAAAGCATTCAAAAAAAAAAAACTTATTTCAATACATTTCCCCTATTCACCCATATGTACTAGGAACTTCTTGTATTTCTTTGAATGCTTGCAACTTTTTCATGGATAGCAGCAGAGGGTGAAAGACAAGACCAGGACTTTGGCATTTTGTGGCTCTTCCAATCCCAGCTCCACCACTCATATGACCTTGAACAAGTTATTGAACCTTCCAAGTCTCAGTGTTCTCATGTATAAAATGGTGATATTTTCCATTGAGGGTTGGTGTGAAAATCAAATAAATAAGCATATTTTAAAGGGCCAAATAGAGTTCTGAGCACACAGTAGGCCTATCAAGTGATGGCAGTTATTGAAATAATATTCATGGTGGCAGGGGCACACTCTTCTAGGATCAAAAGGCAGATCTAACTGTTCACTTTTATTTCCCCCTGCTTGGAAGGCCCTTTATTTGGCTTACCGAAATCTCACCCCTTCCTTGTTGGTCCATTTGTGAAGTCTCCCCAGGAGTCTGTATTGTCACTAGGCTACAGTGGGTTTCTCAAGGTGTGGACTCCAGCCTGACCCCATCTGAAACAGACACCCAAGCCCATCTCCCCTCTTTATGCCATTGGCTCTGGGGTGAAACTGATATTCTAACAAGCACCCAGGGCAGTCATGATTCTCTAAGCCACTGGGACGGTACCTAACTTGGGGCAGCACTCAGTCAGTCTTTGTTGAGTTAACCAACCAAAAACAAGGATTTTAATTCTTGTAGTACTTGTTTGTACCACTTGTCTTCATTCATTCAACAGCTCTTAACACAGTACCTCTTTTGTGCCAGGCACAGTTCTAAGGCTTGGAAGTAGCACTCTAGCTGCAGTGTAGAAGCACAGAGGCAGAGAGGCCACTTGGGAGGAGGCTGCAGTAGCTCAGATGAGAAAGGATGGCAGCCTCAACTGGAGCGTGGGATGGAGCTGGGGAGAGGTGAACGGGTTCTGGATTTATTTCTAAGGAAGAACCCAGACAATTTTCCTGTGGATCAACTGTGAAGTAGGAGAGAGAGAAGAGGCAAGGGTAACTCCAAAAATTCTGGTCTGGGCACTGGGAAGAATGGTCACGCAGCAAGTATGGAAATGAGGTGGCAGTGTCAACAGGCAGATGGATTAGAGGCTGAGGCCTGGACTGAGGATGTAAACTTGGATGTCGCTGGCAAATAGAACATATTTAAAACCATGGGATATATGAGATCATCTAGGCAGTAAGAATAGGCAGAGAAGGGACTAGCCCAAAAACTGAGCCTCTGGACACGTCAACACTTTGGGGGATGAAGAGGAATCTATAAAGGAAACTGAGAAGGAATGACCAGTGAAGGGGAGGAGATCCTGAATAAAGTGTGGCTAATATTATGATAGTTAATTTTAAGGCAAAATCTAAGAAAGCCCCTACTCCAAAATTCTGTTTGGCAAGCCTCACACGTCTCTGTAACTGAAAGAACTGGAGAGAGATGGATGCACATAAAATAAGCACCATCAACAATGAGTCACCTTAAAAGCAGACATCAGAACTGCCACCATGTAATCTTAACTAAAAATATGACTCAAGAATGGGGGGGGGGGAACGAGTATTTTCACTGTCTGTTTAAAGGCCCCACATTATTTACAAAGGATTTTTGAATAGAAACAATAGAATTTTCTTACATTTATAATGTTTAGGATCAGCAGTTGTCACGGTAATTAACTGCATGAACAAGGCCTACAAAATTTCATGATCTTCAGCAAGTATCTAGTAGGAACTACTCAATCGCATTCCTGAGCTCACCAGTGGCTGGCACAGCTGTAAGCATGCTGTCTGAATCAACCAGGTATCTTCACACCCACTCCACAAAGAAGGACTGTGGCCAGCTCCATTTTATAGAGGAGGAAATGATGGCACAGAGAACGACTACTCAAGGTCACACAGCTAGAAATGACCAAGCAAGGATTTGAACTCAAGCTGTCTGGCTCCAGAGCCCACATTCTTATTGGAATTTGCTTATGATTTGGGTTAATTATGATAATGAGAATGATGACAACTACTATTCCCATAACTACATATAGAACAATTAATTTTAATTAAATTTGATATAATGTATATAATAATGCCATAGACTGTATTAGTGTAAACTCATATTCATCTTTTAATTCACTTGCCAACAGAAAGGGATTGTACACGTCACTTTATTAAAATCACGCAACTGTTTTATCTCAACACATAGACACAATGAAAAGATTAACTGGAAGAAAAAAATCAACTGTGTGGATTGGGATTAAGGAATAAAGTAGAATACCAAGATAAACTGCTTTTAAAATCAGTTGAAAATTTAATATACCTTTGGAAGGTTTCAATTATTTACATGCTTGGTCTATATAGTGTAAATCTGGGCTAATGAGATTCAATTGCTGTGTATAAATTTGAATCAGGACAACCTGATTGTCTAAAGAAAATAGCAGCTTGGGCTCCTGTGTTAATAACTCTCCAAAACAAAGATTATGAGTCAGGAAGAGTAATGTCATTTTTGCTGCACATTATTGATTGCAGTGGCTGTTGAAAGAAATGGCTCCATTTGGTAAAATACAAACTCTGAGACAAGTTGCAAGGGATCCAAAGAGTCTATGGATCAATACTGTTGTTCTTCTAATAACAAGACCAATAGCAATAATTTACATTGTCTCTTTGTCCTATGGAAATTGTGAAGTCCCAAGAGAACCCTTCTTCTTTGTGAAGTTCCGTATGTTTAGTACCAAGAGCTATGCAATGCTATGTACCGAGGTGGAACACGATAGCTATTAATAGGTGACTGGCCAGATCCCAGCACTTCCCTGTTAGGATCTTCATAAAGGCTTTGTGCACAGCAGTATATGATACTGCAAGTATTGTCAAACGGCATTTTAAAGCAAAGCAATCCAGTTAAGATCAATCCATGACTGCTTTCTACACAGTATACCCCTTTAATACAGGCATAAAGAGGGCTTTAGTAGGATAAAGGAAGGAGGGCTATCTCGGCCTGGGGAAGTAAGGGTAGGCATTTGAAAGATGACACTAGAGCCCAAGCCCAAAGAATGCACAAAGAATGAAAGCAGCAGGTGCAGAAGGTGCCACAGGCAGAGGGAACAGCAGGTACAAAGCACAAAGGCAAATGGGTATGGAGTGTGTGGGGAATCTTGTGGCTCCTAACGGGCCTCTGGAAATGAGGAGGTATTTTTGCTTGTCACAGTGAGGAGAGCCACTGGCATTTAGCAGTTTGGAGCCAGGGATGATAAACCTTTTGCAATACATCGGCTAGTTCCATATAATGAGGATTGAGCCATCCAAAAATCCAATAGTGCCTCCACTGAGAAACATGAGAGAATACCGAGGAGACCCAGGCAGGGGAGGAGAGTGGGAGGAGGAGATAAGGTTGGAAAGGTAAACTGAGGCCAGGTTATAAAGACCATGTAAGCTACCCTAAGGAGGAGGCTTTATCCTGCAAGCAACAAAGAGCCAACAGAGTAGCAGACTGGCATCTTTGGAAGATCACTCTAGTATGGAAGGCGGAGTGGAGGCTGAGTGTCTAGAGTCAAGGAGACCAGTGAGAAGGCTGTGGTGAAAGTTCAGAGGACAGGAAATCAGGCAGAGGGGCTGACACATATGCACGAGGTAGGGTGACAGCACACCAGGAAGAGTATGTGTGGCATTGTGGATGGCGATGTGGATGCCATCACTGCTAGAGATTACAATTTAGGATTATCTTTCACACAGTATTTGATCAATAAGCATTTATCACAAGAATGAAGATAAGTATTAGAACAGAAAAATGCCAAATTGGGAGCTGGGTGACAAGTAGTCTGTCCTTCTGAATTAGATAACTTAAATAAAACTCACTTGGAGTTGGAACTGCCTCCTCCAGCATTTAAATTCACTATTGTAAATGCTGGCCATTGAAATATACCTGTTAGGGTTGGTGGAATATGTTTTCCAACTTTTTTGGACCAATGCAATTGAAATATGTGAAAGGAAACTATGGGCTTTCCAAGTTATCATTAGAAATGGTAAGAGTCTGATGATTAGTGGCATACTAGCATTTTTGGAAAGGGGGACAATCTAGGGTATTAGGGTATCACTAAGTTAGACTAAATATTTTTGTGGAATCTTAGGGAAACTCTTAGTCACCCTTAAGTCCTAAACATATATTCACTGGACAGATATAAATGCACAACTGCCTCTGGGAATGACTGTGTTGCACTAACAACTAATGAAACAAATATCCCTAGTAAGTAGTATTTGTTAAAAAAAAAAAAAAAAAGAAAGGAAAAAAAGAGAAAGGAGTATAAATTATACCTTGAAATTAGTTCTAAGAAAAAAAAAAATTTTCCCTAAATTTGACTTGGTATGTTTTTGTTAGAAAATAAAACTATGTAACTCAAAATGCTTTCTTTATGCTTTAGCTGCCAGAAAACTAAAAAACAGATTTAATGCCCAAGCATTTTTTTCAAGCTGCTCTACTCTGGTGTCTGAAAGCATCAATTCCTTCTGCTTCCTTTACATGGCCATTATCTTTAAGAGTAGTGTCTCTCAGCCTGTGCTTTAACCTGTGTGCTACCAGAAAGTCACATGGAAACAAAGTACACATGTTCAAATATGCTGAATATAAAACAAGAGTCCAGAGAACAGAAGCTGCGTCAGCAGGTAACCAGAAAGCCTAAACAGAAAGGACTCCAAGCTCTGGTTGCGGTCTGAGACCAGTGTTCTTAACCTTCGGGAATTAACCACCCTTTCCAATGAAAGCCACAGACCCTCCCCCTCAGAAAAAGACACATAAGGGCACTCACACACGGAAAACTGTGGGGTTCAGATTCTATTACCGTCCAGGAGTTCATGGACCCAAGGTTAAGAGCCCTGAGATTAGGAAAATAGAAATTTTAAAAGATTAGATAGGAATGGGATAGGGAACTCCCTCAAAATGACATTTATATATCTTAACAGAACACCATACCCACACAGAACTTGAAATCACCTGCCTTCAAAAAAATAAAGTGAAGTATGGTATTGGCGTACATATCGAGACAGAAGCACTAAGCATATTTTGCCTAAGAAACCTCAGAACTGCGTGTGTCCAGAAAAATTCCTGAGGCCATGACTCACTTCCTGTGTCCCTGGTACAGCTTCCCATTCTTGGTGTGCTTGGTCCCGAGTTTACCCCTGGCAATAGGGAAGTTGGGTACTCTGAGGGCGGTGAGGCCAGCAGGCAGTACCCTGAGCAGGCAGAACAGCATACTGCATGGCTGGAGAAGAGCTAAACATCTGGCAGCTTCAAATGATTTTTTTAAAAGGATGAAAATTTGAGCTCTTGAGTCAGAGCCTAAATTGTCACTCTGTCAGTACTGTGGCCTCTTTAAGCTTCAGTTTTTTCGCTTGGAAAATGGAGATAATGCCACGTACCTCCTGGGGTCTGGAGGAGGACTGAGTGAGACGGTGCATAGAGAGAACTGAGCACAGTGCCCGGCACAGAAAATGCTACTGCTAAACACAGACACTCACTGAACAAACGTCTAGCATCTCTCTAGCATCAGGCCAGTATTTATGTACCCACTGAATTTTATACTTGCAAGTTTCTCCTTTATAAATTTTAATTCTAAGAATAATGCATAATTCTAATAAGAGATCAAATAATACTTTAAGCAGAAGTAAAAGTGTTTTAAGCATAAAGTAGAAGAACTAACCCCCTGTCACACCCCGCATGAGACAGCCACTCCTAACAGTGGGATATACAGATATCCTTTCTAGATTGGTTTTTTTTTTTTTTGAGACAGAGTCTTCCTCTGTCACCCCAGCTAGAGTACAGTGGCGTCATCATAGCTAACTGCAACCTCCAACTCCTAGGCTCAAGCAGTTCTTCTGCCTCAGCCACCTGAGTAGCTGGGACTACAGGCGTGTGCCACTATGCCTGGCTATTTTTTTTCTATTTTTAGTAGAAATGGGGTCTCACTCTTGCTCAGGCTGGTCTTGAACTCCTAGCCTCAAGCAATCCTCCCACCTTGACCTCCCAGAGTGCTAAGATTACAGGCATGAGCCACTGTGCTCAGCCCCTTCCAGACTGTTTACAAAAGCACTTACCAATAGGTATATATCTATTTCCCTCAAAACCAGAATTGCACACTCTGTATTCCAGGCTCACTTAATAATATATCATTCCCTAATAGCTCATCTCAGTATTTAAAAAAAAATTTTAATTTTGGTTTCTTTATACATATATGCATGAATATGAATCAATACTTAATCAACAGACAATTACTGAACACCCAGTATGTGCAAGGCACTGTTCTAGGGGCTTGGGACACAGCAATGAACAAAACAAAGACCTTTCCCTTGTGGAACTTACAGTCTTCCTAGAGGAAACAGACAAAAAGCAACAAGCCTAACAGATAAGGAAATCATATACCATACTAGAAAGTGATAAGTACAATTTAAGGAAAATAAAGGCTGTCAAGGAGAAAAGGAGTGGAGGTAGTTGTACATGGTGGTCAGGGTAGTTCTCACTAGGTAGGGACAGAGAAGCAAACCCCGAGGACCAGAACAAGGGGGCCAGGGGCCAGGGGCCAGCTCAGGGCAAAGCCTCAAGGCAGAGTGGGTCTGGGGTGTGTGGGTGGAGTCAAAGGGGCAGATGAGGAGCTCCCATAAGGTCATGGGCTTTTCCTAGAGGGAAATGGGGAGCCACTGTAGGTTCTGAGGAGAGAAGATATGTGACTTGACTCTGTTTTTAAAAGACTCTGGCTGCATGTGGAGAACGGATGAGAAGCAGGGTGGAAGCACGGAGGCCAGACAGGAGGCTGTTGCAATGATCTGGCAAGAGCTAACAGCTTGGACCCAGGTGGTGGCAGTGAGGGAGGTGGGCACATTGGTCAGATCCTGGATCACACAAATCCTTCACCTAATGTGTATTATCTAAATATGCATGCTTACAAGTGATAACTTCTTATTTTGAAATAATTTGAAACAATTTCAGACTTAGGTTCCAACAACAGTACGAATTCCTGCACACCTTTCACCTAGGTGCCCTGTTAGCATTACACTGCACCTGCTTGTGGCTGTGTGCTCACACTTGCACTCTCTCTCACATGTACACACAGTCCATCATCAGACTTTTCCCCATAAATTTTAGCATCTACTGATGATTCTTGAAACAATTATTATTATGGTGGTTGCCTAATTTTCTAATTTCTTCTACATTTACTATTTCACATTCTACTGTAAGGAATAGCTTTCCCAAAGCTACTGTTATGTTATACTGATACTGCCCAATTCTTTACTCATTTGTTTAAATTAGTATGGACTTATGGATTATTATTGTACTCTGTGGGTTATAATCCATTACTATCATTATTTATTCTGGTGCTCCATGGCTCTGGATTTGGCCAGTGGGAGCCCATTCAAACTGGCTTCTGTGTCCTTTGACACATTCCCATCATTCTTTGGGCACTTCCTTACTTTCTGACACAGGAAGATGATCCAGGCTCATTTTGTATTTTCCCTGCCCCAGTTCTGGAATCAGCCACTTCTCCAAGGAGTTCCTGTTAGTGAGAATGACATTTAGAAACTAAGATGTAGATGGTAAGATGTGCTCATTGTTCTTGGTATCTCATTGCGTCCAGACCTCAGCAGACAGAACTGGGACACATGTGCAAGTGTGTGTATACAGACACACACCTATATCTGTTTCTATACACATATTAAAAACAATTAATTCATACTGATACTTCCAATTGCAATTCAACACCAAGGGTTTATTTTAGCACTGTCTTTTCCATATTTATAATTTCCCTCTCCAAAGGGAAGAAACCTGGCTCCCATTATCCACAATTTATTTCCATATTTGCTCAATCCTAGAATACACATAAAGTAATTTCAGAATCATTAACCCACATTACTGTGAAAACTCAGTCAACCAATTAGAATTTAATATTAGTCCACAGTTATTATAGTCCTTAGCCTAAGTGCTTAGGGTCAAATATGGCATGTTCAAAGGTTACAAGGGTTAGTTCTCTACCCCTCTCCCTCCCACATGGCGTGGTCACATTATTCCTCTGAAATACAGTTAGGTTTATTTTCGTTTGCATTCTTCTTCTTTTTTCTAAAAAGACCCATGTCAATTTTATTTACTTTTTGAGTACATGAAACATTAACATAGTTCTAAAAGTCAGAATGACACTAACAGGTATACCCGGAGTCACCCCTCGCCAGCACACGCTGGCCTTCCATCTCCGGTCCCCCACCCTCACCACGGACCTGCCTTTCCCACCTACCCACCACACCCCACCTCCGAAACCAATTTCTCTGCTTCAGGCTTATCTTTCCTGTGTTTTCCCCCACAAATGAATAGGTAATAGATATTTTGTATCTCCTTTCTTATTTAAAAAAAGAAAGCATATTAAGGATATTCTTGCATTTTGCTTTTTTCTTTTAACAATCTATTTTGGAAATCACTTCATATGAGTCATAGAGGTCTTTCTCATTCTTTTTTAAAGATGCAAAAAAAGCGGTATGCCCAATTGTGCAGCTGCACCATAATTTATCCAGTCACACAGGCATTTATGTTATTTCCAATATTTTACAAGTACAAACAAACTGCAATTAATAAAGGTGCATATGTATTTTCATACTGTTGGAGGAGCATCGTCAGGGTAAATTCCTAGAAGTACCACTGGGTTAAAAGATAAACATACACATAGTTTTCTTAGACATCGCCAAAGTCCATCAAAACAGCTGTACCAATTTGCATTCCCATTAGCAATGTATGACAGGGTGTTTCCTCACAGACTCACCAACAGAATGTGTTGTTATATTTTTAAATTTTTGCCAATCTGGTAGGTGAGAAATGGTACCTTAGTGCAGTTTTAATTTGCATTTCCCCAATCAAGGGTAAGGTTGCACATCTTTTCATCTGTTTCAGTACCATATATATCATTTGGTGAATTGTCTGTTTCTTCCCCTCATTTTCTATCCCATTTTTGGTCTTTTTCCTTTTATTTTTAAGATTTCAAAAATGATTTTAGGGGACAGGCGTAGTGGCTCATGTCTGTAATCCTAGCACTCTGGGAGGCCGAGGTGGGAGGACTGCTTAAGGTCAGGAGTTCGAGACCAGCCTGAGTAAGAACAAGACCCCCGTCTCTATAAAAAATAGGAAAAAAATTAGCTGGGCATGGTGGCACGTGCCTGTAGTCCCAGCTACTTGGGAGGCTCAGGCAGGAGAATCACTTGAGCCCAGGAGTTTGAGGTTGAAGTGAGCTACAATGACGCCACTGCATTCTAGCCAGGGTGACAGAACAAGACCTTGTCTCAAAAAAAAAAAAAAAAAAAAAAAAAAAAAAAGATTTTAGGGATATTAGCCCTATCTGTAATATATGTTGCAAATATTTTTTCCCATTTTGTTGGCTGTCTTTTGATTTTCTAATAATGTTTTTGGCTATACAAAAGATTTTTCCTTTTTATGACTGAGGTCCTATTGACTTGAGATGCTAACTCTATCATATATTAAATTTCCGTATGTACTTGGGTCTATTTCTAGTCCATTTTATCCTACTAGTCTGTCTGTCTACTTATGAGCCAGGATCACTGTTCCAATTATAGAGGCTTCAGAGTATGTATTAATGCCTGACAGGGCTAGTTCCCCTGGCAGCTTTTCTTTTTAGGTGTTTCCCTATCCTTTTAGGCATACTGCTTTTTCCACATGAACATCACCTTTTAAAAAGCATTTTAATAAGTGTATTGAATTAATTCACATTTATTGATATAACTGATATGTATGGTCTCAACTTGGTCACATAATTTTATGGTTATGTGTATTATGTTTTCAGTGTTTCCTTCTCTAGAGGATGTTTTCTTTGCTTGCTTTTTATTTAGGTCTATATTTGTGTTCTTATCCTTACCCATTAGATGCTAACAGCAACCCTCCCCAAGTTGTCACAATTAAAAATGTCTCTAGGCATTGCCAAATGTCCCTTTGGAAGACAAAAATCCCACTCACTTAAGAATCACTCCCCTAAAGCAAGCAATTCCACGCCTAGGAGTAGATCTAAGAAATACTTTAACCCATGGGTACCAAGGAACTCGAACAAGGACGTTCTGAGCAGGATTGTTTATAATACAAAAATAAAAACCCAGAAACAAAACAAGTGACCATTGATAGAAAAATGGATAACTAAATTAGAATATATTCAGATAATTAAATATTTCATATTATCAAAAAGCTATAGCTAACCCCAAAATTTGAATGAAATGTAATAAAAAAAATTAAGTGAAAAATTAAGTCCTTGAAGACAATATCTAATGCCTTCAAAATAAATTAAAAAACAGGAAAAATTAAGGAATATATTTAGGAATACTCATATATGTGATAAAGCACCACTCTCAAAAAAAAAAAAAAAAAGGAAAGAGTGGCTTACACCTGTAATCCTAGCACTTTGAGAGGCCAAGGCGGGAGGATTGCTTGAGGCCAGGAGTTCAAGACCAGCCTGAGCAACATAGCGAGACACCCTTTCTATGAAAAATAGAAAAATTAGCTCAGCGTGGCAGCATGTGCTCGTTGTCCCAGCTGCTTGGGAGGCTGAGTGAGAAGGATGGTAGTGAGCTCTAGCCTGGGCGACAGAGAGCAAGACTCTGGTGGGGCAAGTAAAGAGAATGACAAAGGGAGGGATAATCATTCCCTGTGGGGAGGACGGGAGAGGGTATAGACACAGGTTGTAGATAATGTTCCAGCTCTTATGCTGAGTGGTAATGTCATCAATGTTCACTATATTAATAAATACATAAAATATGAAAGGGTCATGCCTGGATCAGTGATGACAGAATGTCACCAATCAAGGATTACTATTTATCCCAATCTGTACATCTGAAGTTAAGATTACAAAAAACTTCACAAAACACGGAGCCCTACCCCGTGCCCATGAGGCCTAGAGTCTGGTCTATACCTGCCTGGGTGGTGGTGTCTCCTCCCTGTGCTCCGGCCGTCCTGGCCTCCCTGGTTTTCCCTGAAGATGCACGCTGCTCTGTGGTGAGACTCCTCCCTACCTGCTGTGGCCTCTTCTGGACCCTGCCCTGCAGATGGGCCCCCACCATGCTTCACTTCATGCAGGTCTTGCCTCCCAAAGGGCTACCCTGGCCCCACCATACCCTCTGCCACTCTCCTGCCCTGTACCCTGCTTCCATCTCCTTAGCCTCATCACCATCTGACATCACATTAGGCAATAATTTCCTGGTCTCTTGTCCGTTTTCCACACTACATGCAGGCTCCGTGAGTGCAGGGACTTCTCGTGGTGCACGCTGAATGGTGCTCAAAACTAGGCCCTTCTCTGTGGGTGCTCAGTGCAAATATGAATGCCTTAGCAGCCTGTCTCATAAACCAGTTTGACATCAGAGCTGGAATTTGCCAAAAAGGTCAGCCTTCACTGGAACTCCAAGGGGACAGTGGGTTTAACATTCTTTGCAAAATGTGCTCCACAGATCACCTGAGACTCAGTTGGGGCACCTGTGATATGCAACAGCAGACAAGGTAGCACTCTTGGGCTCTACCCCACTGAACTGAAATTCCTGTGCTATCTACCAGGAATATGCATTTTCCACGAACCACACTGGTGATTGTTAGGCCTACCCAGGTCTGAGAACTACTAAACCCAGTGGATATATCAAGGCCCAAAATAATTAAGCAGTTTAGTTCTTCAACAGTCTTTCCTATCTCAAAGAACTCAGTAAAATGAGACAGTGTCTGTTTGAAAAAAAGATGTGTCATTCAAAAGCAAGGCATGAATATGTTAAGGAAATTAAAGGTTACTTAAAATGTGGATTTAGAAAGACTGATGAGTTTTATCTTTTGTAAATCAAATAACTTCTAAATAAGAATTTATAAAATATCAAGGTATATTTATTTATAAAATATAAATATATTTAGATATTTATAAAATATCATGGTTGAGCATCTTTTTCTTCTATTCTTACATTTTTATACCCAGTGGATTAGTCAAAAATTATAGATTAATATTTTAAATGCTGAGAGAAGCCAGCAGCTTGTTTCAGCCTCTGACTCAGTTAAGCGCTTACAATATTTTGACTGTTTGAAGAAATTAATAATGGGATGTTAGCTGGTAGATTAACTAAAACTAAATATCAACATAGATAGATTTATTTTTGGATGACTGAGCTCATCTCTTCAAAGAAAGGAAGTAGGACTTATATTATGAGTTATTAACTTATACATCACCAAAATAGCCCCCAAACAGAGCAGAGAGACACAATGTATTTAAAGATTAGTAAGAGGCTGAATGGTTAGATTTCACTTTAGGTAGGATTCCTAATGTATAGGTTACAGTCCTACCTAAAGCTCACAAAGACCACCAGAAGTTAAGCCAGTAACTGTCATGTCAGTTTCAGAATCAAATTAGTACAAGTGCCTTATTCCTTCTCCCCTGAGTCGCCAGAGCAGATCCCCATGCCAGCCAATACTGAGAAACTGACACACATGAAAGTCACAGATGCTTTTATTTCTGCCATTCATGTATTCATTCAGCAAATACTGAGCACCTGTTTGTCCTCCCTTCTTTCCTCCTCTCACCCCAGCTCATCTCCTAAGCGAGCACTATCTGTGGATTCACAATTGTTAAGAGGATTCAAGCATGTGCTTCCAAGTCAAACAGTCCCAGGACAGATGGTGACAGCTCCTAAGTTTCTCATGCGTCCTGAAGCCCTGGTGCTTCCAGGCCAACAACAAAAAGCTTGGTTTGGCTTTAGATGAGCCAAACTGACTTCAACCATCTAAAATAGAAGCCTCAAAAAGTATCCATCTGGTAGTCCCTCTCTCCTTTCTCTCCTTTTATACTGTGAAAGGAACTGTTGATGAGGGACTGGGGCTCCCAACTACAGAGCATTGTACAACTCTACTGCTTCTTGGCAGTGATTCCTCGCTGAAAACTGGAATACCAAAACCTGCCTTTTGTCCACAAACTGCCTTGGAGTCCAATGACTTTATGCTGTTTTCCCCATGCATATGCACAAACAATCCAAAAACCCCTCTATACCAAAAGCAGAAGAGATTTAGAACAGCAACAAAATTTCTGGAATGCAGAACCAAGGCCATTTAATAGGAGCCACTTGTGGGACCCTCTGCACACTGTGTGGGCACCACATCATTGTTTCATAACTCAGGTGACTGAGGAAAAAGCCATCTACTCCCGCTGATCCCAACACTCCCCTCCTTCCTCAGACAGGTGCTTGCACTGGCTCCATGGCTTGAGCCGAGGCTTAAAAATTCATCCTGATGTATGTGTGAGAATGCTCAGACCAACATTATTGAAAAAGCAAAACTGGAAACAACCCCAACATGAGTTGAAAAGAGAAAGAAAAAGTGTGGATAGTCACAGAAGGGACAATAGATGACAACGAAGATGATCAAACTGCAGATACAACCACCAATAGAGATACACCTCAGAAACAGTACACATAGTATGCTATCTTCATAAAGTTCAAAACTCGATGATGCATCATTTAAGAATACTGGCACATGTGACACGCTGCATTTAAAAAAGGAGAAGGGGTGACTCTCGGGGTGGAGATGATTGCAGGTGGAGAGGCAGGGATTGGGAAGGGGCATACGTTGGTTACGTTCTGCTTCTCAAATTGAGTGCTGAGCTCGTGGGTTTATCTATGCTTTGTAATTTACATAGATAGCACATATATTCTTTTGTGTATATCAAATTACATAGTAAAAAATTATCAGCCTGGTGCCTGGTAGTCCAAATCTTACTTGCCACTAGCACAAGCTATCCCTCAGAGATATGAGGACAGCATCCTGGTGGCTGGGGGGTAATGGGGTGGGTGTCCCAGCTGCACAAGGCAGAGGAGCAACTGCCTCAGGTTTCTACTTGTCAAATGAACACCGTTGGTGCTCCCTATTTCGAGAGCCACTGGATCAAATGAGATGAGCACTGTGTAAGTCATGAGGCTCTGTGCACTCTGATAGTCACTGTACCATGCAGATTGGTGCTTCCTCTGGGGAATTACTACCCTTCCACTTCCATGCGAGTGGGGAAGGCCTGACTTCCCCCTAAACCACAGGGTGAGAATCAACCTCAGGCTAGGCCAGTAGGAATATTCCTCCCAGGTTGTGTGATATAGGGGTGGAAGGCAGTTGACATGGAATCATTTGGGCCACAGGGTCCCAAAAGGACATTGTCCTGATATTGCTCCTGACATGCCTGGAGCTACCCTTTTTTTTTTTTTGCAACAGAGTCTCACTCTGTTGCCCGGGCTAGAGTGAGTGCCGTGGCGTCAGCCTAGCTCACAGCAACCTCAAACTCCTGGGCTTAAGCGATCCTACTGCCTCAGCCTCCCGAGGAGCTGGGACTACAGACATGCATCACCATGCCAGGCTAATTTTTTCTATATATATTTTTAGTTGGCCAGATAATTTCTTTCTATTTTTAGTAGAGACGGGGTCTCACTCTTGCTCCGGCTGGTCTCGAACTCCTGACCTCGAGCGATCCACCCGCCCCGGCCTCCCAGAGTGCTAGGATTACAGGCGTGAGCTACCACACCTGGCCCCCCCTTTGTTTTTTTTTTTTTTTAAGAGATGGGGTCTATGTTGCCCAGGCTGGGTCTTGAACTCCTGGCCTCAAGTGATCCTCCTGCTTTAGCCTTCCAAAGTGCTGGGATTACAGGTGTTAGCCACGGGCACTCCAGCCTGCTAGCCTGGGTTTTGTTCCTCCTGTCAGGTCAGCTCAATCTCCGAGTCTGTGAGCACTCAGTGTCATCAAATAGCAAAACCAAAACAACCCTTTCCTTGATTAAGTTAATCAGAGCAGGCTTCTGTTGACTGCATTCAAGAAGCTTAGCTGGAGGAAATGCCATTTTATTTCAAAAGCACAGACACTTCACTCTGCATAATTCCTTGGAGGGGGAAAAAAATAAAGCACAGGCACAGTTCAGGTTTGGCCAACAGAGGTAAAAAGAGATGTTAGCAGAGACTGCTCAAGTGTGTCCTGCTTCAATAGCCTCCCAACTGGTCTTTCCCCATCAGTCTCACTCATCTCCCAAATCGTTCCAGAATATACTGCATTACAGACTAAAACAATTTATTCCAAATTAATCTCCAAAAAACACTTTCAACTCTTGCCTGCAGTCTAGGCCACAAACCTTTTCCACCGAAGTCTAGGGAACAGGTGACTAGCAAAGGTGGAAGTGGCAGCTGTTATTGGTCCTGCTCCCCCTCTCAGGTGAGAATTCTCTTCAACATCAGAGAAGATGAGTGTGGTGGCAGCAAATGGCCTGGAGGCTTGCCATCTAATAAAACATCATCTTTTAACAGTAAAAGCCAAATAGCGTAATTATGTTAAAAGTACGATTACCCCACTGGCAATCTGATTCTGAACCAGATCAGCCACTACTATTCCTACGAATACGCACCTCCTTCTGCGAAGTCCTGTGCCACTACAGAAAGGTACCAACCAGCCACCTAGACGCATATTTGAATTAGCTGCTTACAGGGCGGGGTGGGGGTTTAAAAAAAATGGTGTATGTAAAATGGGATTCTTGCCTTGAACTGAGCCCCTAAACTCTCTCATCAGTCTACTAGGACAGAAGCGCCATGAGAAAGCAGATGAGGCTGACGAGTCATTGTGAAACAAAAGCCTGCTTTGTAGGGCGGAAGTAACTCTACCATCTTAGGCGGGTTTGCCTAGAATCTTGTCCACTGCACTCATTCCCTTCAATGCCAAATTCCTACCTTCATCAGGAGATGGAAGCTCAATGACCCAGAAACAATTTGAACAAACCTATTTCACTGAGGACGCTTTCATTTTTATCTTCATTAACTCTTTGGTCCCTGTCAAGTATGCTCAAAACAGGATTTATGTTTTGGCTGCTGGACTGGAAGATCTTAAAAATCTAGACAATTCGTACATTTAACTGAGGCATAAAATATTTCATGTTTTGGAGATATATTTTATATGAAGAAAATTATTTTCCTTTTCTATTAAAAACCACTGTACTATCTGATATGCTTTAAATTTTAACTAAAAGAATTTTTTTTTAAAAAAGTGGCATGTTACCCAGATGAACTTCACTAATTTTTCCCCCACAAATGAAATATCATACATTTAACAAGCCCACATCTTTTCTTAAGAGAAAAACACATATACACTCAGAATAAGCCTGTTCTCTTAAGATGAATGGCTTGGGTGAATAGTAACTCATCCTGGGTGACTGGCTATTTATAAGCTTTTACACAAGTAAAATGCTAAAATATGAGGAGGTCACACTAACTAGGTCCCAAAGCAGCAGCAACTGACTAGATGTAAAAAATACTCAGTCCCAAACTTTACCTTCCAGATACCCATCAAACCATCCCTCTTATTCAATAAACTTTGCTTTCTATAAAAGGTGGTGGTTCCTCAAAATCTGTGTTCAGGGAAATGTTCCTCAAGTGCATATTATCATACAGGCCATTAGAAAGGCTTCTTATCGTTGAGGTCTCTCTGTCTTTTGAACTAATAATATGTAGGACTTCTATCCCACTGTATTTCCAAAACACACCTATCTTTGGTGAATTCATGCAAATACAAACATCAATGGTAAAATTATGAGACTAATTTTTTTCAGAGCAAAACAAAATCTAAATCAACAAAATCAGAAGTTCTAGGTAAGGAGGCCTCAGAACACTTTCTTCAAACACATAGTGGATTTTGTAAACAATTTCCACAGAACTGGGTTCTGTTTTAAGAGAGTGTTCTCTTTAGCAGGATCCAATAGTTGAGCATCACTATTGCCTCATGTACCTCTTTGGGCAAATACAAAACGGATTCACCAAAACAATGGGATGTCTGCACCATGAACTGACTTAAGGTGAAATGGTCTTATAGTATCTTTCTTTTCTGGTGAACTCTTACATGGGTTTGTTCAATAGCAAGGTTTCAGGGTACAGAATTTTTAACCTACAGAATGCCAGTAAAGAAAATATATTATTTACCATAGAACTGGGATTTAATCTCCATTCTATAGATTCCACAACACAGGAGTAGAGAGTTAATTTTGAAGTCAATTTTTGTCCCACACGTCCCTACACATAAGTCAAGCAGATCTTACCAGGAGCATTGCTGATGTTCCATTGGGTCTGGATAAGTGGATGGACATTTCAGGAAACATCCTGTCAATGCGGCTGATCACATCATCAACATATCTAAGTGGGGAAAAAATACACATATATGAACTAGAGCCTCAATCAAAGAACTAAAAATTTACAGTATACTAAAGACTTCGCTTTTAAATTTAAGTTTTTATCATTATGATACATTTTTAAGAAGGCAAACAGGATTATAAGGCTTTCTACAAAAAACACTATTCCCCCGTTCCTCCCCTTACCTTCCTAGAGCCAACATTTTTTTGGTGATTTCTTTTGGTATTTACTCCGTATTTCTAAATCATGTGTTTTTATTTCTCATTTCAAGGCATGATCTATTAACTTTCTTCTGTCGGAGGTCAGAATTGAGCCCTGTCACCCTTCTGGCCACTGGCTCTAACAACACAGCCTCCTCCCTCATCCTTCCAGTCCGGGGCTGGCTGCAGGTCCTCACCTCTGGGCTGTCTCACTGACTTCTGTTTGGCTTCTCATTTTAGTCACCTGAATAACCAATTCCCTGGATTAAATTCCTTCTGTTTTAAATACCTGACATCATTCCTGTTTTCCTGGTTGGACTCTTACTCAAATCATATCACAATTTTTGCTTAAGTCAGTATTCTGTTTATATTATAAAATCTCTGCATATATTTTTAATAGCTGAGCCACATAGTGGCTCATGAGTACTTTTACTTATACAGCTTTCTACTTTCCTGGATTTCTGCTTTGCCTTGATTTTCCTTTGATTAGTTTTCTATGTACCTATTACAGTTTTATTCCTAAACTCTCTACCTGACTCTAAAACTTCTCTTACTACAAACTTATCAGGTAAGCTATCAGCTCCATTTTTTCCTTGGAGATATCCCACCAAAAGGGGGTCCTCTGTTCTTCTAGACCAAATCAAACCTATGTCTCTCGAGGTTTAATAATAATCAAGATCATTGACATTAAGCACTTAGTATGGGGTCTGGCACATATAAAGGACTCAAAAATTATAAGCGCTCTTATTGGTAGTTCTACACATCTACATTGGTAGTTCTCAAAATAGAGAGCCTATTTTGCAAAAATGCTCTCTATAGGGATGAATTCTTCTCTGCAATGGAGGCTCACTGTGAAGACATCAGCCCATGCAAAACAGAGCTGGGTCTGGCATAGGTCCTCTGAGAATAAAATCATACAAGTATTTGTGCTCACCATCCAATCACACTGGACACAAGAGAGATGTATAATAGCTGAGATGCAGAACTATCTATTAAAAGATTCTGCATTGGATTTCATATCCATTGGCTATGACGAATTAAATTACATGTCCATTATGTCAGGGACATATAAAAGGTATACTCTCTTGGGGGAAGAGGAAGATTAGTTCTCTATTCACAACAGGAAAAGATTTTGGTTTGAACTTCTGGGGCTCATGAGAAACAGCAGACAACATAATGCCATTTGGTAAAAAGTGAACATCAACACATCAGCTATGAAAGTCAGAAAGTGATCCTACTGGTAAATCTATCAGGTTGTCCTTAGAGAATGTTATAGAGAGTTTTGAACTTCTGAGTTGAAGAAGGAAGGAGAAACACTATAGAAGACCCAGTGGTGTATAATGACGACAGCGAGAAGACATGGCAGAGATGCGTGAGAAGAGGTGTAGGTGTGATGAAGGGTATTTGCTCCTGGGGATAAGAAGGCCCAAGGGAGACTTTCATACATTCTTCAAGTACACAAACAGCTTTTATGAACTCAGTACCAAACGGCATCTCCATCTCTCAAAAGGACCATACCATGAGGATATGGCACCAAAAGGCAAACTTGCTCAGAAAGAACAAGAGGCATTTCTTAAAGGCAAGACCCCATTTTGTTGAATTTTTTTTAATGGTTTAGAAAACAATCTTTCCTAGATGGCTAAGAAACAGACTGACCACACATCATCTCCTGAGATTCCTTCTAGATTTACAGCTTCATGACACACAATCTTGGATCTAAGCTTAAATGCTACAAAAGAGGTGAAAAAGTGAAGAAAGGAGGAAATTAACTCATTTTTCATCACTACTGATGTTTCTGGAAATGGCAAAAGACACATGACAAAAACTTCATGCCAAAAGTTTACACCAGGTCACTGGAAACATGTCTACGTTTATATACTTCTTTTCTAAATTTGTATGTGTGGTTTAAAACCAGTTTCTTCTGACTCAGCAGGGAGCAAAAATCCACATGTCCTTAGCAGTGACTGGAGGTCACTGTTAAGTACATGCTAATGGGGAGGGGGTAAGCAATGTCTTCTGAACTGATCCTCAATCAATAGCCATCATAGCTCTGGACAGGAGAAAGCAAATGAATATGCAGAACTGCAGTACAAAGGTAACATCATAATTTGCTCTCCCTTGTACCTTTCACCTTGAAGTCTTCAAAATATGTTCTTGAAAACTAGTCTTTTTAGTAGGCTAGGAAAATAAAGGAATGGGTAGGTTAAATGCTTATCCCAGGTCACACAAAAAGCCAGAAACCAAGCTCAGTGTGTAGAATGCTAGAATTCCACACCAATTACCTGAATTTCCTTGCTAATTTTAGTAAGGGGTAGAATTCTAAATGGGCAAACAACAAATGCTCTTTGCCATTTCTGGATTCCCTTATTTATGTGATTTTTACTTGTAACAGCAGAAGAAACATAGTTCCTAGGAAAAATATCTGCAGTTGGCATAGCAAAGTAGAGAGATCTGGGGTGGTTTTTTGTTGTTGTTTCTTCCCCAATGCATGACCTCAGATAAAGCTCAGCAAACTCAATTTAAAGATTTTATTAAGCAAGAACAAACTTTAAGGAGACTGTTTTTCATTCACATGCATAACACAAAGGAGATGCAAATTTCTTTTTTACAGGTGACATTATGTATTTGCCAAAAAGAAAAACTGAGAGAAAGTCAGCTGCATCTTTAGCTGGAAAAAACAATGTCTAAATTCTAGAAGCCAAATCAAAACACTTCATTTTCAAATAGACCCAACCTTTGAAACACAATCAAACACTAGTGACTTGACAGAAATAAGGAAAGCCTGGAAGCTCAAATTAAAAATCGGGAGACAAAAACGACACTCTCTTTTTGTCAAGGGTGGGGGGGAGACGGTCTTTGGCAGTACTTCTCAAAATGCTGCCTCCCAAGCCGGCGGGCAGGGCTAGTGTCTGCACAGAGCTCTGCAACACTCGCAGCGCCCCACTCTGAGAGCAGGGCTAAGGACAGGTAGGAACAGCCTGCTCTCCTCCCACACTTCCACCATATGCTACACTCTGTTCTGCAGCGGAATCAAATTACTTTAATTTTTACCTTTGGAATATAGGCAAACAAGCAGTAACACAGCAGTGGTGACTAGTTTACACTTGAGCAGACGTGGCGCGGAAAGACATTAATTTAGTGCCAAATTGAGCAGTGAGTCACAATTTGCACATATCTGTCAACCTGTTAACAGGGTAATAACTTGGAAAGACTGCTGTTCCTATTTACATTACAGAAGCCTTTCGAAAATGGAGAGCT
Organism: Lemur catta; assembly: GCF_020740605.2. NCBI lineage: Eukaryota > Metazoa > Chordata > Mammalia > Primates > Lemuridae > Lemur > Lemur catta. The sequence continues at coordinate 4,606,780 of NC_059137.1, read as the reverse complement.
GCTTAGTTCTCCTCCTTGAAGCACTTGGTCGATGAGCTGCCTTGATGGTCCAAGAACCCTGCTAGAAATATAAACTTCTAGAAATTACAGGTTTAATTCAAGGTATGATTCATAACTATAGTATTTTCAAGCAGAAAATTAAGTTTTAAGCAACCAGAGAATCCTGTTTTCCTATCCTGCTCCCTAGTTACAGTCAGGCTTTCAGTGGTTTCCAACTCACTTGTTTTTCCAGTGCAACCCAACTGATTCTTCCTGAAGTTTCTAATGGCTTCCTTTAGGATTGAGCTTCAGTCTCAACTACCTCCATATCTCTACTGCATCAGAAACAATCACACCATTCTCAAATTTCTAACATGAGTTTCTGGAGCCCTATAAACCTTATTCTCTTCTGATTTTCTTCAAGTAGCTCAACCTGCTCCTTTAAATGGCCTTAATCAGAGAATTAAAGAACACCAGGACCTCAGGGGTCCTCTCAGCCAATGTCCTGTCAAACTAGGACTTTGACAGTACAGGTGGTCTGCATAAATACTCTGTGACACCACCTCACAAGGCAGCCTCTGGTACTACAGGTTGATGGTCAGGTTGTTTCAGATCCACTTGCAGTATCTCTACCCAATTGCCCGACTTCATTTGGCCTTGTGGAATGACACAAATATTTCCTCCAAAACCTAAAGAAGGCTTTTTGCAAACAGATAAAAGACTATTGGGTTTCCCAATTTCTTTCATCAGTGGTTTTCAATCTTTCTTGGGTTACAGATCCCTTGAGGTACTGAAAATTAAAACACATGGCTGCACGTTTTACATACAATTTTCTGCAGTTCATAGGACTTCAAAGTCCATTCGTGGACAAGTTAAGAATCCTTGGTCTCCTTGGTCTAGACCTGTTCTAGAACCAAGGTCTCTTGTTTTCTTTTTGTTCCTTTCTAATTGGTAAATTTTATTTTTCAATAAAGCTATTTTCATCTTAGGAAAAAAGTATATACATTTGTTGCAGCCTAGAAGCGAACATAACTGAAATGGTACAAGGGGTACAATGGATCTAATAGTTCTGATAATCTTTAAATCATGCTTCCGTGATGAAGCTCTAGGTTAGTTTTTATTTTTTAACTGACAAAGATTATATATATTTACCATGTACAACAGGTTTTGAAATATGCACATATTGTGGAATTGCTAAGTCAAGCTAATTAACACATGTATTACCTCATGGACTTACCTTCTTTTTTGTGGTGAGAACACTCATAGCAATTTTAGAGAAAACACTGTTATTAACTACAGTCACACATTTTACAATAGATCTTTTAAACTTATTCCTATCTAACTAAAATACTGTATCCTTTGACCAACATTTTTGTACCCTCCCACCTACCCCCCAGCCCTTGGTAACCACCCTTCTACTCTACATTATTCAAGTTTTTTAGATTGCATATATTAGTGAGATTGTGCAGTATTTGTGTCTTGGCTTATTTCACTTAACATAACGTCCTCCGGGTCCATCCATGTTGTTGCAAATGACAGGATTCCCTTCTTTTTTAAGGCTCAATGGTTTTCATTGTGTATATATGCCACATCCATTTTCTCTATCCATTCATCCACCGATGGACACTCAGGTTGATTCCACATCTTGGCTATTATGTATAGTGCTGCAATAAACATGGGAGTGCAGATACCTCTTTGACTTACCGATTTCATTTCCTATGGATATATACCCAGTAGTTGGATTGCTAGATTATATGGTAGTTCTATTTTTAATTTTTTGATGAACCTCCCCTTCCATAATGACTGCATTAATTTACATTCCCACTAACATTGTGCAAGGGTTCCCTTTTCTCCTCATTCTTGCCAACACTTCTTTTGTGTTTGTTTTTAAACAATTGCTTCTCACTGTTAACTAATCCTTCCAATAAAGTCAAGCACCTCCTTCCATGACCTTAGAGGTCATCTGATTGTGGGTAACCACCTTTGTCTTCCAAAGCCACATCACCCACACTTTACAGAAGCTCCTTGCTTGCATAAGGAAAGAGCTCTCTGCTTTCTGCATCACTGTTAAAGCACAGCTTGGTGGTGAACTGAAGTCTCACGTCCTAGGAGGGCCGAGGAGATCATTCAGTCTAGCTACAGTTTAGCTGCATCTGGCCTTCTAATTCCATGTCCCTGAGCAGGCTCACCCTACATTGCACACTGTGCACACTCTGTCTGGAAGATTCTTCTTACAACTTTTCCCACCCCCTTGCCCAGGTCATTCCTCATCATGCTTCAAGTCTTTGAGTTTCAGCTTAAATGATACTTCCTCAGAGAAGCCTTCCCTGACACTCCCCCCCATCAGTCAGTGCACCCCATTCTACCTCTTATGGTACTTTTAAATTCTCTTTGTTGCTCCTGTCCTATGTGTCATTGAACAATTTTTCAAGTGATTATTTTGTTTAATGTCTATTTCCGCTACAGGATTCCATGTGATCATACGACTGTCTTCTTTGATGCTGAATCCCAGTACCTTGCCACAGTGCCTGGCACCCACTAGGCATGCCTTAAACATTTGCTGGTTGAGTGACAGTACATTAAAAGTAAGGCACGTCAACCCAAGTAAGGCCATTATGAAACAACTAAAACGCAAAGTTCTGTTTAGCAGATGAAGATGTGAGGTGTTGAAGAGTTCATTCCATTAGCCATCAAAAGTCACTAACAACAGCTACCACAAAACAAACCTCAAAGAAAGCAGCAGAGATCCTTTAAAGTCTTACAGCTTAATATGCATCTACAGAATCCCTGCATCTGTTTTAGTGAAAGCTCAATGCCTCTTAGAAGCAAAAGCCTTCTGAAGAAGTGCACCATTATTGACGTGCCAGTTTTAAAATGTTGCTTTTAATGAACTAATTAATTCTGCAAAACATTAGTACAAAGATGTGTGCTACCAAATTGGGATTACAATACCAAAATGATAACAAAAACAGAATGTGGAAGACATTTCTAAAGATATCACTTTTGCAAAACATTAATTTTCTACTCTGCACATTCAAATACATTGCAAACTATTTGTTATTAAAACCTTAAAATAATTTACTGGACAGATGGCTTGGTTCTCTGAAGTCTGACCCCTTCTCTAAAGAAAAAAAACCCAACACAACAAATCTGGCCCCCAGCCAGTGATCCCAGCAATGTTAATGCAATGCTTAGCAGTTCAAGCTGGATTTAAATAGCATTTACACCACACAGTGTGTAAAATACATGCTGTTCATTTTCTCCACCCATATAAAATGTAAAAGTTAGGAATGCGTATATTAATAAACCACCTTTTTTGGGAAAGGGTAATGCCCAGTAGATATCAAGAAGGGATTCATTTGCATGATCTGAAAATGATTTAAGATTTCCCTCCACGCTTGTCCACAATGATGTGAATGAGAAGCCTTTGACAGTGAGTGGAAACAGACAGGGGCTTGTTTAATTACTTCGTGAGAATGAGATTGAAACTACAGCTATCGATCTTAAGAGGCTGAAGAAAGTGATCGGAAACTTCGGCCAAATTTGCTCATTTCTTGGATTTGTAAAATGTCTGTCTCATGGCTGGGAAAGATTTCTGGTTATATGCTCAAGAAAATCAAAAGTACTTTCTAAACTGAACATCAAAAAGCAAGGTTAGATGTGATGCTGACAGAAATAAGTGCACTTGCTTAGACATCTACACCATCTCTTACCACACTCCCTTCCCATTCTGACACAACTGGCTCCCTATCTACTGTGTTCTCTTCCAATTGAGAGGCACTCAAAAACCTCAAAATTTCTTTATTGAAACTCAACACCTACGCAGGCAGAGCTGGCAAGGTTAGGAAAAGCTGCTTCCTGGGAGTGCAATGGTGGCCAGGCAGCGTAAGTGGGAGGGAGCTTGAGTCTGTTCTCCCTTAGCACCTCATGAATTTTGAGCCTTGTGACTATATTACCTGAATAAATTTAGGAAAACCACCTGGGCAAGCAAACAAAAGCTATCCCTCCATTTCGAAAAGTTGAAAGCAACGCATAAGGACTCAGTACACACTGAAACGTATAAACAAACCTGCCTGTTTCCTGTTACAGGGTGTCAAGCAACCCAGTGAGTTCATAGGTAGGGATGCCATGAACTAGAACACACAGCAAATGTCAGCATAAAATAGAATTCCTCTTACACATATCTATTAATATTCATTGAGTGGCTACAATCCTCAACAATTACTATGCTCAAGGAACGATATTACGTGCTAAGGACAGAAGGCAGGGGAAGCGGCTGGCCCACAGCAGGCCTCCTCTGAGAAGTGGACAGCCGGGGCGCTAGCCTGGCCTTTCTGCTAGAGGAGAGTGGCCGAGAGGGCAGGCATTGCTTTCCCATTTTCAAAGCACTTCTGCATCCTTTACCTCATTCAATATCTCACCACCTCTGGGAAGTAAGCAGGGCAAATGTCAAATTCTTGTTTTATAAAGGACAGAAAAAAGGAGGTTAAGTGACTGGCCCAACGAGATGGCACAGCTGAGTGGTGGAGCTGAGCCCAGAATCCACGTCTCTGGATTCCCCATTCCAGGGCTTTGTTACACACCACAGTGCTTTTATTAGGTCTGTGCGGATTCCACGGAAAAAGCAGATTTCATTTTTGTCATTCCTCAGGCTTCTCCTAAAACAACTGAGAAATTTTTTAGCAGCATAGTAACAAAATGAAATCAATTGGTGATTTTCTCTCTTCCCAGTCATTCAGTAAATATCCATTCAGTATCTAAGTGAGTCCAGTGATGATTAAGGGGTCTCCGCCCTTATGGGGCTTACAGCCCCTTTAAGACAAAAGGCTTGTCTCCAGAGAAACAGGACAACCACATTAAATTTCCTTACGTTCTCCTGTTGGGTTTTTGATTTTTGTGATTTTCAATTAATGTGCAAAGTTGGTAGGTAACAGGAAGGGGTGAAACAGTGAATACTTGCTTTGCATTTTATTTTATATTAATAACTAAAAGGTATTAGTATAATTATTATTATTAATTTCTAAATTTCTGTTATCATACTACAATGTATTCATGTATCTTGTGGGTCCCAGTTCCCCCTAAAACATTTAAGCAATGTATTAAGCTTGGAAAAGAATTATAATTTCACTCAACATCTACCTCCTCTTCAAGCCCTTACATGTTTAAGAGAGGGGGAAAAAAAAAACCCTCAAACAACAAAAACAGTCAGGTTGAGCTTTCCAGCAACGCCAATTAACAACAGTTATTAAATCAGTCATCTCTGTCAGATCTGGTGAAATGACACTAGATGCCACAATTCACACCAGGAGAAAGCAACCCCTGGGCTTCTGACATTCAACCAGGGAGCTGGCAAGGGGAGACGATGCATGCCTTCCCAAATTCCAACTGCTCTCCTCTCCACCCCCAGGTACAGCTGAGGACTGGTTCCCATGTGCAGACTGGCTTGTACATACGTGGCACTTCTTGGCAATGCTCAAATGTGGCGACTGGTTCCAGAAACGGAGTTTGCGACATACGTGTAGAACAAGATTTCATTTCTATTTGACTTTTTTTAATTGTCCCTGAGAGTGTACACAGATTTCACAAAGAGAAATGCTGAAGAGAATGATCCCAATCATTGAACACAAAACTTGGTCTAGTCATAATGATACATTAAAGTAAGTGCATACTCATGGTCAGAAACACAAAGCCCCTCCTGGGATAAACATGTTGTTTGTATGACAGTAATTTCAAGTTTTATTTTCACTTATCAGACAATCAGCTCCTTGAGGGGAGAGTCGGAGGCACCTATCTCTAATTCTTACAATAATTTTGCACATAACACGCAACCAATAAACATTTGGTGACCTGGATTGATTTAAGCAGATCGAATCAAGGAGAAATGAAGGTCCCAGAGTAAATAGAACCTTATTTTGTGATTGTTTCTTCTACAAAAAGTAAAAAATTCTAAACTAGAAAATGTCATCCAACAGACGGTACAGACACAGTGAAGTTGTTCACCTTCTCTCCCCTTCCTGATAGCATTAGCACAGGGCCGCTAGGTTATACAGCAGGATCGAGATGATGAAAAATCAAAGTAACTCAAAACAAAACCAGACGTTCCTGGGTGCATTTTCTTGGCTGGAGCTTCAGGGATCTTTCCTACCTCGGGGCTCATTTCCCTACTATTCCTTCCTAAATTCATCCCCTCCAGGGCTCTGCTGAACAGAACCTTCAGTAGAGAAGCCTTCTCCAAGGCCCCCATATGAAAACTGTTCCAGTGCCCTCACTCAGGGCATCCTTCGCTTGCCTTTCACAGTCCACACCACAGTCTATCCCATACTTCTGGAGCACTGACTGTTTAACGTTTTTAATGTTTACCTTTCCCACTAGACGTGAGAACCCCACGAGGGGAAAGTACAGTCCATCTTGCTCCCTGCTGTCCACCCCCAGCATGCTATCCAGCACACAGCAGGCTCTCGGAAGACAGCTGATAAATGAATCTTGCGTGTGGACTCCTTACAATTGTATTCAGCATAACAGAGTCTGAGGGTGGACTCAGGAATCATGGGGACCTGGATGCTTAAGTTCTTGCTCTCATTGGACAAGTTATTTTAACCTCTTAAGCTTTGGTGTTCTTACCTGTACAATATGGATATCAATGACAGCTTCTTCATATGTTCGTTATGAGAATGAAAGGAAAGAATACAGCACATAAAGCACTTAGCACAAAATAAACAAATCATATTAGCTGCTCTTTTTACGTGTGCAAATATTACCTTTTTATGCATAAAAAGGTTATGACCTTTTGTTCGAGTCTAGAGGAATACAAAGCCTCAATAAGTCAATCACAGCATTGAACTGCTTGAAGAATGAGCATTAAAAGCAGGGGATGTTCTTTAAAGTTTCCTGCTTGTTTTTAACACATTAGTGCATTTCAATTAATAGAGAAAGTTCTTTTCACTATTTTTGTAAGAAGGCCGACAGGAGAGCAGGAGGATGGTTTGCATTTGGCATCATCCTGAAACATGATTATTAACAGTATGGAAGTGGGCTGGAGTAAACAGATCTGGCTCCTAGAATAGGATCTGTGTTGGGTATCTTGCATTTGTTCCCCTCTGTCCTGCACTGCGCCCCGGGGGCTGGCTGCCCCAGAGTACAGCAAGCAACAAGCCCTTCTGCCCTCTGGCTTCCACCTTTGTTACGGCCAATACTAGGCACTGGCCAGGGGTTCAGAAGGCAGGAGAAGTATGATGTCAAGGGTCACTGAGGACTGGCTGTGACAACTCAACAACGACAAACACCAAGGACTCCAATCCTACAACAATGAAGGTTTGGTTCCTCCCACTATCCGGGAGGGGTCCCCAGCAGCAGAGGATAAGGGGGACACAGACCAGGTGAAAGCAGACGTCGGCTATGACTACTAACATCACAGGCTTTGTTACCAGCTGCAGGACAGCAGGAGCAGCTAAGTTTTATGTTCACTGTCTCTCCACACACCCATCCCTACTGCCTCACATAAAGAGCACTGGGTGGGGTAGGACCAGAGACATCACCCCCTCCAGATCAACCCCCTCCCCTGCACTGTTCTGTGCCGCAACAGGCTGAGCTGTGTGGACTGCAGCAATCGGCTCCTTTGCCCTCTGGCTTCTGGCTGGGTTTGGCCAAAGGGAGGCACTGACAGTAGATGTGGAACGTGGAAGGAGAGTGAGCCTAGGGTATTCATTCTGCCAGCAAAGTCCCCAGGAACCGTCTGTACAGCTCTGTTGGGATCCTTCTCCACACAGCTCTCTCTCTCACTCTGGGTTCCAACAACCATGCCTTCCTCTAGCCCTGTGGGAAGGAGGGGAACAGTTCCACACACTGGTGCTAGCCTGGGGTACTGCCCTGGTCCCTTCCGGTTTACCTACACCCTGCCCACACCTTGGGAGATAGTACCTTTATTAAAGTCTCCTCAATCTGGAAATAGTCACCTTGGTCAAATCTCTTCCCAGAACAATAAAAGGTTCTTCCCAAATAAAACACATGACATTAAAACCAGCCCTGTAATTCCACATGCTAGGTTAAGAAACATGGTAAACTGAATATTTAAACTAAATGAGGGTAATAGTGATAATGAGTATTCTAGATTGGTAACAAAATAAGACTTTACATACACTCTGCTTACTTAATTGAACAACATTTAATACATTTTTCCTGGAGTATTTTAACTGTGGATTTGGCTAGTTTCAAAACTGATGTCATTTAAACAGAGTAACAGAATCATAATGAAAGGATCTGCCTCGCTGTGAAGCAGGCACCCCAGTCTGCCTTTCTGCTGCCTCTCTTACTTCCCTTTTCTTCTTAAAGTGTCCTGGCACCTACAAATTTCAGGCACTAAGTATTCCTTCTCAGACCACTGCCAAGTACTAGTTTGCTTTTCCAAGTTCACTGTCAAATTCACATTTTCCTCAGTCTAACAGTTTCTAAAATGTGATATGAATATCCACCAAGTGGTATGTGAAGTGATTTTTAGGTGATGTATGAACATTTTTCATTTCAACCTATATGTACATAGAACAATGTCTAATATAACTAGCAAACAAACCTATGATTTCATCTGTATCACTGCTCAGACATGGTACCAGAGAGGCTAAGCTTTAAAAATGAGTTTATTTAAAGGAAAATATTATATAAATAATAGAACAGCTGACAAAGGTTATAGCAAAAATCCTATAGGTGGCTTGCAAATGAATGAGTTTGGAAATTCTCTCTTATAGTAAGGCAGGTAATTAAACAGCTTAGTTTCAAAAGGGTTTTGCTTCTCCCTATAAATTGTGGGGTTTTTTTTCCATTCTAAATAAATCTTTGCTTTCATACCTTAAAAAAAAAAAAAGGCTTTCATGCATACATTTGGAGATTTTGAAGGAGGAGAAATGGATCAGCCTCTGAGGGACCGAGGTGTTTAGGTCAGCAACATCACGAGGCAAGGCTGTGATGATCAATCAATCACACTGGGAGCCGACTGCCCTGGAATGTGTGTCTGGGAATGTGCAAGGTGAGTGCGGGAGGATGACAATCCTCCCTAATAGATGACAAAAAGGCTTTCCACATGCATGGCCAGTGGCTCCAAAATCCCTGTTGCTGCTTTCAAGAGAGTTAAAACCTGTGCCAGGGCAAACTCTTAGAGGGTGCCCTCCACAGGTTTAAGGTGGCCTCAGTGAACCATAAACCAGACTCGACATTTATCATCTCTCCTTAATAAGGCTGAGAAATCTTGTGGCAATCTTTCAAATTCTTGCACAAACTCTTCTATATTGTATATCAGAGTAGAAGTCAATTTGACCCTGTGCTAACCACTGCCACCACTGCTCCTCTGAGCCCTACCTACCTGTTCTTCCCCCATGGCATGACAGCCAGAGAAACTCCTCATCCAGGGAAAGAGCAAAACTTCAGTGGAAACAAAGCCCATTATTTATAAGAAGGCAGGTCTTAAGAATGATTAAAAATATATATATTGGAAGGGTGAATTCATCCAGAAGATATAACAATCCTAAACGTGCACGCTCCTAAAAATAGTCAAGACACCTCTCTCAGTAATTGATAGAACAAGTAGACAGAAAATCAGTATTGACCTAAATGACGTATGTATTCTACACCCCAAAACAGTAGAATATACATCCATTTTAAGTGCACATGCCACATTCACCAAGATAGACCAAAATCTGGGTCTTAAAACAAGTCTCAAAATTCTAAAGAATGTTTTTTGACCAAAACTGAAGTTAAAAATAAATAACAAAAATATAACTGAAAATGTCCCTAGAAATTTGGAAATTAAACAACATACTTTTAAATAACTCATGGGTCAAAGAAGAAACACAAGGGAAATTGGAAAATGTCTTGAGCTGAATGATAATAGGAATGTATCAAAATTTGTGGGATGCAGCTAAAACTATGCTTAGAGGAAAATGTATAGCTTTTAAAAGCTTATATAAGAAAAGAAAAAAGATTTAAAGATTAGGTATGTAAGTTTCCATTTTAAGAAATTAGAAAAAGCAAATTAAACCCAAGGTACACAGAAGGAAATAATGTGTGTAAATCAATGAAATAGAAAACACATAAAAATAGAGAAAAATCATTGAAACCAAAAGCAGATTACAAAAAGAAAATCAATAATATCGAGAAATCGCTAGCTAGACAGATCAAGGGAAAACAAAAGAGGGAAGACATAATTTACCAGTATCAGGAATGAATGAGCAGACATCATTCAGAGTCTACAGACATTAAAAGGGTAAGAAGAGAATATTATGAACCACTTTATGCCAATAAATTTGAATACAAAAATGAAATAAATGTCTTTGAAAGATATAAATCATATAACTGATACAACAAGAAATAAAAATCTAAGTGAGCTTATGTCTTTTTTTAAAAAAGTAAATTTGTTGTCAAAAACCTTCCCATGAAGAAAACTCCAGGCCTACATGGATTCATCAGTTAATTCTATCAAGCATTTAGGGAAGACATAATATTAAACATATGGAAAACAGAGGAAAATAAAACATTTCTCAACTCACTTAATGGGGCAAGCATTACCCTGATAATGAAACTAGACAAAGGCATTACAAATAAAGAAAACTATAGACCATATTCTTCATGAAAAAAGATACAAAATTCCTTAACAAAATATTAGCAAACAGAATCCAGCAATATATAAAAAGGATAATACATCATGATCAAGTGCATTCCAGAAATGCAAAGTTGGATTAACATTCAAAAAAATCAATCTATGTTGTGGTCTATGTATACAATGGAATATTATTCAACCTTACAAAGGAAGAAAATTCTGCTGGGTGTAGTGGCTTGTGTCTGTAATCCCAGCTACTTGGGAGGCTGAGGCAGGAGGGTCATTTGAGCCCAGGAGTTCAAGCCCAGCTTGGCTATTACGGCAAGACTCTGTCTCTAAAACAGTGAAAAAAGATTTAGCCAGGTGTGGTGGTGAGTGCCTGTAGTCCTAGCTACTTGGGAGGCTAAGGCAGGAGGATCGCTTGAGCTCAGGAGTTCAAGGCTTCAGTTAGCTATCATCATGCCACTGTACTCCAGCCTGGGCAACAGAGCAAGATCTTGTTTCTTAAAAAAAAAAAAGAAAAGAAACCAAAAACAAAAGGAAAAATATTCTGATGCATGCTATAACATGGATGAACCTTGGAGACATTTTGCTAAGTGAAATAAGTCAGTTACAGAAAGATAAATACTGTACAATTTCACTTTTAGGAGGTACCTAGAGTAATCAAATTCATAGAGACAAAGTAGAACAGTGGTTTGTCAGGAGCAGGGAGGGGGAGAATGAGGAGTTACAGTTTAATGAGTACGGAGTTTCAGTTTTGCAAGATGAAGAGGTCTGAAGATGGGCGGTAGCGATTGCACAAAAATGTGAATATACTTAATGCCATTGAACTATACACTTAAAAATGGTTAAGACGGAAAATTGCATGTGTATTTTACACAAAAAGATTTTTAAATCAACCCATGTAACTCACCATACAAAATAGAGGAGAGAAGTCATATGATAACCTCAATAAATGCAGAAAAAACTTGTGACAAAATTCAATACCCAATTTATCATCGGGGGGTGGGGGGGAGGGAACTTTCAACAGACTAGGAAGGGGGCAAAAGACCTGAACAGATAACTCATTAATAAGGACATGCCAGTCTGCAAGCCAATACGTATCTGAAAGAGGTTGAACAGCAGTAGTCAAAGGAAAGTGTAAAATGCACCATACATCCACTAGAATGGCTAAAATAAAAAAGACTGACAATCTCAAATGTTGGCGAGGATGTAGAGCAAGTAGGCATTGCAATATGCTACTGGTGAAGTACAAAACAGCAAGACCACTTTGGAAAGCTGTTTGGCAGTTTCTTATAAAGGCAAATATACACATTCAGGAATTCCACTCCTAGGTATTTGCCTAAGAAAAATAAAATATTGTGCCTACACAAACACTTGCTCAAAAATGTTCACAGCAGTTTTATTCTTAATACCCTCAAACCAGAAACAACCCACAGGTCTATAAACAGGTGAACAGATAAAACACATTGTGGTATATCCATACAATGGACTACTCCATAATAAAAAGAATAAACAACTCACGAACAACTTGGATGAATCTCAAAAACCTATGTTGAGCAAAAAAGCACCTAGGCACAAAACCTGGTTCTGTGAACAGTATGTGAAGTCTCAAAAAGACACATCTAATCTAGACTAAGAGAGCAGACTAGAAACTGCCTGGAGTAAGAACTAGGTTGGGAGGTCGGGGTCGGTGACTGAGAAGGGGCATGAAGAAATTTCTAGGGGGATAAATTTTATCTTGTTGGGGTGATGTTTACACAGATGCATACATTTGTCAAAACTCATTGAACCATATGTTTGTAAACATAAAATACATAAAGTGGGTGTATTTTATTTTATGTAAATCATACCCCAATCAAGTTCAATTTTTAAAAATTCTTGGACCATGTGTTGAATTCTCTGCACTAATCTCAAATAGCAATAGGATGAGAGTCAAATTAAGTGGTTTTTAATAAGCCCTGGTGACACTAGGCAAGAGACAGGATCACCTTTGGGACTCAGGTAGTGACAGCTCACTCTGCTTTGCTCTTCAGTTTTATTCTTAATACCCTCATCATCAGGGAGATCATCAGCTCCACTGCAGTGCTAAAGTGGATGAGGGGCAGCTGCAAGCAGCGTCACCACATGTGCCTGTGAACTATGGTCCTTGAAGGGCGCAAGGCACAAAGCTTGGTTTTATAGTCATTACTGCCTTCCCATCTGATCCTGTGACCAGTCTTTACACTTTTGGTGAAAATGGACATGAATCTGTTCAGACATGGCTTGCGAGGAGATGTAGACTCCACATGCTGAGCAGAATTTCAGCAGGGCAACCTCACCCCATGAAGCCCTTTGGCTTCATTATTTGCCCATCCAGATTATTACGAGCTTCACATGCATTTGAATATAGAAATTTTTGATGTATTTACACCTGTACATTATGAGCGAAGATACTTCCCTCAAAATAATTTTTGGATAGAATTCTTTTCATGTTGAAAGGGAACAATTAATAAATCAGGAAGGCAGTGCTGTAGTTTTAGATATGAGATCAGACATCCAACCGCCTGGGTCCAAGTCCCAGCTCTACTAAATGAGGCAAGTTATTGGGCTTCAACTCTCATCTTGAAACAAGGACAATAATAGTATCGTCTTTCAGAGAGTGGTTCTGAAGACTAAATGGGATAATGCATAGTAAGGAACTTAGCATTTTTCCTAGTATAATACACACATGTACATACACTTAGTAGATTATGTGATGATAATAAGACAGTACATTAAACTCTGATGGCAGAATCCAAGTAACCGTATCCTTTTGCCACTGCTTTCTCTACCACCTCACCTTAACCTAAAGCATGCAGGACAGTGTAATTAGCTGAGAAAATCCTGACGTTGCTGTAGGAAGATCTGGATTCCATTCTGGCTCTCCTACTCAAGCACATGGCTGCAGTGAGCAAGCCATCTAGCCCTCTGTCTTAGGTTTCCTCTTCTTTGGACGAGGGTCCTTCTAGCTCTAGTCAATTTGATACACATTTCCTAAGAGCTTACTACATGGACAAAGAAGCAATTATGCAGTTCTAAAGACTGTGCATCTGAATGGCACATATGGTAGTAAGAATTATCCTAGAAAACTCAATTAATCAGAACTCTCCATTCCTTAACTTTTAGGAATAACTGGGATCTATTATATTTAATGGATTTTAGTAAAATCTATCAGTATAATAGCACAACTATTCCAAGTACAGTTCTGACATAAAACACAATGCCTTTGCCACTAAGAGGGCCCATTACTAGAAATTTCTGAAGAAACTACAAAGAAATATACTGCAACCAAGTCAGAGGACTAAAGTTGAGTATCTTAACAAGAATCCCAGGAAACAAATTTTGTAATCAAGGAAATTTACAGGAAGGACTCTGCCCACTAGAGTTCCCAAATGAATATTTACTGTAGCTGAGTAGGTTGCCCTAATGTGGCTGAGTAGGATGTTCAGAGAGCATGTGTAATTAAAGGGCACATACCTAATATGTCTTTCACTTGAGGATCTCAGAATAGGATAGATAAAAACAATTATATTTACCTAAATGTCAACTAGGAGTATAAGCATCCAGGTCCTTAAATTCCTAAATTTCAGACACCCACTCTTGTAAACAGAAGATCTGCTACAATTAACAGATGCAACCGTAATTCAGATTCTGTTGTGTCACATCAATCACTCCATTTAGTGCTTCAAATATCACCATATGCAGGTACCCCATGGAGGCTGTAGTTTGAGCTATGACTTGTGAAGTGGGGTGTACAGTGTGTGTGTGCACGTGCACACGTGATGAAATACAAAATATTTCAGTGGGCAGTGCAGACTGTTCAAGAGTAAGTTTGTGCATGATGATGGAGCAAAGACAGTCTCTCTCTGGCTCAGATCCCACCATTGTCCTGACATGGAGGCCTGTAGTGAATCACACTGTGCATGAGTCAACAAGGCAACAGTGTCAAAGTCAACGGCTTAGAATTGTGTTACTATGGGAGATTATATGGAAAATGGGAGAAAATTATTCCATTTTGGCAAAAACACTTGCAGTACTAATGTGAATAATAATACAGAGGTGATAAATTGGAGGGTATGTACAGAAGATGAACAGAACCAGTAATCCTTTTGAAAACAAGGTGTACAAAGCCTTAACAACAAGGGAGAGACTCTGTCTACAACAAAAATAAGAGAGATGACACAGTTATTCCTAAAACATGCAAAGGTAAGTTGCTGAGTGAAGACAGATCAATTATTCTCGGTCGATGAGAATAATAAGAGAGAATGACAGCTGGGAACACTGAGGTTAAATATTAGGCAAAACTTTACAACTGGAAGAATGCTAGCAACATAGAGAGGCTGCCAGGAGAGGAAACGAAATGACCGCCTGTAGAGGCATTCAGGGTTAAAACTAGACACCTGCCTAATTATGAATGGAATTATTCCTGCCACAGTTCAGGGGAATGAGAGAAAAGTGCCATTAGAGAGGTCTCTGCCGATCTAAATGAGTACAAAAACAAGGAGGCTGAACACCTGCTTATCAACATTTTTAACCCTCCAGAATAAGTGAGGGTTTTGCCCACTGGGCAAAACTCTTGACATTTAAACCCATCACATGCCTGTTAAAATGGCCCGCTATGCTGCAGCAGGCAAGAAGTCAACAATGGCGACTCGTTTCAGAGCATACAAACACAAGTATCCGGGCGGTGGCTCTGGGACAGGTAATACACACACAACCACAGAACACTATTTCTTCTCTGCCTGGAATGCTGATATTTTTCAGCCTTAATTGAAGTGTTTCTTTCTTTGTTGAGTTCAAAACAGTATAGCATATTATTTGTTATTAAACAATGTAAAGCACTTAAGCTTGATTAACGTGACTCAGAAACTTTTCATCATTTTCATGAAGGTTCTAAGGGCTTGCTGACAGCTCTGGGAAATAGCCTTTTTCTATATTTTCACTGTAAATAATGATTGACCATTGGCCACTGTGTTTTAAGGCCTAATGAAGGCAGCAGGGTACATGACAGAACTTTTGCTTTCATTAACTAGCTAAGGAATCTTGTGCTGAGGAAGCTCTGCTTTCTCCAATTCCCTCACACCTAAGGTAGCAGAGCACGGATCATGTTCACTGGGACCCTAAACACACTAAGGCTTTAAATGCCTTCTGTTCTTTCTCTGAAAGATGACAGCCCGTGGTGTGCCACCTTTAGCACAATCTTCTCCATGAGGTGGAAGGCACTTTAGTGAATCAATTCATGTTTGGAAATACGTTCCAAGAGTTGACAGATTTAAGAGTTATAATAATAGTCCCCAAAGGAATAATATAATTCTGAAGCTGGAAGACAACTGGGAGGGCATCTAGTTCAAATGTTTTACTCTACAGAGAGGCTGGCTGACTTGTTTAAAGCCTTCTGGTTAGTTGTAGGCAAAGCTGGGATTAGAACTCAGATCCTTCTGACTGTTTTTTTCCTATACACCAGTCCAAGATATAGATTTTTAAAATGTGGCCACCAATAAGCATTATGAACCAATAAACTCTTCCAAAAGACAAATTTAAGATACTCTTCCAGCCACATGTAAAAAAGTTTCCATTGCTTTTTTTTTTTTTTTTTTGAGACAGAGTTGCTCTGTTGCCCCAGCTAGAGTGCAGTGGCATCATCATAGCTCACTGCAATCTCCAATTCCTGGGCTCAAGCGATCCTCCTGCCTCAGCCTCCCGAGTAGCTGGGACTACAGGCCTGCCACCACACCTGGCTGATTTTTTTCTATTTTTACTAGAGACAGGGTCTTGCTCTTGCTCAGGCTGGTCTCAAACTCCTGGCCTCAAGCCTTCCTCCTGCCCCCAGCCTCCCAGAGTGTTAGGATTACAGGCATGAGCCACCGTGTCAGCCTGCGATGTTTTTGGTAAGACTATTGTATCCTTACCCACTCTTGCTTTTCCAACAGTAAATTCTGGTCATAGTTTAAATGTAATTGAAATTATGCCACAAGGTTTTGAGAAATCCTGATCTATTTTCAAGCACAGATTCTAGAGAAATAATGAGTTTGTATTTAAAGTGTATGCTCAGACATACTCAAATCAATCCAGGCTGGGTGCTACTCCATGCTCAATTAATGTGTTATGGTATTTTCTAAAAAGCTTTTGGAATAAAATAGTAATCCTGTTAAATGAATTTTTGTAAAGATTCTTAGCATTCTTTCCTTCAGTGAAGAGAAAAAGCTGGATGAAGTTCATAGTAAGACGGTTTCATTTTATCTGGATTTCAAATAACTGGCTAATGATTTTCATTCTGCAGATGTGGATGACATTTTAGCATTGATTCAAACACTCTTGATTCATCTATTTTGGTTTGCAAGAAAGTTTCCAATCCAAAAATAAAACTTTAAAAAGCTGAACATGTACTTCTAAAACCCGTGCTGCAATGACCAGTAAAATATTAAAGCATAATGTTCAAATAAACCATTTCCAAGCTATACATCATTTTCTGTTTGGGTCCTACCCACTGTTTCAAAGTTCATTTTTATAGTGTTCTGGGATAATAGCAACCGTATCATTCACAGGAGCCATGGCCAGTCAATTTCTACAAAGAGTAAATGGAATTTTTCCAAATAGATTAACTTTTAGTGTAGAGAACAGAGACCCCCTGAGGTTAGTATTTCTGAAACAAAATGGCCAGAAATTAAGTTTAGATAATTTCAAGGGATATTTTTCAAGTGTGACTAGCTCAAAATGGGAGGCCTGCTATCTTAAACATGAAATTTTTTAAAGCCCCCAGAAGCAGCAAGCAGAAAAAGATGGGAACAATCAAGATTCCTCCATCACGGCAGAAGTATTTATGATACCAACAGCTGTATGGAGCAGCACTCGATCCCCACAGCCGCCCCGCACAGCCCACCACCACTGGAGACTGTGCTCTTGCTCATTAGCAAAGGTTTCAGATCCTTCATGCCTATCTCTTTGGATGCCCACGCTTAATTTTACCTATTTTTGTGAATCTTCTTAAAACAAAGGTATATTTAAATTTATTCCAAACAAGAAAACAATTTAGCTTTCTGTTAATGTTACGAGCATCAACTCAAGACTTTGTGCTTTATATTTATAGTTTTTCCCCCTGTCTCCTCTCTTGTTATATAAGCATTGGCTCCTCGCTGTTGTTAGTATGTGTGCTGCATTCGTTACCCTGACAACCCAGAGAAAATGGGCTTTGTGAGAGGGTCTTTGACAGTCTAGGAAACTGACAACAGCAATTTCGGTTAGGCCTGCTCTCACATTTCTTGGCTCTTGACTGCATTCCAATTTGTTATGGGGGTTAAGAAGTGGATAGTGAATAAGTGAGCATGCCCTTATAGGATGCTGATTACCTACCCCGCATAAGTGCTTCTGATCTGCTTGTGACAATAATGGAGGAGGTGGTACAGAAGCTGAAAGGGTTAAAAACATGGGCTCTGGTGAACTTGGGCAAGTAATTAAACACGCTAAGCCTCAGTTTCCTTAACTATAAAATGAAGGTTATAGTTGCCCCTAGTTCAGAAGGTTGTTAAGATTAAATACGGAAATCAGTATTAACTGCTTAGAACAGTGCCTGACACAGAGGAACGGCTTAATAAATAACAGCTGCCAGTTGTGGCGGCGGCAGTGGTGGTATGATTGTGAAGCAGCATCCAGCCTGCTCTGTGCCTTTGGAAATTTTTTCAATGCCAAATGGTCAATGAAAATTTCATCCACTGAGGTAAACTGCTGGCCAAATATCAGACAGGACCACAGATACAAAACCATGGGCATTTTTCAATGACATAAGAACAAGAGGAAGAAGGTGGGGGGAGAATGTAGGTGTTGTGACATTGATACCTAATCCCCACACCAAACTCTGTTATTTAAACCTTGAACCAAAGACTTGCAATTCTTATAAGATGGCGGTCTGTTTTAGAAAGTGGAAAGCATAATGTTTAAGCACAAGGGATCAAACTGGTCTGCTTTGATGAAGTCCTTTTTGATACAAGGACATATTACCCATATTTTAAGCTTTCCCATAGCACTATGCTAATGCACATTCAATGCTACATCTAAAATCCTACAACCCTTCCAGCAATTCCATACCCAGTTCTTATTTTAAACTCATTGTATTTACATGCCTACACCTGTCTCAATAAAGGTTTTTTAAAGGTGAAAGTATATAAACTTATATATGTCGTGTATGCATTATGACTTTTATTTATCTGGGTCCATAGCATTTGTAGGTATTTTCACTTAAGCCAAAAAGGTTTGGAAAGGTGAAAAAGTTCAGATCCCTTAATCTTTTCTTTTGAAAATAAATTATTCATGAAGCTCTATCCCTCATTCCCAAATGGCTAGGTTTAAACAATTGCTTAAAGTGCTGTTTTTAACTGAAGAACACATTATTCATAAAGCTACAGCCCAGGAAACACTTAGTTGCTAACTGGTATTTTCATCTGATCAATGACTTCACAGCATTGAAACACACCACAGTGTAATGTGCTTCTAACGTGAGGCCAGTGGCATTAAGTGCCTGCCTCTCATAAACAAAGCAGGTTGGTTAATGGCCATTTTATGGTCCACATAGTACCCTGAAAATCTATTAGAGTGTGGCTTAGTCCACCTTATCTGAGATTATTTGGGGGTACTAAGCACAGTGGGAACTCTGCTGTAACAGGTTAATGGATCAATTTATTTATTTCAAATCTGTTGTTTTCAAGTTGAAAAACCACTAAAGACTTTCCAAGCACTCAGCTCAGTAACAACTAGGTGAGGCAGTTATGCTGGCTCTGTTGATCTTGGCCCTTCTCTGTCATTTATGGTTCCTGTGTCAGTGCTGCTGGCTCACCAGTGGCAGAGTAGCAAAGCCAAGTAAAACGCAGAGCCTGGCTTTGTCTCTTAGGAGTCTATGTGTCTTGGGCTACTTTATGTGCAAAGGCATTGCCTCACTTTTTCTTAAACAAAAATCTGAAGCTAAGAAATAAGTAACAAAAAGGATTCCAGTTAAGTGACAAACCGTAGGCAACTCCCATTTTTTGATACATATTACTTCAAATTTCTCAGAAAACATGTCACTAATTTTAGACCTATACTAACACCACTACCACCCACAGAGAATTCTGTTTTTAAATTAACACCTTTTCAAATATAGTTTTGCAAACAATAAGGCACCAGTGCAAAGTAATCAAACATCAGCAAGATAGGAGATAGTCATCAGAGATCAGAAGTCTTTAATGCTCCTTGGGAACCATGGGTATCCCAGAGAGGATGTCCACTATGCAGTATGGTCTAACACCTACTATTAAGAGTGCATTTCTGCTATGGTCCCCCAAACCAAGATTTCATGAACAAGGTAAGAGGAAGTTTCATTTTTGATGACTCTCAGATTACATGTAGTATGGCTAAAAACTCAATGTTATCCCTAATATAAAGAAGAATAAGTTAAAATTTCCTTAGTGTCCTTTGTACTCTTCTAGTATCACTTCTAATGAAATGGCTGAAAGTGATAACTTTGGAGCCTTTTTGTTAGTCACTCAACCATAGCTAGGCAAGATGATCTAGTGCTGTGGTCTCCAACACCTGGGCCACAAACCAGAACAGTTCGTGGCCTGTTAGGAACTAGGCTGCACAGCAGGAGGTGAGCAGTGAGCCAGTGAAGTTTCATTGGTATTTATAGCTGCTCCCCATGGCTCGCATCACTGCATAAGCTCCGCCTCCTGTCAGATCAACATCAGATTCTCATAGGAGCGCAAACAATACTGTAAACTGGGCATGCGAGGGATCTAGGTTGCGTGCTCCTCGGGAGAATCTAATGCCTGATGATATGAGGTGGAGCTGAGGCAGTGATGCTAGCGCTGGGGAGCAGCCACAAATACAGAGTATCATTAGCAGAGAGGTTTGACTGCACAATAAATGTAATACACTTGAATCATCCTGAAACCACCACCACCACCCACCTCCAGCCCATGGAAAAATTGTCTTCCACGAAACTGATCCCTGGTGCCAAAATGGTTGGGGATCACTGACCTAGTGGATAAGAACCTAGACTCTGGACACTGACTATCCAAGTTCAAATCCTCTCTCTGACAGGATCTGAACTAGCTATGTGACCTTGGCCAAGTCACTTAACCTCTCTGTGCTTCAGTTTCCCCATTTGTAAAAGGTACCTAACAGTACCAACCTCACAGGGATTTTGTAAGGATCAAATGACTAAAAAAATGTACAGTACTTAGAACAGACTCCACCACCCAGTAGGTACTATATAAACTCTCACAAGAGCTATGATCACCTTCACTCTTCACTAGCTATGTGGCATTGTTTAACTTTCTTGCATCTCAGTTTATCTGTAAAACAGGAATAATAATATTTTCTTCACAGTGAGGTTAAATAACAATGTATGTAATGTGCTTGGCATGGGGTCTAGCACATAATATGTGCTTGATATGCAGTAGCTATCATCAATATTATATCAGTAATTAAACACTTTTTTATATTGTTCTTTGCTCTGTGCAAGAATTTTTGTGCTAGAATAAATAATATGCCATAAGCTTGTTCAAAATACAAACCCTGGGCCATTCCAATTTGTGGGTGTTAATTTAAGATTTTTAGAAATGCATGGTACTATTTTCAGAACTGCACTTCCCTAAGAAATCTCTCTTAAATGTTTCCCCTATAATGCCACCACTGTGAATCAACAAAAATGCTCAATGGCTACTTAAAAATGGATAATTGTAGAATTAAACTGAAGTATATGATTTTTTAAAGATATTACTTCTGCTATCATTATTAGGTTGCATTTATAGCAGACTCCAGCTCAGAAAACATTTTGGTCTCATAACTCTTATAACTCAGGGATTAGAACTGGCCTTAAACTAACAGATATTTATGCTTACAAAAATCCTAGTACTATTAATAAGAACCAAAAGGGACCCAAACCCTTATTTTACTGATGCAAGGAAACCTAGTACATTAAGTGGCAGGCCCAAAGTCACATCATTACTAAGCGGCAGAGATGGGGCAAGGATCTTGCTTTGTTTCTGGTTCCAAGTCCATCTTTCTTCCCATTATTTTACAGGGCCCCCTAATGGAAACATTGTATTTGTGAATCCAGAGTCTGTACTCTCTATCAGTTACTGTTCTGTCTTTAACCAGAGTATATATGTACACATACACATACGCAGAATGAGGGACTCCATAACAGAGAGACAGAGACGAAGACATCAGTCCTCTGTGCTGGGACAAGGTTAACCTGGATTTTCAATTTTTGGTGATACTTAAGTGTATATTTCTTATTATTTTAATATCTTAAATGGAGATTTCTTATAGTTTGTAGTTTAATTGCCATCCTAACATTTTAGAAAAAGAATTTTCTTTTACTTATTTTTTTGGGTAATATAATCATAGTAAACAAATTTAGAGCTTTTGAGGAAAGTTTCACAATTTCTATGTGGCAAGGGAGGATAAGCCTGTTGCAACCATGACTCACTTACTGTCTTGTCCACTGAGCTGTCGCTATTCTGGCCCAAGGGGGATTCAGAGTGAGCAAGATGGCCTGACAAACAACTAGAGGACGAACGTCAAGTTCAGGTGGTGATGCACACCACACACAGAGTTCAATGACGGGGAGATGATAGCACGTGAGGGGTGGCTACTTCAAGGGTGGTCAGAAAGGCTGCAGAGGCAACATTTAACTTGATGGAGTCAGCATAATTTTGGAATCTCTCTAAATCTCCTGGAAACAACACACAGCAACTATAAACAATGATAGGAAAATGAATTCTTCAAGTAACTAAATTTAAAAAATTCCCCATGAATCACAGAATACAAGTAGGCAGGACTTCCCAAGGGTCAGTGGCTGTGAGGATGGGTGGTAGGGGATAAAAGGGGACAAATGACTGGCCCTAGCACCACAAGATTCCAAGGCCTTCAGGAAATACCCACCTCTAGAAAAAGGGCCCCACTGTTCCCAGACAGGTGGGTCTGGGAACAGCAGACAAAACATGTGAGGTCTTCTCAGGGTCTGAGTGCAGATGACCCCAAACATCAGTGAGGGGGGTCACTGAGGGCCACAGAACTGTCCAGCAAACATTTCACTCAGAAAGGCAGATCCTCCTCTGAGGGCATGTGGCTGGAGACAGAACCCAAAGTGAATGAACAGGGCAGGAAACCCAGAAAGGTAGGCCAGGCCGCCCAGAGCAAGTCAGAGCAGCAAGCACAGCATCTGAAGGCCTGGGCAGCCAGGGAGCACTGAGAGGCAGCCAGCGCCTCGCTCCCTCCTGAGGCTGGGAAGGTGCCCCTGGCTACCATGCTCCCGCCACAGAATACGGCCCTGCACAGAGCAGGGAAGTCCATCTCACACACAGGGACAACATGGAAATGTGATCCCACCCTACCCAATACTACAAGAGAAAACAAGGTGAAACTGAACAGAGTGACAGTCTATAGTATTGTGAAAAAGTGATCACAAGTAGACAAAAACTGTAACCAATTATTGCAAACTAAGCTGAATGAAATTAAGGAAACAACTAACTGATGCTTTGAAAAAACAGCACAAATCAGAAAAAGAAGTTCTCAGAAGAGAGATGGCTGGACAAGAAGAACATTTGAAATGAGAACTAACAAAATGAAGTAAA
Organism: Lemur catta; assembly: GCF_020740605.2. Lineage (NCBI taxonomy): Eukaryota > Metazoa > Chordata > Mammalia > Primates > Lemuridae > Lemur > Lemur catta. Next base: position 4,583,587 of record NC_059137.1, on the reverse strand, counting down.
AACGTGAGGAAAAATGTTATAAATAAAGACCATATTAAAAGAAACATAAGAGCAAAGAAACATCCTTGAAAGCACAATAAGAAATGGAGAACAGAGGGAGAATGGTGGAGAATATAAAAACGAAATACATCATGTGCAGTTTGTTTAGATCTTGATAAAAACAAACTTTGCATTTTAAAGACAAATAGGGAAATACGAATACAGACGGACTATTAGACGATATGAAATAATCATTGTTAATTTTGTTACATGTGATAATGTCACTGTGATTATAAAAGGGAACATCCTTAGTTTGTAGAAACAAGTATTCATGAGTAAAATGATATGACACCAGGAACTGGCTTTAAAACATTACAGTGGCAACAACAAAAAAGCAAAAGCAAAAAAGAAACAAATGATAAAGAAAATATGGCCAAATGTTGGTGATTTGGGGGACTGCCCCACGGGAGTTCATTTTACTATTCTACTTTTATGTATAGTTAAAACTGCAATAATAGTGTTGTTGGGGGCAGGGGCACCCACCACATGGAGATCAGGGGAGAGCACAGCAGGAAGAAGGAACAGACAGTGCAAAGGCATAAGGTAGAAACAAACTTGGAGATTTCTAGGAACAGGGAAGAAGCTTACCTAGAACAGGGTGGGTAAGGGGGGAGGTGGAACAAGATGAAGCCGCAGAACCAGGAGGTGCCAGATCATGAATGCCTTTGTAGACCAGTAAGAGGAATTTGGAATTTATTCTGAATATGATGGGAAGCCACTAGAGGGTTTAATTACCATGGACAAAATTAAATCTATGCTGTGAAATGTTACTTTGGCTGCTTCATGTAGTGGCAAAAGTGGAAGCAGAGAGACTACTGAGGAGGGGTTTGCACGACCCCAGTTTTGAGATAAGGGTGGCTTGGACCCGGGCAATATTAGTGGTGACAGAGAGCAGGGTAGGACTTGAGATGTAATCTAGAGAGGTTGCTAATGGATAAGATGGGGATGGGGTGGTGTGAAGAAGAGAGATCCTCACTTTTGGATTTCAGTCTTGTCATAATTACCTGTCTGATTTTAACCCTTTTCCCAGAAATGAGAGGAAAATTTTGCAGCTCTCTATGGTTAATCTCTATGCAAAGGAGCATGCATCTCTAAAAAGAAATTTCAAAAGCACTATCAGATTTAAATCTCCATCAGAAGTCTGATTTACACATGTCTTGGCTGAAGCCACTCCTCACACACAGATAATAAAGCAATAAGCATGCCGACTTCGAAGGTAACTGACAGAAGAGGTTTTATGGCAAGGCTGACTACTCTCTTTCACTGAAAAAAAAAAATCTTTGTTGGCAATTTTCGTCTCCTTCCCTCCAACCATCTTAATCCTAGTACAGATATCTTCTAATCGGATTTGTTCCAATTATTATGGAACATAAAGGTTTCAAATATGTGAGGTTTGAGCCAATGAATATTTATTTCAGATACTTTTGGAGGAATGAGTACTAAAATGATCTTTCCCTCTTCCCTACATGGAAAGTGAGATTAAATTTCATATTCCAACTTGCCTCCTGCTGAGGCAGGAGGATCACTTGAGCCCAGGAGTTGGAAGGTTGCAGTGAGCTATGATCATGCCACTGCACTCCAGCCTGGGCAACAGAGCAAGATCCTGTCTCAAAAAATAAATAAATAAAATAAATTCCAATTTACAATTGGAGCAAGTCCTCAATACAAAATAGTGTCTTTTAGATGTACCAAAATAAATAAATAAATAAAATAAAATAAAATAAAATAAATAAAAAGAAAGAAAGAAAAAAGAAAAGAAAGAAGAAAAAAGATAGCTTTAACAGGTAGATTTTGCTCAGTTATCGAGTTATTCCTATACCAAATGTTGATTTTCAGAGGTGCTGCACTGTAAATATAGTCAAGAAGAGACACTTACATAGTTGGTGGACAAAGCAAAGAAATATCCTAAGGCAGTAAAGAGCAAATGTTACCTCCAGCAACACATTCCTCGAAAACACACTAAAGTTTGAGGTGGTATGTCCCGGGCACTCCAGCATCTAGCACCCAGCCCTGTATACATGGGCTGAGTAAACATACACCGAACGAATGAATGAGTATTAAGTCTTTGACCCCAATTGTCCTGCTTCTTCCCTGAACTCTTCAAGTCCCTGGGCTGAATGAAGACAGTGTCAAGTAAGGAAGGGTAACAAGACCCCTGGTGACATCCATGAAAAGAACTGTTGTACCACAAAAGCTAGTCTGACCACAGAGCAGTCTACGGAGTTTGCTCCATCAGTCCTGTTCAGAAAATCAAAAACAAATTAGGCACCAACCTTCAAAGGGGAGAACCAGGAAGTGCAGCACTAAATCACAGTAACTTTATCAGGAGAAAGGTGGAGGAAATGGGTTGCCTCCCTTCCACTGAGGAAGAAGAGGTGCTGTGGGAATGAAGGTTAAGGCTAGGAGAGTGAGCCAGCTAAGAGCCTCACGGTCAAGTAGCAAGTGCGTTATGCTGTCTAAATTTGTCCAGCTCTTTATCAGGCAAAGGGTAGCAGCTGCATCATTCCAAAGAATAATCGGGAACATTGAGAACATCTATTTCCTTTGAGAAGCATTAAAAAAATTGTAAAATTAAGCCTACATGTATACAGGGAGGAATATAAAGACTGTTCAAACACCACTAATCTAGTATCTACTTTCAAAGGAATTTTAAGATCATAACATAATATAACCAATCAGCAAGCATTCGGAAATGCTACATGGCTAAAAAAATTGAGATTTTTTTTTTTCAAAATTGAATGTGTACCTTTCTACATTGAAATGTGTAGGAGTAATTACTATTACAGAATTTATAAACAAGGGAAACAATTTAATATAGCAATAAAGTCTCAAACACTTAAATGCTCAGAGCAGGAAGACAACCAACATTAATCACAAACCATCTTCCTGTCACCAATTCCTACCTGGAAAAAAATTATAAACTCTTACCACGCTGTACTGTGACTAGGATAAACTTGTAATGACCACAGGACTTTCTTGCTTTAATAGTTATCTGTCCATTTCCTCCTTCCTCCTTGTGAACAAAACCCTGCCTGTGACAGGTATCCTCCTTCAAGGAAGGTGGCCCTGTCCTCAGCTAGAGGGTGCATACTGAGGAGTGTGACACTAACCCCACCGCGGTAATTCTGGGTCCCCTGGCAATGCCTGGGATAGCAACAGGCATGTGTGTGCATGTGACCATTCTGGCCAATGAGATGTGGAGTAATCGGCTGCAGGGCTTCTGGAAAAGGTTTCCTTTTTCTTAACAGGAGGCACTAGAAGAGGCAAAAAGTCACTTAGGTCTCGGCTTTATGGCTGGATGGGCTGTGGTGATGAAGGGAGCTATCCTGAGGCAGAATGGCAGTTTGGAAAGATGACATTCTTGAGCTCCTGAATTACTATATTTCACTAACTTGAAGATATATTTTCCACCAAATTCTCTGAGGTCAGATGTGTTTTGTAATCAGCAGTATGCCATCGTTTAATTGGCAGAGATTTTTCTTCCTTAGTGGAATGTACAATAAGGGTACATCTTCTAGTTGGTAACATCTCAGAGTTGATTAAATATAGTATAGTCTCCAGAGTTGCCCCACCTTTGGAACTTCTTGTTAAAACAAATTTTCTTGTTATAAATAAACCATCCTACTGTTTAAGTTGGTTGTCAGTCCTATTGCTAAGTTAGTTTAATTTAGTTACATGGTTTTTGATACTTGTGGAGGAAGGTGCCAGGCTTAACAGATACTCAGATCAAGCAGGAATAAGCCGAGGCTCCTGTGTCATACTGACCCCAGCACCCCGACTACCACTCCTACGATGCTGTACTATTACTAGGATAAGCTTTTAACGACCCCAGGATATTCAGGATGTGTGATTATATCTAACCATGTAGACAGGATTTTTATAGTGAGAAGGGTCTCACTATAAAAGTTTAATTCTCTCATTCAAAATAATGAGGAAACTCAGGCCCAGAGAGAAGTGACCTCCCTAAAGACGAAGAGTGGGTTGGCGACAGAGCTAGGAACAGAATTTAGGAGTCTTGGCTTCAAGATCTGGGCTGTCATCACACTCACTGGGGCCTCCTCTGCACATCCACCCGAAAAGTGTCGCATGGGAAAGAAGAATGTGGTTGAGGCTTACACCTGACCAGAATTTTACTGTTAAATTCTCCTAGTTCACCTCTCAGGCAGTATTTTACACTGAATGCTTCCTTGTCACCTGCGCTGTGTTTCCATGAATACTCTCTATTTGTCCCCTTCACTAGCTACTACATTTGCAATCACTTCCTCAGTGTTTTTCCAGATCTCTCCCTCATCTCCCATCAGTTCAGAAGAACATGTGCCTTTTTTAAGACCAGCAAACCCAAATGATGTTGGGAAGAAGTTTTTCAGGTGTAAAAAATTGGGTGGCAGTGGGTGTTCAATGGAACCTAAGTGATTTTCTATCTGATATCCTTGGTTCTAAGTTTAACTCTCATCTATTTTCACACTGATCTTTAAGTCAAGGTAAAAAGCCATGAAAAGAAAATTACTTTGCAGTCATTTGTAAAACTTGTTTTAGTTACTGCTATTTATTTATTTTTCCTTTACATCTGTGAGTTGGAGGTGGTTAACTGAATACTCAAGTTATATCTTGGATCCAATCTTTTCGAAAAGGAATGTATCTCCAACGTTAAATCACCAAAAAAATGGCAGTTTAACATCATACCTCACCTAATTTTTAAATATTGTAAACAGTTAGCTCTCTGTGTTACAAAGAATATGTAGGAATTTGGTTAGTGGGCCATCCAGATCATGTTACTATGCCTTTACTCTCATTGAGCAATTGATTGCTTATTAACACCTCCAACAGACATGGGCAGAAGATAGTGGTTTTGCCACATGTTAGAAAACCAAGGAAAGAACTGATAGAGAAGAAAGGAGATTAAAATCAATGGCTACAGAAGCACAGTTTGATGAAGTCATAAGTTCTGATCCAGTTTGTGCTTCTAAATAAACAAGCTTCATGAAGTAGGAGCAAATATCATCCCTCTGGGTTTCAGTTTCCTCATTTTAAGTAATTTTTTTAAAAAAGCAGCAGTGGTCTAGTTATTCATTCTTTTGACCATTTACCACATCCTTATACTGCCATAAGTGCTGGGGAAGCAAAGATGAACAAGACACAATCCTGGTCCTCAAAGAGTTCACAGCTTTGTGAGGCAAAGGGAAATATAAACATGTAATAACCAACAAGATAAGGAATGACAAAGATAGAGAAACACATGGGCATTATGAGGATGCAGAAGATGCCTTTGGGATCAACTGGCTGTAAAGAACAGGAACCTACCTAAAATTAAGTTGAGCAAAACAGGGAGTTCGTTGGCAAGACAACCAGATGTCCCTCACAGACTCAGACAACAGGAAAGCTGCCAGCCCTCCAAGGGACAGGGACCTGGAACTGAGGGACTGCCAGGAATCTAAGCAGCATCTCTCTCGCTCTCTGCCAGCTTTGTTTGATTCTCTGGAGCATCTTGAGTCACTTACCTGTGCTCCATTCAGCAGGCTCTGTGATGACGGGGTATGAGGTGGGCAGGTTCTCCGGGAAGGGGTATGAGGGCACAGAGAAACCAACTGATGGTGGCAACAATTATCATCTCCAGAAGAGAGAAGGTTGTATATGGACCAGAGTTATATCATACAGAGGAGACAGAGACCTTAGAACTATATTAATCCAGTTCCTCATAATTAAAAGGGAAGAAACTGAGGTGAGCCCAAAGTCACCTGGCTAAATTGAGAGAGCCCGGATTGAGTCTCTCACTCAATCCGGAATCTAAGCACACTCCAGCAAAATGCTGTAATGCTATAGATTCAATTATCCTCTCCAATATCTTAATCAACGGATAAGTTATGCTTAAGATCAAAGGCCAAGAAAAAAAGAAAAAAATGACAACAGACACTGGGCAGTGGGTATATTAGGTTATCCTGTTACTGAGATGAGTGATGGGGTTATTCCCAGGTCCCTAAGTGGTCCTATACCAAATGCTACCACTAATCTAATCTTCCATTACACATAGGCCTTACCAATGAATTAAAACCAATCCTGCCAGGAAAGATAGGCAATTTAGAGAAGTTAGCAAAGAAATATCTTCAAAGTCTCTTTACTTCCCTGACAAACTGAACTTTTGACCAATTTGCTTCATCATTGGCTTTAAAAAAAACCTGTAAATATAAACTGTTTACAGTGGTTATGAAAATAGCTACCAAAAGACATCCAACCACATAACAAATGAACACAGCAATAAACTAAGCTGGTCCTGTCTCTAATCCACAGTGCTATTATCTAATCAGGAAAGAATGAAAAACAGATCATTATGCTTCAAGAACGCTATAATTAAAAGAGGCCTTCCCCCTTTCTGCTCTCCCAAACCATGATCACAACACAGTTATTTCAAGATTCAACTTGCAGGAGCCCCATTTAAACAGGAAAAGCACTAATTGGGACTCTAGTAGCAGCTGTACTACTTTGATGTCAGTTATAAGGATGAACTTGAGCAGAATTCTTTATGGCCCTGCCAAGCCAGCCAGTCAGTAAGGTTAACCCTTCTGCCACTTGTTATTCTAGTCATGATTTCTGGAACCATATTCAAAAGTTTCTTCTCCGGGAACACTTCACATGTGATACATTCTCTGCCTGGGGCCCCTACTCAGAGCACAGCGGTGACTATCACATAGTAATCAAGTGGCAGCCAAATAAACTTAATAAGGAAGTGGTAGCACTAGAACCTGGTTTGCCAGAAATAGAACTATACTGAAAGTTAGAAAATGTAGGTTCTTGTTACCACTTGCCACTACTACTGTGGCCTTAGTCAATCTTTCTGGGCTGCATTTGCCTTGTCTATAAAAGTAAGTTGGTCTAGATGATTGTTAAGGAGTGTTCCAATTCTTTCAAAACCAAGGTTAAGGCAATCTGATTTGATTTATCCAACCCAGCTCCTCTCCCCAACAGGCTCTCTGGGCAGTGTGGACCACTCTGCTCTGCTGGGTGGCTTATGAAGAAAGCCTTTCCCCCTCCCTGAGAGCTGTATACCAGTCTCTCTTGAGGGGGTTCTGGAACACAATGCACACATCAACTCTCCAATAGCCTAGGCTGCTGTAGGTCCACGTAAAGGGCCTAAAGCATCACAAAAACAAATGTTTCTAACAATATAAAACAATTAATTTCATTTAAAAACTAACTTGGAAAAAGAGTGAATAGATAAAGGATGCTAAAGAACCAACTACATTTTGAAAATTGGTACACAAAAGGAAAGAATCAAACATTTACTCTGCCTGTCCTATGTAAGTCATACCACGGGGCAACCAAATAGTTGATATGGGGAATTTTCTCTTTATAGAACCAGTCCAGATGAACAGGGAAGACAGCATTACTGTATCAGCTCTCTGTACCCTAAGGAACCTAGACACTGAGTATAAATGGCTGCTATCATCATCAAAAAAAGAGACGACCAAACATTTTGTGCCTCCCGATAGAACACAATATCATCGATGAAGCAGCCTTGCAAAAACAAACAAGCAAATCAAACCTCACTCTGATTGAGCTTCCTGATCCAGCTACCAATTTACAACACATACAGAGGACAGAGACACATGTTCAATGAAACCATGGAGATGGCGTCAGCAAAATCCAGACTATGGGAAATAACTTAGTTTCTTCAACAACAAAATTTCAAGGGAAAAAAAATAAAGGTAAAGAGAGAGATAATGGAGGGGAAGACTATAGATCAAAAGAAACAAAAGAAATATCAACCAATCACAAGGTATGGGTTTTATTTGGATCCCAAGTCAAACTGCTAAAAAAGTATTTTATGATACCTATGAAACAACCTGAAATTTGGAAATTGACTGGATAGATGATGTTATGGAACTATTATTATTTTTATTTTAGGTGTGAATAATAGTATTATGGTTATGTTTTTTAAAAAGTCTTTATATTTTATATATCTTTACACTTTAAAGATGCGCAACGAAATACTTAAAGATTGAATGATACGCTGCCTTAGATTTACTTCAAAATAATGTAAGAGGCTGCTGGCTGCTGGGGTACACAAGAATTCATTATAAAATTCTGTCTACTTTTGTGGACATTTGAAGTTCTCCATTAAAAATTAAAAAAATTAAAACATTTAAGAAAAATGTCCCATGCATTGTTCACTCTACCCTGACATATTTGTACCATTCTGCATTGGACTCCAAACAGGCTGAGACCCACTACTCTTCAGAACAACTGCAGATCTGGATCTGGATGAACCATCTCATGAGGGCCCTTTATTTACAGTTTTAAATTTTATAAAGAACTTTCAGCAAAGAAAATTTTCTTGCTGTCTGTAATATGGTTAGATCATCTCTTTCCTTTCTCCCACATTCCTTGCCCTTCCTTTATAACACAAAGCCCTAAAAATTATGTCAAGAAAGAGCCCTTTATGCACAGAATTGTCATCTTGAACTTCACATACATGGATTCTCTAGCTACAAATACCTGCTGACAATTTGGTGTACACGCTTGTACAGGTAAGTGATGCACCGGAAACTATGGATGTCACTTGCATCATTTGCCTTTTTCCTTTTCCCTCCCACCCATGCCTTGGGCCTCAGGAGCTACCTGGGCATTGTCTGGCTCTCCCGAGGCATAGGACCGGAGGCAATAGACACCCAATCCAGGTCAAATGTGTGTTCTAGCATCTTCCTCTTTGCCTCATCATTTTAAAGGACACATAAGGCCAACCTAAATGAACTGAAATAAAATCTTTGCATTCATTCACATGTTCTGTTCAGCAGATTAGGGAGTTTAACCAATGCTTATGTAAATTCCTTTCTGTATTAGAAGCATACAATAAATAAGAGCAAATATTTTGTTTTTCCAACTAAGTTGCATTACTTACTTGATACTAAATATTAAAAGCTGTTCTTAAAACAAACAAAAAAAATCTGGGCCAGGTGTGGTGGCTCATGCTTGTGATCCTACCACTTTGGGAGGCTGAGGTGGGAGGATCACTTGAGCCCAGGAGTTTGAGACCAGTCTGAGCAACACAGTGAGACCTTGCCTCTACAAACAGAAAAATTAGCTGGGCATAGTGGCACACACCTGTAGTCCCAGCTACTCAGGAGGCTGAGGCAGGAGGATCACCTGAGGTTGCAGTGAGCTATGATGGTGCCACTGCACTCTAGCTCAAACAACAGAGTGAGACTCTGTCTCAAAAAAAAAAAAAAAAGTCTGGATTTCAATTCTGAAACCAGATCACTTAGGGAATCCTGGTTTTACTGCTATCTGCATCCCCCTTGCAAAGTGCCTGGAATATGCTGGGTACTCAATGTAATATCTGCTAAGTGAAGAAATAAGGGAACTCTCTTAGTTGAATTCCCCCGTTTTAGAAATGGAGAGTTCCTGTGACATCCCCATGGAGACATCTGCTCAGTGGCAAACCCACTTACCCTGGAATATTCCTTACCATGGTCCATCCCACTAGACCATGCTAACTCCTTGTAGAGTAGCACCTGGCACCAGAAAGCAGGCTGGCTGGCAAGAATCCACCCTTGCGATTCTATAGGATCTCCTTTGTTCTCAAAACTTTAGGCTACTTGGTCTGCCTAAATTAACACTTTAACTTTCTATTTAAAATGTAACAAAACTGCAATTCAGAATTTAAGCTCAATCCTTAACTGTTTCTTTAAATGGCTTTCAGTTTGAGAATTGCCAAAAGTACAAATATATCACTAACAAGAAAATTGCTGTTTCTTGGGAGGGGTGGTAATCTATACACACACACAACGTGTATAAAAGTTCACAATGTAAAAATGGCTTTTAAAAAGGGAGGTGGGTGGAGGGAAGAGGAAAGAAAGTAAGCTGCCCCTTAATAAGAGCAGTAGCTGGCCAGGCGTGGTGGCTCACGCCTGTAATCCTAGCACTCTGGGAGGCCAAGGCAGAAGGATTGCTCAATGTCAAGAGTTCAAGACCAGCCTGAGCAAGAGCGAGACCTCGTCTCTACTAAAAATAGAAAAAAATTAGCTGGACACCTAAAAATATAGAGAAAAAATTAGCCGGGCATGGTGGCACATGCCTGTAGTCCTAGCTACTCGGGAGGCTGAGGCAGAAAGGATCATTTGAGCCCAGGAGTTTGAGGTTGCTGTGAGCTAGGCTGATGCCACGGCACTCTAGCCCAGGCAACAGAGCAAGACTCTGTCTCAAAAAAAAAAAAAAAAGCAGTAGCTCTAAGACTAAACTACTTTAGAAATAAACCAGCCGCAAGTTCATTAAATATCAAATGCTAGACCAGGCAAAATTTTTCCTTTCATTCAGAGCACACCTGATTTTGACCCAAAAACATAGACTATTGCAATCAGCAGAAGGCTTTGATGATTAAGAAATTCTAGTATTCAGGAGAGCCAAAAACAGACTGGCAAGCACGGGCCCACGGACACAGCATGCTGTTTCATGTGTCTGCACTTTGTCTTTCCACAAAACAAATGGGACCTTAGGGCAAAAAGGTAAGGGGTACAAAATAATACATCACTCCTCACTTATCAGGAAGAATCTGACAGAAGACAGTTATGCTTCCCAATTAGTTCTTAAAAATAAGTGCACAATATTCCATCATTTTGTGAATCCTGCCCTTCTTGGAAACTCATAAAATGGGCTTTGACTGTTTGTTGGAAAAGCTGTATAGAAACATTAGCCTGCCTACTCCCATTTTTTAAAAAAGACACAAAAATGTCAAGTTTTAACCACTTCAATGCTGCTCAGGAGAGCCTTCTTAGTTCAATGAATTCTGACACTTCTCAGAGCAGACAGCAGTCAGCGCAGACACAATCTAATTCCTTGTTAGTGGAAGAAACAGTTCAATGGAGCAGATTAGGAAATAAAACCCTGGAGGAAGAGTTTCAGTCACCCCAAATTTGACAGAATTTGCACATTTTAAAAGCAAAGATTAAACTCCAGGTTTTTATGAGAAATCAGTAGAGCTTTCTTTATCAAGAGTTAAATCTGGATGAGGGTGATCATTTCTTGAAGCAGCAAGACTCCTAATTGCAACAAAGAACACCACTGAAATTGTTACCCAAAATATAAATATAATTTCAGAGCTGTTGGCTAGGACTCACATTTTGCAACTATATGAAACTTAATTTCACACCTTGTATAAACATTTGCTCATTCACAGCAATTGTTGCAAGCTTTAAGGAAAACCACTATTTGTCTTGGCTAAATTACAATAAATCATATCCTTCTGATTTTTTGCACAGGATGATGGCTAAAGACGTTTTCTTTCAAAACTGGCATAAGACATGCATAAAGCTCCATGGAATCTGGGCCCATGTACTAAAATGAAACTAAAATACAATCTCTGATAATGAAGAAGTCAAACACATAAGAAAATGCACAGATGATCCAAAATTCCTTTCTCTCTCAGTTTATTTTAAAATGTGGCCATTTGTGAGAACTGATCCTAACTGATGCAAGCTACAGTTTTTCCTTCATCAGCTCTTCCCAGGAGAAGGAATTGCTAGTCCAAAAGAGGAGGACCAGAGGGACCCTATAATTTACAACCTGGGTGATTGAAGCTGGTTTGCATCCACAACAGCAAGAAGGCAATTCACCATACTAATACAGTCACAAAGCAAAACCAAGAAATGAGTTGGGAGGGCTACGGTCAGCTCTGCTACCTAACTCGTCATACTACTGCCCTAAGGCAGTAAGAGGAGCTCAGGGAGAGGAAGCACACTGCTGGGTAAAAAATCAACACACTCTAACAAAAATGGGCTTCAGATATCCAACAGAATTTGGCAACTGACCCCATTTTCTTCCCACCTTATTTTGAAATGGGAGTGAGGGTAAGAAAAGGGATTCTAATCAGGAGGAAAGCACCTAGGCAAAGGCACTTATCACATCCATACACTCTCCCAAATTCCCCATATATATGTATATATTAGTAGCAGTAGTGGTAGCAAATACAAGTAATTGTGTGCTTCCTATGTTGGTCCATGTGTGGTAGTCTGCTACACTCGTGGTCCCCAATGGAACACTTCCCACTATTTATGCCTTTGTGTATTCACCTCCCCTTGAGTCTGGGATGGTCTTGTAACTTGCTGCAACCAATAAAATGTAGCAGAATTGACATGGTGCCAGTTCCAGGCCTAAGCCTTACGAATGCTTCATAGGATGGGTCCCGTGGCTCATGCCTGTAATCCTAGCACTTTGGGAGGCCGAGGCAGGAGGATTGCTTGAGGCCAGGAGTTTGAGACCAGCCTGAACAAGAGCTAGACCCCATCTCCACAGAAAATGGAAAAATTAGCCAGGTATGGTGGTGCAAGCCTGTATTCCCAGCTACTCAGGAGGCTGAGGCAGGAGGATTGCTTCAGCACAGGAGTTTGAGGTTGCTGTGAGCTATGATGAAGCCACTGCACTCTAGCCCAGGCAACAGAGTGAGACCCTGTGGGGGGCGGGGTCAGGAAGAATGCTTGGCAGCTTTTGCTTTCACACTCTTGGAAGCCCTGGACTGTCACCTACGAAGTCCAGCTTCTCTCCTCAAGAGATCATGTGCAGAAGCCACACTGAGAAGAGACATGGAAAGAGGGTTCTTAGGCTACAGGAAAAGAGTATCTCAGCTCCCAACCAACCACCCAGCTGGATGCAATGACATTAATGACCATTGGTACGACCAGCAAAAGAATCACCCACCTGGGCCCAGACTGCAATACAGAATTTTGAGCAAACATGTTTTGTTGTTTAAAGTCACTAAGTTTTGGTGTGGTTTGTTATGATGGTGAAGATAAGTGATTCAAAATGCGCTATCTCATTTATTATCACAACCACCCACGAAGCAGATACTGTTATCACCATTTTACAGATGGGAAAACAAGATACAAGTATCTTGGTCCATACTGAAGGGGAAAGTGGATTTGAATCCAGGTGATCTGACACTAGAGCTTGTCCTCTAAAACAGGGACCAACAAACTTTTTCTGAAAGGTCCAGTGACTAAATATTTTCGGCTTTGCTGGCCATATGACCTATGTTGCAATGACCGACCTCTGTGTGGCTGCAGCTGTAATAGTAAAGCAGCCATATGCAATATGTAAATGAATGGGTATGATTGTACTCAAATAAAGCTGCTTTTTTTTTTTTTTTTTTGAGACAGAGTCTCACTCTGTTGTCCAGGCTAGAGTGCCGTGGCGTCAACCTAGCTCACAGCAACCTCAAACTCCTGGACTCAAGTGATCCTTCTGCCTCAGGCTCCTGAGTAGCTCGAACTACAGGCATGCGCCACCATGCCTGGCTAATTTTTTCTATATATTTTTAGTTGTCCGGTTAATTTCTATTTTTTTTTTTAGTAGAGACAGGGTCTGGCTCTTGCTCAGGCTGGTCTCGAACTCCTGAGCTCAAACCATCCACCCAACTCAGCCTCCCAGAGTGCTAGGATTACAGGCATGAGCCACCATGCCCAGCCTCAAATAAAACTTTACTTACAGAAACAGGTAACAGGCCATGGGCCTTGGTTTGCCAACCACTGGCTCTAAGTCAAAGTTTTCCCAATTTTAATGTGCATATTAATCACCTGAGGATTTTGTTATTATAAAATGTAGATTCTCAGCAGGGCATAGTGGCTCACACCTGTAATCCCAACATTTTGGGAGGGTAAGGTGGGAGGATTGCTTGAGGCCAGTTCAAGACCAACCTGGGCAACACAGTGAGACCCCATCTCTACAAAAAAGAAAAAATTAGCCAGGCGGCAGTGGTGCATGTCTGTAGTCCTAGCTACTGGGGAGGACCCATACAGTTAGCTATGATCACGACACTGCACTCCAACCTGGGTGACAGAATGAGACCCTAACTCTTATCTAACAACAACAACAAAAAAGTAGATTCTCATTCAAGAGGGTCAGAGATTCTGATTTCTGGTAAGTTCCCAGGAGACCATGCAGCTGATCCACAGACCACACTTTGACTCATGACACTCAGAGGTGCCTCATATAATTAATGAGCACTTATTTTGCTCCAGGCATAATACTAATCACTTTCTATGGCTTCTCGTACTTTATGCCTATATAAGTTTTATTTTTATCACTGCTTTACAGATGAGGAAAAGGATTAAAGAAGTTACCTAGGCCAGATCTTTTCATGAAGAAAAGCTAGCATGGATTTGTTCCTCATACATGGTTCCTGTTAGTTTACTTTGATATAACTCAGAATCTCCTCTTAACATTTCAAGAATATCACACTTTAAAAAGAAAAATTTCAAACATGTATGTAAAACTTAAATAACAGGCTACCTGCCAAGCAAACTTTCTCATTTCTCAGTCATTTTGCAAACTTTTCTCTCATTAAATAGGTACTGCTAATTGCTTGAGAAGAGTCTCCTTTTATTTCAGCAATAGTTCTTATTTCAAAGGCTGCCTATAATACTTTACAAAATTGGCTTTGACTTTGGTGAGAGACAAATGTACATTAAACCTAGACTTCCCTTCTAGTCATTAACAATGAATATTTTTAGCACCTAAAAATGTGCATCACAGACAGATATGTAAATATTTAGCACCATCCTTTTGAGGCTGTTAAGCTTTCATTTTCAATCATGCAGAGGTATGTAAGTGTTTTCACTAATAGTCTAATTATATCATGTATTTTCATTGCACACAATATTTTGTTTCTATATTTGAAATCATTGAATGCATTTGTGCTAATAAACATTCTAAATGGACATTTTAATATAACTGAAATTAGCACATATTGTACCCCTCAAAACAATTTATAAAACAAGAAGTGTTGTTTATATTATACACCAAGGCAAAACTCCCCATGATCAGTAGCTTGGTTCAAGGTCAAGTATCAGCTGAAATTCCTCACACTGTTTAAACTAATTTAATTGCATTTGATCAGGGCCAATTTCTTTCTTTTTTTGTTTTCAGAGACAGGGTCTGGCTCTGTCACCCAGGCTGGAGTGCAGTGGAGAAACTGCAGCTCATTGCAGCCTCCAACTCCTGGGCTCAAGCAAGATCAGGGCCAATTTCTGATCTCCAGGCTCAAGAATAAGTGCAAGTCCCCACACTTAGTCTTCAAGACCCCAACTTGTCTTCATGCCCTTATATAAATGTTCTCTATCCTCTGTGTTCCTCTATCTGGAACACCTTCCCCCGGAGACCTACCTGGCTAACTCCCTCACCAACATTGTCCAGAGGTCACCATCTCAAGGCAGTCTCCCTGACTATTCTTTTTAAAATCAAAGCCCACCTCCCCCGAGCCCAGCTCTCCTGGCTTCACAGCTGCTCCACTCCTCCTATAGCACTAACCGCCTTCTTTATATTCTGTACGTGACCTGTGGATTATGTTTCTTGTCTTCCATACTCTCTCTGCTAGAACATAAATACCATGAGGGCAGGGGTCCTTGTTCACCGAAGTTCCTACACCAGTGCCTGGTATGCAGCAGGCACTCAGCAGATGTTTGTAAAAATCAAGATTGCCTTTGTTTGCCAGCCACTGTTCTAGGCACTGGGAATACAGCGGTGACCAAAACAAACAGGGTCCCTCTTTCACAGATATTTTGGCCAAATAACACAACAAAACACAAGACGATAAAGTAATAAGAGAAGAGCAGACCAGAGTGCTAGCGAGGTAGTAGAGAGCAGCAAGAGCGAATGGGGAAACTTCTTTAGATTGGGTAGTCGGGGAAGGCCTCTCTGAGGAAGTGACAATTCAGCTAAAAACTAGAAGACATTATTTAAATCTTCCATATGCTTCTTTGATTTTCTGTCTCTCTGCTCTACTGTGGGTTCCTAAGGTGAGTCACAGTCTGTTTTTCCTGGCAGTTCTGCAGTTTATCCAGCCAGTATTTTGGCCCCGGGTTGACTTGCTGTGGCCTCACTGTGGACTTACACTTTATCATTGCAAAGTTTCTCTTTGTAGCTATTTATAACCCTATGCCTTGAACTCAAGCTTGTGTAGTATTTGTATTACAAACCTAGTTTTCTTTTAGTTACAAACCCAGGATCTGTCTTTATCTAATATCTCTTGCATGTTGTACATAGTAGGGCTTTATTTTGAGGGCAATATGAGTCTTTTTACTTTAAAAGGCATTTATTCTATTTGTATTTACTGACATCACAGATGTGTGGCCTAAATTTGGTCATCTTATTTTATGTGTCAGCCCCTCCCCTTTTTTTTTTTGAGACAGAGTCTCACTCTGTTGCCCTGGCTAGAGTGCCGTGGCATCAGCCTAGCTCACAGCAACCTCAAACTCCTGGGTTTAAGCAATCCTTCTGCCTCAGCCTCCTGAGTAGCTGGGACTACAGGCATGCGCCACCATGCCCAGCTAATTTTTTCTATACATATTTTTAGTTGTCCAGATGATTTCTTTCTATTTTTTCAGTAGAGACGGGTCTCGCTCTTGCTCAGGCTGGTCTTGAACTCCTGACCTTGAGGGATCCTCCCGCCTCAGCCTCCCAGAGTGCTAGGATTACAGGCGTGAGCCACCTCGCCCGGCCATGTGTCAGCTCTTAATGCTTGGTTTTTTACCTTTTGTTATGCAGAATGTCTTTATTGTTGTCTTGCATCTTCTTTCTTTTTAATTATTTTAGGGATTTTCTTCCTAATTTCACATAATATACAAAAACCTCTATTTCTTGATGTTTAGACATATCTCTTGCTCCCAAATAAGATGAGAAAATTCACCAACCCAATCTCCTGACTACATTTGCTCAGTGAATATTTTTACATTCCCATGTTTTATAATATAGTTATGTGCCACATAACATTTTGGTCCCATAAGATTATAACAGAGCTGAAAAATTCCTATCACCTAGTGACATCTTAGCTATGATAATGCTGTAGGGTGTTGCAGCACTCATGTGTTTGTGGTGCTGCTGGTGTAAACATACCTTCCACACTGCTAGCTGTATAGAAGTTTAACACATACAAGTATGTATAGTACATAATACTTGATGATAATAATAAACAACTATGTTGGCCAGGTGTGGTGGCTCATGCCTGTAATCCTAGCACTCTGGGAGGCTGAAGTGGGAGGAATGCTTGAGGTCAGGAGTTTGAGACCAGCCTGAACAACAGCAAGATTCCATCTCTACTAAAAATGGAAGAAATTAGCCAGGTGCGATGGTACATGCCTGCAGTCCCAGCTACTTGGGAAGCTGAGGTAAGAGGATCGCTTGAGCCCAGGGAGTTTGAGGTTGCAGTGAGCTATGATGATGCTACTGCACTGTAGCCAGGGTGACAGACTGCGATATGTCTTAAAAAATAAATAAATAAATAAATAAATACCCAACCAAAAGCCAAAAAAAAAAAACCTGTTACTGGTTGATGGACTCACTATACTATACTTTTTATTGTTATATGAGCGTGTGCGCATCTACTTACAAAAAAACCAAAAGTTAACTGTAAAACAGGCTGCAGGTCCTTCAGGAGGTCTTCCAGAAGAAGGCATGTTATCACAGGCGATGACAGCTCCAAGTGGGTTATTGCCCTGGAAGACCTTCCGGTGGGACAAGATGTGGAGGTGGAAGACAGTGATACTGATGATCCTGACCTTGTGAAGGCCTAGATAAATGTGTGTATTTGTGCCTCAGTTTTCAACATAAAAGTTTAAAAGGTAAAAAAAAAATTTTAATAGAAAAAAGCCTTTAGAATATTTTTGTACAGCTGCACAATGTGTTTATGTTTTAAGCTAAGTGTTATTACAAAAGAGTCAAGAAGTTAAAAAAAATTAAAGTTTATAAAGTGAGAAAGTCACAGGAAGGTAGAGCTAAGTATTAACAAAAAAAATATTTTTAATAAATTAGTATAGCTTAAAGTGTACAGTAATGTTCTAGGCCTTCGTGTTCACTCACTCAGAGCAACTTCCAATCCTGCAAGCTCTATTCATAAGTGCCCTATACTGATGCACGACTTTTTGTCTGTTATGCCGTATTTTTACTGTACCTTTTCTATGTTTAGATATGTTTAGGTACACAAATACCTAACACTGTCTTACAACTGTCTATAGTATTCAGTACATGCAGTATAGTTTTAGCCTAGGAGCAATAGGCAATACCATGTAGCCTAGGTATGTAGTGAGCTATACCATCTAGGTTTGTGTAAATATAGTCTATGATGTTCGCACAATGACGAAATCACCTAGTGACACATTTCTCAGAACATACCCCCATTGTGAAGTGAGGCATAAACTGTATTTACCTTCCGAAATATTATTCCTGACAATTATTTGGCCTTGGCTGTATATTTAAACAGACCAATGACTTCACCATTAGTCATCAGAATGTAAGTTAATGAACTGTTAGATCCCCAGTGCCTCAAACAAGGTTTGGCACATAACAGGCAGTCAATAAATATTTGCTGAATGAATGAATGCAGCTAGTTGATCTGTTTACTCATTGCATTTTGTCAATGAGTATTTTTTTAAAGAAAGGCTCGTAAGCTTTTCCTTGAGTTCATGGATTTTTTCTTTCTTTCTTTCTTTTTTTTTTTTTTTGAGACAGAGTGTCACTCTGTTGCCCAGGCTAGAGTGCCAAGGCATCAGCCTAGCTAACAGCAACCTCAAACTGTTGGGCTCAAGCGATCCTTCTGCCTCAGCCTCCCTAGTAGCTGGGACTACAGGCATGTACCACCATGCCCAACTAATTTTTTCTATATATTTTTAGTTGTCCAGTTAATTTCTTTCTATTTTTTAGTAGAGATGGGGTCTTGCTCTTGCTCAGGCTGGTCTCGAACTCCTGACATTGAGCGATCCTCCTGCCTCAGCCTCCCAGAGTGCTACGATTACAGGCATGAGCCACTACACCCGGCCCATGCATTTTTTAATTTTTTTTAATTTTTAATTTTTTTTAAGAATATCGCTGTCTTTTATGTAACAAAACTTGGCTGAGTATTAAATTCTTGGGTCAAACTTCCCCCACAAGTTTGTACTGCTCCACGTCTCCTGGCACTGAACACATGCTATAGAACAACCTGAGGTGATGATTTCCGTAATTTCCTGTGATAACTTTCCTGGCTACCAGTTTTCAAAAAGGTTAAGTCCCTTCCTCTAACTGACTCATACTGGTGCATTTTTTGCTAATTTTAACTTCTCTTTTGTTTCTTTTACTATGTATATGAGCAGGAAGATTCAAGGTCTGGGCCAACTCTGCCATCTAACACCAAAGTCTCCAGAGAGCAATTCTGCAGCACAGTCAGTGATGAGTACCAGAGGCCTGGAGCAGACACCAACATTTCAATAAGGTTTTTGAAACAGGGAATAAGCCAAGGCACAGAGGTGAGAATGAACAGAAGGATGTGGGAATGAGCAAGAGTCAGCAGTCTCGTGATGTGTCCCTAAAGTAGGAGAGTCATTTACTCAACGGGGAGAGAAGAGATAGGAATGTGGACAGGCAGGATCTTGAGCTCTTTCCAAGGCTGTGTTAAACTCAGAGAAACTTCATTCTAAACAGGTTCTGTCTTAAAGAAATCACTACCTCCCCCCTTAAATATCACACCTGACATTGCAAGAGATCAAAATGTTTTTCTGATTTACTGATATTAAGTCAGTCTTTTAGGTATTTCAAAGGCATTCTTATTTTCTTGCAAATTTACTCAATTTTCTATTTCCTCTTGTTTTCTATATACATTATCCCAACTGTCAGGAGGACAGTATTTTGACACAATAGCAAGCAATTAAAATGCTATGGGTAGTCATGAAGAATTATGTGTGAAATTGGTCCTCTCCCTACTTAACGGGTACAAGAAAATCTCATTAATTTGGATTCTACTGTGGCAGTGGGGAACAGTCAACTAGGAATCAGGGTATCAGGGATTACCTCTGGTTCCTGTCCTAGTTTGTAAGTGACTTTCCCTCCCTGAGCCTCAGAGTTCCCAGATACACAATGAGAGTATGCTCCAAGGTATTTTGAAAATATTCCTGTATAGCAAAAAACTGTCTGAAAGGTCAGAGTCTGTGTCAATTAAAACAAGGACTGGGTTAGGTGACTTTCAGATTTATAACTTTTTAGAATATGAGCTAGGAAAATCATTTCTATAAATATGATATTCAAAAACTAAATTAAAATCATGATATTAAAAGGGTAAAAGTATGAGCTCTTTGCCTTTTTCAAAATTTGCTCTAGCATAGTGGTTTATACTTTTTAATTTTAGAAAATATGATAAATATTCAGAAATATTCTGTTAGTTACATAGGTATGCCTATCTACATAGGAAGAGTTATTAATGCATCAATGTTACCTGTTCATTAAAGAAGTCATTTATTCTGGACCTTGCCATTTGAGGGGGAGGGAAGGAAACCATTTACAGTTGACCCTTGAACTGCATGGGTCCACTTATACGTGGATTTTCTTCTACCTCTTCCTCCTCCTCCTCAGCCTACTCAATGCAACGATGGTAAGGATGAAGACCTTTATGATAATTCACTTCTACTTAATGAACAGTAAATATATTTTCTCTTCCCTATGAATTTCTTAATAACATTTTCTTTTCTCTGGCTTACTTTACTGTGAGAATACAGTATATAATACACACAATACACAAAATATGTGTTAATCAACTGTTTATGTCAAAGGTAAAGCTTCCGGTCCACAGTGGCCTATTAGCAGTTACGTTTTGGGGGAGTTAAAAGTTATCCACAAATTTTTGACTGTGCAGAGGTCAGTACTCCTAACCCCTGTGTTGTTCAAAGGTCAACTGTACTTTGCAAGCCTAGTTTTGAATGAGGTTAGTCACAGTGTGGAAAGATGAAAATGTTGCTAGATTTTAAAATATTCACTATCTCATTTAAACTCCATAACTACTATAAGGTGTATACATTATTATCCCTATTTGTGGATGAAAAAACTAAGGACACAGCATTATATAATGGCTGGTGAATACTAGAAAACAACATATTTACAACACTTTGAAAAGATTTCCCTATTCAGACTTCATTAATTAAGACCGAGTTTCCTCATGGAAAACCACGAAGCAAGGATTGGTTCTATTAATAACATTTTGCCTAGAACTTTCCCTGCAGGACAACAGCAGGAACCTAGGACTTCCCTAACCCTTCCCAGGAAAATGTGTCTTAAGAGGCCTCAGCAGTAGGTTCTGTGGTTGCTGGTCATAGCAGTAGGTTCTAGGTTGCCCTTACCTATAAAGGGGTAATATATATTTAACATAAAATATATAACATAAAATTTACTATCTTAATCATTGTAAAAAATTGTGGTGAAAAACCACATAAAATGGTAACCATCTTAAGCATTTTTAAATGTACAGTTCAGTGGCATTAAGTACATTCACAATGTTATGAAATCAGTTGTATTATTTTTAATTTAAATGGAAATGTCCAAACATACCCAAGAATAGAGAACTGTATACTAAACTCTTACCAGCCAGCTTTAGCAATTATCCACATTTTGCCATCCTATTTCATTTATCCCTCCCCTCCACATAAACATGCTTTTAAAAAACTAAAAATAGAATAATGCAAACCCCAAACATCATTATCAATTCGCCTATAACCTACTTCAGTATGGTAGAGTTGTATTCTAACACCTGCCATTAGGAACCCATGCAGTTCAAGGGTCAACTGTAAATGGTTTCCTTCCCTCCCCCTCAAATGGCAAGGTCCAGAATAAATGACTTCTTTAATGAACAGGTAACATTGATGCATTAATAACTCTTCCTATGTAGATAGGCATACCTATGTAACTAATATTAATATGGTCACCTATAAAGTAACTGAACCAGTAGGGCCTTGCTCAAAATACTTTGACTGCCTACTAGTTAAAATCTAACTTCAGCCTCAAACCAAGGCGTTCCAAATTCAGCCACTACTCCCCTGTACCCCTGCTTACACACAAACCGAACTGTTTCACTATTAGTCCAATCCACACAGAACTAGCCCCAGTCTCGGATTTTCCTCAAATTGTTCTTCCCTGGCCCACCCTTAGCATTTCCTCCCCATACCATCTCTGTTTGCTGAAAATGTTTGCTTCCTTCAAAAGTCATGCTCCAGTCTTGCCTGCAAAGGGTCAAGTCCCTTAAACATGCTTTCTCTTCCCATGGCTGAGCCCACAGACACCTTGTAATAAATACCTACAGCTCGTCTCCAACAATGCAGTGGTGCTCCAAGGAGTCAACCCCACTGGAACCTTCCCGCATCTTTTGTTTTGTCCACGAGCCTCTACATGGATTCTCTCTCTCTCTCTCTCTCTCTCTGAGAAACCCTTACGTTCTTGACCTGGGATCCTGAAATTGCATGCATTATTCATATGTTCACAAGTTGTAATCTCCATGAGGGCAGGAATCTTGTCTTGTTATGCATCCCCAGATCCCTAGTGCTTGGAATAGTACCCAGCACACTCATTCCACAAATATTTACTGAGGTTCCTACAAATTTTGCTAAGGGTAAGAATGTCTGTGATTCAAAAAAAAAAGTTCAGAACCACTGACCTAGTCCTTTCAGATCTATGCCTTGCTTGCACGGCCCACCTGGCCAATGATTTCAGTGTCACCCCAGGAGGATATAGTCTCTTAGTTCACCCTTGACTGCATGCCTCTGCAGCCTGAAAGCCAGTCCTGCCCCATGATCTTGGGTTCTGACCAAATCTAGGATTTCCATTAGTGCAGGAGATCTGGCCAAATCATCCCTCTTGGAGGACTGCAGCTTACAATAATCTCATGACAGATCATCTATACAAATCACCAGAAACTGATATTATCTTACCTGTCTCTAAACACAGTTTTATCCTTCAGTTGGACTGTAAGCTCCCCATAGTCAAGGGCACGTAGCGCCATGTACTAATCAGACATGGAATGAGAAATCCATAAATACTTGTGGCCAATTAATCATGTACTTGGCATTACAGGGGTGGAGTTCAATGAGAAATCTGGGGGTATGCTAAAGAGCAAAGCATAGCAAGCTTTTAAACCATAACCCAGAGCACTGAAAGAAGAGCCTGTTTTCCCTTCCAAGATAACTTTTGACAGTTTCTCCTAACTGCTACTTGTACCCAAATATCTTTGAGGCAGCCATACAAACAACAGATGCTTGCTGTGTTAAAGTACAGCTCTGTTTCAAAAAATGCAGGTGCCACTAGAGACCTAAGTCTGCACCTGTTGAAAGAGAAATACCCTCAGATACAACCAATCAGAAGTTATATTTTAAAACAGAGCCATTATTTCCTAACCTAGCCAGGAACCCCTTAGAAAACAGGAACATTTTAATTTCATTAGTTGCTCCAGAAATTCAAAGCAGTCTATTTTCTTACTATTGTTAATATAAGAAAAATACCTGTGATAATTATCCCTGCCCACACCTTGCAAAGATCTGAATCAGACTCAGTTAAGATAACAGGCAAATATTCACTGAGATCTGTAAATATCTGTCCTCTCATAAAACTGAGGTATTCATAATCTAATTTCCTGTTTTAAGGCACCACATTTAATATGTATGAATAATTTTTTAAATTAAAATACAATAGAACACAATACAAAATATATAACATAGAATTTAATTTTTCTTTGAAGGTTCAGGAAGGAACTCAGATTTTTCAGTGTCTTGAAGTCTTTAATTATTTCTAACCAAGACATTTACCCAAAAGGCCTGTTGTTAGAGCTTTTTATAAGTTCATCTGGTGACCCGTTATGACATTTTATTATCCTTCATTGCCCAATTCCCATGCCATTATTTGTTAAAAAAAAAAAAAAAAAAAAAAAGTCCTCCCATGTGTATATGAAATATGCGTGTGTATGCAGTCAAAAATATACATAGGAGACATAACTTTATATGAATTTGAACTGATGAGACAAAAAGAAAAGGAAAGGCTCGTTACTGTTCCTATTACCATTAACATGAATCTTTCTTATGAGACATGGATACGGAAAACACCTGCATGCAAACAGGGATTAAAAATCTACAGAATTCTAATCTATTGACATTGCCTCTCTTTTGGTACCTACTTTTGAAAGGGAGTGCACTATTCATACAAAAGATAACTCTCCAGAGCTCACCTCCCCCAGGTAGCCTTCCTCACTGCCCTTGCCGGAATCCCTGAGGAACTTGTTTGGGACAAAACTGCTCATTTGGGACAAAACTGTTACCACTGGCAGGGATAAAGCCCTGGGTCTTGCCTCTGGGTGAGCCACTGGAGCCAGAAGAGGTTGAGCAGAATCTAGAATGGATATTAAAGGAGAGAGACAATGAATACCACCTGCGGCCCCAAGACCAACTAACTGCAGGGGCTATAGGTGATCCCACTAAGCTTCTAAGTTCTCCCTCAGGAAGGGAGGCCCCACTGGACCCCTGGAGGAGTGGCTCCCTAAATGTATATGAAGAAGTAGAACTGAGAGACATAGGGTAGACTGTGAGACATGGACATAAACACACACGTAAGTCTATTGATGGTGAAAGACACTGAATTGCGTGGGTCCACTTATATATGGATTCTCTTCCACCTTTGCTACCCCTGAAACAGCAAGACCAAGCCCTCCTCTTCTTCCTCCTCCTTAGCCTACTCAGTGTGAAGATGACAAGGATGAAAACCCTTATGACGATCCACTTCCGTTTAATGAACAGTAAATATGTTTTCTCTTCTTTATGATTCTTTTCATAACATTATTTCCTCTAGCTTATGTTAACTGTAAGAATATGTAACATAAATAGCATGCAAAATATGTATTCATTGACCATTTATGTTATTGGTAAGGCTTCTAGTCAAGGGTTGGCTATTATAAATAGTAGTAATTAAGCTTTGGGGGAGTCAAAAGTCATATGCAGATTTTCAACTGTGTGGGGATCAGTGCCCCTAACCCCTGCATTGTTCAAGGGTCAAGTGGAGTTTAAAATCAGTTGGTATTCATAGTAAAAAATAAATAACTCAAGCTTGTTTACCCTGCAAACCCTTATTTTATCACATTTAAAGGTTGTACAAATATGCCACTTCGGGAAAATAAATAATTACCAGCCTTCTGGAACTTAGCCATATAGAAATAGCATCACAACTGATGAGGATCAGGGTAGACAAGGAGGTGCGTCAACAGATCCCTACTTCTAGGAAGAACTTGCTGCCCAGCTCTGGGAGAGTGGTCAGCACACAGCCTCCAGCTGTCGGTTCATTCGGGGTCAGCCTCAGTGGCAGACAGCCATCTCACTGAGGTCATGGCCTTCCTGGAGCCACCTGCATCAGTCACTGAGTGAGGCAGGGGTACAAAGGCTCAGCCTTTTGGCCAATACAGGACGACTTCAGGGTGACATTAACTCCAGAGATCTCCTAGGTTAGCCGAGGCTTTGCTGGGCTTGCCCTGCAGTTTGCCATCTTCCCCTGCCCAGTCCTGGTTCCTCTCCCTTCCTTTCACAGGCAGCAGTCTCTAATACTTACACTGCACCCCAACTCCCTCTCAGCATCTGCTTCTCAAGAACCTAATGCATAACTGAAGTGAACATGAGGCACATCTCTGCCTTATGCAGCTTAGATGTGTGGATTCTGGAGTTCCTGTGCCCAGGTTAGAGGTCTAGTCCCACCACTTACCAGCTGGGAGCCTCTGGACAAGGTGTGATGACCTCCAGTGTCGTCACCTGTAAAGCCAAGAAGAGTAACAGTCTCTCTCGGAGGATGAATGTAAGAATTACACGAGTGCCTTGTATGGTGGGCTTTCATAATTTAGCAGTCAGATGGTGTTTCTTCCCTCACTATGGACTGCTTTGGTTGGTGATCTCTCATCTCATTTCTTTGAACTCTGAGTCTATAAATCTGGGCTCATTTGTAGAGCAGGAATATCTGTTCCTACTAGCTGGTAAAGTATTGCTGCTCTGCCAAAAAGCGGCGCTAACAGGGCAGAGCTCCAGGGCCACAGGAGCACTGAAGCAGAAAGCGTTCATTCTTAACACACAAATGCTGAAACCATCCCCTGCTATTTGCAAAGCACCAGAAGGAATGGGCTCGTGGCCTCTGCGAGATTCACAAGCAAGTCTCAGTAAGCAAGCAGGAAAGTAGCACACTTGGTGAAACCTAAGAACAGCAAAACAGGGTGGTGATTCTATGACACCACCCAAAAACATCATCTAAAAAGGAAGACATTTTTATACCATGTTTTTTTCCCTCTTCCTCCCCCATTACCCTCTCTCTTCCTCTAAGAAGGGAAAACAGTGGTAGTATCAGAGGAACAGAACAACCCGGAGGTTCCGTTCTTGGCTCTGTTACTAAAAAAAATCTCACAAACTTCTTTGAGAAAAATTTCACTTACCTGCACCCTTAGTTTCCTTAACCATGAAATGAGAGTAGAAAAGGGATGCCTCCTGGCTCTTCCAGGTCTGGGTTTTCAAGACACTCTAAATACTGTCACTCAGCAATACCAGAGGTTCCTTAGGGGTGAGGACAATGCCACATACTGTCTAAACATCTACTGAATGAACTGCATTGCAGTAATTGGTCATAAGAGACCTTTAAATTCTAAGTGCTACTTTGTTAAAAATAAAAATGTATTTAAAAAAAAGAAAAGAGATGTTAATTTGCATTAATAAGAACCTATCCTAGGCCCACATCTGCTGGGTAAAGTCTGGTTCTATGCATGCCATACTTGGGAGGCAGGGTCCATATTAACTGATAGGAAGAGGTGCTGGAGAGAAGGAAGGAAAGGAAAAGGAATTGGGTGGTTTTTAATTAATTAATTTAATTTCAATTGTTTTATTTTTTCCAAGGTGCCCAAGTCCATCAAATCTAAATCTATTTTGTTTTACGTCAAATAGGGAAAGGACAGCTTCCTACAGCTACTGTGCCTAGGATTCACGCTAGCTTAACGATATGATAAAAAAAAGAAATGATATTTTATTTTAAGACTGTAAGAGACTTTAAGGGTATTTTCTTTGGAGCAGTGTGATGCCCCTAGGTTTCTTCTCTGGGGACATTAAGTTTCAGCAAATGTAACTCCCTGTGTGAGGAGCTAGGGAAACTGGATAAAAAGATAAAAAAGTCCCTAGAGCCAAGAGTTACATTTCTTTAAAAGATATACCTGGGACTATCTTTGCCTGAGCCCCAAAATACAGCAGGGTAAGAAAGTTGGAGGAGCATGAGATGGTTCAGCCCAATAATCCATAATGGAGTCTATCTTTGGGCTGGGTACGCAGGAAAATACCAAGAGATTGTCCTGTCCTATTAGGCTATGTTCACCAAGATTAGAGACCACAGTCTTTTGTAAGTTTGATCTGATACCCAAGTCTGGTAAAGTCTCTCAGTATGGTTACTGAAGGGTTAAAAATAAGGTTTCTGGGGACAAAGAGGAGCAGGGGCAAGTCAGATCACCCTGAAATTGAACACATGTCCTTCCTCTGGATCCGAATGCCTCTGTACTTGTCTCTAAGGTACACTGCAAGCTCCTGAAGGGAAGGTGCAGAATATTAAGCACCCTTAGCACCTAGTATTGTGGACATCAGATTTTATTTGATGAATTGCAAAAATGAATAAAAAGCAAAGTGTCAAATAAATAACAATTACAGATAAAGAATAGCCAGAGTCTAGACTCCAATGCTTCAAAGATGAGTACTCCTACCAAAATAATCAGAACGAATTAAAAGCCTGCCACCAGCACCAACCAACTCCAGCCCGACAACTATCACATCTGCATTCAAGTAAAACCTGGAGTGTTTGGACTCCCGAGTGTTCCAGTCCATGGCTATTTCCTCTCAATTCTCCACAGCAACTGGTAGATGATGAGCACACAGTAGATACTCAACACACACCAATCAATCAGTACATACTAATTTATCTAAGACAGGCTCTACATTCAGCCATTTTGAAAGCCATCAAAGGAAATTCTAAAAACCTACATTTCTCAAAATTAATTTTTCATGCAATAGGCCTCTATCTTTTTGCCTGCACTTCACCAAAGAAGAAACACAGATGGCAAACAGGCACGTGAGAAGATGCTCAACATCATTAGTCATTAAGGAAATGCATGTTAAAAACACAAGCAGATATGACTCCATACCCATTAGAATGTCTACCATTAAAAAGGCTAACCATATCAAGTATTGGTCAGGATGTAGAGCAACTGAAACACTGCTACCCTGCTGGTGGGAATGTAAAATGATACAACCTTTTGAAAAACAGTTTGGCAATTTCTTAAAAGTTAAACATACATCTACCATATGACCTTGAGTATTTACCCAAGAGAAATGAGAACACATGTCCAATCAAAGACTTATACAAGAATGTTCATACTGGCTTTATCTGCAATAGCCAAAGCAACTCAATTGTCCATCAACAGATGAATGCATAAACAAACTGTAGTATATCCATTCAGTGGAATACTATACAGCAACAAAAAGAAATGATCTATTAATACATGCAACAATATGAATGCATCTCAAAATGACTATGCTGAGTAAAAAAGCCAGTTTAAAAAAAAAGAGTATCTGCTATATAATTCCACTTATATAAACTTCTAGAAAATGCAAACTAATCTATAGTGACAAAAAGCAGATCAGTGGTTGCCTGGGAGGGGGTGATAGGGATAACAAAGGGGCAAGAGGACACTTTTGGGGTGATGAATATGTTGTCCTCCTTATGGCAGGGTGATAGTTTCAGAGTCACATGATACATATGTCACAATTTCCAC
Organism: Lemur catta; assembly: GCF_020740605.2. Lineage (NCBI taxonomy): Eukaryota > Metazoa > Chordata > Mammalia > Primates > Lemuridae > Lemur > Lemur catta. Next base: position 4,554,960 of record NC_059137.1, on the reverse strand, counting down.
ACTTTGAACACATGCAACTTATTGTATTTTTTTAACCCCTAATAAAGCTGTTAAAAAATACAGCTAGAAAGAAAAAATATACATCAGATCACAATAAATTAAATTGTATACTTCTCATTTACATAAATGTATTTTAAAGTGTCCATAATGACTGTGCAACATGCTTAGTTATGACACTATTAATAACCAGAAGGACCACACCACTTATATAAAATAAGAATATATTCAAAGGAAGAAAACAAAATATCACCTACTTATCCTTTTCTGAGGGTCACAAGCCAAAACTGGTTAAGGAAATGATTGGTACTGGCTGGGCGCGGTGGCTCATGCCTGTAATCCTAGCACTCTGGGAGGCCGAGGCAGGTGGATCGTTGGAGCTCAGGAGCTCGAGACCAGCCTGAGCAAGAGCGAGACCCCGACTCTACTGAAAATAGAAAGAAATTATATGGACAGCTAAAAATATATATAGAAAAAATTAGCCGGGCATGGTGGCACATGCCTGTAGTCCCAGCTACTCGGGAGGTTGAGGCAGAAGGATCGCTTGAGCCCAGTAGTTTGGGGTTGCTGTGAGCTAGGCTGATGCCATGGCACTCATTCTAGCCTGGGTAACAGAGTGAGACTGTCTCAAAAAAAAAAAAAAGGAAATGATTGGTACTGATGACCTCAGATACATTTTGGGAGCTGATAAGCAAGCAAAAAAGTTAGGATCCATCTTCTTCTAAATTCCAGAAGGTTCCCTTCTGTGGCCTTGAGCAAATAAATCCTGCCAAGTGTTCCTCCACAATAATCATTGCCTTTGTCCTGTAGATGTCCTGACAACCATCTTCCCAGACACCTCCATCCCTGCAGCACTCCCTGCACTCCTTCAGGAGCAGTGGTTCTGAATCTTAGTTGCATACAGGAATGATCCTGAGAGCTGTTTAAAGAAATGGATGAGTGGGCCTCTCTTCCCAAACAGCCCCCATAGGGTTCTAATGTGCAGCCAGGGTTGCCTGGGAGTCACTGGCCTCCCTTGCCTCCAGAGGACAGCTGTGGCCCCCAACATCAGCTGTTGGTCCCTTGACCTTGGAGCCTATTCTACTCCACTATTATCCAGCTATCCAAATGCCCCCAGGTGAGGACTGGCCCTGACTGTTCGTCCTAAGGGCAAGGAGGCCCTGAGCTCAGAGCTTAATCGAGTCTTAGAAGCACATTCCCATTCCCCTCACCACTGCCTCCAAACAAAATGTCCAGTACTTTCTACACTGACCAAAATTGGAAAGATGATATATTTAGTGTCTAAGAAATACATACAATCTGTGCCCAAAACAGATTTTTCATGCTTTATTATTAAGAATTCCTGCTTATCTGCCATAAATGAGTACTCACACAGTGACTGGTACCACCAGATCAAAATCCATTCTAACCTAAAAAACTCAGGCTAACAGACAAAGCCACTTCCTACTCACAGTTGTTCTCATGTTGCTGAGGTAACTGTGCCTGTGAGAGCTCACAGAATCTTCAGCACAGGTGAACAGAGAAACTGGCTTACTGCTTCTTGATCACCTATAACCCTAAACAGGGACTTTCTGGGCCAAAATCTGTGGGTTACTAATGACCTATATGGCAGAGAGAGAAAAAGAAAAAGAAACACACATCAAGAGACCACTAAAATTACTTGTCATTCCAGGAAAGAACAGAAAGATTATAAAAAAGAGTTTCACTTGCAACCAGCTTAGTTGGGAATAGCATGGTGTGAAATATTAACAATCCTGAAGCTCTGACTCTGTTATGCAAAAAGATTTAAAAGAAAAAAAAAATCCAGCTTCTATCTGATAAGCTGTACTACACAACCACCCATTTCTTTTCTTCCTTTGCTCAGTGATGGCCAGAGTGATGTAATAACCACACTAGACAGCTGTCTTCCTGGATAAAATCACCTTTAAAGGAGAAATGCAATTAGAGGATGCAATGAAATATAATTTTTAAACTGATTCTGCAGGCTGCCACATTTGACTTAGTGCTTAATGGCCAGGTTCTTTATTACAGCTTTCCATTTTATACAATTTCTCTTTGATTCACCATCCATGGAAGATACTGAGTTTTAAATTTTAGTCTATGTCACAACGGGTCTGAGACAAACACAGGACAGACCAGCTGAGAGTAAGGCCAGGACCAGAACCAGACAGGAAAGGCTGCAAGGGCCACATGAAGGTGGGCTGGCGAGGCGAGGTGAGGCGGGGCGAGGCGGGGGGTGGGGCAGGGCTCTGCCACCAACTCCTCCTCTGCTGACCCTCCTCTGGTCTCCCTCCACAATCCCTGGCAGAATTTATCCACTCCCGAGTCTTCTCCTACCAACCCTACGGTCACTAATAGTGCAATGTTCTCATCATCCAGTTTCAATTAGCAACTATGTTTACCACACTCCCCGCACTCAACACTTTTGGGACTGGAGTGTTTAAAAGGAAATCGAGTCCATCATATCATTTCACCCAAGGCTTAAGGGTACCTCAAACTTCACATGCTTCAAATGCAACTCATTATCTTTCTCACCTGTTTATATGAAGTCGTACTTTCTGCACCTTTATATTCCTAGCCTGGTCAAACACACACCTAGCCTATGGAAAGTATGTTAAGAAATACTTTCAGAGTGAAAAGTATAAACACACACACACACACAGAGTGGGGGACCAGGCAGTGGGAATCAAAGGTCCAGACAAAGAGTCTAGATAGCAGGGTAGGATCTGGACTTCCTCCTGGCTTCCTGCCACAAGACACCACTTCCAAAGATGGGGGACCCAAGGAAACCCTCTGGCTAGAGCACAGAGGAGCAAATCAGTTCTCCTATCCTTCTAAAGTGTTCCGATCCTGACAAGGTACAGATTTCAGTCTGTGGCTATTAGTTCAACTGAATATGGTTCTCTCAAGGGAAGAAAAGTAACTTTTACAACATATATGCTAATGAAGTACAACAACATAGAGCATTTAAAACAAAATGTCCCTATATTTATTCTCCAAAGACAGATTTTTGCATTAATATTTATGAGAGATTCCTCATTTATTTCTCCCAGAGAGTCTTCTACTGCCCAAAGAGAGGGGATAAAAGATAAGTAACATTAACCAATTATCTTTTAAACAGCTACAAAGGACTATCTTATTTATCTGCATCTTGATACTTACTTAATCTTCCTAATATACCACTTTGCACATATCACCCCCTCTCCTCAGCCCCAGGGGCCTACTCTCCCTGCAGTTGCACAGTGCCAGGCCTCCGCCTGGATTCCAGACCCTACTTGCTGCCAGAACCTCCAGATGTAATCCTATCCACCCTCACTCAGCAGGAAGGATCGCCACCAGGGACAGACCTCCAACTCCTGAGCCTCACCTGTGGGCATTTCCGTCTGTCTAAATGGCACCTGGTTCCTGGCCATTTAAACACCCAGCACTTCCAATTCACTAAGAGCTACAAACAGTACAAACACATGTCCAGAACATCATCAGCCAGGGGAGCAGCACAGAGAGGAACTAGCCTTCAGAACTCATTCGTTCAATCTTAAGTGCATGAGTTAAGGCCAGGCAGTAAAGGAGACACAGATCACTCTGGTCCTGGTCCTCAAGGATTCTGTCTAACCGCAACACTGGGCCAAAGGTGGCAAATGCCCTGGAAGAGATACAAAACTGAAGGCTTATACAAATGAGAAGCTGATGGGTTTTTTCTGCCCCATCACTGAATCACATTTTCTTTATCCCATCAACAACAGACTCAGAGAGATACTTTCTTCCTCTACCTGCCAATAACAGGAGCACATAAACACATAAAAAAGGACATTTCAGGAATTATTGCTGAGTGTGTCTTCTTCAAGCCCTCAAATGAGAAGCTCTAAAGAACAATGAAGACAAGGTGAGACTGGAAACTGGACACATAAGGAAGATGTGTCCAATTCTACTTCACAGCAAATGGAAAGCAAGTGTGAACGGCAACAAAAAGCAGAAGTACAAAGAAATGGTGCTTGGGCAGTTAAACTTTTATAATCCAATCGGGCAAGGCTCTGGGCTTTTGTGTTCCCACCCTGAGGCTGAGCATGCAGGCTGGCTTCATGGAGCTCTGAATGCCAGATATTTGACCATAAAGAATTTCTTTCTGTCACCGTGTTAAGATGGCCTGAAGTTTACAGTGCTCTCACCCCTTCACCAGCCCCTACTATAAAACCTTAAAATAGCTAGGTATGCCAGCTCCTATCAATCTTTTAACTTTTGCACAAAACCTAGCTGAAAATAAGAGACTGAAAATTATTCTGTGGCCAAAAGAGAGGAATACAATGAATTCCAGAATTTAAGATCCCAATACTAGAAACCCTTGCCATCTGACACATTCCTATTCAACTTAGGACACTGAATAGATACGGATACATTTTGTGAAATAAGACTGGTATCCCTCACTATTCCTGGAGATGATTCCAGTCTTGTAGGAAAAAGGCAAAAGAAGTACTGAGTCAGACAGCTTAAACACGACTGATGTTAATAAACGAGCTTCAGCAGTGTCAGTTATTGGAAACTGATCTCTTCCTTATTAATATGGTCCCGCGATGGAGAGAAAAGATTTCTCAATGTTCTAGAATGCAAACAATGTTTTAATCTTTAATTACATTCTCAATTTCAACTCTTCTGGAGAGTTATAGCCACCTAGGCCTAGGATTATTTCTTTATTACATAGCCTCTCTGTGGTATTTAATGAATATTGTTACTTAATACTTGCCAGTAGGGGAAAGAAGGACTTAGCAAATTTCTACCCAAGTTTTGATGACTTTTTCCAAAACTCAGGAAACTTACAGCTGGGAAGTTCTGTTTCCTCTGTGGAAAATCAGTACCAGCAACACACCTGCTCTGCTCACCAGCCCAAGGTCAGGGTGAGACAGTCTGGAGCTGTCCAAGTTCAGGGAGCGTCGGTCTGCGTAATAAGCCACTCTTCAGGATGATTCTCTTCATCTCTAAGGATCATGATAATGAACCAGTTTGCTCCTCATTCGTGGTTTATTCACTGTTACTTTGCTCATTGGAAAACTAAACTGAACTCCAATAAACAGAGATGTCAGATATTCTTGTTTAAGGCTCCTACTACCAAAGTTGAAGAATTAATATCAATTAATCACCATATAACCAAATTCTGTCCTCAACAAGGTATCAGGAGTCTCAGGAGCAAAACAAAGCAGGTAATCAAGAAGAAAATCAAGCCCCTGCAAGGACACACATGTTCACAGTCACTATGCAAATGGCATCTACATCAAGGTTTTTGTAATGGAACTGCAGAAACCTGGAGTTTCTTACTTGTATGGCCAAGGTGGGGGGGGAAAAAAAAACTCTTTTAAAAAGTCTCACAGAACAGGAACAGAAAAGATGCTGATGTAATGGTCAGAAAGCTACAAGAAGAGACTTTTGGTTTAGTGAGCTTCATCCTGGCAAGTATTTGCCTTGCTCGGTTTAAACATCAATGACCACGATAACTTCCTACCTTCATGCATCACTATCGCCAGGGACAGGTTCATGTTGCTGCTTTACTCTCCAAGATTCCTATTGGTTTAAATTAAGCAAAAGACAACATGAGCCTCTACCTTTCAAGAACAGAAGCAGCATTTACCACACATCTTGGAAAGAATCCAATCATCTGGATAAGCACCACGTGTAATTTCAAGTTGATGATCTTCTTGGGAATTAGCATGCAAGGCAGTAGCAGAAAATGAGCCTCTTGCAGTTAAACTCCCAGAACCAAGGTACCCGCCGTATGGAAGGCAAACTGTTGTTCAAACACTGGAACTCCTAGGTGTGAGTGCTATGTGATTATCCCTGTTACCTCCTGAATAGGTGGCACTTCTTTCCGGCAACACTTGTCACTCCATGCTATTTTTATGGTGTTGCTGTTACTCAAACCTGAGAGGTAGGTCATCCAAGAATCAAAGCATGAAGACTCTGCACTCTTGAAGGTATTAGATAATATTGAAACAGATACAACAGATACAGATACAATTCTGAGGAAATGGACCAATAGGCTCCAAAGGACACCAGAGAATACTATTCAGCAATAACATGGAATGAATCACTGATACATACAACATAAATGAATCTCAAAAACATCACGCTGAGTAAAATAAACCAGAAAGAAAACATTATGTTCTGCATGACTCCATTTATGTGAAGTTCTAGAAGAGGCAAAGCTAAGGTGTAGGGACAGAGATCAGAAGAGTGGCTGCCGAGGGTGGTGGAGAAACTGGACACAATAAGCATAGTCAACTCTTTGGAGAACTTTTGCTGTAAAGAGGAAAGACATGAGGTGGGAGCTGGAAGGGGTGAAGAGATGGGTGTTCTTACAGGAGATAGTTTTCTAGATAAGCATGTTCTGTCTACTAGAGGAATGACCAGGAGAAAGGGAAATATTGATGGTGCAGGAGAGGAAAAAGAGATCAATGGAGAGACAGCTCGGAGCAGGTGAGAGGGGATGGGACCCAGTTGACAAGTGGGAGGGTTGTTCTTAGCTGGAAACGTGAACAGCTCCTCCCCAGTGACTACAGAGATGGAAGCCCAGGAAAGGAAATGTGCCTTTAATTCAACAGGCAGGATCTTTTCACAGAAGATAAGGTGACACAAGAGAAACTGCCTGTCCCAACAACTCCTGGGGGATGGAGGTAGTATTTTTAAAAAATAACTTCTCTGAAAAATTATTTGTTTTCCCTCAAGCTAAATGAGATGTAGGTGTACAGGGTAAGGACACAGAAGAGTCTTTCACCTTTCTGTCACTAAAAGCCAACATTTCGTCAGGCTAAGCTGCTAAGAGTCAGGAGTCCCAGGCCATCTAGTTTGGCCAAGTTGATTACAACCAATGTTACATGTTAACACAAAAGCATACCAAAAACTACACCAGAAAGTCAAGGCTGCTATTTAAGACAGACCATATGTAAACACAGCTACATCCTACTGACAATGAATACACAGGTATCTCAATATACAACTTATAGATAAATCAAATAAGACAGCCACTCTCCAGGCTGATCTCAATCCTATGAGGGTGAAAAGCCCAACAATGTTCACACAGCAACAGGGACACAGGCTCTTCCTGGAGACAACTGTGCCCCTTCAGCAAAAGACTTGATTTAATACAAACACTTGGGAATCAAGGAAGTAATGTCACTGCATCAGTGCCCCCTGAATGCGAACATGTGATAATAGTTCTTTCATCATGAACAACATCTTTATCTTCTTACAGGCTTCTTTGGAGGGGGAGAAAGATATGAATCATTAATCCCACAAATCATTCATCCTATGGGAACTCAAAGGCTAATGTGAGTTTCCAAAGATTACTACTGTTAAAGCCAACTGCATTTTTAAAACAAACACACTGTACAAATCTCCTGCATTCTTGCCATGCCTGTGGTCTTGGCACAGTTAGCAAAGCCAGTGGTTTTGTTGTAGTAGCCTTAGTGCCATCCAACTGCCGAAAAGCCAACACAAACCCACCCATCACCACTTTAAGAGATGCGCAGAGCTGCAGAGGAGGGCATGTGAGGAACCAGCCACTGGCCCTTCACCAGTTTCCTATACTGTTTAGAAATAAAACCTTCCCTTAGAATTCTGTAAGCCTGTGCAAGAAAGCATCTAGCTCTCTGAACAGAATAAAGCCTGCATCCTTCACCGCGGGCAGTGGAGAAAACGTGGTGAAGTGCAGCTGGGCCTCCCTAAGTGGACCTCCTCAGTGCCCTGCTCAGGCCCTTCTCAGGCACTGCAGGATCACATCAGTCAACTGGACACGTTGCTGTGATGCTCTGCTACTTGTTTGTTCCCCAGTCTCTACTCCGAGCTTCCTGAAAGCCAAGATTATATCTTATCCATCTCTGAATCCCCAGCACAGTGCAAAGAACCAAGCACTTGTAGACTCTGAGTAAATATTACTGAATAAGTAAGTGAATGGGACTCACAGGCTCAGCCATTCTTCCCTTTGAGCAATGTCTCTCCCCACTGGCAAATGTGGTGGTTTTCAAACACGTCCAGAAATTCTGACACTTCTTCCTTCAAAGCGGAGAGTCTCATCCCCTCCCCTTGAATGTCAGTCAGACTTAGGAACGAATGGGATGAGGTGGAATTGCTGCAATGTGTCTTCTGAGGTTAGGTCATTAAAACGATAGCCTCCACCTGGTCCTTGTTCTCTCAGATTGCTGGCTCGGAAGAAGCCAGATGCCATGTCATGAGGATATTCAAGTAAGGCTGTGGAGAGGAACTGAGGTCTCCGGCCAACAGCCAGCACCAACTTGCTACTTGCCATATGAGTGAGCCACCTTAGAAGTGGAGCTTCTAACCCCGGCAGAACCTTCAGCTGAGTGCAGCCCTAGCCAAGATCTGATTGCAACCTTATGTCAGACTTTACACCATAATCACCCAGACAAGCCACTCCCAGATTCCTGATCCACAGAAATTGTGAGAGATAATGCTTATTATTGCTAAAGCACTAAGTTTTGGGATAATTTGTTACAAAGCAATAAATAATTAGCATAGCAACCTTGGAGGATCTGGGTGTTTTATAAGGGGGCTCAAAGGATTTCCTTAATGACAAAGTTAGTATATGGTTATGTTGTGCTTATAATAAAAATTTTGTAATTAGGACTTTTCTACAGAATACAACCATAACATGGCTATTAATATGCAAATTCAAATATTCCATAGGTCAAATTATGCTACCATAAAATTAACAACTACATTCAATGAAAGGTTGGGATATGATATATTACAATACAATCCTTGGAGATTGTTTTTGTTTTTAAAAATTATATAATATTTAATATATATGGATAGAAAAAAGTCCAATACAGCATCCATCAAAACTTTAATAACTTTCTTAGAGTGACAGTATCATTATTTTTTGGTATTTTTGGTATTTTAAAAGTCTACATTATGTATATACTACTATTGTTTTATTTTTTAACTTAAAAAAAAGTCTGAGGCTAGCAGCAATGTTGTGTTTCTAGATGACATCAAACATAATGAGTGGTGAATAGGAGGTGGTCGAAGTGCAATGGGCATCTTTCTTTAGACACAGATCCCACCTCCTAGACAGCCACTCTGTGGGTCCATGACAATGTGGGCCCCAACAGCTCAATCATGTGAAAAAGCAGCAGTCAAATTTCACAGGAAACAGGCTACTTAGTATAGGAAATCATTTCAATGTTGTATTCTTAGGACACAGTAACCACTTTTCTCTTTGAAACTAAGTATTTTGAGTGATTTATTATAAATTTATAATGACAGTTGTGAACACTTCTCTCCCTCTCTCTCTTTTTTTTTTTTTTTTGGCAGGAGAACTGAGTCTGTTGATTGCCCTGCTGCTTAAAATAGTTTCTAAGTGTCCTCATAATAGCATGTCACCTGTAAACAGGTTTCAAGCCAATGCAAATTAACAAATGGTGAACAGATGGACTAAGAGCTGACTTTTGTCAAGAGAGAGCTAGCAACAAACACTTTCTGGCTCCAGTCTTATGGGACCATTAGAAAGTCTTTTACTTCTTGCTAAACATCTTGCCTCAGTAGACAATCCATGCAGGGAAAATGACAAGTTACAAGGCCCATTAGACTTTAGAGAGCTGAAAGTTGAGATGTGCAGAATTACCAAATCAACACATGAGAAACGATAGATACAGTAACTTTCCTTAAGAAGCTTTCTGCCATATAGTGAAAACTCTGGTCTGGCATCACTGAAGGAAGCTAGTCCTGTGGTCAGCTGCTTTTTGGAAAATATGGCACCTGTGAGTACATGCAGCATACAAAAGCTGCTTGTTGGAGGCTGGCTGGTTATGTTTACCCTATCCTGGAAGCAAACGTGAACTGTGAACAAAGACTGAAAATCACAGAAGTCTTTCTTTTCCTCATTCTCCAAGTCTCTGTCTCATGTTGACTCCTTGGAGAGGTCTTCTTTGACTACCTTATTTAAGTAGTATCTTCCACCTTCACAACTTGCCACCCTTTTTATTCCCTTGCTACCACTAATCACATTAAAAATTATAGTATTAATTTATTAATTTATTTAAGGGTGCTTTGTCTTTTTTCCTATTAAATGAAAAGCTTCAGGAAGAGGGGACCACGTCTGTCCTGCCCATGTTTATATCCCCAGGGCCTAGAACCATGCCTGGCACACAGTAGGTACAATAAATATTTGCTAACCAAACAGAAAATAAATGAGATTTTGAGCAAAGTCAAATGATTCTTATATGCAAACATTCCTTTGGACTAGAAATGTAAAACTCCAGTTTGTAACTGAGTATATAAATAAAAGAAGGTGCAAGAGGAGTAGTAGCAGGACAGGTGGGTGAATGCATTTGAAGTCTCTTGGGAGTACAGCCCCTCTCAGGGGAGTGCACACTATGACAGAAAAGCTGTCAGCAAGGACTGACGTGCCCACATCTCTGACTCCACATCACTGAGGGAGCCTTGGCACTCATCTGCTATGGCTTCTAATACAAAATAACCAAGCAGGTAAATGGAAAAATCAACTGCAGGACATTCAAAGGAACAGACAGACTGGATGAATCTAACAGATACTATGCTGAGTGGAAAAAAAAAAGCTAATACAAAAGATGACATATTTAGTGATTCCATTTATATGAAGTTCAAAGATAGGAAAAATTAACTGTTTAAAGAAGTCAGAATAGTGTTAAAGTTGAGGAGGAGGGCAGCACAGGTATAGACTAGGAACACAAGGAGGAACCCTTATGGGATTCTGGAAGTGGTGGCTACATGGATGTACACGTGTGAAAAATCAGTAAGCTGTACAGTCTATGATCCTTGCTCTATCTGTTATCCCTCCTACTGGGAAAAAGAAGAGCACATATGTTAATATGACTATTTAACAAAAAACAAGTGAGCTCAGCACTGATTCTAATCCCAGCTCTAGCAGATTCTCTAGGTGGTCTGTAGCTTATCAGAATGTGCTCTTCAGCTGTCTCAGCTGTGAAATAAGGATAGCGTACTCATATTCTGCCACCTTTGGGAATATGATGCAGAAACAAGCTATGAGATATCTTCAAATCCTAGATGGAAAAGTCACACACAAGACACATAAAATATGAACTGCATTACAGCTGCTACATAAAAATCTAGGCAAATTGTATTGCTGTCATGCTTTGTTTCTAATCCTGATAGATACCTTTTTAAAAGTAAGAAACAATTTTGAAAAAAACAGTAACTTCTCACCAGCCAAAAACAAGAATAAAGTAAAAGTTCACCCAAGACTAAAGTAATTTTCAAACCCATCACTTACTGAGGTGGTAAGACAAGAGTCGTGGGTTGAGCCTTTGGTCTACGTTTGGCAGACACTCCCATCTGATTAGCGGAGCGCTTCAGTGACTGCTGATTCAAAAGGCCAGACGCTAGACCTGCATGGTACTGCAACTGTGGAGAAAAACAGAACAAAAGGGGAAGAAAAATAGCTGTTGGTACGAGAGGACAAAGGATATTAAGCTATCAATACTTGATAATCTTATCCCCTTAGAACATATTAAGTAATTTCAAATACAGCTGCTAACATTCTGCTTCAAGGAATCTGTCCATAAGAAGAAAATGAGGGACAAAGAGGGGAAAAAAACAAGAATAAGGTTGTTCATCACAGCATTACATACTGAGAAAAACCGGAAGCAATCAGAATGTCCAACAACAATCTGGGGAATTGGTTAAAATATAGAAAGAACTTCACAACATCATTTTGTTGAATTTAAAAAATACAGGTTACGTTTGTAAACAGAAAGGCACTTAAAAAGATGTTCTCTAAAATGCTGTCTTTTTAAGTAGCAGAATTTGGGTAATTTTTACTCTCCTCTTTATTTTTCACTACTATTCACATATGCTTTGTGTAAATAGTTGTAAAGCCTTCATCATTTTTTATAAGAAGATCCAGGGGTTTCCCTTAGAGACAAAATTAGTTCTGGGAACTACTGCTACTGTTGTGTCTAGCTTATAATAAAAACCATAGAACTCGCAGTCTACTGTAGTAAGCATGACCACAACACAGCTTATCATACAGATTTACACGTACCATGAGTAAGCATTCAGAACCACTGGACTGCCATTTTCATTGGTTAAGGTACAAATATCAACCATAAGAACAAGCTCATGAATAAACAGGTATACAAACGGATATGGACTCACTAAAGAGAAGTTGGTAAAGAAGTCGGTAAAGATTTCACTTCCATGTCCATGCAACTGGAACAATGTATTAGGGGTAAGGAAGCAGCATGCTTTAAGTGGGGTTCAGTGCCAGCACCTATTGCTTTATTCCTGGACAAACTGCTGAGCTTCAAGGTTACTTAGGAAAGATCATTTTACTTCTTTATACTTCCATTTCTCTGTTGGGAAAGAGAAATGATACTGCCTGGTTCTAAACCAAACAGGACTTTTCAAAAGTCCGCTTTATTGAGCTATAATTTACGTAAAATATAATGCACACATTTTAAGTGTACAGTTTGATGATTTTGACAAATATATATATCTGTGTAACCACCACCTCAGTCAAGGTATAAAAATTTTCCATCACTGCAGAAAGCACCCTTGTGCCCTAATGCAGTCAATCCCCTTAACTCCTACCATCAAGAAATTTGGATTTAAAATACATCTCATCATTCTCACTCCTTGCCAAATGAAGCTTATGTCCAATTTGACATGTGATAATGACTTTCACCTTCTTTTTAGATAAGAGCTGTCATCAGTCTCCCTATAATAAAATTATCCTTGAAAGGTATCCCAATTTTGAACAGATGTAAATAAAACATTCAAATGTGAAAATGCCAAGCTAAGAATTTGGATTGAGACCGTTTATAACATCCAATATGTTTCTTCCTCTCTTCTCAAATTAAGCAAGGTCTTTTAAACATTTATTTAGAATCAACTAAACATACAAATAGTCATTCATTCTAAAGCTCTGAATCAATTTCTTCCCAAAATGCTCTTCCAAGGCATAGATTTTCTTTGCCGAGTCAGCTACATTACAGCTCATGGTAATGAAACTGGTGACCACCATATAAAAGGGGCTGGGCCCTGGATGCAAAGGGTAATAATGTCCTGAAAAATAAATGGCCTCACCTAAAGCCATTGGGCTGCACACAAATAGTGAAGAAAACAAAACCAATTGAAATGATCTGCTCCTGGAAAATGGCTATAAAAATGAAGATATCCAGTGACCCAGTAAGACTGAAATGTCTGTGTTTGGAGCATCCATATTGCTTTTTAACAGGCTCTTGATTTACTTGGTCGATTTGATGCAGGAGCCTGATGGCTGCCAACACAAGACAAAGATACATCACATTCATAATAAAAATGGAACAGTTTTCAGGGTGGAAAAGGGGGGCATAATTTGGCTCTAACAACTTATCTTAGACCAATAAATTTTGCTCAAATTTGTTTTTTTCCTACAGATTCTTAAATGGGAAATCAATGGAAAAAAGGGACAGTGCAAATTTGAAAGACAATGTTGCAAAATGTCAGCTACTTGGGTTTCGATCTTCCCTACCAGAATCTGCAATGAGTGCAATATGCATGGGGCTTTATGGAATTATAGGGAAAGACAGCTTGGCAAGGAATTCCTTCCGGCTCAAGGAATCGTCTCTCCTTTTGGCTCCTCTTCTTTGGGTTTTATTAGAGTCCATGCAAGCTCAGCCAGTCCAGCCCTGCTGAATCTCTTGAGTGGAAGAGTCCTGCTAACTATGCAGAGTGGAAGGGCGATTTTATCCACCTGGTATCATTTTTTCATTTGCTCAAACAAACAAAAAAATGAAACAGCAGAAATGCATGCTAACTGCTGTTTTTTAAAGGTTTCTTTTGAAACCTGTACCATCTTGGATGCTCTCAATGTACAGTGCACCTCTAAGAGCATGTGTAGGTAGAAGGACTCCTCTTCCCTCAACACAAAATCTGCCCCTGAAAGCTGACTCATAATGAGTAAGTGACATTTGTTAATCATATATACATATCCCAGTTTCCAGGAACATGGCTCTAACTGTCAAGATCTATAAGGGGCCCATTAAATATTTACTGAACCACCTTTATAATGGGAGAAAAGGTCAAAGTTGATAAAACTGACAGGCAGCTCCTGTCCAACTGAATTTATACATTATTTAAGCACCAAATACTCCATTCCATGAAACACAGTTTAGATCTGAAAAGGCTCTTGGAAAATGCTCACTCAGTCAATGGTTCTAAAACAGAAGGAAGTTTAAAGCAAATCCACAAATTAACATTAAAAACATATCACTCCCCAAAATATTGTCATAAGTTTTCAATTACAGGTTCTGTAATATTTTCTATAAAAATATATTTCAATAAACATACTTCTTTCCAAATGTCTGTGGCATGGAAACAACTCTATTTCAAAAAGCAACTGATCAAAGTTCTAATGTGATTTTTCTATCCAAGATCATCTGTCCACTGACCAGCAGGAATAAAATGAAAGAGGGGAAGAAATAAAACAATCTATTTTTTTAACTCCCACATCCTACAAGTGTAGGTAATGGGAGTGTTTACATGGCGAGTACAGGGGAAGTGACCACTCCATGGGAACAGCCATTTCAGTGCGTTAGAGTTCTCTGGATTTCTGAGAATATTTCTCTGTTACAATTTTGCTATCTACTAATTTCTGTCTTCTATTTTCTATAAATGACCTAGGATTTTTCTATCAGTTCTCAATCTAAAGCCTTTTCTCTAATCAACTGTATCTACTAATTACCTCTATACCCGAGAAAATTTCAACAATTCATAATGATCTGAGGAAAAGACCAATTATAACTAAGAAAATGAGCAGGGCACAGTGGCTCACACCCATAATCCCAGCACTTTGGGAGGCCAAGGTGGGAGGATTGCTTGAGGCCAAGAGTTTGAGGCCAGCCTGGGCAACATAGAGAGAACCTATCTCTACAAAAAATAAAAATAAAATAAAATAAAAAAACAACTGAGAAAACATTGATTTACTAAATAGTTTTAAAAGCAATGTTGTCTCTTAAAATGTAATACTGAACATGCAAGAAACTCTAAGTGTTGTCATGTAGGGTCCTCATAAACTTTAATTTAGAGACTAAGCCTCTATAATAAGTATCCTTGTTGGAAATGTGCTCCTGGGCTTTGCTATTAATAAGAGCTATGTGATCTTATACATCTCACTTCCCTCTCTAGAAAACACGTATTATATTTTCTCCAAGGATCCGCCAAACTCTAAAATTTTATTCCTTCTGTTTCTAAAGGAGTTAGGAGGGTATTTGAAGTAAAGTAATATCCCTACAGTATTACTACAATAGGCTTAACAAAACTTTATCCATTGGATAGCCTAGCTCTGTATAGAATCTTCTTTTAAAAAGTCCAAACTGGCTGGGCATGGTGGCTCATGCCTGTAATCCTAGCACCTTGGGAGGCTGAGGCAGGAGGACTGCTTGAGCCCAGGAGTTCAGGACCAGCCTGGGCAATATGGCAGGACCCCATCTCTGCAAAAAATAGAAAAATTAGCCAGGCGCAGTGGCGCACGCCTATAGTCCCAGCTACTTGGGAAGCTAGGGCAGGAGAATAGCTTGAGCCCAGGAGTTTGAGGTGGCAGTGAGCTATGATGATGCCATTGCACTCTAGCCTGGGCAACAGAGCAACACCCTGTCTCAAAAAAAAAAAAAAAAAAATCCAAACTATTGAGGTGAAAATTCAACTAGCTTTAATATGCTTCAGATTAGACATAATGGCAATACTGGAAGGAAATGATGTAAAAGGAAATGATAAAAACAATTCAAATGGAAAGTTTCTGACTTAAATCTTGGGTTCAGAAAATCCAGAGTAATGATCCCCCTGGTTAGCTCTCTACTTGCTTGGTGTCTTCCACATCACTCTGAATGCTTCTACATGCTCCAAAATAGATAAAGGAAATGTTTTTGCAATGGACTAAAGTTTGAGAAGAAAACTGAAGCAAATTCATGAAACAATCATGTTCAATATATTAATTAAGCCAGTGGCATTCAATTAGACCTAGAACTTAAAAGCTAGAGTGTACGCGGGAACCTCCCTGGGGTCTATGATACAGCATCTCATCACATGCAGCATTAGTCTACCCATGCCATATGGCCTGAACCCTATTTTAAGAGAAACTGACATTCACAAATCATAAGACTTATAAGCAAAATCAATCACGATTTGATTTTTTTCCACTATGAAAATCATTACTTCCTCCTTAAGGATTCACCAAAGACTTCTTTAAGGGTGAAGGGGGAAAAAAGGAGAGAGAGCTCTCCTGACCTTAAGATATGATTCAATTTTAAAAATCACTTTACATATAATTACATATAAGTTTCTAAGAATACCAGCAAAACACATTGGTACTTCCAGTAACTTTGTCCTTTGGACAAAGAATGGGATAGAACTAGGTTATAACAAATTCTGGCCAGCTTAGCCCATGGTAAGGTCAAAAGGGATCAGGAGGGTGGGAGGGAACCCCACCATTGCCTCTGCCAGTCACTCTAGGCCACTTCCTCCTCTCCAGGTACACAGCTCCCACCCACAGTGGGACTGGGGAAACCGAGAAAGGCAGCCTTGTGTTATTTCTGGGTCCAGAAGTGAAGCTGCCACCCAGGGACACTAATTTCAAGGGCACAGATTTTGTTATTGATTACTTTGTATTTCCTACAATGTCCAGGATAGTGCGTTGCATATAGGTGATGTTATGAATTTGTCAACTGACAAGTAGACTGGCAGATTTGTGAGAATGCCATGGCCTGCCTTGGCATTGTAGCCAAACTAGAGAACAGACTGGCTCCATCCAATGATGCTCTTATGAAAGCACGAAAGCGACCACACTGCTTTTCAGTGTTCACTGTCATGATAGAGCCATGAAGGAAATCTTTTTCCCTCTGATTCCAATTACCCCAAAAGTGGGTATGTTTACAGGCTTGAATTCAGGAAAAGGCATCCAGTGACTGCACTCAGATTACTTCAAATCATAGAATTCTAACAACAGAGAAGGACCTTAGAGATGCCAACCCCCACCCCTATCTCCACCTCCAGCCTTAAAGAGGTCACTGACCCAAGGTCACACATATCATAAGAGGGTGGTGGGCTATACAGGGTTCACCTTACATATCCTTTTTCCTGTGGGGACAAATGTGCTGCCTCTAACTGGAGAAACTGCCATTTGTCATCTCTGCTTCTGCAATAAAACACAGCAATTCCTCCTGGACAGGGACCTAGAGCTTGCTAGGAAAGAGGCGATGTTACCATCACCAGCGTCTGCTGGCTCCTGTCTGTGCCCTTCTCTCCGATCTTCTTCAGACATCTAGATGTTCCCTGCTTCTCCCTCCTACTGATTGTAAGGGGGTAAGTTTGGGGAAGTTTTAAGCCCTATTGTTTTAAGGTTTTAATATTCAGGGATAAATACTTCAGAGAAAAGAAATCAAGAAATCAAAGAAACTTCAGTATTGTCAGGAAATCTAAATTGTAGACTCAGTAGTAGCATATTTAACCTTCCTAGCAGCTTGATCTTATTCTATGATGGGGCAACTGTGCTATTGCCTAATGGGTTTTTATAAATTCTCTTGTCCAGAAGAGTCCACATGTATAATCTGTTTTTGCTGAAGAATCCTCTTTCAGAATTTGTGTTATACATCATAACAACAACCAGCAAGGACACCAGTGCCACTTTTCCTGCAGATCACTGACGCAAATGGCCACAGCTGGCTGGCACAATGCACTGAATGCTACCAAGGCACAACAGAACACGCCAAAGCCCACAGCCACAATCCAAAGACATATGACACTTGCATTGATCCACACCCCACAAAGCTGGGATGTATATATGTGGGGGCATTGGCAGGGAGGGTGCTAATTTCAGATTCTTATATAGTCATATTTCCCCAAACCATGAAACTTTCAACTAGAACTAAGATTTGTATAAAACCAGGGACACTTTGTCACCACTTTGAGTTGCAAAGACCTTTGCCCCTCATTATTGAGATATGTTTTGCGTCCAGCTAATGAGAAAGACCATGTATTACGGTAGTGTTCTGGTTCTTCTTTTGAACATAACTCTAAGCAAAAACAAGCAAGCTTGCCTGGTATTATTTGTGCCAAGGAAAACAGCTAAGAAAAATACCATAAATCTATTGTTTTGCTTGAATTTTAATCTAAATATCAGATAATGATATTAGCTTCTTTCCTCCTTTTATCTCCTAACGCTTCTTTCAAATAGCCAATAGCTTTAAAGAAAAAAAAAACCTTTAGATTTTAGATTTGAGCTTTTATGGGTAAATAAGCTTTTTACTTGGTCAAAACAGCATCAATAAACCATAAGAAGGAAGCCTCCAATTTATTTGTCTATTTGTTCTCTACTGGGAAGCTAGGTTTCAGGTCCTTCAATTACTATGAAAGCAAGACACCAAATCAGGGCTGTGCTTTCTGCTCAACTGTGGCATTATTTATATGCTAAATGCCATTTGGGTTTCTTTTCTTCCTTCATACTAATCCTCAAATGTCCAAACTTCAAAAGCTATCAAAGAAGTAAACAGAGAAGATGATAGCAGCCTTTTTCTTTCTTAAATATCTGTAATGTTTAGGGTCGTTTAGGATTGTTCAACTGAAACATCCCAGAATTCACACCTTTATTAATAGGCCTTTCTCCACAACTGCTCCTATTTACACTACAGCTGTATACATGTTATCATACTTAAAAGATGCCAGTCAGCTAGCAGAGATATCACTCACATATCTGGACAGATTCACTAACAAAGAAAACTGTGAATGTGGCTAAAAATGGGAGAAACAACCATCACTGGGACCATTTGTGAAAGAAGAGAGAAAAACCACTAAAGAAAGGGGGGAAAAGAGGAAAGAGGAGCAGCTAACAGTAAAAGAAGATCAAAGACACACAAGGTACACAAGAATTGGTGTTTCCCTGTCTCCAGGTAGCCACCTCTCATTTCACAACAGGCTCTCAGCCCATTTGTCCCGCATGGTCTCAGACAGCAACGCACAGGGTCATAAAGACAGTCACCTGGTGTTACGGGCTGAATGTTTCTGTTCCCACTAAATTCTTCTGTTGAAGGCCTAATCCCCAGTGTGACAGTATTTGAAGGTGGGGCCTTTGAGATATAATTCGGTTTAGATGAGGTTATAAGGGTAAAGCCTCCATGATGAGATTAATGTCCTTAAAGAAGAGGAAAAGACCAGAGTTCTTCCTCCCCTCACCATGTAAGGATATAGCAAGAAGGTGGCCATCTGCAAACCAGGAAGAGGGCCCTCACCAGATACCATATCTGTCAGCACCTTGATCTTGGATTTCCGGGCCTCCTGAAGTGCAAGAAATAAATGTTTATTTTTTAAGCCACCCAATCTATGGTATTGTGTTATAGCCTAAACTAAGACACATGGCCACTTAAGAAGAGGCAGGCAAAAAATATAAATAGGATCAAAGAAAAAGTTGACAATGCAGTAATGAGAACTCCACAGAAGATTACTGAAGGGTGATGACAATGAGTGAGAGTATAGCTCCCTGAAAAGGGACAACATGGTAGGCTATCTTGTTTGCCTATGTTTCTGTTGGAGGAAGAATTCCATGTAAGATGGGCCATTGTGTTCTTGTAACCAACTAAGCTTGAACCACCCCAGAATAATTATCTGTTTTTATACTACACTTCTGTACCCAAGAAAAACAGAATGTGTATTTGATCTTTCTGTTACTGACCAAAGACAGAAGTAGCAGGAAAGAATGACTCATCCCAGAATTATCTTTATACTCCCACCAGAAATGCATAATATTAGTTTTTAAATGCATACTTAAGGCCTGAATCAAAAGTCTACAAAAAAAGGTTAGAATTATGTCTAAGGTCCCTTCTAACACTATAGATTCTATATTATAAATACTTCTCTATGAAAGTGCAGGCAGAGCTTGACTTCCCAATATAAAAATCAAACTGGTGAAATTTAAATATACTTAAGAAATGCAAACATTTACTAGTCACCAAAAGTCTTGGATTAAGGCAGTTAGTGAGGGGAGGTTGGGAAAGGGCTGCTTGTAATATCTTGTGCCTGCTATTAGTTGAAATCTAATGCAATCCTAGAGCCCAAACATGTACTGAAATGTTTAGTGACATATAGAACTTTGTTTTTCTGCCCAAACATTCATAGGTGAGGCATAGGGGAAGAACTAAGTATTCCCATATAATAAATATGTCCCTGGGTATTTCTTTTTCCCCCAAAAAGAGAGGTTTTTCAACTAAGAAATGAGTACAATGAGAACCACTGGACATTTCTATATCTCAATTACAGACACTGAATTCTAAGCATGAGTCATTCACTTACCAAGTTATCACTAGTCAAGAAACCAGTAAATATGATTTTAAAAAAATTATCAATCTGAAAAAAAACAAAATGATTAGAGTATTGCAAACTCTCCTTGGAAGAAAAAAGTGAGTTCCTCCTGTATGCCTGCTAGTCAGTTGAGATTTAGCTGGAGAGTATATCTAGCTCTTCTTTCTTCTAGTGTCATGAAATGCCTGCTCTGTTTTAAGCACCATATTCACCACCATCAGATGCAGCCCCATTTGCTCCCTTTGCTTCCCCCCACAAACCAACAGCCTGCTGCAGAGGCACCAGGCTACAAGCCAGGGGGTTGATTAGCCTTCCCCTAACTCCTTGCTTACTGGGGATAGGAAGTTGGGAAGAAGGAAAGGCAGTGCAGAGCAAATTCAAAAGGAAGACAATGGAAAACACGGAGCCATGTAATCGCTGGCTGGAAAAGATATACAATAATGACACCAGAAAAAATGGGAAATAATAGGAATGGAAGTTTGGAGATACGCGAGAACAGGAATCAGGAAATAGGAGAAAGCATTTAGGAAGAATTTTTTTTTTTTAATTCATCAATTTTACCAACTACATTATCCCTTGAGGAATAGGCCTGGTGGCTTAGGACTATGGGGAGGCAACTGCTTTCCTTTGCAGTTTGCCATGACACAGCAAAGATTGAAGTTCTGGAGGCAGTGTGGCCTAATGGCAAGAAGACAGAGCTCTGCAGTCAGATGGCCCTGGGTTCAAACCCCAGCTCATCAAGAGTGATTCTGGGTGTTTCTTTTAGCTTCTGGGCAATGTTTATCACCTGAGGACAGAGATATTTTTATGATTATTGAGCATACTCCTTAAGGCAGGCTTTTAAAAGCACCTTTTCCCTGTCTTACAACAACCCCATGGAGGGAGGTACTGTTAGCCTCCTTTTACAGATGAAGAACGGCTGTTGCTAGCTAGAATTAAGTGATATAATGTGTGCAAAGCCTTAAGCATACTACAATCAGAAAAAGAAAAGAGCTGTTCTTGTGATTTTCAGAAGTGACCATGCCCAGAAATCCATATCCTCCTCCAACAATGCCAGAAATAACTGAATTTTCACAAAATTGATAAGAATGATCACTTTTTTTTTCTCGCTCTGTTGCCAGGGCTAGAGTGCAGTAGCATCATCCATAGTTCATTGCAACCTCAAGCCCGTGGGCTCAAGCAATCCTCCTGCCTCAGTCTCCCAAGTAGCTTGGACTACAGGTAGGACTACAGGCATGAGCGACCACGGCCCGGCTAATTTTTTAATTTTTTGTACAGATGGGGTCTCGCTACATTGCTCAGTCTGGTCTCAAACTTCTGGGCTCAAGTGATCCTCCCACCTCGGCCTCCCAAAGTGCTGGGATTATAGGTGTGAGCCGCCACGCCCAGCCAGAATGATCACCTTTTAATCAATTTCTGTCACCCAAAGCATGTCAGATAACAAACTGATAAGTGTAATGGGAAAAAGGAAAAAATGCACCCACAGGGTCATTTTAAATGAGTAGCTATACTGAGAAGGAAACAACTCAGAATTCTTCTCATACAACTGAGAAAGACAATCTATCACAAGATGATACCTCTTGACTAATTTTGAGTAAAACCCTCAAAATAACCACAGGACAATTGTATGAGACTTGCAGAAACACTGCAACCACTCAAAATGAAAGGCAATCCAGAGGATCAGTTGGGAAGTTCCTTCTAATATAGTGTGGAGATTGTTCTTTTTAATCTACACACAACCTAAATGCCCAGAAAATTGGCTCAAGCTTGATGCATTAAACAATCAAGGAGTATTTCTCATGCATCTAACAAAGTACTCAGAACTGGAAGATTAAAGTCTCTCTCCAGACTCCCACAGCACTTGTTTCTCTCTTTGCAGGACTGTTGAAGGATTTTTCCTGGTCTGTTTAAGTTCTGACTCTGATTGTCTACACAGGAAGTAAGAGAAAAGGTAAAGCAAGTGTCAGCCTGTGTGTTAGAATCCTCCCATGATAAATACAGGACTATGATATTTTTCCCCCTTGGAAGGAAAAAAAGCTAAAGTCACACATATTAACAGTGGATATGTTTTTGGTTTAAAACAAACAACAGCCTAGAGTGAATTTTCTCCTGATCAACATGAACTCGGCAGAGAGAGTTCTACTATTCTCAATCTAATTAAGAATGTGGGTTTGTGTTTAATTGGATATAAATCGGAAGCCCTCTACTTAACTAACCGAGTGGCGCTGGGTGAGTTATTCAACTTTCTGAAGCCTCAACTCTCTCCCATTATTGGGGATAGCACTGCTACTTAATACTACTTGATTACTCTAGTAGCAATCTGGGCTTTCAGTGAGCAAAATCATACTCAGGTTCTTGGAGTTAGTGAAGGTTAAGTACCTGAAAAGCACTGAGCAAAGTGGCCAGCCCAAAGTACACACTCAATAAATGTTACTGTGGCTATTACTAATAGCCTTAGGTTGTTAAGCCATTAACAATTAGGCTGAGACTTAGGAGTGATTAAGCCAATAACAAGAAGGCCTTGCTTCCAGCGGAAAAAACTTTAGAGGAGATGGACCAGTCAAAGCAATTCTGTTCCTGGTTGATTTGGGGAAGGGGAATGCACAGGGACGCCTGGACCATAAGAGAGTTGAGTCCCTGATACAAGAAGGGCTGTTCTGATGAGCAGGTTACTTACTCCAACTCCAGTGATGCCTTGTAGCCTTACTCAAACTTTCCAAAATCTGCTGTGAAGACAAAGGAAGAAACCAAAATGAGAGCAGCGGCAGCCAACTGGGAATGTTCAAGAAGGAATATTAATACATCTATCACCAACCACATCCATCCAGGGGAAGATCCTGGATATGGGGAGTAGCCTCTTTAGGATCAAGAGTGAGAAGATTAGAATAGGCAACTAGTGCCACATCTAATGTTTCCTTTTCACCCTTACTACCCAAATAAGTAGGCTGCCTTTCCCTTTAAGTACCTGGCATGTAGGGAGCTGAGAAGAACAGAATCATGCTCCAGCCAGACCAGAAGCCTTTCTGAACACCTTTTATAGAGTTGACCACTGTACATCATTGTATGGGTTTTTTGTGTGTATCTGTCTTTACTCTTTTCCTACACTGTACACCACAAGAGTGCCAGAACCGTCTTGTACCCCATTTTACAAATCCCACAGGTCTGGCATAGGGGCCTATATGAGTGTTCAACAAAAACTTGCTGAGACTGCGATGGCGTGATGGATGTAAAGCACAGGGTCAGACATGGGTGGATATATGCAGAAATGTCCTCTGCTTTTAAAAGGTCAAGATCTGCCTTTTTAGTAAGCTCCGTAAGAGCAGATGTTGTCCCTAGTCTTCATCGCTATATCCCCAGTGTCTAGAACAGTGCTTGGCCTCACAATAAAAAAAAATAACAACATTAGCTAATGTATATATGGGACTCACTGTGAACGCAGTGCTGTTCTAATTCATTTAATTCAATTAATCCACACAACCATCCTATGAGGTAGATACTATTACTATCATCTCTATTTCACAGATGAGGAAACCGAGGCATAGACATTAAGTGGCAGGGTCAGGACTGGAATCCAGACAGCCTTGCTCCAGGGTCCCTGCCCTGTAACCACTACACTAAACCACCTCTCCAGAACTTGGCATGCTCTCAAAGAGTATTTTTTAAATAAATAAGTGAATACTTAATGAGACAGCCAGGGGCGATGTGAAGTAAGCGTCAAGTATGGTAGGAATCTGAATTCTCAATCACTGAGGTGAGGATGATGAGGATCTAGTGCCTCCCCTTGGTACCCAGTGAGGTCTCCTCAGGTTGCAGCCAGCACAGTGGGACTCGGGATACCCAGTTAGTCAGGGTTCGCTGTGAGGCTCCGTGGGAAGCAGAGACCACAGGAGAAATATCCACAACCAGGCGTCTTGTAAAACAGGGACAGAGCTTACCGCAGTCCAGCCAACAGCTCTGACGGGTCCCGGCTGTTCTCCCCACTCAGCTCTGGGCCTCAGATTCTCTCTCCACTTGCTGCTTCTTCCAACTCTACTATAATAGAACCCCTCCTCTTGACTGCCCTTTGCTCTCTCCCAGGACCCCGCTTGCGGCTCTGTGAGTGTGCACGCTTGTGGGCATCCACCTCTTCACCCACTCAAGGCCTTCTGGTGTTTCACACCCAGAACAGAGGATGGGCCAAGAATCTGCCAGTGCAGAGCCATAACTCCTTCTTACAATATAAAAACGTATAAAAAGTTCTGAAAGTCAAAAGCTTTCCCAATGTAGGCACCAAAAATCATATGGCAGCACAACCTGACATGAACTGATGTGAGTCTATTTAAATCTTAATTTATCTCACTTAGTGTGAACAGTCATACATTTTGCTCCACAATATCTGATTACAGGGTACTGCCTCAGACCCTGCTGAAGAAATTAATGTAATATGTGGTATATGAACCATGCTACCTTTCTGTAATATAAAATATTCTAAAATCCAAAACACATTCAAGACCCCCAAAGTATTGGATAAAGAGCCGTGAACCTGTGCCATGCAGTGGAAGGTGGGAGTGCTGGCACCTCATCAGCTGCTGGCAGCCTCTGGCTTAGGCATCGATGATCGTTGATCCAAGCAGCCACAGTAAGACCACACAGAGTCACAGGACACAGGCCATGACAACCTATGTGATCTAGCCCTGCTTCCTCCTTCCACCTCACCAACACTCCACCCCTCTGCCCTTGGCCCACTCTGACCATCTTCCTTTCTGTTCCTGTCTTGGGGCCTCTTTCACTAGCTATTCCCTCTGCCTCAAACACTCTTCCACCCTGGTCTTTACATACTGATTTTTTGTCATGTAAGTCTCACCTTGAACTTCATATTTTCAGAGAGCCTTTTCTGGCCTCCTAATCTAAAGGAACTTGCAGGTATTTTTTATCACACCGCTGTTTTATCTTAATCACAGGAGTAAACCCAGCTAGGTATTATATATTAATATTAATACATATTATTTTCTTGTTTAGTGTCTACTTCCCCCACCTTACCTCTCCCTATCTCCCATGCAATAGAATATACACTCTATTAGAACAGAGACTTTAGCTATCTTAGTCACTACTGTAGCTTCAACACCTAGAACAGTGCTTGGCATATAGCTGTGGCTCAATAAATACTTGCTGAATGAACAAATAAAAAAAACAAAACACTTCAAAGAGGTCTGTAGGCATTGCAGGGGCTGTACACAGCCGGACCCACACACCCTGCCTACTCGAATTAGAAGTCCATAATAGTCCCAAGTGGTACAGGATTTTTAATACCCTCTTTGGACTTTATGCAGTAGACAACTGGAGGGGGGATGTCATTGGAGATACAGAGGAGTGGTATAATCAAAGGGCATCATAACCTTCCAATCATTTTTCAAAACACAACCAGAGATCATTTGCATCAGAATCATCTATATAGTGCTCACCAAAAATGAAGAGTCCAAGGTCCTACCTCAAATTTGTGGGATCAGAATTTCTACTGGGGGACCTGGAATTAACATTGTAACAAACACCCAGGTGGCTCTCAGATACACTAAAATCTGAGTTCAATCATAGTGTACACTCTCAAAAAATATTCGTTAGCTCACTAATTGGTTCAAGAGGCCAATCTCTACCTGGCGGCCATCAAAATATGCTATAGAGAGAGAAGCCTCAGCCAAGTCACAATTAACCGATATAAGGACACAGCTCTTATTGGTCCACCACAAGGATTCAGTGATGTGCTTCCAGCACTGAGAGGCTTCCATCTTTCCAACTTCTATCAAAAACCTGTTTCATGCATATATTGTTGAAGAGTGATGGAGGGAGCAGAAGACACACAACTAGCAGAGGCTGAAAGCTTTTAGAGTTCTGACATCCTACTCCAGGACTAAGCCACTTGATTAAACAAATGTAGAACATGCATCGCAAGAGTCTTCAAATAGTTAAATTTTCAATCTTTATAAAAAATAAAATCCATCAGATTTGATTGATAAGTATACTTTTTAAAACTAAGAGTAAAAAAGTGAAGATTGGCAACATTTTTTCGCCATATAATTTGCTTTGTTTGCCTTTTTCCACAGCACTGCACATAAATCAAAGAAATGTTAAAGAGGCCCATATATCACCAACTATTTGGCATTTCAAAACTATTTACAAAGTCTTTAACAGACACAGGATAGAGTATGGAAAACCATGACCAGGGAGGCTAAAATTAAAGGGAGCAAATTAACTCAAACACTGACAGAGTTAATTAAGTTTATAAATAACTCTCCATTGAGAAAATTATGATATTTAATAAGAAAGGCCTCGGTGAAGCAGGGTTACCAAATATGGAGGGAGGTGAAGTGGAAGACAAGCCAAGAGAGTTTTCCAAACAAGAATAATGTATATTTGAACAAGCTGCCTTTGAATGATTAAGCACAGAAATCTGGGAAGAAGGCAGGGGAAATGATGTTTTAATAAGGTCTGAAATAGGCTCGTGAGCTGCATTTTGCATTACCCTTGCAAAAAAGGGGGGAAGCGGTGAAGCACAGCCCAAAAGTTACAAATCAAGGTACACAGGCTACTATGTGTGAACTCTTGCTGCTAATGGTCCCACAGAGGTAGAGAAGGGTGGATTGAAATGGGCTACATTTCCCACATAGAAAATGCAAGGATTTCCCAAAGGCAGAAGATTTAACAAATTGGTGACTTATGTCCTGGTTTTCAAAGACAGGGAGGGATGTTAAGAGGCCTTACCTGTCCATCTGTCAGAGATGGCACAAGCCTGGCCAGTGCTCAGGGCTTGGGCACTCTGCCACTGCTGCAGGGCCATCTGCACCAGTGCCAGAGCCACGCTGGTCTCAAGGATGCCAGCACTCCTCACAACAGCACTGGCTGGCTCTCCCCTGCCCCAGCCCAAGGGGAGTGGGTCTAATTCTAATGGAGTCTCTGCTGCCTTGAAAAGTTCGGCTTTTAACACTGCCATCACCCACCAGGTCCTCTTGCCCTCAACTGTTCCACTCCAGAAAAGCTTTACTGCTGATAGCCGAAATAGTAAGAGTACCACTGCAAAAGAGGTTTTTAAAACCAGCCTGTAGGTAAAAGAGGGGACAAAAAGGCCAGCAGTCCTTTCTTCTCAAGAGCTAGTATTTTATCATCTCTCCCTCCTGCTACATAATGAAATATTAGCATCAGACAGAACTTCTTAGAAAGCATACTAGGGACCCAGAAACATGATAACTCTATTTCAAAGCAGCAATGTGTATGTGTCTGCACAAGTTTCTTAGAATCATGTGATGAAAAGGAGACTATTCATGGAAAATGTAAGCCCATTAAATCAAAATATGCTTTTTAAAATATGAAGTTAAAATGCTGTAAACCTATGTGCAAAACAAAGCAAAATGTGTAAAAACAGAAGCCAGAGGCCTTCCTGTTGAGCATGGTAGAATGTAACAGTCATGTTTACCTGCACTGTCCCCAAACCACTGAAATGACAGGAAATGAATAAACACAAGTGTACAAGCCTACAAGGACAAAGAGAGTAGGAGAGGAGACAACAGAAAGAGGTCAACTAAATTTTAGAGAACAGCTAGCAAATGGAACAGCACTACCCTAGGAGAGAGGAGTACACTGAAAACCTACCCTGAACAGGGGGCTGGCAGGGGGCTGGAAGAAGTCAATTTAAAAAAGAAAACAAACAAGCTGAAGTGCACTGCAGAATTTCCAAAGACTGAAGATGTAGAGGCACCCAGTGTCGTGGAAGACAGAACAGGAGGATGGGTTAAATCTGTTTTAAACATGCAGATCCCTGCTCCCATCAGAAGTCAGGTGGTGTCCTCTCTGGAGAGGCTGACCTAGAGAGACAGCTCTAGGGGACAGCTGAAAACAGGAGGATTAATCTGCACACTGAATACTGACACACCCCTCCACCCCTAGCCTTCACAGAAAGGAAAAACAATCATAGTACACCACGAGGCTCAGCTGTAAACAATATCCTATAGTCAAAATAATGTAAAAACTGAGTATCAGTTAAAAAGAAGGTGGTATATGAGAGTTAAACCTTTATCTTCCACAGCAGAGGCAACAGATAATGTGTAAAATAGCAGTCTACGCAGGTTATTTAGGAAAATGTAGACAAGTATCTAAGGAAACACCTAAAAGAATTAAAAGGAGTTGCCTCTAAGGAGTGGCATGAGACAGACAAGGGACTAACACTTCTATTATGAATCTTGTAGTGTTACTTGCCTATTAAACTATGTACTTGTATTCCTTGGATGAAAATAAAAATTATACTGGGGGGAAAAATAGAGCCTCAAAGTTAAGCAGGTCCTGAAAATGTAAGGCCCTGCACACTACAAAATGTGCTTCATCACCTGGGGACTATTAGTTTACTATAGTAACACTTAATTTTATTTCAAGTTTTACTGCCACAGTTAAAGGTTTTTACAATAGCAGATGCCTTCCCTCCCACACATCAATTAATTTGCAAATTCACTCAGGTTGTAGAAGTAATGAGGTGTGGAGAGCTTTTTCCACTGGGTGAGCGCTGCCATCAGGAGGTGGATGTGGTGGGCGAGGTGCTAAAGTGGCTGCTGCTCGCTGAGGCCCCAGGAGCCTGGACACTGGGAGCAGCTCTGCCAATAGCCCACGAGCCACAGACCTGTCCCGGGCTGCAAATAAAAGTAAAGCACATAATGACAACCACCTTGAAAACTGACAAACAATGGAAAAATTCTGGAGACATGAGACATTCTGTCTCATGAAATAAAACCATGGTATTTAGGCTCCTTTGTATAGATTCTTATTTTTTACCAAGAAAGTAAACTTTTTGAAAAAAAAAAATGATGTGGCATTCTGAATTCAACTTTGCTCTGTAATTTGGCAAAACCACCTACCAAGCCCACACATTTGGGCTTTTTCTTCTTTCTGAAAGAGCTAAACCGAAGTAACCAAAGTTGTTTCAAAACACAGGGGTTGAAAATAGTTATGCTGCTTCTGCTCTGCCAAAGAACTGTCTCTTTTCTCATTTTCACTCAAATCTTTTTTTTTTAATGACCTAGATGATAAGAGGAATAAGAAGACACTTTTTCATTTTCACCTATGCAAATATGATTTTCTAACCGATTATGTTCTCAATCACAGACCTTAACTACTTGAAGAGTTGGTAGGTCCCACATGGCAAAGCCAAAGAGTAGGGAATGGTGAACACCACTGGTCACCAGGGTCCATTTTCCCGCTTCCACTGGCTCTTCTTCACCTAGTCTCCCTCTTGGTCTCTCCTGTCCCCTCTACCAAAGCCCTGCAGTCAAGCCACTCTCCTCATGGGCAGCGCCTGGCACTGTACTCCACACTGTGCCTTTTTCTAGATCTGTAATAAACTGAGTGTGAATAAGCATTTCAAAAGCCTTCCTGCTTTGAGAATTCACCTTTCCAACAAATTAAATAGGTGCCTACAACAGCCTGACTGACAGATAGCGACAACATTTTTCTTCTTCAAAAGTGGTCTGGACCAGAAGTAAAATATCACTCAACTATTTTCCAGTCCCCACCAGCCAAAAGCAGCCTCATGCATGGTGTTTGTCTCTCTAAACATATCACCCTACTGAGAATGCCAGTCATGATTTTGAGGACAATAATTTTCTTTACACAATTATGAAAGCAATCCAAAGTTCCCCTGACATTTTCTAACTTGGCATTGTCTGTAAAGGGCACAGGTTAACAATGTTTAAGAAAAGATCACATACAATATATAAATCATGAAGATCCTGGGACATTGTTTGGTCCAAAGGTTCAGATTCAATACCATATTACCAAGAAAAAGAAACTGCTTTTCTTTTTACTTGCACTCCACACTGGGCTCAAAAAGTACCACTAAAATGCCGGCAAAGGCATTTTTGGATCTACAATCATTTGACATTTTTTCTAAGAAAATTTAAATTTGAAAAACTTTGGTAAATTTAGAGTCTTGTGAAGTACCACCCGCCTCCCCTTTCACTCCCCTAAAAAGGGCAAGAAAATTCATCATCAAAGGTTACCCTCTCCATCGAATGTCATCAAAGTGTGGTATTTCAGCACAGACATTTGTGTATATAAATCTCCAACTGTTCTGAGATCTCCGCCATCCTTGGCATAACCAGATGAGTTAATAACGGAATGGCTGCCTTCTTAAACTCTGTTTTTGGTTTTTGTTTTCCTTTTTGTCAATGTAACTTAGATCCCTGGTATTCTGTATAACTCTTCGAATTCTATTTGGCATAAAGGTAAGAAGACTCTTTCCCCCTCATTCCAGTCCAGGAATTCAAGGACATTCATAACTTGGTTATTCAAAATACACCATTTTTATTTCAAACGTTCAACCATAATGCATTCCCTTCTTTAAAAATTTTATAGCATCTACACTTTCAATTTGAGATTTTTCATTCATGCTAGGTGAGCCTCTTATGTTCTATATTAAATGCAAGGCATGTGTGATCAGTACTATTAATAATATAACAGTGCCAATCTCAAAAGCAGCAACACAGCGCCAATACATGGCCCCATGTGAAAAGATATGGAATCATGAGTACCACTGCAATCTTTATTAAATATAAGGGAATAAAGAATGCAGTTTACTGCTCTGTCCCTCCCCCAGCTCAAGAATCAGGAGGAATTTTTCTTTTCTTCCCCAAAGGTGTAACATATCATTAACTCTCATAAATATAAACAGATCTGAAGCAGAATAAAAGTGATTACCTTTATTAGATTCAAGAGAGCAAAGAAAGAGGAGTTTAAAAGTGTTCATGGACAAATCAAGATTATAAATACACCAAAGTACATCAGACTCAAGGATTTAAGGTTACTAAAGTCACCCATGATGACAGTAAAACAAACCCTGGTTCTTCAAGAACTAGTTTCCTAACAAAGCCCGCCCTTCACTTTGATGCCATCACAGTGCTTTGTCCTGCGGACAAAGGGCAACTTGAGAAATGTTCTTGAAAGATGTCTGTAAAAGAATCACAAGGTACACTTTGCTTTCAGGCCTGAAAGGTAGCTAAAAATGAGCATGTGATGAGGAAATGATTCTCAAGTTGATAGCTTGGGTTTTTGACATGTCACCATAAAGCCACATTAGGTGCACCCTTCTTGTCTCCTCCACAATCACATGTACTAGTTAGGACGGTTCCTCCTTTGGCACGCAGTGCAGTACCAAACTACACACCGACCATGGCCTTCACCCTTCTCATGTCTGGCTATGAGCACAGGTCAAGGGGGAGGCGGCTCAAGGTAGGAAGATGTGACATACAGGTCTTTATTATAAAATATCAAATTATCATGAGTAAATTATAGGGACTGTTTGTGCTGAGACTATAGCTCTTAAAGCCATCTATGAAAGTGGCCTAGTTCATTCACAACATAACAAATTCACCAGAGCAGCCACGTGCATGTGCACACAAACACACACACACTTCAGATGAGTAGTATATAAACGGAAAAGACGAATTAAGATTCCTAGTCTATGTAATTTTTGAAACAATAATAATAATAGCCTCCAAGTATCTACTGTGTGCCACATATTAAATCCTCATGACACAATAAAAAAGGTGTGCTCACAACTCCACCAATAAGCAAAGAGGCTTAGAGAAGTTGTCACATGCCTAAAGTCACACAGCTGGTGCCAGGTCCAAAAGAGCCCAATACCTGCAAGTTTAATTACAAAGTTAAATTGCCAAATCACCAAATAGAATTTCATCCATTCAATAATGAATGATAATAATAAATAATAATACATACTATGAGTCAATGTGCCTGACACTGCGCCAAGGACAGTACTGAGAATAAGCAACAAACCAAACAGACTCCCATCCTTGTGGAAAGTACATTCCAGAGGGGGAGGGGACAGACAATAAACAAAAGGAATAAGTAAAAGATGACAGATGTCAGGTGATAAGGAGTGCAGAGAAAAATTAAGCAGGGAAGCAGATGGGGCGTGTGGAGGAGAGGGCTGCAATATTAAATAGAGCAGTCAAGGAAGGCATCCCTGAGAAGGTGCCACCTGAGTCAAAACCTGAAGAATGCAAACGCATCTTAGGGGCAACCAAAGACAACCTCTGATAGAGGAGATGATGCAAGCGAAGAAGACAGTTACGACCTCTGTCTAACACACCTCAACGGTAAAAACTCCAGGACCCTAGAGAATGGGCTCCCGTGTGGGACAGCTGCATGCTGTCCCTGCTTTGCTTCTTGCCCTTCCAGCACTGCTGGCTGGATGAGCAGGTCTCTGGCCTCACTTACCACACAATGGGTGACTCTGGTTGGTCCTAAGCATAGACCACCTCTTTCTCCAATTCAGCTTCCCCAAATCCTTTCCACAAGAGTGCTCTGTTTGACATTTCTCATTCCACACACATCCTCCTACATTTGGTTACACATAAAAGTACAAGCATTGTGATGTATTTTTGTTCACCCACTGGATTAGCAAAGATGTAAAAACTAGATAATATAGAGCATGGGGTAGATAAAGAAAACTAGGCACTTGGTCTTTCTGAGTGGGACACGCATGCTGGCAAAACCACTCTGAAGGGCAAGGAGACAACATCCACCCAAATGGTAAATGCAGCTACCCTGGGGCCAGCAATTCTTCCTCTAAAAACATATCCTAGGATCTGGCCAAAGACTTACATACCACAACATTTGCTGTAGCTTTGTTTGCAATAATAAAAGACTAGAAACAATCTAAATTCCCTCTACGGAGAACTGGTCATGTACATCCACAGAGTGGACTCTAAGCAGCTGGTTAAAAAAGAATGAGTCACAAGTAGGAGGGATGAAATACCGGCCTTCCAAAAGAACATGTCTGCTATTGCAAGGATGCAGAAACAACCCAAGTGCCCGTCAATTCATGAATGGATTATTAAAATTTGGTATATGTATACAATGGAATATTACTCAATTATAAGAAATGACAGTGATCTAGCACCTCTTACATTTTCCTGGATTGAGCTTGAGCCCATTATCCACAGTGAGGTATCACAAGATTGGAGGAATAGCCTCCACATGTTCTCGCTGTCAAATTGGCACTAACTGATCAACACTATGGTGCTCATACTGTAGTAATATTCTCCAGGGATTAGGGGGCTGGGGGGGGGGGTAAACTCACAACTGATGGTCAAGGTGTGCATTGTAGAGAGGAAGGGCAAGCCTCTAAACCTCACGTGGGTTAGGCAAAGACATAAAATGTAACCAAAACGTTTGTATCCTCATAATATCCTGAAATAAAAAATAATAATTAAAAAACAAACAAAAAGAACATGTCTGATAACTGTTTCATGGCTATGGATAAGAACACCTCTGTTCTTAGGAGTAAAGGTCAGGGTACAG
Source organism: Lemur catta (assembly GCF_020740605.2). Taxonomy (NCBI): domain Eukaryota; kingdom Metazoa; phylum Chordata; class Mammalia; order Primates; family Lemuridae; genus Lemur; species Lemur catta. The sequence continues at coordinate 4,521,297 of NC_059137.1, read as the reverse complement.
GATATCTACTCTCCAATGGCTTCACAAAAATCACAACAATAATAATAATATGTATAATGACTATGTTGAAGCGAAGGTGAAGGTGAAGAGGTGAAGAGTTTACAGAGTTCCATGTACCGTTTTTATAACTTTTCTGAAAGCTGGAAACAATTTCAAAATAAGTTTAAGAAAACTGTGAGGACAATGGCAAATTGTCACGAGGTGAAAGCTCTACAACACCCAGACAATCAGGAGTCCCTGAGCACTTCACGTTAGTACCGAAACCAGGCTAAGCAGGGATGGTAGCAGAGACCTCTTCTCACTTGTGGGTAATAACTAGGCCGAAGCCCCACTTAGCCAGAATGCAACTAGCCAGTCACTCATCCAGCCAGAGAGACAAGGCCAATTCTGCCATGCATCCCGGTCAGGCACTATTCAGCCCACCCCTGCCCCATCTAGCTGCCCAGTCCCATTCTGAGCCAGCTGACATCTGAGCCATGACTCTAAAGGACATGCAGACTCTTCAAGAGAGAGAAAAAAAGACTCAATCACATGCATGTGCTGGCTTATTTAAAGCAGAGCAACAGACATTTGAGAAATGTGAAAAAGCTAGAAAACAAAAATATTCTCTGGGTAATATTTAATAAGCAGGAATATCTTACTTTTCTAAGCATTCTGATGCACTCAGAACACAGGTCTTTTGGTTTACGTGTTACTGTCTTTTACCTGTCTTAGTCATTAGTATATCACTAATGCCAGCATCCATTCTTTTTTTTTTTTTAGAGACAGAATCTCACTCTGTCACCCATGCTGGAGTGCAATGGCATGATCAGAGTTCACTGTAGCCTCAAACTCCTGGGCTCAAATGATCCTCCAACCTCAGCCAAGACCAGAGTAACTGAGACTACAGGCACAAACCACCATGCCCAGCTAATATTTTTTAATGTTTTTTTAGAGACAGGGTCTTGCTATCTTGCCCAGGCTGGTCTCAAATTCCTGTCCTCAAGTGATCCTCCTGCCTCAGCCTCCCAAATTGCTGGGATTACAGGCTTGAGCCACTATGCATGGCTCCAGCATCCCTGCTTCTGAAGAAAGAACATAATGAAATAGTTTGGCTCTACCACTTACTACCTAGAGGATCTTGGGCAAGTGATTTAACCTCTCTTTATCCCAGTTTCCTCACGTATAAAACAGAAATTATACTATGTACACACTTCATAGGGCTGTTTGTGAAAACTCGTCATTCACTGCAGAAATAATATTGATTCTATTTCCAGGTACAGTGCTAGGTAGGTGCTAATACAGCTTCCAGCCTGTAAGTATAGACAGACGTTAAATAGATAACCCCCTAAATTAAAAATTAATGACCTTTGTGTCAAATAACACAAAGGAAAGGCACAGGTGCTAAAAGCCTGTACCACGATATTCCAGGCAGAACGAACAGCATGTGAAAGCAGAGGCAAGGGGAAGCGTGGCATGTTAAGGAAAGCAAAAGAAGGCGTAGGTAGAAAAGAAATGCTGACACACAGTGCCAGGCACAGGTTAAGCACTCAGCAAAGGATGGTAACAACAGATGCTGCTAGGGATAAGAAGCACGCCCCATACAATCATGCTCACATATTACTCCATTAAGCTGAAGTCATAACACAAGCACATTTGAAATAAACGTAATCTTAGTCTACAAGCTTACTATATTTGGGGTTACTATATACTGGTAACTTTCCGAAACAACTTTCCCATTTAGTATTCCCTGTTGGGATGAAAGAATGAAGATTGATAGCTGCATGGGAAGGTTTTCAAGCCCATGGTTCAGTTACGTACCTAGGTACTAGCTCATTCAGCCACAATGACCGCCCAACGCGCCTACACAACGGAAGAGTAAGCTAGGATTTCAAAACGGTGGTTCTAACAGTTGAAAGACTAGTTACTGGCATACAAAACAAACAGCAAGCCATTGAAATCCTGGGAGCGGTTGGTAATTCATATTTCAAAATCTAAAGCTTGGATGGTAAAGGGAACAGATGGCTGTGCAACATGCAAACAAATCCACAGCAACAATGGGCTCGGGCTGGCTTTGGTGTTACTGAGAGAAAACTGGAGCTACCCTGCTGGTGAGGAGAAAATGACAACACATCACAAAGAGTCTCCATTTGCAAATAAAAATGGGCAAAACAGGCAGGCTCTCACCAAGCAGTTGAAGAAGTGGTGTGTTTCTTAAGCATGAGCTTTGGCTCACATAGAGAGCATTTTCCTTCTCCAGAAATGAGTTGATAATGTAGATCTCTAGATCTAGCAACACAGGACAAGTCACCTACCTCTTCAACCCCAGCTAAATACTGCAGGCCCCACAGATCCCACATCCTGGGGTGGGTGAGAGTGGAATAGTGATGCATCAACGCAGCTAAGACACAAAGACTCAACAGAAGTTACAGTTGGGAGGGATAACTTCCTCTACAGTAGTACAGCTGTTATTCTACTTAAATTTTTTCTAAATGCCCAAAGGGAAGTGGCTTCACCAAGGCTATACTCTCATTCATTCACTCATTCAACAAATATTTGTGGACCACTCCCTAAAATGTGGCAGGCACCCTTCTAAGCACTTGAGAAATATCAGTGAAATAAACAAAAAACACTTCCTAGCAGAGGAATAGACAAACAAGCTCTATTTTTTAAAGTAAAATATATGGTATATTAAAAGATTGAACATGTTATGGTTTTTAAAATGTGCAGAGGAGGGGGATGGGAGGTGCTACAATGTTAAATGCAATGCTCACTGAGAAGACGACTTCTGTGCAGATTTGAAAATGACGACATAGATATCTGGGGGAAGAACAGCCAGCACAGAAGCCTTAAGGGGGAGATGAGGGTGTGCCTGCAATGGTTCAGAATCAGCAAGAGATGGAAGACAGAGGGGAAGTGCTAAGGTGGGTGGGGGTAGCTACTGAAAGCTTTCCTCTGGGTAATATGGGAGCTCCTACAGCTGTAGTCCCCAAACCCTGGGCCGTAGACAGGTACAGGTCTGTGGCCTGTTAGGAACCAGGCTGCACAGTAGGCAAGCAAACAAAGCTTCATCTGTATTTACAGCCGTTCCCCATCGCTCACATCACTGCATAAGCTCCACCTGTCAGATGAGCAGTGGCATCAGACTCTCATAGGAGTGTGAACCCTACTGTAAACTGGGCATGCGAGGGATCTAGGTTGCGTTCCTTAGGAGAATCTAATGCCTAATGATCTGAGGTGGAGCTGAGGCAGTGATGCTAGCGCTGGGGAGTAGCTGCAAATGCAGATTATCATTAGAAAAGAGGTTTAACAGCACAATAAATATAATGTGCTTTAATCACCCCGAAACCATCCCCTGCCCCATCCCACCCCAACCCCGGTCCGTGGAAAGACTGTCTTCCATGAAACCAGTTCCTGGTGCCAAAAAGGCTGGAGACCACTGAGCTACAGGGCTTGAAGCAGAGAAGTGACAGCACTAGGCTATCCTTGCTAAATGACACTCTGACTACTGGTCGAGAACAGGCCATTGAGCAGGGAGAGCCAGCCAGTCCATGGCAGGGCCAGGACAAGAACATGGAGGCCAACCTGGTTTAATCACGGCTTCAAATGCAATTAAACAGTATTATTTTGTTCTCTTGGTCTTCAACTTGGATTTCTACATTGCAAGGAATGTCATACACCAAAATGACCTTTGATGGAGTAAACAGTTAATAGTTTCTACATGGAGAACTTCTCAAGCTTAAAAGCAAAGAAACCACAAAGAGTATCATTAACTTTTTCTTCAAATCTGTTACTTACTGAGTGAGTGCTATGTGGCAGGCACTTTGCTGAGAGGAGGGAGAGCACAGGGGCTGGTGAAAAGGGAGGCTCTGGGGCCAGACTCCACCATGACCCAGCTGTGTAACTAAAGCTCTATGCATTTCAGTTTCCTCACCTCTAAAATAAGAACGACAGTAGTAACAGTACACATGCCTCCAGGCTTTTGTGGGGACTAAACGTGTTAATTCATGCAAAGCCCCTAGCACATGGCAAGTACTCAATAAACTCTGTCAGCCATTGTCATTATGACTTGTAACAGTACAGTTCTCATACTGACCCCACCTATACCACTGAGAGAAGAGAACGAGGCTGAGTCTCACAGCTAGTGGATACTGAGCTGAATGCACCCCAGTCTGTCTGATGTTAAAGGACCCAATGTGCACGTTAAGAAGGGGAGCCCTACTTCAAGTGAGTCCCCATGGAGAGCGAATGAATGCACCACGTTCCAGGGATGAGTGGAAGAAGAACCAGGAGGCAAGCGTCCCTGAGCAGCCACTGTGTGCCCCACCCAGAACTGGCCCTGGGGAGCAAAAGATGCCCCAGACAGGGTCTGCCTGGAGGGACTTTCACTGGCTGGAGAGAAAAAACCCTTCACTCCTATGCCCGCAGGTCCCTCCCTTTTAAAAGATGGTACCTCTGTGGCCTCTCTTCTATCTCTGTAAATTCATGAGTCCATGTTTTGCTTTGTTGTCTTGTTTCATAAGACCACAGAAGGGTGAAAAGTATCAATAAAAAAGCAGAACATTTTGATAAAGAGAATATATACAATATTCCCCTTCACATACACTTTATGATATGATAAATTTCACTCATACTACCACACCAATATGAGCTCCTTACACATCACTTTTCAAAATGTTGTCAGATACAAATTGATCACTTGTGAGATTTCATCTTGTCGTGCTCAGCATCAGTCCTCACACACGGGCCAACCAACGCTAAACAAAACTGGTGCCTTTCAAGCCACTGGAAGCCTCAGTCTCTTCCCTGCGGCAGGGAAATGAATTATTAAAAGATTAAAAAGCAAATGCCGTCACCTTTTTACTTTATTTCCCTGTGGGAGAATACTTTAAACCAAACTAGGTAAGAAACCACATGGCAGGTTACTTAAGAGCAGCCATTTATGAAACAGAGAACTCTAAGTCGGGGCGAGAGGTGGGGCCATGGAGAGGGGTGGCTGAGCTCAGGCAGCTCCACACGAGAAGGCATCACCTGATGACAGCCTGCCCATAGAAATGTCACGAGAAAGCTATAAATAGGGCTTTAAATCTATACATTGGGCAAAAGTGTGGTACAGAAAACAAATACTAAGGCAGCATGTTTACTTTTAGCCAGGAGCAGATAGCAGAGCTTAACTACACCCAGACCTTTCAGCCCATCAGGCTTAAATCTGGTCAAGGACATGAAGGTCCCAATAAAGAGCATTCAAGGTGACAAAGTACAACACTCAGTCAGCACATCTGTTTCTTTCCACCAGCATGCCCCATGCATGGGCACGCACACTGCATACACACACATACACGGTGGGATTTTCTAGGAAGGCACAGGCAATGGTCTGGCTCCCCCCTTGCTTTGCTAATTTCAGATAAGTGGGTGCTGCCATCGTTGTTTTTTTTTTTTTCCACATTGAGATTACAGGAAGGGAGGGGACAGGGCCATAGCCTGGCTCCAAAGAGTTAAGCTGCACCCCAGCCAGGACCCAGGGCCACTGAGTCTCACAACTCCAGGGGCACTGTGCACAATTTATCTGGAAGCAGCAGTGGCCCTGGTGGCAGTTGTCATTGGACCACATCATGGCAGCAGGAAAGAAGAACAGCAGGGAGGAAAAAGAAAGAGAAAATGAAGCAGAAGAGGGGCAGAGGGAAAAGAAAACAAAGACAGAAAAAAAGGGGCCCACAACTGCCTCAGTGTCCCTCAGCATCTCATGTGGGCTGCAAGGGAGATGACAAGCTCAATAACAGGAGAGTGGACTGTGGCAGCAGCCAAAGCGGGACAGGAGACAGTCATGCTGAGAGCCCAGACCTGAGTGGACCAAACTGAGCACACCAACTCTACTAAAGAGTCTGCGTATTTTCCTCACTCTCACATCCACTTCCTTTCACACTATCAGTGTTGTGATCTGGATGTGAGGAGCAATTCTGCGGACACCAAGCATTGCAAACAACAAGGTATGGCACACACAGGAGAGCAGCACTGAATGTGCCTGTAACTTAGAAGAATTGAGCACTGTGCAGGACAGAAACCGTCCAGCTACTGGAGTACAGCGTCCACAGGGCTCAGTCACTCCCCTCTTCCTGTCCGACGTTGCAAGCGCAACCCCACGTGGAGTCAGCAGGCCGGTAGCGCCCATGTGCATTCTGACAAAGCTCCACTGAAAGACGGATGGCCACACGATTCATGCACAAAAAAAAAGAGATCACTTTTTAAATTTTTAAGTATTCAAATATTCAGGGTGGCTTTAAAACTTGTTCTAAGGCGAAAGCCCAAATGACTACTGTATGGCTCATACAGAAGAAGCCATAAAGAAAAGGGGGAAAAAATTCAGTGTGAAGCAATTATGTGCAAGCACATTCATGGGGCCTGGCCTGTGGTGGCAGCTGCCACTGACTTTCTTCTTCTCAAGAATGCAAATGATTAAGATAGATTAAATACCTACTTTGCTTAAATACTCTTGATAATGAGTTTCTTTCCTTCTTTTAAGGGTGTTTGATGTTGGCAGTTGATGGATCTTGAGTTAAATTGTTTTAATTCAAAACAGGACCATCTGTTGTTAGGATCTGCCAGCACTGCAGAGAACCAGAGGAGGTGACAAAGTACATGATCTAGAGATGTGTGGAGACAGGTAGGTGGCAGGGGGAAAGAGCACTGTATGGGAAGCCCAGGGGCTGGCAATCTTGTCCCAGCTCGGCCGCTGAGTCGCCACAAAATCTGGGACTCAGTTTCTTCTTCCACAAAATGAGGCTAGCTTAAGGATGATGACAAGGACGGTGATGGCAATCATTACTGGCAGCTACGGGTATTAATGCATACTGTGTTGCCAGGCACTTGGATAAGCGTTTTACATAAATGATCTCGTTTATACTCTATTTATATATTGTTTAAACTCATTGTGCTCAAGAATGTGTGTGCTGATGTTGTCCCCCTTTTGCAGGTGCGAAAACGGGCTCAGGGAGGTAAAGTCACTTGCCACAGGTCACACAGCTAGGGGTGGGAGTGCCAAAAAATACGAGACTCCAGTCTGCACTCATAAGCACAATATTGTACTGTTCAGGGACCGCTGGGACTGAAGATCCCACAATTCCTGGCTCTCTAGTATCCACAGGCTAGCAGCCATAATCTGCATTCACTGTGAGTCAGCACTGAAGCAAATGCCAAGATGAACGCTAAGCATTTCTGATGTGGGAATCTTAGATCCGTGAGTGGACACTGCTGCATACACCATCACTGCAAGATATGTCTTATTTTACTGGGCTCCACTTTTAATCCACATCTGTGATCCAAATATTGATGTGAACTGTAAAAATTAGCAAAAATTGAACTAGATTCAATGGAAAATTCCCAGCATTTGATTTTTTGAAAGGCTAGCCATCTTTCAACATATCTTTATTCATTTGGAACCACGGTATTGATTGTATAAAAGGGGTGATCATGTTCCCATTAATCATGTGTACATTACCTTTACCAACTCTAGCTATGGGAACAAATTAGGGAGAGTCAATACACAGATATTCCACAGATGCTCAGTTTACTTTTTGAGGGGCAGGTACGTTTTCTAATAATATCTGGAGTAGACAAATGTAAAACTCTGACTAATAAAAGCACTACTTCCAAATAATTTAAATTTACTCTTCAGAAATCTATACAATTCAAATTATGAGGCTGAGGGGTCAAGGAAAACATCATACTACCAAAAAAAATATGGAATCAATTCAGTGTTCCTAAAAAGAAAGAAAAACTAACACTCATACTAAAAGCCCAAGATTTGGGTGGTAGTATCACAGTTACTTTTACTACAGACCCTGGGCAACTCATTTAACCTTTTAAGGCTTCAAGTTTACCATCTTAAAAAAAAAAAAAAAAGGAATAAAGATATCTGCCTTCAGGAAATAATAAACTCAAAATTCAGAATACTGTCTGGTGGGACAAACCAGAGCAACTGGAGGCAGAGAGAGATAACGGGGAGGACTCCCAGACTCAGGCAGGGACTGCCACCTGCTCTGTTTCTTCAGCTGGGAGTGGGTACAGGGCAGTTTACTTTATTATCATTTACACATCTCATATATATGACATATATCTTTTTATATATAAAATCCTTCATAATTTAAAAGAGAAAAAACCCTTCTGATTCCCCTATTATGAAGAGCAAATGAAAATATGTGCTATCAGAAAAGAGTAAACTGAAAGAAATGATTTTTTGTTTTTTTGAGACAGAGTCTCGCTTTGTTGCCAGGCTAGAGTGAGTGCCGTGGCGTCAGCCTAGCTCACAGCAACCTCAAACTCCTCGGCTTAAGCGATCCTACTGCCTCAGCCTCCCGAGTAGCTGGGACTACAGGCATGTGCCACCATGCCCGGCTAATTTTTTCTATATAGATTTTTAGTTGGCCATATAATTTCTTTCTATTTTTAGTAGAGACAGGGTCTCGCTCTTGCTCAGGCTGGTCTCGAACTCCTGACCTCAAGCGATCCACCCTCCTCGGCCTCCCAGAGTGCTAGGATTACAGGCATGAGCCACCGCGCCCGGCCAAGAAATGATTTTTTAATTAAAATTTCAGTTAACAGATTTAAAAGGGAATTCTAATGGTTAGTAACATAATTTATTTAAAGAAAATTCTTGGGATGAAGAACCCAAGTTCTATAGCACAGTGGAAGTGGAAGGAGCACGGACAGCAAGAGGAAAAACTGAAAAAGGAAAGGCATGACCTAGCAGCTGCAAAAGGCCAATACCATCCTCCCCTAGCAGACTGGCAAAGACGATCTTCTCGCGTGACTAGCCACTGCTGACAAATCCTGAGGGGGAACAGGACTCAGACACACTGAGGTTAAGAGTGTCAGTTGGTAGGGTTACCTTCTTGCTCATCTTTGCTATAGTCTCCAAAATTTCCATAATAAACTTGTTACTTTGATAATTTAAAATGTTATTTTTAAAGTGACTCATGAGGTAACAAAGGAAAAAAGAAAAAAGTCAGAGAAGGACAAAAGGTGGATAGGAGAGAAAAAAGGAGGGAGGGAGGGGGGGAGGGAAGAAGTACGGTTGAGCACAAGGTTTGGAACTGGACAAAATCCTGGCTGCTTTGTAGCTGTAGGACTCAGTGCAGGTCACCTAACTCTTTAGGTTCAGTTTTCTCCTTGGTGAATGAAGAACAATAATGCATACATTATAGAGTTGCTTCCAGGTTTAGAAATCATATCATGCACATAGCATAGTGTTTGCTAGTTTATAAACGCATGAAAAAATGCTCTTTTCATTATTATTATTCTTACTACTTCTCACTCCCACCACTTTTTCAGTGGTTTTGCATCAGGAACTCCTGGAGGGAGAGGGAGAGGGTGCTCATAAGATGGTCTGTCCTAAGGGACAAGAAGAACAGAGGGCGAGGATGATGCAGACTTCCCATCTCCCCTGGGCGGGCGTTCTATTGGCAGCCAGTCGGCCCACTGCACCACATTTTCAGTTTGTAAGCTAACTTTGTTTATCATTATCTGCTTGCAGTTGGATCTGCTGACCTCACATCTGAAGGACAATACTGTATCTGCTTAAAAGATCAAAAGCAATGTACATTTTACCCACAAATTCCATGGTTGGAAGATTACCTGTAGACACCAATAAAACGAAGACATTCATTTGTTTCATTTCTGGTAAGCTTTCATTTAATGAGAAGCCAGTCATTAACAAGCAAAAATAAAATTTACTTAATTCAGTGGAAATGCATTAAAAATAGGAAAAAGTTTTAATTTGGAGTGCTACTTTCGTGCCATACACCAAAAGTAATTTTAGATCAATTAGAGTTAAAAGTATAAAATCAAATCACAGAAAAATATGGGAGGGAAAAAAAGATGTGAACATCTCACAACTGCTTTCTAAGTCTAAAAGAGACAGAAGATGAAAAGATAACGACCGGCCGGGAGCGGTGGCTCACGCCTGTAATCCTAGCACTCTGGGAGGCCGAGACGGGTGGATTGCTGGAGGTCAGGAGTTCGAGACCAGCCTGAGCAAGAGCGAGACCCTGTCTCTACTAAAAATAGAAAGAAATTATATGGACAGCTAAAAATATATATAGAAAAAATTAGCCAGGCACGGTGGCACATGCCTGTAGTCCCAGCTACTCGGGAAGCTGAGGCAGGAGGATTGCTTGAGCCCAGGAGTTTGAGGTTGCTGTGAGCTAGGCTGACGCCACGGCACTCTAGCCTGGGCAACAAAGCGAGACTCTGTCTCAAAAAAAAAAAAAAAAAAGATAATGACCAATGGATTTGACTAAATAAAAACTTAAGACTTGTATATTTTTAAAAAAGAAAATATAAAAAAAAATCTAAGAGAACAAATCGGGGAGATACAATGCAAAAACAAAAAAAGCCTAATATTAACAGTTTTAAAGAAAATAATGACAAATATTTGCACCAAGTATGCCAAGATATATGTTCAAGCATGTTCCCTGTAGCATATTTTTCAGTGTAAAATAACTAGGCAATCTGTTTATCAATAGGAGAAAAGTTAAATAAATGACAGTACATCCATATAATGGAATATTATATGTATGTGCACATATGATCTGTATGTAAAATATTGAATGAAAAAAGTATAAGATAATATCTGGTAAGATCCCACATTTGTTTTCTTAAATTACACACACACACACACACACACCCCTTCTGTATGCATAAGAACTATTAACAATGGTTATATCTGAGTGGTAAAGGGATAGGGGAGGGAAGAAATGCCATCCCAGCCATTCACTTTTGACTTTTTAGACCTTTATTGTGTCTGCTTGTTTCACAACAAATAGATATTATAATGTTAAAATTCAAAGAAAGTAACACAGTGGCAGCCACTTCTAATTGCATGTTAATATCCATTCTCCTTTTCTTTCTTAGTAACAGAACTCCAATTTTAAAAATAGAATCCTTTGCTGCCCAGCTAAAACACTGTATTTCTCAACATCCCTTGTAGCTAGGTATAGCCAAGTTGTCTACATTTGGACCAATAAGATATAAACAAAATGTTCTCTGCAGGGCCTGGAAAATATCTTAAAAGTTCAGGATGAGAGCTCTTTGTTCTTCTTTGCTCCTTCCTCTAGGTTGCTGCCAGGAATGACAATGTGATGGCTGGAGCTCCATCAGCCACACTAGACAACTTGGGGACAAAAGCTACACATGGCAAAGCAACAAGATAAATGGAACGCTGGTCCCTAGCAATATACAGCTCCCACACTAGCCCTGTGGTATCTTGAGAGATCTATGTTATTTACAGCCAAACATGATCCTGACATAAATATGAAGACTAAATTTAGCAAATTAATAGAGAATGGATCAAAATTGACAATCAAGAGAAGAGATACATTTAGGTAATAAATATAAAGGCAAAAGTGCAATCACACTACTAATAAAGGAAACAAACACAGTAAACTGCAGTGGTTCACTTATCAACTAAGTAAAGATGGAAGTATTTTCATTTTGTTTTGATTTGTTTTGACAATCTTTTCTAATGCTCACAAAAGTACACTGAAATGGGCCAACTAATATTGCTATAGAATGTAAACTGGTATAGTCATTTTGGAAAACAATTTGATAATATGTATCAAGAATCTTTAAAAAAAAAATCCATACCTCATTCTGGATCCAAGTAAGACAGAGGGAGCATCCTCCACTGAATGTAGTTATAAAAAACTGGACAGAATATATAGAGCAGTTATGTCAGGACTTTTAAAAGTAAACAGTAGCAGGCGAATTAGGGAAGAAGACCAGAATTCAAAGTGCCACTGAACCAGAGATGAGACACACACACACACACACACACACACACACACACACACACACACACACGTGTCTTAATCCACTTAGACCTTTACAGATCAACTGGCAATCTATGGTTTTGTAATAAAGCTTGTCCAAAACCTAAAAAATAATTTTCAAAAATCCATACCTTTTGACTCAATAATTCTTCTAGGACTCTATCTTTAGGAAATACTCCCAAATAAAATATTTATCCCATCAATATTTTTAACAGTGGTAAATGAGATTTCCAACAAGAAAATGGTATGGGACATTATGGTGCATGCTCTGAATAGAGTATTACACAGTGTTTAAAATGCAAGTTTCCCCAATACTATATAACAACACTACCATATAATATCATAAAACATTCTTAAGATATAGTGGGAAATGGGGTGAGGCTAGTTTTCATTGTATATGAAGAATGACTACAAAAAAAGCTAAACACAAAAAATTTACCTTGGGAAAAAAGACTACAAGGAAAGAGTATAAAAATGCTAATGGTGTTTAACTTCAAAATTGGTGACATTACAGATGCCTTTTTTCCTTCTTTCTGCTTTTCTATGTTTTTCAGGTTAGGATAATAAGCACATATTACTCTAAAAGCAGTAATTATCGCCCCTCACAAAATAATGAATTTTTTTTCTATCTTACAAACATCCTCAACATAATATCTAAGGATACTAAGTCATGTTGTAGATTTTCCAAACAAAATTATTCTCCCAGGAATGGAAAAAAATGTTTCTTGAATACAAGAATCTCAACCACTCTTCTTTTCAGCCCACCAGACAACCACTATGAAAAGGAAAAACATTCCTACAGCTGATGGTTAATAAATAATGTGAAATTGTTCAAAACTTTCAAATCAGACCATTCCTTCTTATTAGGGGGAAAAAACATAATACATTTGCAAGAACACCATTCCAAAGTAGTTCGGTCTCTGTGGACAATTACAGAATGTCAAGCTGTCACACAGAACACTACTAATAACTAAACTGTTCTTTTGATTCATCATAACTTAAAGGTCCCCACCCTCCCAAACTGTCAAGGAGGCCCCTTCCCTTCCATCTGTTCTACAGCACCATGCTTAACATGAAAGGCCAACAGCAGAACCCTTCTGGACCTGTCAGGTTGGTTCATCAACCGCTCGGATAAGCCGACCAACTCTGTGGCTGCAGTCCGTCCTTCATCCGACACCTGCATCATGGGGGTGGCAAGCAGGGCTTTAGCAGCATGCTGGGGTGTCATCCCATTCATGTTAGGATTTCCATGAGCAAAACAGACCATTTCTGAACCACAGACGACTAGCTGTGACTAATTTTCAGGATAAAAAAAATGCACACTGGGTTTTTGCCCTTTAAGCACTGGTATAACTGCTTAGTAAATTACGAATGTGCTGATAAAAGCAAATAGCACCAAAGGAGAGCACAAAGTCAACTATGGAATTTGGGCAATTTGGTATCTTCTTCAACCTTCCTGAAATGTGATTAAGCATGACCTTTAAGAGTAGTAGATCAACCAATCAATTTTGGTGAAACAACCTTGCACATGATATGAGAGTGCACAGTGTGCAGGGAGGAGCCTACCGTGGCAGCAGAGCCTAACCATCTCGTGGTGCAGGAAAAGTTACTGAGATTTGTCTCCATTGATTTTACTTACAAGGAAAACACATCAGAAAACTGCAACCTCAGCAGGACACTAAAGGTCGGTTTGGCTTCTTGAGGGATGAACTTGATATCAATAGTTATTAGGACACATTCATACAAGATACACAAGAGAGACGGAGAGAAGCAGCGGATAATCTTACTTAATCCTGGTGCGGCCCTAAATCAGGCTCTGCAGACTGTGGGAAAAATCAAGGAAAAACTTCAATATTCCTGAGATGAGATTCTGTAGGCATGTGCTCACACCGGGAGCCAGAGGAAGAACAAAAGCAAAGTAGTGATTCTAGATCCCTGAGTGGGGAGGCAACAGGCAAGGAGCAGGAAGACTGCCAGCATCAATGCTACACTGCTCCTCGAAGGTCTCAGGGACAGGTCGGCAAGGTCTAGTTGAATGTCCGGCAGAGTATGGTCAGCCCAACCAGAAAACAACACATAGGATTGCCGAATGTTTGGACCTGGACAGGTACTTCCCATCAGAAAGGGCTGAGAAAAACAAAGCAATCTGAGCACTCTGCAGCTGCATCCTTAATCTCTTGGTCTACCAACTGTCAACAAGACTTGTTCCCAGAACCCCATGTCACCCTAACCACATATTCAGTTCTCAGTAAAAGTGGGAAATTGAAAACACTGCCAAAGATAAATTGGGGAAATCCAAAAAGAACCAAAAATGGTAAAACTTCTTCTAAAGAATCCAGAATTGGAGTGTGTATGCGTATGTTTTACACTTTTAAAATAAAGTTATTCTTTTTTCTCAAACCTAACATTACAAAGAATCCTTGAGTTTATGCCCAAGAAACTGGAGAAATAAAACATTTCTTATCCTGTGGAATGGGCCTGATCATATTTATTACAAACTCAACAAATATCAGGGCATTATTAGTGATGTAATACAAACAATACTTAACTATGAATCAAGAAATATGGGTTCCAGTCACAACTAGGTGATATGGGAAAGTGTTCCCCAGAAGTGAGGGCAGTGGACCTTTAAGGTTGAGAAGGATCAGGGAAGAAGTAAGGAGAAAAGGTTGTTCTGGAAAAGGGACACAATATCTGGAAAAGGGAAATCTGAAAAGCACAAGCTACGTTCCAAGTACAGAACATGGAACAGTTGACTAAAGGAGGTTACTACGTCTAAGCCTCAGATGGGAGATGAGAGGCAGGCAGGGTGCCAGGCTATGAAAGGTACTAGCCACTGGGGTCCCCACTGAACATACTGACATAGCCAGTGGGAAGACAGTTGGCTGCAGGTGGCAATTAACAACCTGATTTTGGCTGAAGATGCCTAACAAGGAAAGTCACTCTATGAGAGACAGGTTCCACAGTAGGAAATGAATATAAATTAAAGATATAAAGAGTACCTTTTTTGACAATAAGAGATACCATCAGCCACACCTACAGTAGAACGCCTTCAAAAAACTCCAAGGCTGGAGTTCTTGCTCCGCCAGGAAGGCTCTCTCCACACAGCTGCTGGCCGCCCCCCAACACATGCAGGCCTTTGCTCAGTCTCTGTTCCTCACACAGCCTGCTCTCCAACCTCATGGAGAGGGGCCCCAGCCCAGGCTTTGTCTAGCCTCTCATCCTGCATGACTTCATCTACCCCAATAGAATGTAAGCTCCTTGAGGGAGGGCAAGGGTTACGAGACTTTTTTTTTTCATTATTAGACTGCCAATATCTGAGGATAAAGTTGGCACTCAATAAATACTGGATGACTGAAAAGACTTGGCAATGGGCTTGTCAGTGTTTCTCCACTCATTACTTGTCCAGGAAATCCCAGGCTTAACACACATGTATCTAGCTACGTATATGCCCCCACACACTGTTGCAGATGTTCTAACTGATCCATCGTTTTTCAAGTCAAGTGTCAAGACACGGTAGTTTTTGCAATCAATTGTGGGGTGCATCCCAAATAACATGATCCAGATAATAATAAAAATACATGAGACTACCAATTATTTACTGATAAATTAGATCAGATTTAAAGTTATCCCTAATAACATTTCTGCCACTCACGTGCATTTCAATAAGCTTTCTTGAGTGGGAAAGAAAGGGGTAGAATCACAGCCAGCTGGTACATGGATTTCTGGAAGGATTAACTCAAATGCCAAATGTACTTTGTTCTAAAATCTATGTTGGGGAAAAAAGAGGGCTTGTCCTGGCTGAGTCTGAGACTCCCTCTGCTTTTTTCTCATCTTACCACTACAGTCAACTCTTTCCAAAGCCCTATCCCATTCCCTGCCCTGACGGGAGCTAGACATAAAGACTGCAGAAATATGCACAGTTAGGTAAAAAAGGGGGTTAAGTACTGGTCTATAAGGCCCAGGGTTCCTTCCAGCCTCCAGATCTGTGTTGTCCAATACAGTGTCCACTGGCTACATGTGGCTACTTAAGTTTACTTAAAATCAAATAAAATTTCCAAGTGCTCAATGGTCACATGTGGCTAGTGGCTACTATGTTGGATAATGTGGATATAGAACATTTCCATCATCACACAAAGTTATATTGGCAAGCACTGCTCTGGACTCCAGAAGATGAATCTGTCACATGCCACAGTATGGCCAGAAGAATCCCATTGGCGGAGACAAAGGTGCCAAAGCAGGTCCCTTCCCTTGCTGTTTTAACTATGACAAGAACATTTAGTTTATGATTGATATCAACTGTACAAAAGATGAATAAAACAAAACAAACTGTGGTCCAGGAAAAAGGTCAACAGAAGAAAATAACATGGCTACCATTCAATTCTTGACTTACTTATTTCATCCAGCCCAAGCATGAGCTTTTATATGATACAGGCAGCCTGTGGCATAGCTCCAACAAGCAGAGATGGATGGCCACACAGAAAGGAAAACAGCAGGACCCTGGGTCTCTTGGCTCTGACAGGGCAATTTCATTCTTTTACATTTCCTTTAAAAGGGGTCAGTTATTTGTCTACAAATTTCTGCTTCAGAAGCAAAATAACACCTTGGAGAAGAGTGGGCATTTAATCTGCAAACAGTCCCTATTTTAAGGTTTAATAATAAAAGATTAATTTCACACAGCAGCTACCTAATAGTTACGTGATATGTAGGTTTTGGAAGTATATAATAGCTATTAGGATAAAGCCTAATAACTCTTTGTAGAAGTCACATTTCAAAGCTTAGACTTAAATACAAACACAGAGGAAAAAAAAAAATCTCTCCATAGCAAAACTCAACCAAACAAGGTACAGTAAAATTCTCCACAGCACATTCCAGGTCAGCTGAAATTACCGGTCCATTCCATCTTTATGAGTGTTCTCCTTAAGGTTTCCAAGAAAGGGCTGTTCAGAAACCTGTTTGTTAGTTAGCCTGGCTATCAAGAAAAACTATGTCTCAAACTCTAGAGCGAGTAGTTTATAGATATTACTCCAGTCCTCACAATAACCCTGTAAGGTAGACACTAATACTGATCCCATTTTACATGACACAACTTAGGCACAGAGACAGTAAACAACACTCCTGAACTCAGGCTACTAGGAAATGGTTCCATACCCAGGCTGTTACTCTGGGCCACACTCCTACCCTACTGCTCTGCTTCCTGTACCTTCTGCTCCAGCCAAAACAGTCAAGCCATTAGCTGAATACAGAGCTCACCAAAGCGTGTGAGATGTACCAATGGTGTCTACCAGGTGATTCCTGGGTGGATCTCAGGTGAATGCTTTCTTTCATTTTAGTGGCTATATATTTACTATAATATCTATTAGGAAACATACATATATAATAGATTAAGTGACAAAATTTCCTTTTTAAAGCAAACATATTCAGAAAAAAAGTTTATTTAAAAAAGATATCAAGTAATCAAAAATAAAGACTGTATGGGGATATGGCAAAAAAATAAAGAAGTTAGCATGCAAGTCTAATTTCTTAGATTGAGAAATTTAGGGCATCTAGCTGTTTCATTTTATTTACCTTTGCTCAAACTGTCCTTTCTACCTGGAATGTTCTCCCGTCTCTTCCCCACCCTCTACGCCTGCCTGTCAGAAGCACAGACACCCTTCTGGGGCAGGACAGTGCCGTCCCCTGGCCTTTAGCTTGCACTCAGCAGCGCTGTCTCCTCCTCGAGACTCTCAGCAGAGCCCTTTCTTCGGCCTTGCCAGTGTCACCGCTACCTCCTGCCCTATACCCCGTGGACCTGTGTCCTTGCCCTTCCCCTCCCTTTCTCTGTCCTGGAAGCACTGCAAAGGCAGGGCCTCATCTCCCTTAAGGTCCCCCCCTAAACCGAGTATAACAGCTCCGCACGTAGTGGGCACTCAGGAAACATTTCCTAACTGACCATGCTGGGGATTCCCTAAGCATTCTCAGGGGACAAGATTAGCTATTCTCACTTCTGTCAACCAATGGGAAAAAGTACAAAGTAGTTATGCCCAAATATTTCTTGAAACAAAGGACTCAAGCAGAAATCTCACAAGCCAAATATATAAAAAACTGGAAATTCTTTTTCATTAATGCTCATTAAGTTTTATTGCAAGTCTGCAGGGCTAAACCCGGATGGAGATTCTGTAAGTCCTCCACAACGTGCTTAACCGTCTATGAGTACTTTATAAACAAAATACAGTAATTAACCTTGGGACCATTGAAAACCACATGTACAACCAGACTAAATTAATATTTACAAGATCAAACAGGACAGCAAAGACAATTAGATCAAGGAAGATTTAGATGTGGGTCAACTCTTACTCCAAACCACAAATGAAATCTGCTATTAAGATGCCTTATACTCACTCAGAGCACCGATAAGCTGCTTCCAAGACAGAACATTAGGATGGGGAGAGCATCTGGACTAATATCAACATTGAGAGGACTCCCCATTATCCACCCATTCCCTGGAGCCAAGAGAGCAGCCAAGACCATAAATCCATAGATAACACAAAAGGCACCAGCACAGTCCAGCTGCAAAGATTAACTATGCTAAGAAAAGTTGCTGTTTAGTGACCCCTTATTACGTGCCAGATGCCATTTTAAGCGCTTTAGGTCAGCGGTTCCCAATCGTTTTGACAGCAGGGACCGGTTTCATGGAAGACAACTTTTCCACGCTGGTGGGGGCAGGAGGGTGGTGGCTGGGGCAGGCTGGAGCTCTATGGCTGAGTCCCTAACAGGCTGAGGACAGGGGGTTGGGGACCACAGCTTTAGGTGATGTAACTCATTGAAGCCTTACAACAACCCAAAGAGGCAGCTGTAATGGTTAGGCCCATTTTTCAGATTAGGAAGCAAAAAGAGACTAAGTAATATGCCCCCGGGGCACCCTGGTAGGAAATAGTAGAAGCAGAGTTTGAACCTGGCAGCAGAGACAGCTGGGTCCTTAATCATCATGTCATGCTGCTGTGCACCTCAATTTGTAATTTTACCCTCAAATAACTAGCTCACATTTCCACCAAAATAACTATGGCATATTGTTTATTTCATGCCTTCATTATGGAAACTTCATTAAGTAGGACAAATTATTTTAAAAATGAGGCCTTTTTTTTACATCTCACTTATTATTAGGTACTGAAGAAAGATTAATTTCCACATCTTAACGGATGTCTAGCTGGTGCGGAAGTGACAGGGAAAAGGAGGAGCAAACCTCAAATTCACAAGGTTGATGCTTGGGCAAATAATTATACAGTAACCAGTCTCCTCTCCCACCAATAAAATGAGAATTGCTAGGTGAAAACACCACCAACTTCCAAGCAGATACAAACTGAGCATCCCAAATCCAAAAATCTGAAATAAAATGCTCCAAAATCCAAAACTTTTTGAGCACCAACATGATGCTCAAAGGAAATGCTCATTACAGCATTTTAGATTTGGGGATTTGGGATGTTCAACTGGTAAGTACAATGCAAATATTTCAAAGTCCAAAATAATCCAAAATCTGAAATACTTCTGGTCCCAAGCATTTCAAATAAGGGATACTCAACCTGTATGAGCTATTTCAGAAAAGCAACTTTCTGACTTTCACAGACTAGGGAAGGGAAGGTATAGATACCACAATAGAGGACTCGCACCCTTGCAGGGGAAGCCCTGGGGTCCAGTTCAGCATAACCCCTCTCTCTAAGAACTGCTCATCCCAATTCCATGGACACACTCAGTGAATCAGAACAAATAGCTGACTCCAGATTGTCTCTCGAGAAATGGAACCAAAAGATTCTTCATTCAGCCCATACTGCTCACTTAAACTGAGATGATATAAACTCAGAGGCCATCTTGCTCTGCCAAGGGCACCCATCTGCAGACAGCAAAGCCTGACAGAGACCCACAAAGAAGCAGAGATGAGGTACCACGGGTCCCCAAAGCACCAAGACTCCCAGAGGAGTTGCTCTGGTTCTTGGTATTAGGCCTTTGGAAGGCCTGGCTATATTGCCTGTACTTTGGTTCCATAGGACCCAATAAATACCCCCATGTTGCTCACATGAACTCAAGTGAATCCTTGTAATCAAAAGAGCCTAGACAGGCCAGGTGCGGTGGCTCACGCCTGTAATCCTAGCACTCTGGGAGGCCGAGGCGGGTGGACCGCTCGAGGTCAGGAGTTCGAGACCAGCCTGAGCAAGAGCGAGACCCCGTCTCTACTAAAAATAGAAAGAAATTATCTGGCCAACTAAAATATATACAGAAAAAATTAGCCGGGCATGGTGGCACATGCCTGTAGTCCCAGCTACTTGGGAGACTGAGGCAGTAGGATCGCTTAACCCCAGGAGTGTGAGGTTGCTGTGAGCAAGACAGACGCCACGGCACTCACTCTAGACTGGGCAACAGAGTGAGACTCTGTCTAAAAAAAAAAAAAGAGCCTAGACAAACGTAAAAGTAAGCATTAAGCCTGTACCATACAGGATTATTTATGGTTCTCAGCCACCTCCAAGCTGTCAGATTTCAGGCAAGGCATTTGCCTTCCCTGAGCCTTAGTGTCCTCATCTAGCAAACCAACAGGGACCACCATGCTCGAATGACTTGATTCACAAGTCACTAAGGGACCAAATGAGATAATGGACAGGAGTCTGGGCCGTGACCTGCTGTGAGCAATTATTTCTATGGGGGAAACTACACATGGGGACAACACCAGCGGAGGTATGACAACGCTTGGTGTGCCTTTAGGAGGGAACACAGAGCCGGGCTGCCTGGACTCTGGGTCACACCCCATATGGTGTTTAAATATTCTTTTGCATCTGCAGCCAGTTTCCTCCTGCCTGAAATGATCAGGAATAACTTAGGTGGGATGTGACTTCATTAAACTTCATTTACTCTAGGATAAATATAAGCCAATGGGACAGCAGCAACTCAGTTTCCCAGATACTAAATTAGCCAGTGACTAGAAAATTCTGCCTGTACCAGGGATTTTCCAGCAGGTGGTTCCAAGCATTATTCATGAAAGTGAAAAGACTCCCTAAGTTTATCTTTCTTCAAGACTCCCAAATTGTCCATGCCCCTCCACTTTCTCAGACCCTCCTGATGATGGTGGAGATGTCACGACCATGGCACCCACTGAGTGTAATAAACACAGTGGAATATTCTGTCCTCAAGGGAAAAATATTGTCAAGTGACAATTCTATTTTTTTAAACATTAAGAATTATGAGATTTGGCCACCAATTTTAAAAGTAAAAACGTTATATTAAGCTGAGTGAAAATATGTTGAATGTGATCATCTGAAAGTCACACATAAGAAGCATGATGTAGTAGGCACTGCCTCGCTTTTCCAATTTTTTCCTGTATAACATAAGGATACTAGTCCCCTCTTCCTAACTCACAGAGAACCAGGTGCATTACTCTTTGTTTAGCAACTCAGAAGGTCATGTAAAGGTCAATGTGTGACAAAAATGTCTGGGCCCTCCAAATCCACATCTCTACAACTTCGGTGAAACTGTATCAAAAGCTAAGGACTTTATAATCAGCCCTATTATCAATATGTCATATTCATATTTCACTTATTCAAAAACCTTCTGAAATCATGATGCATCTTACAATCATAGTGCCTGAAAATTATCTTGGACAGTGCTTTATCTTTCTCAGTGGTACAAAAGAGAATGATGCATCTTACAATCAATGGCATCTTACGTTCAATAAAACAGAAGCAATTTGGTGAGTGAGCCACACACACACACACACCATTCACACCGTCTCATCCCTAAAGGAACTCATAAACACTCTCTGGCCCCATTTTGAAAATCCCACTTGACTTGAAAGAATAAAGCAGAAGCAGTGGGCTAGAGACCCTCGATACTCAGAGAAAAATGAAATTTAACTCACATGCAAAGATAAAAGGGGACAGTCCTCCACAAGTGAGACATGACATATAGGATCAGAATCCAAACAAGTGCTTATGCTTTCCTAAAAGCTTCTAGCTTGAACTAGAGTATTCACTCTGGAGAGAGTCTAGTATCTCAGGGAGACAAGAGGAAAAGAATTACTCTCAGAAGGACCTTAGGGGAGTGCTGTAGACCAGCATGGGCCTTGGTGAAAAGGAGACAAGCTTCAAGTTTAAACAGTAATTTGTGCATAATGATTCTCACAGGTTGATACAAGAGAGTTATATTAAATAAATTAATCAAACTACGAATTGTGCTGGCAAGCTCCAGTGCCTAGCTTCTCCTAAGGCCAGCCTACTAACAGCTCCAAGGCTGTGTCTCACAGCCACCAAATCGGAGCTGGCAGGTGATGGGGCCAAAGAGATGCAGTCACGCTCCAAGCCAGAGGCAGTAACCTGAGGGGCAGGCTGAGGGAGGGCTCTGCTGAGCCGTGACAACAGAAGCCTTAAACACAAGATACATTACAGCCTCAACACCCACAGCCATTTGTACATCACCGGCTGGAAATAAATCCTTGGGAAAGCAGCCATTAATGTGCCTTGTCCAAAACACGGCTTAGGATCCCTGTCGGAGATGTGTTATTACTGGGACACATGACTTCTCACACCCAACCTCCTCACTTGGTATTAGGTAATATAGCAGCTCAGGTTATTTCCAATATATATAGTATCAACACTCACTAATGTATTTCATTAGCATACTCCTAAGAACTAACTAACAGTTATCAAGCCCTGAGTTAACTTCTTTACCAGCCTTAGCTCACTGAATCTTCACAAACACCCTAGAACATAAGAACTATTATTCTCTCCATTTAAAGATGCAGAAACTGAGGCCAAAGAGAGGCCAAGCTGCCTGCTCAAGGTCACACAGTAAATAAACCACAGAGCCTGGACTCTATTTAGCTACCTAACACTGCCTGGTAAGCGGAGGGAGTTTGTTTCAAGATAGAAAAATATAAACTAATTAACAAAAATGCAGTTGCTATTCCTTCTGTAAAAGAATGATTAACAGGTGGGAGAATGAATACAAGGGTCTCCTGAAGTGAAGCAGTGACACAGTCTTGCCCAAATGTGAACGCACTGCCACTGGCAGACAGACACAGCTGGAAGAAGATGAGAGTTGACAAAAAGCTGTAAAACACAACCTTTGTCTTTCTGGCAGCCAGGTCCACCTACACACGTAAGATATAGATACACTCACCATAAAACAAATTCAACATAAGCCAACTCATAACGGTCTTTCTCTCTCATCAGTCAGGAGAATGGGCACACGGGGACAGTGAACGTTACCGCCCTCTGACTGGGACCATCGCACAATGCCCTTCGATGGTGGCACTTCCATGGAAGCTTCCTTATACTGCAACCGTTTCCGAGCTATTGCAGGAAACTATACTCTGCACTGTGTTGCTAACTTCAAAATTCAATTTCCAAACAAAGTGTTTCAAAATATTTCCCTTTTTTCTTTCAGAGGAAGGTGTCCACAAATCTTACCTTTCTTTCTGTCTCCTGTCACCCCACAAGTAGCTCTCAATAATATAGTCCCCCCTTCATCAATGAAAGGACTGATAATAAGACCCTTTCTGCATCTTTCATGATCTCTCCAACATCAGAAAACACTTTAGGAAAGAAAGGGGGTAACAAAGGGGCGTGAAGCATCAAGGGATGGAGGCTGAACCTCAACTTTGGAAATAAGTTCTCCAATCGAAAAGAACTAACAAGACCAGCCGTGCCTCATTCACAGCACAGTCCTGCAGGCCCTGCCCCTGGGGCTCTTGGGCTGGCTCCGGGAGGGTCTGTCCAGCCCAGCACAGCCAGAATTGAAGGTGATGCTATGGTGTAAAAATAACACTTCCAGACCTTTTGATTTTGGCTGTAAGATTTTTCTTTTTATACTTACACTGGTAGTAAACAGGTTGCAAATGAAGTTGATTTGGCATACTTTTATTTATTTATATTTTAAATTTTTATTTATTTTATTTTTAGAGACAGGGTCTTGCTATGTTGCCCAGGCTGGATTTGAACTCCTAGGCTCAATCAATTCTCCCACCTCAGCCTCTTGAGTAGCTGATGGCATAATTTTAAGCTATATTGTTTTAGTTTGAATATTCTATAATAAGTTTTTATAGAACATAGCATGTTTTTTTTTTAATAGTTTGTTTTATTTATTTTTTTTTTTTTGAGACAGAATCTCACTCTGTTGCCCTGAGTCGAGTGCCCTGGTGTCAGCCTAGTTCATAGCAACCTCAAACTCCTGGGCTCAAGCAATCCTCCTGCCTCAGCCTCCCAAGTAGCTGAGACTACAGGCACACACCATGACGCCCGGCTAATTTTTTCTATTTTTCGTAGAGATGGGTCTCACTCATGCTCAGGCTGGTCTTAAACTCCTGAGCTAAAGCAATCCTCGCACCTAGGCTTCCCAGAATGCTAGGATTACAGGCATGAGCCACCGCACCCAGCCCCATAAAATATTAATCACTATAAAATTTGTTGTATTTTAAGAAAGGAGTAAACATTTTAATAAAATGCTTTGTTTACAAATTTTAAAAAAAAATTTCTTCCCCCATGGCAGTGGTTCCTAAACTTGTAGGGGCCACAGACCCCTAGAAGAATCTTGGTGAAAGCTAGAGATTATTTTCCTGGAAAGACATACCTATGCATATATTCATCGACCAAACAGAAGTCTAACCACAGACCCCAAATTAAGAACTTTTATCTAATGCTTAAATTACTTCTATAATGTCTCTGTCAAGTGCTAGCGAAAGTCACAGGATGAGCAACTTATGAATATCAAGATTAGAGATCAGGTCAATAATCCTAAAGGTTTGGGGAGCTAAGTTTTGCTTTAACAACTCAAATTTTAAAAAAAAATCCACCCGAAAATATGACATAACGATCCAGGTACATTAGGGAATTATAATTCATATAGATTCTTCTTTGCTACAGTCTAATACAATCAGCCCATTTATATATTTATTAATAAGAATATTGACAATGATCTTTGTGGTTTACATAAATGTTTGGGAATCATAAATAAACATAAACATTCTGAGATTTTACCTAAAAGAAGAGCCATTTTCTAACAATGCCCTCATTAAAAAGACACCACCATATTCTCCAGAAAGCAGTTGCACAGCACCTGCTGTTATTGAGACAGCAAAGGCAAACTATAGAAGGATCTGAGATCAGGTGCTCTGTGAATCTTCTCAGCCATTCACAACCTGGTAACCTAGGACAGATCACTTTGCTTTTAGGAATCCAAGTTCCCTCCCTCAGTAAATTAAGGCTAAGACCACTCGTAGCCCTCAGGGCTATCAGAGAATCCTGAGATGATAACAGCTAAGCCAGACCAGTATCTTCTGAGACCCTTACATATACTAAGCTTTTTAACTTCACGACAACCCTGAGGTAGATACTGTCACCAAACACATTCTACAGGTCAGGAAATAGGAGTGAGTTCCCCAAGGTCACCAGCTGGTAAAGGGAAGCAGCAGGACTGGAACCCAGGCCCCAGAGCCCATGCTTTTAACTCCACACAACACAATTGTTTGCCAATGAGCACGTCAATCCTTTAGAAACTGTAAAGGGCTAACATAAATATAAGGTGCTTCTGTGACTTTCACTGTATCCTTTCTCTGCCCTTTTCATATCTGCCTCAAAATAATCAAGATAATTTACCTTCTGTTTGTATCCCCAAACTAGTTTAAAAAAAAAAAAAAAACCTTAATCTGCATTATCCTTCAGCAAGCCAAGCTGTGAGTGGAATGCATAAACCAAATAAAGACATCTCGGCAGCTGTGTGCTTAGGAAACACAGTGGTTAAGAGCCGTCTCCTACCCAACCTGCAGAAAAATGGGGCCTAGAATCCTACCTGCCCTCTTACCTCCTCTCAAAAACATGGTGAATTAAAGTTACAATATAGACTTCAAAGACAATTAAGCTACTTACTTACTGAAAGTGTTTTGTTAGTTTGTTCTCTTCCGATGGGCCTTGCTAGACATCGGAAACATAACGGCGAACAGGCCAATGCAGCCGGGTCCCCTGCCCAGGCACTCAGTACTTGCCGTCCACTGTGAAGCATACCACGATGTGGCCTATACGGGAAGGGAGGCAGCCTGCAGAAGCACACAGAATGGCTACCTCACACCAACGTGGCGAGTTAGAAAAACCTTCCCAAGTATGTGATTATAAACAAATATGGAAAAATGGGAAAGTATTAACCAAGCAAAAAGGGGGATGGGGCCCATTTGAGCAGGGCAACAGCTTGGGCAGCAGCATGCGGCAGCAGGTTATGTATGGCACCTCACGGTGATTAGGAGCCAGAGCTGGGCTGTCACAAGCTACATCATGGAGTCTGTCTTAATCCTGAACCCAAGGAGTCATCAATACATTTTAAGCAGGAGAGTTATGTGATCAAACTTACACTTTGAAAGGTGGCTCTGACTCCGTGGGGAAAAGACTAGAGGTGTAAGACAAGGAGGGAGGTTAGGAGACAGGTGAAATGTCCTGGCCACAGAAGATGGCCTGAAGTAGGGTGGGAGTATTCACTCATTCAATTAGCACAAACACTTATTATCAGCATCTGGGGAGTGAGAATGGAAGATGGGAGAAGCAGTCATTGGGAAGTGTCCTCCAGACCATGACAGGCTGCTGACAGTGACAATGTTCCTTAAGGACCAGAGCAAAGGGGTTGTTTAGGGGAGGCTTACGAGAAGCTGTTTCCATTTTGCAACTCATGAGAATAATGCAACTCCCCCGGAGACACCCTCAGCTAACCAAGAGCTTTGAAAATCTTCCTTGAAAGCAATAATGTGCCCATCACGACATGCCTGAGAAGGACAACACTTCACTATTTGGAGGAAATGGCAACAGGAAAAGCAACATTTCCCACCAAACATTGCACTAGGAAATCACCCGTTCCTTCCGACTTTATGAGCTGAGGGCCCCGAGTACACCGTTTTGGCCGAGGATTCCTGCAAACTGCTGGCAGGATAATGTGGTTATGCTGTCTGAGCTACTGTGAAATGCATTAAAATCTCAATGTTTGAGCTCATCCAAGCAATTAAAATTAACACAGACGGCTCCATTTTAGACTGGGAAAAACAAGGGATAAGAGAGTATTGGCCTCCCTAATCCTCTGTTTTGTTTTTTTAGCATTTTAAAGGCATTTAGAGCTGGCATTTTTGCTATCCAAACCAACCTTGAAGGTAATCTAGTTAGGCAGGAATGCCTCCACTGGCTGGAGTGGGTTAAGTGTTTGGAGGTAGGGGCACAGCAGATGGGAGCCTGGGGTGACAGAAGGAAAACTGAGACCTACTGAGTGCCTGCTACATGCTGGCCCTGGGCTAGGTGCATTCACCCCCTGGAAAAACAAGTGTCTGCAAACCCATTTTGCAGGTGAACAGGGTGAAATCTGGAGAGGATCTACAGCATACAGAAACTATCACGGTGATTTTTAAAAGAAAATACTCGTCCACCTGTCACTAAACAAAACTCTTCAATGGTCACTTTATCATTTTCTGCTCACTAAGTCAAGAATTCAGTCTATCTTAGAACTCGGGTGATTCTAATTCTCATTGCAAACACCATGGATGATGCAGTATTTGAATCAATGTGTTCAATTCTGGGAAACATACTGAATTATAAAATGTGATTTTAAATGGCAAGATAGATAAATCTCACTATGACTAGATGACTGAACAAACTGGTGGGGCGGCGGTCAGGCAGTCAGAGAGAAGGCAGTGCAACCAGCTCGCCCTCGGGGAGGGGCTGAAGTTGGGCACAAGGCCAATCTCACACATGAGCAAAATCATCCTTCAGGGATCTAAAGGAAACTGAAACAGACCCAGTCCCCAATGCAGGGAATAACAAATGTGCAGCTCTTCTTACTCCAGAGTACCAATCCCTATCACAAAGAACACATGGAATGTTCTCTTATGATAGAAACAGATCAACTGGGCCAGGTCTGAGGTTGATGGTACCCTAAAGCAGACCCAGTGACTGTTTTTTTCCACTGGACACAAATACAGTGTTCTCTTGCAACCCCTCACAAGTACAGCCCTAGGCTGGAAGAGGATAAAGGGCAAACTGGTGACAGGCCAAGGGCAAATAAACCAGAAAACTACATCACTAGCAATAAATTTGCATTTGCATTAAGCATGTGACAGAATTAAAATGCCCCAAGCTATAAAAACTGGATGATATTTAAGATATTAGAATAGTAAGACAAAATTTCCTTTATGGTCAGACACTGGTCTAGATAAGTTACATATGCCAATTAAGTCAACCAGCACTCTGTGAGTTCTGCTCCTTTCTCAGAGTAAGGACTGGTAAGCTGAGGCATTTAAGGCCACTAATTAGCGGGGGGCGGGGGAGACCAGCAGTATGGCCAGGAATTATTATTAAAACCAGGTGCTCCTTTACGCCTCTGTTGACCAGGAAGGCGGAAAGGTGGAAACTTACTGTCGTCACTCACTGTGTCTAGAACAGTGCCTGAACAGAGCAGGTGCTTAATAAATATGTACTGAATGGACAAACTGGATATTTCCTAGCAAAATGCATACTACCCCAAAACACAGTTTGGAAATGATTAAGATTGAGCATCTTACAAGTGCAACCATTTTCTAACACGTGAATGCAGGCACATACTCAAAACCTAGACTCTCCCCCTTCAAAGTCTCACAAGTTCAGCAGCATTGAGAGAGCCAAGCCCAGAATATTTAGTGGTGGCAAATACCAACAAGTGATCAATAATCAGAGAAGCCTATTGACTGAAAATAACAAATGGTACACTGCAACTCTCCAATCCTAAAACTCATGCAAACGGGGGAAAGAGAAGAGCAACTGGCAGCTCATGAACCCAGTGGATGACTCAGTACAATTCCCTTTTAGAACAAAAAAAGGGAGGGGGTGCCTATGTTGACATAGCCATTCTTTGGTGCCCCCACCCCCCGCATGCCAGTAGGGGGCTCCTGGGCAGTACCTTTTTGTTTCATGAAACACCCAGTTGTTAAGATCCCAACTTATGGCACCCAGAGCTTAGAGCAAACCAGGGTAACTGCCTCTCCAGAATCTGAGGAGCCTACAGCTGCTTTGCTCATGAAGGTCAAGGCAATCTCCCCAAGCCACATCCATGCCATGGCTGGGCCCTGCACAGCTGTCAATGGATCACACCTGTCCCAAATGATTCCCTTTGATATGTCATGTGGACAGACCAATGCTCTTGCTTTACTAACCGGGGTCACTCCAAGGGAAAAGACAGGGTCTTAATGGGCCTCAAAAGCAGAAGAAACCTCTCTGCTTTTCTGGATATCCAGTTCACATTCCCTTTTACAGCTGCCAAATACTGCTGGTCCCAGGGAAAGGGCTAGTGGCATGGCCTTGGACAAATCACTCTCTCAAATCAGGTGTGATGACCTACCTGCCCAGTGAGGTCCCCCTGACATCTAACACTTAGTCGGAAGGTACATACAGTCCTTGGAGTTTGTTTGGAAAGACAGTAGGGATGGTGCTTAATTACTAAGTGCCTACCATGCATTCAATGTCAGTTATTCCACAGTCCCCACCCTGGAGAATGAGGACAGACCTGAAGAACAGTCAACCACAGCAGTGTGGTCAGTGCAGCTGCCCAGAGGCTATGGGGCAAAACCAGCTGAGCTCAGGTCTGCTTGGTCTTCACCGGAGAGACACTTTATCAGTGCTGGAGAGAATGCACTCAGGAAGGTGCAAGGCATTCCAGGAAGAGGGATGGCGAGCAGCAGGGCCAAGTCAACCACTCTAGGCTCCTTACAGCTAAACCAGGGATGCGTCCAGCAGAGTGGCCACCAATGAGGCTGGGGGAGATTTCAGAAAGAGCCTTGAATTCACAGGGTTGAAAACAAGTTTGCAATGCAACAAAGAGAGGGGAAGACAACAGTTCTCGACTTGCCAGCACCTATTAGATGAGCTAACTGTGCCCAAGGCAAAGTGAGGGTCTTGGGGAGGTCCATTCGCTTTGTCAAGTCAGCAAAGAAAAGAAGAAGCCAAGCCAAGGCCCCAGCAACAAGCTTCACCAAGCCCAAGAAACTGCGGTGAGCTGGTGCCTCCCCAAACAAGTAAGTGACTGCAGCAAAGGGAATGCTGAGGGCAAGCTCCGGAAGCCAAAGAACAGCACAGTGAGCAGGAGGCAGAACAGAAGCCCCAGTTCCCGCCCTCACAAGGGGCAGAAATCCTGAGCCCGGCTCAGAGCTTCCCTAAGATTATTAGCACACAGCAGTCAGAGAATTCAGGAGAAAGCCTCTTGGCACTCACTTCCATACCTCCTCCCTGTCAGTGCTCCTGCACCTAACCACCACCACAACAGAAATCAAAAAAATTTAACATAACACAAACAGAGGCAGATTCAGAAGGGAAAAACACAATCTAAGAAGGAAAGAGGAAGAGATTTAGAGGCTTCAATTGAACTCCATACAAATACTGTTTTACTGCACACTTGGAAATAGCTAATGGCAATAATTACTATTTATTAAATGCCACTATGTGTCCTACCCTGAACTAGAAACTTCACGTATATACATTTTCCAATTAGACACTCAGAACACCCTGTGAGACCAGTATTATGCCCATTTTATAGTCCAGCAGGTTTTGGATAATTTGTCCAAAGCCTCAGTCCTAATACAGGACAAGGCTTCATCTTGTGGGGAAACAGACAAGTAAACAGGCAGAGTGGAATAAAAGTAACAATAGAGGCAAACTCAGGGGGCACCTAATGTGGGTGCATCTCAGAAGACTTGCTTCCCAGAGGCGATAACAACCGAGCTGAGACCTAAGTGAGTGTTTTCCACAGAAGGAAAGGACAGGGGAGGAGAACATATGCAAAGTCCCCAAGACAAAAAGATGATGGTCCCTCGGGGAAATGCAATTAATTCTGTGGACTAGAATTGGCAAGAGGAAGAGCAGGGAAAGTGGGAAGAAAGGAAGCTGAACACTAAAGTATTCACGGACACAATGACAGTATGTCTGGGATTCGTTTTAACATCTGTACTCTAGTCCTCACCTCCCACCAAAAAAGCAAGCAAGATGGGGAAATAAGTGAAACAAGATTGGCAAAACGTTCTTAACTGTTGAAGCTAGGTAAACAGAGGTTCATTATACAATTCTCTTACTTTTGTGCATATTTGAAATTTTCCATAATAAAACATTCTGGGTTTTTCCTCCTCTAGGAAGAAAAGGAGGAAGAGAGAAGGGAGGGAGAAGGGAGCTAGAGAAGCAAGCTGGTGCCAGACCATGACAACGATGACAACAGGCCTACACCTGGGACAGGTGACATGCAGAGACTCACCCTGTGCAAAACACTCTCATGCTGTATTCATGTCATCCTTACAACTAACCTAAGAGGCACGACTATTCGTGCCATTTTAAAGATAAGGAAACTGAGGCTAGGTAATTTGGCCAAAGGTCTGCTCAGTTGCCTGAGCACTATTACGAAAATGCCTCCAATGCCAGCTAGGGAGCTGGAATTAATCTCAGGATATGGAGGAAAACACCAAAGAGTGACAAAATCAGATCTCTTTATAAAGATCCCTTGAAAACTGCTGAGTGGAAAATAGATTAGAAAGCGTAAACCATAGGCCAGAAACCAGTGGGGAGGCTACAGCATCACCCCAAGCAATAATGGGGCTTGGGCTCAGGTGGTGGCAGTCAAGATGGAGCAGAAAGAGCTGACAGGTTGTGAAGAAGTAGAATCAAAAGATGTTAGCCACCAGGTGTAACGGACAGGCAGAAGCCATGGATGACACCCAGGGATCTGGACACGTGGCTGGATAAGGCATCCCACCACAAGGAGCAGGTTTAGTAGTGGGGCAGGATTTTATTTCTGGACTGCTTCAGTCTGAGAGGCCTGTGAGTTTCAAGTGCAGATGTCCAGTGGGCACTTCCATACATGGGTCTGGATCTCAGGGGAGAAGGCTGAGCTGGTGATGGGGTTAAGTGTCATCGAGTGTGGCTGGTAAGTGAAGCTGCAGAATCGATGAGATGGCCCCGCAGTACAGTGGGAAAGAGGCACTAAAAATCTAGCGACCTTCTCCTAACCCAAACTGCCACAAAGAATAGAAGACAAGAAATGGGAGGCAAAACGACATATTCTTTCCATATATGCAATAATATGCTTCCTTCCCACCACCAATGTGCAACTTAGCAAGAAGAAAAGGGACATGGGACAATTTCCTTTCTACTTAACATTCCTGGAAGAGGAAACATCCTTTTTAGGCTCTGGTTACAATCTGCAGAAGGCTCTGGACAAACCACACAAACCTAATCAGTCCAGAAAAGGCTAACAGAAGAGAGCCAGAAGGGAAACCAAGACAAGTTCCCCACAGAGAGAGTGGCTCCTGGGGGCAGCCCTGCGCATGCCCAGCACCCTCTGCAGCCTCCCCAGGGCAGGCCAGGGAAGCCTCCAAGGATACTTCTGCTCTTTTATAGAAAAAGAATGAGGGAGTCACAAACCACACTCCAGGCAACAATAAAGTGACAATTTTCAGAAACCACAACTAATAAATAGAACATAAAGATGTGGAAGTGGACCAAAGCTTTGGGATAGAAACCATTTAGAATTATAGAGGCATCACTTGATTTTCCTTAACATTTATTTACATGTGGTCTGTTACCAGAAGCTAACGCTATCTGCAGAACCTCTGCAAGGTAATTTTCCACTGAAGTCCTCAAGGGCTGCTGTTGTACTCGGATACATTTGGAGATGCTCTGGAGCCAACACAAAGGCTATGTGTACTTAAGAAACATTACCAGAGAGGAGGAGAAGAGGTGAAAATACTCCTCTCCATTCTTCAGATTATGCTTTCATATCCATAACCACAGGAACACACCAATAACTCCACTGAACCTTCCCAAGGCAGAGATGAAAGGGACTGGAGAGATCATTCAGTCCAACCCTGCATTCCACCAGTGAGGAAGCCGGAACCTACGGGAGTAAAGCCACTGGTGGGATGTCACACAGCTAGAGTGGACGGCCAAGGCTGAAGACCACTGTCTAGAATGTTCTGTCCAGTGTCCTCTGGACTACACACTGCCTGACGAAAGCTTTGCCATAAATAGTCAAATGAATCAGAATAACACTGACTGCATGCTCGCTACACACTGGGTCCCTCAGATGTGTTAAACTATTAATCCTCAGAACTACCCAATATGGCAGAAGCTGCCATTACCCACATGTGACTGACTGGGAGGCTGAGGCACAGACAGGTTCTGCAGTTTGCCCCAGAAAGCTGGTAAAAGGGGGGTGGGATTCAAACCCAAGAGACCCAGAGCCAGGCTGGTAACAAGCACCCAATTTACAAATGGGATAGAATCCAAATGTTTATTTTTAAATTGGCCTTTGTCTTCAGACATTTTCCTAAAGAAACAAGCCTAAAAATTCCCCTCTGGCTGACCTACAATATTTTTCCCACCAGGTAAGGGCTACAAAACTGCTCTGAATTCCAAGCTCTGGGAATTCACCCTAGCGAGTACTTAAGAGAGAAGAATCTCCTCGGTGTGCACAAATGTCTGCGCTGGGCAGAATATGCCCTTCTTACCACATTCTCTGCAGTCCTCCTGCGGCTTCTTCCCAGACCATCACCCTGCCTTTACTGCCGCAATGCCCATGTCCCTCAGCCAACTCCCACTCCCTCACCTCCACTCCAAGAACCCCACACATGCACACTCATTCATACTAATGTGTGGATTGTTGAGATCAATGCTTAAGTTTCCTCAGGTAGAAAAGGAGCTGATTACCTAAAGGAATCTCTGATTTGAAGAACTTCAAAAGAAATACCAAAGTCAAGTGTGGGAGGCCTGCTGATGGAGGGGAAGTTACTGGGAGAGAGGCCAGCACTGCCTGGAGTCTGTCCTCATTGTTTAAAATTATATATATTATACATATATTTATATGTATATTATATATATTTTTATATATATTATATATATATAAAATACTTATATACATATAAGTAGAGCATACTTACTCTGTGCCAGGCAAGTGCTTTATTTGTATCACCTCATTTATTGCTAATATCTTCCTGAAGTGAGTACAATTATCATCCCCATTTTAGAGAATAGAAAACCAAGGCTCAAAGAGGTTAGCCTCACAGCTGTTAGGTAGCAGAGCTGGAATATGAACCGAGGTGGTTGAGCTCTGGAGCCTATGCTCTTAACCACTGAGTGACACTGTCACTCCATAAATGAATATGCATGCATGTACTGTTATTATCTATGCCTGGTAATTATAACTACCACTTACTATGTGTGAGTTATCCTATTTACATGCATTATCTCACTTAATCTTCACTACAACCCTATGATACCTATGATACAAATACTAGTATTATACCCATTTTACAGATGAGGAAACTGTTCAACATATAAGTTCAGAGGTGGATCAGAACTCAGGTAGTCTGACTCTAAAACTTATATCTAAGCCTTTATATGTCTGGTTATACCTTCCTCTACTTCTGAATTCTACAGTATCTAAAGTCCAGTAGGTTGGTATTATTTCATTGTTTTCTGTTTGGTTGTGTTACTCTTTGTTCTTTTCATAATGGCCCCCCCTGGTACCCAGGGTTTGGATGTGGGAAGGGAGGAGGAGGGCATAGGGTTCAAGGCTAACAAGGGTAGTCTATACTACAGCCAAATCCACTAGGCTAGCAAGCTCATTGTGAATGATGGGATGCTATGATTAGCTTTAGGTGAAAGAACACCTGTAAGAACAGTACCTGGTAACTTTGCTAATAACAATAATAAAGACAATTCAAAACAGCGCTCAATGCTAAAGTCATGATGGTTAAGCTTTGGGGAGTATTTAAGTGATTTTCTTTCCTATTATATTCTGAATGAATCTGTATTTCCTGAACATAAGTCAGCTAGAGAGAAGAATGAATCAGGGGTGGGTCAGTGGTGAGGAAAACACTGGGAACAGAAATTAGTTCTAGATAATACACAACATAGGATTATCCCTAAGAGGCTGGTGGAGTTGATTCTCTTCTTCCCTGACAGTTTTCACAATGCCGCCTAAAGCCTGACATCAGGTGCAACAACTCAGGTTAGCTTGACTCGGTCAACTCCAAAAAACTTCTACCACATCTCATCCCCTCCTAAGCATTGGCTGTCAACGTGGCTCCCTCAGAAGGGCACAGTAAGTGACAAACAATGTGGATGAAACTGCTAACCTCAGCCCTCAAAGAGCTTGTCATCAGTTCACCAACTGACCTCACTCTGTCCTTCCAAGTTACCCTTTTGGAATCCAGCCTGGACTTCATAAGATCTCTGAATTTCCTCTCATCTACAAGCAGCACAACTAGATTTCTCTGGAATGCTTGAAAACAGAAATGCCCTTATCACACTTCATCAAAAATACAAGCAAGAGAACCACAAAAGGGGCTGTAAATTAAAAATTCGGCAGAAAAAGCTTTTATTCATTTACTCTTTCATTCACTCAGTGAATCTCAACTGAATGCTTACTGGGTACCAGGCACCTTGTTAGGTGCTGGGAACTTCCAGCAAGGAACAAGATGGATGTTGCATCTCTCCTCTGGGGCTTAGAGTGCACCCTCAAAAGAGGAAAGATTCCCTAAAGGAGTCTCTGTGTTGCAATGTAAAACAATTCCAACCCTGTTAGTTTCATGATGGGAAAACCAAAAGAGCACCTTCACAAGATAAATGTGAGAGATGAATATTATAATAACTTAAAGCCATTAAGTAATTAAATTCTCATAGAACAATTCAGTAGGGTAGGATAAATGTCTTTAGACTTTCCAATGGAATATTCTTGGAATAGAAAGTTGCTCTTTAATAAAAAATTAAGAATATTTAAAAAAAGTAAAAAGCAGGCCAGACACGGTGGCTAATGCCCCTAATACCAGTACTTTGGGAGGCTGAGGCAGGAAGATCGCTTGAGGCCAGGAGTTCAAGACCAGCCTGGGCAACATAGCAAGATTCCATCTTTACAAAAAATTTTTTAAAAACTAGTCAGTTGTGGTGGTGTGCACCTGTAGTCCCAGCTACGATCTTTAGAGCCCAGGAGTTCGGAGGCTGCAGTGAGCTATGACTGCACTTCAGCACTTCAGCCTGGGCAACAGAGCAAGACCCTGTCTCTAAATAAATAAATAGATAGATAGATAGAAAGCCTGGATAACAAACAGAGTAAGATTTTGACTCAAAAAAAAAAAAAAAAAAAAAAAAGATAGATAGATAGATAAATGGCAGCACTTTGCTCTGGGCCTATTTCCTGAGCCCAGGAGAAAGTAATCCTTCTGGGGTCTTTGCTGCTTCAGATGTCACCAGGAAAAGGCTAAAGTCTTAGTCTGCTTTTCTGGGCAAATATACAAGTAGCCTTCTGCCACAAAGAAATGAATAAGTCAAAGCCTGGTGACAGGATGCAGGAAACCTTCAGAAAGGGACTTTCAGAATAAACTCAGTCTAACTCTCAACATCTCTGAATATAATAAGCGATATCGAGTCTACATTGACTATTTTACAAGGACAGCATTGATGCCAATTATTTTTTGTCCTAGTCAAGAGAGCCTGTCATCCTCCTACAGAACAATTATCTATAGGTGCATAATAGTTAAAAGCTCAATTCTTTACCCAATTCAGCATGGGAAAAGTGCTGCTCACACCAATTTGACATCATTCCATTAGATTAGATTAGTTTTTAAATGTGTTATTCTAACAGTTATGTCAACTACCATGTAATTAATATTCCAATTGACTTTACAAAAATTACAAAATCCCCTAGAGAAAATAATTAGTCGTTGGGCATGAATGAGACTTTTCTAAAGCCAATAGGACATAAAACCGAAAGTTCATCTCATAATGGGTGGTATCAAAGCCTTTCCCATACCTCCTTCAATTCTTAGCCAATAGTATATAAAGCTGACATTGGCAAGTTACCCCAAACTTCACTTAACATATTAATGCAC
Organism: Lemur catta; assembly: GCF_020740605.2. Classification (NCBI taxonomy): domain Eukaryota; kingdom Metazoa; phylum Chordata; class Mammalia; order Primates; family Lemuridae; genus Lemur; species Lemur catta. Next base: position 4,484,610 of record NC_059137.1, on the reverse strand, counting down.
TTACTAGTTTAAACTCTTTTGAGGGTAAAATGATTAATGATGAAAGCTTTAGCAATTAAAAAGCTCTTTTCATTTGTAGGAGAGGCAAGATAAACACACAATTAATTGTTTGCTTCTTCCATGTCACCAGCTGAAAATTAGAATACTGGCTTATTTCTTGAGGCTACTTCTTGATTTTATTAAAGAAATGTACATAAGCATACTTATCCTTGTCTACCTCTTTTCTTTCAGGATTATACATATTCTTATAATCTACCTTAAATCCTTTCTAGAGGAAGGTAAGTCATAAATAACTAATAGTCACATAGAACATCGTCTGCTATAACAGAAATAAAAAACATGTTTTCCCTACAGCTCTCAATAATTGGCACTGGCTGCCTAGCCCCAGAACAGAGAGTTGCAAGGATTCTGAGCCAATACACACACAGCCTGAGCAGCAAAGAATGCAATGGTTGATTAGTGATGTCTGCCCTAGAAAGAGCAATAGGTTAAGGACCTATGAACCGTGAGTTTGTCATCTCCACCCTTCGATAAACCATTAAAAATTAGGAAAATGGGCCGGGCGCGGTGGCTCACGCCTGTAATCCTAGCCCTCTGGGAGGCCGAGGCAGGTGGATCGCTCGAGGTCAGGAGTTCAAGACCAGCCTGAGCGAGATCCCATCTCTACTAAAAATAGAAATAAAAAAATTATCTGGACAACTAAAAATATATATAGAAAAAATGAGCCGGGCATGGTGGTGCATGCCTGTAGCCCCAGCTACTCTGGAGGCTGAGGCAGTAGGATCGCTTAAGCCCAGGAGTTTGAGGTTGCTGTGAGCTAGGCTGACGCCACGGCACTCACTCTAGCCCAGGCAACAAAGTGAGACTTTGTCTCAAAAAAAAAAAAAAAAATTAGGAAAATGCATACAGATTCATGAATAAAATATAACAAATTGTTACCACGATGCAGGTAAATGGGAAAAAATGTTTATTCTATAGTTGAAAATCTTAAGCAAAACTGGACTAAAACATCAAGATTTAGAGGAAGGAACACTGAACTAAGTCAGGAAGCCCAAATTCCAGTCTAGCTCAGGAGCTATAAACAGGTCTGTTCGATGGGCCTCAGTCTGCTGAGTAGTAAAATAAGGGGCTAAACTCTCTTAGCTGTTCACTTGTGCTGGTGGCACTAAGGAGCTGAAGAACATAGTTCCTTTATAGGAGCTTAACCTCACCAGGCCAGGGACACGGCCACAACCTCTGTATCTCTTCATGTTGCTCATATGGGATTTATAATCTGTGATAAATTTATACATATACTTTTAATCTATAGCATCTCCAGGGGAAGAAGTTCCATATACATATTTCTTTTCCTTCATTTAGCCTCTTTTCCACCTTGGGGCAAGGATGGAGGTCAGGGGCAGGAATTTTTAATAGCTGAACAATTAAATTCAATGAATAATTAAACTTCCTTCATTCAAAAGTTACATGTCATCACTTCAGTGTAAATCAAGTCACTCCCATGGAGAGCCCCAGTCACTCACAGTCTTAGGATCAGCCTCAATCTTCCCACCAATGAAAAGTCCTCATCACTATAGCCTATTTCTAGAACAACTTTACCCACGGAATACATTGGCATGGCTTCCTTGTCTAGACACCAAAAAGCAAGACTTTCCACAAGGAGTCCAACCAGAAATTAAGTCACACCATGCACTACTGAGCAGATCCTATCTAATCACCAGGTAAACTCAGGTTTAGAGAGCCAAGAGTACCCCTAGGGAAACAAGGAAGCTTAAATAAGACAGCCTGAGAGGGTAGTGCTGTCTGTGTAGGGCTGGGACAGTCCCATGTCTGGCCTTGCAACTGCAACAAATATCTGTAATTTTTTCATATCTTCCCTGCATCCCCTTTTTGGGAACAGCTTCTCTCCAACTCCAAGGAGTCCCCCCTTCCTGTGTTTCAGGTGATCCAAACTGAGAATCTGACCCATGGACTCAATGAACTGTCTCAGAGAACACCTACCAGGCAGGGCCAGAATCCTTTTTCAGGGCCCGACATGGACACTAGGAGATCAGCAGGTATGTGAACTATGCACACCTATAACTGCTGAGCCATCTTTTCTACCACTCAGAGAGCATCAGGCCAGCAAAGGAAAGCAGGCCTAGAGGGGGTAAGGGAGTGACAAACTTCAGCCACACCACCAGAGCACCCTGAGCTTCATGAGCTCAGCCTCATTACAAGAAACCCCCTGAACATTTTAGTTCCTTAAACCAATGCAGTCCCCCATGCTTTTTTTTTTTTTTTTTTGGCTAAATCTAGACCAAATTGGGTTTCTTTCAGTGGCAACCCAGAGTTTGGGAGAAAGGCTAAATGTATGCACTCAAGGTTCAAGTTCTTTCTTTAGTATCCCATGATAAATCACCTTCTCTCTGAATTTCAGACTCATCTTTCAGGGTTCCACTTAAAACCAAAGAATACTAAAATACCACCCCCGCCCCACAGAAATTTAAAAAAAAAAGTTCCTCACACCAGAAAAACTGTCAAGGCTCATCTGTCATCCAAGACCTAGGAGAAAAGGCCACAGAAAAGAAGAAAACAACAATAGATAACTGGAGGGGGCAGAGCCCTGTATACAGTTATGTGGCCAGTAACTGTACGAACAATTATCTCCGAGATAGCATAGTATAATGAAAAAAGCTTCCAAAATTGTCCCTGAAGTATATTCTAGTTCCCTAGCAACATTTTAAAAAAATATACATATATATACATATATATATACATACACACACACATACACACACACACAACACCACACAGCACCCAAACAAAAGAAACTCTTTGGTAAACAAACTTTCCAGACTTGTAAGCCTAATTGTTCCTACTATTTTTAGATTACAGTTTAGTTTTCCTTTTACAGCTGCCCTAGGGTCTATGCCTTGGGCCTGTCTGCTGAAGGAAACCATGAACATCAAATTCTATGGAGGTTAAGAACCTCCCTTAGATGGCGTCTAAAGTAATTAGAGAGTAATCTAACAAAACAGTATTCTAGTGATACTCTTCCATTAGTGACAGGGGAAAAGATAATACAAGAACAATGTGAATGGCTAAACATTCAGACCACCAGTCCTTAACCTTCTGGGGGTTATGGACTCCTCTGAGAATCTGATGAAAGCCAGGAAGCCTTCCCCAGACAAAAACGCACATACCATACATATTGCATATAATTTCAAGGGGTTCATAAAAGTTGCTCTCTACCCCCAGTCTCCAAGTTAAATACATCTGACTTAGAATTTTTTTAATTACCTGAGCATCATTATTAATCCCCAAAGACTTCAAAGGACTAAAAAACAGCTTGTAGGAAAATTCTAAAATTTCCAACTCAAAAACCCCATGCTGAATCAAGAACAAAAAAGAAATAAAAACTTACCCTCACTTTCTGCATTTATGGAACATAAGAAAACTTGGCGTTTCATAGATTATCTCCATTTATGACATTTCCCTTACCTTATTTGACCATTTGTACGCTTGAAGGAGTTGACTATAGAGGGGAGTTTTGTCCTGCACAGGATCCAGGCTTAACAGCCCACTGTTATGGAGAGGATGGTTCTCAGATGGCTTGCCTACCAAATTGCTCAGACGCTCCAGCTCACTGAAAAATAAATAGATAAAGCAAATAAACCTGAGTCCACTTAACCCCCATGGTGAAGCCAGCCACAATGGTCAAACTATCCATCCGAAGTCCCTTAAGCAGAAATACTTTTTGAAAGGTAAAAAAGATTAGGGACGTTAAAAAAACACACACACACAAAAATAAAACCTTAAGGGAAGCTTATCTTAATTTAAAACAGAGCTCCGCGGTACCACTACAAAGGAGGAAAAAAGTTAAGGGCACTACCATCAAGAAGACTCCTTAAATAAGAATTTAACAACTCGAATCAGGTGGAGTGAGGGAACTTTCTGGAATTTTGAACTGTAGTGTAATACTGCCTCTCACCAAGGGTTTTCAGACCCACATGCAGATCATTACATTTGGCAAAACAGCAAGTACCTGAATAAATGATGACTATTTATCATTCACATAGGGATAGATTTGTACATGATGCTTCACAGATGGTAAAACTTAACAAAACAAAGAGATAAAATAAACAAATGGAATGGGAAGACACAACCGAGGGGGCTGTGTCAAACAAACACACTTCAGTCTAGCAGGAAAACCCTGGAGAAGCTTGGGAAAGTGAGCCAACAACAAAAACACATTCCAGGAGAACGTTCTGAGAGGCCAGTCCTAAACTGCCGACAAAAGACTCTCTAGGAACAGCTTCTCATGCCACATTCATTTTGGAATCTTCAGCCACCTCTTCTTGGCACTTCTGTACAAAGATTTAAGAAGGCAAAGGAGTAATGTCAAGATTCTTGAAGTTTCTAAAATAGTGAAGAGTTACAACATCCTGAACATTACAAAGGGAAGCAAATTAGAGAGGAAATGGAAGTGAGGAAAGAACCACCAGTGCCTTCCCTCAAATAGGGAAAGTATTAACTGGTGCTTGGCGCTGTGCCAGAGAACAGCAAGTGGATGTGGGAGTTGAGGGGTGTGTGATTTATGGCAACTACTAGGGGAAAAACAAAAAGGCACCCACGGTTTGGCCACCACTTCCTCCTCCATCCTACCTCCTCTTTCCATCTGGTTACTAAGGAGACCGAGTTAAAAAAAAAAAAAAGAAAAAGAAAATCAAATGAGTCCAGAAATCATAGGATGACTAGCTCACCAAATGCCTTCCTCTGCTAAGGTCAGTTCTGAGAAGTAAAAGGCAAAAATCCTGAAATTCTAACATTCCTGGGAAGGAAGGGGAAGGCAAGTTCAGGACCTAAGCAATCAAGAAGTGCCTACTATGTGCCTGGCGTTTTACAAACATCCTCTCATTTACTTCTTACAACACAAAGTATAAGCAAAGAAGGCAAGGTAACTTGCAAGAAAGAGAAGGAAATGTACAATCCTTAACCCTAAAGGACCACAAATTAAGAATGTGGGCTGGGGGGTTAAGCATAGGTGTTTAAACTGTTTAAGAGAATAGAGATTAGGTCTCTGTTGGGGAAGGAACTGAACAGGAGCAGTGAGAGCAGGAGTGCGGAGGCCGATCAGGTGGCTTTGGAGAGGGTAGGGGAAGAGGGAAAAATAGATCAAGGCCTGTTTTGTCGTGCGTGTGGGTGGGGGGGCGTGGAACTGTAACTAAACTGATCGGGTGCACTTATTTGGGTTTAGGGCAGCGCTGATAAGCTCCTGCTTGGACTACAGGCACATTCTGATCAGACATGATGGGGCACAGAGTGCTTACAGGTGAGGAACCTGACCAGCTCAGAGGAGAAGTGGAAGTTCATGGGAAGAGCCCCCTCATCAAGAATGGGACGACCACACGGCGGGTCGAGGACGGCGGGAGACCGCCAAGGCTAGGAGGCCAAGAGACAGGGAGACGAGAAAGCGGGGATGGGGATGAGGTGTCCCTGAGGGGCAGGCAGAAGCTTGGAGAGGACGGAAAGAGAACGGGGAGCAAGGAACAGCTCCCGAAGGGGAAGACTCGAGCGGGATCGGGCAGGGTCGGAGCGGGGCAGGTCCACGACCCCGGCCCCTGCAGCCGGTACCTACTTGAGGTCCCGGTTGACCGAATGCAAGTTGTCCTGGAAGTGCGCAATGAAGGCCTTCTCCCGGCCCTCCAGCGTCTCCTTGTTCCGCATGCCATCCTTCAGGCAGTCGAACACCCTGCTCACGCTGGAGCGTAGCGCCTGGATGGCACTGATGGCCTGGGCAAAGGCCTCCAGGTTCACTCCGACACTTAACACGTCCGCCATGTTGCCGCTGCCACCGCGAGCTCTCCACAGCCGGCTTTGAGAGCAAAAAGCCGCGCTCTCTGATGACGTGTACCCCGAAGGCCTCTGGGAAATGTAGTTTACGCAGGGCGGGGCTGCCCGGCTAGCTTGTGTGGGCACGTCTGAAGAAGGGCATCCAGTACAATCAACACATTGTTGCCAACAAGAAATGTTTGTTTATTCCTGTGGCATAAAAATCCATGCTTCAGGACTGGACAAACTCTTGGAAAGCGTTTTCTGCATCCTGCTGGTTGTGGAAGCGTTTTCCCTGCAGAAAGTTGTCCAGATGCATGATGAAGTGGTAGTCGGTTGGGGAGAGATCAGGTGAATATGACAGATGAGGCAAAACTTCGTAGCCCAATTTGTTCAACTTTTGAAGCGTTGGTTGTGGGAGGTGCAGTCGGGCTTTGTCCTGGAGAAGAATTGGGCCCTTTCTCTTGCCCAATGGCCGGCTGCAGGCATTGCAGTTTTTGGTGCAGGTCATCGATTTGCTGAGCATACTTCTCAGATGTAATGGTTTCCCAGGGATTCAGAAAGCTGTAGTGGAACAGTCTGGCAGCAGACCACCAAACAGTGGCCATGATCATGACCTTTTTTCGGTGCAAGTTTGGCTTTGGGAAGTGCTTTGGGGCCTCTCCTTGGTCCAACCACTGAACTGGTCATCATTGGTTGTCCTATGAAATCCACTTTTTGTTAGATGTCACAATCCAATCAAGAAATGGTTCGTTGTTGTTGAGTACAGTAAGAGAAGACAATACTTCAAAATGACAATTTTTTTGATTTGATTTTCGGTCACCTCATGAAGCACCCACTCATCGAGCTTTTTCACCTTTCCAATTTGCTTCAAATGCTGAACAACTGTAGAATGGTCCACGTTGAGTTCTTCAGCAACTTCTCCTGTACTTGTAAGAGGATCAGGTTCAATGATTGTGCTCAATTGGTCGTTATCAACTTCCAATGACCAGCCACTGTGCTCCTCATCTTCAAGGTTCTCCTCTCCTTTGCAAAACTTCTTGAACCACCACTACACTCTATGTTCGTTAGCAGTTCCTGGGCCAAATGCATTGTTGATGTTTTGAGTTGTCTCTGCTGCTTTATGACCAATTTTGAACTCAAATAAGAAAATCGCTTGAATTTGGTTTTTGTCTAAAATCAGTTCCATAGTCTAAAACACACATAAAATAAACAGTAAGTAATAAGTCATTAGCAAAAAACATAAAGCAAGAAATGCACATTAAAATGATGTTAACATAGCCATATTTGTTTAAGAATGTATTCCATTATCAAAGGGCAAATTTCAACAATGCTAAAACTGCAGTTACTTTTGCACCAACCTGATAGAATGGCGACTGCCACGGGCTGGTTTTCAGGGAAGTCCACACCTCTGAAGAGAACAAACATAGCAAAGAGGTTGTAGAAGGAAAAGAAGGTTTGGGATTTAAACAAAACCAACAAAATACTGGACAAATATGGCTTAATAGAAGTTCTGAGACATCTCCTTTGTCTCTATGTCCTGTCCACTATGGACAGGTTTCTGAAGGTTTATTATCTTCATTACGGAAGGGAACCTACCCAAGTCCTCATGGTTTTTCCTGGAGGGAGCCAGGTGTGCTTAGCTTGGAGCAGACAAGATGAGAGCAGGAGGTGGCTCATGATGGTGACCTTCAACTTACCTTATGCCAACCTGGGAGAAGAGTCCTTCTGGGTTATCGAGTGGTAATAACAAGAACCAGTTGCAGGGAAGCTGTAGGGAAGAAAATTTTATCCTAATATTGCAAAGGACTTTAATGGGTACAGACTTGGAAAAGTTTTGTGGATAGATGGTGGTGATGGTTACACAACAATGTGAATGTACTTAATGCCGCACAGGTCTGGAAACTTAAAAATGATTAAAATGGTAAATTTTATGTTATATTTATTTTACCACAATTTTTTAAAAAAATTAAGTAATGTAAAAATAAGGGAAGGTGGATAGTCACTTAATACTGACAACAATAGAGAAATCTGGCAAACACCAGCTTAACCAAGAAGTCAAGGTAAACATCACCAGTGATGGGACACAGTTGTGCCTCCTGATACAATCCACTAGAGAGAATACAACATGACTTCTGCGATATTCCTGCCAAAAACACATAACCTGAATCTAATCAGGATATCAGTCAGACTCAAACTGAAAGACATATGACAAAATAACTGGCCCATACTTTTTTAAAAAACTGTGTTGTGACAGACAAAAAAGGCTGAGGAACTATTCCAGATTAAGGGATACTAAAGAGATGTGACAACCAAAGGCACTGTGTGATCTGAGATTGTCTTTTGCTGACTTGATTGGGACAGTTGGTGAAATGTTGAGTGAGGTCTGTGGATTAGTTAATAGTATTTTATCAGTGATAATTTCATGATCTTGTTTATTGTATTGTGGTTTAAGATGTCCTTGCTTTGGAGAAATATACCCTGAAGGGAGAAAAGAGCATCATAATGTCTGCGTGAAAAAGCAAATAATACGGATAGGTTTCTTTAGAGAGAGACGGATGAAGCAAATGTGGCAAAATGTTACCAGTCACGGAATCTGGGCGGAGAGTGTGCAGGAATTCTTTGTACTATTCTTGCAACTGTAAGTTTGAAATTATGTCAAAATAAATTGTTTTAAAGCAGTCATTCATAAGGGGCAGGGAAAGTATCAACACAGTGTATATGGTGAGAAAAAAATCAGTAATGCCAGGCTGCGCTGACGAGGACTTTGAATTGTGCAGTTCACCTCAGTCCTACTTCCTTAATAATTCCCCACTCCCCCGTCTGACTGCACTACCTTAATTCAACTCCTCTAGTTCTGCAAACGTAAAGATAAATTCTGCTCAAAATCTGCGCTCTATGAAAAATGACCTGTGGGGTACAATGTACACTAGTCGGGTGATTGGATACACCCAAAGCCCAGACCCCCCCACTACACAATATATACATATTAATAGAACACAATCCCACTTGTACCCCCTAAATCCATTAAAATAAAACTTGAAAACCGGGCCCTGACAAACAACTCTTAAACACTATTTAAATTAATAAATCATCTTGCGTAAGAAAGCTGTTTTGTTATCTTGAGTTTATATAGTTGCTTGCATTTCCTGACATCTACCTCACTTTTACCATGTTGCCATTTATAGCTTTTCTTAAGGGGAGGGGTGAGGATAACAGGAAACTTCTAGCTGTGGAACTTTTAACAAGTTATTGAACCTCCCTGAACTTGTTTCCTTATCTGTAAAACAGGACCAGGAATCCTACCTACTTTCATGAAATATCTGTGAGGTTTAATAACACCTTACAGGTAAAGCTTTTGAAATAATGCTTGGTATGTAATCACCACTCAGAAAATCACAGCTGTGAGAAGGTGTCTGTGACTTGTGCTTCTGTCCGCACTGAGGATTCTTTACACAGAATCAAGCAGGGATTAGCACTGGGTCTATCCGTTCAAATATCTGTAATGACAGGACTCTGTTGCTAATAGCTTGCCAATGAACTGTATCCTATAATTCATGATTTTTGGTGGCCTTTTTTTTTTTTATCGCTTTTGGAACATATGAGTCTTTTAAAGTTTTTTGCAGAAAATATTTTTTAATCTAACAAAGTGAAGGAAGTAAAAGTAGAGGAAATATCTGTCTTCATTGGTTTAGGTTTTGGTTTGTCCATTGTTCCTAGGGAAAGACTAGAGACAGCAAATTCTGTGATCCTGTTTATGCCCCTTCTGGGGGTCCTTAAAGGATTAGAACATGTGACCCATGTTGTGTACCTTGTCCCCAGGGGAAAAATATATCAGTCTATTTCTGCCCTGAACCATATGTACTCATAAACACAAGATTTTACATACAATTTCAGGGGGTTCATAGCCCCCCTAAAGCCCAAACAGGGACCTCTGGATAGGATCATGCTTGACCACAAACATCATCAGGGCTCCAGTGCCTGGGGCTCAATCGATGCACGCTGTAAGTTTGTGGAAGCAGTGAGTTCGTGAATTATGTCATATCTGCTTTCTTGGATCCTCTCTCCAAATTATTCTATCTCTTTGTATATTCAGATCTCATCTCTCCCTCATGCTCAGTTCCTCTCCCCTTCCCTCCTCCCCTCCCCCACACAAGGAGATTTTCCTTTGTCTCATTCTCTGATTCAGTGGTTTAGACTCTGATTGGCCCAATAAAGTACAAATAGACTTTGCTCCCCCAACCATTAGTTTTCAGGATTTCTCTGTGGCTCCCCTCTTCTGGGAAACTCAGAAATTGATCAGTGGAAACACACATTTCCCCTGAACCTAGTAAGGAGTCTTTTATCACGTCAACAGAAAACTTTTCATTTTGGAAAGGAATGGACAGAGTTTCTCTAAGGTATTGTAAATTCTTGAGAATGTTGGCACTTATATGCCTGCATCTGTGTGTGTTTGTGGGATATAAATTACTTTAAAGGACTTCATTTCAAGCAATATCAGATTTTAATTATTATGATCTTATGTTTGGGTAAAAGGCATCACCCTGCTGCTAATATCTTCCAAAATGAACAAGCCATTAGCTTGGTGCTATCAGCTCAGGAGTATTAGAATGAGCAATCAGAATTAAAGTTGTCAGTATTTAATTAAAATATGCTGCAACTCCCATCATATTCATAGAGCATGTGGTTTAAGCATTCAGACTGAGAAAGCACCCTCATCAATTAATAATTATTAAAGATTCACTGGACGCAGAACAATGCATTGGGTGGTTGGGCAGAATGTCACCAGACAGATTTAAAACCAAATCTTCCTCAGATAAACCACAACGTAACTGAGCCACCTGTCGTAATCAGCATGGTATAATGCTTAAGACCTTGCAGGTTGCTCTGAGGATTAAATTAAGGCAGCATTCAGTTCCGGGGACATAGTCGGCATTCATGTTAGTCATTTGACAAATACATATTGAATGTGCCCGACATTTTGCTGAACAGCTGGGGAGCCCATGGTACAGCCAGGCCCAGTCTAGTCCAATAAATATGACTGAAAGTATCTGAAGGGGCTTATTTGTTCCTCCGTTGTTTACCTGGTTAAGAGTCAGAGCATCAATCATTTTTAAATTGCTTAGAATCGGGTTTATTATAGTTAATCTAAAACAAGTGTGGTAAATAATCCTCTTTTTGTCTCTTCTGAATCTTTTCCTCCTATTTCCTGCCTGTCAAGATTTTGACATGATCTGATGCTGATGCCAAGATGATCACCATGAGGACAACAACCAGTGTGACCCCCAAAGACAAAGAGGATCCTGGAAATCAGCAAAGCAGCCTAGACTGAGGCCTCTGGCCCTGACAGGTATCTCTTATGCAAATGAATTAACCCTTTGAACCTCAGTTCTTGCTGCTCAAGAGTAAGGAAGTGGATCCTTTCTGGGGCTAACAATCCAGAAGGGGATAAGCTTAAGAGGAACTTCTCGTTAATTCGAGGAGGGAAGAGAGATTCCTTAACCATCAACACTGATCACAACCACCTTGCCAGGATGCCTTCACTCTCGGGTTCATTCATTTATTCAACAACATCCACCTATAAAAGGATTAAATAAGATCCAAATAGAACACATTCCTGTTTTCATGGCACCTGTTCACAGCTTAGTAGGGGAGACAGACATAAATGGAACATGAAACACAATGAGGTGCAAGTGTCAGGTAAGAGACTTGCATAGAGAATAGTGGAGTCACTCAAGTGGATGATCGGAGTGTCCTCCTGACAAGGGGAGGCCTGAGCCAACCCTGCCACGCTAAATAGGGGCCAGCCAGGTACAGTGCAGGTAGAGGTTTGGTGAAAACTGCGGGCCAGAGCAAAGTCTCCAAAGTGAGAGCAGCATGGTGCATGGGCTGGTGGAGCCTACAGGAAGAAGCCAGAGAGGCCTTGGATGGCATTTCCTAAGTAAATGTGACAACTGTCATATAGCCTGGGCTTTCTTCTATAGGCAGGGGTGGGGGTCATGCAATAGATGGCTTTCAATTGGGGTATCATGTGACTAGATCTGTGTTCTTGAAAGTCCACTCTCTAGCTATGGAGAAAATGGGCAGAAGTGTCCAAGCTTAGAAGCAGAGAGACCAGAAAAGCGGGGGAGACCTCTACCTGCAGAGCAGCTGACAAAGGACCACATGCGAGCCATACTCTTCCCATCACAGGAAGCCAGGAGGTATTTTAAATATTTTAGTAAATTATTGATTGCCCATTTAGATGTTCACTTAATCAACCACTGAGCGTGTTGTTAGGGGCTTCCACTATCTGCCGTGTTCATACGTAATGAAGTACAAAACATCTCAGAAACGGATCCTTTTACCAACACATTAGGCCAAATCTAAGTGGAACAAAATGCAAGTTGTTTGTCCAGCCTCAACCGCAGAGCATTTGAGGGAAGAATTAACTCCTAATTCTATTACTGAGTTATGTGGGTGGTGCATTTTAATCAAGAGGCACCATGGACGGCCAGCATCAGAAGCTACTAAACCTGGAACCCTCACCCAGAACCCGGAAGCAGAGGCTGAAGCTTGGCTTCTGGTATCACAGGAGAGGCCAAGGCACGTGGAGCAGCAGTGGCTCTAGGATCTCAGAAGCTTCCATGTAGCTCCCACTGCTCCTCCCAGCACCCCTCCAGCTTCCCCCTCCGCCAACCCTTGATGAGACAACAAAAGAAAGCACATGAGATTTCTGACAAAGAAACAATCCACTCACCTTGAAGCTGGAGTCCTATTTTTTTTTTAACGTGTTGCTTTGTGTTTTCCTAATTACAAAATACATGCTTATTTTGAAATCTGGGAAACTGTAGAAAAAGCCTACATAAAAAAATTAAGTTATGCATAATTCCACCACTCAACATTTTGGTTATTCACACATATACATACTTTTACAAAATTGGAATCATACTATTTAATGACCTGCATCTTTCATAATACAGTGTAAATAGCTTTCCCTGTCATAAAATAGTCTTCTAAAACATCATTTTAATGACCATCAGAGATTCCACGGCTTTACGTAATTTCTTGAATCCCCTATTGTTAGCTGCTTAGATTTTCCCACCTTAAACACTTGATCTTAGCCAAAAGGCTGAGAAGTGATGCCACCTTAAACAATACAGCTGTGGACATTCTAACTGGTAAATCTTTGTGTATAAAGTAGACACATCTCCTGCAAGTGATGTCTGTGTGCAATTTAGCTATTGAACGCTTTCCCTGTGTGGGAGTAACAGTGCAGAGGACAGCCAGGAGTCTGGTTTCCACCTTAGTGGTGTCGCCAGTTCATCCTTAGGAGGCAGTGTCTAGTCAAGGTGGAGCAAGCCCAGGTGTTAGGAGACAGACAGACATGTGCCCAAATCCCAGCTCTGCCACTTTGGGAGTGATCCCACTATCTAAGTGTGTGGCTACAACTAAAACAGATAAAAAGCTTAAGGTAATTTGAAGGGAGAAGGGCTCATTGGTTTCACAGGATAAATGGTCTGGGGATACCTAATGCAGGGCTAATGCAATGGCTTGTCAGGGAACCAAACTCTTTCATCAGTCTGCCCCAGCACCCTTAACCTCATCCTCGTTGCTGCCATTCCAGGGCTACAGGATGGCAGGGCCCCGACTGTGCAGTACAGGCAGGAAGGAGGAAGCAGAGAGGTGGCACCAGCTGACTTCTGCTCACACCTCATTGGCCAAAACAATGTCACATGGCCACCTCTATCAGCAAAGCAGGCTGGGAAATGGAGTTTTATCTTTCTTTTCCAGCCTCTATTAGCACCACCATCCAAAAGAAATATAATGTGAGCTACATATTTTCTAGTAGTCATGCTTAAAAAGTTAAAGAGGCTCACACCCATTAGGCTGGTTACTATCAAAAATGAAAACAAAAAGGAGATAACAAGTGTTGGCAAGAATGTGGAGAAATTGGAAAGCTTGTGCACTGTTGGTACAAATGTAAAAGGGTGCCGCCACTGTGGAAAACAGCATGGCAGTTCTTCAAAAACTTAAAAATAGAATTACCATATGATCCAGCAATTCCACTTCTGGATATATACCCAAAGAACTGAAAGCAAGGTCTTGAGGAGATATGTGTACACCCATGTTCATAGCAGCGTCACTCCCAGTAACCAAAAGGTGGAAGCAGCCCAAGTGTCCAATGAGTGAACAAACAAAACGTGGTCTATGCATACAACGGAATATTATTCAGCCTCAAGGATAAAGGAAATTCTGACATATGCTACAACATGGATGAACCTTGAAGACATGCTCAGTGAAATAAGCCAGTCACAAAAGGACAAATAGTGTATGATTCCACTTATAGGAAGTACCTAAAGAAGTCAAATTCATGGAGACAGAAGGTATTATAGAATAGTGACTGCCAGGGGCTGGTTTTCAGCAAAGTCCTCACCTCTAAAGAGAACAAACATAGCATAGAGGTTGTAGAAGGAAGAGAAGGTTTGAGATTTAAACAAAACCAGCAAAACATTGGCTAAATCTGACTTTATAGAGGTTCAAGAGGTATCTAGAGTAGTCAAATTCACAGAGACAGAAAGTAGAATGGTGGTGGCCAGGGGCTGTGGGGAGATAGGAATGGGAGTTTTTGTTTAATAGGTAAAGAGTTTCAGTTTTGCAAGATGAAAAGAGTTCTGGAGATGGGTGGTGGTGATGTTACACAACAGTGTGCATGCATTTGATACCACTGAACCGAACACTGAAAAGTGGTCAAGATGGTCAATTTTATGTTTTGTGCATTTTACCACAATCTTTTCAAAAGATAAATAGAAAAAGGAATTAATTTTAATAATATATCTTATTTAACCCAATACATCCAAAATCTGCAATCAATATATAGATTACTAATGAGATAGTTTACATTCCTTTTTTTAATACTAAGTCCTTGAAATTCTTTGTGGATCTTACAGCACATCTCATATTGGGTTAGCCACATTTGCTACCTGTTAGCTACTGTGCCCACTGGCCACACACGGCGAGGGGCTGTACTATTGGACAGCGAGGCCCTGGAATAAAGGCAGGCAAGGGACAAACAGGACTGGGAAATAGAGGTTGGGTCAGCCAGCCTGACCTGTCTGTCACATCTTGGCTGGGTCACTCAACTTCCCTGAGCTGGGGATGGTGGATGGGTGGGCGGTAAGAGCCAACTCCTTGTGGTTGACGCAAGGATTATACTGGAAAATATGTGGAGCCCACAGTAAACTGCCTGGCACATAGTAGCTACTTTTGTAAATAGTTGCAATTGCTATTCATGTTTCCATGGAGAATAGAGATAATAATTTTAAAAGGACGTGACAGAAACTTTTAAAAAAAAAAAGTTTGTAAGACAATAGGGGAAATTTGAATATGTTTTGTATGTGTTGTGTTTTAAAAGAGTCATCGTTCAGAGGTACATCCTGAGATATCTACAGGTAAGGTTATATGATACATGCATTTGGGCTCAAAATAATATAGGAGGAGCAGAGGTAGATGGGGGAAGGTGAAACAAGATTGGCTGTCAGCTGATGATCATTGAAATGGGGTTCATTATACTGTTCACTCTACTTTTATATGTTTAATAGTTTCCATAATGAAAACTTTAGGGGGGTTTTGCTTTTTATTTTTATTTTTGAGGATATTATGTAGGTATTCAACATGCCTTAAGTTTTTCAGATTCTAGGTTGTTATTTGGGGAATTTGTTGGTTCTGGTGTCTGCCTGGTAGAAATAAATGGTCCAAGTGGACTCTTGGGTGCCAGAAGCAGCCAGCACACTGCCCACCGAGACAGTCTGCGATGGAAAGGAAGCAGATAGCATGGTATTACCAACAATCACCTTCTTTACGTAACATCCCCAAGAAAATGACTTCTGTTTTATCTCTGCCCAAAAGGTTGATGCTGTTTGCACTGGGAGGAGATTGAAGGCTGTCAAAACAGGAAGTAACTCTATTCAACTGCCTGGTTTGTGTGTGTGTGTTTTCATAATGGATTTAAATATGTAAAAGGTAACTATAGGAATCACTGTTATTAAGTCTTTAATTACTCAAAGGTGAGAAATGTTTTTTTTAAAAAATAACAGCTACATAAAGATATAATTCACATAACATAAAATTCACCCCTTTAAATTATGCGCCCTTTGTATGTTCACAAAGTTGTGCAACCGTCATCACTATCTAATTCCAGAACATTTTCTGCCCCTCTCAGTCCCTGGAAACCACTAATCTACTTTCTGTCTCTATGGATTTGCCTATTCTGCAAATTTCATATAAATGGAATCGTACAATATGTGGTCTTCTGTGTCTGGCTTCTTTTACTTAGCATAACGTTTTTAAGTTTCAGCCACATTGTAACATGCATCAGTCCTTCGTTCCTTTTATGGCCAAAAGGAGTGGATATACCACATTTTGTTTTTCACTTCAACAGTTGATGGACATTTGAGTTGTTTCCAATTTTTTGGCTACTATGACTAATGCTGCTATGAACATTTGTGTACAAGTTATTGTGTGGACATATGTTTTCAACTTTCTTGGATATTTATCTAGGAATGGAATTGTTAGGTCATGTGCTAACTCTGTTTAAATCTCTGAGAAACTGCCAAACTCTTTTTCACAGTGGCTGCACAATTTCATATTCCCACCAGCAATGTATGAGGCCTATAATCACTCCACATCCTCACTAACGCTTTTTCTTGTCTGACTTTTTGATTATAGTCATGCTAGTGAGTGTGAACTAGAATCTCATTGTGGTTTTGATTTGCATTTGCCTAATGACTAATGATGCTGAGCCTGTTTCCTCATGCTTATTGGCCATTTGTATGTCTTCTCTGGAGAAATGTCTGTTCAAATGCTTTGTCCATTTTTAAATTGGGTTATTTGTCTTTTTATTGTTGAGTTGTAAGAGTACTTCTTTTATGAGTTCTAAATGACACCTGACATTATAGTGAACATAATTGAGCAGATAGTAAAACTTCTTTGAGATGTTAATCATACTGCACCTCAGCCCAACTGCTAACCCACACTCCAAATTACACTAGATATAACAGGTTTTCATCATGAAAAAAAGATATTTCAACCTAAATATCTCCAAAACCTTTCCATTAAAGAGAACAGAGGGAGGAGGAGGATGTCATTCCTTTTTATACCTTGTGTTTTGTGAGCACCTGCTGGCATCTGGCTGAGCAATTGCTCTCCGGGAACTGTTCCTAACAGGAGCAATGTGGTGCAAAGCGACTAAAACTCAAGCGGCTGCAAGATCAAGGCCATCTGAAAAGTGATGACTGGGTCCAAAGAGAATCCAAAGAGAACATATAGATGGGAGAGTCACTTTATCTAAGGGTTAGAAAGGGCTCATGAAGAACACAGCATGAAAGCTAATCCAGTCATTCTCAGGTCTGTGTGCAGGACACTCTGAAGATCCACACACTGATCCTCAAACATAATAAATAAAATAAATATTGATTGATTGAATACTCTATGCCAGGCACAATGTAGGCCCAGGGAACACAGCAGGGTACACGGTTAGATAAAGTCCCTGCTTTACAGAACTGACATTTTAGTGAGGAAAAGCAGGGACACGAAAGAATGGATGTATCTATGATATGTCACATAGTGAGACGTGTTAAGAAGAGAATGAAGCAGGATGAATGGGCAGAGTGACGGGAGCTGCCATTTTAATAGGTTGTTCTGATAAGGAGATACTTGAGTAGTCACTGTGTGAAGTCAGAGATCGAGGGAGCTTCAAGGATATCTGTGCTGAGGGCATTCCAGGCAGAAGGAACAGCAAGTGCAAAGTCCTGAAGGAGGAGTGCACTACGAACGCAAGGAGACCAGAGCGGCTGCAACACAGAAGGGAAGGAGGACAGCAGATGGGAGCTGCGATCAGAGACGGGAGGGAGGGGAGAAGACTGGGGCCTTTCACAAGAGTATCCACTGAGGAGCAGAACAGCCTTTGGGCCACACATGGATAATCCACTTACGCATTCCATAGTGTCTTCACTGGAATCAGCTCATACCATGTCTCACGAGTTTGCTGGCTGGTCCTGTTCTCCTGGCAGAAGAGCAGGAATAGGAAGGAGCAGAAGGCCCAAGGGATCATTTGACTAGCTGGTGTGGCCTTAGACCATTCCATCGAGAACCCCTCTACTCATCAGAATCTGAAAGAAGATACGTAGAGGTTGTGGAAGGAAGAGAAGGCTTGGGATTTAAACCAAACCAATAAAATATTGATCAAATATGGTTTTATGGAGGTCCGAGATATTTTCTCCTTTGTCTCTCTGTCCTATCCACTGTGGACAGGTTTCTGAAAGTTTATTATCTTCGTTATGGAAGGGAACCTGCCAAAGTCCTCATGGTTTCTCCTTGGAGGAGCTGGGTGTCCTTAGCTTGGAACAAAGAAGATGAGAGCAGGAGATGGGTCACAATGGTGACCTTCAACTCACCTCCATGTCAATGTGAGAGAAGAGTCCCTCTAGGTTATCTAGCGGCAGTAACAAGAACCAGTGGCAGGGAAGCTGTAGGGAGGATGATTTCAGCCTAATATTGCAGAGGAGTTCCTACAGCTGGAAAGTCAGTGAGTTCTTCATCACTGAAGGCATCCAAGTAGAAATTAAATGAACATTTACCTGGGATTCTATGCAGGAGACCCCTGGCTTGATTGGTTGGTTGGACCAGAACACCCTCGGAGCTAAGATTCCATGATCATTGTACTGTCTTTCCTCTGGGTAAAAATTGAGACCATTTTTGTGAATTTGTGAATCTCATTTTTGAATGAGAGCCCCATGGAACCATTTGAAGGTCATTTACAGTACACCCTCAGTCTTTTTCCTCGAGTTGTGTGCTGTTAAGGGGGCTTTAATTAAGCTTTCCCCTCTGGGCACAACCAGCTTGTTTTTGGTGAGTGCAATATGCCATCCCAGAATATGTCAAACTCCATTTGCAAAATATCAGACTTCTGTTTTTTTTTCCAGAGCCAATCTGCAGAGTAATACGTTCAATAACTTTTGCTCTTTTTGCTCTCAAAGATAGGTCTCTTTTTGGAGTCGATAGCGCAATAAATGCGGAGCTGGTGCAAATTCCAATGGAAAGAAAAGATATTGTTATTTAAAGGCCAAATAACGGCTTAAAATTAGAGTTGTGAAGGCATTGAAAACACCAGACTTCCCAGATGGCTTGGAGATAATTCACTTTGCACTCAGTCCACTCACACGCTAAAAAAAATACTTTTGACTCTGTTTCTCCTCAGATTGAAAGTTGGTGCCTGCTTTAAACATATGTGCTTCTCTCTTTAAATTTAGCTCTGAGTCATGTTGTATTACATTAGGAATTCAGCAGGCAGGCACTTGGAAAATGTACATCAATGCATTTATTTTTAAATTATATAAAAATAAAAATATATATGTTTAAATATATTAGGCTATATTTTTGCCCAATTTCAAAATGGTTGTTCTCCAGAACAGATTAGATAAAACAATAATAACAACGATGACACCGTGGTTCTGGAACACGGCCCGTTCCCAAGGATCTCAGAGCGACTTCACAAATCCTGTCGCTCCGAGCCCCCCAGCCCAGCTACGTGCAGGATTTGTCACAGAAACCTCCGCCTCCAAGGGGGACCAGTCAGCTCCCTTCGCAGCTGCAGGGTGGCCTAATTAAGATGCTCCTTCCTTCTGGGCAGCAGGTCTCTGGGCAGAAGTCAGCAAGGGGGAGGGGCATTTGGGGCGCAGAGGCAGACCATGCAGGGACATCTTTAGCTTAGTCGCTAAGCTCGTGGGTGCAGATCCTGGCTCCGCCCCTTCCAATCCCTGCATCCTTGGAACAGTTATCGCGCCTCATTTGTGTCTCATTTCCTCGCCTGTGAAACGGACAGTGCTTCCCACTTCCCGGGGTTGCTGTGAGGACCACCGGGGATAATTTATTCGATTCACTGAGTCATTCACCCAGAACATATTTATTAACATCTGCAGGAAAAAGTGGTGAATAAAATGAACAGACCTAGAATCCCAGCCCTCATGGAGCCTGTGGTCTAGTGGGCAGAGAGACACGAATGAATCATCACAACCATGACGATTTCATCATAACTGCGATGAGTGTGATGAAGGAAGGGTTTGCGGAGAGGGACCCATCCGACCTGCAGGCTCCGGAAAGCGTTCACAGAGAAGTTAACAGATGTGAACTGCTGACCAGTGCCTGGAACATAACAGTGCTTGTCAGTTTCTGTATGCATTTCCTGTGGCTGCTGTCACAAAGTACTGCAAAGTTAGTGACTTAAAAAAAACACGCATTTATTCTATTACCTTAGAGTTCTGGAGGTTGTAAGTCTGAAGGGAGCCTCACTGGGCCAAGAGCAGAGTGTTGGCGGGGCTGTGTTCCTTTTGGAAGCTCAGAGTGAGACCCCATTTCCTTGCCTTTATGTGCTTCTAGAAGCCACCTGCATTCCTTGGCTTGTGGCCCCTTCCTTCATCTTCAAAGCACATCACTCCAACCTCTGCCTCCGTTGCCAACCTCCTTTTTCTGACTTTCTGTCCTACCTTCTGCCTTTCTCTTTCCTTGTGATTTTATTATGCCCACCTGAATAATCCATGATGATCTCCCCATCTCAGGATCCTTAACATAATCACCTCCGCCAAGTTCTTTCTGCTGTGTCGGGTAACATACTCACAGGTTTCAGGGATTAGGTTGTAGACATCTGCAGGTGACCATTAGTCAGTCTACAACAGTCCAAGAAGTTCAATATCCAAAAAGAGGAGTTCCAGGCAAAAAGAACTGAGAAAACAAAAAGAAATTATCAAAGAAATAATACATGGCACTTTCTCAAAACTGTAGGGCATACGTTTCCAGATTTAAAGAGCCCTCAGCGTGCCCTGCACAGAAACATGTCAAAAGCTTCAAAGAGAGAATGTCATCCACAGGAGATGAGGGATTAAGGATTGGACTTTTAAACATCATCACTGGAAATTGGAAGATATAGCACAGGGCCTTTATAATCCCAAGGAAAAATACTTCCAAACTAAAACTTGATAATTCTATCAATCAAGCGCAAGTGTGGACTAAATACATTTCAGACATGCCAGGTCTCACCAAATTTTCCTTCCATGCAACCTTTCCTCAACAAACTACTAGAGGATGTGCTCCATCAGAATGAGAGAGTAAACCAAGAAAATGGAAAGCAGAGAATTCAGGAAACAGGAGATGCAACAGGAGAGAGAGGCAAACATTATCTCAGGAGACCCAGACTGCAGGTGTGCCCTGGGCACCACGCAGGAGCCAGCCCTGACTGGGCTGTGGGTGGGGGACTCAGAGCAAAACTTGGGACTGATAGGTTCCTGAGGTTTCTGTTATATTAACAAGAACTTCAGAATTGTGACAGAGTTTGGAGAAAAATGATGGATAGCTAACACAGAAAACTAAAGAACCCACCAAAATTACTAACTCTGAGCAAAATACAATTGTACTGAGAAATGTAAGCATAGTGCCTTGGTGGTCAGTGGCAACCAATATTTACCCAAGTCTGAGGACAGTGAACACTGAACACTGGTTTAACTAGCGTCCGTGCTGCTGGGAGGATGAGTAGCGTGGAAGATGAGTGTGCACGCGCCTGGGTAAGAGAGCTAAGTCCTTGTCTCCCGCAGCTGAAAAATCAAGATAAAGCTAAAAGAGCTGAAAGCAGCTGCCTCCGGGGCAAGGGGCAGGGTTGGTGAGTGGGGATATTTTTATTTACTTAAATTAATGAATTAATTATTCTTTGGAGACGGAGTCTCACACTCTTGCTTAGGTTAGAATGCTGTGGCATCAGCCTAGCTCACAGCAACCTCAGACTCCTGGACTCAAGCGATCCTCCTGCCTCAGCCTCCCAAGTAGCTGGGACTACAGGTCTGCCACCACACGTGGCTGATTTTTTCTATTTTTACTAGGGACGGGGTCTTGCTCTTGCTCAGGCTGGTCTCGAACTCCTGAGCTCAAGCAATCCTCCTGCCTTGGCCTCCCAGAGTGCTAGGATTACAGGCGTGAGCCACTGTACCTGGCCAGGGCTATTTTTAAATATAAGCTTTATAGGTCTATTTGACTTTGTAAGCTTGCGTATGTATTACTTTAATTAATTTTTAAAAATTTTAAATGGGAGAGAAGGGAGGGATGTTAAGGCTCCCTGAAAAAGAGGCAGGTGGTGGGTTGGGGGAAGAGGCAGCCCCTCTGGCTTCTTCATGTTTTCTCTGACTTCAGTCTCATTAAATCACAGGAGGGAGGTGACCTCAGCAAAGGACATCAAACCTGTGGGAGGTACTGTGAGGCCACAAGCCCTCTGCCCTCCCCAGCCATCACAGTGGCTGCTGCAGTGAGAGCAAGTGGGGCGGTGGATGGGGCCTGCGAGCTGCGGGGACCTGTCACTGCCAGAGAGAGTCCTCCCAGCAGGCACAGTGGCCCCGGTGAAGGGGTCAGCTCAGGTGAGATAAAGCTTCCTGGGATAGACCTGGGCAGGAGAGGGGAAGAGGGAGAGCTGGAGGGAGACAGGGACTGGGGGGGGACACTTCCTTGCTTATGGCCCCCAGTGTATTCTTCCCTTGTGACACCCAGTGGGAATGTTAATACCGCTCGGCTTGCTCAAGCAGCTGGAGATACCCACTGTCCTCTGATGTCCTCAACTCTCTGCTCCAGGCTCCAACTCAGAGAAGACCTCAAGAGAGGGGTGTAGCCCCTGGCTGAGGGACTTGGGGGACAAAAGGAAATGTTGCCTCCCATCACAGCAGGATGCATGACTCCTAAGAGGACTCCTGTCCTACCACCACCCCAAAGTCAGGTTGGGTCACCCCAGATGGAGTTCTGGGTTCCTAGAGCCAGGAGGGATTTGAGCAAGACCCCAGGCAGAACTCTGGCTGCACAGCTCTGACACCCGGGAGCTCAGCTGTCACGAGGAAAAGTGAAGAGTTTGGAGGACATGGTCACTTCTGGTCTGGGGACAGGAGAAGGGCAGGTGACACTAGGTGGCTTCCTCTATCCCTCTTTTAAAATGTGATGGTCATTACCAAATTATCCTGGCCTCTCTCAGGTAAAAACACATTTGAGGTGTGCTATCAAAACACTAGAAGTGCAGGCTTTGAGGGACAAGCGTTCTCAGAGGAAGACGGGAGTCAGTGTGGAGCCCTTGAACCCAAGAAGGAATAGGATTGTCCCCACAGTCTCCACAGAAGCAAACCCACTGTCTAGGCGACTACTAGCCTTGGTGCCTGTTAACACGTGGGCATGTGGGAGAAGTGTCCACGGTCAATGAGCTTGGCGAATGCTGGATTAAACCGAGGAAATGGGCAGGAATGCTCCGGACTTTAATGTTCATTGCAAATATCCCAAAGAAGTTTACACCTTTTGACAGTTTTCAAGAAGCAGGGGATGGCATTAGAGTTCTGTGGAACACTCTTTGGGACACACCTGGGGGCTCGGGTGTCCCTAGCACCTGTGTGCAGTGTGCTTGGCGAGGACACACATGGTGATATTCCTTGTTCCCCAATCCCCACCCAGCCAGGTGGCCCTGAAGAGTTTGCAGGAGAGACCCCAGCTTTTTGTCACGCACCAGTCATGTGGTTTCTGGATTTTGCACAAGGCATCTTTCTTTTTATTTGATTTTCTCAGACAGAGAAGAGCCTTGGAAAGCGGGATCTTAGGTGACCCAATTTTTCTGATTCTTTCTTGGTTCCTTGGATTTCTCTTCAACTCCCCCTGAAAACATTGTTATGAGAATGTTTAGGCCACACCATCCTGAGAATCAGAGTTGTGCCCGTGCCTTAGTTCCGAGAGCCATTCGTCATGCCTTAAATGACTTATGTATTTAATAAGAAGAGCAACAGTTTCAAAAAGGGGCTTTTACCTGTTTAAAAGGTGGAATGCCACAGGCCCACTTGTGACAGGGGCTTCTCACACAGTATGGGCACTCTCAAGGGCATCGAAAGTTGCAGGTGACAAAAGTGATCTCATGAGCGTCCTCTGGCCTGAGCCTGGCGAGTCACTGACCCATCTTTGTTTCTTCATCCATCTGTCCAGCACATTTAATTAGGCGTCCACTCTGAGTGAGACACTGTGCTAGATGCTCAGATGCAGTGGTGAGCAAGACAGATGTCACCTCTGCCCTGGTGGAGCTGA
Source organism: Lemur catta (assembly GCF_020740605.2). Taxonomy (NCBI): domain Eukaryota; kingdom Metazoa; phylum Chordata; class Mammalia; order Primates; family Lemuridae; genus Lemur; species Lemur catta. Next base: position 4,460,679 of record NC_059137.1, on the reverse strand, counting down.
CAATCCAACTTCATAACTGATCTTAAGTGACTACTTCCTGCAGGGCTGCCATGTGTGGTTGTGCAGGACACTCACTGCACAAGGGCTCCAGGCCAAGGGGGCGAGAGGGACTGAAATCCACCCTGCAGCCAGCCCGTTTGCCAATTGTCTTAGTCTGTTAGTGCTGCTATAACAAAACGCCTGAGACTGGGTAATTTATAAACAACAGAAATTTATTTTCTCACAGTTCTGGAGGCTGGGAAGTCCAAGACTGAGGTGCTGGCAGGTTTGCTTGTCTGGTGAGCTGGTCTCTGCATCCAAGTGACCCTTACTGCTGCATCCTCTGGGGAGGAGGAGTGCTGCGTCCTCACGCCGCCGCATGAAGCCTCTTTTATAAAGGCCTTAGTCCCATTTATAAGGGAGGAGCCCTCATGGCCTAATTACCTCCCGCAGGCCTCACTTCTTAATCCTATCACATTGGCAATGCCTGAATTTTGGAGGGGACACCTTTAAGCTATACACTAAATCAAGCAACACGAACTGGTGCTGCATCTACCTGAGGGGAGCACCTTTTTCTAATTCGCTCCAAGGTGCTGCTGTGTGGGTGAGCAGCGGCTCTGAGTTCCTGTAAGTTTGTAGGGTTTAGGGACCTCATGGACCTTAACCTGGGAATAGCCTTGTGTCAATGATTTCTGGGTTTATTACTGGGGTCTTTGAACCCCAAAGGAGAGCTGAGGGGTTGTGAGACTCACAAAGAGGCCAGCAGGTCGGCACTAGCTCCTCTGGGGAGCGAGGAAGGGGCAGTGAAGTTTGGCCAATGATGTTAGAACTGCTGCCACGTTCTTCCTAAAACTGAGGCCCATCTCCTCCAGCCCTCCTCTGCGGAAGGGAGCATTCTGCTTTAGCCACCCAGCTTTGTAAATAAAACTTTCTGCTTCCCCCTGTAGACTCCCTCCCAAATCTCTAATCCACCCCGAATAGCACATGGGGCGCCGCAGGGCACAGCAGCGTCGCATCAAGGCGACCTGGCCTTTTTCATGTTCACCACTTCACTCCAGCGCTTCCTCACTCTGGGTGGGGGAATCGTCTACCTCTGAGAAACTCCTTGGAGACAAACGGAGAAATGTAATGAATCCTTTTTATTTCCAAGGTGTGTCCTGTGTTTGAGAGTAAGATCGTGTGTGGGTTCCCTGGCTCAGTGCTGCTCAAATTTTAATGTGTAAATGAATCACCTCCATACTTATTAACATGCAGTTCGCTATTCAGCAGGTGCCTTTCTAGCAAATGGCCAAGTGCTGTCGATGTAGCCAGCCCACTGAACGCTGCGAAGCCACGGCACCGGGCCTTGCAGCCAGACACCGCTGGGTTCCGATCCTGCGTATGCCATTTACTCACTGTGTGACCTTGAGTAAGTTACTGACCTTTATCGAACCTTAGCTTTTGCCTCTGTAAAACAGAGAAGTGAATGCCCGCCTCTGAGCATTCTTGTTAGAATTCCAGAAGCAGGAGGACTTCTGGCACATTGGAGGCGCTCAGTCAGTGGTGGGCATTAATATTTTTCCTCTGCCTTTTAAAAAAGAAATATCGAAAACAAGGAGAAAACTTAGTTAAACAAAACCTCAGTTGTAACATGTACCTGGTCTTTGCCACAGAGTCTAAGCCACAGGGGCTCACGGCATTTTGTGTCTAATCCCCGTCCACCTGAGGCTGTGACTATGCCTGGCACGTGGTTAGCGCTCAGTAAATGGTTGCTGAATGAATGACTAATGCACTTCCGCCAATAATAGTAGCTGTAGCTGGCAGTGGGGCCCACTTCTCCCTAAGGCAGCAAAATTAGAATGTGTGGGAGGTGGAGAAAGAAAGAGATGAGAAAAGCTCTCTCTAAGACTCTGATGCCTCCCCCGAGGGGGCATCCCTTCTTCCCATTTAGGAATCAATAGTCCAAAGGAACTTCCAGAAAACTTAATTTTACCTCTTCTAAAATCATACATTCTTCAGTTTTCTTGTTTCATGTGAGCCCCTAGAGAGGAAAAGAACTGCAAGGGCGGCCAGGGAGCCATTGTCAGCTGTGCCAGGAGGGAGGGTCACCCTCCCTGGGCCCCCAGCCTTGGAGCCCCACCGAGCCTTCCACCCTCCCCTGGGCCTTAGCGCTGCACTCTTTGTAGAGTTGGCAGGTCTTTGGCTAAGGACTTGCACGTCGTCAACACTACGACCTGCTGCTATGGTTGCACCTCGTGGCCACTCTGCCCCTGCCCAGCCAGAGAAGTCTTGGCATCCTTCCGCCCAGGAGTGAAGCTTCCAAGTCTTTGCCCCACTCTCCAAGCCAAGTTGAGCTGTCTCAGCCTTGCCTTTCATTTTCTTTCTCTGTGGGTATAATTGTGTTGACAGCCACGAGAAACCAAATGTTTCCCTACATCGTTTAGAATTGTGCGGCCCATGAGGTTCCTTTTCATTTTGTTGTTTTCACCATGACTGCAATGAGCACAGTTGTCGGGAGAAAAACCTCAAAACATTTTAGGGAAATAGAGAAAACGTAGCATCCCAGCAATGTGTTACCATTAGACTAATGAACCAATCAGGCAGCCAAGTCACAGTTACTGCCTGAGCAGAATGCGCCCAGCTCTGTGCACATACAGTACGGCGTGCCGAAGCCGCGACCTGCCTGATCTAGCCCAGGGGCGAGTGAAGCCCAAACCCAAGTGGGAGCTACTGAGGAAAGGTGGGGTGGGTAGCCAAGGCAGGACACATGTCAGGTGAGCAGCAGGTGAATTACCGAAAGCTGGAGTTAAGAGTCAAGGAACTGGGAATCTGAAAGACGGCAAAGGTTAGCAAGAGAAACAAACACGGGATCTCCCTAAATCCATGGGACAGCTCTCTTCACTGGGACTGGGTTGAGTTTATTTTTCATGTTAAACAGGGTTTTTTCTGATTATAAGAATTCTATTTACCTAGTAAAGGCAACTCAGAAAATACAGAAGTACATGGAGAAGAAAAGAAAATTGTTCACAATTGCACTTTTGGCGGCATACACTATTTGTATATACCATGTTAATTTCTATCTGCATCTGTAGTAGCTGGTCTGTCTTGCGTGGTTCGGAAGAATCTTGAGCAATTGTGAAATAGGCACATCCCTGCTGTTCTTGACCAGAGCAAGCTCTCGGAAGTCGCCCACGTGAGAAGCAGCCTGATTGCGGACCAGCATCTACATTCTGAACATCATCCTCGTGACCTTTAAGGCTTGAATTAGAATGTGCTCTTTGCTCTCTACATTGGCTGTATCTTAGTATGTGTGGCATGTTGTGCAATCAGTCATCAAGTCCTGGTTGTGCCACCATCAAAATGTATTTCGTATCTGACCACCTCTTGCCACCTCCTCTGACACCTCTCCGGTTCGTGCCAGGGTCATCTCCCATCTGGAATGCTGCTACGGCTTTCTCTCCAGTCTCCTCACTTCCTGCTCTTGCCTCCCTGTGGTACATTCTTCTCACAAAAGCCAAAGGGCGCTTTTAAAACCATAAATCAGGTTGTCATCCCCCTGCTTAAAATACTCCTGTGGCTTCTCATTGCATTTAGAGTAAAATTCAAACCCTATGCTCTGCCCGTCAGCCCATCAGCCCTCCCTCCACCTCACCTCTTACCACTTTCCCCCTTGTTCACGCCACCCAGCCCTGGTGGCCTGCTTGCTGTGCCTGGAATACACCAAGCTCACTCCTCACCACAGGGCCTTTGCACATGCTGGTCCATCTCCTAGGAATGCTTTTCCACAAATCTTTGCATAGCTCAAGGCTTTTCTCCATATAGGTGTCCTCTAACTACCCTATTTTAAAAAGCTAACTCTCCAAGCCTCATTTCATTGTTTTTTTTAAACACAGAAATTATTATGAAATTATTGTTAAAGTACACAATCATTCTCAGACAATCTTAAACCGCAGACTTCCAGAATCTGAGAATCACAAAATTTTGAAATTCAAGTTTTATAGTCATGGGGGATTTCAGAAACCAGCATAAGAGCTTCATTGTATAGATGGAAAAACTGGGCCTGGGGGATTATATGACTTTGCCAAGGTCCATCAGTTAAGGGCAGTTGGAGATAGAACTAGATGTCCCAACATGGAGCAGAGCAATGCTTCTGTACCGGTGGTTTTCAAACTGGATTCTCTGAGGCACCAAGGTTCTTCAGAAGAATCACAAAGATTCGGCCTCAGGGGTAGAGGTGAGGAAGGGATAGTCAGAGAGTAAATCCTCAAGACTTCTTTAACCAAAACAGTTCCACTTTTAGCTCATTAATATTGAGACCTGAGTAGTTATATTTTTAAAAAAACAGGGGTTTCATGCCACCCAAAAAGTTTCAAAAACCCCTGTGCTGTACTGCTTTTAATGAATAATTATGAGAAGCAACAAACAAATACATCAAAACCAAAAAAACAAAATCCCACACAAACAGTCACAATAGTAATGCAAATGAGATCTTTAACGATATTGGTCAGCGACACTCAGGTTGATGCAAACATTCTAACTTTACTTCCTGCAGGTAATTGAGCCAGGGGTTGGGATGAGAGCTGACTGCAGCAAAACACAGACTAGAAATCTGCATCTGAGCTCGCTTCTCAAATAGAGCCTGGCAATTCAGATTCTGGGTACAGACAGGAAGAGAAAAGACTGTCCAAAAATGCTCTTCTTGCGTCAGATCAGGAACCCCATGTATTTACAAAGAAGGCACACACTCCTGAAGAACGTGGTTGATAATGATATGCTTGGAGGATTGGATCCTAATTCCGATTTAAGACCTTTGGCTACACAAATAAAATCTGTCCATTGATCAAGATTGAGTCTTCCGGCTTTAATCCCAAAAGTGCATGTTTCCTGGCCTAGTGAGGCAACATACCCAAAATTTAAAGAAGTAACAGACCAGGACTCAGAGAGTAGCAATCAACAAGAACAAATGGATTAATGATGGGCTGTGAAAAGATACACATCCAGGTTTACAATGTCAATTTCTAAGTTATAGCATCTTCGCAAATAAACTGCTTCTGCTCTAGGACACTTTGTGGGGAGGGGAAAGGGCACCAGGGGAGTCCACCCTGTTAGCTCCCCAACTCTGCCTTTGTGTCCTGGTTCCCAATGCAACACTCTCCAATAGGTTGCTTAGAAAGACACGCAAACATAATGTGTGTGTGAGGCCTCTAGACCCCCAACACAGAAAACCTCCCTTCCACTTTGCTTGGATCAAGATTTCACTGCATCACAGTTCAGTACTTGTGTGGCTGTTCAAAGATTAAAGATAAGAGAGATCATCTATGAAAAGGTACCAGGAGCAGAAGTAATCCTCAAGAGGAACAAGACCCTGCTTTCAGAGATCTCTTTCTTTCTAGTGGTTTTAAAGCAACCTCTTTTCTTTATTTTGTTTTTCCTTTTCTGGTTGTTTGTTTTTTACACACATTCAACTCAAGGGTCATGAAAAACCTTGACACAGAAGGCAGTGACAATATCCTTTTTTTGGCATGGTTTATTTTTTTCATAGCTAGAGTGACCATGTAACTTATAATACAAAGACACTATGAGAGTGAAAGGGAATATTAATAAATATTGTGTATGCATTAACTTCCCTGTGTGTGTTCAGTTTCCATCACTATAGCATCCAAGCCCCACCAGGGCCGACTTTGCCCAGCCGGCCATGATGTTGTCAGCGCCACGAACAGCGCCCAACAACGGCACAAAGATGTAGGCCCCCCCCACCCCCCACCTGCAGGAAGCAGCTGACTCGGTGGGGCCACAAACGTCTCATATGAGATGGGGAGGGCCAGAAACGTCTCGTGTGAAACCTAACACATAAGCACAGGTTTCCTAGGTGAACACTGGGGAAGAGAATGTTCCGAGTGTGAAACCCAGCTTTGTACAAATTCTGAAAAGAGAGGGACGGTGGCTTATTGGAAGGCCTGTGAAAACACCACTGTGGCTACGGTGGGAGGCCGAGTGGCAACGTGGGAAGGAATGGGGCCGATCAGGCAGGGCCTTATGGGGGTCTGGACTTCATCCCACGGGACGTGGGAAGCCACTGAGGTATTTAAGAGGACCGGTGACTCTTGGTAATAGTCGCTTTTTAGGCTCATCCATATTTAATGATATCAATATACCATAGGATATTTTTCATTTACTTTTTGATAGGTAATGCTTTTACATGGTTTAGAATTTGAAAGGATTCAGTGAAAAGTGTATCTTTCCCTTCTGTTTTTCCCTGGATCATCAACCAATGTTATTAATTTCACTTTTAGATGTCCAGGGATGTCTTGTGGCTATGTAAGCAAACATGTATATGTGTATATATATATATATATTTATAAATAATATATATTTTATGTATTTTCTACCACTTTTGTTAAAGATAGGGAATACCTACTTTACACACTCTTCTGTACCTAGCTTTTTTATAATCTAATGCGATGTACCGAGGGGATCTTCCACGTTGGCTGTATGACTTAGTCTGGCATTTAAGGCATTTCATCTGTCCAAAATGGTTTCCCATTATTTCCTTTTTTCTGTGAAGCCAATTCTTGCCTTTGGTCTAAATCTCTAGGGCATTCTTTTTTAAACTGTGTTTTATACTTGCAGACATTCCTCTCCCCACCCCGTCCCCCGTAAGATTGAGAAGTGCCAGGTTAAGTTAAACAAGGTTCAGCAGGTGTCTCTACTGCAGAACTTCTCTGGACTGCCAGGGACTTCATGTCCCGGCGCTCATGTGGGCTGTCACAGTGGGGACGTGGTGTGTAGCCTTTCGCACCTGTGGTGGTCCCTGGAGCCTTTCCCCAGGCGTCGCAGGGAAGCCCTGTGCTGTGGAAGGTGTGGGAAAGTGCTTCCCACGGAGCTTCTCTCCCGTGGGCGGGACTCGGTAAGGACTGACCGGTTCCTGCTGGCCAACTCCCACCTGTCTTTGTGCTTGGTGCTGACCGGTACTTTTCTGCTAATAGTTCCTCTCCAGACAGGTTAGAGCACAATTAGGTTACCACTTTCTTAGTCCTGATGCTGTACCCTGCTCACCTTGATTAGATTTGAATGTTCCCCAAGTCAGCAAGGCATCCCTGGGCTCTACCCAGAGTGAGCAAATGTCTGAGTTTACGTATTCTATGCTGATTCCCACTAGACCCACATTGTAAATGGGGTTTCTGCTCCAAAGTCAGAACAGGAACACCCTATCCCAGCCCCCTAATGACCCGCTATAGACCAGGGGGCTTTGGACTCCACCTCCAGCACTCTCCCTCCCACCCCACAGCCTCCTCAGCCCCTGTTCCCACACCTGGTTGTGCAGGATATCATTCTGGGCACCAGTCGCCTCTCTCCAGCATAATTGCAAAATCTTTCAAGTCAGAAACTTTGTTTTTCTTCTTCTTTGCATGTCCTTTATCAGCCCCCCACAGTGCCAGGCACACTAGAACTGATTAATTGTTTTTGAAATAACTGTTTGGGAAGGACGGGTACCTATAATCTCTCTCTCCACTTGTTGAGCAAAAAAAAAAGGTGTCTTGCTCCATGGCAGCTCTGCAAACCAGTGTACGCACAGGTGGGGAGGTGTTGGCTCTGCACCTGCTCCCCCTGGCTCTACGTGCCCTGGCATACAGCAGGAACTCAGCAAGTGCTGGGGGTAGGGGTGCAGGGCTGCCCAGCGGTGTGAGCGTTCACAGGACCAATGACCATAAAGGCTGGGGGTCCTCAGGGGTCATGGAGTCTGACTTCCCTCTCTTTGCTTAAGAGGAAGCTGCCCAAAGAAGGTCACAGCTTGCCTGAGGACACGCAGAGCTGGGACTCAAGCCCAGGTTTTCGGCTCTTCCCTGGCCCTGTCACTGGTGATGTTGCCGCCTTTGTAAAATGGGTCAACGATGTCTACTTTGTGGGACGACCGTGAGCCCCACTCAGCTGGGCAGCTGCATGGAGAGCTCTTAGCACCGCGCCGGCTGCTGTTCCCACTCAGTGTGCGGTGGTTATCATGGCTAAGCGAACGTTCTTCCACCTGATGCCTCCTAAGCTCGAAAGAGAAAGGCTGATTTCTCTACATTTCTGATGCCTACAGTAAGCATTTGATGAAGGTAACCAGTTATCTGATTGCTCATGTAACTTTCTTCTTACAGCCCCAAGTGAAACTGCCCCTGTCCCCTTCTCAAGGACGATAGGTGTTGACTCTGGCAGAACACCGAGCTCCTATGTGACTTTGGTTAGACGAGACTCTTAACTTCCTCCTGCCTCAATTTCCCCCATCGGCTTCCTGAGCTTGGCCTGAGGAAGATGATGCAGTACGCCTTGATTGATGGATTCATTAGGGCTTGGAAAGGGCCCCCAGTCCTCAGAGCCAAGCACTGTTATTTAAAGAACGCTGATGGAAGAGTGGAGTTAGGTACTCAAATCGTCCTCCGAGGACTGACAGGCGGCCAGTCACTGCAGGGCATTTAGAGAGCTAATTCCTTGCTTCAGTATTTAAGGCCTTCGAAAAAGCTACATCCATCTTCCGTGAAGAAAAAAAAAATGCTCTGCATCTTCCTGCTATCTAGAGATTATTTAGTGCCCTGATATCGACACCGCTTCTGTAGAAAGATTTAAAGATAAAAATGCAATGTATTCAAGTGCTGATCATTTTTCATCGTCACTTAGTGACAGTACAGCCTGGAGTCAATTGCAGCAGATTTATCTTTTGTGATATCGATTGTGTGCGTGTGCGCCGAGGCTGTTTGCAAATACCTGGCTCTAGCTACGAGGGGCACTGTGAGGGGCGGGGGCAGGAGCCGGTGCGCAAAGAGAGGGGCCCTGGCAAGGACCCCACCTCTAGTCCTTGCTCTGCAAGGGAGTCCTGGACCAGGAGTCCCAGAGTACGTGACCATTACATTCCTGGGAGTGACTTGCTTTTAGTCATCGTGCAAAGCCCCCGAGGTGTAAGGCAGGAAAGGCTCAGAATCATTTGTGTCCTGAGGCCGATTGTTAAGGTGCAGAGCTGGAGCTTCAGCCTTCTGTGAAGTTGGTCTCTGTTACCTAAGAGTGGATGGGCCAGCAGCTCCCCAGAACAACACCCTCTTCTTCACAGTAGGGGCCACGCTCCCTTGCAAACAGCAACCTGGGGGCGGGAAGGGAGGCTGCGGAGTCAGGTCATGATCCCGCAGTTCACAGAGGACAAGGCTGAGCTTTAGGGAGTTAAAGGCCTCACCCCCAAAGCACCTGCCTTTCACTCCGTCATCATCTCCTTCCGTCTTACCCCACTGGCGGCCACTTCCTGCCAAGCCAGCTCTCAACCCCACACGGTCTGCCTGTCGGGGAGTGGTTCTCACCAGACCTCAAACTCCCATTAAAAAAAATAAACGACAGTGGAGTATAATTAAAGAAGAAAAAAACCAAAAGAAAGAAAAGCATTTAGGTTAGGAAATTAGAAAATAGAATTCTAGTCCTGCCTCCGCCATTAGCCTATTTGATGACCTTGCTACTTAACTTCCATAGAGCTCAGTTCCTCACCTGTAAAATGGGTTAAAGGAAAGCATATTGAGATAAAAGCATCCAGAGGTATTCCTAGTTAATTCATGTAATAAACACTTGTCAAGACAGGATTAAGGTCAGGGCACCTGCTCAGTTCTGTGCAGCATGAAGATGTCTTCGAGGGCAGTGGAATGTTCTTGGCTTTGGAGTCAGAGACCTGGGCTTGAATCCTGCTACAGCATCGGGCTCACTGTGTGTTCCTGGGCAAGTCATAACCTCTCTTGCCCTCAGTCTCCTCATCTGTGCTGTTGAGACAGACGGCTGCTCCTGCCTCAGAGGCGGGCATGGCAAGAGCACTTATGTAAAGATTCTCGGGGGTGCCTGGCCCAGCGGGACTCATGCTGGAAGCACAGCCATACCAGAGTTACGCAAATGACTTTCGGTGCGTGTTCAAGGTCTCGGCTCTCTGCCCACCATGCCCAGAGCCTGCTGGAAATAGGGCTCCCGCATGCTCCTCCTGCACACCCCCCTCACCGAAAGCCGTCAAGGGCTTTAAACACCTTGGATCCCATAGAAGCCAGAGCCCCATCCAGCAAAGGCCCATTTGAGCCCCGCTTAAGGGTGGCTGGTCACCTGGTTGTAAACGCTGAGAATTTCTAAGAAGGCCAATCTCTCACTGTCAGAGAGCTGTTCCCTGATATTTACTCTACATTGACTATTCCTAGATTTCATCAATCATGCCTTCTCAGACCCAGCTAAATCATTCTTCCCTCCTCCCCATGGTTCTACACTGTTTAATAGTGGTCTACTTTTCCCACCTGACACCTATTTTGATGCTTCAAAGACAATCAGAAAACAAGGTTCTCATTCCCTGCCCTGGCCCAGCCATGGACACCCAGACTTGTGGCGATGTAGGGGACCTTCAAGATTAGTGACATCCCGCCCTCTTATTTTGCAGGCTTCTCAAGGCAGGTGGTTTATCTCATTCAGTCCTCACAGCAGTCCTGGGGGTTGGCACATCATCCCCATTTCCCAGCCGAGAAGACTGAGGCTCAAAAGGGCCAAGTGACTTCTCTGTGGTCACAGAGCAAGCTAGAGGCACAGGTGGGTTTCAAATCCAGGTCTCCTGACTGAAAGGCCATCACTCTCTCCTGATGACATTTGAGATCAGAAGTCAGGAAAGCAGCAATAAAGCATGAAGAGGCTCAAATGCCAAAGATGGGCAAGAAGAGGTAACTTGCTATCTTTAGGAACCAAGCCCAGGCGGAGAAGATAGAGGGCAGGGCAGTTCGTTGTTTCTTCTGCCCTGGAAGCATCCTGGGGGCAGGGAGGGGGCTTATTTATCTTTGTAGCCACAGCACCTGGCTTAGAGAAGGCGCTCAATAAATGCTTGGCGAATAACAAATGAAGAGTATGGACATGACCTTACCAAAGGGAAGTCCCGGGGGAAAGTGTACCACACAGAAAGCAAAGCATGGTCTATGCCTCTCCGGTGTTGCACACCTGGGAGAATGGGATGTGTTGGCATCACCCCAGATGGAAAGAAAGTATTAATGACTGGCTGAGATTCTACCCCAAGATATTCAGAATATGCTGGTGTTGCCAATTGTCTTGTGTATAGTAATAATTTCATAAGAGTCATCGTTTACTGAATGCTTCCCAAAGGTCAGACACAGCACTAAAGACTCCAACTGCATCATTTCATTTAAGCCTCATGCCAACTCCCAAGAAGTAGGTGCTGCTGATATTCCCATTTTGCAGAGGAGAAAACTGAGTCTCAGAGAGGTTAAGTGACTTACTCAAGGTCACACAGCTAGTCCGCTAACTCCAAAGGTCCATCAACTCAAAGCTATTGGCTGGTTGTCCTTCTCCTTGAATTGTGGACTTGAGACTCCAAACAGCCATCAGCCTGGGAGCCACCACTGAGACAATGTTGTTCCAGCATCAGAGTATTAGAACATGACAATGACCCACATCTTACTTTCTTGTTCTTGTTATGTATCTTCATTGTTCTAGATCCCTCTCCCAACTTCTTTCGTCACTGCCTGTCACCTGCTAACCTTCTGTTTGTTTGTTTTCCTGGGTGCAATGGTGTGGATTTGTGTGATCATCTGGAGGCTGTTATCTTCCTAGAAAGAATTATAATCTCATCGCCATCTTGTTTTCAATTCCTGCAGTGGCAGGTGGCCACCGAGGGCCATCACAGCTCACTAGAGTGTAAATTCCAGGAGGACAGGGACCTGTCAGCACTGTAGTGGGCGCTCACAAAATATCTGCTAGCAAATGAATTTTATCTCTCTGTTGAGCAGAAACACTATTGGCATCTCCATGCAACGTCAGGTGCCTTCGTTATGCAGAGCAGCAAACACCCCGGATTTCCTAGGCTCAGGGAAGTCTTTCCAGAAGTTGCTATTTCTCTTTCTCTGGTCCAGAAAACTGCAAAGAGTCCACCTATTGGGTCAGCCTGGCTGGCCTGGGTCCGATGTCCTCTAGGAGGATAAGGTTCTGGGAACTGGACATCTAGCCGCGAAGGGGCCAGGATGACCTCAGAAAGGAAATTCCCTTCAAGGACACTTTTCTTGGCAGAGGATCTGGGGCCCTAGTGACCTGCATGGCCCGAGATGGAGTCTCTGGAGTTTACAAGGGGGGGAGGGGTGGGGCGTGGGGGCAGGGACCCCACCACTGGAACGCGTATCTCCTTTTGAGTGACCTTCCTAATGCGGGCCGTTTTCCCCACATCACACCTCCAGCAAGATTGCTCTCTGCCTGAACCTCTTTCAGCATTATTTTTGCATTGTTCTTCTCTCCAGGGAATATCCTATTTTAGACCTTCCTCCCAATTGAATTTGTCTTTCTCCCTCTGAGCCAAATCTTATTTTGTTATTTTCCATTGATATCTATAACTCCCTTGGAGGCATCTGCATTACCTCTCTGCCCTGCTTGGCGACAGCAACACCTTCCAATTAAGGATTTTATGCAAATTTCATTAGAGTGCTGTTGACTCGTCTTCCAGATCATTATTAAAGATGTTAAATAAGAGCAGAACAAATACTGGTTCCACACACCTTCAGGGAGGCCCTGCTCTGTCATTTGTCTTGGGGTTTGTGTGCGTGCACCATTCCATTTGCAAAGTAAGTTCTTTTCCACCCTCGTTTGAATTCATTTCATAAGGAAAGTTTCATAATATATCATAGCCAATGTTTTAATAAAATCTAATCTTATAGCTCCCCACAGTACCCCTGCTTGTGTGATCCCAGCAGAAGGATGAATGAGGATAGGCTGCCTGCTTGCTTTCAGTAGAAACTTTTATTGCTGGGGAGGCCACAGTCTTCAGAATGCCAGCTGAGTTTCCTTGACTGTCCCTGTGTCCCTTGATCAGCCAGCCAACAACATGTATGAAATACCTACTGGATTCAGGCTTCTACCTGTGCTGGAAAGAGATGCCAAAATGGGAAACCCGGCCCTTGTCCTCAAGCATATTATAGTCCAACTGACCAGAGAGAACATTCCCACCCACAGAGCCACCACACCAGAGAGGTGAGCAGATTAGGATTCTGAGAAAAGCAACACGAGATCAAGTAAAGGCTACGTTTTAAAATATTTAAGGTCAGGCACAGTGGCTCACACCTGTAGTCCCAGCTACTCGGGAGGCTGAGGCAGGAGGACTGCTTGAGCCCAGGAGTTTGAGGTTGCAGTGAGCTACAATGATGCCACAGCACTCTATCCAGGGTGACAGAGCAAGACCTTATCTCAAATAAATAAAATAAAATGAAATATATAAATGTGGCATGTGTTTTGAAACTTTAACTTTTTATTATGGAAAATTTCAAGCATACACGAAATGAAATGGGTCCCCACACCTCCATTATCAGTTTGAACAGTTGCAACATCCCTCTCCCCCACTTTTCCTTTTTTTGTTGTTGTAGGAAGACTTTAACGCAAACCCTAGACATCATATCATTACACCAGTAATTCACCTATCACAGATATGCACCTTTAACAGATACAGACTTTTTTTTAATATAACCGCAATGCCATTAATATATCTACCACAATTTAATTCCTTATGACATATCATCTATTAACTGGTCTTTGTTCAACTTTTCCCGATTGCCCAAAAATGTGTTTTTACACTTGGTTCATTTGAATCAGGACCCAAACAAAGGCCACGTATTGTATTTGGTGGGCGTGCCTTTTAAGTCCCTTAACCTATAACAATTTTAGAATGCGATTTGTCCATTGAACACACTCAGTCATTTGTCCTGTAGAATTCTAAATGCAGTTCATTGTGAAGGACGTTTGTTATATAAAATATAAACGCAGAAAGATTAACTAGGAGATAAAGTAAGATAAACTAACAATGCCAAAACATTTGACACATGGACCCTTAGAGTCAGCCGGAAGCCTAGAAGCTCTTCACTCAAACCCAGCGCCTGCCCCTCCCACTCTCGCCCCAAACACAAAAGCCTTGTCAGCGATAACCTGACAGATGTACATCCTCGTCACTTTGCAGAGGAACTCACTTTGGGACGCTTTCATGTAACAAATCTTTCCTGTGCAGATAAAAAATATTACTCAGCTTGGCAACATTTACAAAATATATTCATACAGATCTGTAGTAAACACCTATTGCCCCCAGGGCGCAAGACCTGGGAAGAGCCCTGGAATTAGAGAGACAAAGGGAAGGAAAGGAAGAGGAGAGAAAGGAGAGGAAAGAGAAAAAGGAAAGAAAAGGAAAGGAGGGAAAAGGAAAGGAAAGGCAAAACTGAAACGAAGAAGGGCCAGAGACCCAGAAAATTCCAGCCAGGATCAGAGACGTTTAGGAGACCACAGGTGGGCGGAAGTTAAACCGAAAGGTGACTGAAGTTTGTTGGGCAAGAGCATGACCCTACCACCTTCCACTCCTTTTCACCTGATGCAAGGGCTCGCCGAGGGGGGAGGGAGCTCGGCCAGGTGTGTAACACCCAGTCATGACAGATGGCTCAGTATCGGGCTCACCGGGCTCACCGGGCGGGATCCTGCCTCTGTTTGAGCAAAGGCTTTAACTTTCTAAGGCCACGTCTACTTCTCAGTGACCTGGGATGATAACCGTTATCGCCAGGGCCACCATGTGCACAAAGCCAAATGACATGGGGAGAGGGCAGGCCACCCGGTGTCTGGCACACAGCCAGGGCTCAATGCCAGAGAGCGCTTGCCGGACGTGGTGGGGCTCGGTGCCGTCTGTAACGCGCCGGGCAGACAACCTGTTTGCTCTGCCCAACAGCCCGTCCTGGCGTTGGGGAATCCATCTGATTGATTGGCCCTCGTAACAGGTTGATGGGGGGAATAAAACATTCAACTTAAGCAGAAAAAAAGGATCAGGTCAATCCGTTCGCCCTGCAGGGAGCTGGCCTTACTGCTGGCATTCCAAGTTTGGGTGAGTGAATTCGAGAACAATTCTTCTCTCTTTTCTGAGATATTTGTACCACATTCAGATCATTTTGCATTTCCGGTCTCAGCTTTATCCTTTATAATTTTCCCAAAATACTAAGTAGGTTAAACGATTCCTCCAGGGCTCTTGGATGCTCATGGCCCTGAGGTGCTGATGGTGCAATTGTTTACCCAGAGGGATCCAGGTGAGGGGAGCACCAGGGGCCCTGCTCAGCCCCCTCCTGCCTCCTGGCACCGCCAGCAAACACGCATGCACGGTGAAGCGGTGAAGCGGGGCTCACTCCGGGGAGAAGGACCTCAGCCTGCCCGCCTGCCCTCCTCCCCCTTGGCTCCCCCCAGGGGACCTCCAGGGCAAAGTTCGAAGCTCACATGTGAATGTGGGCCTATCACAAGAGAACAGCAAGAGAAACATGAGCTGTTTCTGGCATCATCTCAGTATCGATCAGAGCTTATAACTGCTTAACTCCTCATTTTTATCAAGTCTTTCTGAACTCCCAGGAGTCTTCGGTTCTTGTTCATCTCGCTTCCTGAGTGGGTGCAGCAGCTGTCTCTGCCTCTGGGCGGGTCTCTCTCCCTCCTGGTCATTAGCAGGATCCCGGCCCCTCCTGTCTTCCCTTTTGCACGGCCAACCGCCCGCCCATGGTTTGGTTTCCAGAGACACAACACAGCTCTTCCAAGTCCATTAGAAACCCACCGTTCGGGTGGTCGCCCCCACTTCCTTCCAGATCCCTCACCCCGACCACAAAGCTCCCTTATCAGGAAACTCAGTGTTTGGTTTCCTGAGGGGAAAAAAAAAACCCATCTGTAGACGACTCCAAGTGCCATCCTCAGAGCCAGGCCTTCCTGTTTGGACACAGGAGACAAAATCGCTGCTTGCACAAGGCCCTGTCTCGACTCCAAACTCACCTGTCGGCCAACAGAGCTCTCCAAGTCCTGGCAGGGAAAGAAAGAGGGAAGCGGAGCAATCTCGTAGTCCTTCAAAGCCAGCGATTCAGACAGAGCTCTTTGCTACCATCGATTTCCAGCGATCAATACTTTCTCCTCAATAACAGCCTCACATTCCGCCCTCCTCTGCACAGCCCCCAAAATAAACCGAGCCGGTCATTAAGAGCCCCCCTTCTCATTTGAGATTTGCGATGCTGACTTGAGTTTCTTTTTTAACCTGGGATTTCCTCCGCCCCTGCTAGCGACCCCCGTTGCTGAAAGATAGAATAGAAAGCAGTAACAGAAAGCGATGTCTTTGTGTGAATAAAAAACGGTGACGACCAACCTGACCCACGGCCTCGATGAAGAGCTGCAAGTATACAAGCTCTTTTCTTGAAGCAAGGCCCACGGAGAACTCATTCTAGCTTCTCCGATCACTCTGTTATTTTATTAATAGTTTAGCCCCAGGTGGGGTAGTCTCTGCTGGTGAGTGGCTTCGGGGCCTCAAGTTATCAAAACACTGATGCTACTGATTTATCAGCCCGCGCTGATGCAGTGTCAGAAGCTTCTGGTAGCTGCAGGAGAGGCGGATCTGCAATAGCAGGGGAGATGTTGGCCGACAGGAATCTCTGCGGGAGGAAACAGGCTGGCTTGTCCTCCGCCCCGGCTGTCCTGGGACCCTGAAGGGGGGACTGCGGCTCAGACCTTGGAGTCAGTTAGGCCCTCCAGGAATCAAGGGCGAAAGGGGGATGGAAGTTGCAGCAAACCTGGTGATTTGGATGTTTGAAATCTGGCACAGAGACCCCCAGCGGAGTCTCCTTATGGATTATGTCACCATCTGCCAACATATGGGAGGCGTGGCCCCGGCGTACGTGCAAGGGCTTTAGTGGAAGCGGGCATGGTGTTGAACAACGTTAAATCGCACAGCGAGATTTACTCCCTTTTCCAATTCTCTTTCAACCTTCCCGTTGCTTAAAGGGAAATTTCAGGTGTTCCTGAGTCTTTAATGCCTCCCCAGTGCCTGCTAATCTTTCTCCTTAACAAGGAGCGAGAGCTGTCCTCAGGCTCCCGGCCTCTAACGGAACGTCTCTCTAGAAATTGACAGCATTATTTGATTTCCATTATATTTATTTTTATACTTACCTTATGTTGGTAGCAAGTTGTACTGATTTTTCATTTATTGTGGTGATGTAGTTTCCTTTTAAAGCACATATATTTAAGCTAAACATCAGGTAATTTGAAATAAAAATATTAAAGAAGTAAGAGTCTGGGTGGTACGTGGATAGAGCAATGCATATGGAGGTGACATGGGGACGCTGGGAGCTCAGAAAACCTGAGTCTGCTTGAGTTGTCATAGGAGACAAAGCCCCTAAAAACTGCCATGCCTTCCCCCCCTCCCCCGCAGCGGTGGTGCCAGGAGGTGAAGGATGGGGGTGGGGGTCAGGGACATGCAGGGAAACTGAAGATCACGAGCTCACATGTCCCTTCTCTCCTGCTGTTGTTTCCTCCCCCTCCCTGCACCTCTCACCGCAGGCACAGGTGGTCGCACTGGACATGTGGTATGTACTTTTCCCGTTATCAGAAACGCACTCTCTTTCAGGGAACAGTAATGATTGGTCCATAAGTGGGCATGTGACCCAAGCCTGGCCAGTAGAAGTCCTTCCCTGGGAGTTTTCATACTGAAGGTAGGAGGAAGCCTTCTTTTTCTCCTTGGTAAGAAAGTGTAAGGTTGTGGCTGGGCCCATAGCTGTTCAGGCCCAGAGAACGGGGCCCACACACAGAGAAGAGTTGAGACAAGAGAAGGAGAGGGAGGATGAGAAATCCCTGATCCCCTTCAAGTCCCTGCATCCAGGGAACCATTCCACCAACCTCTCCCTCACTGTGGCCTGCTCACCTAGAATGATACATCCCCTTGGTGCTCAGGCTGGTTTGAGGTAGGTTTCTGTCGCAGGCATATAAAAGAGTGCAGATTAAATAAGCACATCAAAAGGTGCTCAACATTATTGCTCATCAGGGAAATGTAAATCAAAACCCCAAGGAGATACCACTTCAACCCACTAGGATGGCTAGAATCAAAAAGGCAGAGAATAACAAGTGTTGACAAGGACGCAGAGAAACTGGAGCCCTCACACACTGTTAGTGGGAGTGTACAATGGGCATCTGCTTTGGAAAGCCATCTGGCGGTTCCCCAGAAGGCGATTTGATCCAGCAATTCCACTTCTAGGTAGCTCTGCAAATATACAAAAAGACATTGAATGGTACAATTTAAATGGATGAATTGTATAGTATGTGAGTTATATCTCAATAAAGCTGTTTTAAAAAAGAGCTTCAAGCCAAGTGTAGTGGTGAGCACCTGGGGTCCCAGCTACTTGGAAGGCTGAGCTGGGAGCATTGCTTGAGGCCAGAAGTTGGAGACCAGCCTGGGCAACATAGTGAGACCCTGTCTCTTAAAAAAAAAAAAAAAAGAGCCCTGACTAATATAGTGGTTATTAGTGTTGTAGTGCTGTTTGAAAAGACGGTTTGGGAGAATAGTGTAATTTGGGAGCTATTAAATCCATGCGAGTGCTGCTGTCTGGGTTAGGCTCTGTCCCGGGCATTGCTGGACTCCCAAGGCTGGTAGGAGCATCTCCTTTGGCCCTGCCAGCTGTTGGTCCCTGGCTTAATGGGGGTTACTCCAGGACCCCAGAGGCCATGGTTACAGGTGATAGGACCTGGTGGCTGTTATCTTTTTGACCCAGGTATTTAATTTTGCATAGAATTTAAAGATCTACAGATAAAGAGTAAGGGAAGGAAGGGCATTCTAGGCAAGGGAACGGCACTGGCAAAGGCAGAGGTGGGGACTTGGAGCTCACATACCAGAAATAATAAGTGGTTGCATTTGGGGTGAGGGGTCTGTGGGAGCGGGGGCGGGGGGGGGAAGGAGACACTATCCAAGGTCAAGGAGCTGCTTTTCTTTTGAGCTCTGCGGTACTTATCTCGTGAGAGTCCCTGGTGAAGACTCACTGACCATTCACCTCTCCGGGGCCTACACCTAACTCCTACCAGGCCTAGAATTTCATCTGGTCACCTACCATCCGTGTGTGTCCACGTGAAGGAGCAGGAGTGATCGTCCCTTCGCCTGTACCCCCGTGATGCCAACACGTGGGCTGACGTGGCCGACCTGGTAAAAAACAGCTTTTGGAAAAATAGTCAGACTAGCTGTCTCATTAAATAATAATAAAGACAACTAGTAGCTAATATCTCTTGGTCCCTTATAATGTTCCAGGCTCTTTGTCTCACACGTACATATGTGCCTAACCTCACTGAATCCTTACAGTGATCACGAAGTGGGTATTGCCCCCATTTTATAGGCAAGGAAACTGAGGCACAGAATTAAAAGAAGCTTGGGAACCCCCTGCTGGGTGCCACAGCTAAGCCACCCCACCCTGCCCTGCTGACGTCCTACCTAACGAAAACACTCGGCCACTCCAGGTCCTCTCTCACTCAGCCTGGAGCCAGATGGCCGTTGTGACACCCTGCCCTGGGAGCTAACCCGCCCTTTAAGTGGCAATGAGGAGAGCGGAATCTGCCTCGGCGCTTCTGCAAAGCTCTGGGGCAGCACAGCTCGCCCTGGTTCTGAGTCCCGAGCCTGCGGTCCCACGCACGAAGCTGATCCTCTCTTTCCGTTTCTGCGTAGTGAGGATGGGTTTCTAGTGAATCTTCTCAACTTCACCCAGGAGTGCCCATATTTCTGAGGGGGCTGCTGGGCGTGGGGGTGCAGATGGCATCTGCATGTGATGGGATGGTGCTAATTGGAGCATGTGCTTGCCCCACCTGTGACCTTGAGGTGACCTAGTCCTGGCCAATCCTTTTTATAGGAAGTCACAGTGTCCACGGTTGTGGCTGGAGCTGGATGAAGGTCAGAGAGAGAGGAGGGAGGGCTGGAGGCGGGCAGGCTGCGGTGCCCACTGCACAGCTCCTTAAAGCGCCCCAGCCACGCCGGAAGGAAGTGAGTGCTGCCGGGAAGGCGTGTTGCAGGCACTACGCTCTGCAAAGTGCACCTCACACCTGGAGATCTCAGGCCAGGTAGGGCGCTGCGATCTACTCAAATGCGCTCAGCATCCTGCCAGGGACCATCCTGCGGAGCGTGCAGAGAAGCGTCACGTGGGGGACGCTCGGGGCCCTTGAGGGTAACTGCAAACACCGGTCACTTCTGAGACACCGACAGACTACCCCACGGGGGGCATTGCCCTGCACCTGGATAGGGACACTCCCCTCCCGCAACTGCTCCTACTTCGGGGCCTCAGAGCCTGCTAGAGGCTTCAAGGAGTGGAAGGAGCCCCTTGGCCTTGTTAGGGGCTGAATTGTGTCCCCCTGAATTCATATGTTGAATTCCCAGCACCTCAAAATGTGATTGGATTTGGAGATAGGATCTTTAAAGAGGGGATTAAGTTAAAATGAGGTCTTTGGGGTGGGCCCTAGTCCAATATGACTGATGTCCTTAAAAGAAGAGATCAGGACACTGACACACAGGGGAAGACGGCCACTCGCAAGCCTGGGAGAGAGGCCTGGGGGAACCAACCTGCCACCACCCTGGTCTCAGACTCCAGCCTCAGAACCGTGAGACCATCAGTTTCTGGTGTTGAAGCTGCGGTCCGTGGGCTTTGTCAGGGCGGCCCAGGGGGACAGATACCGCCCTGGCCCGCGGTGCGATGCTGTGGGCTGCGGCGGGGAACCTCTGCTCCCTGCTCTGCCGCCAGGCTGCACCTGGGCAGCCCCGACCCCATCCTCCCCCACTTGGGTGACAGTGATCTGCCTTTGGGCATCGACATGCACATTTCTGGCATCCATTGCCCCAGCTGGAAGCGGGGCCAATCCCACCTGGCCAGACAGTGCAGTAGCTCAGGACACGGGTGGGCCTGAGTTTCAGTCCCGCCAGGACCACTCACCAGCTGGTGGCCTCAGGTGAGCCCCTCCGTTTCCTCACCTGGAAGGGGAGAGATGCAGGATTACCTCGAGGGTCAGCGGGCACATCTCTGGCACGTGCTTCAGTGGTCAGCAGCCACCCTCTCTTCTCTGTCTCTCACTGCAAGTGTTTACATGCTAAGCCCAGTTCCAGGCCCTGGGACACAGCCGCGAAGATCTCAGACAAAAACCCCTCTAGAATACCCTCGTCTCGGGGACGGCAGCCACGATGGGTAAGGGAGATGTGCCGTGTGCCCGGTGTTCGGTGCGCAGGAGGGAGAATTAAGCAGGAAAGCGGGATGGGCGATGGGAGTGGGGTGGGGGTTAGGGTTGCCTCCCCACCCACGGGCCATTCGGGGATGCCAGTCCGGGAGCGGTGTGGGGGGCGGGTGGCCTGCAGCCCTGAGCTGCTGGGGCCGCTGGTGCAAACAGGGACACAGGCCGTGAGAGCCGGTGGGGTCTCAGGGTGGGCAGTGCTGGGACCGCAGCAGAGGGAGGGCGGGGCTCTCCCAGGGCACACAGGTGGTGAGGAAGGGAGGGCTCAGTGGGCACCACACGCCTGGCCTCCCTCCTCGGTTGTTTCGTTGGGGTCGTGGTAATGACAGGTGCACGTGGTAGGTGAAGGCTGAGGACACAGCAGAGGCTCGCTCTGGGTGCTTTCTGGCTGCACGTTCTTGAGCAGGGCTGGGCCACGTGGGGCTGCCAGCAGCACCTCCCCAGACGGCTGGCTCCCTGCTTTGTTCTGTTTGCTCAGATATCCGGTTACTTTCTGCGTGGAAATATCATGTCTGGCACTCCCTCAGCCCTTCTGGAATTTTCTGTCCTGCACTTAGCAGATCTCCTTTCCCCTGACAAATGGACTCTGTCTCCTCTTTAGCCCGGGATTCCGCTGATTTGTGTAAATTCTGCGTTATGCAGTATTCATAGGGCTCGGCGCTGGCACAGGCCTCTCTCCGCTGCCTGGCTCTGCTCCTTCCTGGGGAGATGAGTAGCCGGGCAGAACAGTGACCGCCATGACAGTGGACGCTGCCCCCGGGGACTGCTGCCACCTCCCCACTTCGGTCCAATTCCACAGCGTTTCTTGAACACTCCCTCTGGGCTCTGAGTTGGCGTCCTGAGGAATCCAAACACAAGGCAGTTTTCAATGCGGAGGTGAGGGCAGCTGGCAGGTCTACCTGGGCCGACTGCGATGGGTCGTGAGAAAGGCACAGATAGAGCCGCTCTACAGTCCCAGCTTCAGGAGGGGCACAGAGGGCTTCCTGGAGGCGGTGGCATGTGACTCCAGGTAGAACTGGGGCACATGCAGAGGAGGAAGGAGGGGACACTGTGGGGAACAGCAGGGGCCAGTGCTCAGGCAGGGCGGGTGGGTGCTGCAGGGTTGTGTGTTCCAATTAAGCTCGTCCCATAGGACCAGGCTGGAGAGGCAGGAGATGGCCCAGGCTGTGGGGTTTGCTCTTTTATTCTGAAGCCAGTCGAGGGGTTGGGGATGGGGGCAGGTGAGCCAAGACATGAAGTGACAAGAACCAGGTGGAACTCCAGGTGGGTCATTCTGGAAGGAGTGGCAAAAGGAAACCAGCTCCTACTAAGCATCCACTCTGGGCCTAGTTTCCTGTTGCTGCTGTAACTACCACACACTTAGTGGCTTAAAGCAGCACAAAGTTACTATCTTACAGTTCTGAGGTCAGAAGTCCCAAACCAGTCTCTGTGGGCAAGGCCGAGTCCCTTCTGGAGGCGGCAGGGGAGAATCAGAAGTAGTCAGATCGGAGTCTGAGCATGGAGACTTCGGCGATGGAGACCTAATGGAGCTGACGAGGGAAGCAGGGAGGTGAGGTTGAGGGTGGGGCTTGGTGGGGAGGCTGGTGGCTGTGCTCAGGGCCAGACGGAAGGGACCAGCTGGAAACTATGTCCCCAGGGAGGGGCCCGGCTGGAGACGGCTCTGAGGTTCCAGCACAGAGTGGTGCGAGAGGACCCTGAGATGGAGGTGGGGGATGGAAGAGAAGGGTTGGAGATGGAGCCAGAGGAGGGAACAGAGCCAGGAAGCAGCGGAGAGGCTCCCCAGGTGTTGTGAGGAGGAGAAAGAGAAGTGGCCGGTGAGGCCGGCAGAGTCTGGGAATGTAGTGTTGGGCTCTGAACTTCCAAGAGGGATGATCAAATGCTAAGCAAAGCTCTCAGGTTTGGCAATTTGGAAGCCTCTGGCAGCAAAGGTGCTAGCAGTCCCTCCATCATCAGCCCTCAGGTGGTCTTAGAAATGGCTGTGTTGGGTGAAGACTCACCAACGTTTGTAAGATGCTTAAGGACTACAGCAATCCTTCTCAACCCCAAGCAAGCACCACCCAGCTGAGCCCAGTCAGGCTCTGCACTGTGAGAGCTAACAATTAAATCTGGATGCTGGTTAGCTTATGGGGCTGTGGAGCAGTTTGTTACACAGCATTAGATAATCAGGGTCAAGGATAAAAATGGTAGTTCCAAGTGGAAATTTGGCAAGAAAATTAGAGGTATGTTGGCAGGTATTTTGGTTCCAGGTTTTCCACTGGTACTGCTAACTGGAGATGGGATTGCAAAGAGGAGAATTTTCATCCTGGGAGCTCCCCATCTTCACTCTGCTCCTTCCCTCCCTGCTACGCCAGCCCCACCTCCCCATGTGTCCTGCTCTTGCCCCCTCATCCTTCAAGGCTACCTTGGAGGCACAATCTGCATTGAATCCATGTGCTTTTCCTTCCAGGGCCATCGAAGCCTTAAAGCTGGGCTCTTCCTGAGAAAGGCAAGATTTCACTCCACATCAAAGGGATTGGAGACATCAGTACCCAGGCAGGGAGGAGGGATTTCAGAGGATGAGGGTGGATCAGCACCATACTGGAGCTGGCTCCTATGGGCCTGAGACAGCCGATTGCCAAATTTTTAAGAATGTGGTGAGATAGTTGTAATGGTTAATTTTAGGTGCCAACTTGACTGGATTAAGGGCTGCCCAGATAGCTGGCAGAGCATTACTGCCAGGTATGTCTGTGTGGTGTTTCCAGAAGACACTGGCATTTGAATTGCAGACTGAGTAAGGAAGATCTGCCCTCACTAATGTGGCACCAGGCCGGGGAGAACAAAAAGACACAGGAAAGCTGAATTCCTGAGACCCTGTCTTGCACACTCCCTCGCACACTCTCACACTCTCTCACTCTCTCTTGGAGCTGGGACACACTCTTCCCTTGTCCTTGGACACTTGGACATCAGAAGCCCAGGTTCTCTGGCCTTTGGACTCCAGGACTTGCACCTGTGCCCTGCCGTCAGCATCCTCCAGCCTTTGTGTTTGAACTGGAAGCTGCACTATTGGCTTCCCTGGTTCTGAGGCCTGCAGACTTGGCCTGAGCCACGCCACCAGCTTCCCTGGGCCTCCAGCTTGCAGATGGCACATTGTGGGACTTCTCAGCCTCTGTAATCACGTGAGCCAATTCCCCTAATAGTCCCCTCTCGTGTCTCATGTCTTTATATCTATCCTATTGGTTCTGTCTCTCTGGAGAACCCTGACTAATACAGTTATTAAACATAGCCATTATTAAAAATTAAATTATATATACTTACGATTACATAAATTACATTAAAAGCAAAGGTAATAAATACTCATAATCAAAACTCATCCCTTCCTGATTATCTTACTACATTTTACTGTTACCTATGCCCTTGACGTTGTTTCCATCGATCGCATCCCTGTGGGGCAAATGCTGGTGGCTGCTGCCGCTCTTCCCGGCCCCACCTTTGGTGACATCACGTTCACAGGTGGGGACCAGCCAAGGCGGGGACATTTACACCGTGGGAACTGGCCAGCACTGCAAACCAGAGCTTTTCCTTTCTTTTCGAGAGCAGGTTGTAAAACCATTACCAACACGCCACTTTGATTTTGGGGGAGCCATGCTGAGACGGGCTTGGGCAGGGGCCACGCTGACCTCCAGCCAGACTCCTGCCGCGTCCCTTCGGTAGCACGCTCCGCGTGACGGGAACGTGCACGCTGCTCTTGCCAAGGCCTGGGCGTCTGCGCGGCGTCCCCGCCTCCCCATTTCGTTTGCAGGTAATGACTTGTTGCTCCGGGGGGGTGAACAGTCTGGGCTGCAGGCCTGGGCCTTGTGTTCACGGCCCCCCTCGCCCACGGGGGATGCTCTGGGGTCCTCACCCAGCCACGTCTGGGAGGTGGAGGAACAGAAAAGAGGTGCAGTCGAAGGGCCCCCCAAGGCCTGGCTCCCTCAGTCTTCTCATTTAAACCTTTGACGCTTCACTGCCCCACCCCACCCTTAGCACCCCAACAGTAACAAAGCACACCTGTTCTTGCCTGGTGACACGGAGAGGAGAAAATTCCGTGGGTGGCTGGAATCACACCGATCCGGGTCTTGCCACCTACTGGTGTGAAACCCTGGGCTCTTTTTTTAACTCCTCCAAGCCTCAGTCTGCTCCTCTGTGAAATGGGAATAATGGTGGGACTTACCGCTCAGGGAGGTGGGGAGTGTTCGGTGAGATGACACGCATCAACGTCTTAGTCCAGGCCCACGATGAGCCCTTCCTAAATAGTCATGGTATTCAGATGACAATGACGATGACTGGCTGAAACAGAGTGACAGAGCTGGGGGAGCTTTGGAGACTGTCTCGGCCAATAGGGACACAAAGGCCTGGCGAAGGTGGCCCTGTGTGTCAGCTGCTCGACAGGCCTTACTGGCCTCCTCTTCCTCGTGGCCTTGTCCCCAGAGGGATTCTGCCCGGTAGGACCTGGTGGTGCTGGCAAGGGCCCCCCTCCTCTGCCGACTCCAGGACCCCGTTCGGGGTGAGCAGGCTCCCCGGGCAACAGCACCTAGGGGGTGGCTGAATTAACCAACCCGGCAAACCTGAGGCCACAGGTAGGACCAGGGAGTGGCCTGGCCCTCCCGCTGGACCTCGTCTCAACCGGATGCTGACATCCAGGCACGGCAGCATGAGGGATGGAATTGAACCCAAGGCAGCGCGACCTTGGGCAGGTCATGAAACCTCGGAGTCTCCGTTCCCTCCTCCCCAAAGTGGGATGAAAGGACCAGCTTCATATGTCACGGGTCCAGTCTCCATTGAGACTTCAACTCACGAGATTCACATTAATTCGCGTGAAACTGTGGGTGTGCTGCCCGGCCTGGCCAAGCACCAGTTAATGTAGGTTTTCATCAGTCAGTTGTAGGTTTTAAGATCGCCGGTACCACTAGTGACAATAAAGAAAAGAGAGGGACAGTCGTGTTCAAAGGCCTTGCAGTGGAACGTCACCTGTGCCAGCAGGCAATTCCCAGGCCTCAGGCCAGGCCTTTGTCCTCCCGGGCTCGGTGTCCCATCTGTAGAGTGAGAGGGGAGACCCTGGGTCCCAAGGCCCTCCAGCCCTTCAGCGCTGGACCGTGAAGACCCTGGGACAGGCTCCCTGGCCCGGCTGGCGTCCCCAGACCCAGCTCCTCAGCCCACCCCGAAGGCCGGGCCCTCCTCCCTGCCCGGGTGGCGGGTTTTGTGGAGAGGCTTTTAAAGCTTCCTGGTTGCTGCGAGTATTGATCGGCTTTGTTCCTTAATGGGATGCTTCTGTGCTCTCTGCCGTCTCCCGCCTGCTCTCCCGCAGCCCCCGCTCCCCGGCCTCTGCTTCTGGCCTCCCCCCTCGACTCTGGACCACACTGAGGAGTGGAAGAGCGGACAGCGACCCTCCTCTCCGGGAGACGGACAAGCCACTGCTCTGGCCTGGAGGGCCGGGCAGCCTGAGCCGCGGCCGGGCACGGAGGCGGCGAAGTGCTGGTGCCCTGCCCGAGAGGCTGTTGGGTGTTTGGCATCTGTCCACGCCGGGGTCAAGCCCTGGGCCTTCTCTTGAGCTGGGCTGAGCCTCGGCCCCTGAGGGAAGACCCTACAGCCCGGCCCCCTTCCCCCATGGGTGCAGGCAAGCGTGGGCCCCTCTGTGGGGGTGCCCGTGCCCCGGCACCGGAGCCTCCCTCTCCTTGTTGTTGCCCAGGAACCCCCAAAAATGTCACTTGTGGAGGTTCTGCCTCATTCCTGGGTTTCCTGGTCTTTGGGACCTGGTGGTTTTCGGGCCGGTCTGTTGCTATGGAATTCAAATTCATGGCAACTTTGTACCCTTGTTCTGGCCGCCTGCCTTTGGTTCTCTGACTTCCTTTACAGTCGAGTCAATAAAAGTGTCACCTCACCCTCGTCTTTTTAGTATTTATATTTCAGATCAATGTGAGGCCTGAAGCCTGCCGATTACCCTCCGATGAGTTGCAAAAAAGTGCAGTCCTACAAAGGGCTGGTTCTGAGGTGGATCCAGGGAAGTTGCTGGTCACGTGAGTCAAGTCTTGCTCACACACAGCAACATCTTTTGTTCATACGTTCGCGGTGTCTGCCTCTGCCGCAGCCCCGTTACTCCCTTTCCCGTGACGTCGGGGACTGGCTTCCACACCCTGGTGCTCCGTGTCCTGATAAGTGGCTCCCGTTGCCACAGGCACTGCACGGCAGCCTCCAGCCTTTGCTGGGAGACTGGCCCTGAAGAATAGGGACCATGCCTAGCACCTTCTGTGACCGCCCCGAGGGGACACTTTTGAAAAAGAGGCGAACTCACGGCACACAAAGGAAGCTGGAAGCACCTGTTCCCGGCCGTCTGGGAGGACAGTGTGCTTGTGCTGGGGACACATTGTACACTTGATGGCCAATCGATACACTCGTTACGGTGTCAACGGCCCTCCGGGTTACATGCTCCAGCGGCCCCTCCTACGGCCATCAATATGGTAGTAAAGATGGTCGTCTCCCCGCGACCTGGACGGGAACACGACTGTCTGCAGGCTGGGCTTACGCATCACACAGCACCCGGGACGGTCGTAAACGTGCGACTCGCAGACTGAGAGCCTGTGTCCGTTTCCTCCTGACCCGCTGCAGGCTGGTGCTGTGACAGGGATGAGGAGGATGACGGCCCAGGCTTTCGAAGCTGAGTCAGGGAGGGAGTCAGTGTTCTCAATCGTTCGTAACTTAGGGAGCAATAGAACCTAGTGAGCAGGGGCCTTGGAGCTGCAGAGACCCGAACTGCAGGCCCTGTGCTCTGTTTCTTAGCCGTGTGATTTTGGCAAATGACTTAGCATTTCTGAGCCATGGTTTCCTTATCCCTAGACTGGGGGTGACGGTGGTGGCTGACTGTGGGGAGGGCTGGTGGGAGGTCGAATGAGACGCTGCAGGGGAAGAGTCCGGCCAGGCATCTGGCCCAGAGAAGGCACTCGATCCTTTCTAACTCATGCTGTTTTTCCTGTGCACAATGCCTGGCCCTCCCTCGGTGCCGGCCTCGGTTTAAGCACCTTTCTGTACCTTAGCTCATTGGATCCTCAATAATGAGATAGCTAGCCAGTCATCACAACAGTTTCTAGAAAATTCCTTGCAGATCTGAGAATTTGGCTCATTTCCATTCCGAGTTTAGAGGCATTTCCCTTAGAGGGCGTCCACGGGGTCAGGATTTGAAATGCCGGGGCAGGTGACCAAACCTTGTGAGTGTCGAGGACTCCCTGCTGGGGGCACCTGAAGGACGTGGCCACATGTGTCCGTGTCTTCTTCCCCAGCTTCTTGCTCCCTCCTTTTCTTCCCTTTTTTTTCCCTTTAAGGTGAAATTTACATAATTTAAAGTGAGCCACCCGAAGGTGGACACAGCATGCTTTAGTACATTCACAATGTTGTGCCACCACCTCTCTCTAGTTCCAAAATATTTCCATCCCCCCGAAGTAAAACCCACATCAGTCAGTCATTCCCTGCTTCCCTCCTGCCCCAGCCCCCGGCAAGCCCCGGTCTGCCTCTGTCTCCACGGATATACCTCTCCTGGATGCGCCGTATAAGTGGGATTATACAATACGTGCCCTTTCGTGCCTGGCTTCTTTCTCGTGTCATAATGTTCTCAAGGTTCAGAAACGTTACCTCATTCCTTGTTAGGGATAAACAATATTCTGTTGTATGAACAGACCACACTTCATCTACCACCATGGACAGATGGGAGTTGCTTTCACCTTTTTGTCTTCCATGAAAAGTGCCTCTACGAACACGGGTGTGCAACTCGCACATGCTTGCACTGCAGTTGGACTTGCAGGTATCACGCCTGCCACCTCTCCTCTGGCTCGGGGCGTCTGCACGTGCCTGCCCACCCCCTTGATGGACTCCTACTCGTGCTTCAGGGCTTAGCTTCTCGCCACCGCCTCCAGGAGGCCTCTCTGCTGTGCGTGGAGGAGCTGGTGCTCCCTTCCTGAGGGCCCCCTAGCTCCGGCCAGCACCACGCAAGCGCTTCCACCACGCTTGTCATTGCTCCTGCGTCTGTCCCTGAGGAGACTGGGGCTGTGACTGCTCCCACCACCAAGGTATCCTCAGAGCCCAGCACAATAAACACAAGGTGCATAGTAGGCACTTCAAAATGTTTATTGACTGAATGGGTGGCCATCATCTCCGCCGTTTCTGGGGCTTTGTGACATGATGACAGTCTTGTGGGTTTTCTGACCTGGGAGTGCTCGCCAGACTGCAGGCTGGAGCGGGGTTCCTCTGGGGGCTGCGAATAGCCACCTCCAGTTATTATCCCCAGTGGCCGGAGGCCCTTGGGAGTCTTGATGAAAAACGCAGTATGGAAATGGGAGCAAACCTGCCATTAAAGATGATTAACTAGAGTCCTGCTTATCGTTGTACTTGGAACAACACTATTAATATTAATGACCCTTAAAAATACTTTGCATGTAGACACTTACTTTTCATTCCTGTACGTGCTACAGCATAGTCTCACCCCTTGCTCTTAATCTCACCAAAGCTTGGATTCTTTCCCAAAATTGTTCCCTCTGGAGGGCACCAGGCCAGTGTTTCTGACACTCACATGCTCAAGGACTGTCACCATTGTTTACCCGCTTGCGGGCACATGTGCTGGGCAGCTCGGAAAGAGCTCTCCCCTCCCCTCCAGCCAGGAAAACAGCAGGATGTGCCTTTTCACGGTTTTATTTTGTAGCTAGACGCCATGGTGGTTTCTGGGAAGAGGAGGACAATGTCTGACTCCGGGGGAGAGGACTAAGCTTTCCCTAATAAGATGGCAGCAGAGAGATGACACAGATAGAATGAAGGGACCTTCAATAGGCAGCTGAAAGGAAGCCATTCGCGGGAAGGCAGAGTGAAAAGCCCGCGCTCCCCAGGAGCCGTCAGCTCAGCGGCAGCCCCAGCTGGGGAACCCCCCAGCCGCACCCTGAGAAGGCTCCAATTAAAAATATTAACCCTGACACCAGGGATCTAGACCCAGGGCTGGTCACGGCGGGAGCAGCCACTCTGTGCTTTGAGGATGGTTTGGCGGGAGGAGGTGGAGAGTCTGGCTCATTGGTTGGCCTGTCCTGGCGGGAGCAGAAATCACTCCCTCGAGCTCTTTGCCCCTGTGGCCTCGTCACTGTCCATCCACCATCAGAAGGGTCTCCTACCTGCGAGGTCCGTGGCAACCCAACAGACCCGACTGAAAGCTCCATTAAGGCAGAGCCGGGGTGTCCGCCTTGCTCACCGGTGCCCAGCACACAGCAGGCGCTCAAAAAATACTCGCTGAATGATAATTGGGTTACTTATCCCTAACTAATTATAAGCCCCTCTCAGCTGTTGTTAAAAATGACCGGGAGGAGGGGAAGAGAACATTTAAACACCTGTGTTAGTCTTGGGAGTGGGTTTCTTGAGCTTCTATTTCATAAGAAATGTAATTATGTCAGGTATTTTGCAGGACAGTTCTTCTCCAGGTCCACCTGTGTTAATTGCCTTTTTGCTTTTAATTTAACTGACATTCACTGCGCGCTGGACACGCACCGGGCCTGTTCCGAGGGTCAGAGCACAGGGAGTGCATCACCCCGCTCCCTCGCACATGCTCCTGCGTGCACACACCCACCTGCACACGTACCTGGTAACTGGCCAACATAAAAAGTTTTTACAAAGCATCAACTGTTAGAAAGAATCCCTCGCCAAAGGTACATTCCTCTCCTTGTGACCTTGACGAGGAAACGGAGGCTCAGAGATGTTAAGTAACTTCCTGGCGTCACACGGCTAGAAACTGGCAGACTACAGGATAGGGGCTTGTATAACGGCAAATTGATAAGAAACCTTTGGATTCTGAGGCCAGAAGTTCTTTCAAGGGATCCTGTGATCTTCCCTGGCCAATGAACAGGACCTCCTTCCGATTTGCTGTCAGGTGACCGGCGCCACGCCCTGCTGTGGAAGCTGGTACTGTCTACACCACCCTTGCCGGGGCAGCCGCAGCTTGGCGTGGCGCGGCTCTGCACCCCCCATCTTGCCAGATTGCTCCAAGCTCTCTAGACAGTCAGGTCAGTCTTCCCCAGAGTCTAGCTCTGTCTTCAGTCCCCTTTAATTAAACAGCAACTCTCCGAGGAAGGCAATTGAATTATCCAATTATGCCCTCCTAACCTGATTGCTGTCGTTAACACTGGAGACTTGGCAGGTGCTGAAGGGCTCAATGGGAACTGGCAGTGTTCCCCCCCAAGCCGCCCCTCTCTCCCGCCCCACCCAACCTCAGGTATTGTCCTAAATAATGAACAGCCCAGAACCCTAGGGCTGCTGCAGGCCGGGCCCTCAGTGGCCCTTACGCTCTTCTGAGTGGCTTCGAAGAATGGGGGGGGTGGGGTCACCCATCCGGAGTCCCCTCTGCTCCTGCTGGGCCCCTGGGCTGCTCTGGGGCACCTATAATATTTGGCTCCAGGAACTGCTGATTTGTTTTGTGTATTCATGCTGCAGCTCTCTCGTGGGCACACTGCCAGGAGCTGGGCATGGAAGATCAAGTCTTGCTGTCACCTGGCCACAGTCCCGGGACACGGCCTCCACCCTGACTAGGAGTGAGGACTGGCTGCCTCACCCCTGCCTCTTCTGGGGCCCAGCTCAGAACCCCTCTCTGAGAAGGGTTCAAGGCATATTTGTAAAAATAATAATAACTGTTAAGATAAAAATTCCAATATTGTGTACATATAGGATAATGACTCCATTTATTGGGTGAGCTTCCTATGTAGCAAGCACTACAGTCTTTTAAATTAAATGTAATTGTTTCTTACTTTTTTTTTTTTTGAGACAGGGTCTTGCTCTGTCACCCAGGCTGGAGTGCAGTGAGATGACCATAGCTCACTGCAGCCTTGAACTCCTGGGCTCAAGCAATCCTCCTGCCTCAGCCTCCCAAGTTGCTGGGACTACAGGCGTGTGCCACCATGCCCAGCTAATTTTTTAAATTTTTTTCTTTTGGTAGAGACAGAGTCTCTCTATGTTGCCCAGGCTGGTCTTGAACTCCTGGCCTCCAGTGATCCTCCCACCTTGGCCTCCCAAAGTGCTGGGATCACAGGTGTGAGCCACTGTGCCCAGCCATTTTTCACTTTTTATTTTGAAAAATTTCAAGCCTATACAAGAATTATAAAATTAATTCCTGTATACCTGTCACCTAGATTCACCACTTGTTATCATTTTGCCACGTTGCTTTCTCTCTCCGTACATAATCTACATCGTTGTTGTTCTGATGAATCTTTTGAGGGTAAGTAGCAGGCCTCGTGCCCCTGCACCACGAATTACCTGCAGCTCGTAGCTCCTAAGAAACAAGACGTTCGTTCACAGCCTCGGGACGACGGTCAGGTTCAGGAGAGTCAGTGCCGGTGGAACACCGCCCTGCGCAGGCTATAGTCTGCGTGCACATTTTGCTATTGTCCCCGGTACCGTTCTTTTTGAAAGTTTATCTTTCCCTTTGACCCGGGATCCAGTCTGAGACCCCACACTGCATTGAATTGTGCCTCTTTAGGCCCCTTAGTCCAGCCCAGTTGCTTAGCCGGTGTACACACACAGGTAGGAGAATGGTCGGATTTACAGCAGAGTGGCAAAGGCAGCGCAAAGCCTTCCCCCTACCCTTCACCCAGTCTCCCCTGATGTTATTTACCACCTGACGTGACTCGGGACACTTGTCAAAACTAAGACGTTAGCATTGGGCCGGCACCAGTGACCAAACACCACACGTTGGATTTCGTCTGTTTCCCACTGATGCCCTTTAATGTTCCGGGCTCTCACTTTGCATTGAGCTGCAGCTGTTTATCTTCCAGGACAGTGGTGATGTCAGGTTCTTTAAATGCATGTGTCACTTTCATTTCCTCAGCAACACCGTGAGGAAGGAGCGTCAGCCCCATTCTAAAGCTGGGGGGGAAACTGAGAGAAGAGGCGGCAAAGTGACTCACCCAAGGTCACACAGCTCTCGAGTGGAAGAAGCGGGACTCAGACCCCAAGCTAGGGCTCCAAAGCTTGCACTCCTTCATCATATTTAGTAATTGGCCAATATAAAAACTTTTAACAAAACATTGAATGTTAAAAGAATCCCTCCCTACAGCTATATCCACCATGTATATTCCTGATGAATTATCTGTAGTTTTCTTGAAGAATTCTCTAGAAAGTAGCCGTGTATCGATCGCTCACTGTGTGCTAAGTACTGTGTGTATGTTTCTTCATTTGATCAGTATACAAACTTCGGTGGGATGTATTTTCATACCCATTTTATAGAGGTGAAAATTGAGTCACAGAGAGAATTGACCCATTTAGGTGGAACAGCCAGTTATTAGCTGAGCTGGGATTTGAACTCAGCTCTTTTTGTTCCCCCCGCCGCTGTCCCTAACCACTAGGCTCAACTCGATCCTGGAGTAAAGGCCCCATTGTCTTTGTGTCTTTGTTCATTCTTGTCCAGACGCTGGGTGGAGCAGCCAGAGAGGCTCTGGGGTCGGCCGGAGGCTGCTCATTATTCTGTTCCGGGGCCCCTGGGCCTCAGGCAGCCGGTTCAGCTGATATGGGGCAGCGGGTGCCACTTTGTCACTCGCATGGAACATGCTAATCCTGGGGCTCCGCTTTAATAGCGGGTCCAGCTGGTAGGAGCTTTTATTTTAGCGAGGTGTGAATGCTGTTGCCATGGAATGCAGCCTTATACCCAGGGAGCAGGAGTTGCCGAGAGGAGAACCCGCTCTGGCTGTGCTTTTCCCTTTATCCCAGGCTCATTTCCCTCCGTGTGTTTCGCCACTAATTTTCTTTTCAGTCTGCATGGAAAACTGGCACATGAATGACAGTTTGAGCCGAGGCACTGGTGCTTTGTCTCCGCGCTCCCCATATGTTTATAAGCCCTTCTGGGAAGGGAGGGGCAAGAAAGAGTTATTTTCCCACCGTGTGTGAAAATAGCAGCCAAGTGAAAAGAGGAAGAGCGTTGGTCCAACGTGCCAAACATCAGCTCCTTTCAACAGGATGGGGGTCCCCAAACTGCTCCTCAGACACCCTTAGCTCCTGTTAAAACTTGGCTTTAAAAGTCTTTTTCTAAAAAGACGGGTTTGGGACCCCCAGCAGTGTTTGGCATGCTGTGCATGGAGGTCGTGAGCCCTGGCTTCCCGGCCAGTGGGCCTGGGGTCAGCTTCCAACTAGCTGGGCGACCTTGGGCCAGTGACTTAACTACTCTGGGCCTCAATTTTCTCATTTGTAAGAAAGGGGAACAAATGCTTATGGCAAGGGCAGAGGAGAGGAAGGAAACGGCTGTGGAGCGCAGTGCGTGGGACAGGCTCACTGCTCCTCGTGGGAGTTGGTGACAGCATCCCCTGCTCTTCCTGTTACCACTGCCCACTTCCTTCCTCCCCTTCTTCCTTCTTCCTGGACAAAGGGGGTGGGGGCGTGAGGGGGAGGAATTCGGGGGTAGGTGGGGAAAGACTAAATGAGTCACAAGTGGTCCTGTCCTTCAAGTGCTTTGCAGCCTAGTGGAGGACACGAGACAGGCGTGCTGATGGCTGTAGTGCACGTCACATGATGTGCTCACGGCTCGTCTGTCCTGAGCACCCCCGAGGCACACGGCTCCCAAGAGCGCTTTGTGTGGGATCTTCTCTGATCCTCAGAACAACCCCTTGGGAGAGGGGCTATTCTTATTCCCACTTTGCAGATGCAGAGACTGAGTTTCGGAGGGAGTAACACACCTGCTGGCGGTGGGGCTGGGATTCCAAGCAGGCCGTCTGCAGAGCCATGACTCCATCACCAGGCTGCACCACCTTCCCGCAAAGAGTGATCCGGGGGCCTCGGGTCAGGGCTGGCATTAGTTCTTCTAGGCGGGAGGGCCGAGCACAGCTTCTCAGAGGGGAGGGCATCGGTGCCAGCCCCTGAGGCCCGTAGGATTTCCTGGAGATCTATGGAGGCAGCAGCCTGGGCTTGGGGCCAAAATCCACCCTTTAAGTGGCTGCTATTTTGCTCCCAAAGAAGAAATATCCGGCCGGGGGACATCCCAGGCACGTTTGGGAAACAGCCGGGTCCCCTGACTGCAGCTTAGGGGCAGGTGGGAGGACTAGGAAGGGACCATGGGGTGAGCCGGGCTAGTGTCAGTTAAGTGTAACTCATAAATCTCATTTTCTGGACAATGAGAAGCTGAGTGTGGCCAGGGAATGGAATAAAGGGGGAGAAGGGTGTGGGGACCAGATGACAGAATCGGAGACGGAAGTCAGGAATTGAGTGTGTGCTGAAGGTCCGCGTGTGGGCCAAACGTCCACTCATCTGAGGCGTCCTTGGACTGTTACGTTCTTCCCAACTGAAATCCGAGCTCGCTGAGTAGAGGAGCATATTTCCTGGGTGCTCACGGCCATCGGGTCACGCATGTTCAGGGAGTAGGCGCCGCTTGGTGGTGTCAACGCCGCCTGCTCCCCATCACCTGGCCCTCTTGTCTCTAATCTCACCTGTTGTTTCTTCCTCTTCCTCCTCCTCTCGGGCAGGCAAAATCCCAAGAACACCTGGAAGTGGGATGAGAGAAAGCCCAGGGTGGGCAGGTGGGCAGCGCCGTGGGCCGTGCCGGGCGGTGCTTTGCCTGCTCCGTGGCCGGAGGTTTGCTGCCCTCGGTCCGCTGTGGGAACCCCAGGCAGGGTGGGAGCAGCGACACCCAGTAACACAGAGACCTCGCCATTCCTCACGGGGACACCGAGAATGCATTTCCCAGTTGTGACTGTCAGACTCTACGTGTGCACGTGTGGAAGCTGACGGCTGAGACAATTCTATTCAGGTGAGAAAGACACACAGACACATGAGGGTGTGTGACAGTGAGAACCAGAAGGCAAATTTGACTTTAAATATTCCAATTAGCATCTATGCTGATCCAATTAATCCACTGATTACTCAGCTTCACCTGGGTACACAGGCGTCCATTAAAGTCAACAGCAGTGCCCTCCCTACCGTGGCTCGTCCGTGCGCTGGGCCAGCAAGCGTCTGTCGGGCACCTACGAGGGGCGAGGCAGCGGACGTCTCTATGAGCCAGCCAGGCGAAGCCGTCCCACATGGGGCTTTCCACCCATGGGCTGTGGGGCAGCGACACCAGCAACCAGGAAAGCGCAACCCGGTGTGGGCGGGGCTCTGGGCGAGGGTGGGAGCTGCAGAGCGCTGGGTCCCCGGGCGGGCGGGCGTGGCCCCATCTGACGGTCTGCATCGCCCGTCTGAGCTTTATGGGAGTAGAACTGCACCAGTCTTGCTCCCTGTCATTCCCCCAGGGACAGTACATGGGACAGCCCCAGTGGGCACTTGGTGGATGAACAGCCATCACTTTCGAACACCCACTGGGAGTGGCCTGGCACTGACAGCCCACTTAACGCTGTGTAATTGCTATTCCCATCTCCTGTTCATAGACAGGGGCTCAGAGAGCTGCAATTGCTCACACCAGGCCACACAGGGAATGACTGGCAGAGGAGGGACTGGAGCCGGTTCTCTGCCAAGGTCATATCCTTCCATGCCCCTTTCTTCCAAAGCCAGACCTCCTTCCATCAGCCCCCGCTGCTTTCTCAACAGCTGGAGGCAGGTGGAGGCTGGGGAGGCGAGGGCAGCCGGGAGTGAAGAACATCCACCATGCTCAGTCCGGTCTTGTGATGCTGACACCCAAGAGCCCCCTGACTCAGCAGGACATTAATAACCCCAGCTGGTCCTGGGAGGGCCACTCCACCAGGCAGGGGAACAGCGGGGCTACACCAGCCCCACTGCAGGTGGCAGCTCACACTCCACCCGGACCCACCTGCTCTATCTCCCACGCAGGGGAGCTCCCTGCAAGCTCCTTGGAGCAGACGCTGGTCTGTATCTCCAGGCCTTAACACAGTGCTTGGCATACAGCAGGCACTCAGCAAATAACTGTGGAGGGAATAGGTGGCTGGATGAAAATAAACTAACCCTCAAATTTTCCAGAAATATTGCTACCAGCTCCTCTCCTCACTTTACTGAGTAATTGCACATAGTATGTGCTCAATAAACACAGGATGCTTGGCTCATTTTAAAAGCATTTCCCAAGCACCTGTTTGTGTCCAGAATGGTTCTGGGCTGTTCACAGGGTGGACAGATGCCTCCTCACCCTCTAGAACAAGGAGGACACCATGAGGTCCACCTGCCTCTCCGGTCTCCCAGACAGATGTGACACATCCACCGCCAGGTAGCCATGACTTGCCTTTCACGGCGCCCTGTCCTGATAACCTGGGACCCCTTGCAGCACAGCCCCCTAGTCAACACTGCTGCTTGGAATTACCCGCTCTCGACCCACTCTGTCTGCTGCACTTCTCACTCCAGAGTCTGTTTGAGAGAGAGCAGATGAGGGCAGCCGGGAGAGTCCCTCCTCCGTAAGCAGAAGTCACTCCTCCCTGTTATAAAATGCAGAGTGGGGTGGGCTGGCTTAGGGAGGGGTTTCTGGTGACACAACTTCCTGGGTGGGGGCTGTGTTCCAAGGCACCTGTAGGACCAGAAGTCACTTTCCTGCCCTGCTGCGGGGAGGCCCCAAGGAGGCCTGACCCCAGTTCACCTGGGCCCTGAGGGGTTGCCTGGGAGCAGGGCTTCCTGAAGCCACCTAAGAGATCCTGGGGGGCAGCAGAGAACCGCATCAGCCCAAACTCCAGGCTGCGTGTTTGAGGTATTAACAACGTCAGCGGTGATCACCAGAATAGTTACGACCTGCGGGCCACAGGTGCACCCATGGGAGCAGGCGCCAGGTGAGTGCAGGTGTGAGGCCGAGAGACCCTGTGCTGTGCTAGGTGCTAGCC
This sequence comes from Lemur catta, assembly GCF_020740605.2. Lineage (NCBI taxonomy): Eukaryota > Metazoa > Chordata > Mammalia > Primates > Lemuridae > Lemur > Lemur catta. The sequence continues at coordinate 4,422,916 of NC_059137.1, read as the reverse complement.
CAGGCAGGGTTTTGGGGGTGTCTAGAGATCTTGAGGCTCCAAGGAAGGGTCCTGGGTGGCCTGGGAAATGGGGTGGGGGGATCTTCTGGGTGCTCAGGGCAGAGGGTTTCTGCCAACTGGCAAATGCAGGAAGCATTTCAACGTTTCAGCAAACAAGAGTGACAGTCCTCGTGCAGACCAGTTCAGTAGCAGCAGCCCCGCGTGTGAACGCCTCGTGCTAAGAGGTTCTTTCTGGAAACTATCTGGTGACACCTGGCTAAGAGGTTCCAGCCTCACCTTTGGGTGCCCCAGACCCTGCAGACACATAGTAGTGCTCAGTGCACATTTGGCCATTTAGCTGCAGAAGGAGAGCTCCCCGCTGCGTGCTGTAAGGCATCCCTGGCGCCCACATCAGCAAAAATAACAAATAAACACAACCGTGAGCTCAGGCCTATTTCTGTGGCCCGCCGCCGCTGCATTCCCTGGTGGCCGCGCCACTGCTCAGGGTCTCCCTGTGCCCGTGCATGGCGTGTAAATGTCAGGCTTCTAACAAGCCAGCTCTCAAAACGCTCCTCTCCTCTCCTTGGGGAGCCGTCACTCTGTCGATCATTCAGGGAAACATTTGTACTGGGCAAGCTCGGACTCCCATGCCAGGAGAGGACCAGGGAGGCTGGCAGGTCATCAGAAAATGTTAGTGCTGGAAGGACCCTTGGGCACCACCAGCTCAAACCCCTCCCTCGACGGATTGAGATCATGAGGCCCAGAGAGGGTAGCGGGGACTCAGCCAGGGTCCCAAAGCTTGCAGGGGACAGAATAGGGGTGAGAAACTCTGGGCTAGCGTGGTGGGGGCAGCTCAAGGCACTGGCTGTGGGGCCACAGGTCTGGGTTTGGATCCTGGTGTAGGACTTGGAGCAAGTCGTTTCGCCTCTCTGAGCCTCAGTTTCCCAATCTGTAAGGTGGGGGCAAGTGAGACACCTACCTCCAGGTCTGGCACACGTTCTGTTATGCGGGGTGGGGGCGGGGGTTTGGAGGAGAGAGAGGTCGTGCTTGTGGCTTCACGGGGGCTGGATGATTTAAGGTGGGCCCGGGGAAGGAGTTCATTTGGGTAGGAGTTCAGGGGCGTGCCACTCTACTTGACATGAGAGTCTGCTTCCTTTCCCTTCCAATGTCACCCTAATTTGCTCTCTCATGAGTTCAAAGCTAAAGGTGTGGCCTTTTCCCTTTGAGGTGGGGTGAGCACTTTCTGTCATTAGAGGCCCAAAGGCTTCTCTAGGGAAGGGGAGACCCCTCTGCTCCGGCTGGGGACACCCTCCAGGTCAAGGGTCAACCTGCTCCTGGCAGGCTGCTCCAAGCGCTCAGCAGATGTGATTTCATTACTAAATTCTCACAACAACCCTGAGACATGGGTGCTATTATTGTCCCCACTGTACAGACAAAAAATTGAGGTGTAGCATGTGCCCAGGGACACAATGGTAGTGCAGAAGTTCTAAACCCAGGCTCAAAAATGCCAGGCTCACTGCACATGTGGCCAAAGACCCTCACAAACACCCTGCCAGGGCTGTCTCGGCTTCCCCCAGCCACCCGCCCACGGGAGCTTGGCTCAGGACCCCCCGGCCCACAGCGGTCTCCCAAAGCAGCATAAGGAGCGGAGCTCACCAGAGCTACAGACAGGGGTCCCAGATGACTCCCGGGCAGGGGCAGAGGGAGGGACCAGACAAACTGCATAACTGTATTGTGCTGGCAGAACCAAGAAGAGAAGAAATCAGGTCTAGAACTTTCCGTTTCCTAGATTAAAAAGAAAAAACTCCTGGGAGTCCTTCACTGGCTGGGTTGTTAGAAGCTGTGTCCTTGCAATCTCACGTGACTCTCAGATGAAAACGAAAGCCTTTGGTCAAGTGTCCGGCTGGCTTCTCCTTCCCGGCCTGCACATCTGCGTGTCCTCATCCAGTAAAGAAGTGAAAACAGGGAAAAAGGAGTGGAGGGTGGGAACAGGAGGCAGGAGAGCCTAGAGGGATCCCAGGGGGAAGACAAAGGCTGGCTGGGACCCTAGGAGTTGGAGGAGCCCTCCCGGAAGTGGGGGCAGCCTGGGTTAAGTGTGGACATCCTAGAGGTCGCCGGTCAGGGCCAGCAGAGCCAACAGGGCGAGAGACCGGTGGCAGCTGGAGCTGTCTCAATCCATTAGGCCAAGTGTCACTACACGAGAGATCCACGCTGGTTCCCGAGATCCAGAGTCGACTCGTGAGCGACGGCGCCTGCAACGTTCCAGGGAGCCCCAGTCCCGAGGCCCCCGTGAGCAGAAAGGATTGACCGAGAGTGAGGGACGCTGTCTCACCGAGTCCCGCAGCCAGGGTGGCCGGGAAGCACAGACGTAGGGCTGTTTGGGGAAACATCACTGCATTCTCTTCCGGCAGGTCTTAGCACAAGGGCCAAGGTCACAGGACTCTTATAATTCAGGGCTTTGATGGACCAGCAGTGTGTGTGTCAGTGGTGACAATTTAATGAGGAAATGGCCTCCTGTAACACAGCGTGTGTGTGAGTGTGTGCGTGAGACCGGAAAGAGACAGCCAGGGGATGCCTTTGTGTTTGTTTATTTCTCTCACTGTGGGTTTTCTTTCAGAATTTTCGGCTGCCTTTCCTTACGGGGAGCGCGGCTCCCAGCGTGCCCACACGCGGCGTCTGTCTGCGCGGGACTTCGCAGGTGGGTGCGTTGGGGTTGGAGCCTACGTGGGCTCTTTGGGAGCGACACCAGCGAGGAGGGAGCACGGGGTGGGGCGCAGTGGGGGTGGGTGCTCGGAAGGCCACGCCAGGGTCCCTGGGCCCCCCGGGGCGGCGGGAGGCAGAGGGCCGGGCCCCAGAGCCAGTATTTCTATAACTGGGCCAGTCACGGTGCCATCAGCACACGTCTGGGAGGAAGGCCACATCTGCTGTGCGGTCCTGGAGGCCCAGCTCACCTGCGCAGTGAGGAAGAAAAATGTTTTCCTCTAGGCGAGGAGCCATGGGGTGGGGAGGGTCAGCTTCCTGCTGCTGCTGCTGCTGCTGCGTGTTCCCCTCTGATGCCACCTCTGCTCTGCCCCTCCCTCCGTGATCACCTCCCCCTACACCTCCAGACACCCCTGCACACCTGGCGAGCGGGTGGGGAGGACCCGGGAGCAGGATTCCCCAGGCTGCTCCCCCCTTTGTCTCCTTCTCCCCACGCTGAGAGTCGGGAGAAACTGTCCCCAAAGTGGGAGAGGAATGGGCAGGGTGGGGGTGGAAATCCAGACTCAGACCCCATGGCAGACTCTGCATAGTGGTTCTGTGACAAGAGGGGAGCTGGGGCTGGTGTCCCCATTTGTCTGCCAGGCTGGACGGACAGGTGATACCCGTTACCCTTTCAACACAGAGCCGTCTTCCCTTGAACTTCACGTCGTCGTGGACCAGGAGCCGTGGCCAGAGAGGCTCGGCGAACGGTGACTCACAACAGCCAGCACTTCCTGAGCACTTACTGTCCGCTGGGCAGACCCCTACACATCTCACTGAATCCTCTCAACAACCCCAGGAAGTAGGTGCTATTATTATCCCCACTTGACAGGTGAGGAAATTGAGGCTCAGAGAGGTGAGAGTTGTGGTCTGGGTTCCCATGGCGCCTGGGGACTGTTCCCGGCACTCACAGTTTGAGTTTTTGTCGTCTCCTTACCCTGAGAGGTGGGACCGGCCGCCACAGTTGCTGTGGGTCACCAGTGTGCTTGGCAAGGCTGGCGCATTCGCACCCAGCCTGCGTCCACGCTGTGTGCATGGCACACACAGACACATTCACACTGCCTCAGACTGCACTGCCTACTGGCTTGACCTGTGTCTGGCACATAGTAGGTGCTTAGAAAAACTTCATGAGACACAGGGTCAGTCTGGTGCCTGTGACGTGGATGATCCCACTGGGCTTGCAGCACCCCAATGCCAGGACTCTGTGGACCTGTCACTGTTGGCATATCCAGGAGCCAGTGGGGTGCTGGCACAGTCAGTGCTCGGTGGGGAGATGCCCCCCGAGACCCCCACTGGCAGGCCAGGCAGTGACCTGCTCTTGCTGAGAGAGAGGGGCTGATGCTCCTTTACATCCGTCCCCAGAGGGCCTTGCCTGTGGGCTTCCAGACCAGAGACCTGCTGCCTGCTGAACCCTGGATCTCCGCTGGTCCATGGGGGCTAGGCGGGGTGGGCTTCCTCCTCGCAGCAGCCGCCCCTTCCAAAGGAGCTGAGCGGCTCTGTCTGCAGGAGCCGGGGCTCTTCCGCAAGGGCTGTGCTTCACGTCCCTCTCCCTGCGTGCTGCCTGCACCTGGGGAAGGAGACATTCCTAGGGGACCCACGGATTGGAGGGATCCTGGCCAGGCTTCTGGCGGAAGACACTCCATAGGCAAAGGCAGGGCGGCTCAGTGGCGCTTCCACCCATTCAACAGGGCCCGGGGCTCGCCTGCTGTGAGCTCTAGAGAAGGCACCCGGCACTCCAGGCCCTGTGTCTTCGGCTGACAAGTGGAGGCGGCAGTGCCAGTTCCTTCCCTGGGTTATTGGGAAGAAAACAATCTTGGAATAATAAGCCTAGGACTGAGACTGTACATCAGTGAGCCCAGCCTGAGGCCAGGGGTCAAATAGGGCCCTGCTCTCACTGCATAAGCCTGGACAGGTTCTCCAACCTGGTGTTCTCATTGAAACAATGGCAAGAATAACAGCCTCTTTTGGTGGTAAGGTAGAAATGTGAGATCATCCGTAAACTGCCGTGCCTCATGCCTGGGTGTGTAATACCAGAGCCACCTTGTGTTAAGAACTTTCTAGAAGCCAAATAGATTTCAAGCATTAGCTCGTTAAATCCTCACACCAAGCCTAGGTATTGGATACCATTATAATCTCCATTTTCCAGATGAGACAACTGAGGCTTTGCAAGGTGAGTCTTTGGCTCAAGGTCACGAGGAAACAGTGAGCAGGAAGGTGAGTCCAGGGCTGCTTGACCCTGAAGCCCCAAATCTCAGCTGTTACTGTAGTGAGCGATCATTTACGATCTCGAGGTTGAGGGGTCATCCCATGTTACAGCTGAGAAAATTGAGGCCCAGAGAAAAGAAGAGAATATTCTAGCCTTAGAGCTGCTGCTGCTGCTGGAACCAGGCCCAAGGCACCCACAGTGCTACTCACATTTACTGAGCACTTCCTATGTGCCAGGTTCTAAGTGATTTACATGCATCATTGTATTTAATTATTACCAAAACCCTAGGAAGATGGAGACTATTATTAATCCCATTTTTATTTGGGTAAACTGAGGCAGAGAGAGAAATAGCTTACTCAAGGTCACCCAGCTAATTAGCGGGAGAGGCATGACTCATACCCCGAGAGCCAGGCTCTAGAGCCCTTGTCCAGAGTCACTTTGTGGCACGGCCTCCCCAAAGAGGCAGGCCTGCCACGCCCAGCAGCCTGGGCCCCGGCAGCCTTGCCTGCCAAGGGAATAGGGTCTGCAGGACTCCCAGGGGAGCCAAGCTGCTCTGTCAGGGAAACGGGCACAGAGCTGGGGCTGGCGAGCCCAGTCTGCTCGAAGACCATTAGCCCCCTGCCTCTGCAAAGAGAAGTTTATCCAACAAAATGCAGATGCGCAAAGAACACATCCTGTTGCATGTGCCTCTTGTTGTAGGCAGTGCACATCTTGGGAGACGTGTGGATGAAAGGCGCCATATAAAATGCAATCAATTATGAATCAGCATTACTGAATTAATCACATGTATGATTAATACTGTAATAATAATTAATGGGAGTATGGTCTGGAGATTAGAGCTGAGAACTGGCAGGGAGGAGTCAGGGTGCTTCTTGCAGCCTCTGCCACTGCCTAGAGGTGTCACCTTGCAGAAGGCCTGGGCTGGGGTCTGTGTCTCTCTCCACCTGCCCCTGCCTTGGCTGTAGAAGGGGCCCAGGGATGCCTTGAAACCCCTAGATGGTCCCGAGCTAGTTCACAGGATCTTACCACCTACTTACAGCAGCATCTCAACTGCTCAAGGTCAAGGGGACAAAGAGTTTCTTGAAGAATCAAAATCTTGGTCTGGCAGAAGCTAACAGAGCGAAAAGGCGAGGGGTGAGCACGTGGTGGCGGGCAGCCTCTGAGCCCACACTTGGCTTTAGTCAGCAGTATGAGCTCGTATCTGTCTGTCCTTTTGTCTGTCTGCGTCAGGACGTGCCTCCTCTCAGAAACCCCCAGAGGGCCTGGACCTCATCTGTTACCTCTCATTATAAAGCTGGGAGGTTACTTTTATGCGTGACTTTATAGTTTCCTATTATTCATCTATCCCATGCATATTTCCTTATTGTAAAGGAGTCAAGAGACACAGAAAAAATACCTATACTAAAGCACGTCGTGCCACCCTCCTCTACCCGGTTCATACTTTGGTGTGTATCTTCACAATATGTACATATATATATATATAATATATTATATGTATGAATATACACAAATCCTTTTTTGCAAAACATAGATGGAACAAAATGAAATGCATTGTTCTGCAGCTGCTCTGTGATAGTAGGTTCCACATGCACAATTCAAATTAAAACTGTGCAGTGGAGCCCAAATCCCACCAATGAGGAGGATGATGAGGCTGCAGTGAGAGGGGAGCCAGCGATTATTTTGGGGGAGATTCATTAACACTTTCCTGCCCCTGGTGCTCAGCTTCTTTTCATTGCAGTGGGGGGGAAGGTCATTTGTCAGAAGGTACCTTAATGAAGTTTAAAAATGAATGTCCCTCAACCACCTGGTCCCTACACGGCTGGAATCCTATTTGTTCCTCATCTTGGAAAATAAGCGCTTTATTGTTCACGTGAAAGGAACGCCGTCTCCTGGAGGCTGCTGTGATGTGCGGTCAACTCGGGATTGTAGCACAGGGACCACACGCCCGGGCAAAAAAGCAGGGACATGGTCTCCCCCAGCCACATAGCTCGTTAGGGGCTGGGCCAAGAAAAGCCCATCGTCCTGACTCTCAGGCCAGCACTCTTTCCACTAGCCCATGATTTCTGGGGTCTGGAAATGAGGAGCTCAGAAGACAGGTTCCAGAACAGGGCCCCCCAAAAGCCTGTTGGCATCAGCTTCTTGCAGAGGCAGGGAGCACTGGGAAGGTGGGGGCTGCGGGTGGGGGGTCACTTAAAACACTGTTCCTATGGCACGTGCCTTGGCATATGAGTCACTCAAACTGTCCTGGCAATGATAGGGAGGGCGAGCCCAGGGTCTCTGCACCGTGTTTAATGAATTACAAATAAGAAGCATCCTCCAGGTCTCATGGGCTGTTCCCGACAGCATCCAGTCTGCAGTGGTGATGGAGGAGCAGGGCATTCCCAGGGACTGATGACCCTGCCTGGGGGTGACAGCAGGCAGAGGGCTGACCCAGGTCATCACTCACCCTGTGCTGGAGCCCCAAGCGGCGCCCTTCACTGCTGCCTGCAGGCTGAGTGCTTAAAAATCAAATCGCAGAGATCTGTTCTCATCTTCCGTACAGCTTCCTCCTGCTGGATGCTTTGAGACCAGGGAACAGGTGACCAGGGGCTGGCCTGTGTCTGCTCTCCTGGACAGCTCTGTGGGGCGGGCCTATCTCCCGTGGGAGGGATATGAGAGCAGGTGCAGGTGGAGGCACTTGATGGCCCTGTTTTGACCCCTTGGAAAAGGAAGGACTTACCATTCACATCTCACATATAGGGAAACTGAGGCCCCAAAGCAATCTGTGCCGTGCCCCATGTCAACCAGCAAGTCAGGCAGCAGCAGAGCACTCCCTGGGAACCCAAGAGCCCTGCCCTCCAGGCCACAGTCTTCCTTAGCTGTGTGACCTTGGGCAAGTTACCTGAAGTCTCTAAGCTTCATCTATAAGTTGGGACTTTGCTAATAGCAGTTAAGTCACGGGGCTTTGGGGAAGAATCAGTGAAAAATGCACATTAACTGGTTTGCATGGAGCCTGGCATGAAACAGGTGTTCAATAAATGTTACATTATTATTATTACGGCAAAAGACAGCCTTTAATTCTGCATCCTCTGCCTCTGCTTGTGTTGTCACAGATTCCAAATGTTACTCAGCAGTACAGCCCCCTCTGTGGGTTTAGAGAGAGCCGAGAGCCCGCAAGGGTTAAGGTGGAGGTAAGGGGTGGCCATGGGATGGGGCATCGAGGTGCCATATCTTGCTCCCATTCCCAACACCCTCTGTGACCTTGGGCCAGTCTCCCTCTCTCTCTTTCTCCCTCTCTCTCTCTCCTCTGGCCCTTTGTTCTTGATGCATCCAAATGACAGTGCTGGCTGCTCAGACGCTGCAGTGAGAACCGACCCTGAAGAGGCCAGGAGAGCCCCCAAACCACATGTGCTCCTGGGAGACCATGGATGCTCTCCTCACAGCCCGGGGAGGCAGCCTGGCAGGAAACCTCCTGGGAGTTGGAGAGCCCACGGCTGCCCCCCCACTAGGTGGCCTCTGCCCCCTGGCAGGCGCCCTCCCACGCTCTCCACCCGTGCTTGGCCCGAGGGAGGCAGAGAACCCCTTAGCTGAGGCCCCTTCTGCCCCCCTACTCTGCACTCTCTGCAGAGCTGGCTTGGCTCCGTCAAAAGCAGGGCCCATCAGGGTGGAGGCGGCGATGTGTCAGCTGGTATTCAGGCTCTGGTTGTGCGCTCAGATCGCTCCCCCTCCCCATCTCCCCAAATCCACCCACCCACCCCTTTACCCACTGCTTGGGGCCTTCTGGGTGGCAGCACTTCAGAGGGAGAGACAGGGGAGCAGCCCAAGCCCTTGGCCGTTGGGGGTGGGGGAACTGACTCACTTCGCCCGTTCCCTGGTGCCGATGGGGCAGCCCCCACGCCCATGGGCGCTGGCACCCCGTCAGGAGGCTAGGTTTTGGAAAAGGAAGCTGCAACCCCGCCGCGCCTGACCCGAGCGGACCGAGGATGCGCTCTGTGCGCAGGGACCCGCTGGCCCCCGGGCTGGGAGGAGATGTTTAGGCAGCGACCCCCAGAGCCTGCTGGGGCCTCCCTGGCCGCGGACCCGCCGGGACGCCCCTGCTCGCCGCGCCCCTCCCCGGGGCCAAGGCGCGTCCCCCAGTCTCGCAGTATTTCCTTCCTGCACCTTTAAGAAGACCGTTGCTCCGTGGTGGGATGGTGTGTTAAAGCCACACAGAGGAAGTTACGCAGCCCGGATCAGACCGAGAGATAAAAGCCCCGATGGTGATCGTGAGTGATGGCAAGAGGATTTAGCCTCGGCATTAACTTGGAGCGGAGTGCAGGGGGGCCGTGACGCGCCCGCCATCTGGCCCGCGCCGAGCCGGGGGGATGCCCCGGCTCCCCGACGAGCGGCCGCGAAGCCCACCCGGGCCGGGGGCTGCCCGGCGCCCGCGCACGGGTCCTCCCGGAGCCGCCCAGGGGGGCCAAAAAGTTTGCACTTGTTAGCGGCGACCTCCGGCTCGGCCCGGGCGGGCGATGCGGGCGGCGCGGGCGGCCCCCTCCCCCGGCCCGCGTCTCCCGGACGGCTGCGGGCGGCCCCCCCGGCGGCCGGAGGGCTCCCCAGCCCCGATCTGACGGCGGCGGCGGCCACAGCGGCGGCGGCGGGCGCAGCGCGGGGACGGAGCGGCGGCTCGCAGCCCTCGGCCCTCGCCCCCGCCCAGAGCCGGGCGGAGGGTGGCGGTCCTCGGCCTCGCGGGTCCCCGCTCCGGGAAGCTGCTCCGAGCCGGGTAAGGCGGGCGCGGAGAGCTCGGGCGGCACGCAGGGGGATGCTGCGGCTCTGCCAGCCTGGTTTCATTTTTAACGGGCTTTGGTGACCATGCAGGCTTTCCCGGGGCCCAGAGCCACTTACGGCAGCCCCGCAAAGGCTCGGATGCAAAAGTTATTCGGTAGCGGCTGCTACTAGCGGAGGGCTGGAGTCGCCCGAGAGGGGTGTGTGAGTGCGTTTGTAGCAGCATCTTAAAGGAGTAGCTTGTCTTTCCGGCGGGCTCTCCCCGGGTCGTCTTCTGTCGTGTGTGCAAGTGTGTGTCGGCGGGGATGGATGTTGCAAGAAGGCTTGATGTGTTTATGAAAAGGAAGTTAACCCTGCTTTCGCGCCACTCCCCCACCCCAATTTCATCGCCACCTTGCAGAGCCACCCCCATCCCCAGCCCTCCCATCTCTGCAAACTGGGGAATGTGAGTTGCACAAACTCCTGGCCAGCTACGGCTGGAAACTTCTTTCAGTGACTGGAAGGGTAGGTAGGTAGGGGGCGAAGGGCCCAGGAACCGGCCTGGGGACCGTGTGCAGTCGAACCTCGACCCCACCTTGGGTGGCGCGCAGGTTGGGGTAACGAAGGCGGCGGGACAGCGGGAAGAGGACCGCGGGTTCGCGGGGTCCTCCCACTCCGGAGTAAGTTGTCTGGGCGGGGGGCGGCGGCGGCGGGGTCGCTGCTGGGGGCAGCGCGGAGAGAAACGATGCAACCAATTCCCTGGCGCATTGCTGGTGACTTTTAATTAAGGGAGGCGGTGCCGAATGAAGGGGCACCTCAGTGCCGGCCCGGCCTTTATTAAACACATAATTATTAATCGCTCCCGTGGCTTGAACGCAACTTTGCAAACACAAAAAGCAGCCGCGGGTTTGCTCGGCTAGTGTCTGCAACGCACCCGGTTTGCAGCCGGCCCGGAGAACGGACTCGACCCCGACCCCGAGGCGTCTGCGGAACGGGCTAACCCCGCCCACCCGCCGGCCCGCTGGGACCCACCCGCGCCGCCCTGGCCACCCCGCCCCCCGCGCCCAACTTTCCGGGGCTCCCCGCAGCGGAGAGGGCGCAGGGGTGGGGGACCCAGGGGCCAGAGACAGCGCCCGTTCCGGAGGGGGAGGGGCACGGGGCCGCTGGCACCCGGACGCCCGCTGAGCCGGCGTGAGCGCCGGGCACCTACTGGACCCCGCCCGGGGCGGAGGACGCGAAGGTGACCCTGGCCGGACCGAGCTCCCCGTTTTCCTCCTCGCCCCCCGCACCACCCCCAAAGGCAGAGTTCACCCCTCTCCGCCGCCGGGCTGGCAGGGGAGCTCCAGGCCGGTCCGAGAAGCCCGCGCCCTCCCTCCCGGGGCCGCGCCCGCCGGGGCAAGTTTCCCACGGGCGAGGGCGCAGCGGCAACTCCGAGCGGAGCCCGCGGGCGAGCACAGCCGGCTCCGAGAGGCGCTAATTCAATAAGGCAGAGAAATCTGAGTTCAGAAATCCTGATAAAATCTAATTTTCGGGTTTTAATACCCTGGCTATCAGCCCCCTCGGTTCCTGAGGACTCTTAAAAGAAAATAAACGGCATTGATTCTATTTGTTTCTGGGAGCTGCAGTTTCTTAATAATATCAGGTGAAGATATATTTTCCACGGAGGAAACGATCCTCCGGGATACAACCTCTTACTCTGAAATTTCTCTGCCGGCTTCTGGCTCTGCCGTCCTCCCCGTTATTCCGGGGACTCTTGCATCTCTCCCCACTCCTCTTTTTTCTTTTTGGCAAAAACCGACTGTAATATTCGTGTGCTGAGCTCACAATTCCCATTACGATGCCAGCGACGCCCAATTGATTGACTGGTTGTAAACACATTTTTCCCCTGGCAGATTTTGTTGTTGTTGGCTTCCCCCCCCCCCCCATTTTCCAGGGAATGCGTGGCATTTAAGCCAACAGAACTGCAAAGCAATTAATAGATTTGCGAGTTGCGCCTCCTGGCCTCCGGCCTCCTCCGGCCTCGCTGCCTCCCCGCCCCAGGCCGCGTCCAGCGCCCTCCAAGCCCTGAGCGGCCGCTGGTCCTGCAGTAGGAGGACGCCTGCAGCTGGGCCCTGCTTGCAAGCCACAGCCCGGTGTCCTGGTCGTCCCAGCAGCCGGGAGCTCCCTACCTGTTAGAGAACAGTTGGGAGTCGGCTGCTGGAGGAATTAATTAGGGACGTGCTGTTTTCTGGGCAGCGGAGCTTGGATAGAGGCATCCAAACCTTTGCCGGCCGCTCTATTTTATTTTTACTACATCTTCTCAGGTTGTAAAAATAGATGCCCGGCGTGTTCTTTCTGAGAGTTTTCTAGCAAGGAGCGCATTCAAGACTGGGCAGGCTCTATAAGGTTTCTCTTTAAGCAGCCAGAGGTGAGATGTCAAAATGTGGTCCTGGCTGGGCTCTCATTCATCTCCATCGGGAGCCCTTCTTCCAGAGAAGGGACAGGGTGGCCTTAATGCAGATGGATGAGTCCTGGGTCTGGAGCCGGGGGGTGCTGGCTGGGGACCTGTCTGCAGCCTGAGGTGCTGAGGGCAGCAAGTGCCCGCCTCTCAGGTTTGCGGCTTTTGGCAGAAGGTTGTGTGTGTGTACGTGTGTGGCGCGCCTGGGTGGAGAATGGGGTTTCATGGAAACACAGTTAACTCTTCAGGGACCTTTCGTGTACAGTGGCTGAAGAGCATGGCAGGTGAGAGTCGGCTGAGACTTGGCACCTATGCCTGGGAAGTTTGGGAGTTTAAATGCAGTAATCATGGGCATAATCACCAGAATAACCATGCAGGCACTTACACCGTAACTCGTTGCCGTAACCTATGTCCTATGCTGGACTCAAGTTCTGGGGATGTATTGAGCGTCTGGGGACACAGCACGTTACGGGAGTCATATATTTCCCAGTGTAACATTTGTATTAGTTATATCTATTTTGGCTTTTAAACAATTACAAGAGGCTTAAAAATAGTTAAGCAATAATCATAATAATGCTTTTTTATTAAATAGTTTATAAAAAGATCCGTTTATAAACATACCCTCTCACGATGATAGCAAAATGTTGGCCTTGATCAGAACATCTAATATAACAAAACATTGTTACTTCCGTGGAAGTCTTCAATATCTCTAGTTTCTGACAGTGAAAAAAATTAAATTGCCCAGTTCAGATTGTGCCTGTGGTTGGGGAGATATTTACTGGTGCCTGGTTCTTAGCTGTTGGCCTGCACTTGGGTCCCTCTGTCCATGTGCACCTGTAGTCACAGTCTCATCTCCACCTTTAACAGCTTTGACATTTTGACTCTCAGTCATGGTATTTTAAAGCAACCATTAAATCTTGGCCCCTGGGGGTGCTTTAGAAAGTCACTGACCCCCAAGCAGGGGCACTTCTGCTGAACTAACACTCCTATAAATGAGAGAAAACACATTGCCTTTTAAATAACGTGCCCAATCTCCAAATGTGCAACTCTGATAGTAATAAAAATAACCCAGTTTTCTCGGGAGACCTTGCTAATGCAGCCTCATTTTTTGCACATTTTGCTGGAGATCTTTTGTTCTTATATATCTCTATTCGCCCCCCTTTTTAATTTGTTGCAGGTGCTGTTGCTAATGAGCTCTCTCTCCTCCCCTCTTGCAATGAAAGACAAGCCAGCCCCAGGTACCTGGATGGATTGAGAGCTGAAAGCTCAGAAACTTCATAATAAGTTGCCAATGGCTACCAGCCAGGGTCAGCTGGCCCCCATTAGTACCTGTCCCCACCAGAGCAGACCAAATAACCTTCTCCACAGTTAACACCTCAGTAGCTTTATTTTCCAGTCCAGTCGTACAATTGTCACTTTAAGGCCATATGAAAAGAAATCTCTTTTATTGGTCTGAGATGCCAAGTCCAGTCCCAGAGAGGAAACATGTTTCCAGCTAACATGTCCACCTCCTGATGTTATTTTATCTTTACAACACAGGCTGGAGGGTTGTTTTCAGTCGTGTTGAGTGCACCACACATTAAGGGCCCTTTAAAGACCTGGATTGATTGGAAGGACAAAAATTAAAGGCAATCTGACCCGGCCTCATGCTGGGTCCCTGCGGATTTTCTCCTTATCCCATTTCCACCCACTGTCACAATTTGAGAATCTGCCTGATTTGATCAGGTTCACCTCCGGGGGAGGTGTGATGCCAAGGTTAGGAGGACGCAAAGTTATGGGCAACTTTTTGACCCACCCATCAGCAGTCTGAGAAACGCTGGCTCTGAATTTTCTGTATCGGCCTTTCGGAAAAACAAGTTCCTTGCTGCTTGCAAACCTTCAGCGCTTGAGATCCTGGGACATCCCAGCTACCATCATCTGGTAGATGTGGCATTTCCATGCTGAGCCCGAGAGTCCCTCCTGACCCGGTTGCTGCCTCTCCAGGGCCTCTCTGGGCTGGGCCCCCGCGGCCTGCGCAGCCATGCTGCACCTGCTGGCTCTCTTCCTGCACTGCCTCTCGCTGGCCTCTGGGGACTACGACATCTGCAAATCCTGGGTGACCACGGATGAGGGCCCCACCTGGGAGTTCTACGCCTGCCAGCCCAAGGTGATGCGCCTGAAGGACTACGTCAAGGTGAAGGTGGAGCCCTCGGGCATCACATGCGGAGACCCCCCGGAGAGGTTCTGCTCCCACGTAAGTCTGCCCACTGCTGTTCTATCTGCTCAGGCCGGGCCGGGGCAGGGTGGGCTGTGGTCTGCGATAGACCCTTGGGCTGGGTAAGCAGAGCGGGAGGACCAAGATGCAAGGCTGACCTCCCTGCATCTTGAATTGGGAACAGGTCTTGGAAATGTGTCAAGACAAAGGCCACCCAGAGGACTCTGGGGTCATGTGACATGGTTCTCTGGGGTGGGGGCACGTTGGCCAGCTGACCACTAGATCTTTCCTCTGAGGAAGGCCGTAGTATTCAGCTCCCCAGCCTTGAGGGTGAGCCCCGCCCCCTGGAGGAAGTCCGAGCTCTGGGCCAGCGGGCGAGACGCTGTCTGCAAGAGCACACTGTCACCTCCCTCTGTTCATTGCTTCTGCGACACAACCTACTGGCCCACCAGTCCAATCCAGCAGGCCATGTGGTGAGGCCAGAGTGTGCCAAGCCCTGAGCTGGCACTTTATAGAGGCAAGTTTGATGGCAGCTCAGAGGGAGTTTGTGAAAGAGGGAAGTGGGGGTCACGCCGGGGTAGACTGTGCAAGGAGACCTCTCCAGTTCCATTGCGACATGCCAGGCCACAGGCACAGGCTAAGTCGGGGAAAGGCCGACGTCAGGCATTGTCAGTTGAGTCCCTAGTTAGAGAAGGAGGGGTCCTAGAGCCACGGAGTACTTCAGTACTAGAGTAATGTTAACAACAACAAAATAATAGCCGCCATCACTGAATGCAAGCTGTTCGGGGGTGGGCCAAGTGTGCTATGTGTCGTCCTGCGAGTCTGTGTTGTGTAAAGTAGGCGTGCTAGGATGTGGGCTCCAGACCAGCGACATCGCTGAGTTTCTGTTGTCATCTGTAAAATGGGCACTCTGATAGCACACACTCATTGGAAGGAGTTTGTGGTTTAGTTAATACAGGTAAAATGTTCCAAATAGGATCTGCACAGAGTAAGTGCCCTGTCGATGTTAGCTGTTATCATTCTAGTCATATAGATGGGGAAACTGAGGCAGTGGGGTGAAGGCCTTTGGCCAAGGTCATACACCAGGAAGTGGTGAAGCTGTGATTCAAGCTTAGAGTGTCTGGCACCAAAGTCACTGAGCTAAACTGCCTCTTGAGCGGGGCCTTCCCGCTGCAGCGCTTTGGAGACCCGTCCCTGGCAGGGCTGGGCAGAGCGGGACAGCCGGGCTTCGGGAGTGGACAGGAGGAGCTCAGGGTCATCCTTGGGGCAGCTGGTGCCTCTGAGTGTCCCTGGGGGAGCCTTCAGGTCCCTGGGTTTATGGTGGGGCTGTCTGGCGTCCGCTCCCTGGGCTCCTGAGGGCTCAATCCCATGGGGCGGCTTCAGTCACATCACAGAGCAGTCAGCCCTAGAGGGTAGGTTCCCACTGTCAGTGGTGACAGGGCCATCACTGAGGGTGGTGGCTGGGTTGGGTCCGCTGGGGAGGGAAGGAGGGAGCAGCACGGAGCCAGCAGTCGGGGCTGTATTGTCTCTAGGCCTCCCTGCGCTGGGGACCGCAGGGCCTCACTGGCTGGGGTGGGGGGCGGGGCAGGGGGCTGGGCCCTGAAAGTCAGGGGTAAGGCTGGGGGCTGGGGGACCCAGTGCTAAGTCTGCACCCCAGCTCTTGGGAGGACTTGTCTATACACTCCCTTCACAGAGTCAGCCTCTGCCTCTCACATTGTAGTTCCGACGGTATTTTTTTCCCTTAAATATTCATCATTGCCTTAATGTGCTGGGGGAGAGTTAAATCATAATTCACAGAACCAGCTTCAGGTCAAGGGCTTGAGGGATGGAGATGCCCATACATGTAAGTCCGAGGCCCTCTTTTGGCCAAAACTGGCTCAGGATGTCCGTGACCCTGGACCTCTGCCCTGCCCCCACCCTCAGACAGAGAGCCCAGCGCACCTGGCAGCCGCTGGGGGAGGTGGTCGCCCCTCCCAGTCCTGATGCCGGCGAGCCTGAGCCCAGGTGGCCGTCCTTGAGCCCTGGGGTCTGGACGGAGCTCTGTTCCCCGCCCCATCCCCTCGCCCCTCCTGGGAGGACAGGCACAGAGGGCAGAGGAGGGAGAACAGCGTCTCCGAGATCTGCCACACGGTGAGTCCTCAGCGTCTCGCCACCTGTTTGATGGACTTAAATATTTCATCATAGGCTGCCACCAGGCTCTGCCTTTGATTACAAATGTGCGGTCAGTGAGGGTGGGGACACTGCCTCGGCAGGCAGAGGGCAGCCTTTTGAGAGGCTGGCTTTTGCGAGGGGATCACTTCCAGAAAGATCTGGATTCCAACCCTGATGCCCCCGTTTATTGCCACTTCCCCTGGGCGTGTCCTGGGTGTGTCTAATTTGGTCACCTCTAGGATGCTCTGAGGTGGGTCCTATTCTAATCCCATTTGAGGGATTAGAAAGGGTGTCTAAATCCTGCCAAGGTCACGCAGTTAAGGGCAGGCACGGAACTCATCTGTGGCCCCGGCCCGTGCTTTTCCACCGGGCGGCACGGCCTCCCCTCTCCCAGCTGCCGGCCTTCCCGAGCTTCAGAGTCTTCCTCTGTCAAGCAGAGAAAATACTGTGGGAGTGTCACGCTGCTGGCGGGACGATGCGGCCCAGCCGTGCGTGCCCTGGGTACACGCTGGCACGCAGTGGGTGCTCAGCGTGCAGTGACTGGCTTGTGACTGTTGTTACTCCCTGGCTTCTCTTCCTCCCCGGAGTTCTTTGCCTCTCTCCAGCCTTGAGGACGCCACGCCTTGTGTCGGGGCAGCAGGTGGAGGATGCTCTGGGAGCTGCAATCCTCCTGCCGCAGCAGGCGGTGCTGACCGGCCACCAGGGGGCGCGCAATGGTGGCCAGAAGGCCCGCTGCCCCTCTAGCCACGCAGTGTCCAGTGGGTCCCCGGTCCCTCGTGTCCCTCCTGCAGCAGGTGCTGGGCCTGTCCCAACATCCCGCCAGCCGCCAGCTGGAACATGAGCCCTGCGGTTCTCTTAGGGTACGAGAGGAGCTTTCAGATTCAGGGGGCAGACCCTCTCTCCCGGGCTTCCTGTCCTTCGGCAAGGCCGCCTGAGAACTGAATTGTAAATTCCAGCCTGGCGAGGAAGGGGAGGAGGATGAAAGGCAAGATAAATGAATAAATAAAAACCTATTGGCTCTAAATGCACAATGAGAATTAATAGGGATGAGCTCTCAACCGAGGATTCTTGGGCAAGGGCAAAATTTCAACGAGGGCTGCAGGAGGAGAGAGGCCACCCCCGACTCCCAGCTCCCAGGACTGTCCTGGAGGCCAGCCTGGGGAGGCTGCAGGGCAAGGACAGGAGGGAAGGGCAGTGGGCAGAGGCTTCCCAGCTCCTCGCAGGGCAACTGCAGCCCCAGGACCCCTTCTGGATGGGGAGGCGTCCCACGGTGCTCTGCAAGACAGGGCTCCCGCCAGCTGCCTGTGCCACCTGTGAAAGCAAGGGGACCCCTTTCTTTGTGCCTTGGAGACAAAAGCTGACCAGCTGCGACTCAGGAGCGAGATGGGGAAGCAGCAGAACGGCTGAGAGAGCTGCTGCCCAGGCAGGGTGGTGGTTAGAGCAGTCCCCCTGCCTTGCTACCCGAATCATGGTCCTTGGACCAGCAGGTCGGCCCACCTTGTCAGGATGCACAATCCCAGGCCCACCCCAGACCTGCTGGGCCAGAATCTGCGTTTGAACGAGAAACCCAGGCGACTGGGATGCACGCAGGTCTGGTCCCTGGTGGTAGATGAGGCCCGTTGTTGATGGAGGGGCAGGAGGCCTGCGGTTCCCGTGGGACCGTGCAGGTTAAGGGTGGGAGGAGAAAGAAGAAGAGAGCAGGAGGGGAACAGGGGGTCCAGGGAATGAGCGAACAGAGCTGGGAGCTGAGATTCCTAAATGCTGGCCTCCCTTGCCAAAGTGGGGGCCCATACTCCACTCACATGACCTGGCGGAAGGCTCCAGAGAGAGGCCGCACCACATCCTGGCAAGAGCTACAGGCCTGGGGTCTGAAGCCCTGGGCTCACATCCCAGCATTGTCACTCGTGGGCCTGGTGATCTGGGGCAAGTCATTCAAATTCTCTAAGCCTCAGTTTGCCCATCTGTAAAGAGGGATATGATCGTGACTGCCTTCCCCACCTTGCCAACTTCCTGGGAAAAGGAAATGCCCCTCTTGAAATATCTGGGCATGCGTAGCTAAGAGTGTAAGCTCTGTTCTAGTGCGAGGCTTGAATATTAAAGTTTATCCAATCTTGATGGGCTTGTTCTTCCACCGAGAGTCTGTCCCGTCAGTCTTGTGATCTCTGTTTTAACAGCATGGAGTCTCTAACTTCAGACGTTTGCTTCCCCTTGGACTGTGAGCTCCCCTAAGACAGGGCGGTGGCACTCGTGTTTGCAGCCCCACACCTCACCCTTGGCTCAGTGGGTGCCCAGTGAGCAGTTACTGAACAAAGGGGCGGATGGGAGGAAGGATGGTGAGATCCTGGAAGGCTTCCTGGAGGAGAAGGGATTGGGGCTGAGTCTTGAAGGGAGAACTGGGATTTTGAGCACAGAGGGGGCACCGGAAGTCAGTGCTGCTCTCCCCTGCAGTCCCTGCTCTGTGGGATTTGCAATCACATCAAGCCAGGAGGTTTGCACAGTTCTGTCCTTAAGTCAGTTGCAAGTGACTTTGGCGCCTGAGCTGCACCCAGCCCTTGGTTAAAGCCATTCAGTCTCTTGAAACGCCCGAGGCAGGGCAGCCTAGGACGAGAATAGTTCCACGAGATGACATCTTGTTGCACAGTGAAGTCTCCTTCCTGGGGAGTAGACAATGAGGAGATGGGACAGTGCTGCCGCCCAGAGCCAGGCCCCCGGGTGAGATCCTGCCTCTGACTGTCAGTAAGGGGCTGGGGATGGGTGCAGACACCCCACGGAGGGAGGCAGTGCCATCGGACGCAGCAGGGATTGGAGGGGCCTGGAGGGGACGTCTTTCCAGGGAGTGTCAGGGACTCAGAGAGTCTAGACTTTTCTGGTTTACACATCCCCACCTTTTCCCGCGTCATCTTCCTCTCCATTTGCAGCCCAGGTCTTTAGTACAGTTCCCCTTTTCTCCTTTAATGCGTGTATCGTCACAAGCCACCGAGAGTCCCCTGTGCATGCGACAAGGCAGGCAGTGCATGGACGGTCCCCAGGCCGCAGTGCGCTGCGGATGGGAACTTGGGCTTTGGGATGGGTCAGATGGGGGCGGGGGCGTCTAGCCTATCTCCGCCTCTCTGGGCTGTGCGACTTCGGATCAGACTCTCCTAGCTCTGAGCCTTGGTCTTCTCATCTGAAAGCTGGGACGATACTAGACACACCTCAAAGGAAGTTTATACATAGGACGAGGCAGGCGCGTAAAGCCCTCAGCTGGGTGTCTGGCACAAAGTGAATGCTCAAAAAATGGGTGTTTTGTTTTGTTTTGCTTTGTTTTCATTCTAGAATTTAGCTTGGGGGACGAAAGGAATGAAAGTAGAAAATAACAGACAGAAGATGACCCTGTAGGCCACGTGTGCGGCCAGGGGTAGGGGCAGGGCGCTCGGAGGTGGGGCCTTGCGGGATGCGAGGGTGCAGGAGGAGTGGCACATGCAGACACGGAGGAGGCTGCCGGTGTCACGCGGGGACAGTGTGTGGACAACAGGGAGGGGACACGGGCCGCTCCACCCGCTCACCTCCTGGAAGCCCCCGTGGCCTGTGAGCAGGGCGGTCACTGGCTGTCACTGGGCCATTTAACAGGCGCTGTTCTGAAGCCTCCCAAGGTCTGCTGAATGGTGGGGCTGGGATCCGGCCTCCCTTTGGCTCCTCAGCATGCTCTAGGGTTAGGGGGGATCAGACCTCGGGCTCTGGAGGAGGGAGAGGGGCAGGAGGGCAGCTCAGGGGCACAGGTGGGAGCCCACGTGGGAGTCCTGGGCCACGGGGCTGCGCCAGAGCTCACCAGGCTGGACACACCAGGCCGCACCTCCCTCCCACCTCGCAGCCCGTGACCAAGGCCTGCCTGCCTCGGACCTGGCCAGGGCCCCGTGACCCTCACGGATGCCAGTCTCCTTCCTGGAGGGGGCAGGGTGAAGAGTGAGAAACGGCAGATGATGCAGAAACGGGTTCTGTTCGGCTTTGGTTTGCAGGATCTGATTTGTTTTTCATCAGCAGCAGATTTGCTTAAATATATGAAAATGTGTTTCTAATTCCCGGAGCACACACCAACTGCTGGAGCGGGTGGGAGGGGCAGTATGTGAGAGCAGAATGAATGCTGGGGGCAGCCGGGGAGTGCTAGGCCCCTCGGCTGCTGAGAGACCAAGCCACGCCCCTTAGCCTCAGTTTACCCAACTGTACAACAGTGGAGTTTGGCTAGATTAACCAGTTCATTCGACGTTCCTGGGTGATTGCCAGGTATATTCTGGGAGTTTGGGGGAAATCTAGATTGGTTACAGACAAAATGGGAGACTCCAGTGCAGACAGAGGGGTTCCAAATGTGTACCCTGGGCCTGGTACAGTACCAAGCATTTTTGAAAAAGATTTTTAAAAAGATTTTTAATTGAGGTGAAATTCACATAACATAAAATTAACCACTTAAAATGTTTTAGGCCAGGTGCAGTGGCTCTCACCTGTAATCCCAGCATTCTGGGAGGCTGGCAGGGAGAGGAT
Source organism: Lemur catta (assembly GCF_020740605.2). Classification (NCBI taxonomy): domain Eukaryota; kingdom Metazoa; phylum Chordata; class Mammalia; order Primates; family Lemuridae; genus Lemur; species Lemur catta. The sequence goes on along the minus strand of NC_059137.1, from coordinate 4,401,973 downwards.
TGCTTGAGGCCAAGAGTTTGAGATTAGTCTGGGCAATATAGCAAGACCCCATCTCTACAAAAAATCTAAAAATTAGTGGGGCATGGTGGCGCATGCCTGTAGTCCCAGCTACTTGGGAGGCTGAGGCAGGAGGATCACCTGAGCCCAGGAGTTCGAGGCTGCAGTGAGCTATGATCATGCCACTGCACTCCAGGCTAAGTGACAAAGTGAGACTCGTCTCAAAAAAAAAGTTTTTTTGTGGTAAAAGATATCTAACATAAAATTTGCCCTTTTAACTATGTTAAAGTGTACAATTCGGTGGCATTTAGTACATGCACAGTGTTGTGCAACCACCACCTCCATCCAGTTCCAAGACATTTTCATCACCCCGTGAGGAAATCCCATACCCATTAAGCATCACCTCCCCTCCCTGCCCCCCAGCCCCTGTCGACCACTGGTCTACTTTGTGTCTCTGTGCATTGACCTATTCTAGACGCTGCACACAAAGGGAGTCATAGAATTTGGGAGGTTTGCAACTGCCCCTTTCATCAGCATCATGTTGTCCAGGCTCGTCCGTGTGTAGCGTGTCGGCACTTTGTCCCTTTCGTGGCTGAGTAATGCTCCATCGCATGGCTAGACCACGTTTCATTATCCAGTCGTCAGTGGATGAACATTGGGATGTTTCATTTGTTGGCTATTATGAGAAATGCTGCATGAACATTTGAGCACCGGTTTTTGCATGGGCGCGTTTCCATTTCTCTCAGGTGTTGCCTAGGAGTGGAGTTTCTGGGTCGCATGGTAATTCTACGTTCAACTTTTGGGGGAACTGCCAATTGTTTTCCGCAGAGGCTGTGCCGTGTCACGTTCCCACCAGCAACGTGCAGGTTCCAGCATCTCCACAGCCTGCCCCACACTAGTGTTGCCCATTTCTGGTTTTTGTGGTGGCCGACCTGGTGGTGTGAAGTCCTGTCTCACTGTGGTCCTATCTCACTTGTGGTCCCTGGTGGCCAGGGACGCTGAGCGGCTCACCTGTGCCGGCTGACCACCTGTATGCTTTCTCTGGAGGGATGTAGGCTCATGTCCTTTGCCTGTTATTCAATTAGGTTGTCTTTTTGTCGTTGAGCTGTACATGTTCTTCAGGTAATTTGGATACTAGACCCTTATCGGGTACATATTTGAAAATATTTCCCCCCATCCTGTGGGTTTCTTTTCACTCTCTTGATTATGTCCTTTGAAGCACAAGCCTTTTTAATTTTAATAAAGTCTAATTTATGTATTTTTCCTTTCGTTACTTGTGCTTTTGGTGTCATATCTAAGAAACTGCTGCAAAATCCAAGGTCATGAGTGTTTACCCCTATGTTTTCTTTTAAGACTTTTGTAGGTTTTGCTCTTACATTTAGGTCTTTGACCCATCTCTAGTTGACTTTTGTATGCATGGTGTGAGGGAAGGGTCCACCTCATTCTTCTGTGTGTGGGCATCCAGTTCAAGCATTATCTGTTCCTCGACTAAGTGTTCTTAGCAAACTAGTCAAAAATCAGTTCACCACAGATATGTGTGTTTATTTCTGGGCTTTAAAATCTACTCCTTTGAAGCACTGAGCAGTCTATGTGCAGTGCTTCTCCAAACCCTCCTAAATATCCTACATGGTAAAAACTACTATTATCCTTTTGTGCCCATTTTATAGATGAGGAAACTAACACTCCAATAGTGAGTGGTGAAGTCAAGGCTCAAACTCACATCCCAGTCATTTAATGACTATGCCACAGTGAGGCCTGAGGAGGGGGAAAGCCCCAACCCCTGTCATTTCCTCCTGGGGAAACTGAGGCCCAGAGGGCGGAGTGACCCTGGAGCCTCCACTGTCGGCCATGGCTCTCCCCAAAGAGGGGACTGGAGGCCTGGGGACAGGAGCCTCCCACACGAGGTCTCCATCTGCCCACTCACACCCTGGATTTGACCTCACATGGTGGCATCTGGTGGGGGACGCAGGATGCCTGCCACCAGCGGGTGCTGGAGCTGCTCCCCTGGGGTCGGTGAGGTTACACATTCACTTTCCGGCCTGCTTGGGTGAGCTCTCTGGGTGAGCTCTCACCTGTGTGTCACCATTGGTGACTTAGGCACAGCAGGCTCCCCTGGGCCCTGAGGGGACCAGACCACGCCCCCCAGCCCACCTGCAAGCCCTGGTCTCCCTGTGGTGGCAGCGCCACCCACAGAAGGTGGACAGAAAGGATGTTCTGTGACAGCGGGGCAGGACGGGAGGGTGGCGGGAACGCTGGCGGTCCCTGCGAAATCAGTGTGCATGGTTACCTCGTGGCGTCAGGCCGGGGTTGTGCACTGGTCGGCTGGGAGCTGCATGAGGTGAGGCCGGGGAACAGTCTGCCACGTGCTGGTGCTTCCACAGGCCCCAGGTCGCGGGGACTCGGCGCAAGGCCCTGTGCAAAGCACTCAACGTGTGCAGCTTTTCATGTGCTCTCGGCAAGATGGGGCCTCATAACAGTGCGGATGAGGAAAGAGAGGCTCAGAGAGGTGGAGAGACTTACCCATGTTTGCACAGCCAAAGCCAGGGTCTGTCTCCAGGGTCCTTCCCACTGTCCTGCCTCCCCTTGTTCTGTGACACTGGAGTCTGAACAGCCATCCTGAAATTGAGCTTGAGGAGGCTGGAATCTCACTGAATCCCACTAGGCGGCCACAGAGGGGTCCCCTAACCTCTGCGGGTCTCGTCACTAGGAGGGAATTGGAATGGAATACCCCTGTTTATGGATCCCCAGATCTAAGCAGATCTAAGCGGTTCTAGAACCGCCCCTGCTGTGTGAAGGGACTAGGGCCATCTCCAGGGATCTGGCATTCTTCTCCCCGCAGTTTGTCTTGGGTCCCTCGGGGGACCGTTTGGCCTCCTCGGCCCTTCATTCCACCTCCCTCCTGCTGCCCAAGTCATTTGTCCACTTGACTCCAAGAGTCGGCCAGGGAAATAAAAGGAAATGAAGCATGGCCGGGCTCGGCCCCTCATGCCAGAAGTCTGCTGTGGGTAAAAGACGAGAGGAGACCAGTGAGGGCCGAGTAGCGGGTGGTCCCGCCCGCTCCCCTCACCGTGCAGGGCCCCCTCTGCTGCCAGCCTGCAGAGCCGGACAGTGTCCTTTAGGGGACGGCAGGTTCTCGGAGCATCCCCTCCCTCTGGGGATCAAGAGAAGGCCGAAAGCAGGTGGCAGCAGGAGAAGAGTGCTGTTCAGATGGCACCTTGTCTCTGCCCATCTCCACCCTGGGCGCCCTCTGAAACCTTCGCCAACAGTTCTGGGACTGGCACTGCGCTGGGAACTGGGCTCCCCCTGGTATTGGCTGCCAGGCGCTGGGTGACCTTGGGCAAGGCTCTTCCTGCTTTGGGGTGTAGATTTCCTGCCTGCACGAGGAGGGGGTCTCCACACCAACCTCAGAGCCCCACTGTGTCCCCAGAGTCTGCCTCTGGAGAGGGACAGTGAGAGAGCCAGAGAAGAGCAGTGACCTCCCTGGCACCCAGGAAGACTCGGAGGGGAGAGAGAAAGGCAGGAGACCGGCCCACAAGCCCCGAGCGGGAGCACCTAACTTTCCGGGCTCACAGCCCCCTTGGGAATCTATGGTGCTCCTCCTAGAACAATGCACGTGCACATGCGTGTGCAAATGCTGAACACATGTGCGCGCGCGCGCGCGCGCGCACACACACACACACACACACACACGGTTGCAAACACTTGCAGCGACTTCCTGGATCGCCCTGAGGCCACCCATGGACCCCTTTGGTCAGCCTCCGGCCTGGGGGCTCCTAACTCTGGACAACCAGGGTTTGTTATCGCATAACTGACAGGTCCTGCTGAGGATTTTCTTGATTCTACATCCTCCCCCTGGTCAGAGCAGCAGCAGCGGGCACGTATTGAGTGTCTAATGTATACCGAGCACTTAACCTGAACCAGCTCACTGAAGCCTCACAGAAGATTTACGGGACAGCTTGTGTTTATGCCTGTTTTGAATATGAGGAATCTGAGGTTCAGAGAAGTTAAGCCACTTGCCCAAGGTCACACAGCTTCTAAGTAGAGGAGCCTGGCACCTCTGGCCTGGGCTGTGTAGACCCAGTCCAACCAGGCTGCTCGGCTGACAGGAGTCGCTCTGAGCGTCTCAGAGGCGCCTGATAGATGGAGGCGGCTGTCATCTGTGTGTGTGCGTGCGGCCTGTGTGCTGGGGAGCATACTGTCCCTGTCAGCCGCTCCTCCCCCGGCACCCCGGCAGCCTGGGGGGGAGGGCCGGGGAGGCTGCCACGCGTTTCCCGCCCCCCTGCCCTTTGAGACATGGTGGAGTCTGCTAATCCACTTACTTGATAATTCACTTACCGCGTGTCTGTTTGGCAGCGCACGCTCCCACGCACCAGCTCCGGGGAAGGTGGATGGCTCTGCCTGGGGGAACCCGATCTGTTTCTGGGGAAGGAGTGGGGAAGAATACACCCAAGAATGGACAATAATGGACCTAAAAATAGAGGATGGAGGGCGCAGCGGGACGGGGGAGCGTGGCATCTGCCAAGGGCTCCAGCCCTCCCTGCCCGCCTGGTTCCCCAGGGGCTGGCTGCCACTCGGCCTGGGAGGGAGGGTGGAAAGTGGGAGCGGCGGGGGTGGGGAGGCCTGGAAGCCGGGTTGTCCTCTTGGCTACTGCCCACTCCAAGAGGGCAGACTGTCCCATGGGGGGGGGCCCCAAGGCAGCAGCTCTTGGGGAGCCGCACTAGCCTGCCCGGTGCCTGGGACCTGCCCCAGTCTGCTGTGGCCATGTGGTGTGTCCCCAGGTGAGCCTACTGTGAGGACTGCCGCCTTGGTCAGGGGTGTCTCCACAGCAGGAAAGGGGGGCTTCAGATTCTGTGGTTCTCTCCTCCACCTCCTGCCTCGCAGGGTGGTCTTCTCGAAGGCCCCAAGCCCAAGTGGGCGGCTGTGACCCCAGAAAGAATGGAGAAGGCCAGATGCGGCTGCCCCCCTGCACTTGAGCAGTTCTCAGCCAGGCCCCATCAGGCTCACCTGGGAGCGTTCCATGCCCCCCACCCAGGCTGCACCCCAGACGCGACAGCAGACTCTCCGGGGTGAGCCCGGCTTCAAGATTTATTAAAACTCCCCAGGTGGCCCCGGTGCCAAGCCAAGTTTGAGAACCGCTGATGGAAGTCTTTCCTGGGACGCTCTGGACCCCTTCCGGCCTTAAGCATCTGGTTTTTGAACTCAAGACCAGAGGGAAGAGGAATCCCTGGTCCAGCTTCGCTCTCAGAGGCCTCCCCTGTCCCTGCGCTGCAGGTGCTCCATCCTCGTGCTGGCTTCCTGGGTGCGAGGGGTGCCGGCTCCCCAGTCTTGGGGGAGGCCATCCAGAGTCACTCACCCTTTGTTCCTAGTTCTCGTCCTGTCTTCCTGCAAGGAGGCTGGCCAGCCAGAGCCCAGCCTTCCCTGGAGCTGCTAAATGTCAAGCTGCCCATCTGGCACTCCCCCCCCAGCCTCCCCTCTGGCCTCTCTCCTGTGCTCCCCACCAAGCTCCTGGCTCAGCCACGTGCATTAACCCCTCGCTCCCTGCAGCGGTTTGCACGTCTGGCCTGGCCCTTTGCTCAGTGCCTCTACCCAGGGCACCCTCCTCCCAGCCTGGATGACTCTCCCTCCACCCATCCTTACCCACCTCCCCATCTTTCGGAGCCCAGCTGAAATCCCGCCTCCCCTGGGGAGCCTTCTCAGATCCTATCCAGGGCTCATTACCTGTGCCACTCATGGTGACCAAGCCACAGGTGACTTTTCCCATGGTCACAGCAGAGCCGTCAATGTTCCGTAAGATTCCTGTAAGGGGTCGAAGTGCCTGGGTTCCCAGGAGTGTGACCTTGAGCAAGTGTCTGGCCTCTGGGGGCCTCAGCCCTCTCACCTGTAGAGTGGGGACAACGGTAGTAGCAGGACTGATGTCACTGTGTGGGTGCCCTTCTTGGATCACCATCCCAGCCTCTCAAAGCTGGCCACGCCTCAGAGTCGCCTGCAGGGGGTTTGTGCCGGTTGGTTGGCTGGTTGGTTGGCTGGTTGGACGATTTGCTTTCGGTCTGGAGTAGCATTTCTAGCCTTGGAGCCCAGGACGGTTGTCACACCCCTCCCCGCCCCAAGTATTTGTATGGGTGGCCGAGCTGCTTCTCTGAGGTTACTTTGAATACAAAGGATATTCAGAAGCAGTTGATGCGTAAGTGAATGAATGAGTCAGTGAAACCTGCCCACCCCAGCCTCACAGCCTCCACCTCACCAAGGGCTTCATCCACAGAGCGGGACACCTGTCAGGGGTGCCGGAGTGGGACCAGGAGTGGGACAGAGCAGGCACTTCTTTGCTCTTCCCTGTGCCCTGCTGCCTCGTGACTGCGCAGAGACCAGCAAGGGGAAACCCTGGTGGCCTTCGCATGGGCGGGCCCTGCCTATCTGGGCACCACTCCGTAGACCTCCTTCGGGGGACCCAGAGAGGTGACCCGCTGAGGAGGGCAAGTCACTCTGCAAACCTTGATCAGGCACATTGCAGGCGCACCTGCCCCTGCCTTCCCGGAGCACACAGTGGGGAGGGGACACACAGGTAAATAACCAGAGGTGTCACTGAGGAAAATTGTGATTGAGTGCTCGTTGGGGGTTGTGCATGCCGTGGCCAGAGACGTCTTCCCTGGGGAAGAGGTGTTGAAGCAGACTCCCGAGAAAGCCTGGAGGGGGGGCCTCCCGACAGGGTGCCCACCCAAAAGCTCTGGCTGGGACGGGAGTGGCTGTGAGGAAGGAGGAGAGACCGGACCGGAGGAGGGGTGCAGGAGCCGCACGGGAGGGCAGAGCCCGGGTTTGGGCTCGTCTGCAGGGGGGGGACTGAGGCTGTGGCTCTGACAGCAGGCGGGTGGGGCTGTGGGGAGGGCAGCCAGAGGGGTGGGTGGGCCCCAACCCAGGACGGACCAAGTGACCGTTAGGGGACAGCACTGCTGGGGAAGAAGCTTCCCCCTCACCCCCTTGAGACCCTCTCCTTGCAGCTGGCGTCTCCCCTGCCGGTCCCGGTCCGGGGCCCCTGATAGGACCTGGCTGAGGCCCTGTTGATCTGCTTTTGAGCAAGAAAGCCCAGGGCAGCGCTCAGAGAGGGGGACAGGGACGGGAAGAGGCCCCAGGGAGCAGGAGCTGGGGCCTGCCCCTCACCCCACCCGGCCTGAATCCTCCCAGCCACTTTTTTCCTCTGTGATAAAATATTCATGTCAGCAGAGTGGGCCCTCTTTGGGAAGGCTGCCTGTGTCTAGCTTGTGCTTTGCACAGGCTTTTAAAGAGCAGGACGCTTTTCCTACTCTCTAAGCATTTTCTAAGTCCTGAATCAATAATGCACTTTACTGGGCTTCGAGCAGCTTTCTGCCTCCATACCCTCCCCCACCTGCCCCACTCTCCCCGCTCCCCTGTCCTCTCTCCCTCTCTCTCCTCCCTTTTGTCCTGCCATCCCTCCTTCTTTCCTTTTATTTACTTTTTTAAAAAGTATTAAATGAAAGTGTTGAGCTTGAGGGTGGGCAGGAGGGGGAGGCCTGAGAGGCTGGGGCGGCGCTGGTTGAGCCTGTGTGTGCAGGGGAGGAGGGGGAGGGGGGGAGGAGGAGGGAGGAGGAGGGGAGGGGGAGGGGGAGGGAGGAGGAGGGGAGGGGGAGGGAGGAGGAGGGGAGGGGGAGGGGGAGGGAGGAGGAGGGGGAGGGGAGGAGGGAGAGGGGGGAGGAGGGGGAGGAGGGGAGGGGAGGAGCCAGCCGAGCGCTCCAGCTGGCCCTGGTGCAAAGCCTTTGAGGTTCGCTGAGCTCCCGGGGTGGGGGAGGCGGACGGCTTGGCCGAACCCAGCCTCCCTCTCTCCTTTTTCTAATCAATTAGAAAATGTTTACCGGAGAAAACAGGGAAGGGGACCCGGAACAAAGGAATGTGTGAGGCGAGCCCCAAAATACATCCCGAACTCTCTAAGGAGGGCACAGTCCAGGTTGGCCCGTCTGCCCTGCGTGGGGATGAAACCGTCCCCGCCGCCACCGAGGTGTGCAGACAGGGCGAGCGTCCCGGGGGCTGTGTGGCCGGCAGGGCTGGAGCGTCAGCCAGCCGCGCCCGGCGCTCTTCAGCCGGGATAGAATTCCCCGCTCCGAACATTCCTGGAAATCTGGCTGTGGGAAGAATCCACATATGTCCAGGACAAAGCAGAAGGTTTCTTCTGCTTCTTGTTTTAAATAATACAATTTTAAGTCCCTGGCAAGATTAACCCGTGTGTAGCCAGAGCTGTGGCAGCCCCACCCCCACCCCTGCGGCTGCCGGCTGGCGAGGACGGTGGGCAGCGGGCCCGCGGTGCCTGGCGTTTCCTTCCCGTCCCTCTGGCCGGCTTCCCAGCAGACCCTCTCCGGGCAGCCGGATGCCCCCAGGTCCTCTGAGGGGCTTTCTGGCTGCTCTGTGGGGGAGCCCAAGCGGGGCCCAAGTGGGGACGAGGAAGACTGAGGAGCCAGAACAGCATCCCCAGGGCAGACCGACACCACCGCTGCCCACCACCTCCACGCCATCCTGCCTGGGCGGGACGACGCTCAGAGCCATCGCTGAGGTCCTCGCTCAGTTTGGAAATGTGTGTCAGATTGCGCCACGTGCCAACAACCGTCAGGGAGTGTGGTGCAAAGGTGGGCGGGACCCCTGCTCTCCCAGAGTCACAGAAGGTTCTGGAGGGAGCAACACCGTGGGCAGGGTTGACATGAAAGGCCTGAGTGCTTCCCTTTCCTCCCAAACAATGTGGGCCACGGGGCAGAGGGTGGGGCTGCTCTGTGTGACTGAGGAACTGAGATGCCTGTTCTTGAGTTTCACTCCGGCCAGGTCAGGTTCCGGAGGTGGCCTGAGGCTCTGGGTCCAAGGTGGACCTTTGCCCGGGAGACGCCCGCTGTGGCTGGCCTGGAGGAGGAGTGGGGGGCAGTCTCAGTGCTGGGACGAACGAGCCCTGAGTCCCCTGGTCCCTGGGAGGACACCTCGAGTGTAGGCTCACTGGCCTTCCCTGCCCGAGTAGTTGCTTGGGGCAAGAAGGAAAATTGCTCCAGCGAGAAAAACAAAACAGAAAAGCCTCCCTGGCCAGCTGCAGCTCCAGCCCTGAGGAGCCGGGTCAGTTTCCGCTGATTCATGAGCGGGGAGGGTGACCCTGCTGTCCTCCAGGCCTTTCGCTGGGACTGAAAAGAGAAGCCTGTGGGTGGGGAAGGAGTTGGATGTGGAGAGAGCCAGAGGGACAGGGATCAATGAAACCGCAGAAGGGGAGTGAGAGAGAGGGAGAGAGAAAGGGGTGGGGGAGCAAGCGCTGAGCGCTGAGGGAGGGAGGAGCAGAGTTAGAGACCGTCAGGGCAGCTCGAATTAGAATCAGCTCCGAAGAGAATCTCCGTTTCCGCTTTGTTAATAATTTATCCCCACTGCAACTTTTCTTACCAATAAATAGGAAATAATTTGTTAGGGAGAATTCCCTGGGCACCCCGGCTTTCTCCCTGGAGTCGGGGGAGCGGGACATGTCTCTGTGCCCTTCCTCCTGGGCACCTGGGGACTGAGGGACACACAGGACTCAAGACTTTACGATGTCAGGGTCAGGGTGGCCCATTCCCGCTGTCATTTCAAGAATGGGGAAAGTGAGGCACATATAGAGCAAGGCCTGGACCGAGGTCACACGTGGTGTTAGGGGAAGGCCCTCAGTCCCAGTTCCATGACCCCATGGGTCAGGGCACTTATTACTGATTCACCTGCCTACTCGGGCTAGAAGAGTCCCCCAGAGTTCTAGAAGCCACGTCCACGGCGGAGGGTGCGGCTGGCTCTCTGCCTCTCCCGGCCTCCCCGCCTCTGCTCCTGTTTTGTGAGGGCGGAGCGGGTGCGGCCGGGCCCTGGCTCCCGCACCCACAGCCTGGGCCTCCTGGGCAGCCTCCCCCTCCCCCCTTGGACGGCAGCTGCCTCCAGCCCCAGTGAGGGTGATGGGCTGAGATGAGACAGGTTCAGTTGGCAACTCAGCAGACAGGTTCAAAAAAATCTGTCAGCTGCTAAACTGTGCCTGCCCACACACCCGGGTGGCAGAGAGATGTGCTGTCTGCCTCCCGGTGGGGCCCGAGTCTGTGGAGCAGGCTGGGGGCGGCGGCGTCCTTTCCCTTTTGGGTGAAGGGCACAGTTTCCCGACTTGTCTCGGAGCCCGTGCTCAGGGGGCACCTCGGCTTTTGAGGACCCTGGTGACTTTGGGGGGCTGTAAATAAAAGGGTCCCATCCTCCAGGATCTCTGTGAGCATCCGATGGGATGGTGCCCGCGGAATGCCCTGCGCAGGCCTGGCGTGGAAATCGCGCCCCACAAAGGGTGGGTCTTGCTGTTTGCTGAAGCTGCCACTCGAGTGACAGTCCTGGATGTTGTCCCTACACCCATCATCTGCCAGCCGGAGCTACCCAAGGTGCTTGCCAGGTGGCACCTGGTGTCATTCTTACAGCCACCCTGTGAAGTCGCTGTTACCAAGCTCACTGAACTTTCTTTCATTCCACAGAGTTCTCGCATTCCCGGGCAGCGCTGGGGGCTGTGGGGACAGAGGTGGGCGAGGTGGTGGTCCTCCTGAAGCCTCCCCTCCTTGAGACAGCGAGGCTTGCAGGGGTGGGGAGAAACAGCTTTTCCTCATCCATCCTATGTTCGTGGCTGAGACCCCTAAACGAAAGACAGATTAACAAGAGAAAAGCATAGAGAAGGATTTACTGTAAGTTTTCTGGGACACAGGAGCCTTCATGAGGAACGAAGACCCAAAGCAACGGGTAAACGTCCATATTCTTTGTGCTGGCTGATCCGGAAGTAGACAGTCATGGGGAACATGACTGGCTAAGAAAAGCGTGATCCCACGGTAACGCACAGGGACCACGCAAGGCCTGCGTGTCAGACTCTCCTCTGTGACCCTGCATCCTCGGAGATGCGGGTCCTTTACCCCAGGCACAGGGAGGGCCCCTCTCAAATGAGGGTCTTCTGACTGCTTCGGGGAGAGGGTCACAGAGTGACCTTCCTGCTTCTGCAGTTTTCTCAAATTCCTTCAGCTTAAAATATTTTGGGGGTAGTTTGTCCTGAGCCCCGTAGGCTGCAGAAGCTGAGTGACTCTCCCAAGCGCATGGGGCTAGCAGGTGGCTGAGCGAGGACTGTACCCCCTCATCTGGCCGAGAGCCACAGAGCCCAGCCTGCCGCGCCCTGTGTGCTGCTGTGCAGGTCACCAAAGCCGCCGACAGTGACATGCGGCCACTGGGAGATTTTGTCCCAGCTGGGGTCTGGGATTCAAGGCCAGTCCACAACTGTCCCCCATTGTCTCGTCCTCTTCCTCAGACTCGACCCCTCCATGGGCACCCTGCTCAGGGGCCTGGAGGTTCACATAGCTGGGCTTCCCACGGCTCGGTCACCGCCGTCCCCGCTAGCAGTTCACTTTCCCATTCAATTATGTGTTTGCCCGCAGCTTGTCTACGGTGTTTACAACCTGGCCTCTGACTCCCACCGTTCCCTTTGCACAGAAAATAACATAAAAGCAAAGCATTTAAGAGCCCGTCACAAGATTTGAAAAGCGTGGCATAAAATGGTTTTCTCCGCAGACCTTTTCGTGCCCGGCGTCTCCTGCTCCATGTCCAGGTAGGGGACTCGTGTCCTCCCGCTTCTCTGGTGCTGTTGGTCCAGGCTGGCTGCCTTCCCCTGCCCCGCACCCCTGCCTTCGGCCTCCAGCCACACCCCCGACCTTCAGGCGACTTGCCTGTGTGTGTCTAGAGAGATAGGAGAGCCACAGACATCGTGGCCTCGGTTTCCCCGAGATTCCCCCCTGGTGGGGTCCCATGGAGGCCGGGGCAGGCGATGTGGGGCCAGTACACACTCTGCTTCTCCTCTGTGAAACGGAGCCAGCGGCAGCACCCACCGCCCTGGGGGTGTGACATGACCGGCCCAGCCTAGGCACATGGCTGGAGTTCAGTGAGTGTTGTGATCGTTGCTCGCCTCTGAGTCAGCAGTCCCCAAGGGGGTCCGTGCCGTGCACTTCCGACTTTCCTGAGAACCAGCCTGGTGGTCTCAGCCTCAATTCTTCCTCCCTTGGAAGGTCGCAGGGAGTGTCCCTGTGCAGCTGCTGCTTAATGATAAATAATCGCCACCGTTTGGAGACATTTTCTAGGCGTTCTAGGTACTGCGAGACATACACTGTATCACATGACACTGGCTGAGAAAACAGAGGCTCAGAGAAGTAAAGTGACTTTGTCAAGGTCACAAAGTCTCAGAGCATAGAGCCGAGATGGAACTCGGGGCTTTCAGACACAAGCCAGCTTCCTTCACTGCCCAGACTCATACGGGGTTTCTAACTAGGGATATGGGGCTCCATGAACCCCTTGAAATTGCATGGAAAATGTAATGTGTTACTGCACTTTTCTGGAGAAAATTCCAAGGCTTTTAATCAGGGGTATGATTTTTTTTTTTGTAATATTCGTGAAATATTTAAAGAAACAATTCCTGCTTTCAGTAATATCAAAGGTGGGCTTTGGTGCCATCCTAAGAGGTCAGAAGTGTGCTTTAAACATTGCCGACTGGGCGCGGGGGCTCACGACTCTAATCCTAGCACTCTGGGAGGCCCAGGCAGGAGGATCGCTTGAGCTCAGGAGTTTGAGACCAGCCTGAGCAAGAGCGAGACCCAGTCTCTAGTAAAAATAGAAAAAATTAGCCAGGCGTGCTGACATGCCTGAGGTCCCAGCTACTTGGGAAGCTGAGGCAGGAGGATCACTTGAGCCCAGGAGATTCCTGGACAACAGAGCGAGACTGTGTCTCAAAAAAAAAAGAAAAAATTCCCAATTTTTCTCCCTGTATTAGACCACTTTGCTTTGACTGTTGTTTTCATTATTAGTTAATCCGCTCTCCTGGAGGTGGGTAGGAATGTGCAGACCCCAAAGGTGGCAAACACTCGCCCTCGGAGGAGCGAATCTGGCCTCTCCCCTCCTTCACAGGGCTGTCATCAGCTGTCATCAGCTGTTGGAGCAGCGCTCAGGAGGGGGGACTTGGGTGAACTGGGCCTCCAACCCCCAGCTCGCTCCTTGGAACTCCCCCCAGGGCGAAGAGAAGGAAGGCAAGGCCGTGAGCAAGTGGTGCGTTTGGGAAGGAAACTGAGGGTCAGTTCCCCTCGGACGGCGCCTTCAGCAGGGCAGCGCTCTGCGGATAACCCGCGAAACGCACCTCTGCGGTCTCGGGTGGGAGGGCAGCGGAAGGAGCAGAGTGGGGTTGGGGGAGAGAGAGGGAGAGATTGCGCTGGCGACGGCTGGGACTTATTTATTGTGCTCACTGTTGATTAAGCCGCTCCGCAGCAGGCGCGGCTGGTAAATACACAGGCTGATTCATTAGTTTCTGACCATCTGCTTCCCGGGCCTGGGGCGGGGGGCGGCGGGCCCTGCGGGTCAGGGCAGCGTGGCGTCCCCGTCGCCTGGCAGAGCCAGCTGTGTCAGTCTTCCCGGTGACAGGCCGGGAGCAGCTGGGGGCTTTGAGGGATACTATGTGGCCCCCCTGCCCAGTGGAGACCACCAGGAGGACAGGCAGGGTGGGGCACGAAAGGTGGGGGGACCGAGAGGGACTTGGGAAAGGGTGAGGTGTGGGTGATGTGCAGCAGTTGGGGGTGGACGGGAATAATATCAACACTCAGTATGAGATATATTATTGATATAATTGTTGTTATATTAATAGCTATTAATACTTAATATGATAATAACTGTAATTTAGTGAGCAGTTACCGAGGCCCGGGCCCTGTGTGGAGGCCTCACTGTGCTGTCCAGATAAGCTCGGCATCAGCTCCGCTGGGAGGCCGAGTCGGGGAAGGAGGGCTTCCTGGAGGGAGCCCGGGCAGGACTCCGCCAGCCAGGGGGAGGGAGAGTGGCTGAAGGAGCACAAGCTGCGATGGGGACGGCAGCCTGGGAAAGGAGAAGCTTCGGCGCTGGGTGGGTGGGAGCTTCCCAGGTGGACCGTGCCGTGTGGCCAATGCCACCTGCTGCGGCGTGCTGAGAGACCGGCTCCTGGGGGCAGAAAGGGTCCGGAGAGAGCCTCTGGGGAAGTCATCAGACACGCACAATTCGGTGCCTCCCCTCTGGGCTCTTCCTCCCACCCTGTTGCCCCCTGTTCCCCTGGGACTTGGCGTGTCTTACTTGCTGCCATGAAGACACCACAGACGGGGCTGAGGCGGCAGATGCTCACTTTCTCACAGTCCCGGAGGCCGAGGTCCAGAGCATCTCGCTGGCAGGTTGGTTTCTCCTGAGGCCTCTCCCTGACTTGCGGACGTCGCCTGCCCCGTGCCTTCCAGCAGCCTGTTCTCCGTGCCGCGTGCCCTGGCGTCCCTCCACCTGTCCTGATCGCCTGTTCTAGGGACACCAGGCAGATGGGCTCAGGGCCCACCCTGCGGGCCTCATTTAACCTTAATCACCTCTTTAAAGACCCTGTACCCAAATGCAGTCACATTTTGAGGTACTGGGGTTAGGGCTTCAGCATAGGAATTTGAGGGGATGCAATTTAGCCCCTAACGAGGCCCAGGACTGAGGGGAGGGGGGATTGCTAGGCTGGGGGTGGGGGGCACAAGCCTGGATGCCGGACGGTGCTCCTGCCCCGGTGCGAGCCCTTAGGGCATGTGCCCACCACACTCCTCCCCAGGGGCACGGCTGAGCCCTGGACTCAGAGTGCCCTTCCCTGCAGCCTGCTACCCTCTCAGGCCACTGAGCCACCTGCACAGGTCTCTCAGCCCCTCCCCGTTCGGGCGGCAGCACAGGACAGGGTGTGACTTGCCCAGAGTCACCCACCCAGAGCGTGAGAAAGCTCAGACCCCCACGAGGCGAGCCAGGTCCCCCTACCTGCCATCACGCGTGTGAACTCGCCAGCGGGCAGGAGCAGGCTCATCCTCAGAAGTACCCCCGGAGCCAGCCCTGCCCTGCCCTGGGCCTCGGTTTCCCCTCTGCTTAATAAGGCCTTGGGCTCTATAGTGAGCTCCTTCCACCCTGGGTCCCGTGAAGCAGCAGGGCCAGGCCAGGGGGAGGGGACAGTGGCACCCCAGTGGACAGAGCTATTTTGGTCAGGGAGGGCTCTGTGAACCCCAGGGCCAGCCCTGCCCACTGAGGAGCCCTGGGCAGTCTGGGGACCTGTCCTCCACCACAGAGGATCAAAGCCCGGGGCCCAGGGCCAGCTGCAGTGACGCCTGGCGGGGGCAGCGCGCCCACTCCCCCGTGGGGGCCGAACAGCTCATTTGAGAGGGAGAGGTTTTAACTCAGATCCAAGCCATTTTGTCTCTGAGCAAACCAGACACCTGAAATATTCATCAAAAAGGGCAGTGAGTGGTCTGGGGCTGCTGTGAGGTTGTTAGTGACAGTGGTTTTTGGTGTTTTTTTTTAATTAATAGACTTTATACTTCAGAGCAGTTTTAGATTTACAGAAAATGGAGCAGATAGTGCTCAATGCCACCACTCCCCACCCCTTCGCAAGCCTCTGCTGTTATCAACATCTTGCATTAGTTGGGACATTTGTTACGTTTGATGAACCAATACCGGTACGTTGTCATTAACTGAAGCCTGTGGTTTACGGGCGGGTTCATTCGCTCTTGGGGTCGCGTGTGCCTGCGGGATTTGGCGTGTGCGTGAAATCGTGCCTCCGCCATTGCAGTGTCACACAGAGTAGCTTCACTGTCCCCACACGCTCTGCCCCGAGCAGCCACCATGTTAGTGACGTTTCCAGGTCTCTGGGGTGAGTTCACACAGCGGACCAGACACGGGGAAGGGATGTGATCTGCCACAGAGGGGAAGCCACAGCTGGAACCCGCCAGGCGGGGGCCGCGGGGCCTCTGCGGCCAGACGCACCTGACAGGTAGGCTGGGTGGGGTGCGGGCCAGCGAGCGGCGGTGCCCTGCGGTTCCCAGCCAGCGCCCCTCTGGCCCGTTTCTATGAACAATACTTCTCCTACCGATGTGTGGGGTTTTCCCAGCCAGTTCTCCAACTCTCTGGACACCAACCCGGTGTCCAGCGATTCAGTCCAGTTCTGCCACTAACTGCCCAGAGGCGGCGTCAGACCCACAGGGGAAGGGCTCAGTCCTGGGGGACTGCCCCCTCCTCTGACAGCACGTCCGGAACCTCCCGTACTTCTGGCCAACGGGCTATAAGTAGGGGGTTTCCTCAGCACCCCTCAGGTTTGAGAATTTGCTAGAACGGCTCACAGCACTCAGGAAGGCACTTGACCTAGGTTTACCAGTTCAGCACAGGGCAAGGCATGGGGGAGGGGCTCGGAGCTTCCAGCCGCCCTTTGAGCCCTCGATGTGTTCACCACGCCTAACGGTACTTTGTAAAGGGTGGGGAAGGCATCTTGGTGTAGGACACGTTTAAAGAGTCAAGAACATGAGCGGGAATTTTTGAGGCAGACAGAGATGGAAGGGCACATCCAGGAGAGGGAATGCCATCGGCAAAGGCTCAGAGGCACGGACAAGTGGGCCTTGAAGGACAGGAGTGCTCGGCTGGGAGGCCCAGGAATAGTGTTACCAGGTGTGGGACAGCAAGTCAGCGTTGATGTGTTAAAGAGTTAGGACTTCATCCTCCAGGCAGTGGGGAGCCATGGAGGACTCTGAGCAGGGGACTAGCACCCACCCTTCTTGGTTGTCTATATTTAGAGTAGGAGCAAGTGTGTGTTTTCTTGGGGAGCCATAGAGTTGCATGGCTTTATGCACTTTGGGGAAATGGGTACAAATGACCCACCTGGTGCTGGACACAGGAGCACAGGCTCCGTGACCACTGAGCAGATGTCTGGCGCATGGGCAGGGGCCAGGCTGGGCGGAGGCTTCCCAGGCCGTCCCGAGCCGGCACCCACCCTTCCCTTCTGCCCTCCCCGCTGCAGGAGAACCCCTACCTGTGCAGCAACGAGTGTGACGCCTCCAACCCAGACCTGGCCCACCCACCCCGGCTCATGTTTGACAAGGAGGACGAGGGACTGGCCACCTACTGGCAGAGCATCACGTGGAGCCGCTACCCCAGCCCGCTGGAAGCCAACATCACCCTGTCGTGGAACAAGAGCGTGGAGCTGACGGACGACGTGGTGATGACCTTCGAGTATGGCCGGCCCACGGTCATGGTCCTCGAGAAGTCCCTGGACAACGGGCGCACATGGCAGCCCTACCAGTTCTACGCCGAGGACTGCATGGAGGCCTTCGGCATGTCCGCCCGCCGCGCCCGCGACATGTCATCCTCCAGCGCCCACCGGGTGCTCTGCACCGAGGAGTACTCGCGCTGGGCGGGCTCCAAGAAGGAGAAGCACGTGCGCTTCGAGGTGCGGGACCGCTTCGCCATCTTCGCCGGCCCGGATCTGCGCAACATGGACAACCTGTACACGCGGCTGGAGAGCGCCAAGGGCCTCAAGGAGTTCTTCACCCTCACCGACCTGCGCATGCGACTGCTGCGCCCGGCCCTGGGCGGCACCTACGTGCAGCGGGAGAACCTCTACAAGTACTTCTACGCCATTTCCAACATCGAGGTCATTGGCAGGTAAGGCCGGGTGAGGGCCCTGGGGATGTCACCTGGTACCGGGAATGTTACCTGGTCCCTGGGACATTACATGGTACCTATCTGGGACGGTACCCACTTCCTGGGATGTTACCTGGTGTTCCATCAGGGGGACTGTTACGATGTCCGGGGCTGCACAGACAGATGCCTGGGCTTTTCCATGGAGGGAGGTGCACGTGTGGATGACAAATGTCCTCCCTAGGGTCCAGGGGGCCTGGATAGCCGGAGTGGGGCCCCTCAGCATGGGCAGGGCTGGGATAGTGCCTGGCACCATCACGCAGGAGCTGCTGGCACTGTTTACTGACTCAGTGGAAGTCAGGGCTCCCAAGACCACCTCAGGCTCGATGATTGACCAGAAAAACTCACAGAACTGAGCAAAGCTGTTGCGCTGGCAGTTACGGTTTGTTACAATGAAAGGACACAGACTGAAGTCAGCAGCAGGAGGAGGTGCATGGGGCAGGCCCAGGAGAACCAGGTGCAGCCCTGGTTGTCCTCTCCCGGTGGGGCCACGCGGGCTGCATTTAGTTCCCCCAGCATCAATGTCGACGGCACACGTGGAGAATCAGCAGCCGGGGCCCTTGCCCGGGCCTTGGCGTCCAGGTTTTTACAGGAGTTGACGACTGGGCGCGGTGGGCCACCCTGGCCGGCCTCGTCTCCAGTCTCCAGAGGCTGAGCGGATGCTGTGTGGCCAAGGCCCCCCCACAAGTCACATCATTAGCATAGACTCTGGTGTGGCCCAGGACCCCCAGGCAAACAGGGACACTTATCAGATGGGACAGTCCCAGGGCTTATGGGGTTAGAGGTCACCTGCCAGGAGCTGGGTCGGGTCAGACCTGCCTTTGGAGTGTGCAGGGTGCAGACAAGGTAACCTGTCCAGACTCCCAAGGTAACCCCCAGTTGTGGAGAAGGACAAGGTTAGAAGACACGTCAGGGGAGGTAAAAGCAGCCCTTGATTCCCAGGAACTGTGTAGACTGTGGACGGTTAAGTGGATCCGCGCATCGTTTGTCTGTTTGGCAGATAAGGTGTTGGTCTGGGGGCCAAGGCCTCTGTGGAGGGGGGTTGTGACAGTCATGCCTCTCTCGTTGCATTGGGCTGAGGGTCGAATGAGTGAAGTTGACAAAGCCCTCAGAACAGTGCCCAGCACATAATATGTGCAAAAAAAAAAAAAAAGTTTAATAAAATAAAAACCAGACAAAACAATGGAGTGAGAGGGCTGGGGCAGGCTGAGGGAGGACGGAGTTGAGAGCGAGGGTGTGGGGCTTAATCGAGGCCGGGAGCACAGCTGAGGCAGGCGCGGGCAGGGGCCACACTGGGGGCCCCACTGGGGTGACGCCCTGCGGGCATGTCCACTGCAGGCTCCAAGCGCTGCCCAAATGTGTAATTCCTGACGTGTGGAAAAAGCAACGTGCTGCATGGTGTGTATGGCATCATCCTGTTTCCGTACAGTACATGATACGCCTGTGCGTACAATTTCTGTGTCTTACAGAGACGTTGGAGAGAAGTTTGGGCAGGCACAGGAGAAATGTCATGGGTGCCTGCCAGCGGGTTGGGAGGGGCAGTGTGGTGCTTTGTTTTCAGCTTGTGTTTGCATTTTATTTTACTTTGACAATGTGCAAAGGCAAGGGGTTTGTGAAGTGGGAGTCAGGTTCAAGGCTGGCAGATGGGCGTGAAGCAGGTGCATACACAGGGGCCTGTGGTTCTGACACCCGTGGTCGCTGGCCCTCCCCTAATTGAGACAGGATATTTAAAATCAGGAATGCTCTGGAAACCACCCCGTATGTGGGCACTGTTACAGAAGCTGAGAGTCCAGGCTTTTGTCCTCTGTTTGTCTCTCTGACCTCCACCCTCTGGAGACAGTTGTCTGGTTGGTACAAGACACCCCCGAGCCCCACAGCTCCACTGGGCTTAGCAGCTCCTGGGTGGGAACCAGGTCCCCAGGCCTTCCCCCGGTCGTGGCCTGTGTTCTGACCTGCACTGGGCTGTGGCAGGGGGACCCTCATCTTCAGGAGTCTGGTCAAGGGCCGCCTTAGGCTTCATTAGGTGACCAGTGTGGGGTCCTGACCTCTGGGCTGGCTGCAGGGTGGAGGCCGGGATGGTGATAGTCGGGGCCTTGTGGTGCCCCTTCAGCCCCGGCAAGGTGACCTGGCATTCAAGCCCCACCCCTCTGGACCCCTCTCCGGGCCTCAGTTTCCATCTGTGTGACAAGACGACTGGGACTGCCTGGAGCCCATGTCTCGCTGGCAAAGTGGCAGGGCAGACCCTGCCTGGTGGCACACGGCTCCTGCTGGCACCCAGCCTCTGTGGGCGGCGGGGATTAGCCATCGTGGTGGCGAAAGTGCGGCACTCAATTCACAGATGGAGTAAGTACTCAGGCGGCTGGTTGGCAGGAAAGTGGCAGCTTGGCTCATCGATTAATTAGGTCTGGTTAGATGGTTCAGCAGAGGGCTGTGACTTCCTCCTCTTTCCCTTCTTAAACTCCCCTTGGGAAAGCCCAGCTGTGCCAAGAAGCCAGCGAGACCCAGAGAGGCAGGACCAAGTGGCAAGGGGGGATGTGGGACCCAAACAGACGATGCCCCCAGAGTTCCTGAGTGGGCGCCTGGGGACCCCGGGGGTTCTAGGATTTCACACTGAGCCTGTTCTGCGGCTTCCCTCAGAACCTCACGATCCCCATGTTCCCGGGCCTCTCCCTGTGGCTGCCAGCGATAATCGCAAATATTTGTCGGGTGTTTGCTACGGGCCCCTTTGCTACTGAGTGCTGTATAAAGGGCTTTGTGTGCGATTTCTTGTTTAATCAACAGCCATCTGATTCCCCCGTGGCTACAGAAGGTCTGAGCTGCCGTGCACTGAGCCAGCCAGACCTGATCCCCACCTCGGAGCCTTCCCTGCAGGAACGGGGCTCCCCGCAGCCTGTGTCCTCATGAGGAGGCGGAGGCTTGTGGGGTCTGGAGTGTAAGGAGATCACACAGCTCCGCTAAATGCCGGACAGCCAAGATCCAGCCCAGAGTGCATCCAAGCTCAAGTCCGTCTCAGCCGCTGAGCTGTGGGCGAGGCGCTGGCCCCACGGCTTCCCTGCCCCTGGTCCCAGCTTGGCTCGGGCCCTCTCGAGCTCAGGTGGCCTGTGTTATGGGGCCTCCCAGCAGCCTCTGCTCCCAAAGCCAGGGTTCTTTCATTCAGTGACTGTTCACTGTTTTATCCCTCAGCCGGCTATTCACAGCTCCAAGGCCCCCCGTGGGGGAGGCAGGAGTGGGAGATAGAGGTGCCTGGCTGGGGCGGGGCCGCAGCAGCCGGGGAGAGCCCAGGGCCCTGGGGAATGAGAGTTTGGTACGAATCAGGGGTAAGAGGAGGTGGCAGACCGAGCTGCAGCCCCACGGGATGGGAGGGGAGGCCAGGCGCTGGTGGCACAGAGAGGAACACAGCCACCTGCACCCCTGGGGGGGCCCCTCCTGCCTCCCGTGGGGCCTGCCCCACGTGCTGGTTCCTGGAAGGCAGGAGGGGGGCGGGAGCTATTTTCTCCTTCCACACATGGGGGAACTCAGGTGAAGAGCCGAGAGTGGCTGGCTTTAAACTGTGCAGGAAATCTGGGGCGAAATCTGGACTGACAAGGAATGAGATCATTGCTTTACCCAGCTTGGGAGGGGCCGGAGCCCCCACCTCACTCCTAACACAAGGGGCCCAAACCTGACCCAGCACCTTCCAGGAGAGCTTTTAAGGACAAGAGTCCCAACCCTGCCACCAACAGCTTTGGGCCCAGGAGGTTTGGGGTGAGATCCAGAAAGCTGTCTCTGCGAAGCCCGCCAAGTGAGCTGGAGGGGGAGCTGCCAGGTGGATTAGCTGGACGACTCCGATCTGGCGGAACCTCGGTTTTCCCATTATCCCAGTGTTGCGTTCCCTGGTTAGACGGCAGGAGAGATGAATCCCAGGTGTGGGGACCAGGCTGCCTGGATGTGAGGCCGTCACTGCACCCACCCCAGGTGCTGGAGCTTACGAGCTTTTTGAGTTTGTGGGGATTGCAAACCCAAACGTCCCCAGGGACTGGGAAGACAGCGTATGTGGGTAACACAGACCAGCGGAAGCAATAGGGAGGGGTGTGGTCTGTGGAGAAATGGAGAGGGCAGGCCCCTCACAGGACAGTGGACGGCATGTTGCCAGATTGGAGGCTGCAAGGGCAGGCACACAGCACGGATCTATGTGAAATCTCTTGATCTTCAACATATTAACAGGTACTTCAAAAATTTTTTTAAACTCTGAACAGGTTTAAAAAAATGCCCCTGCAGCCCAGGGCACCTCACGAGCTGCCAGTGTACCCCTCGGCTCTGAGATTGTCAATGTCTGCTTGCTGCTGTGATACAGCCACGTTCAGCAGGCCCGTGGCAGGGCTGTCATGCCAGGAGCTGAGTGTGGGCAAACTCCGGCAAAACGGCCTGGCCAGCCCTGCCCACTCTGGGTCTGGGAGTTGGAGGGAAGAGAGGAGTCATCCTATCCTCACCCCCAGGCCAGGCCTGGGGACAAATTCCTCTGCCCAGAAAACTCTTGGAAGCTCCAGGAAAGCAGCCCAGCTGGTCCCTTGCCAGCTGGGGGCAGGAATGGAGGAGTGAGCTTCCTGTTCCTGGAGGCATTCAAGCTGGGTGGGGTGGTGTTTGTGGGAGATGATGGAGTAAGGTCCTGTGCACCAGATTAAAGTCTTGTGCACCTGTTTTATTCAACAATAATAAACGTGGACTTAGTGAACAGGGATAGTAGGTACCATTTACTCACAACGAGCCAAGTGTTGTGTCCTCACTCCATTTCTGCCTGGGAGAAAACCTGCTGGATGCCGGAGGCCGAGCTGGGCCTGGACGGGCCATGCCTGGGTACCCTAGACTCAGCTGGGGTCCCTGAGCCACCCCCGGCTTGTTTTCTCCTCCCTGACGCCTTTCTCACCTTCTCATCTTCTTGCACAGCGTCCTGTCCTTATCGATGACGATGGCGACGGCGGGGTAACTAGAGAGGGACAAGAATAGCAGCGGCAGAGGGAAGAAAGCCTCTGAGGGGGGTGGGCAGTGGGGTGGGGAAGGGCGTGCAGAGAGAGGTCCTCCCGCACTCCCCATGCCTGTGCCCACCCTCCCTTCCTCAGCTGTTCTACGGGAAAAACCGGGGTGGGAAGAGAATTCTGTGATATTGTTCTGCCTGTGCCGACTCCTTACAATTCTGCCAGGGCAGAGCTTCCTCCTTCAGCAGTGTCAGCTGTCACTCACTGAGATTCTTACCGTCTGGGTGGTGGTGTCCTAAGTCCTGCATGTGCGTTTCCTGATTGAGTTGTACCCAGAGGGGATCATTGTCCCCGTTGCACAGAGGTGGCAACTGAGGCCAGGAGGTTAAGGAATGGATGGAGGTGCCCATTTGGATGGCTATTATCAGAATAACAGAAAATAGCAAACTCGAGAATGTGGAAGGTTAGAACCCGTGTGCGTGGCTGGTGGGAGTGTGAGACAGGGCAGTGCGTGGGGCGTAGTGCGGTGGCTCCCGAGGAAGTTAAACACAGGATCGCCACACGGCCCAGCAGTGCCGCGCCTGGGCGTGGACCCAAATGCGCTGAAAGCAGGGACTTGAACAGATATTTGTACATTCATTTTAATAAAACCATTATTCCGAGTAGCCAAAAGGTGGAAACAACCCAAACGTCCACCAGCGAGTGGACAGAAAGACGAAACGTGGCGCATGCGTGCATAGAGCATCGCTCGGTCTTGCAAAGTGAGGAAGTCCTCACGCGTGCGACATGGATGAACCTTGAGGACTTCATGCTAAATGAAGCAGGGTAGTCACAAAAGGACAAAAACCGTAGGATTCCACACATGCGAGGTCCCCAGAGTAGTCAGATCCATGGAGACAGAAATAGCATGGCGGCTGCCGCGGCTGGGGGCGGGAGTGGGGAGTTAGTGTTTAACGGGGACAGAGTTTCCGTTTGGGAAGACGTAAAAGTTCTGGAAATGGATGGTGATGAGGTTTGCACCACATTGTGAATGTACTTGATGCCACCGAACTATAAATTTAAAAATAGTAAGTTGGTGATTTTTTACTACCTAAAAAATAAAAGATGGGCAGATGGATGTATGGATGGACGGACAGCCTTCACGTCAGACTCTCCAGGTGCAAATCCTGGATGAGGTGTGGCCCTGGGCAAGTCTCCTAACCTGTCTGTGCCTTCTTCCTGCCTCCGGAAGACAGAGACAGTAACCCCGAGGGTTAAATGAGATCGTCAGTGTTACGTAGCGAGAACTGCAGATCGCAGGGCACCTGGGGCTTCTTCTCCCTGGGCCTGTGGGCTCTTAGAAGGGCAAAGCGTGGGCTTCAAGGGTCCACGGACTCCCTGAAACATGTGCTAAGTGTCCTGTGTGCGGTCAGTAGGAGAGCAGGCCCAGTTTTCATTCCATTCTCAAAGAGGGTCCGTGATCCCGAAACGTTTAGAGAGTCCCTGGAAAGGCTGTTTCGTGTTTTGCTTCCCATATTTTAAACCCAACATATATTTGCCCAGCTCTTTGGGGACAGAGGTTTCGTTAGGTGCAGCTCACCTTTAACTGCCACCACCAAGCCTCCTGAGCTATTGCTTCCCACCGGAGAGTGGGCACGCGTGATGAAAGACAAAATCGGCCATCGCGGAGAGTTAGAGGCGCTGGCAGGGGGCAGACGTGTGAAGGAGCCAGGGGGTGGGGGGTGCTGGCCCCTGGGCCCGAGAGGCTCCTCTGGCACCTGGGCTCTGCTCTCCTATCACTGTGGCCCCACCCTCAGCAGACGGGGCAGAAGAGGGGTCTCCAGGGTCACAGGAGGTGCAGGAAGCCCTGCAGGTGCTCGGGGGTGGAGTCACTCACAGTAACGCCCTCCCAATGGTGCTGGGAAGACTCAACCCGTAACAGGCACCTACCACATGCTGGACACAGCCAAGTGCTTGGGATCCGTCAGCTGCGTGGGGCTGACACTCTAGTGGGACGATGTAGGAGTAAACACACTAAGTAACCTCCAGTGACGACAGGTGCTCAGCAGGAAACAAACCAAGGTGAGCTGGGCACTCTAAGACCTGGAGCAGGGGGTCAGGGAGGGGCCCCTGGGGCGCTGGAGACCAGGATGGTCCTTCCAAGCTGACAACAGCCTGCCCAGGTTCTGGTGGGGGCCGGGGGTGACGTGGGCTGCCTGGAGGTGGCCGTTGGCAGAGTAGCTGGTGGCAGCAGGGCACAGGAGGCACTGAGGACACTCCTAGGTGTCTGGCTGGAGACATTGGCTGGATGGAGATTTTACCTTGTCAAATGGGGACAATTGTCAAATGGGGAAGAGGTTTCTGGAGGAAATTTTCAAAAATATTTTTTCATTTTATTTTTTTATATTGTCCTACAGTAAAATTGGCCATTTTGGGATACAGTTCTGTGCATTTTAATACGAGTGTAGATTCCTACAACTACCACCACAGTCAGGTCAGAACTGTCCGGTTGCCAAAGGACTCCCCGGCGTCACCCTTTGTAGCCACACCCTGCCCCACCCGTGTCCCCTGGAAGTCACTGATCTGCTGCCTGTCACGACAGTTTTGTCTTTTCTGGAAGCATCCTACAGATGGACAAGCTTACGCAGCATGTCACTTTTTAGACTGGCTTCTTTTGCTCAACGCCACGCCTGTGAGGCTCACGCGCCGCTGCTGAGTAGGGTTCGCCGTGTGGACGGGCGTGTTTATCCCGTCCCCGTGGTGGAAGGACATTTCGGTTGCTTCCAGTTTGGGGCCATTATGAATAGAGCTGCTATAAACATTCGTGTAAAGGTTTTGGGTGAACATAAGTTTTCCCTTCCCTTGGGTAAATACCCAGGTGTGATGGCTGGGTCGTGTGGTAAGTGTAGGTTTAACTTCGGGAGAAACTGCCAGACCGCTCCGAGAGGCTGTGTGCGGGAGGAGGACCAGTTCTATTTTGGCCCTGCTGGTTGTGAGACGCCTTTGAGGCATCCGGAGCGTGTGGACCTCGGAGTGTGAAGCGCAGGCGAGACGGCGCGGGGAGGCCTGGGCTCGGGATGACGCCTGGCGCCGCCATGGGGGCGTGCGAGACTTCCGAGGACGAGGGGGCCGCAGGAGCACCCGCCTGCACCGTGGCAGGGGAAGGCAGATGGAGGGGTACCCGGAAGGGCAGAAGAAGGGTACCAGCAGGGCGGCACCCGTGTCCCCTGCGTGGAGGGTCCAGGAGCGTCCATGGCCTCGGCAAGGCGGAGGCCAAAGGAGACCTTGCAGGGACAGACGCAGAGGGGTCGGGATGAAGGTTGCTTGGGGTGGGCGCAAGAGTGAACAGGGGTGTAGATGAGGCTTTTGACACATTTGGCTCTGGGGGGAGCGGGCAGGTGGGGCGGAGAGAGGCTCCTTGCTGAGAAGGTGGGGGCAGCCCAGCGTCCGGGACATCCAGGTGCGCCGATGACAGGCAGGGCAGGAGCTGGGGAAGCCACTGGTGGCGAGAGCTGAGAGGACAGAGGGCCCTGTGGTACACGAGGAGAAAAGGCTGCCTGATTTTGTGTTCAGGTCAGAAACCCCGCTTCTAGCACCGTCTAGGACCCCGTGTCTGTCCCGGTGGCCGAGGGTGGCCCAGCCCCCTTACTCGCGGAGGTCCCTCCACCCTGAGTCAGGAGCGGCACATCATGGTGCCGGACAGCGGCCCACACCGGAACTCACACTCCTCCAGTTTGCTGTTTGGTGGCCCAGGGCAAGTGTCCCCACCTGTAACGTGGGATCCCATCGTTGTGATGCTTGTCCGAGAACTTGCAGGTTAGATCGAGGCCCGACACGCAGTCGGTGCTGGAGAAAGGGGAGCTGTCGTTACCTGTAGGCGTCGGTGTTTAGTCACCTGAACACAAACCCCACTTCCCTGCGTCCC
This sequence comes from Lemur catta, assembly GCF_020740605.2. Classification (NCBI taxonomy): domain Eukaryota; kingdom Metazoa; phylum Chordata; class Mammalia; order Primates; family Lemuridae; genus Lemur; species Lemur catta. The sequence goes on along the minus strand of NC_059137.1, from coordinate 4,375,594 downwards.
TCACTTGGGGGCCGGATCCTGGATCTCATCTCAAGTCCGGCTCTGTCCCGCGTCCACTTCGTTAGCCCGTGCGCAGGAAAGAGAAGCTGGCTTTCATATCACAGGGAGCCCGGGCGGTCCGCGGGGAGGGCCAGCTGCTCACAGACTCGTCCCCAGGCCCGGCTCTGCCCCCTGCCCCGAGGGCGGCTTCCCCGCCCCTCAAACCCCAGCAGAGGAGCCTGGGGCGTCGTTTGAAGCCTGGCTGGCACTTTGTCCCCACTGAGCATGTTTCAGACTCACAGATGCTCCTCTGTGTGGACCCCGAGTCACACACGCACAGGCACGCATTCACTCATCTGTAACACGCCCCACACGCACACCGGCCCCGCCCACACGTGGCGCCCTCCACTGCCAGCGGGCACCTGCACACAGGTGCTGACCCACAGGGTGAGCCGAGGCCTCGGCAGGAGCCCAGGGCTCACGGGGACTTGGGGACTCTCTGAGCTTCTCCCCCATTGGCGCCGCCCATTTTGGGCTGCGTTTTTGGAGGCCTTTTCCACCCGGTGGGAAAACGCCCCCTTGCGCTGTCCTGCGTCCCACAATCTCAACCTGAACCACTCCCAAGATGGACCCCCCATCGGCACCCCTGCCCCCAGAAGCAGCCCGGACGGTGTCGGGATGCCATCTGGGGAGACAACTGGCCTCCCCCTCCCTGCAGTCTCGCCCTCTCTGTGCAGTTTCTCCCCCAAACACGAACCCATTTCTCTGCACAAACCCTCGAGTGGCTCTGCGATGACCAGAGGATCACGGCCACCCTCTGTGACTGTGCTTACGTTCACCGTAGACTGACCCTCCCGCCTCCCTTTGCAGCCTGGGCTCTGAGTCCCCAGAGGTCAGCCACCCTGGATGCCGGGCAGGGACGGGATCTGGCTTGTCTACCAGCACCCAGGCTGGGAAGGCATGCTCTATGTGTGGAATTCATTCATTCATTCATTCATGAACAAATGAACTTTCTTTTTTTTTTTTTTTTTGAGACAGAGTCTCACTTTGTTGCCCAAGCTAGAGTGAGTGCTGTGGCGTCAGCCCAGCTCACAGCAACCTCAAACTCCTGGGCTTAAACGATCCTGCTGCCTCAGCCTCCTGAGTAGCTGGGACTACAGGCATGCGCCACCATGCCTGGCTAATTTTTTCTATATATATATTTTTAGTTGTCCAGATAATTTTTTTATTTCTATTTTTAGTAGAGATGGGGTCTCGCTCAGGCTGGTCTCGAACTCCTGACCTCGAGCGATCCACCCGCCTCGGCCTCCCAGAGTGCTAGGATTACAGGCGTGAGCCACCGCGCCCAGCCAACAAATGAACTTTCTTACATGAACAAATGGGTCTTACAATCTGTAACTCCTTCCAGAGAAGAAAGGGGCCGCGCATGGGAGCCGGGAGGCAGAGCAGCAGAGCCAGCTGGGCTTGCTCACACCCACCCCTGTCGCCACCCCCCTTCCACCATCACACCCAGCTCCTTCTGGTGCTTCCCCTGTGTGAGAAATGGGCCTCTTTGGGCTTCCACCTGGGCCTGGGCCTTCCCTCGGGGGTGTTGGGAGTCTCCGCAGGGAGAAAAGCAATCTTGCCTTAGGCACCTGGGCAGGCCCTGGCCACACCCCCCGTGTCACCCCTGAGCCACACGCCCAAGCCCACCAGCACCCACCCGTCAGCCTCTCTTGTGCCCGGGAAGCTGCCTGTGGCCTTGTGATGGGTAATGGGGTTTATCAATGACTGGACGCGGTGATGTGTGTTCAAGCACTTAATACCGAAGGACTTCGAGCCCAGATTTGATTTAGCCGATGAACTCAATTGCCGGCCTGATTGTGTTCCAGGAGGAGCAGCAGCCAGCATCTATCCACATTACCCCGGGAAAGCCAGGCTGTGGCAGGCGAGGCTGCCCAGACTGCCCCTCCGTCCTTGAAGCTCTGCTCTGAGTCCCCCAGCTTGGGGGTCGCAAGCCTTGATTGGCCGCGGCCTTTTGATGCGGACGGTCTCACGTTCCCTGACATCCTGTTGACTTCCTCCCTCCCGTGCCCGAGGCTGGCCCACCCCACTGATTAGCTGGAGGTCCGGTTTGTTACCGCGTTCCTCTCACCACGACCCCCGAATACATTGTGTCCTCTGGTCACCTGTGACCTCTCGGTCCAGCCGGCCTCTGTGGGCTCCTCTCCCGGCCATTCCTTGCTTCTCCAGCTCCTGCCAGTCCCACCACGCTGCTTTGGACGCGGTCTTGCCCTTAGTCCCCCAGGGGACACCTAAGACCCCAGGAAATGGGCTTCCTTGGGCTTCTGCCTGGCCTGGGCCGTCCCCAGGGGTGTTGGGAGTTCCCACAGGGAGAAGCCACGGTGTCTCATCACAGCGCGACTCGGGCTGGGGACAGGGGAAAGGGATTACGACACGGAACAGGAAGACATCCAAGGCCGCCCACTGGCTGGGGAGGGGAGCCCGGGCCTCCACCCATGGCCGTATCCTTCCTCACCGCCTCCAGGTCCCCAACCCCAGATGTGTGGGCCCCTCAAGAAGGAAGTGCCGCTGGCGACGTCAGCCTTCCCCATCACCCTGCAGAGCGCGACACCCTCACGTGCTAACATCTCCAGGCCAGTGTGAGATTTGGGATTCGCATTGGGTTACTTTGCCCATAACCCAAAGGCCCATGAAAATGTTTTTCCCAAAACAAAAGAACAGTCTGTACCCAAAGCTAAATGCTCTTCTGGCAAGAGAAATAGGAAAACACTGCCGGGTGCGTGCGAACCGTGGTCTGTTTCTAACTTCAGCCTCCAGGGATCAGGATGGTGCGGGCCCAGGCACCGGGTGCCCCACGTGTAACAGCGCATGGACGCGTGTGGTTCGTCCCTGAGAACCCCCGTGGTCCCACAAGGAGGTGCTTTGTGACGAGGTGGGGGCTGGCTCTCCCCGCGCCCCACCTGTGCACCCCCTTTCAGGGGGATCACTGGGACTGCTCTGAGTCCCTGTGGGGCCTGGCCTTCGAGGGCAGCTGGCCCTGGGGCCCCACCCCCCCCCCAGCTCCGCCACCACCTCACGCTCACCCAAACTCACCGCTTCCTCAGCTTCCCCCAAGGAGAGGATGACATCACTCTTTCCGGCAGCCAGGCATTGACCTACATTCCACCCGCCCTCCTGTCTGGGAGACTCTCCAAACACCCCGCTCCTCTCCCCCTGGGAGGAGGGAAGGGCCCAGCTCACGATTTTTGTGGAGCGACGGTGCCAGGCCCAGGTCCAGATGGTGCCCCTGCTGGCAGCTCTCGGGCACTGCCTGCCCCTCCCTGCGGGGCAGGGCACGCTCTGGCCTGGCACCGGCTGGGGCCCTGCCATCCTGCGTGCGGCTGTGGGCCCCCGGCTGGGCTGGCCACGTTTCCCCGAGAACTTGGGTTGTCTGGGACGGGCCTTCTCCTGGAGGCGAGGCCCAGCGCTGCCTCCTAACAGCTGTGGTCTCTGGGGTTCATTAGGGATTCGCCAAGGTGAAAGGACAACTTAGCTGAGCAGGCGCTGCAGCCCTCCTCTGTCCTCCATGTCCTCACAGCAGCAGGGCCAGCCTCCAGCAGGGCAGTGAGTGTGCCCCACGCCAGGCCAGGGCAGGGCAGAGGGGCGTGGCTTGGGCACATGGGTGAGCAGGGTGGCAGGGGTGCTGCCAGATGAAATACAGGGGCCTTGTTAAATTTGAACTTCAGATAAACAAGGAATTTTTTTTAGTACAGGTATGTCCCATGAAATATTTGGGACCTACTTATACAACAGAAAAATTTAGTGTTTATCTAAAATTCAAATTTACCAAGTGTCCTGTGTTTTTATTTGGTAAATCTGGCAACTGTAGGGGCAGGGGCCTCTGTGGGGATGCGGCTGCAGGAGGCCACTGCGTATGTCCTCCCTTGTCGGGGACCCCAGGGCCCTGGAGAACAGTCATGTCTGCTTTGGGGAGCAGCCGGCTGCTGAGAAAGGCCCTGGGCAGGTGTGGCAGGACAGCCGGGCCTGCCCTCGGGGCTGGGCACCCAGGGGCTGCAGGCAAGGCCAGTATTTGCTCCCAGGAACCCCCGCACTCCCACCTCCATCCCTCGTTTTGTCACTTCTTGGCCGTTAACAGTGGCGGCAGTGGTAATGGCTAGTGTTGGCAGAGGTCTCACTCTGCGCCAGACCCTGTGATGAGCACGGGTGGTGCCAGCTCTCGACAGCCCTGTCGTGTGGCAACAGCCGCTTCCCGGCTTTACAGCCCACTGGCGGAGTCCCTGGGGCTGGTCACCTGCCCAGGTTGCCGGGCACCTGCACGGCATTAGGCGGCAGAGGTCTGAGCCGAACTGTCTGGCCACTGCATGACACGATGCTCCAGCCCCACCCTGGCGCTAACTGGCCTTTAATTGAGCAGGTGCATGATCCCTCCCTTTCCTTCCGTAGGTGCTGGGAGCCTACTGTGTGCCAGGCGCTGCGTTAGGCATTTAGGAAAAGTTAAAGAAGTCTGGAAATCTAAGCATAATTCAGCTTTGCCAATTGGTAACTAAGAGGTCTGAAACCCAGAGAAGTGACTTGCTCAAGGTCACCTCGCAAATTAGCAGCAGGGCCTGGGCCAGACTCTGGCTGCTGACTCAGCACCTCACTCTCCCTCTCTCCCTGCTCAGTGTGTTTCCTGAGGAGCCGTCATTCCTGCCACCTCCTCCATGGGGGTTGTGTGAGGGGTGGGGCCGGGGAGGGAGCAGCAGGTCCCGGAGGATGAAGCTCTGCTCTGGCCGGCGGCAGGCCTTGGGGGCCGGCCAGCGTGGCCGTGTCGCTGTGTTCATTATTAAATAACGCTTTCTGATGGCTGGGCCCGAGAGCGCTGTGTAGCAGGCTCAGGTGGCTCAGGTGATGGTTTTCCGGTGAGATTGATGGTTCTCAAAGGTCAAATTCAGAAAGTGATTCCTTGGGAAAATTGATCCCGTGGATGAAGAGGGCCATGTGGGCTGGAGCCTGTACCACCCACCCGGGTGTGGACAGGAGGAAGCGGTGTGGGGGCGCAGTCGGGGCTCTTTCTCCTGCGGCTGCTTTCTCTGGCGAGGCCTCAGCATTGGCTGGCACAGCTGTGGGCTGCAGGCAGGGGGGATCCGGCTCCGTGGCCCTTTTCCTGGCCTTCCTCCTCCCGGGGTGGCGGGACATGAAGCCAGCACTGAGGGAGAGCCCACCCTCGTGCCAGATGGCCCTGGGTATAAGCCCGCTTCCTCCACCCGGAGACCTGGGGCAGTCGCTGGCACTTGACCCCCTGAGTCCTGCATTCTCCCACCCAAACACTAACCAGGCCAGCCCCGCGTAGCCTCCCAGATCAGACAGGATCGGGACATTCCACGTGGTGCAGGGTGGTACAGCCGAGAACAAGTCCTGCAGTCTCACCTGTCCAGTGGGACGAGTGGTGGCTTGCGGGTTTTCACGAGGATTTGGTTAACAATGCACACTCATTATTTATACTTGCTTGCTTATTTATTTTATTTACTTCATCTGCCAAGGGCCTTCTGGAATAGGGAGGAGAAATCACAGGACAGAGGCCTGAGGGAGGGAGGGGAAGGCCGTGTCTGTTTGGGGGATCGTGGGCCGGTTCCAGGAGCCTAGTCTATCTGCCCAGCTGCCTGCTCGAGACCCTTCCTAAAGTGGGGCTCACCAGCTGTGTGGCCTTGGGCAGCTTGCTTAACTTCTCTGTGCCTCATCCCCTTGTCTGTGCAATGCAGGTGGTTGTAATATGCTCTTCATAAGGTCCTGGTGAGGAGTCGATACCTTGATTCAGGGAAAGCTCTCACGGTCCCTGGCTCTGGGAGCTCATAGGATGAGAAGGGAAATTAACTTTTACTGGGCACCGACACGCCTTGTGCTTTGCAGACAATCTCTCGGTCTTTCCAGCATCTCCCTGCGGCAGGCGTTACTGCTGTGCCCGGGCTACAGATTAGGAAATTGAGGCCAAGGGAAACTCAGCAACTCTCCTAAGGTCACGCAGTAAGTGACAGAACATCCCAGGCAAGTGGGACGAGGGGGACAGGGCTACCCCCCCCACAGTCACCGGGAAAGGCCAGGGGAGGGCCGCAAAGCCCGAGGCCCCTGCTGTGGCGGAGGCTTTGTTGCACCCCAACCCAGATGAGCTGTGTGGGCGACATGGCAGGGGCAGTCCCTGTGCCCGTTCATTCGTTCCCTCATTCACTCATTCACAAATGACCAGTGTCACTGTGTTCATGCCAGCCCGCAGTGGATTATTGCTCCCCTCTCTTCAGGTGAGAAACTGACGCTCACGAGGGTTAAGAAGCCAGGTAGGGCCACGCAGCCGTGCGCACCCTGCGCGGGGCAGAACCCTGGCAGCCGCCTGGACCCAGGGAGCCCAGACACTAAACGCGGCTCTGGCATCAGGCTGCCTGGGATTAAGTCCTGGCTCTGCCCCTTACCAGCCACGGGACCTGGGGCAGCTCCCTTCACTGCCCCAGGCCTCAGTTTCCCCATCTGCAAATGGAGACAGTACCGCTACATCCCTCACAGGACGGCTGTGCAGGGCCGATGCGCTAACTCGCGAGGGGCTCTCCAAGCAGCTCCTCGTGCAAAGCGAGTGCCCAGGTGTCGCTGGCTTCTCCCAGCAGCCTTTCTCTGAGGTACAACGCGATAGGTTTATGCAAACGGTAAAACAAAACTCCGAAGGTTTGTAGGAGAGATGTGACAATAAAACCCCGCTTCCTGGCTGCACTCAGGCAGGTGAGCCCTTCACCGGCCCCCACCTCCCACTCATTCATCCCCTCGCGGCTTCACCAGCGGCGACTCACGTCCCGCATCCTCCCCCCATTTAACGTGTGTAGCTCAGGGGCTCGTGGGACGTTCACAGAGTTGGGCAGCCGTCACCACAGTCAAGTTTAGGGCATTTTCATCACCCTAGAAATGGACACCCTGCCCCCTTAGCCATCACCCTCAATCCCCTCCCCATCAGCCCCGCCTGGCAACCACCTATCTGCTCTCTCTGTCTGTGGATTGACCAGTCCTGGACATTTGGTACAAATGGGGTATACGGTATGTGACTTTTTGTGACTGACTTCTTTCAGTTAGCATAATGTTTCCAAGATTCACTCATGTTGTAGCATGTGTCCGTATTTTCTTTCTTATTATAGCTAAATAGTATTCCATTGTCCGTATAGGCCACATTTTGTTTATCTGTTGATAGACATTTGGGTTGTTTCTTCCTTTTGACTAGTAACAGTGCTGCTATGAACATTTGTGTACCAGTTGTTGTGCAGATATGTGCTTTTTTTCTCTTGGGTATAGACCCAGGGATAGAATTACTGGGTAACTCTACGTTTCACCCTTTGCAGAACTGCCAGACCACTCTCCAAAGCAGGTGCGCCATTTCCATTCCCACGCAGTGTACCAGGGCTCCAATTTCTCCACGTCCTCGCCAACACTCTCTATTATCTGTCTTTTTCACTGTAGCCATCCTAGTGGGAGTGAAGTGGTGTCTCACTGTGGATTGATTTGCATTTCCCTGGTGGCTAATGATGTTGCACATCTTTTCATGTGCTGGTTGGTCCTGTGCATGTCTTCTTTGGAGAAATGTCTATGCAGGTCCTTTCCCCATTTTAAAACCTGGGTTGACTTTTTATTATTGAGCTGTAAGAGCTTATTGCATACTCTAGATGAAAGTCCCCTATCAGTTAGATGACTTGCAAAATTTTCTCCCATTCTGTGGGTTGTCTTTTCACTTTCTTGGTAAATGTCCTCTGAAGCACAAAAGTATTTCATTGTTATGAAGTCCACTTTATCTATTTTATTCTTCTTTTGCTTTTGCTTTTAGTGTCATGGTCTAAGAAATTCAAAGTCATAAGGATTCACCCCGATGTTTCTTTCTAAGAGTTTTCTAGTTTTTAGCTCTTGCATTTAGGTCTTTGATCCATTTTGAGTTAATTTTTGTATATGGTGTGAGGTAAAGGTCTAACCTCATTGTTTGCCTAATAATTTATTTAAATGAATATACTTTTAGAACTTGGCCTCACCTAGGCAATACTATTTTTGAGATCCCAGGTCTTAGGAGTTTGTCATTTTTCTTAAAAATGCTGGTATTCAAAAATAAACAATCCCCTATTGGGCTTTCTTACAGATCACGGACCCTGCCCTGCCCCCGCGTCTCGTATTCCTCACTTTGGGGGATGTTGCAGGTTAAGATGAGTTTTATGGTGAGGGAGGGTCTACAGGGGCCGACTGGAGGCAGGGGCTGTGAAAGGTGTCCCTAAAGAAGCCGCGTGCGGCCTGGCGTGGCTGCCTCTCAGTGTGAGGTTTAGGAGAAGGGGCCAAGCTGCAAGGGGGCAGCACATGCAAAGGCCCAGGGGAGAGGGAGATCAGAGCACATGCTGGGCAGAGACACGGAGAGACAGAGAGACAGGGAAGGACACAGACATAAAGGAGGGGACACCAAGAGAAAGCCAGCGAGCTCGAGAGGTCACGTGTAAACACCAGGTACACGCGCACACACACTCAAGCAACCTCACCCATGCTCATCCCGGAGCTCAGCTGGGAGTTGGAGGGGCTGGAACGTCTTTCCTGCTCCCCAGGAAGCCAGACTGGCGGGAGGGGCTGGCCAGGAGGGGGCCTGGCAGAGCCAGGGCCAGGGAAGGACGCCTGCAATTGGGCCGGGAGAAAGCGACTGCCCGACCTTGGGCAAGCTTCTCGCCACCTGCACCGCCCAGGCCTGTCCAGCTCTGACAGCCCGTGACTCTCCGTTACAGTCGTTACAATATGCTTCTCGGATTCTGCTGGTCTTTTATGCATTTTTAATAAGCCAAGGTCAGTGTGATCACCCAAAGTTGATGGCAATCTTTTCTTTATGTAGCTGATATCTAAAAATATCCCTTCCTCAGGCCAGCGGTGTGGAGTACATTCCTGGTTCCGTACAGCTGGGGTGTTCCTCTCCAGCTAGCTCAGTGGGATGTCAAATTGGAATTCAGAAGAAGAAAATTAAAATCTTCCAAGGTCAAATACATTTTGCAGACAAACTTGTTAGACAAAGTCAAATAGGTTTCTTTCCTGCAGGACTTGTCAGAGCCTTTAATATGCTAATATGCACTGTGGCCCTGGGTGGGAGGGGCCAGGGAGCAGGGTGTGGGGGGATTTGGAGAGCATCAGATGCTTGACCAAAAAGGTTTAAGCACACAACAGGAACTTTTCTTCTAAGGACCATCTCCGGTGTCAGTGTCCCCAGGAAGAAGAGCCCCCAGTGCCAGCAGGTGCCTGCCATCCCACTCTGCCTTTCCCAGAGCCGAGCACACAGTAGGCCCACAGCACACATATGGGGAGTGGAGGGGTTAGAGCTCTGGGGAAAGAGTGAACAGGCTTTTTCATGCTCCGTTTATTTCAGCTCGGTGTGGCAGTAAACCCTGGGTAGGGGCAGTGCCCGGGTGGGAGGGAGGCTGGGATTAAGAACAGACCTCAGCCCCTCGCTGTGCGTTGCAGTCACGTTTGGGGGATCTAAGAGAGTCCTTCGTCCTGGGAAAGGAGCTTCGCAGACCGGTGGGTGGTGTGGAATGTGAGCAGCCCCCACCCCCAGCCCTTCGCTTTCCTCCTGCCTGCTCCGCCCTGGCCTGACTTCATGTTTTTAGATAACATTTTCGAAAAATAGACCTTAATTTTTTTAGAGCTGTTTTAGGTTGACAGCAAAATAAAAGGAAGGCAGAGATTTTCCATGTGCTCCCTGTCCTCATACAGCACAGCCTGTCCCACTGTCACACCCCCTGGAGTGGCCCTTTTGCTACCGTGGATGAGCCCACGCTGACACGTCATCCTCACCCAAGTCCACAGTTGACAGTAGGGTTCACTCCTGGTGCCGGACATTCTGGGGGTCGAATGTATGACACGTATCCACCATGACAGTATTGTGCAGAGCAGTGTCGCCGCCCTGGAAAGCCCCTGTGCTCTGCCAAACACTAATAACGTTGTTATCTGCATATAAAACTAGTGCCTGCTCACTGCAGAGAACAGAGAAAACATGGAAAGTGACAAAGAAGAAAATAAAAATCATTTCTGATCCCATCCCCTGCCCTAAGACGACCACCATGGATGCCTGAATGTGTTTCTTTTGGTGCTTGTGGTACAGATATGCATATTTTAAACATAACACTTTGGTATCTTAATTTTTTGCAATCCAAGCTCTATCCCCTGTTAACCTTTTGGACTCTGGGGTCAGATATCTCTGAGTTCCAGTCCCAGTCATGTGTTGGGGCAGCCCTGTGACTCTGGGCAAGAGGCCCAACCTCTCTGAGCCTCCACTCCCTCATCTGTAACATGAAGGTGACGATGGCACCGCTCTTGTGGCGTTAGAGGACTGAACGAGATCCCTGCCCGGCGCACTGCGAGCCCTCGGTAACCGTGGTCTTCTTCATTCCTGCTGGGAACATTCCCAGTGGCTTGCAACGGCCTCTGACAACACGGTGCTTAACAGCTCTGTGATGTCCCGTCTCCGGACGCCGTTCTGCAGGGGAGTCCCAGGGCAGGCAGGAGACCGCAGGGAGGAGGGCGGCCCCCCCGGCGGCCGGTTCACAGTCCCGTGGAGACCGAGGCAGGGCAGGGGGAGGTGGTGAGGGCGCAGATGAAGGGCCCAGCAGCACGTGGGGAAGACGCGTCTGTCCGTCTGTCCGGGAGGGTTTGAGGAGCGTGATGGGAGACAGAAAGCCTCACCTAGCCACCTGGTGAATCTTCCCGGGTGGGAAGAGCCAGAGGGGTGCTGGCGACTAAACGTCTGGAGAGCCAGGGAGGGAAGATGCTGCACACCCAGGCGTGACTGGTGGCCCGGGGCTGCCACCGTGGTTTCCCTGGTCCCCCAGACAAGCCGTTCTCTGTGGAGTGGCCACAGTGGTGTAAAACAGGAACCAACACAGGACACGTCAAACCTGCCGAAGGCTGGCAGTGGCTCGGCCCGGCCTCATCCCACCCCTGCGCCTCTGCTCAGACCTCACGAGTTGAGGGCTTCTCAAGGTCCCGTCGGCCCCAGGGTCTTCCCTCACCCTCTTGCCTCCTTCTAGAAGGTTCTCTCCTTCTGGCCTGGCAACTTCTGATTCTCTTTGAGGTCTTAGTTTAAAACTGTTCTTCCTAGAAACCTGTCCTGCTCCCCACAGACCAGGTTAGGACCCCCGGCCCCAATACCTTCTCCTTCGTGCCTGGGGCACTTACAACAAATGAAGCTTTGTGTGATGATTATTTTTTAATTAATAGATTTTATTTTCGGAAAAGTTTTGGGTTTACAGAAAATTGAGCAGATAGTACAGAAAGTGAACCCCTTCTCCCCTGCACAGGTTTCCTTGTGAACATCTTGCATGTGACATCTGTTCTAATTATGAGCCAACTTTGATACACTGTTATTAACCGAAGCCCATAGTTTACATCGCGGTTCACTCTGTCGTACAGTCCTATGGGCTCTGACATACGCGTAGTGTTACTTTACGATGCACAGCAACATCAGTTTCACTGTCCCCCTGCGAGACCCTGTGCCCTGTCAGGGCAGGGACCCGCCTGCTTTGTTGACCGTTGCTCTCACTGTTCCCAGCTCAGAGCCTGCCACACAACAGGTGCCCTGTAAATATTTTTCTTTGCATATTTTAATAAAAAGAAGATTCTACTAAACCCGTTGTTCTGCAATTTGCTTTTTCCAAATATTGACAATATACCTTGGAAATCTTCCGGTGTCAGAATATAGAGCACTCTCTCTCTCTTTAACCTTTTATTATGGGGAATTTCCAACACACAAAAGAAGAGAGAATCTGCTGTCATGAGCCGCCATGTTCCTGTCATCCAACTTCAGTTGTCAACTGGTGGCCCTTCCTGTTTCATCTGTTCCTTTGGCCTATGTTCCCCCTCTCGGTGTTATTCTGAAGCAGATCCCAGTCATCGGATAATTTTTCATCTGTAAATATTTCTGTGTGTATCTCTCAAAGAAAAGAACTTTCAAGCCCAGGTGCGGTGGCTCAGGCCTGTAATACCAGCATTTTGGGAGGCTGAGGCAGGAGGATCACTTGAGGCCAGGAGTTTAAGACCAGCCTGGGCAACATAGCAAGACCCCCATCTCTAAAAAAAAAAAAAAAGAAAATCAGCTAGGCACCGTGGTAGCACACACCTGTAGTCCCAGCTACTCGGGAGGCCAAGACAGGAGGATCACTTGAGCCCAGGAGTTGGAGATTGCAGTGAGCTGTGATGATTCCACTGCACTCTAGCCCAGGAGACAGAGCTAGACCCTGTCTCAGAAAAAATAAAACCAACAACAAAACTTAAAAACATAACCACAATACTATCTTCACTCCTCATAAAGGTTAATTTAATATCATCAAATATAGGCAGTGTCCAAATTTCCAAGAATCTCTTAAATGTACCTTCTGTTTGTTTATCTGATTTTGCAGGTTGTTTGAACCAGGACGCAGGGGCGGTCCACGCCCCACCACCCGATGATAGGCCTTTGAGGTTTCTCTTACTCTAGGTCCCTTCTCCCTCCATCTCAGTTTTTGTCCCGTGCAATTCATCTGTTGACAAAACTGGGTCATCACTTCTGGAGTTTCCTCCAGCTGGATTGCGTCCCCTGGTGTTTGGTGTATGGCTCTGTATTTCCTGTGAATTCGTGGCCGGGCCGGAGACTTGATCTGATTCAGGTGCGACTCATTTTGGCGAGACGGCTGCGGGTGGGGGTGTGGGGACCTCTCTCTGCTCGTCTCTCGCTGTGATGCTCGGCACCTGCAGCCAGGCCTTCGTTAGGGACCACTAATGCCATCATGAAATGCTTCTATGAAAAGAAACTTCCCCTCGTCAACTTCTGGTTACCCTGCGGTACTGTCTATGTAGGACAGGAGAGATAAATGCTTGCTGCTTTCCTTTATTTACCAGTTTTCAGAATAATGAGTTGCCTATAAATATTTGAATGAACGAATGAATAATACATGTGTGGATGAACTGACAGGGGCTTGGGAGTTGGGGGTTCTTTCTGTCACGCTCAAGGGCACAGGCGTCGGCCACTGGTGACAGCAGAGGTGCAGCCTGTGGCCAGGTCCCTGTCTGCACAGTGAGGAGCTGGTGGCAGCCCTTGCCACCTGTCCGCCCACCTCAGCAAGAGGTAGGGTGATCAGAAGCTGCGTTGCTAAAAATGCAGCATCTGGGACAAAGGAGTCTCATCACTCGCCCCAGCTGAGAAGCAGGCAATCCCTGGAACCCCCATCAAAGAGGGGAGTGACCAGCGGTGAGTCCAGGGCAGCCTTCAGAAGGCGGAGTTGGTCCCTCCATGGGAGGGCGGATCTGGGCGTTTGTGTCCCGAAGGAGGTGGTGCAGGTTGGTCTGGTGGCCTCCAGGGTCCCTTCAGGCCAGCCCCTTCCCAGGCCCCTCCCCTGGGGCTCTCCTTTCCCGCAGCAAGGCCTCCCGGGAGCTCTCTGACATCTCTGCCCACCGGTGTCTCCCCAGGTGCAAGTGCAACCTGCACGCCAACCTGTGCTCCGTGCGCGAGGGCAGCCTGCAGTGCGAGTGTGAGCACAACACCACCGGCCCCGACTGCGGCAAGTGCAAGAAGAACTTCCGCACCCGCTCCTGGCGGGCCGGCTCCTACCTGCCGCTGCCCCACGGCTCTCCCAATGCCTGTATGTGTCATGCCGCACCCTGGGGCTGCGAGACAGGGTGGCTGCAGTCTCCCCTGCCTGTCAACCCCAGGAGCTCTGGATCCCACACACGACACATGCACACACACAGGCACATGCTCACAGAAATATACAAGCATGCATGCACAAATGCACATGCACAGGCACGTGTGCACATATACACACTCAAACACGTGCGTGCGCGCACACACACACACACACACACACACACTTCCCAAGACCCTCTAGCACACCTGCTTCCTGCTGAACTCTAAGCCACCCTCCAGCCCTGGCCCACAGGAGGCCCCTGGGGTCGCAGGGGTGCGGGGTGGGGAGCCCTGCTGCAGCGATCAGGATGGCCAGCACCATCGCTGATAGCGAGTGTTGCCGGGGTGCTCAGGGCCTGCTGCGTGGTCGCACCCCCTCCATCCTCAGAGTGCCCGGGAAGCTGGCCACCTGTTGTCCCTTTTCACAGAGGGTCCTCGAGGCCCTCACGGGAGCCCCCAGGCCCAGGCTCTCTGCCCAGCCCTCTCCTCTCCTCGCTCAGCCGTGCTAGGGAAGCCACCTCGAGGTCCGCCCACACACCTGTGTTGTGAGCACCCCGTGGAGGACCCCCACTCATCAGGGACCCCCAGCTTAGCCACGGGTGTCTCCGTGAAACCAGGAATCCCAGCGGGCTCCTGGGCCGCAAGTATCGGAGAGCCCAGACCCGCCCCCTCGGGGTTTCACTGGTGTCTGACCGTCAAGGACTTCGTCCGGGCCTGAGGCTGCGCCAGGCACTTTAGAAGCATGGCCTCACTCTGTCCTCACAACAACGCCACAGGGTGGGAGTGTTGCTGTCACCCACTCTCCAGAGGAGCACACTGAGGCCCGGCGAGCCTCAGGGCCCTCCCAGGGTTCACCGTGAGCTACTGGATCTGGTGGCGATGCCAGGGCTGGGCAGCAGCCTCTGCATGCTGGACTGTGCCACCCTGTCTGGGCACCCTCCCTCGATGGGTGAAAGATTTATGTGACTTTAGGCTGATCAGAGCTGAAAGCCGCTCCCAGGCCGTGACAGGCATGTCGTGCATGTGGCAGGGCAGGCAGCACAACAGGCCTTTGAAGGGACAACTTGCCGGGCACCAAATGGCACTCAGGCACTCTCAGGTCTTCAAAGGCACAGAGAGCGCTCTGGGCGACAGCCCGCCCCAGCCTGGCTCCCTCCTCCCAGGTCCCTGTCTCTGTCTCTTTGAGGCCCAGACCCTTTCTTTAACCCTTCCTTTAGTGGCTGTCACTCCCTCTCTGCCTCACAGATTCACCTCCCCTTCATCTGTCCTGTGGGGCCCCCCCACTCCTCCTCCTCCCCCGCTTCTCTCTGGCACTTCTGGCTCTGGTCCTCCGCTTGCCCTTTGCTCCTGGGAGGATTCTGCGAGGGCTTGTGTCTGTCACCTTCTGGGCACCCACAGACAGGACACATGGGAGGCCCACTGTCACTGCTCCCCCTGGCTGGACGCCACCTCCTGTCTCAGCAGGGCCATTGCCTTAGGGACCTCTCCTCGCCTCCTCCCTGCAGGGGCAGGGAGGGAGATGGCCGCCCCACCCCTGCCTGCCCAGGAAGGAGGGGTTTCTCCCGGAGCATTGGGGGCGGGGGTGAGGCTGGGGGGCTCCAGCCTGAAGCTCTCTCACCCGAGTCTCCCACCCTCTCTCGGGCTACCAGGAGAAAAGAGCCCAAGTGACACCCACACCCAGGGGGCCAAGCTTGGGGGTCACCTCGACTGGAGCCCTGTCCCACCCCCAGCATCTCTCCACTTCCCTCCCGTACCCTCCCACCTGCTCCCTGTCCCATCTTCCTGCCTGGCCACCCCGGCCCCCACCTGGCTGGCTCCTTCACCCTCCAGGGCCCAGCTCAGAGGTCCCTGGCCTCTCCGTGCCCCACCCCCAGCTTCCTGCGTGGCCCCCCAGTGAGCTTCCCTCCTCCCAGGCCTCCCTGGACTGTCCTGCTGGCCACAGCCACGGTGTCTTCCTTTTGAGACTGTGGAGGCTCCGCCTGGGATGCCTCGTCGCTGAGGCCCAGCCACACAGACAGGGGACCTGAGCCGCGTCTTGGCCGCTCCCGGCTACTGTGGCCTGCAGGAGCAGGACCGTGAGAAAACCCCCTCGTGGGTTGTTGTGAGGACCAGATGGCTCCCGCAGGGGCAGGCGTGTGCCATGCCGGGCGCTCAACGCGTGGCAGCCACTGCGATGGCGTTTCAGGAGGTTATTCGGCCGCCCCTAGTTTCTCCGATGGGAGCACACAGCACACAATTCCTCGTCCTGCACTGGAGGGCCCAAAAGTCCAAAATCTTAAAAGAGGGGTGTGTGTGAAGCTCCCGGTGGGGTGCTTGGTGCCTATCAGCATGTCCCCAAGGGTAAGTCAGGGCTCTGAGACTCAGTTTCTCCATCTGCAAAGTGGGCTAATAGCAGCTCTTCCCTCTCAGGGCCGTGGTGAGCATGAAATGGCGTAACCACCCAAGCCCAAGTTTCCTTCCCTTTGGCAGAGGGGGGGACACCTTGATGTGCCCCCTGCCACCGCCCCCCCTTAGGAAGGACACAGCCAGGCCCCTTCCTCCCAGGCAGCCAGCTGTGACCCTCTCTCTCCCCGCAGGTGCCGCTGCAGGCTCCTTTGGCAGTAAGTACACGCCTGGGTCCCCGAGGGAGGGTGACTGGCCCCCACTGCACGAGCCTCTTTGCATGTCCTGGAAAGAGCCAGAGAGAAAAGAAGGGGCTTTGGTGTCCCTCAGGCCTCTCTGCTCCCTCCTCTAATTCCACCCCATCTGCTTCTCCACCTCTCACTCCTCCCTGAGTCCCACCACGTTGTCATTGTGCTGTGGCCTTCGGCCGGCAACTCCTGTCCCCCCAGGAGCTTCATCGGTGCTGCTTTGGAACGTGGGATGGGACTTTTTGCAGGTCCCCTTGACCCCTGGGTGGGCACCTGCTCCTCTCTCACCCAGAGCTGGGAGGGGAGTCTCCTGCCAGGCAAGAGTGGGTGACCTTCCTCACCCACCAGGGCAGAATCCACCCCCAGCCCGAACGTGGGGCGCAGCCTCCCTCTGGCAGCCCCTGCAGTGGCTTGGCTGTGGGGAGGCTGGGGTGGCTGCCAGCCCTGCCCTGGTCATGCGGGCCAGCTCAGGGCCCAGGGCATGGCAGACTGAGGAGGGGACATCTGCAGGAGGCCCTGAGCGCTCTCGAGGAGGGGGAGGGCAGGCGTGGGTGCCCACGGTGGTCCGCGGGCATCGTCCAGACAGCCCGGGGAGCACTCACCGAGCCCGGGCTCAGCTCTCAGCTGATCCCTGCAGGCCCCGCCACCCGTCCGCGCTGAGCCGGCAGGAAACCACTGGCCAACCCCAAATCTCAGAAATGCTTCTGGGTGTGCCATCACCCTCCACCCTCTGTGGGGCTCCAAGTCACGCAGGTGGTCCCTCCCGACCCGGCTGTCCCCGCTGGGGCGCAGAGGGAAGCTGTCCCCTGGAGGGGACGCGGATCTGCACAGCATCGTAAGTTACATCTCTGGGTGATCTCAGCCCTGCTGACTTCCGCACCCTCTCGCTTTTCCGATCTCTCTCCAGGCATCGGCAGGTCCCAGAAAGACCCTGTCCCCAAAGGCCCTATGGCCACCGAGGCCACCGTGGCCATGAGGGGGGGACCCACCACTCCTGCCCCCTCCACATCCACTGCCGGGGCCCCCACGGCCCCCAGCACCCCACAGCCCACAGGTGGGTGCCAGAAGACAGCCAGTGGCCCCTGCTGTCCCGCCTGCTCCTGCTTCTAGCCTGAGTCCCTGCCTGTCTGTGGGGGGGTAGCCCTGGGGAGAGCAGGGGCTTGGGTCTTAGCGTACAGATGCTAGAACCCTAGAGCCACAAGGGCAGGGACCAAAGGGGCCTCCAGGCCGTCTGGGCCAACCTGTCACCAGGCCCCAACCCGGGGATCCAGGGCCCAGTTCAAGCTCCAGAAAGCTTCTTCCTGCCTCCTCTCGCCTTGCTCAGAAGGGCCCCACACCAGTGTGGTCAAACGGACAGGGGACTTGGCAGCGAGGCCACCCTGACATTCAGCCAAAGATGGGGTCTTGTCTCCCGATGGGCCTTCTGCCTTCGTGTTCCCTGGAGCTGGCCCAGGCCCTGGCCCCAGACCCCAGGGGCCCGTCTGTCCCCAGGCTCTTTGCAGCCCAGCCGACCATGGGGCTGGACGGAGCAGGGTTAGCCCAGAAGGCAAACCTGTCCGCTCGCAAGGCAGGAGCCTCTGGAGCCGGGTTGGACACCTGGACTGCTGGGCCCCGGGGGCTGTGCGCAGGGCCGGGCAGGGGCAGCGGCTGCAGACAGGCATGGAAACCGGGTGGTTCTCGAGGCTTGGGGTGGGCCCTGGGTGCATCTGGACAGTCTCGCCAGACTCTGCCTATGGTAGGTGCCCAGAATCGGAATGGACTTGTCCTTTCAAGGTGCCAGGAAGATGGTGGCTGAGGGGACTTCTTCCTAGTCCCAGCCAGGGAGGGGCGGGAGGGGCACCCTGATGGCGTGCCCCCACCCTGCAGGGTGGACCGGCGGGGGCTTCTTACTCTTGGGGCAGTGTCCTTCCTCTCCGATTCGAGGAGACCTGCCTCGACACTCCCTCCCCGTGGAGGGGTGGCATTTCTCAAGGGCAGAGACCCCTCCCCCTCCATCAGCCGTGGGACCCAGCCACGCTCAGCCTCTCTTCCCCCTGGCCTGTTGGGGGTGGGGCGCTCAGTCTCCCCAGGCCGGTGGCCACCTAGAGAGAGTGCTGTCCTCCCTGTCATCTCACAGCATGTCACACCCCCTTCCCCATCCCTCCTCCTCCACCAGAGGCATCTGCAGGAAGCAGGGCCTGGCCAGGAGATTGGAGGATTCTGGGGAGCCTCCTGGACCAGAAATCCTCCTTGGGGTGGGGGGCAAGAGAGTTCTGGGCCTCGGACATAGGGTGGCCGAGCTGTGTGAGCCTGCGGTGGGCAGAGGGAGCAAAAATGGCCACGGCAGGTCCTGGGTCTGCCTCCACATGGGTGTGTCTGGGTGGAGGCCAGGTACTATCGCACACGTGTGAGCACACGCATGCACACGCACGCCACGCACACGCATACAGTTGAGGAAGCTCGCGTCCATTTTCAGAGCTGCTTCTGGTTTGGTGCAAGGGCAGCCACAGGGCAGACTGAGCGAAGTTGGGAGTGAAAGAGGAAAAGTCAGAGGCCAGAGTGGTGAATCCAGAAGAGGTGAGGCTTAAATTGCGAGGGTCCCCAGGACGTGGTCAGCTCCACCTGTGCCAGCAGAGGGGCACTAGGGAAGGAGGTGGCTCCAATGTGACAGTCTGTGGCCGGAGCAGCCACCGCCCAGAGCCCCCATTAATAGCAGTGATCATTCCAGTTGCTCAGAGCCGACCTCAAATGATCATATTCCTTGTGGCTCCGGGAGGTGGAGGCTGCTATTGTCCTGGTCCCAAAGGGAGGAAACTGAGGCTCAGGAAGCAGCAGCTGGATTTTATGGTATGTAAACTATGCCTCAATAAAGCTGTTCTAACAGAAGAAAAGAGAAAGAAAAGCAGCAGCTGCCCAAGGTGCGGGACTGTGAAGGTGCTCGGACAGGACTCGAGCTCAGCGGGCTGCCCCAGCCCTGCCACCCGCCACCCAGTGCCCCTGCCCCAAGGCCTGGGGCTATGAGGTGGAGCCACCTTTAAGGCCTGCCTTGCACGGCTCCCAAATTCAGAATGAACAGACCGGGCTGCCATCTGGTCTCGGCACAGGACACAGGCCACTGCCAGAACTTGCTTCCCGAATGCCTGAGCGTGTCCCTGGGGGCCCAGCGGGGAGCCCTTCCCTCCACAGCCCCCAGTCCCCAAAGGTCCTGAGTCTCTCCTGGCGCCTCCCAACCGTCCAGCAGGCCCAAGCCCATGGCCCAGATGTTTCTCCCCCTGCCAGTGTCAAGCTGTCGGGAGAACAGCGCCTGCTGGGCAGAAAATGCCCCTCAACACCACTAATCCCACCCCAGGCCCGGCCTGTGAGGGCGGGAGACAGACTCCAAAGCAAAACGCCTCCGGGCAGGTTCTGTGCGGCTCTAATTAAGCCCTTGCCAATTTGGGTCTGGCGGCCTCTCCTCGCTGAACAGCACATTAGTGTCAATTTGATGTCCAAAGGCTCCCAGCTCCCGGCTGGAAAGTCTGTACTTCTTAGCTGGTAGATTTCCTTTTTCTTCCCCCACCAACCATCACCAGGTGTAATCCCTTGAAGAAGCAGGAAGCGGCAGACCCCTCCCCTGTCCCTCTGGGTTGGTCCTTTGAAATGCGGCCAGGCAGCTCCCAGCCCCCCTCCCCGGCTGTGTGTGCAGTTAGCCCAGGGGTGGGGCACTGTGGCATCTGGGGTTGCGATTCCTGGTGAAAATGGGCCCGAACCAGGGAGCGGGGAGGTGGAAGGGCGGCGGCCAGGCAGGTGAGTGGGATAATGGAGGAAGCACCTGTCCCTGGCCTGGGGCGGGAGGGGAGGCCTGCCAGGACCTCTGCACAGGCCTGAGATCTTGGCCAGAACACACACTCTGCTCTGCAGCCGTTAGCCAGGGACGGGACCTGGTCTAATTCTGCCCCTCAGTTGGAACGGGGGCCACACAGGGAGGGCAGAAGAGTCCCCCAAACCAGATGTCCCGCTGAAGAGAAAACCGCCTAAAGTGCGCAGGTGCTCAGGCATGGCGGCCCCTGCCCTCTGCTTCAAGCCTGCGTGCGCCCTCCACAGGCTGCTGTAGTGTGTAGATTTAGACTAGTTCTTTTGGCCAGTGTAGACAGAGCCTCTCCTACAGCTGCTTCTTATAAAGGGCCTGAGGGGGTGCGTGTGATGCCTCGGTGTGTCCCCAGGCCCCTCCGCCCATAACTTCGTTTCTTCTCTTCTCCCTGCAAGGGTGGACCAGGCCGCCCACCCCCCGGCCCCAGGTATCCTCCAGCGCAGCAGGTACGGGGGGGCAAGGCCTGCCATGGGCCTGAGACCCCAGGGAGCCCCTTCTTAGATCCTTAGCACCCCTCGTAGTGGAAGTAGCAGGTGCATGTGGTGGGGACCCGGGCGGGAGGCGACCGCAGGAGCTGCGCGCAGACGGTGCGGGGGAGCCGGGGACCCCCAAACCCAGGCTCTTCTCACCCACACCCCTCCGAGGGCTTCGGAGTCGAGTGGGGACCCTCCCTCTCCGGCCACGCTTGCCCCCAGGACGCCTGGGCGGCCGGTGGAGCCCAGACGGGGTGAGCGCCCCGCGCGGCAGCTGGGGCAGCCGGGCCTGCGGGAGGGCGACGTGGCACCCGGAGGGGAGGCGGGGGCAGCGGTGGGCCCGACGGGGACGCCGCGGCTGAACGCGGGCAGGGAGGCTCGGCGGGAGGCCCTGACCACCGAGCCGAGAGCCGCGCTGTCCCACTGCTTGGGAGGAGACACGCACTGGCGCCTGCCCGACTCTCCGGGGAGGGCCGCTGTCCCGGCCCAGCTCGCCTGCTCCGGGACCCCAGGCCCTGGCTCCGCCCCCAGCCCCGCACGCTCCCCTCCGTGCCCGACCACGAGCAGTGAGCAGGGCTTCGCGCGCCCTCTGCTGGCAGGCGGCTCCGGCGCTGGGACCACAATTAGTGAGAGCCCAAGGTTCGGTGCCTAGCAACCCGGAGGACCCGGAGTCGGGCGTCCTCTGGTGATGGAGACAGGTAGAGCCGCTGGAGCCATCACTTCCGTGCCCTGGACCAGCTGAGGCACCACAGACTCCCAAAGGGAAGCCAAGGCAGTGACACTCCGGGACAGAGGGATGCTTGCCCACAATGTGGGGTTCGGGCCCGGGGGGGTCCCTGGGCAGGGGAAGACAGGCGTCATCGGTGTTCATGGCTTGACAACACTTGCCAGTGGGAATTCAGAGACGGTAAAGGACTCACTCTGGCTGGAGCAGGGAGTTTGCTCCAGAAAGGAAGGGAGATGCCAAAGTCTTAAAAACCAGGTTTAGAGTTCCCGGGGAGTTTGGAGGGGTGAGGGGGAGAGCAAGGGGAAGGGCCTGCAGAGCGATGCTGTCAGTCTGTCAAAAAGCTGCTCAACATTCAAGGAGGTCCTAGCATGGTGTGGGGTGTTGGAGGACACAGAAGTCATTGGCGGGTTACTCCAGGCAGATGTGCAGGTGGTCCTAGGGAGGGGACCCAGGGCAGGGCTGGTGCAGGCTCCTGGGTGTGCTGTGTCATGTTCCAGCAAGTGGAAAACGTGTCTCCCTCCCTGGGCTCTCAGAGGGGCCTGGCTCCCAACCCAAGGGCTCTGTGCTTTGGGGCCAGAGTGGCCTCTCCCTGCTTCAAATCCGGGCAGGGGACGAGGCTGCCCCAGAGCTGGCCCGGGGTGCCTTGGAAGCCTTTTCCAGGCAGCTGGACCATGGCAGATGAAAGAGCCTGTTTCTCATCTCTCCAAGCCATGGGCACGTCCGCCTCTGCCCCTGTCCCTGCTAAGGGCTCCATACTCTTCCAGCTCAAGCCCAAATCTCCTCAAGTGATGCCTATTGAAGAATTCCAAGGTAAGAGGGCCCGGGGCCAGATCAGCCCTTCCTGCCTCCTCTTCCCCCATCTCCACTGAGGATGAAGGGCTGGCACCTGGCTCAGAAAACCCTCCTGGAGTAGCTGGGTCAAGGTCAGACGGAGTCTCTCCTCCCTCCCCAAGGGAGCTGGGAGCAGGTATGAGTCAGAAGCCAACTCGGGCACAGGAGGCAGGCACACAGCAGGCAGAGCAGGTGCCAGAAATAACCTGTCCTGGCTCCCCTGGGAGGTGGGCCCAGGGGCCCGTCTTGGTTGAAGCAGAATCTGGGCCACACGGGTCACCAGCACTGCTCTCTGGGACTCTTGGAGGATGCCTCGCCTCCTCGTTGACTCTGGAGGGGAAAGGCAAGGGGGCAGGGCCGGGGGCCCACGAGTGGGAATGCCGCCTCCTCTCCTGGCACACCTCACAGGCAGTTTCTCCAGGACCTGAAGTGCCCTGGCCCCCGAGACCCGGGTCAGCGCCCCCATCACAAGGGAGGTTGGGTGCTCTAGAGATCCACGGGGCTTCAGGAGGGTGGCGGGTGCCCTTCCTTGCATGGGGCAGTCACATCAGCTCTCTTGCTTGGGGTCAGGAGGTGTTGAGTCCCTTAGGAGGGACACCCAAGGACGGCCTTAACCCTCCTCACCGAACCCCACCCCTCCAGGATGTTGGGGGACCCACCTCCAAGCGCTGAGAGCCCTGCCCAGGCGGTCCTGGCACTGGCCCGGTCCATGCAGCAGAGCCCGCTGTGCAGGGCTGGCCTGAGGACTGTGGGGGGGAGGGGAGGAGGCAGCGGGACAGTGCGGGAATGGAGACTGGTCCTGGGTGTGGAGCCGCGTGCCTCCAGGAGCAGCAAGTCAGAAGCCAGGCCAGGGCCCGGGGGAGGCAGGCAGATGCCCAGGTCCTGCAAAACAGACAAACTGTGGGCAGCTCAGGCTAATGAGAAAGGGTGGGCATTTTCCTCCCAACCGTCTTCCAAAGCAGCATGGGAGGAAGCTCCTGGCCCACTGCGCCTTGTGCAGCTTTCACGCACACACTCGCTCGTCCGTGGGGTCGCTGAGGACACAGTGGTGGTGCTGTGAACCCAGCCGCCACCTGCCCCGAGCACACAGTCTGGCGGCATGACCCCGTCCTTGCATAAACCGCTTTCCAATGACTTTGACACGTGGGCATCCTTCAGAGAGCACTTGGCCCTGGCGCCCGGCCAAGTGTCAGCAGGTGCCCACTGGCCCCCGTCCCCTGCCCGCAGAGCCAGGCGGGAACTCCTGGGCCTACTCAGCCTCTCTTTCAGGCTGGAAACGGGCAGGCCTGTGTCTTCCCAAACGCCATGGGGGGGTCAGAGACCCAGGGCATCTTCCAGGTCCTTCTCCAAGACGCCTCCCTCCCTCCCTGCATGTCCTGGGGGAGTCCTTAATATGCCTGTGCCTCAGTTTCCCCGAATGCTCACTGACCGTCAGTGTTTCTCCCGCTTGGCTGGCCTAGACTGTGAGTGCTACGGCCACTCCAACCGCTGCAGCTACATCGACTTCCTGAACGTGGTGACCTGCGTCAGCTGCAAGCACAACACGAGAGGCCAGCACTGCCAGCACTGCCGTCTGGGCTACTACCGCAACGGCTCGGCCGAGCTGGACGACGAGAACGTCTGTATCGGTGAGAGGGCGCGGATGTGGCTCGGGGAACTCGCTGGAAAGCCCATGGGGCACATGGCACTGTTAGGTCTGGAGACCCCTGTGTCAGAACCAGCTGGGTAGGCTGCGGGAATTCCAGTTCCAGGGCCCATGCCAGCTGGGCGTCTGTAGGACAGAAGCCCCCAGAATCTGCTCTGTTAGTGGCCTCCCCGTGCAGTTCTCCCCCAGGCACTGGGGTTGCAGAGCCACAAGTCTGAGTCAAAGGCTGGGTTCTAGAGACTGCCGTGCTGCGTGCCTTTGGGCACGTCCCTGCCCCTCTCTGGGCCTCGGCTCTTCCGCACGTAAAGTCAGCAGGTGGATCAGATCAAAGGTTTTCCACCCTTTTTGCTGCTGAAACTTTTCCTCAAATGCTTTCCAAGCAAAGGTCCAGCTGCGCTTGGCCCTGGTAGGCCCCGCCCAGGCTCTGCCCCGGAGCTGGCTTTGAGCTAAGGGAGTAATCCATCAGGCCCCGTGCAGGGGACACACCGTCCCAAAGGCCAAACACATGACCCTCCACCACACAGCCTGGAGGGGCTGCCCACCACTCCCTGCCCCTGTCTCCAGGACAGCCCCCTTGGGGTTGTCCGCCACCCCCACCCAGCCAGACCCCTGGGACCCTGGTGGCCACCGCCAGCAGGCCAGCTCTGGCGGCAGAGAAGAGGCTCCTGCAAGGCTGGAGCTGTCAGCCTGAAATATGGCGGTGGCCTCCAGATAATTCCATCAACTCTAAAGTGATCAAGATGAAATTGTGCTGCGACATTACGCGAGGCCAGCTGCAGGGACAGGGCAGGAGCTCTGGATCCAATTAGAGGTGCCGCCACCCAGGCTCCCTCCTTCTCTCCCTCTCTCTGCCTCACCCCCAGGCCCAGCACTGGGCTTCAAGGACTTCCAGAGCAGGGGACATGAGCCCCTCCCACGGAGCAGAGGCCCAGGGAAACCAACTGGGGCCGGGTGGGAGGAGGGGTAGGCCTCTGGGGCTGCTCCTCCAGCGCCCTGGAAAGGAGCTACAGATGGGGCCATCCCCCCCCCCGCCCGCCCGCCACAGCCCCATGGACACATACGTGCCCCGTGGCCTCTGCTGAGGCGCCTGCCACCTGTCAGTGTCATAGCTCTTTGGGTCTGGGAAAGATCCAGCCCCTTCCCCTCCAGTTGCCCAGAGAGGGGAAGAGGCTGGCCCAGGCCATACCGGCGCCAGGGCCAGCGGAGGGAGAGGGGTTGTCGAATGCCAGGGAAGGAAGGCAGGACTCCTGGAGGTCTGGACACCCCAGGCAGACCCGGCCGCCATCCAGCGGAGGCATTTCCCGGAGGATGCCAGGGAGACCTGGCTGCGAGGGACGCGGGGCCAGGCGAGGTGCGGGGACGGCGCCCAGAGGTTGCCTGACCATAGTGCATGTGTCCTGCAGAGTGTAACTGCAACCAGATCGGCTCTGTGCACGACCGGTGCAACGAGACCGGCTTCTGCGAGTGCCGCGAGGGCGCGGCGGGGCCCAAGTGCGACGACTGCCTCCCCACGCACTACTGGCGCCAAGGCTGCTACCGTGAGTGGGCGCTGCCGGGGGCGGGGGGGCGCCCGGGGACGGGGAAAGGGCGGGGCCTGGCGCTGCCGGGGGCGGGGGGGCGCCCGGGGACGGGGAAAGGGCGGGGCCTGGCGCTGCCGGGGGCGGGGCCGGCGCAGGCGGGCCCCGGCGGGACCTGCGGGAAGGGCCGAGCCGTGATCGGCAGGGGTTTGCGGGGAGCTTTGTCCGAGCGGGCGCTGGCCGCGGGCAGAGCGTGGAAAGGCGCTCCAGGCGCACGGAACAGCATGCGCAAAGCCCCGGAGACAGCGGATTAGCGCGAAGAAGCGCGCCGCGGCCGCGGGGCGGGAGCGGGCAGGGCGGGGCTCGCGCCCCTGGTACCATCCACACGGGACGCTGCGGTGCGCCCGAGCCTCCTATCCCCGCCGGGCCCGGCCGCGCCCCCGGGGGTTCCCACGTCCCGTCGCAGAAGCTCCAGGCGGGGGACCAGGCCGCCGCCCGCGTTCACTGCCCGCTCTGCCCGCAGCCAACGTGTGCGACGACGACCAGCTGCTGTGCCAGAACGGCGGCACCTGCGTGCAGAACCAGCGCTGCGCCTGCCCGCGCGGCTACACCGGCGTGCGCTGCGAGCAGCCCCGCTGCGACCGCGACGACGGCGGCGGCGGCGGCCCGGACTGCGACCGCGCGCCCGGGGCTGCCGCGCGCCCCGCCCCCCTGCTCGGCTGCCTGCTGCTGCTGGGGCTGGCCGCGCGCCTGGGCCGCTGAGCCCTGCGGGGCTGGGGTCCCGGGGACCGGCCGGCGTCCCAGGCCGGCGGCGAGAAGGGTGCGGCCCGGCTGCTCCCAGGTGCTACTCGGCAGTCCTCCCGCCACGCAGCGGCGGCGATCTCGGGTTTAGTTTTTCTTTTGTATTACCCGCCGTCCTTCCTTTTTTTTTTTTTTTGCTGGCGGTGAGACGGGGTCGGGAGAAACGCTGCTCGCCCAGCACCCCCAAGTCCTGCCTCCCCACACTTGCGCACAGGACTGTTGCAGACACCCCTGCGCCTGTCCCGGGTTCGCCATCAGCTGCGGACCCGGAACCCCAGTTGCCTACAACTCTAGTCGCTGACTTGATTCTCTTTTATATTATTTTCCTTGCAACCCACCAGAACTCAGGCCCCACTGAGGCCTGGTGACCGAGGACCTCACCGTCGCGGGGAGGGGTAGAAGGAAGGGTTGGGAGGGCTGGAAACTTCGTTTTGTAGAGAACTATTTTTGTTTGTATTAACTGCCCCCTGCAAGGAGGGACATGGGTGGGAATGCTGGTCACCAGGGGGTTGATGGTGTATAATCCGACAGAGTAAAGAGTCGCTCACTGCTGCCTCCAGGGCCTGTTTTCTTTCTGTGTTGGTGGACCCTGGGCAGGTTTGGGGTTCAAAGAGGCACCCGCAAAATAGCCTTGACACGGTTGTGCTCTCAGGGCTGCCACTTCCCCAGGCCTTTCTGAGTGAGAGCAGGTGGCCCTCCTCTTGCAGGTTTGGCTGGCAGAGCTCTCCCACCCCTTGGCCAGTCTGAGAAGTTATCTCCTTCCTTTCCCTAAAAAAACAAAAACAAACCAGAGTTCATTGGCATTTTTCTGCAGAAGTCCAAGGGAAGTGACTCAGGGAGGGTCCCAGTACAGACGGAAGTCCGGGCTCTGCTGTGTAACTCCAGGGCTGCCCAGGACGGATGTGTCCTCTCAGCCCTGTTGGACCTGGAGCCTCACGTCCAGCATCAGGTTGTGCATAACCCACAGCTGCAGTGGCGGCCACTGGCTCCTTCCTGTGGCCGGTGCTGGCCAGAGAGTCCCTGGTGGTCCAGACAGGCGGAGGTGGGCAGTGCAGAGATGCAAGGCAGGTCACCCTGCCTTTGCCTTCTGAAGATCAGGGCAGGTGGCAGAGGGGACCTGGGCAACCTGGGAGTGTTGAGAGGAAGCCCCTAAGAATCCAGGGCTCATCAGATCGGGCACTTGCTACTAGAGGACTGGGTGTGTTTCTCCAGCCCCACGCCATGTCTCCAGCCCTGGGGTCACATGTCCTCCTGAGAAGGTCCAGCTTCCCTCTGCACCAGTGACCACAACATACCTCTGAGCAGCCCTACAGAGTCTGTCCTGGCTCCTAACTGCTCCCACTGCCCCCACCTGCAGGTACCCTCTGGCACTGGCTTCAGCCAGCTGCAGCTGCTCTTTCCAAGCTGTGGGGTTTCGACCTGAGTCCTTCCTGCAAGTCCCCAAAGCAAAGCTAAAACCGAGTTGAACAAAACTTGGCCGTGGGAAGAACAAGAGATTACAGTGCAGAAAAGGAGGGGGAGTCACAACTGGATACTAAATGGGACTTACAGCACCCCAAGGCCAAATGCCACACCCCCACCCCGCCTCCTCTCGAACTCCTGTCCCCAGCACCAGGTTGCAGGGGCAGCTCCCAGCCCCCAAAGGAAGTGCCTTGTTATCCTTGGCTTCCCCTGCTCCATCCTCATCTTCCTCCTTATTAATAGAAGCCCACTTAGAGGGACCCAAAGTGCTGATAAAACGAAACACATCTCTGGGGCTGTTGTGGGTAGGAGCAGCCATGTGATGTAGCAGGAGTGATGGCTGGGCTTCCAGAAAGTTCCTTAAAAGCCACCTCTCCACAAAGCCTCAGTTGGCCAAGTTTGGGGCTCTGGCCTTTCTCCAGTGCCCCTCCCCCTGGTCTTGAGTCAGCAGGGTGGGGGAGGAGCCACCCTGTGGCCCCCCAGAAGGAGAGCAGTGGTCCCCTCAGCGGGGGGGGGAGCCAGGGGAGAACAAGCTGCCTTTCTGAGGACCCAGCAGAGCCTGGGACACCAGCCCTGATGCTGGCCTCTGCACTTCTTAATGTGTGAGAAAAAATAAACCTTGATGTGATTAAAACACTGGAATTTGGGTTTTCTGTTTCATGCAGACTTACCAATTCCTACGTTCTTGGTCCTCCCACTTGGTGTCCAGGCGCCCTGAGTCTGCTGTGGCCAGAGAGAGGCTAACGCATCCCGTTCCTTGCCACAGCCCTCGCTACAGCGCTGGGGCCACGGCAGGCACCTCTTTCCAGAACAGGACCTGCCTCTGCCTGCAGATGAGCAGAGGCCAGGCTGACCGAAACCCACTCCAGAGCAACGCCAGTGCTGGCCGCATAGTGGAAACAACAGATGCTTGCTTCTTGTCATCACGACATTAAAATATCGTTAGAGCCACACACAGTCGTAGGTGGGTCTCTGCCTAGAAGCAGAACTTGAGACAGGGACAGGGCGGGTCCCGGCACGATGGCCAGCACTGGCTTGACCCGCAGGGCTGAGGGGCTCTGGAGCATACATGACCTCACAGCATTGCTGGGTCTGGGGCAAGGTGTCCACCTCAAGTCAGTCAGTCACGGGCTCCAGGCTGGCGTGGGGGCTGCGGGGGAAGCCCCCTATGCAGAAGGTGGGTAGCTGGGAGCTGTTGGCGGGCTGATTCGGTGGCAGGGGTGCTGGACCCTAGTGGGAAGGAGCTGTGGGCTGGGCACCAACAGCTCCTACCACACGCACACTCCTTACGTCACCCTGGGTGTGGCCCTGGAACACTCCTGAGGGGTCTGGGAGGAGGGGGTCTCGGTGGGTGCCTGCTCTGTGCTCCCTGACCTCCCTTGGCGGGGCCCGAGCTGTGTCAGCTTCCCTGGGACAATCTGTCCCTGCAGGCCGGGGAGAGGAGCTCATTGTAAATCCGAGTGGCAGCCCCAGTCCCCAAGGACTCCTGAGGACGTGGCTAAGGCCCTGATCTCCCCGGAGGGTGGAGGGAGAGTTGCTAGTGGCCATTTG
Organism: Lemur catta; assembly: GCF_020740605.2. Lineage (NCBI taxonomy): Eukaryota > Metazoa > Chordata > Mammalia > Primates > Lemuridae > Lemur > Lemur catta. The sequence continues at coordinate 4,346,469 of NC_059137.1, read as the reverse complement.
GAAAACTCCGACATCTTCCAGGTAGTGGGGAGGAGAGAGGAAGGTCGGCAGAGCCAAAGTCAGAGACCAGTCCCCTTTCAGGGGTGCTGCTCGGCCCAAGGTTCCTGTGCTGACATCTGGGTCCCAAAGGCAGAGAGAAGGCCCCCGCCTCACAGCTTGGATCATGGTAGCTGCGTCCTCGCGCTATGCACGCAGTGTTGCCTGAACCCTCACCTTCACCCTAGGACAAGGTTTTCACCCTGGGTACCATGCACACTGGGGATGGGATAATTCTTCCTGGCAGGGGGCCTAGGGGCTGTCCTGTGCCCTCGGATATTAGAGCAACTCCAGCTTCAGTGTGGCTACTAGATGCCAGTAGCACCCTCTTCCTCCAGGCTTTGCTGAACTGGGGGCAAAACTGCCCCAGGCTAAGAATCAGTGCCTTAGGAGGAAGGGGTTGTCCCACTCCTTTTACAGAAGGGTGGGTGGAGTCTGGGAGAGGGAAAGTCACTTGCCTGAAGTCACAGCTGCTAAGAAGCAGGGGCAGGAGTTGAATCCAGGGCTGCCTGACTCCAGGGCCCAGAGTCTCACCCCGAGGCAGGTGGGCAGCCACCCAGGCGGACCTGCAACTGCAAACCCGACCCTGCCGCCCCCCAGGCCCAGCCCCTGCGCCTCTCTCCTTTAGCCCCCACAGCCCCGGCAGGCTGAGCAAGGAGCCCTGGGGAGCCTGTCTTCATCCGAATGGCTCTGCTGTGAGATGGCTGCCCTGTGCAACAGCCTTGCCTCACGCCTGCCCCCAGCTGTCCCCTGAATAAGCAGGACTGCTGTGTCAGCGGTTCCTGCCTTGCTGTGCCCTACAGCTCCGAGGCATTCATGGGCGCCTGGGGAGCATCGCAGCATCTCCTGGCAGACCTGGGCCGAGGGGGCCCACCCTGGTGCCCGCACCCAAACCTGGGCTGGCCTCCCCTCTCCCAGCAGGACCCCCAGCCCAGAAGAGTTAAGGGAAAAGGCCCCACGGAGAAAAAAAAAACCCCACGCTTATCTTTTTTCTTTTTAAAACACAAATCATGACTTGTAGGGAAATAAGTAGTGAAAAAAAATACAGAAAAGCAAAATCATAATAATTTTTCAATTAAAATCACCCACAACTCTCCATCTAGAGCTAATAACTATTAATATTTTCTGATAGATATTTCTAGTGTTTTCCATGAAATAAAACCCACAGGCAGATATCACCCCCCAGCCGGCCATTTGCTAAGCTGGTGTGCGGAGGCGTGACATTTCTGACCGCAAGGATGCTCCCCGAGACGCTGAGAGTTATGTAGCCATTTTACAGCTGAGCACACTGAGGCCCCAGGAGGGGTCTGGCCAGGGGCCTCAGCTACAAGCACCAAAAAGGAAATCCATGTGACTGAAGCAGCAAAGATTATTCAAAGGATCACGGGACCCATGGACACATGGCAGGACAGCCAGGTGTGAGGAGGGGGCCAGCAAGCCAGGAATGCTGCCCAGCATCCCACCCACGGGGGCACTGCCCTCGCCCCCAGGCCTACCTCCTGCTGGCCTCACCCCCAGACCCCCACCACGTGCCCACACCCTCACATCCAGCAGTTCCCACTCCATGGAGGGAGGAAGAGGTCAAAGAAGAATGACTGTCCCCCACAGAGAAGGTGTGCAAAATTGCCCAAGGTCACACAGCCAGGAAGCAGCAGAGTCCAGGACACAAATGCCCTCTGGGCACAGAGCCCAAGCTTATCACACTGAGATGCACAGCCCTCTGCCTTTTCTCTTTCTCTTTTCCCTTTACTTATTTTTTTAACAACAGCCTCATCTTATACACACCCTTCTTTAGCCTGCTCTGTGAAATTTAGCACTGTATCCAGAATATCAAAGGAGGCCTTTTAAAATAAAAGAGAAATGCAAACGTCCATCCTTTCATTTTTTGCCGGGCCTCTCGCCCTCTTCCCCACCCAGCCCTGCTGGCAGTAAGACTCCAACTCTGATGGGGCTCCTGACACGACAGGGTCTGGCCAGGCCCCCAGCCCCCAGTGGCTGTGTTCCTGATGGCACAGGAAACCTCGCTGTCCTGCAAGGGCGGGTTCAGGGCTGGAAGCTGCAGACAACCCGGTGGGCACACCTATGACGGGACTGCTCCAGCTGGCTCTGGCCAGAGGACAGCTCCTTGCCTGATTGAGCAGGTGGCCTTCGGGACCAGCCGTGAGCAGCTGGAGTCCTGCAGCTTGTACCTTTTATAGCTGACCCAGTGCTTGCATATCTGCCTCCAAAGGGGATGGCAGTTCCAAAGGCAGAAGGACAGTGGTTCAGGAGACAGGCTCTGGAATCTGACCACCTGGGTTTGAAGCCAGCCTCCACCATCTACCAGCTATACAACCTTGGGCAGGTCACTCAGTCTTTCTGTGCCTCGGTCTCCTTTTCTGTGAAATGGGGGTGTTAGAAATAGTCCCTACATCATCGGGCTGCGGTGGAGTGAGTGAGTTAAGACTGTCGTGCTTACAACAGGGCCTGGCACACAGCGATCGGTTAAGTGCTGGCTGTTATTGTTCTGTTTCCTCCCTCTCCCCCATCCCCAAACCTGCCAAGTGGGTGCTGTACTACCCACACTCTCCTCCCTGCTTCCCTCATTCATCATACACTGGAGCACCTCCATGTGCCAGGCCTGGGCACAATGAACACAGGTCGGACACAGGCCCTGCCCTCCCCAAGCTCCAGGTGGGCTGGCCAGGCCCGGTTCCCCACCCTCACCTGCCTTACACCCCAGGCAGGATTCAAATCTGCCGAGGAGCTGCTCATACTCGTGCCAACAAGAAGGACCACAAAGACTCCCGAAGGCCCTGCCCACCCCGCCCACCTCACCTGGCCAAACCCCAGTCCCCTGACCCATCAGGCCATGGAAACCCTCTCTGCCTGCTCCTCCGGCAACCTGGCTATGTCCTTTTCCCTCCTGCCCATAGGGGCTTTAGGGTTGGGGAAGTGGGGACCAGGGCAGAGGGAGACTCACAGGACTGGAGGGGTGGGTGTGACCAAGACAATTGGGGACCAGGAAATGGAGATCTTGGGAAAGGAGGTCCCAGTGCCCTTCTCACAGGTGCAGATGACCACAGAGGTGTCCCATTCCCAGCAAAGGCCCCCAGGCCTGCTGTGATCTGGCCAGGCTTGTTGCTGGGGGGCACAGACCTAGGCAGCAAATACCCACCTGGCAGGAACCGGAGAAGCTGAAGAGGAAGGGAAGGAGACCCGGCTGTAGGCGGGGCTGCTGCCCCACACAACAGGCCAGCAGTTAAGGGTCAAAAGGCGTGAGTTACAACAGCACCTGCCACCCCTGCTGAGACTAAGAACCATAGGGCCGCTGGTTCATTTCTGGCTCCAAATCTCACAGAGTATCTCCCATGGCCCACCCTGAAGGGAAACACACAAGGGGTCCTGGGAATTCAGCCTGCCCTGGTCGACAAATTCCAAACCCACCACTCGTCTCGCCGCTTCCTCTCCAGAACTCAGAGATCCAGGCCTGGAATTTTAGAACTTACCAGTGAAAAGCATCAGAAGAGAACTCAAATCCCAACTATTGTCTTCAGGCAAAGAAAGTGAAACCCACGGAGGCTGCAAATCCCACACGGCAACAGCAACGGCAGAGCAACGACAACCTCTGGATCCTTTCCGGGTGACGCAACTCCTTCCCCAGGCCTGTTTCTGCAGCAGTTTGGCCAGCGTGGCACAGTCCTGCTCGGTGCCTACTGTAGTGGTTATAAGCAAGGGTTTTGGGTCACAGGAACTGAGTTGGAACTGTAGACTTGCTACTTCTTAGCTCTATCACCCCGGGAAAGCCATTTCACCCATGTGACTGTTTTAAAATCTGTGCAAAGGGAATAATGACAGTCTGTACACCACGAGATGGGGGGAGAACTCAGAGATAACATACAGGGAGTACAGAATCCCAGGGGACCCCAAGCACTCGGCACACATACCCTGTATTCCTTAGAATAAACTCAGAGCCCTGGCACTGTATTCCCTGTGCTGGGGGCCACAGCACACCCCTCGGACCTGTTGCCTTTTGGAGGCCTTGGCCACACTGATTCATGCCAGATTGTTCCTAGACTTGGGGAGCCTTCTATCTCCTCCCTTCTGATGGTGTCAGGAGTCAACCAAGCTGTTTCCAGTTTTCCTTCTCCTGCCCCACTGTGCTGAAGGCCTCGTCCACGGCACCAGAGAGGCACGGCCCGTGGGCTCCCAGGGCTCCTCCTCTTTCCTCCGGACCCCGCAGGAGCCAGTGCTGACTGCTCAATGGAATCACCTGGGAGTTTTTTTTTTTTAAACTTAAGAGTTTTAAAAACGGCAAAGATTGCACCCCAAAATGATTAAATCAGAAGTCATGGAGTGGAGCCCAGGTATCAGAATTTTTTAAAAGCTCCCTAGATTATTCCAAAGTCCATCCCTAAAGTTGAAAACTAACAACTCCACTTGCAATAATGCTGCCTGAAAACCCAGGCGACTGTGTCTACCTGCACAGCAGAGCTTGAGCTGTGAGGAACAGCAGCAGCACAACGGAGGTCTCTGCCTGTGGTTTCAGACATCCCGTCTACGGGTACCATTTACGCCATCTGACTAGGCAAATGCCTTCTGTACGGCAGGGTGGGGTGACAGTAACTCAGGTCTTTCAAGAATTATGGAGGGATCCCTTGTGTATAGAAACTGCCTTTGTGGTGCTGCACAACACTATAAATTCTATTTAATCTGAAGCTAAATTTTAGTTTCCTCCCTGAATTATTTATTCCTCCAAAAATGAATAGCGAAACCCAGGAGGTGGGGGTGATTGTGGGGGTGGATCGGTCAGGAGAGAGAGTGTCTGGTGACTTTAAAAATCATTTGCTACATCTGCTGCAGAAACAAATTCCACAAATGACCGTCACACCACTCACCCCCCCGTCAGGCCATTTGGCAAATTATTCCCCATGACTCCCAAACATGCCATTTTACCCTCCCTGGTAATTTCTGCATGCGTACCAAATGTGCAAAGCAGTCCAAGAGGGCTATGTGCACACACACTGGGTGCAGAATTAGACAACGAGGCTGACTTGAGGTTCAAGTGCCTTTTAACAAGCACAAGTGTGGGAAAGTCTGACTACATTTCCTGAAATTACTGCTTTTATAAAACGTGTCCCACTTCTGTAACCATCAGCAATTACCCCTGACTTGAACATTTATACCCTGCCCCTCCACCAGTGCCTTTGGGAGCTCCTTTCACGGCTTACCGTCCGTTTGCTCCTCCTATCTCTCCCGCTCCTCACGCCCAGCCTGATGATCTTCCCGCTGGCCCACACTTCCGTACAGAACCGCATACCACAGATGGGCACCACGTACCTTGACACCTCATGGAGAAGATTCTAAAAGGAGCTGGGAAGCAAGGAGAACTGGCTCGGGTGAGGCTCGATAATCAACTTTTTTTTCTTTTAGAGATGGGGTCCCACTCTGTCACCCAGGCTGGAGTGCAGCAGCACGATCATAGCTCATTCAACCTCAAACTCCTGGGCTCAAGCTATCTTCCCACCTCAGCCTCCTGGGTAGCTGGGACTATAAACTTTTTACATCTGAATTACACAAATCCCTACCAAATAATTTCAGCATAATGCAAATTAATGGCAGACTAAATGGATTACCTGTTAGTACCTTGTACCTTAATTCAATAATATGTAACTTCTAACCCATGTTGATTCTTGTTTCTGCTTTTAATTCTGCCATTTACTCTTAAAATTTAGGTTTTAACAAAAACAGTGCTATTGTTTGCCAAATCTCAGCTATGAATTCACAGCGTAGAGTCAAAGCTACAGCAATAAATTGTTAATCTGTACAACTAATTTTAGAAAACAGTTTAGTACATTTTTGTTATAAAATTCATTTACAGGAGGTTATTCACATGTACTTATCAAATTTGCTCCTGATACCTCACGAAAACATATAACTAAACAAACTGTACAATAAATTCAAGGCAGATTATACACAAAGAAGCAAAACAAGCTTTTAAGTAGTATATATTCATGTTGAAATAACTAATAGTGAAAGAAGACAGGGCACTTTCTTTTAATGCCATGGCAAGAACAAAGCAAAGAGCCGTACTTTTCACCCTGCAGAAAGATTAACCACCATTCAACAACGTGGCTATGACAACCACATCAAGAAAGGCCACAGTATACACATGAAATGCTTCTTGCAAATACTTTTACCAACCGCAGTAACAAAATTTCAAAGTTTACATTCTGCTGGGAGAGACCGTCACAGGACACAGGCTGGTCTGTTGGAAAGGATGATGTGGTTCTCCTATTCTTGCGTATTCAGACCTAGTGAGTGGTGAGCCAACAGGTGGACACAATGTGCGAACAGGCACCAGACTTAATCGGAAATAATATTGTTCAGTGTGTGTGGCAGCAAAATATGCACTTCTGGGAAAACTGATTTCTTAATTCATGTGTTAATATTAATATGAGCAAAGTGGGAGAAGTCCTGACCCCAGTTGTTTTTGTCATGCCTTCTTTAGAAGCTTAGAGTTTTAGATTCCTTAAGTGGTCACCACTACAAGTCTCTACTAAACTGAGCACTTTACCAAGATAATAACAGGGAAGTAAACTTAAAGTAACAACAAGATTTTTTGCCAAAGGCACATGGAAGAGGCTTATAGAGCCCTTGACCCAGACAGAGTGGGGGTTCACCCCCGACCCCCACCCTGCACTTTCTTACACTGCATGGCCAAGGACAAACTCTCTCCACCCACAGTAGGAAGCAGAGTCTGACTCTGTGGGGACAAAGCACTCTAAGAAGGCACCTGCTCCCTAAGTTTCAGCAGTGTTCAGTCGACATTAGTCAGATGCCTGGACACCAGTGGGAGAGGCACAGGTAGGCAATGAATAGAATGTTTAAACTTCTAGCAACCAAAAGTTGTTTAGTTAAAGCTCTTTATGACCTGCTTCAGTAGAATTTCTAACACAAAACTTTTTGCTTAAAAAGCAGAAGACAGAGAACGTACCAAATAGTGCAGGGATTTTCCTGCCCCAATTAGCTAATAGGCTGCACAGCGTTCATTATAAACCACTAGTTATTATAGCTGTCAACTGTACATTCAGATGTTTAGGATACTCCAAATCCACTCTGTGTGGATGTTTGGAAAACCAGACAAAATCAGGCAGCCCCTTCCTTGTCCCATGGCCACTTTTCTTGCACAAAAGTATAGTCACCTCTAATAGCAGCTGAAAACACCCACTGATATTCTACAACACCAGTATATTTGCATCAGTTAGATGATTTCTGAAGATCACAGGAAATCTACCCACCACTCTACTCTGTTCTTAGTTCCAAACTCCTCTTTGCTACCATTTTGAAAGTGAGTGTTTCTTTCCTGCTTGAAATACTCTATTTGGCCTGCCCCAGTGGTTCCCAAGCTGCCTGGTGATCAGAATCCCTTAGGAAGTAAGTGTTTAACATACAACTTCCCAAGCTCTCCTGAAAACTAGTTTTTCTTGCAATCTGTCATCTGAGGTGAGTCTTCTGAAGCCAACCTCGCACTCATCTAGCACCTGGCAACTACAATGTCTGTAACTCACCAGTCACACGAAGCTCACAATATGCTGGGAACATCTCAATGATAGTGCAAGCATTATTCTTTCATTTCATATTCTTCTATTTCAAGAAGAGTAAGAATTTTAGCTAGGGAACCATGTGTATGCTAAAATAGGTAAATAAACTTATCACAAAAATACAATATCCTGTGCCAAGGTGCCTCATCTAAAAATGTACATCAGCAGAACTTCATTAACTGTTCTTCCCAAAGTTTCCCCTGGGTGACTGGCAACTCTAGTTTTTTTTTCTTTCTTAAGTTAAGACATCTGACCCACTAGCATTAACTCAGCTAGGCTGTAAAAGAAATCTGTCTTGCCATACAATGGTTGAAAGGACCTCCCCTCCTCCTGCCTTTTTAAAATGTTTTTTTTTTTTTTCTGTTGAAAATGATTAACATTTTAAGCATGGGAAAGAAAAGTGGCCTACTAGATTAAATTTTAAAAGGATTTTGTTATTTGCTATACAAATATACATTTCAACTTTTACAACATTCACTCCAGTCTAACCTCCTTTTCTATAGAAGAACAAGAAATCAACATTTTGAGTCTCTAATTTCAAGGACGTTATTACTGATACACAAATGCTCCCTGAAAGCTTTTGCATCTGACAAAAAGTACTGAAGGTGACCAGAGGCTCAGGTGTTAGGATGCATTTTCCATGTTTTCCAACAGCACACAAACTCCTTAAAGGAAAAAATAATCTTATCAGGATGGCCTATTAGCTGGTCATCGTAAGTTTACAAAGATTTGGCTTTACTATGAAAGTTTTCTTTTCTTGAAACTGCTGTCCTCCTCCCTCTCTAGTCTCTTCTTGTCCCAGCCAGAGTTCCTGTCGGCATGATGGGGCACAGAGCCATGCTTCTCCTGCTCTCCTTCACTGAGAGTCCTGGTCTCTCTCCTGTGACTGAGCCCCTCTTCCAGGTCACTACACTTTCTCTTACTATTGGAAGCATCAGCACTGGCAGCTGGAGGTTCACACTGCACGTGAGGCTTGTGGGTGCTCGGAGCAGTCACCGCGGACTGCTGCACAACACTACCCAGATCCTGCTGAGGGACAGGAAAGCTTGGCTCCCCCGCAGGAGGTGTTGCTCCAGAATGCTGGGGGCTCAAGGATTGTGGATCCCTTAGGAATTTTCCATTGGCATCAGCACCCATCCTCCTGAGCAGTCGTGGGTCCCGAAGTAAGTCCTGAACAGGTGACCTTTCAGGGTCCTTTGAAGTAACAGCAGCTTCACTGCAGTCAGGAGGTGTGTGGTATAGAGGAGAAACAAAAGACGTTTTTGCAAATCCACTGTCTAGCTTGTTGCTGGGCAAGCCACCCTGTGGTCTGGACACCTCTGGGGCTATGGTAGGGGGGTGAGTCAGACTTCTCTGTAGTATAGGCTTGAGTTTCAGAATTTTCATTGCATCATGTCTATAGTTTTTGTCACAGGTCTTAATAATGGCACCACGCTTCTGAGCGTCCTGAATCAGGTGATTCCAATGCTGATTTTCCTTGAAACAATAAGGAAGAGAGAGTTATACCCCAAAAAACAATGCCTGGGAAGCACAGGGTTCCAACTTTCATTTCTGAACAAATAATATGTATACATGCATGGATAGATTCTCAAGAATCCATTACTCATCCAACAAGGCTGAAAGGAAAAAATAAGTTCGAATACAGAATGATAGAGCCACATTAATAAAAAATAGCACTGGTCATCACCTATAAGAAAGAACTTCAACCATTTTTATCATTGTTACTCATGCTACATGCTATTAAGCTGTCATACAGATATGTACCAGTCATCAGAAGCTTCACGTAGCTATTTAAATTAATTAAAATGAAATAAAATCAATAATTCAGGTCCTCCACTGCATCAGCCACACTGCAAGTGCACAATGGCCAGACATGACTAATGGTTATTGTACTGAACAGGGCAGACACAGAACATTCCATCATCACAGAAAGTCCCTCTGGACATTTCTGATCTAGAGTACTGCTTGCCTCTTGGCAGGGCTAACATTCTGACATAGGAAGGCCTGGTTTCACAAAGCAAACTTCTGTGATTGTTCTAGAACAAGGCCTATGGCTTTCACTGTATTCCCACAGGCCTCCCAAACCCCAAAGGGCTAAAATGTCTTAATCCACTGCGATTCCAAATGTATCATCCCCCTTTCGGCCTCTTTTCTAGAGCTCTGAGTTTAGATACAAAAAGGACATCTAAGGGAGGAAAAAAATACCCAGCTGCATGCATCTCTCCTCTCTTCCCTTCAGAGTTTCTTCAGCAATAATTTGCTGCTTTACAACCATGAGAACTTGGGTCTTTAGAAAGAAGAAAGAGGGAGCAAAAAAGAAGATAAAGACTGAAGGAAAAAGAAGAAAAAGGATAGCTACCCTCATGTAGGCTCCTGTACTATTCACAAAGGTGGGTTAGGGGAGCAGTGAGGCTGCACAGTATTTACTTGTTGCATGACTTTGGTCAAGTTACTTGACCTCTCTGAGCCTGTCTCATCTGTAAAATAGGAATAATATTTTATTTACTTGATACTAAAATGTACATTGTTTTCACATTTTACCATTTCTGACTTTGGGGTGCCTCTTGGCCAGGTAACAGTTTCCATGTTCTCATTCTGGGGTAATTCATGACTAGGCAACTATAACCCCTGACTCTGAGTCAATAAACCATTTAAAGATCGTGCCCAAAAACCTTCCACAGATACGTTCTGATAAGACAAGAAAGTATCAGCATTAAAACTTATGGAGATCAGGAGTTCTGAGAAAATCCTGGAGACAATGGTGGAGCACTCTTAGGAAATGCTGCATTGCCAACTTTTTGATTGTACTGGGGATGAATGAGGACTCTGATAACTGAATTGGGAAATGATTAATTAGTGCTATTTTCTGAAAGTGAAATACTTTTTGGACTATCTTAACCTATTCATTTTATTTGTATTTTCTCTTATGTGTGCAGAAGAATATGATAAAAATCTATCTAGAGTCCTAAAATAGTCCTTTCTATTCATTTTATTTGTATTTTCTCTTATGTACGTAAAGAATATGATAAAAATCTATCTAAAGTCCTAAAACAGTCCTTTCAACAAATATAAAATAAAATTCTAAGTGAAAATAAAGCACTATGGCATAGTTTAATAGTAATACAAAAAACAGTGATGCATATTATAATTAATGGCTTCTTGGGTTTGACAAACTATGGTAATAATAATGCTGATTTTACACGGTTTTTGCAAACTTTAGAGGAAGTCATGTGAAAAGAATAAAATGCTAGGCACAGTAACTGGCATATTCCAGATAGGCCCATGTAGGCAGGATCAGGCTCTGTGTTCAGTTCTCTTTGTCACTCAGGAGACCTCTAAAGATTCTTTAGCCTGTGGCTGAAACATACATGTGAAGCAGATGGCCCTGCTATTTTTGCTAAGCTATTACACCTAAACTCAGCATTTAATACAATCCTAAGATCACAAAAACGGCCGAGAAGCGACTATTAGTTTTGGTTTCTCCGAAGAAACCAAGTGCTTTAATGATTGATTCCATTTCCATAAGGGAAAGTGGGTTAAAGAATTACAAGGAAAAAAAAAAAAAGGAAAAAGAAAAGCCCAAGGACAAAAAAAGTGAGTTGAGAAGCCCAGAAGATAAATTGGGAATTTTTATGTTCTAGTCTGTCTCTTTTTGTAGCACGGCCTTTCTAGAGTGAAGACAATGTCTGTGCCTTCAGCTAGTGGTCAGTGGTCTGCAAGTGTGACCATGGTCCAAAGACTAAGGAGGATGTGAAAAAGTTTTATGGCAATCAATTTCCAAACCCCAGTTTCCCACGTCCTCCTTGGGCTGTCCTGCCTCCTTTACCCCTCCCCTTCAAATCACGATAACCCTCAGCTACCCCGAATCACCACAGGGTGAACTGCCAGGGCACGTCAACACTCCTAGATGCCAAATTTTTAAAGGGGGGGGGGGGCGGTTAAAAACAGTAGTGCCCATGAAGGCTCCTTTAATCAAGGCATCACTTGATTAGCAGTATCTCTAATAACATTTTATTTTTAAGGTTTACCAAAATTTGTAATATACCTGTTTTGCTCACCTGTACAAATAATTGTAATAGGTTATTCAATGGACAAGAAACCATTTTTTTCTATTGAAACAGGGTCTTGCTCTGTTGCCCAGGCTGGAGTGCAGTGGTATCATCATAGCTCACTGCAACCTCAAACTCTTGGGCTCAAGAAGCGATCCTCCTGCCTCAGCTTCCTGGAGTAGCTGGGACTACAGCCACATGCCACCAGGCCCAGCTAGTATTTTTACTTTTATTTTCTTATAGAGACAGGGTCCCAGGCTGGTCTCAAACTCCTGGCCTCAAGCAATCCTTCTGCCTTGGACTCCCAAAGTGCTGGATTCTGCATGAGCCACTATGCCCGGCTAAGGATTCATTTCTTAACACTCTAATTTAAAAAAAAAAACAAAAACCTTTATTTTGAGATAACTATAGACTCACTGGAAGTTGCAAAAAAAGTACTGAGAGGCTGCATGCACCCTTCAAAGAGTTATGAAAAACAACTTTTTAAACTTTCAATTTACATGTAAGTTTTTTTGTGGAAGAGAAGTATAATAGTGAGATTAATAGAAAGGCTTTTTTTTTTTCTTTTTTTTTTTTTGAGACAGAGTTTTGCTCTGTTGCCCGGCTAGAGTGAGTGCCGTGGCGTCAGCCTAGCTCACAGCAACCTCACACTCCTGGGCTTAAGCGATCCTACTGCCTCAGCCTCCCGAGTAGCTGGGACTACAGGCATGCGCCACCATGCCCGGCTAATTTTTTCTATATATATTTTTAGTTGGCCAGATAATTTCTTTCTATTTTTAGTAGTGACAGGGTCTCGCTCTTGCTCAGGCTGGTCTCAAACTCCTGACCTCGAGCGATCCACCCGCCTCGGCCTCCCAGAGTGCTAGGATTACAGGCGTGAGCCACCGCGCCCGGCCTAGAAAGGCTTTTAATTATAAAAATAGATTACTCTACTGAATTTTATCCTAAACAAGTAGGACTGGAAATATAATCTCAAAGAGAGGAAGGAATAATATTGCTATCTTTCTACACCACTGGATACATTTAAGAATGATGGAATGGTTTTATTTTTAATTGTTTTATTTTAAAATGTCAATATTTATAATACATTAAAAACACAACCTTTTTCTTTTGTTGTTGTTGTTTGTTTGTTTGTTTGTTTTTGATACAGAGTCGCACTCTGTTGCCCAGGCTAGAGTGCCATGGCATCAGCTTAGCTCATAGCAACCTCAAACTCCTGGGCTGAAGCGATCCTCCTGCCTCAGTTTCCCAAGTAGCTGGGACTACAGACATGTGCCACCATGCCCGGCTAATTTTTCCTATATATATTTTTAGTTGTCCAAATAATTTCTTTCTATTTTTAGTAAAGACGGAGTCTTGCTCTTGCTCAGACTAGTCTCGAACTCCTGAGCTCAAACAATGCGCCCGCCTTGGCCTCCCAGAGTGCTAGGATTACAGGCGTGAGCCACCGTGCCCGGCCTAAAAACACAATCTTTAGCAGTATTTATACTTAGGATAAAAATTTTTTGGTATCAACTTAAAAATAGAGGGTACATAAAAATAAAAAATTTTAAAAATTCCTTCAAGGGGGACACAAACAACAAAAGTTCAAGACCACAGATCTAGGTAAGAGAAGAGTTAAATGAGAAAGAATGTGTACCTGAATGCCCTCTGGTGGTACTAACCAAAATGAGGGGGAAAAAATTCTACCAAGTTGGTGCCTCAAGAAATGAGAAAAACTGAAGTTACTACCCCTGCGACAAACAGCAAATATGTACTATATGTAGCTGTGATATCACTAAATTAAGTTGTACCATTTATCTACTCAAGATGTAAACCCACACACCTCTTCTAGAGGAGACCTATCCTGGCAGAGGAGCTCAGGAGGCGCTAACTACCAAAGTGAAATGGAGCAAGCAGTAGTGCTCCTGGTGCCAACAGCAAAGCAGATCAGAGCACGCTCCTGCAAACTTTCTCTGGCATTAAGCCGGGCTAATAACAGCCACATCTACTGAGTGTTTACTAAGTGCCAAGCACTGTTCTAGCACTTTACATTTGTGGGTTTAATGTAAATTCTCAACGATCCTATGATGTAGTTAATTTTTTTTTAAAAAAGGTCACCTTGAGGGCCTATATAAATGATTGGGCTGAAAAAGGGTGAATGGTTTATCGGTACACAAAAGCACCAAGGAAGAAGTTGCTGGAAGACGTAATAACCATTACTTTGTAACCCAGAAATAATTTCCACTTTGATGGAAAATAAAAACAAAAACTCCATCTAATAATGGTAACAACAGGCAAACTTTTGAGCTGTCTGGTCCCTACAAGTGCTCTCTGGTACCTACCATCAGGGTCCTTAAATGTCCAAGGATGAAGAGGCTGTACTTCGCTCGTGTAATGGTGACATTCAACCTCTGCAAACTTGCCAGGAATCTAAGTAATAAAAAAAGAGTTACTTCTTTCTATAGAATGACTTAACATATCCGTGTGAGACACAGGCAGTAAGTATATCGATAAGACAGCTTTTCTAGTGCTCCTTCCATGAGGAGTGTAAAAAGTCACAGTGCTTTCATACTCTGTCCCAACACAGAATACTGACTACAGATGAAATTTCCATTAAAGACAGTCAACAAGCCAGATCCCCATTGTTTTCCTTCAAAGTCTACCAATTTCCTATTTTGACTTGGATAAGATATTGGAAATTTTAACAGCATGATCTTTAAGCCTTAAAAATTTCCTAAAAATATACTAGCTCAATTGCTTATTCTTAAATTGAAATTATTTAGATTGTTAAAATATTGTAGAACTAGTGCAGAAATACACAAACATCAGATAAATACTTCAATAAATCAGAAAAGAGCTCAGAAATAGAAGTGGTATATGATAAAGGTGAAATTTCAAATTAGCTGGGAAAGAATGAACTATTTATAAAATGGGCCTGAGATAACTGCCTTCTATTTGTATATGTAGCCCATCCTAGGGAGGGGCAGAGATCACTTAAATTACTATTTTCTTTAAGAGCAATTATATAAATTTACCCTTGTAAATTTCATGAGCAGGAACAAATAATCATATTAGAATCCTGGGCCCAGAGACTCAGGGGAGTATTCTGTCACAAAGTATCATTAGCATCTTATGTAAGCAGACAGTAGTTAAGGTTAACAAACTCAGAGCAGGAAAACGGAAGAGGAAAAACCACACTTTATGACACATACCATGTGATGGTAACATGCCCCTGAAAAGTACACTTAATCCATTTATTTCACTCTTATTAAAAAAAAGAACAGTTTCACACTATGAAACAGGTTAATACACAAGACACCAAGAAAAGCAGACCTAACAGTGGATCTATTTCACAACTTAGGAAGAAACAACTACAGTTCCTCACCCAATTGAGCCTTGCATGGCATTTGCTCTAACGCAGGTAACAATAACACAATCCTTCTGACGACCCTGGAAAGCATCCACAGTATCTACTTCCGCTGGTCTATTTAAAAAAGAGAAATATGTTTACTGGAAAAAGGTAAATGCTAAATGTATATATTTATATAGTTATCTTAAAGAGATTTTTAAAATGGTATCTTAGCAGTTAGCATCAATTTTCCCCTCTCCCCATGCCCTAGCAACAACTAATTTACTTATTGTCTCTACAGACTTTCCTAGACCAGAAATTTCATATAAATGGAATCATAAAATACAGCTCTTCATGACTGGCTCCTTTCCCTTAGCATAACATTTCCAAGATTTATCTATGCGGTACCATCTAACAGTATTTCATTCCTTTTTTGACTAGTATTTCAATGTACAGACATACCATACTGTATCCATTCACAACTGATGAATATTCATTTGGATCACTTCCACTTTATGGCTCTTATAACTAATATTGCTATGACCACGTGTTTAAGTTTTTATGTGGACATCTTTTGGGTATATATCTAGCAGTGGCACTGCTGGGTCATACGGTAATTCTATTTTTAACTTTTTGAGGAACCATCAAACTGTCTTCTACAGTGATTCACCATTTTACATTTTTACCAACATTGTGAGAAAATGAAAATTGAGTTTCAATTTCTCAACATTTTCCCCAACATTTGTTATTGTCTGTTCTTCTTAATAAAAGTTGAGCATTCCAAATGTGAAAACTTAAATCCAAAATGCTCCAAAATCCAAAGCTTTTTGAGTGCCAAGATGACGCACAGAAGAAACAGGATGCTCAACTGGTTACATGTATAATGTAAATATTGCAAAATGTGAAAAAAATCCAAAATCCAGAACACTTCTGGTCCCAAGCATTTCAGATAAGGGATACTCAACCTATACAGCCTTCTTTTCTCTTTTCTCCACCTCACCCTCCACTCACACTGTATAGCCATCTTTGTGGGTGTGAAGTGGTATCCCATGGTTTTTATTTCCATTTTCCAAATGACAAATGAGGATGAACATTTTTTCGTGTGCTTATTAGCACATCTGTATGAGGAACATTTATTAAGATCTTTTGCTCATTTACAAAGTTATTTATCTTTTTATTATTGAGTAGTAAGAGTTCGTTATATTTTCTGGATAGGAGACTCAGATAGTAATACATGATTTGAAGGTATTTTCTCCCATTCTGTGGGTGGTCTTTTCACTCTTTTGACAAACAAAAGCTTTTAATTTTTACAAAGTCCAATTTATCTATTTTTTCCTTTGGTCACCTGCACTTTGGTGTTGTCTATGAAATTGCTGCCTAATCTGAGTCCAGGTAGATTTACATCTGTGTTTCCTTATAAGTTTTACAATTTTATCAGCTTGACTATTTTTGTAAAAAAGGCAGTTGGAATTTTTGATAGAGACTGCACTGAATCTGCAGATCAATTAGGGCAATACTGCCACCTTAACAATACTGAGTCTTCCAATCCATGAACACAGGATTTCTTTCCATTTATTTAGGTGTTAATTTCTTTCAACAATGTTTTGCAGTTTTTAGTGTACAAGTCTTAAACTGCTTTGGTTATATTTATTTCCAAGCATTTGATTCTTTTTGATGCTATTGTAAATGGAATTGTTTTAACTTCCTCTTCAGATTATTCACTGCTAGTGTATAAAAACATAATAGATCTTTATACATTGATCTTGTATCCTGCAACTTTGCTGTACTTGTTTATTAGCTCTAAGAGTTTCTTTGTATAAATCTGTTAGGGTTTCTATAAGATCATGTCATCTATGAAAACAGATAGTTTTACTTCTTTCTTTTCCAATGAGCATGCCTTTTATTTCTTTCTTTACTTTATGGCTTTGGCTAGAACCTCTAGGATCATGCTGAATAGAAGTAGCAAGAATCTCAAACATCTTTCCTGAAATTAGTGGTTTTTTTGTGATGTCTTTCCCTAGCTTTGGTATAATACTGGCCTCATAAAATCAGTTTGAAAGTATACTTCTATTTTTTGGAAGAGTGAAAGAAGGATTGGTGTTAATTCTTGTTTTAATATTTGGTAGAGTTCACCAATGAAGCCTAGTCCTAGGCTTTTCATTCTTGGGAGATGTTTCATCACTAATTATATCTCTTTACTTGTAATACAGGTCTGATTTTCAATTTTTTTTATAGAGTGAATTTTGGTAGTCTGTGTGTTTCCAAATTAAGAAACTTTTGAAGTAATGGATTTCCAATATTTAGTCATTAATTTTATTGTTAAGAAGGAGACAAAAACATGATCTTCACTCTGTATAAAAAGGCAATAAAAGGGTTAAATAATTTATTCAAAGTGAAATGTGACTTCTAGTCTGGCTAAAATTAGAATTAGAATTTAGAATTTAGTGGCTCGCGCCTGTAATCCTAGCACTCTGGGAGGCTGAGGCAGGAGGAACCCTTGTGCTCAGGAAGAGCGAGACTCCATCTCTATCAAAAACAGAAAAATTTAGCCAGGCATTGTGGCATGCGCCTGTAATCCCAAGAGGCTGAGGCAGGAGAATTGTTGAGCCCAGGAGTCTGAGGTTGCTGTGAGCTAGGCTGAGGTCACTGCATTCTAGCCCAGGTGACAGAGTGAGACTCTGTCACACACACCAAAAAAAAAAGAAAGAAAGAAAGAAAGAAAAAAAAAAAGAATTTAGAATAACAAGTCATGGAGCTACAGGGAAAAAGACCTGGAAAGTTTCTCAGTTAATTCCAATGTTGACAAGTACAATGTTGACATTCCAACTGCCAGTAGGTACCCTGTCTACAGGGACCACAAGTGTACCTACACAGCACGAGTCTATGAAAGCCAGCATTCCTGTCTCCTTGTGGTCTATCACCACTTTACATGGTGTGAGACCACTCCCTAGAGTTAAGTTTCCTTTTCTTTTTTCCTTCTATCCTCTCTCTAATTTAATAGGAAAATTGGAAATATTTATAAAAATACCTTACCCTTTTCTATCAAACTCTTTGTCCAAATCCTTCTGAATCATTGTCTTCTGGGCCTTGTAATGGGTTATTATGCCAATGTTTCGAAAAGTAACATCCTTTCTTTTGTCTTTAATAAGCTTAATTATTTCCATCACCAGTTTTATTTCTTGAACATTTACATATGAGCTAAATAAGATGCAAAAAGAAAACAAAACACATCAAAACTAACAGCAGTGCAATTGCTAACTTAAGTTCTATTTCATTTGTTTCCCATTACGGGGCAGACAGAGAGCTTTCATCTTTTATTCAGCCAACAGTGACTCAAAGAGGCTGTTATGAACATTAATATTGTACATATGAATAACTATAAAAATAACTGCCCAGTGAAACATGAAGTTGTAGAGAAAGAAGAATTTTGAATTAACTGAAGTTTAGGAACCAATTTCTTCATCTGGTAAAACAGCGATAGCCAACAGTAAGGAACACTTTAAGAATGAAGATTTGAACAATAAATAGATAACATGAATTAAAGATTTACTATCTTAGAAAATGCTTACTTAGATTTACTGAGAAAATGCTTTAGATATATTTCTTCCTTAATTCCCCACCACTGGCCATGCAGGCCACACACCACACGACGGAGATGTCATATCCACACAGACTAAGTGTGAATGATGTGGCCCCCCAGAGCTGAACAACATGGGGCCCTGCAGCAGGCTCACGTTCTCATTGCCGTCCTCACTGGCCTCATATCCTGCACTGCCAACCTATCCCTGAACCACGTATTCCTTCATTTCCAAACGAGATTCAACATGTACCAACACCAGGGGACGTACTGCACCCTACACCTTTATTCCTGAGGCTGCCTTACCCATCTCACTTTAAGAGCCTTAAATACCCAGTATCCTAACTTGGAGACTTAGTATATAGACAGCGAGTTATCTCTTCATTTTCCCTGGTTGCTGCTCAGGTCAGCATTCGCCTCTCTGGTCAGCATTTCTCTCATGACTTTCCATCCTCATAATGCTCTGGGGCTCAACTCTCAATGCTTTGCTCTCCTCCAATAGACCCCACTAAAACCTTTACACTGCAATCCTTTCAGCACTGCAATCCCATGGCCAACTCCTCCTCTGTATTTTTAACATCTGCAATGAATGTTACTTCCCCAACCTGTATATCTTAAATAATATCTGATTCTCACCTGAGGACACCACCTGCTCTGCAACCCTCTCATGACAAGGACATGGAATTTGTATGTCCTCATACTTTACGAGAGAGAGGCAAGGTTTGTACTGGTGCTAACAAACGCTGCCTCCAGACTATCATTCCTCTACTCTCTCACAAGAATCCCTGCTTCTTCTGACATTGCTGCTATCCAGCAACACAATTCCTTCTTGCTGTCATTTATAGACCACCTGAACACATGCCCTTATTCACAACCCTGATACTGTCCAACCTCTGTCTCTACTTCCTTACTCCCATTCACACCTTAATTCAATTAAATCCATACTTATCCTTCGCAGTATTTAACCCAACTGGTGCAACTGCTTACCTAGGCGATTACCTAGTTAAGGTCTGACTCCCCATTAGACCACAATAATCTTGCAATGGGGCCATATCTGTTGTTTCACTTGCTGCTTGATCTCAACGTGAACCTACTCAAGTGCTTATTTACCTCATGTTAGGTAATATTATCCCAATATATAGAAAAAAGGAGAAGCTATCAACATAGCTGAGTGAAAATGACTGGACCCTGGCACTGGGCAGAGAGATGTGTGTGGAAAATGTTTAGTATAAATCTGAACAAAAATAATGCAACAATTTGGGGATCATCAGTGGGGACCAAAGCAAGAAGAGAACATACTCATTATCCCGTCTTTCTGAACCATCTCCGACATCAAACACAAGGTAAGGTTGAAACGGCCAGTCTGATGAACATCGAAAGGTTTCTGTCTGTCTATAAAAAAGCAGCCACCATTCAGAATGTAAGTTATCTTATAAGAAAATTTTTTATTATTATTACTACCATTTTTCCGTGTGAGGGAGGGAACTTCTTTTATAGATGTGTATCTGTGAAAGGTACGAGATGGATTTTATTTCTATTCTACTGCTAGGGAGAAATATGTCATTAAAATATAACAATTATGGCAGGGTGCGGTGGCTCACGCCTATAATCCTAGCACTCTGGGAGGCCAAGGCTGGAGGACTGCTTGAGCTCAGGACTTTGAGACCAGCCTGAGGAAGAGCAAGATCCTGTCTCACACACAAAAAAAAAAAACAGAAAAAACTTAGCCAGACATGGTGGCACGTGCCTGCAGTCCCAGCTAACTTGAGAGGCTGAGTCAGGATCATGTGAGCTCAGGAGTTGGAGGCTGCTGTGACCTACGATGACACCACTGCACTCTTGCCAAGGCAACAAGATTAAGACTCAGTCTCAAAAAACAAAACAATTATGACTGGAAAGTTACTCATAATAATTGGAAAAAAGCATACCATAAAACACTATTGTAGAATATGGTCCAACTTTTTCCCAAACATTTTACAAAAAAAAAAGTAAAAAAAAAAAAAAGTTAAAAAAAAAAAGGGGGGGATATGCATAATAAAAAGTACTGGAAGTAGATATACCAAAATGTTACCAGTGATTATTTCTGGGTAGTATAAATATGGGTGATTTTTTTCCCTTTTTTAATCTGTATTTGCTATAATCAGCATGATGGCTTTCATTAAAAAAACTAAAGTATCTATTCTTCCTAAATAGCTACAAATAAAATAAGCTCACAAGCAATGAAGGGAACCCACCTATTTGTTTTCAAGCTTCTGTTATAAATATAATTAGAAGGGAAGAGACATATGTCTGGATGCATCCTGTACTGAATAGTAAGCTGTACAATAGGTAGTCTGCCAATCATGTTGTGTTCTACGTTGTCTTCCAGTAGTTTGTAGAAGCGAGCCATCATTGATTGGTCGTAGCCATATTCCTGTGCTTTCTGAGAGGGGAAAAATAAGGCAATAATTTCCAAAAATTCATTTGTACTTTTCCCATTGTTAGAAATACAATTAGTGAGCTTAACATGTACATGGCCAAGGTTCAGGTGGCATAAGATTAACAACAACCACAGATTCAGAGAAAGGACAGGTTTCTGACCCTGATTCTCAAAAAGCCATGAATATTCAATATAGTAAGTTGAGGTATTTTCTTTTTATTTAGAATACCCACACACTGCTTATGAAAGATGTAATCTTGGGAATGGCTACAACCAATGCTATTCTGATGCTAACAAATGCCAACCAAAAGAATCACTAATATAGGAAGCAAAGAAATGTAACAAAGATTTTAACAATTATTTCTGGGGTATGCCCTCACAAAAAGAAGTAATGACTGCCATTGTAAACTGCCTTTTGAAGACCAAGTTCTTCATCCATCCATCTCGTTAAGTACTGAGCACCTACAATGTGGAATGCTGAGATTGCTAATGTGAGTAAGATCAAATCTCACAGAACTCAGATTCCAGTGGAGGAGACACACTCCAGACTTATAGTATGAGCATCCCTAATCTGAAAATCTGAAACCTGAAATGTTCCAATGAGCATTGGAACTCAAGAACTTTTGGATTTTGGAGTATTTCAAATTTTCAGATTAGGGATACTCAAACCCATAATAAATTGAGTTCACAAACCAAGTAATAGGTTATAATCTGCCATCTGAAAAACAGTGACCTTAATGACGAATGAAGACTGTTTTAATGTTATCACAGTTGTGCCTTAGGATATACTTTTCAATGACAGCATCATTCAAAGATTCAGAAAGGATTATGTCTTAAATAATCCAGAAGTAAAAATGTGCTCTGGAAAGTGTGCTAAGATGATGAAATCTTCCCGAGTGATGCTGAAGACACTGGCATTGAAGATGTACATGCAAAGTTTGAACACACCTGTTTTACAAACCGTGAGAGTGGGAAAAAGGGCAATATTCTTAATTAGCATATTATTTGTAAGTGTGATTTTAAATAGGTTTGTGTAACTAAATAAAATAATTACTAATAGATATTTGACAATTTCATCCACTTCCCTAAAAGTTTATCTATTCGAGTTAGACCAAAACCTCATCTTGAATCTTCTCTTTCAGGAAACAGAAAAAGGACTTATACAAAATAATACATCTATTTCCAGACAAAAACTTAGTCCATCCTACAAAATGATGTGGATTTATATCTTCTGACATGGAAGGATGGCGCTGATCTGAAAAAAAGCCAATTCTGCACAGAACGATTCTGTCACCTTTAAACAAAACCAAACCCATATATATATACATGTATACAAACCTTATAATCACTATACACCATATTTCACTAACTGATTTACTGTCTGCTATCCCCTAGAATGCAAGCTCCACTAAGGCAGTAATTTTGTCTATTTTCTTCACTGTCATAACCCCAAAACCTGAAATAGTGCCTGAATTATGTTGGCACTCAATAAATATATCCTGAAAAACAGGAATAAATGTATACACAAATGCCCAGTAAAATCTGTTAAAATACTCATCAAACTGTTCACAGTAATTATCCCTAGAAATAGGTAGTTAGAAAGGCATGTTGTAGAAATGACCTTTCTAATTATTTTCTGAATTTTCCTCAATAAGCCTGTTTTATTTGTATAATAATAAAAAAGCAAAAATGGATAGATTTTTCTCATTTGCTGTTTTTATCAATCAGTTAAGTTGAGGCCCATTCACAATCCCTTTTCACTACATGCTGAGGCCCTTCAAGAAGTTAAATCAGATTTTTGAAATATGGCATTATTTGAAGAAATATGGTATAGAGTTCGCTCTTCATTACTCTCCAAGAACAAAAAGTCACCTGCAGCAGTTCTTCCCTACAGACATAGGTTTTCACTCAGTGACGAGTGTGCTTCTGGGCTATACCCTAGCATGATCAGGCACCTGTGCTCAGTTGTCATACAAAGAACTCCACTATCACTTTGAATAATTCCCAAGTCAAAAACCACTAACAACAAAAACCACATGCATGCATTTCACACTTCAACAGAAATATTTTGAAAATGATCTGTTCTCTGGGATTGTTTATGAGGCCACTATTCTATATTTGTATAAATAATCTATGTGATTAGTAAAAAATACAAATTTTATTAAATTTCAAAACCACGGTCTACACCTATTCAGATTATCTCAAACATCTACTAAGTCCTGATTCTGATGTGCATTTCTAGGAGACATCTTTAGTGAGATTTAAAAAGAAAACAAAGTAGAGTGAACCACAATCTGGAGGTGCTTATCTTCCCACAGGCAGAGTTCACAATTAATCATTTTTTTCCCTGCCATCTTTGCTTTCGGATCATGCAAGAGGCACAGACACTTTCTTGTAGGATAGAATGCTCTATTCTAAAATTGGAAATGTACTCCAAAAATAATTTCTTTTTAGAGTGTTTTCCTCAAATTTGCACATATTTAAACAAAAATCAGGAGACTGGGATTCTTTTCCTTGTTTTTAAAGTTCTTTTATTATTGTTTTGGTATTTGTGTTATTCAAATAAATCCAATTCAGCCTTTAAAATATCTGCACCCCCTTTCCTGATGGGAAAGAGCCTGACCATCCACAGGCTTCTGGTCCTGATGCTTACACACTCCTGCCACACACAGACACAGAAGCACAACTATGAGCAAAGAGATCTTTTTTTTTTTTTTTGAGACAGAGTCTCGCTTTGTTGCCCCGGCTAGAGTGAGTGCCGTGGCGTCAGCCTAGCTCACAGCAACCTCACACTCCTGGGCTTAAGCGATCCTACTGCCTCAGCCTCCCGGGTAGCTGGGACTACAGGCATGTGCCACTATGCCCGGCTAATTTTTTCTATATATATTTTAGTTGGCCAGATAACTTCTTTCTATTTTTAGTAGAGACGGGGTCTTGCTCTTGCTCAAACTGGTCTCAAACTCCTGACCTCGAGGGATCCACTCGCCTCGGCCGCCCAGAGTGCTAGGATTATAGGCGTGAGCCACCGCACCTGGCCAAAGGGATCTTTTTAGAGATTTTTTTTAAAAACATATTAAGACTTAAAAAGTGGTCTTCTTTTCTGTCATTCCCTACCTTTCCCTCCAAATAAGAGATGTCAATCCAAGAAAGACACCCGCCTCTTAAAAACAAACAACAAAAGCCCCTTCCACCTTAAAGCAACCTGAACATGAAAAAACTTACCATAGAAATGACAGTGGGAGGGAGCTGTTTAGGATCTCCTACCAGAACAAGCTTGTTGCAGCGATGGATGAGTGGAGTAAGAGTCTCAACTTCACACGACTGCCCAGCCTTGGTCAGAAAGTACAGAGGGACAAATTGTCTTATCTTTGCTATTAATTTATCCATACATACTTTAATTAAAGTTCTAAGCATTCATAAAAGTACTACATTCTCCTTCTGTACCAAATATCAAAAATGAGCATTTTCTTTCATTAGGATAAAAACAAACCCTTAAACACACACACAAAAAAAATCAAACATATTTTGAAGTCAACCACCATGGAAGCCACTACCACTTAGGAACCAGCCACAAGTTAGAAGGACATGTAAGCTCTAGGTTTGTGTTCTCTGTTCCTGTTGGGCATGAGCCTGAGAAAATTTTCTTCTCTTCTAACATTCTTTTAGAATTTTCTGAAGTTCAAGTATTTCATTTGGTGTGCCTGTCTGTTTTCCCCAATCTGTCTTCCTTGCTCCCCAGCAGGCCTCTTCAATCACAAGACTCAAGTTTCTTTTCAATTCAATGACATTTTCTTCAATTATCTAATCATTTCCACTTTGTTCTGTCCTTTCATTCTGGTGAATATTGGATCTTGGGTCTCCTGGATCAATTCTCTGTATCTCATGCTCCTTCTCTTTTGTCTTCTGACTCTATATTCTAGCAAATGGTAGGTACCCAATAAATGTTTACTCAAAGAATAAGCTAGCAATAAAGGATGTAAATGGAAAACACTGTGGCTCAAAGCTGCATTAAACCACTTCAAAAGGCATTCCTACTTTAAGAGATATTCCAAGCAAGAGCTAGCACCCAGCACAGATTTTGTTAGAAAGTCATCCTTAAGACTATCATCCCAATACTGGAAAAGCAATTTTAACTATGGTGGGTAATTAGCAGCATATTACACCATAAGGGAATACACATGTAATGGGAGGTAAAAATCAGATGCAAAAAAACCATTTTATCAACATCTTAGCTGCCACAATTCATGTAAGGCTTACTCCTCATGGTACTAGTCAAAGTTGTATGGCTCCCTGCTCACTGACCTCATCAACAATGACACAACTGAAGGGAACACCCCCTTGCCCACGAAAAGCAGACTCTAATAGTAAACCACCACTTGTGCTCAATGTGCAGCAGATGACATGGGACTCTAAGATGATGATACTCTGTGTTTTCTGTGGGCGTCCTTGAACCTAAGAGAACAAATAAAGGTTAATCTATATGCAGTTGCACATAAACCCTTGACTATGACAGGCCTATTTTTACTACAAAACACCCACCATTTATTATGTGACAGAAAAATATTTAGTAAAAGTTAGGGGGAAACCTGAAATCTAGAAAATAACAGAAACATTCAAGTTAATCAGAAACAAACCAGAAAAAATATTATGCTTTGCAGTCTAAGCACAGAAAATGATTTAAGCAACATTTAAAAAAAATTTATTCAAGGTTTGGTTTGGTCAAAGCAGATTACAATCCTTCTTGTAGCTAGATACATATAGTCAGGTTTCAGAATAAGTAGAGATTGAAGAATTCTACTGAGTTGTGAAACAACTATCTGAGTAAAACCAGAGTTAGAACTAAGGTTGAACATATATTTTTCTGTTAGACAATGTAAATGGCCCCTCACAGTGTGTACCATGTAATGCTCACATTAATACACTGGTATTCTTATCAGAAATTCAGTTTGCCTACTTCTGCTACTGAGAGGCAGCAGTGATTCATCTCTACTCTATACTGAACCATGGAGCTCAAGAGGGTAGCACTGCGGCCCTCCACAACTTACAGGGCAAAGTACTGTCAGCTCTCTCCTCAGCCATCTAGTGAGTAAAAATGCCAAGCATGACTGAGTCAATGGTTCACAGAACGCGTGTAATCAGCAGCAAAACCCACACCACCTGTGAACATGGACGTCATCATTATATGTGGGAAGATTTTGCACTCAGTTTAAAATTTTAATGAAGAGCTTTCGTGTAATTTTTTGTTTAAATAAAAACAAACTGCTAAGGGAAATATGCATTAAATTGAGTTGTATTTATTTAGCCACATAGAGAAGGCTTAAATAATACATTCAAGAGAAAAACCTCAGCTCAAAAATACTTGTAACATCTCTGGTTACAATTACCCTCCCTCTCCGACCTTGCTTGGTCTGATTAGGGCTGCATTCTGACGATCATAACATACATTTGACTCAGTCTAGCTTCACTTCATCTAAACCTTATCTGCTATTTTTACATACAAAGAATACTGGTGAAAAGCTATACATGTTACAGGATTATGAGGATCAAAGACAAATACAGAGTTAATGCTCTAAACCAAGAATTGCAAAAACAAACAAAAAAAGCGCTGTACTTTTTTATGCCACATCCTACCCACCATCACTCTACTCTACCCAGACTGGAGCACTGGAAAGCCCACAGTGACCCCCTTCGTCCTAAAGTTCACACAGGTGATTTTCTTTCTTTTTAATAGGGAAAATATCCATAAACCTATTTTCACTAACTATTTATCTGATTATTATAACTAGTTTCTGCAATGGGTGGAAAGCAGAAATAGAGCACTTTACAAGAGGGATTTTAAATATTTATCCTGACCTAAAACAGAAAAAAGATAATTTATAATCACACTTCTTTCTTTGAAATCTCAGACGGTGATAAGAATTCATTCTTAGGTTAAAGAAACAAATGTAATGTAAATAAATGTAATTACACCATTTTCTCCACTTCCATAGTTGTTTGCAATTTTTCATAATAAACATTTTAAAGTGTAATTGAGAAAAGCCCATAGGTAGTCTGAACCATTTCATGATTAAATTAAAAAAGAGACATCAACACAATGTTACAGGTGAACTACTTACCTCCTTAATTTTAGAAGCAAGTTCCTGCCTTTCTTTAGAAACTTCGGCAATTTTTTCATCTAATTCTTGCCTCTAGAAAGAATTGGAATGCCATTGTTAAAACTAAACCAAGCCTTTTGTTTATTTATTTTTAAGTTAAGCCTAGAGATATAAAACCAAGCCTTTTAAAAAGCTTTCCAACAGACTGCCCCACATTTTGAAAGAGTGAGCCTATATTTTACCAATGAAACACTAATTACCAGCTTGTTTTCTCTTTACCAGTAAAGTCCTGACATACTTTCTGTATTGCTGTGTAAGATTCAGTTATGTCATATGTACTGCATGTATGCTATCTGTCTGTTTAGCATTCTAACCCTTAGAACATCATTCCTTCACTAACTTCTAGATGGTTCAAATAAGGTTGTCAATCATACCCCGACCATTCCTCTGGCCACAGTGATGGGCCTATAATACAGGTCTGGTAAATCATGACACCTACTCCCTTAAAAACAGGGATTAGAACTGCTTGTCCACCCAAGGACTAATCAAAGTCCTTCCTTGGAACTGAGGCATGGATGCTGGGAGAGAGACCTTCTCTCCCTATGGGGTTTCTAAGCTGGGATGGTAGAGCCCAGAGATGTTGATACTTATTTTCTCCTGGAGAAGAAATGGCTGACACAGAGAAAAAAACCAGTCAAGGAGTGGAGAAATGATATCATTTGAACCTCTGGATCCACCCATGCTGAAGCTAATATACTCTTGGATTTCTCAGGTATATGAGTCAGTAAATTCCCTTTTTGTCTAACCTAATTTGAACTGGGTTTCTTTAATTTACACCTTAAAGATACCTAATAAATTTAGTATAGCTTTAATATAGAGCAGTACAGCTTACAAGCCAAATGCCATGCACCATCTGTTTTTTTAAATAAAGTTTTTTGGAACATAGCCACATCCATTTTTTTTTATGTGTTATCTATGGCTGCTTTCATGCTACAAAAACAGAGTTCAGTAGCTATAACAGAGACCAACTACACAGCCCACAAAGCCTAGGATATTTATTAACTTGCCCTTTATAAAGAAGTTTGCTAACACTTGATATAAAGACATACCACTTTAGTACATAGTTTTATACATGAATTACGCCATTCCCTAATAAAAGAAGGGCATCAAATACTCATCAGCTAGTTTTTACACCTATGAGTTATTATCTAAAGATACTAAGAAATGTTTAGATACCTGTATTTCCCGCCCACCTCTGCATAAAGCTCGCTGACGGGAAAGCTCATCTAGTTGATGATCTAGAGAATCCTTTTTTCTATGCATATCCTGAACATGAGAAGGTAAGTCTTTTTCTAATAAAAATAAAAATTAGAAAAAAAATTGTATGTTAATTTGAACAAACTCACACACATACACAAACACAATGAGAAGGAAAACTAGTTTCCAAAGCTAGGATTATTTCTGGGGTCTCCAAATTACCTTTAGTACCCAAGTAATTTTCTATCATACGAAAAGAAATCTAAAAAACACTAGTATGTACTTACTCATTCTGTGGTTAACTTGGCTGTCCAAACTGAATTTTAGAACCTCATTATTAATAGACTTTTCTGGACCCAGTCGCACTAAATTTATATCTCCACAGTTTCCTGTTGATAAAAAAATCACACTTAAAATTTAATAAGGACACTGCCAATATATAAGAAAATATACTAACAATCAGAGAAAGGGAGCTAACATGAACTGTCAATCAACTAGATGCCAGCAACTACCCAGGTGACTTCTCATACATTATTTCAGATATTCTTCACAACCCTGGAAGGCAAGTACTTAGCACTTTTACTTAATAAAAGCTAGCAAGGTCACATAAATAGTACACTGCAGAGTTGAGATTCTATTATACTAATGTCTTCAAAGTATGTTCTATAGAACATCCCATAGCAAAATAGATTTGGGAAATGGTGAATTTAAATAAATAAAGGAGTTCTCTTAACCACAGAGTATTTCAAGGACTTATATATTAATGTGTTTTAATTTCCAAAACAGAATCTTATTTGACCATCAAATCCTTTTTTGCAGAATATTCAGCATAAAATCTTTGAAACTATGCTTCACATCACATTGCTACTCCAGAATCCGAGGGACACAGGTGACAGAAATGCTTGAATATGATAATTCCAGCAACTACAAACACCATTTAACCTGCCTATCAACCACATTTTTATTTCAGATCACACGTTATTATTTAATCTAAAAATTTCCCACTGCCTCACTGCACTAAATTATAGCAATCCTGCAGTTTATTAGTATTTATCCCAGTCTGACACATCATATAGTAATTTGTTTATACTCTCCTTCCACTGTTAAGTCCCAAAAGAATAATTTTGTTTTGGTCCCTGCCTAGAACATGCCAGTGCACATGAAGTACAATAAACATATGTTGAATGAATGGCTTATTTTTACAGTTATCTACCACATATTTTTGATCCTGGTTCAGCTCATTCTCCTAAATTTGAGGCCAACCTCTCTGGTCATAATTTACTTGAGGGTTTTGAAAACTGCTTATCTTGGACAGATATGGTGGCTTACCCCTATAATTCCAGCAACTTGGGAGACTGAGGTAGGAGGATCACTTGAGGCCAGGAGTTCAAGACTAGCCTGGGCAATATAGCCAGACCCTGTCTATATAAAAAAAAAATTAACCAGCCGTGATGGCACACACTAGTATTCCTGTAGTCCCAGCTACTCAGGAGGCTGAGGTGGGAGGACTGACTGAGCCCAGGAGTTCCAGGCTGCAGTGAGCTATGATCACACCATTGCACTCCAGCCTGAGTGACAGAGTGAGACCCTATCTCTAAAAAAATAAACAAAAAACTGCTTAACTCACTGTGTTTCCACCAGAAAGGGGGATGAGATTACCTGGAAACTCACTCACTATAAGTATTAAGAAATGTTCCATAAATTATAACAGACATCCTTTACATTGCAGGGTGAGCTCAGAAGAATGTAAGAAATTCCTTGAGGCCAAAGAGAGAGAGAGAGAGTGTGCGCTAAAAACTGGACTTGAAGGCCCCTGAGCTGCTGTGGCAACTCTGAGGGAGCAGGGTGTGAGGTGAGGGTTG
The DNA here is from genome assembly GCF_020740605.2 of Lemur catta. Classification (NCBI taxonomy): domain Eukaryota; kingdom Metazoa; phylum Chordata; class Mammalia; order Primates; family Lemuridae; genus Lemur; species Lemur catta. The sequence continues at coordinate 4,316,260 of NC_059137.1, read as the reverse complement.
ACCAGTGTCTACGTGCTAGGTGTACGTTTTGCTCTTTAAACCAGCTTTACTGAGGTATAATTTACATCCAGTAAGATGAAGAGATTTAAAAATCTTTAATCCTATGAGTCTGACAAATGTCTACATTGCCAAAACTATTAATACCATTCCAATAAAAATACAGACATTTCTATAATGGGGGCTTGGATTTTACTGTCCACCAGAAAGTAAAGGTGCCTGCAAGAGGCAGATAAGAAATAAGTGTATCTATCTTTGCCTGGACTCAGCTGAGTTAGAAACAAATTCTCTCCTCATACTTTTCAACCACAGGCCTGTGCCACATGTAAATTTAGGGAATAAATATATAACACAGAAAGTGACAAAGGGGATCCAACCACAAATACATTTGAGATTTTTTAAAAATAAGAATGCAATGAACAATTTTATGCCTATATATACAAAAACCTTAGCTGAAGTAGAAATTTTTCTTAAAAAAAATTAGTGAAACTCATTCAAAACTAGAAAATTTGCATAGACAGATGTAACTACTAATGACGTTAAAACAGTAGATAAATATGTACCAATTCTGTCAAAAAATAGACAAAAAATATAAAATAAAACAATGCTAGTAACAAATTAACCTTCAAGGAACAGATAATCTGTCTTACACAAAACATTCCAGCAAATAAAAACATTCTCAACTCATTTTTTAAAGTCTATGTAACTTCAATTCTAAAACTAGACAAAGCTATTAGGACAAAGAAAAATTATAGACTGGCCTCATTTAGGAACACTAATTTCAAAGACCTAAATAAAACATTAGCAATTTAGCAATGTGTTAAAAATAATACAAGATCAAGTTGACCTTATTCTAGGAATTAAAGCTATTTTAACATCAGAGAAACACTGTAATTTACCATAGTAACAGATTAAAGAAAAACTTCATTACTATTTCAATGGAAGAAAAAAAAGCATGCAATAAAATTCAACACCCATTTATGATAAGAACTCTTTTAATGAGAAAGGAACTCTAACTTGATAAAGGAGATATGCATATATATGTATACATATACAAAAAAAATATATAAAAATACAAAACCGAGAAACATCATATATAATAATGGAGAGATGTCAAAGGCATTTTCTTAAAGGACACTCAGGACCACTAGAAGTAGTAAAACGAAGTGTAAAATGAAAGTGGTGAAGAAGAAGAAAAAGCTCTCTTCACTCACAGAAGGTATCACTACTCTCTAATTTAAAAATCCAACCTAGACACTCACTTGCCTCATCCTAGTCCTGACCCTGCTGTGGAGTCAACACACCTAAAAAGGTGGTTAACCTCATGGTGCCAGGGACAGGTAAGCAAAACCGCACCAACGCATGAAAGGAACAAGGAAGAAGCAAAAACAAAACAAAAACAAAACTGCACCAGCTGCACACCACACAGGGACTGCTCTTAGGAGTATAAAATGGTGTGACCACTTTCAAGAACAATTTGGCACTACCTAGAAAACCAAAGATGTACAAAACCTTCAACCCCACATTTTCACTTCTGGACATATGCTAGAAACCAGTGTTTTTACAAACACTTTCTAACCTTGACCTATATTACAAAGTACACTTTACACTGAAACCCAGCACACGTATGTGCGCATATGCATGCACAACGGAAAGAAATTTCACAAAACAATAGTTGAGTATCCCTAATCTCTGAAATGCTTGGGACCAGAAGTGTTTCCAATTCTGGATATTTTGGACTTTCTAATATTTGTATTATATCTGTCAGTTGATCATTCCTAATCCAAATATCTGAAATCTGAACTGTTCAATAAACCAATGAGCACTTCCTTTAAGCATCATATTAGCACTCAAAATGTTTTGGATTTTTGAACATTTCAGATTAGGAATACTCAACCTATATTTACCCTCACTGCTTATACTCTGTTCTTGTCTATTTTCTTCTGTTGTATTTTAACTTTTTAAAGTATGCTGATCCTGGTATCCCTAAACTGATTTTACAATCCATTGGTACTGTGGTCCCCAATCCCCTGGCCATGGACCAGCACCAGTCTGGTCCATGTCCTCTTAGGGACTGAGCAGCAGACTACAGCCCCCCACCCGATCCCCTGGAAAAACTGTCTTCTATGAAACTTAGGAAATGGGTACCAGGGAGGCGGGCTGCACACAGCAGGAGATGAGCAGCAGGCAAGCCAGAGAAGCTGCATCTGTTATTTACAGCCACTCCCCATTGCTTGCATCACTGCCTGAGCTCTGCACTGCCCCTCCCCCGCAACCATGGAAAAATTGTCTTCCATGAAACCGGTCCCTGGTGCAAAAAAGGTTGGGGACCACTGCATTAGTCGTCACAATCCACAATTTGAGAAGCACTGCCCTAGAAAGCTGCATGTATATGGAAGAGACATGACTAAGAACGTTGTGTTTTAGGGTATTCCTTTTAACTGTTACATAGTATTACAGTATAATTCATTTATCTATGGCAGTAAACATTTTTATACCTGATTGGAGAAATATGCACAATTATAAGAATGTTCACTGTAATAAAATTTGAAATAATAAAAAATTGAAAAGAAGCTAAATTATGAATAGATCATGAATAAACTGCACACTCATACAATGAAACACCCTCTAGCAGTTAATGATACATAAAATCATCAATTTCTCAAACGTAACGAACGGCAAGTGAAAAGAGCTGCAGACAGACAACGTACTGTTGGCGTTAAAAAACAAATGGATTCTACATGTAGGTAATGCATATGTAGTTAAAAGGAAAAACGTGTTGATCCCTCAGAATAAAGATGACATGTCTCAGCCTCTTTTGTAGCTGAGTGTGGCCAAGAGGACATAAGCAGAGTGTGGCCAAGAGGACATAAGCATCTAGGAATCTTCCTTAAAATATGACTAGTATGCTCCCTTTGCCCCTCTTTCACCTTTTTTTCCCCTTTGCTGAAGCTGGAGCAGCTACCCTGACCAGGAGGCACACTTAGAAATGAAGGCCACACATGGGGGAGCAACATATAGGAGGAGCCTGGGTATCCAAAGACTCCGAAGCGGAGTCACCAAACCAGTAACTCTGGTCCTAGTCCCAAAATCCCTGTGCTCTTGAACACAAAGGAAGGAAACGTCTATCATTTAAGCCACTGTATTTGTAGTACCTATTACTTGCAACCAAATCTAATCCTAATTGATAAAAGGCACTGTCAGGTATCCTTACAGAAAATAAAATTTGGCAGGGAAGACAAGACACATGAGCTTAGGAAAGCAGTCTAATACAAAGTCATAACCCAAAATGAGCTGTATGAAGAGTGTTAAGGTTAAGTAAATAGAAATAATTTTCCATCTTCCCTGAAGTGTCCTGAATCATCTCTGGCAATGCTCTTCACTAGTTCTACTGGAGAAAGTTATTCCTATAGTGCATTTAACATCTCTAAGCTTCAGTTTCCCCACCTATAAAACACAGATAGGAGGGTCAGTACCTTGTTCACAGGATTACTTCAAGGGTTGCTGACACATGGTAAGAAGCACTCAGTGACTACAAAAGACACAGCCCGTGCTTACTGAAAGCATCCGCGTTCACCACCCCCTACTGTGCTAGGACTTTTCAGTCATCCAAGCTTTGCTGAGCCTCAATTAACTGCCAGGCATTGTTCTAGGCACTGGAGACGCTGCAGTGAACCAATCCAAACCCCTGCCTTTGTGGAGCTTACTATATTTTAGTTATACTGAACCACTCAACATTCTCTGGCCCTGGTCCTTTTTACTTCTAGTAATCCCTGCTCAAGCCTCCCTCCCTCACCCCCCACTTCCCGTGGCTAACTCCTACTTGCTCTTCAGGTTTCATCTTCAACATCATTTCCTCCACAAACCTTCCCTAGTTCTCACAAGACTGAATCAAGAGCCCCTCTGAGGTATCTGAAAACACCTCCCATTTTAACCCTATTATGAAACTTATCACTCTATGCTGTAATTGTCCCCTGACCTGCCCTCTTCCTCATTAGACTGCATGTCTCCTTGAAGGCTGCACTGTTAAAAAAAATCAGTACTTGGTACAGTGCCTGGCATCAGGTAAATGCTCAATAAAATATGTGCTAAATGAATCAACAAGTACATATGGGCCACAGCCCCAAGGAGAAGTTATTACCAGGACTGGTTTGCTCTTTGTTATTTAAAGCTGCTCACACTAAACATGGAAAACAAAAACAAATTAGAAACCCATGTAAGTATCATACCCAAAGGATTCTTCTTGTCTTTACACTTTTCTTTGAATCCAAGGATAATTTTTTTCATAAGTTCATCCACAGCTGCATTGGAAGGTGCGCACACAAGGACACGGTTTTGTTTGATTTTGGCATTGAAGTTTTCATCTGAAGACCCCTTCCTCTGGTTCTACAATTTGCCAAATACATACCAAACAAACAAACACACAAAAAAATACTGATGAACTCTACTACATAGTTTTACAGTTTTTCTTCACTTCCATGTATATTTGAAAGTTCCCATAATGAAGTTAAGAATAAATAAAAGCATTTATATCTTACATTGATATTAAAATTACTCTGGCATAAAATTTTATCATAACTGCTTTGAGTCTTACTTTACCAACCACTCACTATAATCAATACTCAATCCAACCAAAACATAGCCCAGGAATACATTCAAGACAGTTTCCTGGCATTAGATGTGACCTATAATGAAGCCTAAAGACCACCATTCTAGTCCTTAGGATTTTTTTCACGCAAGATAGTATTTTCTACTCTTTGTACTTAGAACCTTCCGTCTCTCTGCTATTCTTCTCTCTCATACAGTTCTACACGGTATCAAAAATACACACAAAAGGGGAAAAGGCACTTCAATATCTATTTATATGTCAGTTAACTCAAGTAAAGTACAATGACGTGCCCAGTCCACAGCACCAGTGCCTTCACTTACACCTACCTCTGTCAGCAAGCGGTACAGGAGGCCAACAATAGTTTTTGATTTTCCTGTTCCAGGTGGTCCATGAATTAGGCATATTTTGGCAACTGATGGTGACTGTTTCACCATGGCATATGCGGTTTCTATCGCTTTCTTTTGGTCTTCATTGAAATCTTTTAAGTAGGCAATCTATATAAAAAGACATTTATGAGAATGAGTTGTTCTTTCTGTAGTGGCACATGAGAGGAAGATAATGAAAAACATCCATTCAAATTTCTTCCAATCTGTGTCAGGTAAAAGCTTTGGTTATGGTCAGGTAAGACCTCAAAGTGACTTTTGATCTAAAAACCACTTTCCTGTTAGAAGGAATCCTAATTACTTACTAATTACTAATCAGTGCTTGTCGGGTTCAAATACTTACAAGTACCACATCTATATTTTTGTTTGTGATTCTTACAAAGATGACCACAACAAACTGCATTTAATAATCTATACTTTTCTTCTATTTACTCTTTGTTTCTTTCCATTTCAGTTAATTCTCTCCTTGGACAGCAAAAACATTCCAAGACTATTTCTTTCCCAACACAATGTGATATAGTGGAAAAAGCACAGATTTCAAGGTCAGATCTAAGCCTAAATAAATTTCAGTTTTTTTGTTTTTTTTCCCAGAGACAGGATCTGGCTCTGTCCCCTAGGCTGGAGAACAGTGGCCCAATCATAGCTCATCGTAACCTTGAACTCCTGGGCTCAAGTGATCCTCCTGCCTCAGCCTCCCAAAGTGTTAGGATTATAGGTGTGAGCCTGTAATCCCATGCCTAGCCTAAACTTCAGGTTAAATTACAAACTAGGTTAATAAACTCCTAACACCTCTCTAAGTCTTAGTCTCTGCTATTCATTAAATCTAGGATTCCTTTAAAAAGGTGAGAACTGACTGAGATAAAGCACAGGAAAGCCTAGCACATCACAGGGGTTCGAAAAATATTAGTTTTCTTCTGCCTTTCTCCCTGTTAATTTCCTGGAATTTATACACTGCTCCTACAGTGAAAAAAACATGTTCACACAAGATAACAACTTCATCTTTGCCTTTGCAATAATACCAGTCAATTCTCCATCAATCATTCAAATACAAATTTAACACTACTAGCCCTGAGATCCCTACTGCTGAACTTTATCACCTAATGAACATTTAAGTAGGGTGCTGATTTAACGTTTTAACATTGCTCTTCCAGTATACCTTCAACTCTACTGTATTGTACCTTTTCCTGAAGTAAGCTGACCAACCTAATTACATACTCTGCAATATTAAAGAAAACCTAGCACTAAACTATGCATTCACAGTGAATGTATCTTTGTTGTATGTAGTAGCTAACAACATGATGCTTCAACATCCTGACATAAAATTTTCTTTTTATCACTCACAATTCTCTCAGACGTTGTAGTCAGTAAATCTTTTGTACAGAAGTCCATGGGGTTTGGATTTAGAACAGCTCTAGCCAGTTGGTTCCGACCATTCAAGAGAGACATGGCTTTCAATTTCCTTTGTGTAGTTACCAGAGAACTGATTACAATACACTTCACAAGCTCATTTAAATTGGCTGGCAAGTTATCCTGAGTTTGGATGGAAAGGGAACACTCAGACTTCCCATTACGCACTATTATCAAGAAGGAGAAAAAGCAATTTCAGTTACCAGTGAATAATGCTGTCCAGCTAAAAAGATAATTCAGAGCTAGGTATTTCATAACTTACATTTTTTGTATGATACATTATTTTAAAAATTCATTCAAAAACTATTTACTGAATGCCTCCTAAGAACCAGGGAATGTTCTGTCCTCCAGAGGCTTATTTTCTAGAAGAGGGAGACAGATAGCGAAACAAACATGTCAGATGGCAATAATGTTATGAGAAAGTAGACAAGGAAGTGACGGAGGATAGAGGCAGACAGGCTGGTCAGCGAAGGGCAGCCTGACGACATGATACTGGAGCAGAGACTTGAAGTAAGGGAGTTTGTTATGTCCTCAGCAAGGGGGAAAGAGTGCCACAGGCAGAGAATTAGCAACCACAAAGATCCTAAGGCACACATGTGTCAGAAGTACTTTATGAACAGGGAGAAGGCCAATATGGCTGGAAGGAAAAATAGAGAGAAGAATGCTAAGCAACTCAGAGAGTTAAATTGGGCCTGTACTTTATAGGGCTCTGCAGACCACAGTAACGATTCTGGACACTATTCGGAGGCAGGCAGAAAGCCATGGGGCAGCTGTGTGTACGGAAGTAGCAAGCTCCATGTTACATATTAAAAAAATCACTCTTACTGCAGAACAAAGTAAAAACTGCAATGGGAAAAGTACAGAAGCAAAAAGGCCACTTAGAAGGCTACTGCAATAATCTAGGTAAAAGTGAATGGTAGTTTGGGCCAGGATGCAGAGGTGGGGACTGGAGTTTGGATTTACTGCAAAGGATGAGTTAAGAGGATGTGCTCATCAATTAGATGTAGGGTGTGAGAGAAAGTAAGGAACACAGATGATCCCAAGGTTTTTGGCCTGAGCAACTGAAAAAATGGAGGCCCCACTTAACAAGATGGGAAAGACTAAAGAAAGAGCATATGTCAGGCAGAAAATCAAGTGTTTACTTTTGGACTAGTAGGTTTGAAATATCCAACAGGTCTCCAAATGGAGATATCAAATAGATAGTTTTGATCCATGAGTAGTTCAGGGAAGGAGACTGCCTCAGAACTATAAATTTGACAAATGTTATTGTTTGCAAGAGCCAAAAGCAAAGAATAATCCATATATCCCTGTTGGAACTCTTCTAAATGCATTCTACACAAAGAATTAAGCTGTTTATGCTAATAAACACAGCACACCTGTTACAATGCAGCATAACGTTGCCCTAAGGAGCTTTATTGCTATTTTTTTTTTGAAGGTCTCACTCTGTTGCTCAGACTAGAGTGCAGTGGTGTCATCATAGCTCCTGCAACCTCAAAACTCCTGGGCTCAAGCAATCCTCCTGCCTCAGCCTCCCAAGGAGCTGGGACTACAGGCACACTAATTTTTCTATTTTTTTGTAGAGATGAGGTCTCACTATGTTGCTCAGGCTGGTCTCCAACTGCTGGCCTCAAGTGATCCTTGCACCATGGCCTCCCAAAGTGCTGGGATTATAGGCCTGAGCTACTACACCTGTAACATTTTTGTTATTACGTTACCTTAGGGAGAGAAGTCCCTACAATCTAGTGAATGGGAGTGATGTAAACAGCAGATTCCTTCCAGAGTTGTCCAAGTTAAAATAAACAAATAAATAAATAAAATAGTAGATTCCTTAAGCTACCTTACAATAAGTTTTATGTTTTATGTTCTCATTAGTAATTAGCCACAAAACCAAGGTTGGGATGTGATTTAAGATATAACAGATGGCTTGCAAGTGGTTAACAGATGGTTATAGCAAACACAATGACAGACGGAGGAATGTACCAGAAGAGGAGGACATTACAAAAGAAAGCTTTTAAATCATAAGGCTATAGGAATAAATACGAGGTCTTTTCCAGATGAGTCTAGAAAAACTAGGAAAGGGACTCTGAACGGCAAGTTGTCAACAAACAGCAAAAATATGTTTCATAAATGTTTATCAAATACATGGCTGGTAAACCACAATTTTGAGGTAAATGAGAAGAAGAGCTTATATCTGATAGATTTCTTGTTAATGTCTCATTATTTACTTACTGACTGAAGTGCGGCGAAACTTGTGAACATAACCACAATGATATTCATGGAGATCTTGCATGCAATTTCTCTCTATATCTTTCTTCTCTCCATTCTGTCTCTCAGTAACCAAAAACACCAAATCATTTTCCTTTGGATGTAGCTGTTTAGCCAGTTCACATTCCTCCAAATAAACTATGAAACAACAAGAAGTCAAAATTTATACAACTCTAACAGAATTATTTTAAGTAAGATTAACTCAAAAGAAATTAAATCCTTGCACTTAAGTTCAAAGGTATATAGCACTAGTAGACTTTGTATGTACTTTAAAATAGCAATATAATCCAATGAAAAATTTAAAATATCAATTACAGATTTATGAAACTTTTCTTAAAAACTGCTACAAAGGCAAAATAGAGAAAATCATAATATTGAAAAGTAGCTAATATACTTTCTTTCCTAGACATATATTCTGGTTTTCAATCAAGAGACTTTCTTGTCTGCTCCCCACTTGCAAAATCCCAGGAGAAAATACAAAAACAGATCCAAGAACAGTCATGCAATACATAATGACATTTCAGTCAATGATGGACCACATATACAACGGTGGTCCCATGAGACTATAATGTTATATGTATTTTTACTGTACTTTTCTACGTTTAGATATCAAAATAGTTCCCATTGTGTTACAGCTGCCTATAGTATTCAGTAAACATGCTGTACAGGTTTGTAGCCTGGGAACAACACCCCGTACTGCATAGCCCAGGGGTACAGTAGGCTATAGCATCTAGGTTTGCATAAGTAAACTCTATGATATTCTCACAATGACAAAATCATGTAACAACATATTTCTCAGAATGTAAGTAATGCATGACTATACATATAAGAATTTTGGAACTTTGATGGCATTTCAAACAAGAGGGAAAAGATAGTCATAAACTAAATGGGACTGAGAAAATACAGTAAGCAATGGCATAAAACAAAGTTCAGTACCAATCACCAAATCCAGCACTATACCCTGAAAAATACAAAACACTGATCAGAGAAATTAAAGACAGCCTAAATAAATGGAGAAATATACTAAGTTCAAGGACTAAGACTCAATACTGTTAAAATGTCAGCTTTCCCCAAATTAATCTTTAAATTCAAAGCAATGCTAGTTAAAATACTAGTAGCCATTTTTATAAAAATTGACAAGTTGATTCTAAAATTTATATGACTATACAAAGAAACTTTTTAAAGACGAACAGAACTAGAAGGCTTAAAACTACAGGATTTCAATGCTTCTTATAAAGTTACAATAATCAAGAGAGTGTGGTATTGGTGTAAAATAGATACACAGACAAAAAGAACAGAACGAAATGTCCAAAAATACACTGGCAATCAAGGTCAACTGATATTCTGACACAGGTGCTAAGGTTATTCAATGGGGAATGGAAAGTTCTGTCAACAAATGTCACTAAAACTGGGTATCTATTTTTTAAAAAAAGCAAAAAGCCCCTTAATTCTTACATTAAATCATACACAAAAATAAATTAAAAAATGGTCATCAAGGCCGGGCGTAGTGGCTAACACCTGTAATCCTAGCGCTCTGGGAGGCCGAGGTGGGAGGACTGCTTGAGCTCAGGAGTCCGAGACCAGTCTGAGCAAGAGTGAGACCCCTTCTCTACTAAAAAATAGACAGAAATTTGGCTGGGCAACTAAAAATACAAAAATGAAAAAATTAGCTGGACACAGTGGCATAGGCCTGTAGTTCCAGCTACTTTGGAGGCTGAGGCAGGAGGATTGCTTGAGCCCAGGAGTTTTGAGGCCAGCCTGGGCAATATGGTGAGACGCTGTCCCTGACACGAAGAAAAAAAAAGGAATGGCAAATAATAAAACTGAAAAAAATCTTCAAACTTGCAATAATGCATACAAATTAAGAAGAAAACAATATTCCTAACAGGAAAAAAAAAGAAGAAATAACATTAAGAGGCAATTAAAACCATATCCCCAAGAATACAAAGAACCAGTAAACATTTGGGGACAAAAAACTACAACTTTAAATGAGACACATGTTTTTCATATATAAAACTGGTAAAAGGTCTCAATTAGCAAATGAGGGAAATGCACATCCTTACATGATGTTAGAAGTGAAAATGGTATTCCTTTTGGTAGTCACAGACAATATGAATCAGAAGTCTTAAGATGTACATATAGTTTGAGAGCAAAGGGACCTATTCAGAGTGTTTATAATAGTGAAAAACTATAAATAAAGTACATGTCTAACTAGAAATATTGGTTAAATGAACTACAGAATATGGTTACAATGGAATAATTACAACTGTTAAATATGATATACTGTTATTATTTAATAACACTGAAGACAGTTACAATATATTAAATGATAGTAAGTCAAATGTATGCTTCATGAAGGCAGGAACTTTGTGTTCACAGCTACACACTCTGCATTGGGAATCATATACTATCAAGCATAAAATAAATATTTACTCAATGACTGAATGAAAAATGTCAAATAACTAAAATGATCCCATCTCTCACACACACAGACACACATACTTCATACAGGTGAACAGAAAGTCTGGCAGTAAGATACATACTAATATGTTAATGGAATTATCTCTAGATAATGGGAACTGTGAGTGATATTTATTTTATTTCTGGCTGTTATTATCTAAATGACCTACAATGAACATGTAGTACATTTCCCAAAAACACACACACACGTTCATTTGTTTCTTAAGCGGATATACAGAGTAGGATGGATGGGGTGGGGATAAAAGATGACTTATGCATTTCATTTTTAAGAGTTCTGAATGTCTCGTGTATTTAACTAGTACATAATAGTGATACGTGGCTCAGACCAATCGTGAAACAAGAAGACAGATGCTAAGACTATTACTGCAATACTCCTGCCAAGCCCCTCCATGCACCCTCTCTCTCATTCCTAGCTTCCACTGACACTTCAGCTTGTGGAATTCTAATTACAGAGTGGGGGACAAACCAGGAATTTTATTTTCATAATTGTCCCAGTAATCATCTTCATTAAGATTTTAAACATATTCTTGTAAGAGGGTGCAAATTCAGCTTAGAAAACCTATGTCCCCCAAAATTTAAATGATGATGATCTCTTAACTAGAAATCTCCAATTACTGTATCATATATTCCAAGTTGCATAAGAAAGATCTTACCCATAAACTCCCAGCAATTTTTATAATCAGCAGGAAATTTTCGTAAATGCAACTGATAGAAATTCTCTTTATTTGGAGAGCTGAGCCATTCCTGAGCCACCTATATAAAGCAAAAACACAAATTAAGAAAGCAAAAACATTCTGGAAAGCCATAATAAATAGCAAAATTTTCCAAAGCAAGCAACTGTAAAACCAGAGAACTGAGGTGACAGAAACTAAAATTTAATTTGTGACAGTTTAATGAAACTGGCTAGAACTCTCTTACCAATTCAGTAGCCATTAACTACATTTGGTTATATACATTTAACTAAAATCTTAAAAATTAAAAATTCCTCAAACTGGCCACTCTTCCAGTGCTCAAAAGCCACCTGTAGTTACTATACTCCTTGCTGCAGATGTAGAGCATTTCCAGTAGTGTATAAAGCACTGCTGGAATGTACTGGTAGAATGCTACTTCCCAACCAGACCATCTCACAAGTCCAAAAGGACCTAGATTTGTTGCAAACTTTGGGATTTCTCGCCAACATGTCATCCTGCCAGTTTTTAGAACACTCTGTACCCACTTCCCAATTTGCCAAAGCCTCAAACTCAGAAATACCTGTGAGGATCTTCTGAGAAGTAAAGAGGACTACCCCCAACCCCAAATTTAGAAAGGAGACTACTAGTGTAAATAAGTCATATTACATTTCTATTTTTAACAAAACTAACAAATTACCTTTTGGGCCCTAAGAAGGGTTTTATCTAAATGTAACAGTTTACTCATTACTTATTTAAATCAACAATTGGCCTTCAGTTCCTCTGATGAAATTTATCATCAAAGACTACTGGTGATGAGCTGCTTCCACACTACAGTTAACCAATCAAGACTCCACAATGGTTATGCTATGGAAAAGGGGGGGAGGGGAAGAACACTGAATTTGTGTTATTTACTAATGAGGTCAGATTCTGGTCCACAACAGTTATGATCAGCTTTTATTATCCAATTTTATGTCCAGAATACTCTACAATATGGCAAGTCCCTAAAATTATCTTCAAAAATACATTCTCTATTCACAGCATTATTTACAATCACCAAAAACCTGGAAACAACCCAAATGTCCATCAACTGATGAATGGATAAACAAATGTGGTACATCCATGCAATGGAATCTCTCATTTAGCAATACTAATACATGGACAAACCTCTAAAATATTATTATGATGTGAAAGGAGGCAGATGCAAAAGACCACATATTGTACAGTTCTGTATATATGACATTTCCAGAAAAGGCAAATTTATAGAGATAGAAGGTCGATTAGTGTTTGCCAAGGGCTGGTGGTAGGAATGGGGTTTGGCTGCAAATGGGCACGAGGGATTGGTTTAGGTCTACAGAAATATTCTCAAACTGGGTTGTGGTGATGGCTGTACAACTCTGTAAATTTACTAAAATACCATTCATTTGTATACTTTAAAAGGGTAAGTTTTATGTTATGGTATATTATACCACAATAAAGCTCTTAAATGCATCCTAATGTATAAACAAAGAGCAAAAGAAAAAACGATTACATTCTAACTGCAATAAGACATATTAACAGAATAATCAAACATTACATTTCAGGTTCAAAGCAGGATACCAACCAAAATTTTGTGAACAGAGTCCATACCACTACAGCATTCCATTAACAAAGTGAAAGTTAAATTGCATCAAATTACAACAACCCTTGGTCCAGGGTTGTTGTTGATGCCACAGCCCAGAGCTTATTAGAAAGACTAAAAATTAAAATTAAACAAGGTATCTTAATACCACTAATCATTACTGGCCTGTATAAACTAGAAATATTAAACCAATATTGTTTAAATTCTATGCTTAAAAAAAGAAAAAGGTAAAACATCAAGGCAACTTCAAGGTAGACTGATTTAACACATGCACTTCCTTTAACTCTTCCTGAAACCCCACTAAAACACCAAAGGGATCTTTAAAACCAGGATTAACTCATTAGGAAAAAGAGAACACAAGAGAGGGGAGTATCAAAATTTTGGAAGGTGGAAAGCAGATGAATGAATGGTAACTACCTTAGCAAGCCCAAGAAGTTGAACTTCAACTGGGAAACAATATATTTTTAGAAGGATGGCTGAAGGGAGATTGATCTCAGCAAAAGAGTATAGAGATTCAGTCTCTAGAGAATACAGTCTCTGACCCTGGGGACAGCAGGAAAAATGGGGATACTATACTGAAAAAAAAGGAATTAAGTAAATGTTTATAAGCGGAGCACCAAGACGCCTCTCCTCTGTTTCATACCCTCATCCCAGTCCTCTTCCCACACTCAGCTCCCAGCCAGGCCTATACTTTCTAGGGAAAATATTTGAAGATTCTTCTTTGGGAACTCTAACCTAAAAGGTAAAAAAAAGACTAAAGCTATTGACAGAAGGCTTCCTAATGAAGCCCCAATGGTCAACAAGCCTACCCTTTTTCACTCAGAGTATCTGGTGTTTTTTAAATCTTTTATATATAGCAAAATATAGACAACTGCACCTAAGCACAAAATATCAATAATATTATGAGAGTAATGTTGGGTTTTACCATGCTATGGCACTTTCGGATCACATTTGACTTCCACAGTGCAATCATAAAGGGGAGCATTTTTGTAAAACTATTTGAAGGTTTCATCTGTTTTCCTAAGTATCTCTTTTAACCTGTTGCTATTCAAATTTATCCTTTTTATATAAAATTTTAAAAAACAGATGTATTTCACACAACATAAAATTCACCATTTTAAAATGTTCACTTCAGTGATTTCTAGTATTATGGTTTTATTCACTATGTTGTGTATCCATCACCACTATCTAATTCCAAAACATTTCCATTATTCCAAAAGAAACCCTATATTTACTAGCAGTTAGTCCTAATTTCCCCCTCCACCCATCTCCTGACACCTATTAATCTGCTTCCTGTCTCTATACATTTGCCTATTCTGGACAATACATATGAATGGAATCATGTAATACATGACCTTCTGCACCTCACTTCTTTCACTTAGCATAGTTATCTTCCAAAAAGTTTTCAAGGTTTATCAATGAACATGTATTAGAACTTCACTCCTTTTTAAGGCTGAGTAGTAAGTATTCCATCATATGGATAGACCATATTTTGTTTATCCATTCATCAGCTGATGGACATTTGGGTCATTTTCACTTTTTGGCTACTAAGAATTATGCTCAAAATCTACTTTCTAATCTTCTTTTCTTAAATGTGAGTAGGCCACCAGAAATCAGCCATATGAAAAAGGAATTAACAAAAAGGACTACAGACACTAAAATTAACAGGGAACTTTTGGCTGACTTTAAAATTATCATTAATAAACTTCAGCTAATAAAAAATATCATGTCCATGAAATAAGAATAGGACTCTATAAAAAGGAATAGTCAGAACACAAGAGTTCTAGGAAACTAAAAATATACTAAACAAAATTAATTAGATTTGGGAGAAAAGTTGAGAAGACCTCCTAGAAAACAGAGCAAAGTCTGGGCCTGGTGGCTCACGCCTATAATCCTAGCATTCCAGGAGATGAGGTGGGAGGATCACTAGAGGTCAGGAGTTTAAGACCAGCCTGAGTATGAGTGAGACCCTCTTTCTACTAAAGATAGAAAAAAATTAATCAGGCATGGTGGGGGGTGCGCCTATAGTAACAGCTACTTGGCAGGCTGAGGCAAGATCGCTTGAGCCCAGGAGTTCAAGATTGAGGTCAGCTATGATCACACCACTGCACTCCAGCGGGGGTGACAGAGCAAGACCCTGTCTCAAAAAAAAAAAAAAAAAGAAAAAAGAAAAAAGACTAGAGCAAAAAGAAAATAAAAGATAGAAAAAATAAAAGAAAATGAGAAAACTGAAGAAATTTTTAAGACATATAAGGTTTCAAAAATTTAACTCTCACATACCCTTTTTCTTAGGAAGCCTGAAGGACGTACCTGAGTGACCAAGAAGATGACATGGAATATAGGAGACAGAGACCCAACCCAGGGAAGAAGAAAATGCAAGCCTGAGAATAAGGATGGCAGCTATTTTCAGAAAATTGTCATATACCACACAAAGAAGAAATTTATAGAATAAATGATATGCCTGATCATGAGACATTTACACATTCAAAATAGAGTCTGAATTTAGTGACAAGTGTATAGAAAATTAAGTAAATACACAAAATAACAAATCCAGGGAAAACAGTTGGGAAAGAAAGGAAAAGTAGTTATAGCACACTACATGACATAGCTGAGGATAGCTTTCACACAATCAAAACAACAGAAACTCCCACAATGAGGATGGGGGAACAGGAATGGTGTGCGTGAAGGCTGGGCTGGGAAGAGCAAGTACCTCCTGAAGCAGGAAGCTAATAGAAAATGCCTAAAACTGGAAAATCAAGAAGTCTTAATACAGGCATGTTATTTGGAAATATGGAAGGAAATTTCAAAAGAATCAATTAAAAATCGAATTAATGGTTACTTGGGGAAGTGAGAGATGCCTGATGTTTTTTATAATGGGTCTTGTGGAAGTATTTGATTATTTTTAAACTTAGTGTACATACATAACTTGTGCTCATTCTGTTTAAAAAATAAATAAATAAATATGTCCAGAAAAGAAAAAAATGTGAAAAAGGAATATATAAATATTAATACCTTTTAATTCAAAGAAAAATAAAATCAGAAATGTGTCCCCCCTTAAAAAGGCTCTGAACTTCTAAGGGATTTAAGTGCTTTCCAGGCAAGAATGAAGCAACTCTAAAACACTGGCTAAAATTGGGGGCATAAGTTGATACAAAAGATTCAACATGAAGTACATTTTAAAGATGCACTGACTCAGGCTTTATAGAAGCCATTTCTCCCACCAAGTGCAGTATCAGTAATTCACCTGCTTATCTTCTTTTGCAGCAGACTTCCCTTTGTGCAATACACTTCCTTCTCTTCGACACATCAAGCTATGTTGTTATCATAGTGTCTATACACTCCACTCTGCCTGGAACATACTTCCCAAAGCTAATTCTTCCTCTTCAGTTGGATGTCAGCGTGAATACCATCTACTCACAGAAGCGATCTGATCTTTCCATCTAAAAGTGCCCTGTTGCCTTTGTTCTAGGTCACACTTGGAGCCTTTATACCAATCTGAAATGGCCACTTCCAGAGGGCAGACACCTCATCTGTCTTGTTTGCCACTTTACCTCCCAGGCCTGTAAGAGCACTGAGCACCCAAATATTTATTAAGTGAATTAATTTATGAATATTTACCTCAACACCATTGATTTTAAGAGTCTTACTGCATGTGGGGAATTTTTAAGGAATCTGAAAAAGTAAAAATTTGTTCCTAATCCCTTACCTGCCTTGAAAACACCTTTTAAAATGCACTAAATACTTACACTGAAGAATTATTTGCTGTCTTATTTTTTTTCTTTTTGAGACAGAGTCTCACTCTGTCACCCCAGGTACAGTGCAGCAGCATCATCATAGCTCACTGCAACCTCAAACCCCTGGGCTCAAGTGATCCTCCCACCTCAGCCTTCTGAGTAGCTGGGACTACAGGTGCTCACCACCAGATCCGGCTAAATTTTCTATGAATATTTTTAGTAGAGAAGGGGTCTCACCCTTGCTCAGGCTGGTCTCCAACTCCTGAGCTCAAGCCATCCTCCTACCTCAGCCTCCCAGAGTGCTAGGATTACATGCTATGAGCCACTGCACCCAACCCTATTTGCTGTTTTTGACATTCAAATTCAACCAGGAATCCTATATTATTTGTCAACCCTAGTCAAAGGGAGCATGGAGAGAAAAACCAGACTAGGATGTGTTGAGACTGGGGAGGCAGTTACAGTGAGACGGCAACTGCTCTGATGAGTAGGAAACTGGGAAGTCAGATGTGTAAAGAGAAATTTCGGATTTATTAATTTGTGTTCAATGTAACTTACCTTTGTCACCTCCTCAAGAAAACTACACTAAAGGTCTATTTTACTTAAAAACAAAACAAATGTAGACGGGAGACTATCTCCTCTGAGAAGTCTTCCCTTACCTGTGCATTGATAAACAATTCTTCCTGTGCTACCTCTGGACTTGGTACATTAGCACCCTGAATTGTACCTATAAAGCTTCAGGGGACAGAAGTTCCAAGTGTTTCCTCTGTATCGCCAGCATCTAGAACAGTGGCTGGTACAAATGTCTGTTCAACGTGAACGTTAAAAGCAGTATCTAAATCAAAAAGGTCAATTACTTTAACTGTACTCTATTACTTAGCATGGTAAAGAAAACCACCGTGAACAATGTGGAAAGGCGTACAACTGAAACATATACTTACTGTTTCAAAAGTATTCAATATCATCAAAGGGAAAAAGACATTAAAATAATCTCCACAATCTTGAAATCTGACAGGCACAGGTCTTGAGATGGACTGACAAAGACTTGCAGGCGGCCCACAATGATCAAAGTTCAAAAACATTTCATACTTCCATTTTAAGACCTCTTTAACAAAGGTGTCAGAGATAGACTGAGATGATAACAGAATGTTTACTGGAGAGGAAGTTGAAAAAGATTTGTTCTCACCAAACAGAAGTTTGTAACCTTGCCTGTTAGAATTATTTGGAGTCTGAGGATGAAGAATATTGCACAAACTCTTCATTTCCTCCACTGGCTTCTGAGATACTATGGGAGCTGTCTGTGGTACTTTCAAAATAGATTGTACCCCATTTGGCTTATTTTTTAGAGCTGGTGAAAGTGCTGTAGCATTTTCCAAAGACTTGGAAAGATTAGCAATTCGTGAAGTACTTTTTGAGCTAAAAATCTTAGTAGTGGAAGGTCTTGAAGGTTTAGATGCAGAAAGAGGCAGGCCAGGTTTACGAAATACATCTTCATCTGCTGCTTTGGCTTCAGAGTGCTTTGAGCAGTATTCACTCTGGTTTTTCATGGTTTCGACACAATCTTTGTATTTACACTTTGTGCCACTCAAAGATTCCAACTGAGGCCAACTTACAGGAACTTCTACCTGAACTGTATCTTTTCCATGAACTACTTCAATGAGTTTAACATTATTCTCCACTTGTGAACACAAATCCATATCTTCAGGATCATTTTGTGTTAAAAATAAATTATCTTCCTCTATGTCACTATTGGATTCAGATTCTCCCTCTTTCAAAGTTGCCAGCTCTATAGGAGGTATTATTGGATCCCCTCCAGCTAAAGGGTCCTCTGAAGCAGAGACTATTATTTCATTTGTTGGTGTTCCATTTAACACTACAGAATCACACTGGTTCAAAAGACAAGCATCATCAGTTGCCTGAGAAACATATTTTTCTTTTACGGTTTCTGGTTCAGCAGACATGCATTTTATTAACTGTTTTCCATTACTGTTAGCAAGTGCCTTAGTTCCTCCTGTATAATTATAATCTGACCTATCAGATTCTGGCACAAATGTGTCAGAATTCTGTGCTGTATGTGGCCCTGCTCTTGTAGCATCCGTACTTCCATAATCAAAGAGCCCTTGTCTATTTTGTTGTGATTTGTGTCTTATCTGCCTTTGAAATTGAAGATCTTGACTGGTTAGGAGTTTCTTATTATTTTTGACAGAAAGAGCCTGAGGAGGAATTAATTTAGTCTTTTTTCCAGTATCAACTACACCAACAGTTTTGCCATAATCACGTAATTGAACTAAAGACTCTAAAGATCGCTGGGACAAGTCAAATGCCTTACGAGGAGCCTTTTTCAGACCAAGTTTCTCAGCTGTTGAGGTTGGCTCAGGACACTGGCGAAATTTCTTTGGTGGCACTATTGCAGGAGATGTCCTACAACGTATGTAATTTGAATTTTTAGTCTGTCCTTTTTTGGTATCTGAATGTGCTTTCTTAGTTTTAGAAAGTGGGACTCTCCTAACGGGTTCTGGACAAGTACAAAGCTTTGGAGAAGATTTCCTTGGGGAAACCACAGTGGCTCTCTGAATACTTGAGTTGGGAGTTATAGTCTTTATGTCTCTACTTTTTTTTAAATCATTTTCAGGAATGTCTCTCTTATTAAGAATATGAGACTGGTCCTCACTTCTGACAGATGATGAAGGGCTTACAGGATCTTCAACCGTTGGTTTTTTTCTAAATCGTTTTCTCTTAGGTTTTTTCCCTTCAGTTTCACGAAATTCCTCAACAGAAATACTACTACTCTGTGCTTCTGTGTGTCCTTCAATGTCTTCTGCTACTTTTTTAATAACCTCTTCAGATACATAATCTGTATCATCATCCCAAATATTTGTGGTATTAGTCATGTGAGTCAAACATGAATTTTTCTCATCCTCTCGAACCGAACTGTCTAGTTTATGATCTTGCCAAACTGAAAACACTTCAGATGGACTTTCAAACTCAAAAAACTGAGAATCAGAATCCTCAAACTGCAGAAGAGACTTTGTTTGTTCTTTCTTTACTGGCTTCTTTTCCACATTACTAGTAACTGCTGAAACATGCTGCTCTGGACATTGTTTCTCCGTGCATGCTTTGTCCTGTTTCGTGTGTTTTTCACCACCCAGAATTCCTTCATCTTCATCATCAGAATCTGAAATAATAATAACCTGTCCACAGCCAGTGTCTCCAACATTATTTTGGTTAGCTGTAAAACATCTTTTTTCATCTTTCACTTTTCTTTGGAGCTGGGATGAGCTTTTTTGAGTTGAATCTGATGGAAACTTAGTAACACTGGCTTGAGCCATTAAAGATAATTTGTGGAGATCTCTGTCTATCTGAGAATCTGTTAAGGTTTCAGACTTAGGACTGATGCCAGGGGCCTGCTCTATTGTCAAGTTAGAAGAAACCAGAGTACTCTTACTCATTTCCTTCTCTCTCGATTCAACTACAGTCACCGGAGCTTTAAAGGGAGACATTTTCTTCACTAAAATATCGGTCATTTCTGTAAATGAGACCAAATCTTGATCAGGATGACGTTCCTGGATTTTATAATTGTTTTCATGGGAACAGAAAATATCTAACTCTTCATTTTTTACTTGTTTCTTTTTCAGTAATAAGCTATTTTGAGATTTTTGTTCTCCATTTTTATTAGCACCTGGAATACCATCAGGGTCTGAAGATAGATTGTGTATAAAGCCATCCCCTTTCTGAACTTCTGTAGCTTTCCCTGAATAGAAACTCTCAGTGTCAGATGTAGTCAGGTTTTCCTCTAAATTGATAGCATTATGGACCAAAGTTCTTTTCTTATGTTGCTTCTTTATTACATGTGATAACTTTGTACAGATGTCATCTTTCTTCTGTGTCTTGGTTTTTGGTTTTGAGGTTTTACCAAGGGCATCATCCTTGGAAGATAAACCTGCATTTGATGTGGACACTTTTTCCAGAGATTCAGTTGATATTATTTTTCTGTCACTTCCTCTTCCTTGACCATTTCTTGAAGTACAATTCTGTGGGGTAACTGAGGAGTTCTCTTTTACAGACTTCTGCTTCCTTGTACTTATTTTAATTTGATCCTGAGCTTTTTCAATAAAAAGGCTTTTATTATCCTGCTTTAAGCATGACTCAACTGACCGATGATCTTCTAATTTCAAATCCTTCCTATAATTTTCCTCATTATCCGCTTCTTTTACAGTGTTACTTGCTTTGATCGATATACTTTCTGGTACTTGATATATGTCACCTTTCATCAGTTCTTTAGAAAATGTTGGGCTGGAGTTTTCTAGACAATGCATGTCTTTTATAGACTTCTTCTCTATTTGTTCACTTTCTTCTTTATCACAAGATGCAGGAGGGGTTTTACATGCAGGAGTCAGATCCACTAAAGTGCTACATGGAGGTATTTTTGATTTTATGTTTCTAATAATTTGCTTTAAACAAGTTTGTAACTCATGGGTTTCCTGACTAGTCAACTGCCAACCTAGAGATAAATTTCCCCGAAGGAATAAGTTAAGCTTATCCCAAAATCTCTTGCAAATAGTCTGCTGCCCAAGCTGATAACCTTCTTTAAGGAGACTTCTAATCAGCTGCACACAAGCAAGCTGTACAGAGTTAGATGGCATTGAATGCAATGACAGTGATGATATCATTGCTGTTCCTTTGGAGCAATTTCCAGATGACTTCTCAGAACTCCGTGCAAATGCTGTGGTAGGAAGCTTGGCACATTTCACGACGACTTCCACCCATTGTTGGGAACTAATCCATAGCAAATGTAAACATTTTTTACTTCTATGCAGTTCAATCACTGATACCAAAATTAGAAGAAAAAATTCAGTGACTTTGTCACACACAGCATCTGTTTGGTTGAGGACATCTTTGACTTCGGAGTGCAGATGATGAATAACCTCTGCTATGTAAGCCACACCCAAATCCTTAAGATCCATGAGGGACTGAACAAAAGGTATGAACCACAAAAATGTGCTGTTATGAACACGCATGTCTTGACCAATATCTGACTGAAGTACACTGGCTAACGTTTCCATTTCTTCATACATGTTAGGACAATAATCTGGGCAAATGGCTGATCTCCATCCAGAATCCTAAAATGAAAGAAATATTGACATTCAGATAAACAAGCACCATTCATGATAGCATTAATACTTAAGTTGTAAAAAAGAAAATACATCTTCCCAACACATCTATTTTGGTTTACTATGTATTATTTTTAATATACATACCACCCAAGAAATTGAAAACACAAGTTGAATTCTGAGATTAAAGTTTCATGAAAAGGCAAATTTACACCACCTTCATGTAATCTGGCCTTCCATTAGCTGGTTTTGATCTCTAGTCATGCCACTTATCTGCCCATTAACTTTTCATCTTCCCTAAGTGCACTTAGAAAATAAATTTTCCAAAGTGTACACACTGTAGAGTCCATTTTTCCCCCATGTACAATACATCTGTGAAATCAGAAGACCTTTATGTAGCAGGTGATTTAAGACAGCTACATACCATATTAATAAAATCAGCAATTCAACTAATTATGTAAACACTGTTTATACAATATAAAGGCAATAAAATATCACCTGAATTTTCAAAGTGTTTTATACCTTTTTGGTCTTTTCAGGATTATAATTGTATACAATCTGGCTGCAAGTCACCATATCATCCGAATATGATTCTGGTTCTAACTTGGTCCTTAAATAATAAGAATAAACAGAAGTTACTGAAATGAAGGAAAAGAAAGAAAAAAAAACCCTCTTATGAAGTCAGTTACAACACACTTCCTTACAGAGATTATTATTAAATCCTGACATGAATTGAACTGACCTCACAGAACTGTTCCGTATGTGTTGGATCTCTCGATTGTAGCTCACATTGTTTATAATGGTTTGCAATGCCTCAATGGGGTCAATAAGTTGACCCCAGACCTTGGATCCCAGGCGATCCAGAATCACCATGAAACAATGTAATGCTGGCCAGAAAGGATCCACACTATCATCTGAAATACAACAAAGTAATGGCAGAATTACAAAACAATTAGAAAAATGCACTAAAATATATTGAGAATTAAGCATTCTTTATCTGGTTAGCAACAAAATTAAAAGCAAAGCAGCAAGTCATTTAAAGTAAAGCACTGCCAATCCTTAGAGACAAAGGTTTTTAAAAAGCTGGCAAATTCTCAAAATATTTTTCTGGTTTTTTTTGAGACAGATTGTTCTAGCTCTGTTGCCTGGGCTAGAGCCACGTGGTGTCAGCCTAGCTCACAGGAACCTCAAACTCCTGGGCTCAAGCGATCCTCCTGCCTCAGCCTCCTAAGTAACTGGGATTCCAGGTGCGCATCACCACACCCAGCTAATTTTTTCTATTTTTAGTAGAGACAAGGTCTCGCTCTTGCTCAGGCTGGTCTCCAACTCCTGATCTCAAGCGATCCTCCCACCTCAGCCTCTCAGAGTGCTAGGATTACAGGTGTGGGCCACTGTGCCCAGCCTCTCAAAATATTTTCAAGCAATACTTTGAAGCCCCTGTAAAAAACTTTTTAATAGGGAAAAATTGTTAAATGGGCAATGGAACAGTCTGGTAAACACAACCTCTTTGCACTGTTTGCCATACCTGAAACAATCTTTTCTACTCGGCTCCTCAACCCCTCCCAGAACTTTATACTCCTATCCTCCAATAAACAACTGAAAAGAAGTAGAGGGGAAAATGAAAGAGAAAGAGACACTTGTTATTTACACATTTAAATGAGGCCCATAATACAAAAAATTCTTCTTCAGCACAATCCTGAATTTTGTGTGTCATGCAGCTCGTGTAAAGGACTGAATCCCTTAGCTAATGCATAAGCCAAGATACACACCCTTCATCCAATTTATCTCAACATGGCTTTGTTATTATCAACTTTCATCCAATTTAACCTTCAATATAGCCTTAGTCTAAAGTCTCAGTCAAAAGCTTAACAAAGGCAGGGGGTGGTGGCTCACGTCTGTAATCCTAGCACTCTGGGAGGCTAAGCCGGGAATATCACTTGAGGCCAGAAGTTCAAGACCAGCCTGAGCAAGAGCAAGACCCCAATCTCTACTAAAAACAGACAAAGTTAGCCAGGTGTGGTGGTGCATGCTGTAGTGCCAGTTACTCCAGAAGCCAAGGCAGGAGGATTGCTCGAGCCCAGGCATTTGAGGTTATAGTAAGCTATCATGATGCCACCGTACTCTAGCCAGAAAAAAAGAGTGAGACTCTGTCTCAAAAAAGGAAAAAAAAAAAAAAAAAAAAACTTAAATCTTGCTGTATTATTTCTTTCTGGCTTTATTTTTCATACTCCCATAACCATCCACTGTCTTTAGCAAAAACAGATCACCAGCTTTTTCCCAAATAAGCAACAGGATGCCTTTGTGATTTGCACCACTTACCAAAATCCCATCCATCCTTAAAAGCTTAAATGCCTCCTCTGTTAAACATTCCCCATTTAATCACATATGGTACTCTTCTGAGGCAAGTGCTCTAACTCTTCTTCCAGTTAATGATAATTTTGTTTAGTCACCCTAGAACCTGTGACTTTACTTCCCTCAGACCTCTCAGACTCTGCCTTCTAATCACAGCCATTTGTGCAGACTTTCTCATATATTTTTGTATCCTCCACTGCAGCTGATACAATGCCTTATGTCTAGCAAGCTCTCAAATAAGGAAGAAAGTAGTCAGGTGAAGATGGTTATGAAAGGTTTCTTAAGAGGTGATTCACATTTTGAAGAAGGTAAGGGAGCTAGATTAACAGAAGGGATAGAATTATACATGATATGTGCAATTAGGCACAGGGAAAGAAATGAAAAATTTATGCATTAAATACTAGCGAATTAAGTGAATAATAATCTTAATCAGGAATAATCTAGCAAGGAAATATATGCCATCAAAAAAAGAATAACATTAATGTAAATTTTTTAGAATCTCCCATAAATGAGTTTATATCCACAGTCAAGTTGCTTGAAGAAAAAATGAATGAAGGGGAAAAAATATTCATTATGTTTTCACAGGATCTGACATTTTTGGTCTTTATTAACTCACTCCTTCATAAAGAAGGTAAGATTAGAAATACTTATTTTAAGTAAAGATCCTTCATGATTAGCTTGACACAGCCATAAGCAAAAGGAGGTCAGGATCTAATAATAAACATGACTACAAGGTTTAGGTCTCATTTTCTAGACTATCTAGAACAGTACTGTCCAAGAGAATTTTCTATGATAATGAAAACAGTCTGTATCTGCACTGTTTATATAGGAGCCACCAGACACATGTGGCTATTGGGCCTTGAAATATGGCTAGTGGGACTAAAAAGTGATTTTTAAATTTTAGTTAATTTAAATTTAAATAATCACATGTGGCTGGCAGTTGCTGTACTGGACAATGAGAACCACAAAGAAATGAAGCAGCAGACAAAGGGAGACCATGGGACAGAGGCTTTCCCCACAATGTTAACCAACCATGTCATTACAAATAGGTCTCCCACAGGTTCTAGTTTTCATTCTACCACTAATTGTTTTCATCACGAAAAAGTAGGTTAACTTCCGTGGGGTTCATTTAGTCTCTTCCTCTATGAATAGAAGGTGTTGAATTAAACTCTAAAGGTTCTTTCTGATTTGAAAGTCTGAATCTCTTACCTAAACCATAAAAAAGTTAACTCTTCTTTACTTCATACCATACACTAATTCTTGCAGTGACACTAGCATTTTAAAAGAGCATCATGAACCCAGGACTCAAAAACATTTAGCAAGTAAAGTTTATTACCATCTGATTGCCTCTCCATGGTGTGAAGTATTGACTGCATAAAATCATTTTGCTTGTCTGAGCCCAACAACAGAGAATCCATGGCTTGCTCCTCAAGAATGGTCAGCAACATGCAAATACCTGTTAAGATCATTTAAAATTTTCTTGAATTAATGAAATAACACCATTATAATGGCTTGTCTGGCTCAGCTGGCAAAAGAAATATAAGGTAGGAAGACGAAGCAAAACAGTATCCGGTTCCTCAAACATTTAAGTCTGAGATATTCATATACAACTGTTCCCATGTAACAGAATTTTAGACTGACTCAAGTGTAAAAGGGGGAAATGGTACTAGCCTGGTTAGAAAACAATTTCTAAGATAACTACCACATAGCTTGTATTTCAACAATCTAAGATGCCTTCAATTTTAAGATTTATCGTACCTCATATACCACTAAAATAGTGGGAAAAAAAACACTGCCAATTATGACACATGACCTTAAGACTTGGAATCAATGAAATAGGGTATAACTATTTTGAGTCAGCACAGAATTTGTACACAATTTTAGCAGGTCTTTCTCCGCTCGTGGAGACTGACCTGTTCCTCTCTCTTTGGAATGTATTTTCACTTTCACTTTGTACAGTTTCTTCCTTTTCTGTAATAAAAGCTGTTTGTGTGTGTGTGTGTGGGGGGGGAACCCCAAAACAATGCTAGCAACTCTACCAGGAAATATCTTAGACATTAGAAAAGAGGTATTAACAATCAGACCCCTATTAAAGTCAACTACTACGCTAGTATTTTGTTAATCTCATGTTGCTTTAAACAAAAGATTCATTTGTCAGTGCTTGAAAATGTGCCTCTTATAGGAACAATACTCACCTAACCAATAGTTTTTGTAGTTGGTAGTATCATACATGTGTGAGGGCAGAAGAATCAGTTTACCCTTCTCAAGGACAGAAGAAGTATAAATGTCTGGACTTTCTAAAAGCCCCAACTCGATGACTTTAAAAAGGCAAGTTAAAACATCTTGTAAGTCATAATAATCATCTCTGTCCACTTTTCCCAAGTTTCTTGCAGTCAGGATAGCCCAGCGTCGAACCTAAATGTGTAACACATGATTACTTCATTCAACAAGTAACGGTCTACATAAAAAACATGAATAAGAAAATAGAATTCTGTACAGATTTGAAAAAACATGTATACATGAAAAAGATACTAATTAAGCAATGTATGGACCTCATTGGATCCTGATTTGAACAAACTAACCCAATAAACAATTTATGAGACAATCATTTTCATTCAAACACTGACCAGAAACATGATGTTAAGGAATTATTATTTTAGGTGGAACAATGGAATTTTTTAAAAAATTCTTATCTTTTAGAAACACATACTGAAATATTTTATGGATGAAGTACACCAATGTCTGAGATTTGCTTTAAACTAATCCAAAGGGGAGTAGAAGGTGGACCATGTAATAATTGATAAAGCTAACTGATGGATACGTGGGGGGGGATTCATTATATATTCTCTCTGCTTTGATATGTTTATAATTTTCCGTAACAGAATGTTTAAAAAAGGAATGAAAACATGAAAGAAGAATCACAAAAGAAATGAAAGGTCATTCTAAATGGCAGAATAGCATAGGGAAGTGATTTTGAATTTCTTGGAGAATATAAAGTTTAGTGATCACAACCAGTCTTAATAAAACTAAATAAAATAGATCAGAAAAATATCAGAGTATATCCTTCATACTAAAAGTTAAGTTTTATGAAATGCTTTATGTTATAAATGCATATTTACATGTGTACTCAATGAAAACATTTTTTACTATAGGTTAATAGTTGGCTGCCTGTGTACAAAAATGCAACTGATTTTTATAAATACATCTTACAACTAGTCATATTAAGCTCCTACTTCGTATAACTTGGAGATGCTTCAAGGTTTTTTTATGTAAATGATCTTAGTACTGCAAATAATGGCCTTTCTTCATTTCAAATCTTTATGCCTCTAATTTCATTTTCTAATTTCTTTACTGGATTGACCAGAACCTCCAATTCAAACTTTACAAAAGGAGTGATACTGAGCACCTTTGTCTTACTCTGGATTTTAAAGGGAACACTTCATTAAGTCATTTTAGAAATGTTTTTCTCTAGGTTTTTTCCAGATGCTATTCATTAGATTGTGGAATTGCCTTCTATTTCTAATTCACTAAGAATTTTTAGTCATGAATATGGTTGTTTTTTTTATATCTATTCAGACAATCATTTGTTTTTTGCTTCGATCTGTTAATGTGGTGAAATTATATTTCTGAATTTTCTAATATTTTGTTTAGGATTTCTATGTTTAGGATTTTCTATATTCGTGACTGTAATTTACTTTTCTTTTAATGTGTTAGTCATTTTGTTACAGTGTAACACTGGCTTCATAGAATATACTTCCAAGTACTCTTTCTGGAAGGAGATGCATAAAATTAGGATAATATATTCCTGGAAAGTATAACTCCTATAAAACCATCTAAGCCTGATGTTTTCATTGTGGGAAGACTTACCAATGGTTCCTCAATGCCCTTAATAGTTATAATATGCAAGCAGTTATATTTTTCTAGGAATTTTTCTATTTAATCTGAATTTCCAAAACTGTTGGCATATACTTGTTCATAACATTCTATTATCCAGATAATCTCCACTTAGTTTATAGTATCTCCTCCTTTTCATTCACATATTTCTACTTCCCTTGATCATTCTTATCTGAACTATACAATATTGTTCATTTTTTCCAACTTTTAGGTTTGTGTATTGTCTCTGTTTTGTGCAAATTTTGCTCCAATGAGTTCCACTCACTTTTTATCTCCTTACTTCCACTTTCTTGGGTTTTATTCCATTGTTCTCTAGCTTCTTAAGAGGATTAATCAGCTCATTAATTTTCAGACTTTCCTCTTTTCCAATAATCACTTAAAGATATAAATTTCCCTCAAAGCACCTCTTTTGCTACAGCCTACAAGTTTTTCTAAGTAGCATTTTCATTATAATTTGGTTGTATTTTTTAATTTTATGATTTCTTTCTTTTTAAAGGATGTATTAATTTCCACATGTGGAAACTTATTTAACTTTTTATTATTAACGTCTATCTACATTGTGTTATGCTCAAAGATCATAGTATATATGATATCAAGTCCTTGAAATGCACTGAAGCTTTCACTTATGGTCTAGTATATTTTCATTTTTGTAATGTTTACTGTATATTTGAAAAACTGGTTAGATGCACAGCTCATACGTGATCCATCAGATTAAGCTTACAAACTGTCTTATACAGATATCTGATATCCTTCCTGGATTTTGCGTACTGACTCATCAATAATGAAGAGGGTATGGTGAGAGTCCATAACTGCAACATCTACTTTGAAGTGATTTTAACTAGCCTATTTCTTAATCTTATCCATCCCTGTCCTAATGGCTATTTTACTTGATAATACTATAGCTTCAACAATGCTTTATTAGGTATTTGCCTATTACTTCTTTTTCCATCCCTTACGTATCAACCATTACCGTGCCCTTATGTTTTAGATGTATCTCACAGTATCTAGCTAGATTTTATTTCTTTTGTAATCTAATCTGATCTTTACCTAACAAATTCAGCCAATTTACATTAAATATTGATATCCTTAAGTCTCTTTATTATATATGAACCTTTTTATTTCTTTTAAAGCATTTCTTGCTTTTTAAAATAATTCATATCTATCTCTGTCCTTAATAGGATGAAAATTTAGCATGCATGCTCTCACATCTTTGGTCTCCTTGCCTGGTAACCCCACCATGTTGATATTGCCTATTCCAAGTTATTATTGAGACCAGAAGTGTTTTGAATTTTGAATTTTTCCAGATTTTGGAATATTTGCATTATACTTATTGGTTGAGCATCCCCTAACCCAAAAATCTGAAATCTGAAATCCTTCAATGAGCATATCCTTCAAGCATGACCTTTTGAGCATCACATCAGCATTTAAAAAGTTTCAGATTCTGGACCATTTAGGATTTTGAGATTAGGGATGCTCCAAGTATATTCACTTTCTTTGAACTTAGGCTTTTTTAAAATAATAAACTTTACCACAGTATTCAGTCAACTTTATACATCACTTGCAACACCTTGTAGATTCTTCTAAGTACTTCATTCAGTGTGGGTCTTTGTGTGGCAAACCTTCTAAGACCTTATAGGAATAAGATATTTTTATTATGCTCTCAAATTCAAATGAGTTTGGCTGGAGATGTAATTTTAGGTTTTAAACTCTTTTCTTTCCACTCCACTGTCTTCTTGCATTCAATGTGACTGCTATAAATCTGGTGTCAATCTGATTATTATGTCTTTGCATGTGATCTTTTCTTTGGAGAACCTTTCGAATTTGTCTTTGATGTTCTCAATGTTCTCACTAATTCTACCTAGGTGTGGTTTTCCTTCTCTCCTCTTTGATACTCGATATAGGCCATTAGGCCATTACAATTAGCAGTCTGCTGTTTTGTTTTTTTTTTTTTTGAGACGGAGTCTCGCTCTGTTGCCCGGGCTAGAGTGAGTGCCGTGGCGTCAGCCTAGCTCACAGCAACCTCAAACTCCTGGGCTTAAGCAATCCTTCTGCCTCAGCCTCCCGAGTAACTGGGACTACAGGGATGCGCCACTATGCCTAGCTAATTTTTTCTATATATATTTTTAGTTGGCCAGATAATTTCTTTCTATTTTTAGTAGAGACGGGGTCTCAGTCTTGCTCAGGCTGGTCTCAAACTCCTGACCTCGAGTGATCCACCCGTCTTGGCCTCCCAGAGTGCTAGGATTACAGGCGTGAGCCACCGCGCCTGGCCTGTCTGCTGTTTTTTAATTCCAAAAAATTTACCTGCATTATTTCTCCAATATCTCCTCATCTTGATTTTTATTTTTCTCTTTCTGGGACTTTTTACATCTATGTTAACACTACTACTTCTATCTCCATATCTCTTAGCATTTTTTATATTTTCTACTTCTGTCTTTTTCTTCTTCCTTAGAGATTCGCTCAACCTGGCCTTCTAATTCAGTAAATTGTTTTCTCAGCTGTACTCATTACATTATTTATCCCATCTCCTGAAACCTTTATTTTAAATCATATTTTTCAAATCTTGCAATTGTTCAGTTCTTATGTTTTCTGTTCTCATTTCATATTAACATCTTCCCTTATTTCTTTTAGCATGTTTATTATAATAATTTTAAATTACTGGACAAATGTTCTAATATTTCTGATTCTACTGAAATCTTTATATTTTTCCTATGTCTGTTATTTTTAGCTTGTGAATTCATTTTCACTCTGGGGTATTGGCTCCTATCAGGCAGTGCTTATAGAAGGTGGCCAAACCCCAGTCTGGCTTACTCCCAATGAATTCAGGGGTGAGAATGGTGGATAAAACCCAAGCCAGACAAACAGTAATCACTCATTGCCGTACATTTTAATTTTCAAGCTCAGGTAATCACCCTTACTCCCAGGGTGAAGCAACATTAGAAGACACTACTGGGCTGTAATTCCCCAGTCCTGGGTGTTGAGAAGAGATGGTGCTGAAGTCTATCAGTGGTCCCCAGCTGCTTGTCACAGCATCTCAAAGACACTAGGGTTATGCACAATCCTGATTTATTCTTACCTTCACCTGGATCAGATTTTTGAGTTGCCACAGGTATGAGTACAAACACTGCTTATCCAAGGCAATGGTAAAGGAGCACTGAAAGTAGAACCTTTCCTATTTTATCCTCCCACAGCCAGACAACAGGAATGTCTCCTCCCTGGCTCCCACATTCACCATTCAAAACAGCCCTTGTCAAATCAGAGTTTCTCCCAGTTTTCTCCATTTTCTCTTTCAAGTTCTTCTTTAAAGAAACGACCAACAGTGCTGGTCTTGGCTATCTATCTTAGCAATCGTTTTCTTCATGTGTTTTTCAGGGATTTGGTCTGCCAGGTTATCCTACAAGGACGGATTCTGTGTCCCTCCCCAACTACACCTCCTTCCATAACTCTTCCTAAACATAAATTTGGGATTATCTAAATCCATCCCTCAGAATCTGACTCCAGAAGTAGGTCTGGTATCAGTAGCTCAGGATTCCCAACCTTTGGTCACATAAGGGATACTGCAGACTCAGTCATCAAGCTTGCAAATGCTTGGTCCAGGTCTTGGTTACAAGACAAAACCTGCTTCCTCTATATGTACACTGCTTTAAATAGCCAGTCGAGCTTTTCATATTTTGTCAACCTTCTTTCATAGACAGGAGCCCCACCCTTGTTTAAAGCACAGAGCTTGGCTCTGATTCTTTGTCTTGCCTGGAGTATACTTCTAATTCCTATTAACCTGCACAAGCTGAATCCCCAGCTACCTACAGCTACCCAGGCCTACAGGTTTTCACCCATTTATTACTTTATGTTTCTGTTCATGGCCTCTGGCTTAATGTGGCAACTCAGTTCTAGGTACCCAAGTGCAGGAGACCTGCAGGAAAGAACGCCTCCCTATGTGGTGATGAGCCATAAGCATGTCAGGTTTCCATGCTCTGACGTGCTCTCTGCTTCTGTTCCTTACCACTGTTCTGACTTGTATGTCCCCCTTCATTTCTAACACCTAGGAATTTCCCAGGGAACTTCTCCTTTCACCTTGTTTTAAATCCCATCTATTACTGAAATAATTTTTCAAACATTTTAACTGATATTTCCACGCATTTGGAGTGAGGCAAGAAGGTAAGAAAAGCCAGAGAGAAGAGTCCCTCTTCATCAATTCAATATATTGAAAGAAAATCAAATTATTCCCCTATTTGTATTTTAAGCTCAAGCATTACCCACCACGAATTATTCCCCTACCCTCTTGGGTCCCTTCTTCTTTGACTCTCTACTTAACTGTAGTAATTTTAAAATAAGAAAAATTTCAGCAAACATTTTAAGCAAAATTCACACCAAAACAGAATCCTATTATACTACCTATAGGTACAAAAATAAAATATATCCTTCCATTGCCTAACGCTCATACTCACCATTTCATTGGGATGGACCAAGAACAGATAGATCCCTGGATGTTTGTCAAACACCTGAAAGGAGCAATTGGCTTGTTCCATCCGACAAAGTGCTTCAACACATAATTCATCTAAACAGAAAAAATAAGGCAGTAAATAAAAGATATAAATCTTATCAACTTATCAAGATTTCCTAAATCTGGCTCCTTCAGTTGCTCTGTAAAGAAATGAAAATTTGTTCTTTTTTTTCATACTGAGGCATAAAAATGCTTATTATGTAAATGCAGGAACAATACTCACCTATCTGACAGACTTACCAGTTCATCACAGTGTATTCTTAGGAATTATTCTGACTTTACTAGAATATATCTCTTTTTTTACACTTGGCAATTATCTTCACAGGTTATCTTCTTAGAAATATAGTTATAGTTCCAATTCCATTTGGATTTTACCTTTTGACCCACCTGGACTTTATCTGGCACAGCAGTGAAGAACGAAGTCAGCTTTTCCCCCCAGTTGTCCCACTCCTATTTATTGAATAATCCACTTACCCTAACAGATCTATCAATTTTAGTGTGTCAAGCTGCAAAAAATATTATGCTAGCGATAGTGGCTGGCTTTGGGACTGAGGGAAATAATGACGGGACAAACATGAGGGGAGCTTCTGGGATGCTGATGTTTCTTGATCTGGATGTTGGCTATACACATTGTGTTTAATTTGTAAAAATTCATCAAGTTTATATGCTTTTCTGGATATATTATTCTTTAATAAAGTTTGAAAAATGCCTTCTTAGAATCTTAAAAATCTAACTACTTTGATTGATTTATCTAATCAAATCTTTGGATCTACTTTTCAGTTCATTAAAAATACAGAAAATAGAGAAGTTAAATAACATAAGAAGGAAATCAGAAAAGTCCATAAAGAACGTCACTCTGTAGGACAACTCTATGGTCTCCTCAATAAGTCAAATTCATGACACGGAAAAAAAAATCATGTGTGTGTGTGTGTCTAAATACAGTTGTCCCTTGGTACATATACATAGGAGACTGGTTCCAGGACACCCCCCACATACCAAAATCCACATATATTCAAATCCTGCGTCACCCTGAGGAACCTGCATATACAAAAAGTTGGCTCTTTGTATATGCAGGGTTTTTCATCCCACAAATACTGTATTTTTGATCCAGATTTGGTAGGAAAAAAGA
This sequence comes from Lemur catta, assembly GCF_020740605.2. Classification (NCBI taxonomy): domain Eukaryota; kingdom Metazoa; phylum Chordata; class Mammalia; order Primates; family Lemuridae; genus Lemur; species Lemur catta. The sequence goes on along the minus strand of NC_059137.1, from coordinate 4,282,111 downwards.
TCCCAGTATAATTGGACCTACATAGTTTAAAACCATGTTGTTCAAGGGTCAACTGTAGATTGTTTTGAATTAAAAGAGATGAAAACTATGAACCAAATGCAATGTGTGATCCCTGACTGGACTCTAATTTAAACAAACCAGCCAAAAATACATTTTGCAACTACTAGGAAAATGTGAATAATTTCTAATTTCTTCTATGCCTTCCCTTCTGTGTTCTAGCCATAGGTCTTACCTTAGAACAGCAGCTTTAGCATAAAGCCACTGGATAGCTTCGTAATTAGATAACTTTATAAAATGCAAGTTTCTCAACACAGATTCATAACTAATTTCTTCCTCCTCTACATGTTGTACATGTCTCTATGGTCTGTGTTGTTTTTCATCAGATAAATGTAACAAACCAAATATTCCAAGCCACATATTTAGAATTATATCTTTCACTTTGGTTACTATGACTAGATTTTAGATGCCTTAAAGGTACTGTTATTTTATTAGATTTGATACAGTAGGAAAATGCCTTTACTTTTGAGAGATCCATACTATTAAGAAACAGTATCTTAATAATATGTTTAGTACACAAATTTTCAATATAAACCTAAATTTTTACAATCTAAAATAATAAAACTAATATAACTTGAGGAACACCAATGATACTCACTAACACGTTCATGTAGAAGCAGGTAAGGATATTTGAGTATTTCAAGAAGAGGAACTCGAAGCTTATTTTCAAAGTCTTGGCCAGTAAAGTCAAACAGTTGTGCCTCTCCATTGTTGTCCACTATATATAATTCATCATCATCTCCAATTTCTGCTTTCATGGATTTTTCAAAGTGATTTATGAGACGTGAGGTTTCTAATTCCCATAAAACCTAAAAAGAAAAGAAAAATGGGCAGTGTGCTTTATATCAACATAATATACTGGATGTGATGGTCATTCTAGAAAGCCTTTTCCTAAGTATAAAAATTCAGAAATTTAAACTACTGTACATCATATATTAGATTTATTTGAAGAAAAATTATCTAATCAGGGCCACTTTTATGAGATAAGAGTTTGAATACACAGAGTATGAGATGTTTAAACACTTTTCTTGCAGAGTTTTGCTACAACTATGTCAACATTCTTATCAACTATACTATTCAAAAGGAAATGAGAATCTGGACATTTTTGTCAAAGTCGTGAGGTAGGCCTTCTGTGCCTTCCCTTCTGTGTTCTAGCCATAGTTCTTACCTTAGAACAGCAGCTTTAGCATAAAGCCACTGGATAGCTTCACAATTAGAAAACTTTATAAAATGCAAGTTTCTCAACACAGATTCATAACTAATTTCCTCCTCCTCTACATACCATACATGTCTCTATGGTTTGTGTTCTGTTTTTCATCAGATAAATGTAATAAACCAAATATTCCAAGCCACATATTTAGAATTATATCTTTCACTTTGGTTACTATGACTAGAAAATGTGCATGCCCTTTGGTTTATACCATTTACCCATTAAAAAAAAACAAAAAAGAAAGAAAGTTATTAACCAATTAAAAAAAATCTCATGTCATTCAGATTCAAGAATGTAGCACTGACAAATACATTGTCATAAAAGAGTAAAATAACCACCCCCATGACTTCATTTGATAAAATTACTTTATACCAAAATGACTAAATGTGACAGATCATAAAATTCTGATTTAGGTTTTAATTCAATTCCATCAGTGATAAGCATTTACTCAGCACCTACTATATGCCAGGTAATGAGTTAGGTACTTGAGGTATATTAGCCTTCAAAGTTTAAATCATATCATCATTTCTGCAAATGCTTCCACAGAGCTCAAACTTATTCTCTTCCTATTTATCAAGCTCTGAAAAATACTGCCCATCTAATATAAATTACCTCATGCAAGAATGGCAATTCATCTCTTGCTTTGTGGTACTCAGTCACACACTCTAAGCAGTAGCAGAGGTCTTCATCAGCTGTTTGAAATTCACTGGATTGGGTCTTAGACACATAGCACTTTAAGAAGTCAACGGTGGAACCACCACCTGGTGTACACCAACAACATGTGGTCATTCTGCACCTACAGCCAGAAAAGATGACACCTAAAGACTCAAGAAAAAATTAACATTTCAGGCCTATTCTATGTGATAAAGAGGTATACTTCCTACTTGTGACCCTGGTCTTCAACTTAAAATGTTCCTTCACAGCCAGAACATGCTGCTGGCTAGCTTATCACTGACTAAGCTCAAATCTGTGCCCACTCTTAAAAATCTTTTATCTCTGACACATAAAAAATATTGAGAAATGAAAGCACTGTATTTCTAACAAACATCATAAGTGACAGGATGGCCTTGCTAATAAGCTAATAGGGAAAAATAAATTATCTAACCCGCAGTCTCTAAGTAATGGCATGTACCTTAACTCCTGTCTTTAAGATTAATCACATGAGCTCTCTCACAAATTGATCACCTGTGGTGATCATTACACAGCATCTGAAAACAGCTGAGCAGACAGAAAGTGTAAATTCTCCTTGCCAAAGAAATTCAGACCCAGCAGTGAAAATGGTGGTTGCTGTTTGTCTGACAATAGAAGAGGCTCTATTATCAGCCGAGCAGCAACCACCATTTTTTCCCCCTTTCTCTGTCTCCATAAAACCCTCCAGCTCCTCCTAATCCAGCACTTCCCCTTCTTCCTTTCATGTGCCGGACCTCTTTCCCCTCTCTCTCAGAGAAAGTAAAATAAACTTTTTAACTTCTTTATATCCTAATCTCTTTGTTGAGAATTCTTTCACAAGCACATACGAATTCCCACCCCACCTTAACCCTAACAATAAGGCAATATATAGTTGTGCTATAGAAAAGGCTCCAAACTATGTAGTACTTATGGAAAATACACAGAGAAATAGCCTTAATCAACATATTCAAAGAAAAGATTTTGAAGTGTTGTGTTATAGTAATGTATGAGAGTCAAAGGAAAAAGCTCAGGAATCCTTTTGCATTCCCAGAAGCCATGTTCCAGAAATCTCTGGAAACATAAAAATCCATAAATATAACTTGTGCAAATAACAAAAACTCATATAAATGTGAAAGAAAAATGGATAGTCTATTGGGAGCTTCTGAAAGTTGTCATGGTTGGGCACAGTGGCTCACACTTAAGCTCAGGAGTTCAAAACCAGCCAGCATAACAAGATCCCATCCCTACCAAAAAAAAAAAAAAATTGCTAGGCATGGTGGCACATGCCTGTAGTCCCAGCTAGTCCCAGTGGCCGAGGAAGGAGAATCACTTGACCCCAGGAGTTCAGGGTTACAATGAGCTACGATCAAGCCACTGCACTTTAGCCTGGGCAATATAGGGCGAGACCATGTCTCAAAATAAATAAATAAAAGTTGTTAGGTCCTAAGGAAGACTGATCTTTGGAGACAGTTATGGAACTTGACCTCTTAATTACTGACCTTTTGCTATAGGTTAAATTCCTTCTTTTCTTGTGGCTGGTTCAGACCAGATGACATCTGAGATAAAAGACCCCATGACTGGGATAAAAGACCCAAGACTACTACACACATAATGTGGAATGTTAAACATATCCTTCCCAAAAGGAACACTGCCTATAACCAAATTGCTGTAACTACACACTAACCTTGTACAGAAAATGTTGAAATCTTATTAAGCTTCCCCAGACACTGCCTATATAAATGGCCCTCAAACCTCTTTCCATTTTGGAGCACTAACTTCATCTTTTAGAGTCTGTGTTCTCCCAAGTGGCCATCCTCAAATTTTGCACTCAAATAAACTCAGTATTTAATTATATTGCCTGAATCTGGTTATTAAGGTTGACACAAAGAAGGATTTTCTCTTGTTTATAAAGGACTTATATGAACTTGTATATACTTAAGTATGAACTGCTGCCCCTAATCCACTGTTCTTCAATGCACTGTAAACTCTAATAGCTACAAATGTTAACTTATTGCTACTAAGTTTAACACTTATAGTTCTGACCTTCTTCAACTTTGTTTTTATAAAACCATCAGAACCTCTACAGTATAAACTCAAAAGTAAAAGGGTTAAAATGAAATAATCTTCCAAATCCTAGCAATCTCAAAGACAGAGAGGTAGCAATACAGTAACAAGAAACAGGAAATCCCAAGAACGAAATTGTTCAAAAGTTTGAATGAAGACCTATAAGGCGGGTTTATCAGAAATGCAGACGGTATAAAACTGAAAGGATTAGCAAATAGGATGGAAGCCAGTATCCAAAGACGTCTCCAGCTTTAAAAAGGTATAACAAAAATAAGCTAAAATCCTACATTCTTATTCCTATAACTAAATACATCTAAAAGCTAACAGACCCCGTTCTCTACAAAGAAATAGAAAAATTAGCTGGGTGTGGTGGTGCACACCTGTAGTCCCAGCTACTTGGAAGGCTGAGCCAGGAAGATCACTTGAGCCCAGGAGTTTGAGGTTGCAGTGAGCTGTGATGACACCACTGTACTCCAGCCAGGGCAACAGAGCAATATCCTGCCAAAAAAAAAAAAAAAAGAAAGAAAGAAAGAAAGAAAGGAAAGAAAAGAAAGAAAGAAACAAAAAAGCTAACAGAAAGCTGTTAGCAAACAGTATATTGTGGCTAAATAAAAAGCAAATGTCTTCACTGATAATGCACTAAACAGATAAACAGGCTGGGGCAGGGAAAATGCAAAGTAGGTCTAGAGGATCTTCTAGTGCCATAGAGTCAACTAGAATAGCTCCCTGTGGCTAAAGCTGAAACAATTTGAACAAAATAAATAATGTAATATTGGATTATAACCCAAAGTACAAAATAAACATATACGAATCTATACTGATATAAATAAATGACTGAAAGACGGGAGAGGAGGGACAAATCTTCCTTTAAAGTATACATTTTACTTGCAGTTCGGTCTCTTAAGTTTTTAAAGTTTAAATTGACTGCAATCTGTTACCTGCGAAAATCATGCTTAAAAGAATTGATGTTTGAGAAATCTCTGTGGAGTTTCACTTTCTATTCTTACATCTTCTTAAGTTCACTTTCCACACTGAATCACATCACCGGAAAAACAAACACCTTCCTCAAATTGTTAACTTCCTAATATTATGGTATTGGCTACATATGGAATTCCAAATAATATATATAGATACTCTCTGTTTCAGGTGAAGCTTAACCACAACCCCCAAGCCCAGTACAGGCTGAACTTAGTGAATCACCTCTGAAGAAGAGTTTGGAAAAGGAAGAAGCATGGAGACACCAGCAAACACAACCTTACCGGTGATAAGCCTTGTTGACAATCCCTGACATAATGTGATAAGGAGGTAACCTAAACTCTGGTTTGAAAAAAACCCTTCCTAAAAAAAATCTGGTTTGAAAAAAACCCTTCCTAAAAACCCATGACCCCAGACGATTCATGGGAAAAAAAAAAACTCAGACAAACCCACATTGTGTATTATCTAAATAATTATCTGCCAGTCTGCAACAAAAGGAAGAAAACCACACCCAAGGAGAATTCAGTGTTGTTTCATATGAAAATAATGGTTTATTGGGAACTGGCCAGAAAACTATCCAACAGACCTATCTTGAGAAACTTGACTTTAACTATCCAAGAGAGGTAAATATCAACCTAAGGGGGGGGGAGATTACAAAACCAACTACAAACTTAACGAAGTTCATTTCATAAACTGAATGGATCTAACCCATGCATTCTCATCAGGGGTGATATCACCCTAAAGGGGATGAAAATTGGTTAGTGGGACATGAAAAATTCCTACTCTTTTCATGTATAAAGCCCAGACACATAGTAAAGAGATACATAATATATTGGTGCTATTAAAATTCATGGGAGGGGCAATTAGAAAAGCTGTCAAAAAAGTCTCCTTTCAAGGAAAAAAAGGGACAATAAAAGGTTAAGAAACCTAAGCAAAGTCACTGAATATCGGGGTAGGGAAATTTGACAGTGTGAGATTTTTCAATGAGTATCACCCTAAAATTCAGAGTACATAATCTCTGCTAATGGGAAATCAATAACATCTCAACAGAAACTATGCTTTACTGCTAAGGCTTTTGTGGCACAATATCAGTTTCTAAAATAAACTGTTTTTAGAAAATTCTCTAATTTCTTCTTATACCCATGATTAATTATATACATAAATGCCTAAGTATAATCAAATACATGTATTTGTCTTGTGAATTAATTTTTTAAATTTAATATTATTTTTATTTATGCTTCTGAAGTATACTTTCTTCTTGTTTCGAAAAACAATTTGGGTAGCTATCAACATTAAAATACAGAAAAGGACATTTAAAAATGAGATTTCAAAAATTTTTGAGAAATCAAAACTTATTTAAAAGAAGTTTAATTTCACTAAGTTCTACCCTAGGAGCTTCGTGCAAAGCAGAGTAAAAGACACTATGAGTTTACCAGTTCCCATCCAGACCAAAAAAAAAAAAAAGTGTGCAAGTTCAGCTGCAGAGTCCTGCCCTTTCCTGACTTCCCGACACTAACTCTAATTTAATTACATTTCATTAATGCCTAACTTGTACAAGGGCACTGCAGATGAAGGAATGCCAAATAACATAATGCATAAGTTCTTTGCTATGTTTTTGCAGAATATAAAATTATTTTATTCACAGAACAATTACTTACACCTAAATGGCCAATACCATAATACTAAGACGTTAACAATTTGAGGAAGCTGTTTTTTTTCCGGTGATCTGATTCAATGTGGAAAGTGAACTAAGAAGATTTAAGAATAGAAAGTGAAACTCCATGAAGATTTCTCAAACATCAATGTTTTTTTTTTTTTTCTGAGACAGAGTCTCACTCTGTCGCCCAGGCTAGAGTGCCATGGCATCAGTCTAGCTCACAGCAACCTCAAACTGAGCTCAAGCGATCTTCCTGCCCAGTCTTCCAAGTAGCTGGTACTACAGGCATAGGCCACCAAACCTAGCTAATTTTTCTCTGTTTTTAGTAGAGATGGGGTCTTGCTCTTGATCAGGCTGGTCTTGAACTCCTGAGCTCAAGCAATCGTCCAGCCTGGGCCTTCCAGAGTGCTAGGATTACAGACGGGAGCCATCACGCCTGGCCAACATCAATTGTTTTCAGCATGATTTTGGCAGGTAACATACTGCAGTCAATTTAAACTTCAAAAACTTAAGGGACTAAAGTGCAAATAAAATGTTGTATACTTTAAAAGAATTAACAAAACAGGGAAAAAAAAACCCTCTATTAAGAAAATTACAGAGTTTGTTTTTTATTTGACTCAGAGAGCTAGCCTACTTCCACAACCCAAAAAGCAAGAGTAATTTTCTCAAACTAGATGAGACTTACTGCCTCGAACAGCTAAGTGCCATGGAATCCAGGGTACGTCAACAACAGACACATATGCTTCCGTGATCCTTCTTTTTTTTTGAGACAGAATCTCACTTTGTTGCCTGGGCTAGAGTGCTGTGGCGTCAGCCTAACTCACAGTAACCTCAAACCCCTGGGCTCAAGCAATCCTCCTGCCTCAGCCTCCCGAGTAGCTGAGACTACAGGCAAGCACCATCATGCCTGGCTAATTTTTTCTATATATTTTTAGTTAGCTAGGATTACAGGTGTAAGCCACCACGCCTGGCCTCCATGATCCTTCTTCAAAAAGCTATGATGTGTGTGGTTATGTCCCCAAATTTAAAATCATCATTGGCCTGATAGCTAAGCCCAGGAAATCTCAATAGGGTCTACTTAAATTTTTCTTTTAGGGAGAAATTATTGCTTCTAAATGACTGAATCCTGTTAAGTTTTTGTACAACTGGGATCCTCCTGAGGTCTATTTTGTAAACTCCATCGGACTATAACTGCTTGGAATCATTACTGAACCACAAATGGGGGTGTCCAGACAATATCCAAGCTTCAGGACAGAAATAAGAGCACTTCTCTGAGCACCAACCAAAAAGAGAGCTGATTTGTCAAAAATAGAGGATGCTTTACCCCAGGTATAGCTGTAACCTTCACAGACTTATCTTCAGGATATCACTTCCCAATACTAGCTAGACAGAAACTTCAAATAGCAATCCCTTTCCTCTACGCTTTCCAGCAAAACATCTTAAAAAAGTAATTTAGATTTACTACCTCCCACTTCTTCAGCACCTTTGCACTTGGCTTCTACCCTTACAGTCCACTGAATGCTTTCGCAAAAATCCCTAATAATCTCTGTATTACCAAATCCAATAGGCTCTTCATTTGACTCCTCTAAGAGAAAATGCTGACAATGCTTCCCTTAGCTACAACTCACCATTTCCCTGACATTTCCTTTACCCAAGTCTCCTTCACAATCACCTCTTCCTTTGTTCCCTATCTAAATATCATAGTTTCCAAAGGCTTGTCTTGAGAATTCAAACCTCTTCATCAATACTCTCTTTCTGGGTGACGTAATTCAAACCACTGCTTCTACTACTACCTATATTGAAGCTTCCCAAAGACTAAGACTATACATAAAACTCTTAATGAAATGCACCATATTCCAACTACTCAAGAAATGGCAGCCTAGCCTAGAACTCCAGATAAATACATTTAATATCCAACTGCATACAGTATATCTCTACTCACATGTCTGACAGGAACCTCAAAGGAACCAGAACAGAACAAAGTCCTTCCCTTAAATCTATTACTCATCATCTATTCTCTTCTCTGATGGCACTGCTATCCATTCACTTTTCGAAACAATAACCTGGGAATTATCCCATGGACTCCTCCTCCTCCAGCCTCCATCTCTGAGTTAAACAGATTCTACCTCCTTAATTACACCTGTACTTCTTCTAAGTGCAACTGCCACTACCTTAGTTTAATACATTTTCATTATTTGCCCAGATTACTAAGAAGCCTAAATGATCTCTCTGCCTCTTGTTTGATCACCACCAATTCTTCCTCCAAAATGCTGCCAGAAGATAAAGCACAAACTGGACTTCACAAGCACAAATGATGACTCCTCCACAGTTTTGGGATAAAATTCAAATTGTTGAGTTCAATATACAAGCCCTCCATGATCTGGCTTCAGCATCATCTCTTGCTATTCCCCCACACTTACCTCCCTCCACCTGCTCTTCCTAAAATAATTCAAGATGTCTGGCATTCCCTGCCTCTAAGAAAGTTATTCCACCTACCTTGAACATCCACCTCTCTCCCTGGTTCTTAACTCTGAATACACATCAGACTCACCTCAGCCATTATTTAAAAAAATGTAGATGATTAGATCCTGTTGATAAAATTCAGTTGCACTTTTAAAGAACTCCACTAAGTGATTCTGATAGAAAGTTAGATTTGAGAACAACCAGTGTGCAACCCATCAGAGCGTCATCACGTCTGGGAGGCTTGTCTCTCTTCCAGTCTGCCTTTGATGATCTTCTCTATCTCCTTAGAACCTGTTACATGTTTCTATCATTGCACTTACCTTGGTGGTCTAAACTTCTGTTTAGAAAAATAATTACCTGGGCAAATGGCCTACAGAAAAGTGATCCTCTCAGTCGAGACTGCTGGGCTTATTTGTGAATGAGTGAGTCTTTGCATTCATATATACCCAGACTTTGGCCTCAAAAGAACATTTCTGAAATTAAAAAGAAACAAAAGTGGCTTTTATACTCTTTACCTCATCTGAGCCCTGTATCAATCCTATATATATAGACAGATATTGCCACCTGATGAGGAAGCTCAGAAAAGTTAAGGTTACACAACTTGTCTGTGGACACACAAGTAACAAATGAAGGGCAGAAGTGCAATTCTGACTCCCAGTTCCACACGACACTGTCCCCACTCAGGGCACTTAGTCAAAAGTTTCCCAAATTACCAAGCGCAGATAACACCAGTCCTAGGATCATCAGTAACAGTTCTATCAGTTATCAAATAGCAAACTCGTCCTCTTCGTAGGAGAATGCTTTTCCCCTACAGCAGTCGAGCCCGTTTCACTCGAGGCTGTGCGCATCTTGTGCCCGTCCACCGCTGCCGAAGGGTGGGCCGGGCGGACAAAGCCCACGCGGCCGGCTGGAAGCGCCCCAGTGCCTTCAGGCAGGGGAGGGAGGGCCCAGGCGGCCAATGGGAGAACCAGACTCTCCAGAGGGAGAGATGCTGGGGCCAGAGGTAGGAAGGGCGGGCGGTAGGAGCGGGCGTCAAGGGGACGGACACTTTCCACAGCTAGATCTCCCTCCCACTCATCCCCAAGGAAACTGCGCAGTGCCTACCGCAAAAACAGCTCACACGAGACCGCAGCGTAGACAGCGGGAAGCGAAGGGGGTCCCAGAGCCCGGGCCCCCAGCGTGCAGAAGGACAACAGTGCGGCCCGCCAGCCGACGGCGGGTGCTCCTGCCTCCTCAGCCCTCCCGGGAGAAGCGGCCCAGCGCGCCGCCCCTCCCCCACCCGCCCGGCCTCTCGCGCAGCGACGGTTACTCGACGCGATCCCGCGCGCACAAGCTGCGCGCGCGCCCACGCCCGCCTGGCCTGCAGTGTCGAGCCCGCCGCTCTCCTTACCCCGCTCAGCCTCGCGACAGCCGCTAGCCCACCTCCATGCCTCGGCCCAACAGCCAGCAGCGGGCGGAAGTGCGAGCCAGCCCCCCGGGCGCCCAACCCACAGCCGCGGTGAGGGCAGGCCCCGCCCCCCACGCGGCGTCCGCCGTCCGCAGGCCCCGCCCCGGCCGCTGCTTTCTTGTTTTGGTGCGCCGAGGGGCGGGGCGTGGGAAGAGGTGCCGCGGGGCGCTGCGGGCCAACCCAGGCGCTGGACGCTGGCGTCACTTCCGGGCCGCTGGGGCCCGTCCAATCAGGAGTGCCCGTCAAGTGGCCGGGGAAAAGTTTGCCGCTGAGCTGTGACTTCCTCCGGGCCGGGGGGCCCAGGATGCGGCTAGGCTGGGGAGAGGTCCGGGCCTACCTTCCCGCCGTTTCCGTTCCGTCTTTTTTCTTCTCTTTTCAACGGCTCAGGTGTTTCAGCGGGTGTGTTAAAGGAAATCTGATTTCCTTTAAAGACCACCTAAACTATACCGTAACTTACGTAAACACGGAATTTCAGGGGAATATATATATTACAGAAAAGGGATACGTTAAGTATTGTAAAGAATACAAGCGATACAGAATACTACGAGTAAAATCCACTGGAAAGCCTACCCACTTTTTTAACGCCTACTACTGACCCAGATAATGAAGCATCACCACTATCCTATATTCTAATAGCGGAGAAAGGAAAACGAAACAATTACTAGCAGTGATTCATGCTATAAAGAAAAGAAGAGGCTTACGTGGACCCGACTCAGGTTAGTCAGGGACAGTCTTACCGAGGAGAGCCTCAACTCGAGACTGAGAGGGAGCAAGCCAAGGAAGAACTGGGGGAGATACCTCTGGGGAAGGAACATTCCAGTAAGGGGGCGTGGCTTGTTGGCAGGGCGTGTTGTCCGTTACTGGAATTTAACAATCTGAGGATTCCTAGCGAAGGAAGAGAAGACCGTTATTTTCCTGTTTTGTTTTTCTCCATCCTGTCAAATATTTTGGCCACATTCAAAGAAAGTGTTTAAATAAGAGAGTTACAAAAATGTTTCAAACTACACTGTGTTATAAATTGTGTATGTATCCTTTTAAAAATACATTTATGTAATACTTTTTTAAAAGGACGTAAATGGCTATTGAAAATTTTGAAAAAATAGAGAAACAGGATGGTAAAAACCACCTGAATTGCTATGTCCCCAATAAACTGTAGTTAACATTGTGATGTATGTCCTTGAAGAATTTATGACATAGATTTAGCTGTATATTCCTTAAACTGATTTTATTACGGTATTAATATATATGAAAAAATATAAATGCCAGGCTACTGACCACAATGTATAAAACAGAACATTACCCTGAATTCTGGGCAGGGAGATTTAACTAATAAACATGATAACTCAGGCTAGGCACCCAGATAGTTTTATGGGCACACAAAATGTTTTGACTGCTTATAAAATCAGGAAAAAAAGTGAAAGTTTACGCTGAAGAAAATGTTTTACTATATAACATTAATATATTTGTCTTTATACCAACAATCATAAACTATCATTTTATTTTTTATGGAGAAAAGTGTCATGAAGGTGTAAGTGCCTAGGGTAAACAGAAGTCATATAATTTCATCTTGCCTCTGAAGTTCTCTATGAGCCTTACGTTATAATCTTCTCATATTTGTTTTTATTTGTAAACATATTAAGTTTTGCATACTTTTAAATTTTTGATATGGAATTATACTGAATGCGTTTTTGTGCAAATTGGTTTTTACACTCAACATTATGTCCTGAGACTCATTGATCCAAGGTGCATTCAGAGATTGTAGAGCTTAAGCTTACACAATTTGTAGGATGTTCTTAAACAGAAGCACTGCAATAAGATTTGTGAAGGCAAAATTAGAAATGAAAATTAATATTCATTTGGAATGAATAAATAAGTACAAATCACAGATCTATAAAACTGACAAAACTGGCATGGTATCTCATGCCTGTAATCCCAACACTTTGGGAGGCTGAGGCAGGAGGATTGCTTGAGGCAGGGAGTTCAAGACCAGCCTAGGCAAAAGGGAGACACAGTCTTTAAAAAATTTTTTAAATTAGCAGGGCATGGTAGCACACCTGTGTAGTCCCAGCTACTTCGGACGCTGAGGTGGGAGGATTGCTTGAGCCCAGGAGTTCTAGGCTGCAATGAGCTACAATAGCACCACTGCACTCCAGCCAGGGCAACAAGACCCTGTCTCTATTTAAAAAAAAACCCAAACTGACAAAACCTACAAAGAAACAGAAAAAAAATAGCATAACATTTGAACTGCCAACACAATTTGATAACAGTTAACATATTTTGGCTGCATACACTTTGATTTACCTGAATTAACAATAAGACATAAGATAATTTTCTTAGAAAGATAATTGTCTTTTCTCTGGCAAGATTGAAAATATTTTATTAAGAGTTTAGGGGCCGGGCGCGGTGGCTCACGCCTGTAATCCTAGCACTCTGGGAGGCCGAGGCGGGTGGATTGCTCGAGGTCAGGAGTTCAAGACCAGCCTCAGCAAGAGCGAGACCCCGTCTCTACTAAAAATAGAAAGAAATTATCTGGCCAACTAAAAAATATATATAGAAAAAAAAATTAGCCAGGCATGGTGGCGCATGCCTGTAGTCCCAGCTACTGGGGAGGCTGAGGCAGGAGGATCGCTTAAGCCCAGGAGTCTGAGGTTGCTGTGAGCTAGGCTGACGCCATGGCACTCATTCTAGCCCGGGCAACGCAGCGAGACTCTGTCTCAAAAAAAAAAGAGTTTAGGAAAGTTTCCTTCAAATCCCTGTAATCCCAGCACTTTGGGAGGCTGAGGCAGGAGGACGACTTGGGGCCAGGGTTCAAGATCAGCCTGGGCAACATAGTGAGATCCCTGTCTCTACTTAAATAATAATAATAATTTAAAAATTAGGCGTGGTGGTGTGTGCCTGTAGTCCCAGGTACTCTGGAGGCTGAGACAGGAGGATTGCTTGAGCCCACGAGTTCAAGGCTATAGTGAGCTATGACCTTGCCACTGCACTCCAGCCTTGGTGATAGAGCAAGAGTCTCAAAAAACAAAACAAAAAAGAAAGAAAAAGAAAAGTTTCCTACAAATTAATGGTCTAGTTTGATAATGCTGTATAAGCTTTCTTTCACACATAAGCTGTAAGATTCAGAGCAATTAAAGTTTCCTGGTGCGATAATTGAACCTGACTACTCTGAATTCGTGACACTCAGTTACCAGGTCATTACAGATGTTCTCATTTTCAGATACATCTTGTGATTTTATTTGTCAGTATTTTATGTAAAAAAAATGAAATTTCAGCAATTTTCCCAGTTTAGTCAAGTGACTCACTTCTCTATGTTATTTGGATTATCAGCAATCCAAGAGCTTATTGCTCATTATTTCTATTTGAAAGGATCACTTCTTGATGAATTAGTGAATTTTTGTTACAATAATTTTCATTGATTTTGTCATCGTTCATCTTCACTCTTACCTCATCTTCCATTAATTGTCATCATGTTTATATAATTTATATACAGCTGGGCACGATGGTGGGTGTCTGTAGTCCCAGCTACTTGGGAGGCTGAGGCAGGAGGATCACTTGAGCCCAGGCGTTCAATTCCAGCCTGGGCAATATAGCAAGATCTTATCTCAAATATATGTATATGTACACACACATAAATATATTAATAATTTATATACATTTATATATAATTATACACAAAATACATGGATTTTATGGTTTGATGAGTCTTAATAACTTTACACTTTAGCATAGCCATCTCCAATCAAGATATAAAATTTTTTTTTATCCCAGAAAGTGCCCTTGTGCCACTTTGCAATAATGCCCTTCTCCCCACTCACCTGATAGAACCACTGATCTAATTGCTATTACCATATCTAACACAATAGATTCACCTAGCCTGTTCTAGAATTCTATATCCATGGACTTATACATTGTATATTCTTTTGGGTCTGTCTGCTTTTGTTCAACATAATCTTTATGAGGTTCATAAGATGTTGCATTGTCAGAAGTTCATTTTTATTATTGGATTTCATCAAATGGATATACTACAATTTGTTTTTTTCACTCATATATTAACGGGCATTTCAGTTATTTCAAGTTTGTGGCTATTATGAATTTAGCTTTTATGAGTGTTACTGCACAAGTCTTTTAATGAAAATATGTTTTCATTTAGTTTGGATAAATATCCATGAATGGAATGGCTGGATTATGGGGAAATAATGTTTATAAGAAATTATAAACTCATTTTCAAAAGTGGTTTTACCATTGTATATTCCCGTAAAGCAATGTATGAGAGTTTCACTTGCTCCACAGCCTTGTCAACACTTCCTATTTGAATCTTTTTAATTTTAGTCATTCTTGTGAGTTAGAAGTACACCTCATTTGTATTTCCCTGATAACTAACAATGTAGAACAGCTTGTCACGTGGTTATTGGCAATTAGTATATTTCCTTTTGTGAATTGTGCACAAGTCCTTTGGTCATTTTTGATTGGGTTGTTTGTTTTATTATTAAGTTGCAAGAGTTTTGTATATATTCTGGACGTGAGGCTTTTATTGTATGTATTTGTCACAAATACTTTCTTCCAATCTGTGGCTTGCATTTTGATGTTCTTAACAGTATAGAACAGAAGTTTTTAAATTTGATGAAGTCCAATTTATCAATTGCTTCTTTAATGGTTAGTGCATTTTGTATCCTAAGAATTTATACAGATTTTTCCATGTGTAAGGGATAAAGTAGGAGTCTAAATTCACTTTTTCCAAGTGTATAACTAGTATATCCAGCTGTTCCACAACCATATTTTGAAAAGACTATCATGTTTGTCAGCTGTGCTAGTTATTGATTTATTGGCTGTCAGTGCTCAGAGGAAAACTTATACCCATAAAAATGCCTACATTTAAAAAAGGGGAAAGATCTCAAATCACCTTACACTTTAAGAAACTAGGAAAAGAAGAGTGAGGGGAATCTAAAGTTAGCAAAGGAAGGAAATAATGAAGATATATGTGGCAATAAATAAAATAAAAAATAGAAAAACAATAGAGAAAATTAACAAAATCAGAAGTTGGTTCTTTGAAAAGATTAGCAAAATAAGTGTTATGGACTACATGTTTGTGGCCCCCTTAAATTCATATGTTGAAACCCTAACCCCCAGGGGATGATATTAAGAGGTGGCTCCTTTGGGAGATAATTAGGTCATAAGAGTGGAGCCCTCAGAATGGGATTAGTGCCCTGAGAAGACACACAAGAGAGCTTGCTTCCTCTCTCTCTGCTGCTCTCTACCATGTGAGGATGCAATGAGAAATCAGATGGCTGTCCACAAACCAGAAAGAGTACCCTCACCAGTCACCAGATCTGCCAGCAGCTTAATCTTGGACTTCCCAGCCTCTAGAATTGTGAGAAATAAATGTTTGTTGCTTAAACCACCCAGTCTTTTGTATTCTGGTATAGAAGCCTGAGCTGTGACAATTGGCAATCATTTAGCTAAACTGACAAGAAAGAAAAAGATTCACATTACCAAAATTAGAAATGAAAGTGAAGACATTATTATTGACCTTATGGAAATGAAAATAATTGTAAAAGAGTACTAGGAACGTTGCATGCCAACGTATTGACCTAGATGAACAAATTCCTAGAAACACTCAAACTATCAAAAATGACTCAAGAAGAAATAGAAAATCTGGACAGACATATCCCAATGAAGAAATGCCCAAGATGTCTTTGCTGGTGAGTTCTACCAAACTTTTATAGAAAAATTAATACCAAAACTTCTCAAACTTTTCCAAAAATTATAGAGGAAGAAACCCTAACTCATTCTATTAGGCTAACATTACACTGATACCAAAGCCAGACAAAGACATCACAAAAAATAAAACCACAAACCAATATCCCTTATGAATATAGATGCAACAATCCTCAACAAAATACTAGCACACCAAACCTAATACTATATTAAAAAGATTATACACCATGAATAAGTGGTATTTAGCCTGGAAATGCAAGTGTGGTCCGACATACAAAAATCAATCAATACAATATACCGTATCAGTGAATGAAGGAAAAAAAACCACATGATCATCCCAATCGATGCAGGAAAAACATCTCCTTTCACAAAATCCAACATCCTTTCATAATTTAAAAAAACACTCAGAAAACTAGTAATAGAAGGGAACTTTGTCAACATAATGGGCATCTATGAAAAACCCATGTCTAACATCATACTCAATAGTGAAAGACCAAAAGCTTTCCTTCTAAAATGAGGAACAGGACAAGGATGCCCGCTTTCACTGCTGCTATTCAACATTGCTCTGGAAGTTCTAGCCAGAGCAATTAGGCAAGAAAAAAAAGTAAAAGGCACCCATGTTGGAAAAGTAAAATTATACACACAGATGACATGATCCTATATGTAGAAAATTCTAAAAAGAGTACAAAAAACTACTAGAAATAATAAATGAATTCAGCAAACTCACAGGGCACAAAATTAAGACTAAAAACTCAGGTTTTTTTTTCAAGAACGTGATCTCACTATACCACTTGTATTTCTATATACCAGTAATGAACAATCACAAAAGAAATTTTAAAAACAATTCAATTTACAAAAGCATTCAAACTAATAAAATGCCTAGGAATAAATTCAGCCGGGGAGGCAAAAAACTTCTACACTGAAAACCACAAAATAGCAGGGCTATTTATGGCAAAATCAGATAGAGGGCTTGAATATGCAAGAACAGCTGGCAAGGTCCTTTGAGACAGTCAAAAGGAATGGGCAAAAAAGCCACCCCAGACTGCCTTTTTATAAAGAAGTACCTTGAAAGGAACATTGCCCCAAATTGCAAAGGATTCTGAGTGGCAGAAAGCCTCCAGGAAAGCAAATAGTTTTTTAAGTACAGGACTCAGACGACAAAGGAGGGGACCCGGGCCTCCCTGCCTCAAATGTCCTCACAGGAGCCCTGGGCAAAATTGACAGTGGGGATTCAATTGGCACTAGCTGGGTGGACAGAAGCAGTACAAGGGCCCCTTCCTCAGGGTGCCACCTGATCCCCAGCACCAGCCATGCCTGGTGCTCTGCAAGCCAGGCAGAAAATGGCAAGGGAGGGGCCAGGTGGCAGTGAGGCAGCCTCAGACAAGAGGCGGCTGAGAAACTTGTTGCAGCAGGACCAGGAGGTGGACCTGGGAGAGCAGCAAGAGCTCACTGCTCGGGGTGGCCACCAAGCTCCTGCTGGATGAATCCCAGGGCCTGGTGAAGTGCATGGGAGACCGCCATTGTGCTTTGCAGTTCGGGCTTCAGCAAGCCTGCACATCATTACAGCACTGGCAAGAAGAAAGCTACCAAAAGTAAAGATATTAAGTATGCTGCCAAAATAGTGGCCCTAATACAAGCTGTGTCTGAGCCCAAACTGGTGGCCAACATGACAAAAAGCAATCAGGCCACTGGCAGAGCTGCTTAGGAGGCCACTGGAGGTGCTCTATTCCTCTGGGCCTTGACATTCCGGCTAGATTTAGATCCCCGTTAAAACTAAAGACTGGGGCTCTGACATTGGAATGGCACAGCTAAGTAGACACAGAATTCTCATATACTCGTCTCCTAACCAGAGCTTTGGTTCTGCCTCCTATGAGGCACCTGCATGAATACACATGCTATAGTGGAAGTGAATCCATCTCAACCTACCTGTGAATTAGCAGCAAGGTTTGATGTTACTATTCCAACAATATTGGACCATTTGAACTGGCAAGGTAAAGAAGCTAGATAGATGGGTTCTGTGTGAATTAAACAAGTGTCAAAAGAGAAATCATCTTAAAGCGTGCCTTTCTTTGCTGTCACAACATAAAGGTGAACCATTTCTACACTGTATTGTTATGTGTGATGAAAAATGGACTCTTTTTGACAATTGCCAGCAGTTTGACACGATAGTTGGATAAACATGAAGCACTGAAACATAGTCCTAAACTGAATATTCATCAAAAAAAAGCTAATGGTGTGTGTTTGGTGGTCCAGCGCAGGTATTATCCACTACAGCTTCATGGAATCTGGTCAGTTGATTACAGCAGATGTCTACTGCAACCAATTGGATGACATGATGAGGATACTTGCGATTTAGCAGCCGAAATTGGCTAATAGAGACAGGCCTATCCTCTTACAAGACAAAACTTGACCACATGTCGCACAAATAATGCTGCTCAAACTACAGAGCCTGGACTTGGAAACTCTGTCACCCATTGTATTCACCAGACCTTGCACTAACTGACTACCACTTCTTTCAAGCTTTGGACCACCTTTTGCAAGGAAAAATATTTAATTCTCAACAAGCCGTGGAAAACACCTTTCACGATTTCATGGCCACTCACTCTCCAGGCTTCTTCGTTGCTGGCATAAACAAGCTACTGTTACAATGGCTGAACTGTGTTGATAGTTTAGGTGCATACTTTAATTGTACTGCTTCTTGTTTGAGATGTAATAAACTACATTTTTAATTCAAAAGCAGACATTTCATATTTAATGACCTAATAATTTGCTGGCAAATGAGGAGGTTGGCAGACTCCTGTCTCAAAGTACCAACGTCCTCGGGAGCCTTTGTTTATAAGGGCACTAGTCCCATTCATGAGGACTCTGCCCTTATCACCTAATCACCCACCAAGTCTCCCCCTCCTAATACCATTATATTGGGAGTTAGGATTTCAACATATGAATTTTGTGGGGACACAGTTTATAGCAGTGCCTTTGCAAGTGATAGCCCCTCAAGTTTCAGTGGTAGTAGCTTTATGGTAAAGTCATCTCTCGGCACTCATCAATCCGTTCATTTTTTCAATAAATTTTTTTTTTTTTTTTTTGAGACAGGGTCTCACTCTGTCACCTGGGCTAGAGTGCAGTGGTGTCATCACAGTTCACTGCAACCTCCAACTCCTGGGCTCAAGCAATCCTCCTGACTCAACCTCCTAAATAGCTGGGACTTGGGCACGTGCCACCACACCCAGCTAATTTTTCTATTTTGTGTAGAGATGGGGTCTCACTCTTGCTTAGCTGGTCAAGAAATATTTTTTGATCATCTGCTATTTGCCGCTTAGGGGATAGCAATGAAAATATCATTGTCTACAATTCTGATGTGCCATCATTGTTGTAAATGAAGAGTCTTTAATACGTTTCTGTTTCATTTGTCTATCTTTGCACCATTGCTAAACTGTTGTAATCACTGTAGATTTATAATGACTCTTAGTGTTTTGCACATAGATATTTTCACCTTTTTTTTTTTTTTGAGGCAGAGTCCCACTCTGTCCCCCTGGCTAGAGTACCATGGCATCAGCCTAGCTAACAGCAACCTCAAACTCCTGGGCTCAAGCGATCCTTCTGCCTCAGCCTCTCAAGTAGCTGGGACTACAGGCATGCACCACCATGCCCGGCTAATTTTTTCTATATAGTTTTAGTTGTCCAGCTAATTTCTATTTTTCAATAGAAACGGAGTCTCGCTCTTGCTCAGGCTGGTTTCAAACTCCTGAGCTCAAATGATCCGCCCACCTTGGCCTCCCAGAGTGCTAGGATTACAGGCGTGAGCCACCTCTCCCGCCCTCACCTTGTTTTTATTCAAGATCATATTGGCTACTTTTGGCCGTTTGCTTTCCCATATAAATCCTAGAATTAATTTATTGGTTTTCCTAACAAATCCTATTGATACCTTAATTTTATTATATAGAGTCTATAGATCAATTTGTGAAGAATTAACATCTTTGTACTTATCTTCGTATCTATGAATATAGTATATTCTCCCATTTATTTGTCTTTTAAAACTTCTGTCAATAATGTATATTTTCTGTTTAGAAATATTTTATCATTGGGGTATTATACCTTTTTTATAGCAAGTATTATTTAAAGAAATTACATAAGGCAGCGGCATTTTTTTAAAAAATCAAGTACTAATACTTACCCATGTTTTTGTGTCCTTGAAATGTTATTTCAGTTATAAAAACCATAAAACAAAAAACAAAAAACAAAAAAATCCCCAGAAAATTGACTGAATTTAATACTTAAAAAAAGTCCCAAATTTTAAGGTAAATAATATTTTAAGTAGAAAATACACAAATTTTAAAATACTTCGGTATGTTGTTTTTATGGTTTATGTACATATATTACCTGGACTCTTTTATAGGAAACCCACCTAGAAGTTTGTCACTTTCATTAAGCGCTATAAAATAAAGGCAGGAGCAAAATGCCCTCAATAAAAATATTGTATACAACAATTACAAATATTAGAGATGTTTTTTGGTGATTGACAATTATCTGCTACAAAATAGAAAACAAAATACATTTGCTGGGTCTTTCAGATTGCAGCTGCCCTCTGGCATCCAAAATACGATTTCTCATAAATATAAGCTGCGGTAAAATCTGCTTAATAATTAGTTTACATCCATCCTTTTTTTCCCTTTTATTCCTTTTCTCTTCTGGCTCCATCTCACAGTGGCACTATGTTATTAAAAGCATTAAGTAGCGGGCATTTATGCCTCAAATGAAGACATCATTTGAGTACTTTAACATGCTGTATAGCTCTCATATTAAAATGATGCTTTGTGGTCACAATGACCTCAAACAGTAATTATATTCAAATGCTCTGACATATCATGGTTTTTTAAGTTAGGCAAGTGTGAAATGCTGAAAGATAGGAACAGCGATTCCCCTGGGTAAGCTTACAGTACAGCAAAACTCGGGTGATGGCTTTCCTTTTCCGTTAACATAGCCAGCACACAGGATGCATGCTGAATCAAAGACCTTTGGGAATACAAATCCAAAGAAGGTAATACCTTTGCCAAGTTACAAAAGTTTGCCAAATCAATACAGGGGTGGGTTCAACGGATTGTCTCAGTGAGGCCAAAGGTTGCCGGTGGCATGCATTTCAGAAAATAAACAGGAAACTGTTCGGAAAGTACCGGATTGTGTAGCCTCCAAGAAAACAGGTCCCAAGTCAGCTCTCATATCTTTAGCTCCTAACAATACCTGGCTCACTGCAGGTGGCCAGTAGTGTCTGCTGAACTAAAGGTAATGCCGTGGGCTGAGTGGTTGTCTTGGTGTGGTTAAAACACTCATTTTCTACCTACTCTACATGCTGCAGTCTTGGGCATCTTTGTTGGGGAATGAAGTCAGTGAAGATGAATAGCTGAAATGCACTGTGACTGACAAGGACAAAATGACCAAGCACTGGGCCAAGAACACCAATAATGCGCAGTTAAGGCTGTTTAAACACAATTTTATTTGTTCCTCAGGCTTCTTTCTTGGAGGCAGGTATTGTTTTTCCTCTTTGCCTTTGTTCGCTCTCTGACTCACTTTGAGTCCTCTTCCACTTCCTGCCAAGTACAGACATTGCCCTTTTCTCACCGTAAGTTGGGGTGGCTCCTCCCTACAACCTACCCTGCTCCTGGGCCCGCACTTCACATACTCAGTCTACCTGCATGTTTTTCTTCCAAATTTCTGGATTCCTATGTGTAAAAAGGGTGGTTGGCAAAGGTAAGATTTGTATGCAATGCTGCCTTTTTCTTTATTGAGGTGAGAGGCATGGGAGATACGGGTGAGAAAGTTATATAAATAAAACTTTTAAGAAGTACACAAGTTTACTGGGTAAAATTTATAGCACAGGTAACTACCCCCGGGCATGCACATTTGTGGGTTGCTTCCTCAGAGTCCATTCACCCCTTCTTCTGCTAATGGGATCCTGATTTTCCACTGGAGTATTTTCCCTCTCAGCCCTTTGAGGGATGCTGAGCTAAATTCCAGCTCCAGAACCGAAATCATGGTCGAAGCCAATCCTACCCTCCTGGCTACAGTGATGATTGAGAGTTGGGTGTGAGCTCTCTTTTGGGTACTAGAAACAAAACCCGAGACTCAAGCAGGAACTATTGGAAGAGACCCTCTTTCTTCTTCTGAAAGGGGGACAAACTGCTGAGATGTGGCTATATGAGGACATGCCCTGGTGGCCAAGAGACCACCTTGTGTGGACTCAGGATAAAGTGGACTCTGCAAAGGGAGGGCAGAGAATCAGCAAGAAACCACATCTTTGGTGACTCCAAGTGGCTGGACCGACACTTAAAACTAGCAATACCTCTGGACTCTCAGTTTTGAGAGCTCATAGATTCCTTAGATGTATTTGAGTCTGCTTTTCTGATACTTGCAATCCAGAGTTCTAGCCCATAAACTCACAACCCCACTGCCCAGAAAGAACCAGTCGACATTTTTAGTTTATTTCTTCCCACACATTTTAATGCATCTATATATAAAATAAACTTCCTTTACATTTTTATTTCTATAAAATTGAGAAAATATATATTCTTCCAAAATATTTCAGTTATTGATATTGTTAACAATATTATCATCAAATCTATCATGATCATTTTTAATTATTGCCCATTATTCCATTCTAAGAATATACCATAATTTAACAAATTTCCTATTAAGGAACATTTACACATTTTCTATTTTTCTATTATAAATATTAATTTTATATACTAGTTTTATTATTTCTTTAGGATAAATTCCTAGAAGTCAAATTGCTGGGTCACAGAATACATACCCTCTTCTGGCTTTGATGTATCTTACCAAACCGTCCTCTAAAGGAACATAAAATTTATATTAAGTTCTTCTCTGCTTGAAATACCTACAGTGGTTTTGCTCTCCTGATTGACAGAATAGCCAACCATTAAAATTATCCTTGAAAATCTGATAGGAGTGAGTTGCTCTTGAGGCTGATGCAGCACCTTTTAATAAGTCTAACAGAGCCAGTTTTTCTACAAGAAATGGAAGAGACTGCTGGTTTTTTGTTTTTCCAGTTGAACACCAGATAAATTCAGTAACTTGATTTGAGAGGACATCTTATATGAAAAATACCTATCTTTGAACACAAGAATCACACTCAGGAAGATGAAATGCACAAGCTATGATAAGTACAAGAGACCAGTTTGAGGGAAGAGCAGATCCAAACTTCCACAGAACACTTGTCTAATACTTACATACACTGAAGACACCCGAACAAGTGGAGCAACAGAATGGCATAAGGGATGAGAACTGTTAACTTTCTCATGTTTGCTCAGCATACATATAGTTGAACCCACAAAATGAAACGTTCATAGAATGTAACTGTACCCTCTACAGCAATTAGAGGGACTTGGGATACTTTGTTTTATAAAACCATTAGCTGTAATCATTTTCAATACAACGGTACAAAAATATTAAATCAATTCAGCTCCTCTTTCTTTTCACATTCAAACAAACTTTAACATGAATAAGTTCTTAATGCTCCACAATGGAAGTTATGATTTCATACCCCTTCCTCTGGCCACTGTGCATTCTTTATTAAACATCAATACTGAGAATAGCTTTACTGACACATGTATATAAGTACAACCAAACTGATATAAAAAGAACAAGAAATAGTAACCTCTGCTTAACTTTCTTCTGAGTCCTCCGAGTCTATTATGTCTCCCTCACTGTCACTGCCACTATAAAAGATGTCTTTAAACAGGAAAACTTGCTTGGGTGCTGCAGGAGTCTGGATTTTAATGCATTTTTTCTCCATCTTCTTTTTTAACTTTTCTTTAAATAAAGGTAGACTAGTCTCATAAAGGTAGTCGATGATCTCTACAGAAAAGAAATTTAATTTTCAATTTATTTGTCTGTACAAAGCCTCTCAACAACGACAAAGGATACAGGATAACGACAATGCACCACTCTTGTTATTACTACGTGTGAGGTCCTGTCCCAGTTGGTTCGTTCATATTCACTTACTCAATCCTCACAAAAATCCTTTGAGGTAGGCACCATTTTTAACCCATTTTTCAAATGAGGAAACAAAGGCATAAAGATATTAAGAAACTTGCCCAGGGTCATGGAGTTAATAAGGATTCAAACCTAGGCAGTGACTCCTGGCTGAACGTAAGGAAGGATTTCGTCACACTGCAAGGTGCGACATCATCCAAACCAGTGGTGTTGGGCTGACCCCGAGACACCTGTCACCGATAAGCTTTTAGAGAAAGTCCAGACTCTGGACTCAGTCTGGAGATTAGGATTCGGGAGGTCTAGGATGAGGCCCAGGAATCTGCATTTTTAACGAGTTGCTCACATGGCTATGAGGATCTGAGCTTGGGACTTACGTATCTAAACTACCCACAAATGGCTACAAAGAAGGAATCAGGCATCTTATACTCTTTCTGGAACAGTGTGTGTGTACATTACATGGTATGTGTGTGCACCCATGTGTCACATGTGCGTGCATGCATGTGGTATGTCATGTGTGTGTGTGTGCTAGTACCCATGATGGCAATACCAGCAGCACTCAGTCATCTACTAAGTCATTAACTGCCAAGCCTTGTGCTGAACATATCTTATCTCATTTAGCACTTTTGAAAGTCCTGTCAGGTAGGGGTTAAAATTTGCCAGTTGTCACCATTTTACAGTTGAGAAAGCTGAAGCTCCAAGAAGTTAAAGTCACTTGCCCAGGTGACTCACACCACCAGCACGTGGCACCAAAAGTTGTGTTAACTATACAAATCTTAAGAATACTGACCTGGAAAAGTCTTTTCCTGCCAAAAGGGAACACAGGTAGCTTTCAGCTTGTAAAATTTAGTTTGCACATAAGACGGAGGAACATCACTTTAGAAAGGAAAAGATTAAAAAAAAGTTAGTTTAATCAGCAGTACAAGATGAATTCTGTTTAAATTTAAATTACTGATTGAGAAGACAAAGCATAAGACGAGCTAAGGTGCGCTGACCCTGACCTTGCACTTGGCACTACCCTCGGTGTTTCCCATGGTAAACTGTCAGGACACCTCCACGGCGGGGCTGCTACTCTTCTCCCTCATTCTGGAGATGAGGAAATTGAGGCACAGAAGTTTCCCCAGACCACACAGCTATTAATATTAAGGCATGCAGCTGGGACTTCAAGTGGGTCATCTGGCCCAGACCCTGCACCTACCGCACTGTGGATACATAATACTTGTCAGAATTCAACGGCAGGTGCTCCCTGATTTTTTATTTTGCAAAGCTAAAGAAAGCAGACGCTTATGATGTTTTGCTACATTTTCAATTACATTTCAATTAACAATAAGTGGGACAGAAACATTTTCAATTTACAATTAGAGATGGAAACAACTAAATCTTAAATTATGTTTTAAAGTAAAAATCACTAACAACTTTCTGGACACATTTTCTTAATAAAAGCATGCCTTTTTCTCAATAATTAATCTAGTTATTAAAATGATTAGCATGAATAATTTGTCCAGTAAGTATGCAGAGGAAAGATGATCAGATTCTTCCAACCTGATTCATTACGGCAACCCTGACTGAGCCCGCGTGACGTGTGGGCACCAGGCTAAGACTGCCTCGCGTTATCTCCGTTAGTCCTTGTAATGGCCTCCTAAACCATTCTGCAGAGGAGGAAACCGAGGCTCAGAGACAAGTTAGGGATAACCTGTCTAAGGAAGGGTAACTAAGTGCAGTCCCTGGACTCAACGCCAGCTCCATCTGACTCTGCAGCCCAAGCTCTGAGGTGCCCCCTGCCTGTCCTCTCCCCAGGCCACAAGTTCCCTGTGGTGCTCTGCAGACCCAGCCCCTCGCTTTGAGAAATACTGATGATGGATTTGGACATTTTAAAACTAAGTAGGTGTTCATCTCATCAGGTGGAGATGCTACCCTTAAATCCTGCCTATGTATGTCACAAAAGAGGCTCTAAGAATACGAACAGATTGAACCTTTGATGATTCACTTTTACTGTTTTGTTATTAAAACTTTGAGAGTGTATAGTATTTCAAATAGTATTTGACTAGATGCCATAATCTCTACTATAGACCTTTGAGATTTATAAATCTTAAGTAGAATAATCAATTTTTAAACATATAACTTTACTTAAAATCATTAAAAATCCATTTCAATAAAAAAAACTGTGATCTAAAGCAATGTTACAAGGTACACAAAAATACAGTAGAAAAGTCGAATTTTCAAAAAGTAGTTTGATGTTACAAAGGGAGGGCTTTGTTGACATGAGCACTTCTCAGGATGGGAGCTGGTAGGATGCACATCAGCGTCACCTCCTTCAAAGCACCTGACACTCTCACCCCTTGGGGACCCACGGTACTGAAGAGTGGGTGCCCCACCGTTCAAGCAAGCTGAAAAGAAAAGGCTTTGGAACCATGGCATGTGTCTGTGATTCCTAGCAGAGCCTCTTAGAAGTCACTGAAAGATTCTGATTCTCTAAATTCAAGAAGGAAAATGATGAATTGTTGTTTGTTCTTTGGTCATAATCCGAAATTGTAACTAACCCCCAGAACGAGTCTAAACCCTTCCCAATGGGCCAACAGCAGTGTCACACCAACAGCCACACTTCTGACAGCCAGCCAGGCTGCAGGAGCCTCACTTCACCATCCACCTTTCAAAACTAAAGGCCAAACAATCCCTCCACATGCCCACTTCTGAGAGTCTACCGACCCCTGAACCTCACGATGTTCAACAATCTGCTTAGTGCAGAGGGACTGTGTTTTGCAGTCTGGCTCTCCCTTGCTTAGCAAGCAATAAATTCCGATATTCAGAGTGATGGCCTCTTTGTTCAATAGCCTGAACTGATTCAAAATGCAAGAACTATATGCAGTGAAGGCCAGCAAAGGTAAACAGCTTAGAAACATATGAAAGAGATGGTCAATCTGACTTCTCAGATGAGAAATGCAAATGAAAACCACATTGAAACTACTCACAGAAGCTTGAAGAGGAAAAGGATCTTTATATGGTCCCAAAATGTCTCCCTTCAGCCACTTCTTATCACCAAGGGAAAATCTGGTACAGTGGGGAAATGAGGCAGATGCCACCTTAGCCGAATGATCAAAATTAGAATCATGTGCCTTGTGATGTGACACGGTGATGAAGCCATAATATCCCGTGCTGTATTCCCGCCTGTAACATACAACCCGAATCTAACCAAGAGGAAACAGGAGACAAACTCCAACTGAGGGATGTTCTACAAAACAACTAGCCTGCATTCTTCCAAACTGTCAACATCGTCAAAGGCGAAGGCAAAAGAACTTCACAGATTAAAAGACACTCAGGAGACATAACAATGAAATGCAATGTGTGATCCTGGACTGGATCTTAAATCAGGAGGGAAACACTATAAAGGACATTCTTAGGACAACTGGTGAAATTTGAATGTGAACTATGTTTTAGAGTATTGTACTATATTAATGTTAAATTTCCCGATTCTTAATTGTGCTGTGGTTAGGTAAAATAACATTCTTGTTTAGGAAGTGTTGTCTGCTACTAACTCTCAAATCGTTATGGGAAAAAATTTTATTCCCTTGGAGGAGGGAAGGAGGAATGACATAGCCAATGTGGCAAAATGTTAAGAATAGGTGATTATGAAAAAAGGCTAGATATACAGGGGTTCTTTCCACTATTGTTACAACTTGTTAGCTTTTTGAAGCTGTTAAGAGACTTTGCACACATTTCATTTACCTTTCTTAGGTGTCTTTGGTGGGGGGTGAGGTGGAGGGAGGGCTGGTCTGATTTACTTGGTCCACAGTACACGGCGTGGAGGTCCCAGATGCACACACACACATCAAATCCTTCTGTTTATGTGACACAGGTACACCACCCACTGTTCTGCACAGCGTTTTCCCACCTAAGAACGTATTTTGGAGTTCTCTGTGTACCGTCACTTAAGGGCTTTCTCATTCTTATTTGCAGCTATAAAGTATTTCATCATTCAGGGAGACCATATGCATAGCCAGGCCTCTGTCAATGGGCATTTAGGCTGTTCTAGTAAACACACTACTGCATTAAATTATTCTGGACACAAGTCATTTTATGTATGTGTGAATTTATTCTGTAAAAGGTATTTCTAGAAATGGAATCACTCAATTCCAAATGGATTTACCAAAAAGGAACATTTAAATTTTGAAATGTACCAAGGCTGTAAAATATGTAAAATTTACAAAAAAAATAACAATCATTGGAGGGGGTGGATGCAGAAGTTTGGTTTGGTTAGGCTGGCGGATGCTGATGCTTGCTGGAGTAGGGTGATGAGTGCATGGGGTTCATTTACTCTGTGTTTAAAACTTTCCAAAAAAAAATGGGTACTGCTGATAAAGCAGTCCTTAGAAGAAAACATGTGGCCTTAAGTATATATTAGAAAGGAAGAAAAACTGAAAAGGAGCTGAGAGCCCATCTCGAGAAGTTGAAGAACAGCAGAATTAACTTGAGGTGAGCTGGAGAACACAACAAAGAGCACAGCAGACACAAGAACGATCACACAAGAAGGGCAGTGCCATCGCCACCGGGGCTCTGAAAGGACAATCTCTGGTCACTCTTGTTCAAAAGAAGGTTTAAAGAACCAACGTTAGCCAAGAAAACCAGAACATCATTCGGATCCGGCAGAAGTTCGGCATAAAATATCTCTGGAAGGATACATGGCAGTGGTTTCCCGTGGGGCTAGGGAGCTGGTGGGGGCGGGTGGTGAGGGATGCTTTTCACTGTTTCCCTTCAGGTTTCCTTAATTCTGGAACAGACAATCTATCACCTACTCAAAAAAATAAATGATAAAATCAAACCTACAAAGTCCTTTTTCCTTCTGCATAGGGCATGGCATTCGATTCTGTATTTGCATTCTTACATACAATGTAAACATTCTAATCAGTAACTGACCAAGTCAGTTACCCAGAGCCAGAGCACTGGGTCTGGCAATGACAGCACATCAGCATTGCCCTGGAGCTCTGGAGAATCCTAACACCCAGGCTCCACACCAGACCAATTCCATTATCCTCTCTGGGTGTGGCACTGGTATTTTTAAAAAGTTCCCCAGATGATATCAGTGTGCGGGCTGGGCTGAGAATCACTGAGCTAGAGAATTGGTAGAGTTTCAGAGCTCCAAATCGGGTACACAAAGATAAGTGGAAATCCTGTGATCTTTGGAGAATGTGCAATGTCGTCAACACGTCATGTGAACTACCTGGTACGTGCCGGTCTGGCCCTGCACGCCCGCGCAGCCCATCCGCCACCACCACCTTCTTACTCACAGGCCTGCAGCCACCTGGGCACTGCTCAGTCCCTCGGATGTGGCCAGCCGGTGCCTGTCTCAAGGCTTTTGTGTTCACTGCCCTCTGCCCAGAACACTCTTGGATCTTATCCAAGCATGGCTACCTTGTCCCCACTTAGGCAGTCCTCCCCTAAGCACCCTATCTGACTGCCCCAACCCTCAGGCTCTTCTACCCTATTTTTATTTTCTTTTTAATAGCCATGTCGTCAGAAATTAGCTTATTCGTTTACAGTCTCTTCCCATCATGACTAAAAGTGAGCTCCCAGAATTCTTTACCACTGTCTTTTGTGCCTGTTATACAGACGGTGGTCAACAAGCAAACTGCTGCTAGTTTGCCATCATTGTCGGCAATATAGTTTGTTGTGAGTTTTAGGCTAATTCTATAGTATACAAAAATCTGTATTTGTGTCAACAGAATGAAAGCTCCACCTGGCAGGGAATTTGTTTTTTCAATGTGGTACCCCTAGAGCCGAGAGAAACTCCTGGCACACGGGTACTTGTGTTTGGTAGATGAAGAATAGTCCTGGTCCTTTGATTTTCCGACGATGAGACTTGACAGAGAGCACGTGCTGGGATCCTGCATCCCTCATCACTGAAGTGGAACACCTACCACCACACCTCAGTCGCCTGCCAATGCCAATTTGACTGTGTGGCAATACTTCCCTGTCACAGTTATTTTCCCACTAGAAAACCGACACAGGTGGGATAGGGGGGCAGGCCGCAGGTATCACGCTCTATCTAAAATGGGTGAGGTGAACGTGGTAACTGCTACATCACAGAAACCGCCTCTACCTAAGATTTGTGATCACAAAACACCTTAGGTGCAATGATCTATCTGACACACTCAAAAAAGAAGAAAAAGGAAAACCATATCCAATTAATGATCTATTTAATGCCATGAAAACCTTATCTATTTAGCAGCTCAGAACCTTTAAGTAGCTTGCTTCTTAATCTTGGTTTTTACTCTGCACTGTATTGAATTGGTTTCCTAGCTAACAGGAGGAATCTTAACCACCACTTACATAAAATTCCATAGGCAGCATCAATTTCAGTCCTGTCTTTAAAATCTGATAGGCAGTCATTTATAAAAAGTCATCTTTATCTTTCAATTAGCTTAATATTAAACAAATGGTCTTACCCTATAGCATTAGCAAGATCTTCCCAGTCTATTTCATTAGCATCTTCTATATTTACTTTATACAATCTACGAGAAAAAATAAAAATTAAATTTTCAAGCTAAAATCAGCACAATGGACATCTTCATGGACTCTTGGAATATCAAGAGCTTTCTGGAAAGTGCCAGCACTTTTACCCCTGTGCCATCTCCTTCATTATACCCACACAGTGAGGTCATGCATCCTAGCCCAAAGGTATTCCAAGGTCACTGAGTTAATGAGCTACAGAGACGGGCTGAGAAGACATCTTTCCTCCTCCTGAGCCCTTTGTGTCTCCCACCAGACCACGTTGCTCTCTCACAGTAAAAACACAACTTTGCCCTTCAACACAGACACATAGTGTATCTGTACCCATCACTTACTATGTGACAGACACTGTGTTAAGACCTTTATGTGCACAAATTCACTTACAGAAACCCTCGCCACCAACTGATGAGGTCAGAGGGATTAGCCCCATTCTGTAGACAAAGATATGGTGCTGGCTGGGTGTGGTGGCTCACGCTTATAATCCTAACACTCTGGGAGGCTGAGGTGGGAGGATCACTCGAGGTCAGGAGTTCGAGACCAGCCTGAGCAAAAGCAAGACCCCATCTCTACTAAAAATAGAAAAATTAGCTGGGTGTTGTGGCGTGTGCCTATAGTCCCAGCTACTCGGGAGGCTGAGGCAGGAGGATCGCTTGAGCCCAGAAGTTTGAGGTTACAGTGAGCTACGATGACGCTGCTGACTATAGCTGGGGTGACAGAGCGAGACCCTGTCTCAAAAATATAAAAAATAAGCAAATAAATAAATAGGTCTGTATCTCTTTTTCTCTTACAACACTCCAAACACTTCAGGGAGGACTCTGTATGGACTAGGTACTCAAAGACAAAACCAAAGACCAAGCAACAGTTGATACCAAAAAACTTGTACTGGGGAGCAGGAGGGCTTTGTCTGAACTATTTACCTCTACTTTCCAACGGATATAAATAACTCTTTTCTATATGGAAAGCTTGAAAGACTAAAATAACTACATTTATTGAGTACATACTATGTTTTACACACATTATTTCATTTTATCCATCTGACAACACTAAGAGGTAGGCACCATTACGATCCTCATTTAAGATTAATAAACTAAGATGTACAAAGGTAGGTCGCATGCCCACAGTAATACATGTAGAAAGTGCTGGAATAGGGATTTGAACCTTGGCAATCTCACTGCAGACTCTGCAGCATTAGTAACTACTCTTTGGCCAGAGAGCAGAACAGTTAAAACAGCGTCCATTTCTATTCCCGCACCTTTCAATAAGGTTGATTTTGGCCTGCAGGGCATTAACTCCATGGTATATGTTCCCACCATTAGTCATCCTCTTGGTTAGAATTTCCATCCTACATTAAAAGAAAGAAAAATATAGTTTATGTTCGGGGGGTATAGTTTCTGTTAAAATTTCGTATATTTTTATCATCTAAACTGCTCTCACTCAGAACCAATTTCTAACTTTTTAACTCATCATTGCTAACATTTAACGCTATCAAGAATATACCTATTTTAAAAAAAAGTGCAAAGAGATAAATAAAATGATAGAAAACTGATGATTATTGAAACTGGATGATGAATACAAAGAGTTCTGTTTGTGTGTGTTACAAACGCTTCATAATAAAAAGTTTAAGAAAGGGAGAAAAAAGAATCAGCCTATTGGCCAGTGCTAGAAGACACTGAAAACTCCATTTCTTCTGACTGTTTATATGACAGACAGATATTTCTCTCATCACCATCACTGGTTCTTGGAACACTAAATAAGCCAAAATTTAGTAAGTAAATGATTTGATGATTCCTGTCATGCCCAAGGCTAATGGCTGAAAATTGACTAGAGTTCCTAGTGACAGCATCAACCCAATGACAAATATTAAAAAGGCACTTATCTTGAATAACAAAATTTGCCACAATCTGATTGACAGATCGTTAGCTATTATATTTACATTGTTGATTATGGAGATACATGACATGTGCACATAATTGACACTGTTGTTCTTACTAACAGCCACCCACGTTTACAGGTTTGAAATGTGTCATCTGAGGTCATTTTGATATTATACGAGGTAAATATATGTTCAGGGTCAAGTCTCCTATTTTTCTCTTCAAAATTTAAATAGAAATCTTGCATGTTGTCTTAATTATGTTGATTCTGAAGCAGGCCCACCCTTAATCATAATCATTTCCCTTTTTTAACACTGATATATCATCCTCCAGTTGAGGCTTATAACCCCCTCTCCCTTCTTTTAGCTTAAAATATAGGGGTAGAAAGAGCTCTGGTTGCTCCATATTATACCCTCCTCAAATCTGTTCTTTGGGATTTATTTCTCTGAGTGTAGTCTCACGTACCTACAACAGAACTATAAGGCACATCAACAGTGTAGCCCAGGAGTCTGCTCTTAACATAAAACATGCCTACTCTGGATTTCATTTCTATTTGGTATTTAAAGAGTGCTGGGCATGCTTTGTGCTCAAGGTGTGGGTTGTGAGCCTGCAGAACCACCAGTTCAAGGGGTCACACTGCAGCTGCACATCTGGCTCAGCGACCCTCCAGGGCTTGGAAAAGCTACATCTGGCAAAGAAAGTGCAGCAAGATAAGGGCTGAAACAATCACTTTGTGACAGATGCAGCTAAGAGCACAACAGCCTCATTTCAGATGAAGACAGAGAAACTGCTAAATTCCAGTAAAAAGCAAAATAGAGAGGCAGAGCTGTTACTGATCACCATGCTCCTGAGCTGTCTTCATTTTTAACACTGCAAACAAATCACTATCTGCTTTCACTAAAAACTTAGAAAGAGACACAGTAAAGAAATCAGAAGTCAATATTCAGTATTTAAAAAGTTCAAGTTCTTTATGAGGAAGCCATACTCTTCAATGAACCAGGGTTAGTTGTTAAATGCTAATTTAGATCAGAGAGGGACACCAGAGCAGCTGGGGCAGTGGGCTCGAGATGATCGCTCTTGATGTGCACACTGTTCACACTGCAGTTACACAGGTATTCTTAGTAACTCATCCCTCCACCCATTCTACAGAAATTGGAGGGAGGGAGAGACAGAGAGAGAGAGAGAGAATGAGAATATAACTTACCACTTACTTTTACACTGCATCCAGTTTCTGGTTTCCACTTTAGCTTCTACTTCTATCCAAGATATGCCCCTGTAAAGTTTTTCCCGAACAATTGACAGGCGACCTTCAGGAGCTTCTTGGAGTCTGGAATCCATCTCATTTAACTCCTCGAGAGACATTTTCTTTAGAATCACTTCTTCAACAGCCTTGATTAGTTTCTGGGTTTCCGTCTTTCTCCAAACACCACGATTTCTTTCTATAGATATAAAAGGATGGTCTTGTAGTTGCTAATCTATTTGCTTTCAAACACAATATTAAAAAAAAAAGCAAAATGCTAAACTGGGCACTTTCCCCAAGACAATGGCTGGCATCTCAATTACACAAATGTAAAACAATCAAACACAAGTACATGCATATTAAAATGAAACTACTAAAATGGTCATGGATTCCTTTTAAGAACCAAAGCCAGAAATTATTAAATAATAAATCCTTTCTTTTTTTTTTAATTTCTTTTTTTTTTTGTACAGACAAGGTCTGGCTATGTTGCCCAGGCTTGGTTTGAACTCCTGGCCTCAAGTGATCTTCCTGCTTTGGCTTCCCAAAGTGCTGGGATTACAGGCATGAGCTACTGTGCCTGGCTAGTAAGTCTTTTCTTAAAGCAAGGTTTTCCTAGCACTCTGGGAGGCCGAGGAGGGTGGATTATTTGAGCTCAGGAGTTCGAGACCAGCTTGACCAAGAGCGAGACCCCGTCTCTATTAAAAATAGAAGGAAATTATATATAGAAAAATTAGCCAGGCATGGTGGTGCATACCTGTAGTCCCAGCTACTCGGGAGGCTGAAGCAGGAGGATTGCTTGAGCCCAGGAGTTTGAGGTTGCTGTGAGCTAGGCTGATGCCACGGCACGCTAGCCCAGGCAACAGAGTGAGACTTTGTCTCAAAAAAAAAAAAAAAAAAAAAAAAGCAATGTTTTGTTTCAACTTCAAAAATGTCATCCTTCCTGTTTTTGAGAGCAACGTCTCCTGCATAAAATTGTGAGGTTTCCAAACACTTTTCCTAAACACTTAATGGGAAAAAAATAATGACATGGTTTTTATGTTATATGCATGTCTCCCCACCAAGAGTTCCTAGTGTGAAATTCACAGCTACAACGACACCAGTGGAGCAGTGGATGATGTAAGGCACCTGAGAATTTCTGAAGCCAATCATCTGCGTGAAGCCAATCATCTGCTTTTGACACCTAAGTTCACCCTTCCTCACCAGACACATGCACAGCCATGCTAAGTAAGGAAAAGGCCTCAAACTGGCACCTGCAAATGTCTTTGGTTCGGCCCACAGAGTCTTATATTTTTCCCTCAATAACAATTTGGATGAATATTTAAAAATTAAGAGATTTCCAAGAAAGAAAAAAGTATTTAGAGTTCAAAAATTTAAAAAGAAATTCCAGATTTTTGTTTTACTTCTTAGAAACTTTGAAGAACTGGCTGCAAGGCACTACCTGTGTGGTCGGAGTATGTGAGCCCCTGTGCTAAACAGTAACCCCAAGAACTGTCTTTTTTTTTTTTTTTTTTTTGAGATAGAGT
Organism: Lemur catta; assembly: GCF_020740605.2. Classification (NCBI taxonomy): domain Eukaryota; kingdom Metazoa; phylum Chordata; class Mammalia; order Primates; family Lemuridae; genus Lemur; species Lemur catta. Next base: position 4,246,712 of record NC_059137.1, on the reverse strand, counting down.
CTCAGTCTGTCGCCCAAGCTGGAGTGCAGTAGCATGATAAAAACTCACAGCAGCCTGGAACGCCTGGGCTCAAGCAGTCCTGTTTCAGCCTCCCCAGTAGCTGGGACTACAGGTGCACACCACCACACCCAGCTCATTTTTCTATTTTTTGTAGAGATGGGGTCTTGCTATGTTGCTCAGGCTGGTCTTGAACTTCTGGCTTTAAGTGATCCTCCCACCTCGGCCTCCCAAAGTGCTAGAATTATAGGTGTGAGCCACCATGCCTGGCCACGACTGTCATCCTAAAGCAATTTCAGATGCTCTGATGTGAAGAATAAAACCATGGAAATTTTTTGGGAAAGAGGGACAGGAGGTCACCAACACACATTTTGGGTAAAGCTGCCACCTAACAGGCCAGCTGAGCTGAATGCCTCACTCCCAGAGCCTCCCTTGCCACTGTGGAAAAGTGACCACCTCCACCCAGGCTATACTACACCCAGCTTCCTGGGGCATTGGTCCACTTGGAGGTTATATTCACACTACAAGTTACTGAAGTTCGCAAGTTACTGAACTGTGGTAAAAATCGGCCTGGTGGATAAAGGTTGCACGATTTCACTGAATACATGAGGAAACAAAATGGATTAGTACAGAGTATGGCTTAAAAAAAACGATGATGTTTCTGAAGACAGGCCTGCAGTGATTTCTAGCTTAGACGTGGGCTAAACAAGGCCTGTCAGCTTGTCCTTCACTGAGGAGCACGCTTGGGACCACCACTTACGAGCACGGATCTGAGAGAACTTCAGGGCCACAGAGAGGCTACTTCGCGCCACCATCTCACCAATCTTTTTCCAGTCATTCCCGTGGAGGGAATGGTATCTCTTTAACTTCTCAGTATCTTCTTCGCTATACCTACGAGACAGGAAGAACGTTTTCCGAGTCTGAACTGCGAGATTAGAAGCCGTGTTCTCTATCTAGCAGTATGGCAGTCGCGGGAAAAGCTGCCTGGGGCAGGCCATCAGGAAACCCGGTTCAAGCCACAGGCCTGCCAGTGCCTGGAGCTCTTGGCGTTTCCTGTCTGCATCTCAGCGGGGTCATCCTGTTAGCCAGTCACCTGAGTCCCAGGCCAGAGGCCTGGCTCATCACAAGGCAGCCGGAGCAAGCAATCCCTTAGCCCCTCCTTGCCCCAGAGCCTCTGTACCCGGGGAAATGGCCTTCCTCCCCCTGCCCCCAGATGCAGTTTAAACAGCACAGCTTCAGGGAGCGCTTCCCTGACAGCCTGAGCCTACGGTCCCGCTGTTCACTCCTAGAGAATACTGTGCTTCTCCTTCATAGCACTGTCCCGACCTGCAGTGACACACGCACGGACCCTTCCTCTAGACTAGCACTCTCAAAGACACACCATGTGAACCACACATGGATTTTAGATTTTCCAGTAGTCACAGGAAAATTCATTTTAATTTAGTTTTAATGAAAGTAATTTTAAGAATATATTTCATTTAATCCAATGTGTTAAAAGCGATCTCATTACAATACATCATGCACATCAAAAAGTATTAAAGATACTTTACATTCTGTTCTTCACACCCAGCCTTCAAAATCCAGTGTGTGTTTTACTTTCACAGCACATCTCAGTTTGGACTAACCACACTTCAAGTGCACAACAGCCACGGGGGGCTTGTGGTCACCCTACCGGATGCCACAGCTCTAGAAAGGAAATCTGAGAAGGGCGGAGACCTTGTCGGCTCTGTACACCATGGCATCGATAATGCTCGGCAGACAACAGGCATTAAATACATGTGCAACAAACGGCTCAATATAAATGTGTAACTATTTAAGGAATTTAAAGTGCATTAATCCCATATAAACAAATACATTAAAGTACTATTTGCTGGCAAATTAATAAACTTCTCTTTCCTTCTCCTCAAAAAAAAAAAAAAATAAAGTACTAAAAAAGCACTCCTATTTTATAAATCAATTTTGAGATTAAACACCTTAAATATTTAAGTAAAGAAAGACCAATCTTTATAACATCCTAAGATTCTTTATAACATCCTAAACCTTAATGCAGGGGTGGGGAATGGTGGTTCACCAAGGCAACAACAAAAGAAACTCTAGTAAAATACTAACAATTTTTGATGATAGCAATCTACAACTACTTCAGGACAATAACATCCTCTCTTTCTCAGAAATTTATCTGTAAACGCAGAGTGTGCTAAATGAAGACTTGTTACTCCTCACTATTAAGAACCATGGGCATCAAAAGGGAATACTTCCTAGTAATTTTCCTCTCGAGGCAACCAGTCTTTCTGAGATTAAAAAAAAACCTTAGACACCCTTGAAGCAACAGAAAAGAGGAAGAGAGAAATCAAGCATACCCCAATAGGGAAACAGGTGTGCTGAGTTCCAAAGCCCCTCAGAGCCTTAAAATTCTTTTATTTTCGACTTTCTACTTTTTTCAGTCAAGAATTCCTTAAGTCGGAAAAATATTCTAAGGGTAAATGATCACCACACAAGTAATGCAGCACAAATGAATGAACTTTTTATGAGCAGAATGACTTTTATTATTCTAAAAATGTCATTCCCCTATGTGTGTCACAAGTAGAAAAGTATGTTATCTCACCTGCCACCCTTAATTCGCCAAAAGCAAATGTCATTTAAAATGTCACCTTTAGTGGATTTTCTTAAAGTTCTGTGCACAACAGTCTGACCGTGGGTTTGGGAAAAAAGGATAGGGCAGGTCTCAATCTGTGTGTGTGAACTTTCCTCATCTAGGGTTGATTTCTTTTTCTTTCTTTCTTTTAACTAATTGAATCTGCCTCGATCTTAGAAGTTGCTTTCTTTCTATAAAATTTTTAAAAAAGAAACAAGGTCGATTCAATGTCACAAGTTTAGGTAACATGTATGTCTTGGTTTAAAATCATATAGTTAAGCAGAACTCAGCTGATGCTGCTAGAAGATTTACTAAACTTGCCTCCCAGAGTGAGGATCAAGGAGTTGAGCTGATGAGCTGTTTATTAGGCTGGTAGAGATTACAACTTCCTGCTGATACTTCTGTCCCTGAGCAGGGTGCTAACCCACAGCCAACACTTCCTCTGTGTCTGGGTTGTTTTTTTTTTTTTTAACTTGCAATGCTGGAAACAAATGTTTTTTTTTTTTTTGAGACAGAGTCTTGCTCTGAGTGAGTGCCGTGGCATCAGCCTAGCTCACAGCAACCTCAAACTCCTGGGCTTAAGCGATCCTACTGCCTCAGCCTCCCGAGTAGCTGGGACTACAGGCATGCGCCACCATGCCCGGCTAATTTTTTCTATATATATTTTTAGTTGGCCAGATAATTTCTTTCTATTTTTAGTAGAGACGGGGGTCTCACTCTTGCTCAGGCTGGTCTTGAACTCCTGATCTCAAGCGATCCACCCGCCTCGGCCTCCCAGAGAGCTAGGATTACAGGCGTGAGCCACTGCGCCCAGCCAGAAACAAATTCTAATTGGATATTTTATTTGGAAAAAAGGGAGGAGAGAATGCCAACCACCACATGAAGCACTGTGGATGGACACTGCCGAACTACACTTCCATGAGGGAACACTAGTGTTTACCTCCACCTGCAAACATTTACTGAAAACCCAAAGAATTGTGCTAAGTGCTGAAGGGAACATCGTGTCAGGGAGAAATGCTTGGATTCACCAGGAGCTTACAACATAGTAGGGAGCAGAGAAAACATGAGTAATAGCAAGAGAGCCAGACTGTGTGGAGTGCTAAAACAGAAGTAGAAAGAAAAAGCTGAGGATTTAGGGAAGAGAAGATCACAAAGGTTTACGAAAGACATGGAAATTAAAATGGGCCTTGAAGACAGACATCTGACAAAAAATATGCAATCTAACTTCACACATAAAAATCTTCATTTTTATTTCCAATCCATTGCTATGGATATTTTGATTTATAGTGTCAGCAAAGACAAAAGAAATGTTCTGTCCCACGCTGCTAAGGCTTTTTTCTTACCTGCCTTTGTAATTATTGACATCGAACATCTTCTTTGCTCGATAGTATATTAGCTTCCAGGGTCGGGCAATGCCTTTACCTAAAGTCAGAAGAAAGGTAATCAGAGGGGCTCGCGCAGCCTGGCACAAAATGAAGTCACAATTGTAAAAGAACCCAGAACAGCCCTTTTAAGCAACACTAACTATCTTAAATCCCAGGCTACGGTCGGGATTTCATGCGTCCTGCAGAAAGCTGTCTTGGAGAGCAGAGGTCGACCATCACCAGCTTCCCTGGAATCTTCAAAAACTCGTGCTTAGTACCTCCAGCTTCTGGAGTACTCAATTCATGGGCAAGACCCTTATAAGGCAAAGGAATTTTAACCTAATTTGAATTAAGAGGAAGGAAGTGCTAAGGTGGAGAACATACGCTAAGAGTTCTTCATACGATGAACAAAAATCTTTCCAAACAGCTTTTCTCATTTTCCCACTCTAAAGATGAGATAATCCCTCCACAGGGGCTCACTACCCTGTTTTCCTTTGTACATTCCAGTGAACACCTCAAGAATGATCGATCCTCTTTAAATTCAAGAGATTTCCTTTCTCTCTGATCCCACATTACTTCACACCCTTCTGACTCCCAAGCAGGAGGGCTCTAGCTACAAAGCACACATATGGCTACACCTAAAAAATGTAGGAGACCATGGTGCGTATAAGGACGTGCTCTCTGTAGCACACACAAAAAATAAAGGAGGAGAGACCAAAACCATAATTATTGCCAAGCAGGAAAGATAGAAGTTGATCATTTAATTTTTCACAAAGCCTGTGAAAGCACAGTACTTGGGACACATGGCCACATGCCAGATCCTCAAAAGCACAGCCTGGCAATCCGAGGCTGTGAGCACAGCAGCAGTGAGCACGCACTGCACGCACGGGACGGGACGGGCACTGTGCGGGACACTGGCCACGGTTATCGTGTTTAAGGCCAGAAAGCCTTGGATGGTCAAAGGGGGAGTATTTCTAAACTTACCAATGTGCAATCTAAACGAGTATTTCCTTTTTAAGTCGGTGATGGTAGATCTTTCCTCTGGATATCTGTCCGTGTGCAGCAGCTTGTCTGCAGTCTCAATCCCCGTCAGTGACAGGAATTCTTGCACGTTTTTCTCTAACTGCTTATTTTCCTTGACAGAAAACCTGCCAAATTTAATAGTGACACCTAACATTGGGGGTGGGGAGAAAAAATATGTAACGTCAACGACAAATAAAAGCAAACACACTGCTTGGTTTTCCACTAGTGACCGCAGCCCGAGGGCACAGTGCTGTCGCTCTCCCGGTCCCCCTGACAGACTCAGCCTTTCCTTTGGGGAAAGGGTTCGGCCCAAGCAACCCCTCTTCTCCCAATGTCTGCTCTGCTCACCCGATTCCAAAGTGACTCTTCCTGCTTCATCAGTCTCTTTTTAAAATAGTCCTTTAATATTAATAAGCAACATTTATTCACTAAAAATTCAAACAGCATTGAAATGACAGTTTAAAAGAAGCCCCGCTTTACTCCCTTCTGCCACACGCCTCCCCCGAGGCAGGACTCTGACCGGGGCGGCAGGAACAGGGATGCGTAGGTACATTTCCTGTGCATGTGTGTTGTGGGGAGGGTGACAAATGTCAGTGCAGGTTACATTCTCTTCCTCTTCATCACGTTTCATCGTGCAGTGACTGTGTCGTGTGGTACATTTTTCCACTCTTAGGCTTATTTTAAAACTATCTTTTACAAAACACACTCATAAAAATTTCAACACAATATACCAAAAAATAGGATCATTATATACTGCTCTATAATTGTGCGGGGGTGTTTTTTTGCTCAATTTGTCTATTTTCTGAACTAATCTCTTCAACCTGATTAATTCCACAAAGCTAAGACACCTCTTTTCACTTTTTTAAATGGCCAGCAGTACCGTGCCTCACGCAGGAGACAGGCGTAAACACCGCCCACTGGCAGCACACAGCCTTAAATGTGTAGCTCATTCGTAAGTCCAGTGAGCTTTCTGGGAGGTTCTTGTAACACTGAAGCCAAGGCCACTACCACCAGCTCACCCTCAAATTAACGTGGTGGGGAAGGAAACTACACCTCATTAAAGATGATGATTTTGACGGCATTTTAATTTTATTTAACTTCTATATCTTTCTTGGTGTCTCAAGCAACTAACCTCCTATTCCTTCTATTCTTCTAGGACTGATTTTCTAGTCTGGGGCTTCTCTGGTCCCTTCGGCCCCATTCCTCCTTGCTGTCTCTACCGGCAGTGGGCAAGAGGAAGAAACACAGTGCACTTTATTTTGCTAATTTTACAACTTGGACAGCAATTCTGGTAGGAGAGGAAGCTGAAAGTAGCTGAAGGATGCTTCTCGTGAATCTATAAATCCGAATCATTCACAAAAGAAAGTCAGGGGCTAGCTCTGCATACAGAAAAGTTCAACAAATGTTAAGATTCCACAAGCTCACCTTGTGCTTTAAATTCTTTAAATCGCCCCAAGTCATCCCGATACATCCGTTTAATCGTAGTGGCAGCCCTTTCCTGTATGTTAGGAATGAATTCTTGGAGCTGCTTCACGGCAGAATCCAAATCCACATCTGAATCACCTGAATTTCTCAAATCGTCACAGAAATACTTTGTTTCAGAATCTTTAGCTGATTCTAAATTGCTTTCTTCTTCACTTGTAGGCTCTAACCTAAGGGGGGAAATTGGGTTGACTAACATTAACATATCATTTGATCTAATAATTTTGAAAGTTTTTAAAAAATGACTCATTTAGACTCCTGGAGTGTTAAAGCTTGATGGGATCTTGGAGTTGATTCAGTCCCTGATTTTCAAACCCTTTATTAAATGTAACTTGATTTATTTGTATATACTTCAGAGGCAGCCTAGAAGGTAAATGTGCAGCCCTAATTCCTATTTCTACCAGTTATTATTTGCTTATATTACTATTTTTCTATTTTTTTGTTTTAGATATTGACTTCCTAATAAGCTAACCCCTCTTTTATCACCACCAAGAATCAAACACTTCTCCCCCAGCCCTTCCGATGAGTTAAGTTTTACTGTATAATGGCCGCTAATTAATTAAATCAACATGCAGAGTTTACGAAGTTACAGCTGTTTTGCTACAGCTAATGTTCTCATTTTCTCCTATGCTTAGTTTTCTATCTAGCACTAATTCATCCCCAAACTCGAAATCTCCTTAGTGTGTTCAAACCTATCAGTTAACCTCTCAGACTGGCAACTGGAAAAACTGCATATGCATTTTTCTAAGAAAAGGACCAACAGCTTCCAGAGGGGCTGAGGCCCACAGCCCAGTGGAAGTTAAGAACCACAGTCTTAGAATATTCCTGCCCCATGATCAGTGTTCCGAAAATGTCCTCAGTAAGATGGCACAGAAGATGAGTGGGCCCACAGCTACTATCCGTACCACATGACATGGGGCCTGCTCACATTTAACTTTCATATGAAACCATTTTAAGCAAAGACAACCTAACAAATGTACGAAAGCTACTGAGTAAAATCAGGGAGAAAATCTGTCCCAAGTCCCAGGAACTATGAGATAAAGTGATTAAAAAAAAAAATTCAAGTTGGTCCGAGTGCAGTGGTGTTTACAACTAATTGATCACAACTAGTTACAGATTCCTTTGTTCCTTCTCCACTCCCACTGTTTCACTTGACCAGCCTTAAAAAAAAAATTAAAATAAAAAAATAAAATAAAATCCGGCCAGGCACGCCTGTAATCCCAGTACTTTGGGAGGCCGAGGCAGGAAGATCACCTGAAGCCAGGAGTTTGAGACCAGCCTGGACAATATCATGAGACCCTGTCTGTACAAAATAAATAAATAAACAAACAAACAAATTAGCCAAGTGTGGTGGCATGCACCTGTAGCCCTAGTTATTCGAGAGGATCACTTGAGCCCAGGAGTTTACAGTGAGTTATGATCTTGCCACTACACTCCAGCCTGGGCAGCAGAGCAAGACCCTGTCTCTTAAAAAAAAAAAAAAAAAACAAACCTGTATTTATTCAACAGTTAAATGATATTTATACAAATAATGACATCTAAATTTCTTATGTTGGTGAGAACTCTAACTCAAGTTTTTTGCTGTTCTGTAGAATTCCAAGTGTTATATATCTAATACTTCCTTCTATTTATATGCATACAGACCAACAAAGGTAATCTGGGGGTCTTAAAATGGCTTTTAAACTCAGATAAATTTCAGGGCTAGAATAGTCTTAGTGAAAATCTAATCGAACTGCCTTATTTTATATATGAAGAAATGAGCTCCCTTGCCGAGTTTACACAATTGAGTGTGTACCTTATTCTGTACGCATCACAGTCTACCTCCTTATGACTTTTGCCATTTGCTATGGACGTGGTCGGCACGCGGAACCCGCACAGAAAACACAGGCGTCCCCGCCTTACCCGGACGCCCCGTCCCCAGGCTCCTCTCCGGAACCGGCGCGGGGTTTCCCTCCTCCTCCGAGCAAGGGGCCACCACTGTCCAGGGAATCAAAGAGCGTGTCGTCATTGTCAGAGTTCTGACTGAGCGCAGAAGGCTGAGCCTGGTCAGCGGCCGCCACGCCGCTCCGGGCGGAATCGCGCTTCCGTTTCCCCGCCCGTCTCCGGGCGGCGTCGGGTGTCCCGGGCCCCGCGCCCGCCTCGCCGCCCTCCGCGCCCCCCGCCTGGGGTCCTTCCCAGCGCGCGGGCTCGCCCAGTGCCTCGAGTGCCGGCGTACTGGGCTTCTTTTTCTTTTTCGACTTGTTTTTCCTAGCGGACCCTGCTGGTTCTGGAGTGTTGCCTTCTAGGCCCGCAGGAGGCCAGGACGCCGGCCCGAGCGGTTCCCGCCGCCGCGGGGGCGTGTGCGGGCTCTCCCGCAGGGCGCCACAGCACGCACCTGTGCTCCCGCGGTGTTTATTCTTTTTCTTCCTAACTTTACGGTGCAGTTCCTCTGATTCATTCTCACGTGACTTAGCAACGACGTGCAGTTTGTCCGCTTCAGGCTCTTTTGTTGTCTCTTGCTCTATGCTCGCATCGACATGAACTTTAGAATCCTTTAGCGTGTGCTCAATATTTTCATTATCCACAGAGACATACGCAACGCCTGTCTCCTTGTCTTCCCCTAAAGCACTATGTCTTCTCTTTTTCTTCTTTCTGTGTGTACAAGTGGCCTTTTCAGTCTCATCACAAATTTCTGATTTTTTCAAAGGAGAAGAAGTGAGATGTTGGAAATCCTTTCTCTTCTTTTTACCCTTAGTTATGTGAGGCTGTTCACTTACCAGGGAGAAGTCTCTGAAACTTTCATGGGAACGTTTCTGATGTCTTTCCTTATGTACAGAATGCTTTTTCTTTTTCTTCTTCTTTTTCTTGTCAAAAATTGGAGTGTGGATTTCAAATCTGCTCGATTCTTCTTCCATTTTATTCCTGTAAGGAAAGGTGACAACAATGGTTTATTTTTACATTTTAGATATACCCTCAGGGGAAAAACATCACAGCAAAATGAAACTGTATGACAAATACAAGCCTGTGGTCACGATTATAAATTTTCTATTATATTATTTTAAATATACAGAAGGCTCACTGTAATTCTCTCTGGTCCCACTGCCTTTATGATACAGAAAAGAGTATTAACAGAGAACGCCAGTGTCCTGTGCCACCAGGCCTTTGCCCCCTCACAGCCTCATCTGTGACCTCACCTTTCCAACTCTGCTGCTTCAGTCACACACAGCTTGTTTTGGGTCCTGAAATATGCCACAGTCCCTCCCTTGGCTCTCCCTGGAATGTTCTCCACTGCCTTCCCACTCTCCCTGCTTCCTGCCTCCTGCCATCCTGCAGAGCTTGGCTTGAAGATCACTTCTTCAGGCAAACTTTCCATGATCCCTTGGGTTCATGGGTTCATATCATTCCCCAAATGATATGCTTTCATATTTAAAAAATAAATAGTCATCTAATGTCTATCTCCTCTGCACAAAAAAAAAAGGAAGAAGGAAGGTGGTTTGTCCGTCTTGTTCCCCTCCGTGTTTCCACCATCTGGAAGCCACGTTCCAGGACACCATTAAAGTGAGGCTCCACAAGTGGGCTTCACCGTGGGGGCATCAGGTACCCACGGACCTCCAACCAGAAGACTGTCTCTTTGGTTGGATATGCCTTGTTAGTGTCCATTGAAGAGTGAAAATTCTGCAATACACTGGAATAAATTTTTGTAAGGCTGTAATGTTAATAGTTACACATAGGGCACACACATTTGGGATTAAAATACGGTAACAGAGACGCACTTTACAAAAGAGATGGTTAAAAATATAATTTTGCAAACAAGTCCTGTTCCTCTCCTTGCTCTGTATTGCTGCTGGGTTTCAATTTTTTAGATTTTATTTATCTTTGACTAAGTAATACATTAATATGATAAAAAAGCAAAATAGTCTATTCATATTTCCTCTTTTTTCTTACACAGAAGGTAGCATCTATGTATTATGAATCTGCACTTGCAATTTAACAGTAGATCCTGGAGATCTCTCTGTATCGGTAGTCTTTCAAGCCTGAATGCTAAGCACATTTTCTATAGAAGGCATCTAATTTACCCTGGGTAGTAAACAGCAGCCGTAAGAATGGTGTTACCTCAACCACATACTCTCACACACATTAGGTAAGAGATGTTAACCCCCAAAGCTAAGACACCTGCCTGCATCTGCCGCATCCTCTCTCTCCCTCTTGCTGCAACAAAGGAAGTGTCCCTCCTCCTGTCAAAAGCCATTTCCTTCAATGTGTGTGCTGGATCCCAACCCCCTCCTGCCTTCTCAGAGAGACCATGATCAGGTACCCCATCTCTCTTCCAGCCTCTCCCTCTGTACTGGCTCCTTTCTAGCAGCACTTCCAACAGTCTTTAATCTTTTCTTCTTCTTTTAAGAAACAGGGTCTTACCAGGCACCGTGGCTCGGTTTTAGCTCAGGAGTTTGAGACCAGCCTGAGCAAGAGCGAGACCCTGTCTCTACCAAAAATAGAAAGAAATTAGCTGGCCAAATAAAAATATATAGAAAAGTGTAGCCAGGCATGGTGGCGCATGCCTGTAGTCCCAGCTACTCGGGAGGCTGAGGCAGAAGGATCGCTTGAGCTCAGGAGTTTGAGGTTGCTGTGAGCTAGGCTGACGCCACGGCACTCTAGCCTGGGCAACAGAGTGAGACTCTGTCTCAGACAAAAAAAAAAAAATTAAAAAAAAAAAGGAAAAAAGAAACAGGGTCTTGCTCTGTCATCCAGGCTGGAGTGCAGTGGTATGCATAGCTCACTGCAGCCTCAAACTCCTGGGCCCAAGCAATCCTCCAGCCTCCTCCTGAGTAAGCTAGGACTACAGGTATAAGCCACGATGCCTGGCTAATTTTTTTTGGTAGAGACAAGATCTTGGGGTCTTGCTATGTTGTCCAGGCTGGCCTGGAACTCTAGACTCAAGTAATCCCTTGGCCTCCCAAAGTGCTGGGATTACAGGTGTGAACCACCATGCCCACTCTTTAATCTCTTCTAATTAAAAAAAAAAAGCAAACACCCTCTAACCCTAACGTTCCATCCAGCTATTCTCTTTCCTCCCTTCACAGCAATATTTCTTGGTAGAGAAATCGCTCTTTCCATTTCTTCCCCTTCCATCTACTTCTTAACCCACATCCTTGTAGCTTCCACCCTACTATTCCACCGAGACTGCTCCATTAAGAGTGTCTATAACCTTCAAGCCACTAAACTCAATAGACCCTTGTCATGCCCACCTTTCAGGACCTGCTAATAAGAAACAGAGCAGACGATTCCTATAAACAATCTTTTACAATCCATCAGTTCCTTCCTTTCTTTTCTGTAAATCACCTCTTAAGCTCCTCCGTCTGGTCTCCTACAACCTTCTAAAGATGTAGTCACTCCGTGCTAAAAACTTTTTATGGTTTCCCCTTATTCTTAAGATAAAGTCAAAATCCTTACAGACGTACAAGGCTGTTCATTTCTTCATGGTCTAGTCTGGTCCATGCCTACCTCTCATTTCTCTCTGGGTTTCAGACATCCTGCCTTCTTTCACCTCCCAGAATACACTATGTTCCTTTTCATCCCAGGGACTTTGCAAAAGCAGCTCCTTGGGCCAGGAACACTCTTCCCCGGCATTACCTTTCTGTCCTTTAGCTGATCTAAGTATGAAAGTCACTTTCTCAAGAGGGCCTCTCTAATTTCTTAACTGGGTCCCATCTTCCTGTTAAACAGTGTTTCCCAACAACCCAGCTGCTTCCCTATTGCACTTTTCGCTGTTGTGGTATCACAGTCCTCTTAGTTTGTATCTTACCCGCCTTGCTTCTAAATGGTTCCCCAACGAATGGACATGCATTCAACCACACTGACTGGGAACACACACTTCCCGCCTGCAGGGTACGTGCCCAACCCTGGTGCCGATTCTCTCGCTGCCTTCGGGGTGCGACAGAGACCCTGCTCTGCTCTGGGGTGGGTGCTCCGGAGCTGACAGGGAGGGAACTAACCAGATCCTCTTATTCCCAAAGACCTCAGGCTCAGTCCCCCTGACATGCGGCCTGGAGCGGCAGCGAAGACAGAAGCCAAAGGCAGAGCTCCCGGAAGAATATGACAACCATCACCCACCGCTCGATTTTTATATGCGGATTAAAAAAAAAAAATCAGGAACAGCCAGCAAACGCGCTTTCAACCTACCTCCCGAAACCGCCGCCGCCTTTCTTTCAACCCGGAAGTACTGCCGTTATGGAAGCGGAAGTAATCATGCGTCGCTTCCGGCCCCCTCGGCGTCACGCTGCCATAGCAACACGGCTGCCTCCCGACCTTATCGCAGGCATAATGGCCTGCCCGGTTTGTTCCTGTGGTCTTTGGGGGTAAAGGGGGGTCGAGCGTGTGACGTACTAATTCATGCATGCATTCAATTTATTCACGTTTTTCTGAGCTCCATCTATGGTCCAGGAGTGAACAACCTAGGAAGACAGATAAACAAATAATCCAAGATAATTTAGGCTATCCTATAAGGAAAATAAAATAGGGTAATGTGATGGAGAGTGACTGGGCACAGGGGGTGCTACTTTAGGTAGAAGGGGAGGCTCTTTGAGGAGTGACCTTTGAGCTGAGGTCTAAATGAAAAGGGCAGGCAAAAATGTAGGCGCAAGAGTGTTCCAGGCTGGAAGCAAGTGCAGGAGCCCTGAACTTGGTTGCTGGGGAACTGAAAGAAGGCCAGAGCTGGAGCACAATAAATGAAGGGAGAGTGGTGGGAGATGAAGACGGAGGTAGGCAGGGGCTAACTGGTGCAGAGTCTGATGGACATGAAGCTTGGATGAAGTCTTGAAAGGTTAGAGCTAGAAGGAGCCTCGGAGATCGATCCCAGTCCTCCCATTTCAACGGTCCTGAAGAGATTTATATTATGATTAAAAGTGAAGTTTTAACAAGATCATCAAGTTGAGGACATTATATCTACTGCCCAGACTTTTAGACTTTTTGGATAATAAACATAATCATGCAGGCAACACGTTTTCTCATTTAATCCTATAATAACCCACCTTATATTTTAGGTATCTTTATGAGATATTATTAGCCCCACCTGTGGATAAAAAAACTGGGGTCTACGGTAACTTGTCCAAGGTGTCTTAAATGGTCCAGCCAGAATTCAAACCCGTGCTCTTTCCACTACTCTGATATCCTGCCCCTCACTGCACAACTCTGACTTCCTCTGTGTAAGCTGCCAAGTGGCTTTTATGTATTTGTTTGTTTGTTTGTTTATTTATTTCCAGAGATAGGGTCTTGCTTTGTCACCCAGGCTGGAGTGCAGTGGTATGGTCATAGCTCACTGCAGCCTAAAACTCCTAGGCTCAAGTGATCCTCCTGCCTCAGCCTCCCAAGTAGCTGGGACTACAGGCACGTGCCACCATGATGAGATCTTACTATATTGCTCAGGCTGGTCTGGAACTCCTGGCCTCAAGCATCCTCCTGTCTTCGGTGCCCAAAGTGCTGGGATTACAAGCATGAGCCACCACACCCAGCCCTCAAGTGGCTTTGTTTTAAAAGTGCTCCACCTATACTTCTGTGAAAGTCTGGAAGGGAAACAGACTGGAGACAATGAGTGCACATATGCACACGCTTTGCCACACAAGGGCTGTTCCAGGTCTTAGATGAACAGTTGGAACTCTGGTTGGCTCTGTAAAGGTGGTGTTAGTATTGTCCACTGTTGATATGTAAGGCCTTGAGGTCCAGGTTTGTCATCAGTCTAACTTGTTCTATAGTGAACTCCCTTACCTTGTGCAAGAGGATATTTTCATGTTTAATGAAGATGATAGGGATGCATGAAGGAACCCACAGAAGGCCAGAACTAGATAAGAGATTAGAGATCATCATTTCGAAAACACTGCACCAGTCACCTGGGAAGATTTTTTTTAAATACAGATTTTCAACTTTGCATATGGATTGCATATTAGATAATATTGTTGTATCACATTAAAATCACCCAGCATGATAATGACATTGTAGTCATGCATGACAATGAGTTATGCATGAGAATGTCCTTGATACATAATGAAGTACTAGGCTTAAATATGATATGTTTACAGATATTTTCAAATGATTCTGGTGTGTGTGTGTGTGTGTGTGTGTGTGTGCGCGTGCGCGCGTACATGCTCATAAACTCACAGAAAGCAAATACAGCAGTGCTAAAGACTGGTGAATCTAGGTGAATGGGTTTTCATGGTACCCTTCTTTCACCTTTCAACTTTTCTGTGGGTTTGAAGTTTTTCAAAATAAAAAAATTGGTGGTGGAGAGGGTGGTAAGCAGACTGAAAAAAATGCAGAGTCCAGATGCCATTTCCAGATATTCTGATTCAGTGAGTCTAGGTCCTGTGAATATGTGTTTTTCAATTTCCCTCCATTCCATTGCACAAACTTGAGTACCATTGATCTAATCCAACTCTAGACTTACCTCCCCACCCATCTCACAGAAAAATATCCCGAGGATCCAGGAGGGTGACTAGCTCAGAGACCGCCCAGTGGGCTAGCAGCTATATCAGGCTTGGAATGCGGATTTCTATTTCACCATGAAGAATTTAGCGCTATATCTCGGAAACGCATATTAAGTGCAGGGAACAGAGGCGGGGAGGGGCCATGAGTGGAGTACGGTGGGTGGAAGGATGGTATCTTTGACTTGGAAGTCAATTATCAATGGCCCTCTTAAAGCCCCGTCACTTTTAACAAAACTCAGTGGCAATTCCCTACGTCGACTCAAGAAAACTCTAAACAGGTCCACATTGGTGGCCACCAATAGCTTCCCGAAAGAAAAGGACAAGCGTAGCCTGGCTCTGTTGGCGTCCCGTCGCCAAGGAGACGGACCGTTCCATTCTTCCTCCGGGGATGGTCTTCATTTTTTCCTCTCCCAATCCGCAGCGCGGTGCCCAGAAGACGCTCTGAAGAACTAGCCGGGCTAATCTAGAATAGTCTGGAGGCTCCTCGCAGCGAGGGGGCGTGGCGAGGTGACGCGGCCTGCTCCGCAGGGGGCCCGGCACCCGAGGCCCACCCCTGGTTCCCGGTGGTGCGGCCCGGGGCGAGCGGCGGGTGCCGCGGAACTCCTCGCCGGCCCGACGTGGGGAGGCGCGGGCGCCGCAGCAGCCGGCAGGCCCCCCGGCGACCCCCAGGATGCCAGAGGCCAGGAGCTCCGGCCAGGACCTCACGCGATGGAAGAAGAAGCCGCCGGTGCGCCGCACGGTCAGCCAGATCTGCCCGCCCCCGCGGCGGCCCCTGACCCTGGCCGACATCCGGCCGGGCATGGAGAACGAGAGGCTGGGGGTCGTGCGGGACTCCATGTTTCAGAACCCGCTCATCGTCAAGGTGAGCGGCCCGCGCGCCCGCCCGCCCCGCCCGGCCTCCCCGCCCAGCCGCCTGGGAAGCTCCGGCTCCCGCGCAGACCGGCCCGGACCCCGGTGCGGTCAGGGGCAGGTCGCGTCGCGTCTCTGAGCCTCAGTTTCCTCATCCTCGAAGTGGATATGATGATGGCACCTATTAAAGGGACAGGTTGGGAGGATCGAGTAGGGTTATTTCTGCGGGACCCTGGCCGCTGTGGGTTCCCACAGGGTGAACCCGCAGGGGTACAGGTCGCACGCACCCCAGCCCGTGTCCTCACTGCCAGCCCTCGCGGGGCGAAGGCCGCCGCTTCCCTTTCCCCTGCGCGCCTGAGCCACTTGTGTGCAGCAAGTGCTCTGCGTCTCTCCTGGAAGTTTATTTCCGCCCGATCGTACTCTATTTATGCTACTTATTCAAATCACGACTCTAAGAGAAAAAAAAGTGCAAGTCTCTGACCTGGGCGGCCCCGCCGGCATGAGCGAGGGAGCCGCGGCTTCTGGCTAGATCACCTTCCCTTTTACTGCACACGCGCTCCCTCACCTGGGTCTCGTTCCCCGCGAGGTGGGAAACCCAAGGCTGGCTGGCACCGCCACACCTCGCCTGGGGCCGCAGGAGTCACGCCGAGGCTGGGCGGTCAGAGCGAGCCCTGCAGCTAGTTTACCTGGCGCCGCTGGAGGGCAGTGCGCTCCTAAAAATGCGCTCGGTTCCCAGGTGGGGGAGGTGGGCGGCGCAGGTGGCAACCTGGGATTCAGCAACAGTTATTTATGTGTTGGAGCCCAGAGGGAGGGATGGTGGTTTGTTTTTGTTTTTCGGTAAAGAGCACCTGGACTTTCTTAAGACTGTGCTAGAATCCGCTCAGTTCAGTGGTTCCTGGGCAAACATTGAGTCTCTCCTCTTGCCTTGCCCAAACTGTGTTCTTGCAGAGGAGGGAGGTACTGCTAGGCAGGGAGGGGGCTGCACCTGGGCGAAGTCGGCTGTTCACCCTCTGCACCGTCCACCTAATGTGCCTCTTCTTGGGCCCCACAAAGTGGAACAAGGTCTTTGACTGACTTCTAGGTGAGAAGAGCCACTCTCAGCCGACAGATGGGACAGACAGTTGGGGTTCGCTATTCTGGGATCGAGAAGAGAATTACGTCCACCCCCTCTGACTAGCTGCATTAACGTTAGGTCATTGCTTTTGCTCAAGTAGTTACTAGTGGGCCAGCTTCTCCCTACTTAAATATAAAGTGAGGGCGTTGTGGACTTATTCACTGTAGTGAATTAGCGTGTGATGCCCACCCTGAACGATATGTGTATATACGGAATATATATGGATATATACACACCTACATGTATATGCATATAGTGAATACATTATACATACATGTAAATTTTACATCTCTCATGTGTATGTGTATACGCATAATATATGTACATACATGTGTCAAATGAAGTACGTGTACATATATATGTATATTTTCCCCCTCTTTTCTTTTTCCTTTTGCTCCCGGCGCCATATCAAGAAGGACAAGATTTGGCCTCTGGGTGGCACTAGCTGAACGGCTTCCAGTATGAATTCAATCCCCGATTCCTGAACCCAAGTTTAGGGTTGGAAAATATACAGGAGATGACTGACACACGACTGGGGTTCTGTCTTCAGCCAGTGCGATGCAGAGCAGGCCTGCCCTGGCCCCAGGTGAGCACGCGGGAGCATCAGCACCTGCCTCCGGGCATCGGAGGGAGCCCTGGGTTCTCTTCTGTCAGGGGCAGCCAGGGGGCAGCCTTTCCCCCTGACTTGCCTTCCTGGGTTCTTCAAGGGCCATAAGGTACTTTCTGTAGCAGTTAAGATTATGCCCACATTTCAATATTTACTACCTCCTATAAGATTAGAAAATCTTATAATTTTATAGGTCAAAACCTGACCTAAATAAACATTGGCAGAGAAATTGAGCATGGAAAGGAAGTGTGGCTGTTCCCTTTTCCAGACCCCCCTTTGCAAATGAGTGCTCTGAGGCCATTTTTGCTCAAGGTCCTGGCGGAGCCTGCGTTGGCAGCTACATCCACTGACTCCCAGCCCAGCATCATTTTCACCACTCCAAACAGCTTTCTATATTTTAAAGAAAATTTAAATTATGAAAAAACTTAGAGGTTTTTGGTTTTAAAGAAAAGGAGAAAATTGAAATTATTTAAAATTGGGGAGCCTTACAAATGTTTTTAATGTTACAGAAATTTCTATTGAGCTTGGTTTGTGGATTTCTTCCTTGCGGCATATCGGATTTTCAGATCCTAGGTTAGTGTGTGCCTCCTCATTGTGTGTGGCAGAGCTTGGGAGTGCCCTCTGCCTGGGGTGTCTTTAGGAGGATGATTGGAACTGAAGCGTATTTTGGTTTTGTCTAAGCCTGAACCTGCAGGTGTGCATCTATGCTGGAAGAATATGGCACCTTAGAAATAGTTATTTATTCCACCCTGTTGGGGGGTTGTTGCTCAGATTGTTTTCTCGAGTGAATAGCATCAGCATTTTTTCATTTAAAATGCAGAGACACTGACTGAACAAACCCAACACTGGTATTTCACACCTATGGAATTTACCAGGACATAGACACATCAGTTATTCAAGAACATGTCTGCAAGATGCCACAGTAACCAAGTGAAAAGGGAAAAACACAGACATCCAAGCAGGTATTTTATCTACAAATGCGCAACAACTATTTGCCTCATTTAAAACCATACCAACTGCTTATTTAATGGGAATGATTGAATTAAGTTGGTGTTTCATGAGGCCACAAAAAGATGTAAATATTTTCCAATAGAAAGAGCTTCTACTCTTGTATAAAGTGATGTGTAGGTAGCCAGTTTTCCTTCAAATGTGACTCTCTGGAAAGGATAAAATTAAATAGAGAAGAACCAAGCTTCTTCCCCAGAATTCTGTGACTCAACACAGAATCCTGCTACAATAGCCTTCAAGGCTCCTTCACAAAACCTGTCAGGGGTGCACCTTCCTGCCATCGGAACTCAGCTGATAACCTGTCAATACAATTATAGGGAGAGACTGCTTGGCTTGCTCCTCTGACAGCCTGGAGTCTTCTGTTGCCCTGGAGAGGCAGCCTGTGTACAGGGGTGGAATTTATGCAATTGAGCACCCTTAGAAAGTGCAAATGATCATGGCACCCGATTTTTTCATAATTTATTACTGACTTTGGTTTTCTGTGGGGCTTTATGTCACAAGTAAGAAGTGCATGCATTTGTAAAATAGAATAGAATCATAGCATTTGGGACTGGAAGGAAGCTTACAGACATCTAGTCCAACTCCTTTTTTGAGGATATTAAGGCCCAGTGAGTGGAAGAGATCCGCCCGAGGTGCTACCCTGAGCTGATGGCAGAAGAGTGATGAGACTCAGGTCTCCTGACTTCCAGCCCCATGCTCTTCTGGCCACAACACACAATTAATTAACCAATGATAGCCCAGACTGGTTATATCCTGTATAGCAGGCAGTCAAAAAGGGTTCACAAATGAATCTGATTCCAATATTATTTCACTCAATGTTCCTTCTAAAGTGAGCTCTATTGATTTCTCAGGACTTGTCAATAGCCAAGACATATTTATTGAATGTTTACTAGATGCCTAACACCATCCTAAGCTTTCTCGGGGGCATAGAAACAAGTTTAGAATGCAGCACTTTCTGAGTTTCGCAAGGAGTTAACTATTTAATATTTAGCTATGGAGATGGGAGATATATATTTAGCTAAGCACAGCTCCTCCTTAAAGAAAGCTCTCGGGGAATTAGCTCTTTTACACACACACACACACACACACACACACACACATACACTCACAAATAATAAGGCAGGCATTGTCATGGGTCACTCCGTAAGTTCTTAAGTGAGCTGCTCTGCCCAGAAGGGTTCACATTTGCAGGGAGGGAGCCCTGGGCAGGACTCAGGGGGACCTGGAACTGGACCTTGAAGGGTGAAAAAGCAGATTCCGATCAGGAGATCAGGGGTGAGGAGAATGGGGGGGAAAAACCAGCCCTTTCGGGCTGCATGATTCCATCTTCCTCAGATCCTAAGTGTTTGTAGGTTTCCACTCCAACTTTAGTCCTAGTTTATGAGACTCAGTGCCACTGCTGGGATCATTATCATTATCATCACGAGGAAGCATTTATTTAGAGCCAGTGTGTTCGAACTGGATGCTCTACAAAATTAGCCAACCACACCATGCCCACTAATAGCTTAAGGTTGCTAATAAATACTGATGCCGTGAACATCAGTGCGCAGACAGAGACAAACGCCATGAAGGCAGGCAGACAGAAACACAGTTGTACAAATATCCCCATGTGGGTCAGTATTTTTATTACATTTGAGTACCATTCGAAAAGGGTACATGCAACTTTATAGTTGAAAGGAATATACCCCTGATTGCTCAAATCCTTTTACATTCAATTACAACGTAATAGGAGAAAATAAAACAGGCTGGGATTAAAAAACGAGCCTCCCATCCTAATGGCCCAGTCTTGGCTGCCCAGTGGGTAGGTTTCATTTTTTCTAGGGAGCAACCAGGGTTTATCTATCCTTGCAACTCTCTCTTGGTCCTTTTTTGTTTTCTCTTCTCTTTAAATCAAAGCTTCCCCCTTCCAGGCGCCCAGTCACTTCCTTCAGTGAGCGGGGCTGAAGCAGTGAACTAATCCCCTGCCCACCCCTGTGGCTATTCCTGCCACCGGCTTCTCACCACCCTGGGGCAGCCACTAGCTCACTGCTCCGCTGCTCCTCTGCCTTTCTCTTTGTGCCCCCGAAGAAGGTGTCCTCGGGCTGTGAAGTATTAATGCAGATCAGATGTCAGAATTTGGATTCCCCCTGTTGAACTCAGCCACCGCACATTACGTGGTTCTCAGAATACTGCGGTGGCGGTGGGTGACGTGGTGGGAAGGCCATTCCTCCAGGAAAAATTCTAAGGCTGGGGGAGACAAGTTGGAGTCCCTTCCTCCCCTTCCGGAGCGTGCCAGGCTCAAGTGTTGCTCACTGTATAGTTCCGACTGCTTTTTCCTTATTTGCAAGACAAAGTTTTCTTGATTTGCAACTGGCCCTGCAGACAAAATTTCAAAATCCTATTTTCTGTAGCAGGTTTTTGTGGTTTTCAAACTGTTCTGTGAAGCATTGGAGTCAGACTCAAAAAAACTTTTAAGAAAACACATCTGTATTTAAAAAGTTTAATGAAAACATAAATACAGTTAAATATATTTTCGTGAAAAGCTAATACAAGACCACCAGCATATTAGCTGTGCATTGAGTTTGCCAGTTTTGGAGTGTTAGTTCTGTGCTTGTGCTTGGAATGCTTGTATGTGTGTCACAGGCAGCAAAGATTGTAACCAGGCATAGGACCTTGGGGCTGTGCAAATCCATTTGAATAGGACAGTGCTCTGCCAGTTCCCTGGGCACTGGGCTCTGTTAAACCTTAGACCCATCTGCTGGGCTCGTGCTCCCGTGTCAGGGCTCTCGGGTTGGCTGGGCACAAACGAGGGAAGGCACAACAGTCACGATCATCTGGTGTTTGGTTGGTTTTAGCGTTTATTATACCTGTTGAGTACTTCTCATCTGATTTTTGTATTTGTAAAAAAACAAAAAACAAAAAACTGAGCATTTGTAGGTCATTGGTAACAATTCAGTTTTAAAGGAAATTGTCCCTTGCCTCTTCCAAAGTCCCGGATTAGTGAAATGAGGACCCACAGTGTAAATGGGGAGGACTGTTAAAATGATTCCAGGCTAGGAAAAAAAAAAAAATAAAGAAAAAAAACCAAACCAAACAAATAAAAGAAAGAAAAAGAAAAGAAAAACAAAACACCAA
This sequence comes from Lemur catta, assembly GCF_020740605.2. Taxonomy (NCBI): domain Eukaryota; kingdom Metazoa; phylum Chordata; class Mammalia; order Primates; family Lemuridae; genus Lemur; species Lemur catta. The sequence continues at coordinate 4,225,066 of NC_059137.1, read as the reverse complement.
AAAAATGATTCCAGGCTGCAGCTTTTGTTTTCATACAACCACAGGAAATACAGACATAAGTTGCTTGCTCAGGTAGATATAAAACTGCAGCTACCCGGCGGGAAGGAAAGGCCAGCGTGGTGGTTTGGATGTGAGACATTGGGCCAGGCGGGTCCCAGACCCAGTTCTGTCTCAGCAGCTTGCCTGCTGTGCCACCTATGAGGTGACTTACCCTTTGAGCCTCAGTTTCCCCCACTTTAAAATGGGACAGTAATAGTTAGCACTCGGCCCTGGGAGAGTTTTAAGATTCAGTGAGACGACACAGGCAGTGCCTGGCCCCAGAGGACCCAGGAGGGCACATTGTTACTTCCCGATATCCCGACTCCAGATATTTCTGTTCCTCGGAGCAGCCTTATTGTTCTCACGAACTGATTTCAAGTATGCAAAGTCTGAACTTACAGAGAACGAGACAAATCCACCTCAGTGCTTACTTTTTCCCCTTTGTGCTCTCTTTGGAAAACACTGTCACCCACGCTGTCTCATGTTTCCTGCTACCTGTCTCTGGAGCCCCTGGGGGTGCCTTAGTTCAGGGTTAAGCTGTCCGGTTTCCGGCATTCATCCCGTGCTTACCCTTAAAGGTTCTGGGGCGAGTAGCTCAGTGTCTGAGCCCGGGTTTCCCTGTCCGTACAGCACGGGAACTAAGACCTCCTTGCCGACGTCTCAAGGTTGTCGTCCAGACTCATTCAAATGAGATACTGTATCATGGAAGAGATTATGACATTCTGGAATTAGACCAGTGGTTCTTCTTCTTTTTTTTTAACATCCATCTTTTTATTTACTCTCTTCCTTTTTATTTATTCTTTGGTCGAGTGAACTTGTAATCAAAAGCAAGAGGGCCCCTTCCCTGAAGGCATATACTGTCTAGTGCCCTAGGTAAGACATTAAATCAATAACCACTAAAAATCTTATTCATCATAGCTCCCTTCATAATCAATTCACTCAACATCTAGTTATAAAATTAAACTTTTAGAGATTTCGGTCCTGGTTTCTCCAAGCCTGGAAACCAGCGGTTGTTTTTCCTTAGGCAGGGTCTTACACTGTCACCCAGGCTGGGGTGCAGTGGCAAGTGCACTGCAGCCTTAAACTCTTGGGCTCAAGCGATCCTCCTGCCTCAGCCTCTCAAGTAGCTGGGACTCCAGGTGTATGACACTACGCCTGGTTAATTTTTACATTTTTATTGTAGAGATAGGGTCTAGCTATGTTGTCCAGGCTGGTCTGGAACTCTTAGCCTTGAGCATTCCTCCTACCTTGGCCTCCCAAAGTGCTGAGATTACAGGCGTAATCCACCGCACCTGGCCGAGACTAGCGGTTCTTAATGGAGGAAGGCGGTTTTCCTTCCCAGAAACATTTGGCCATGTCTGGAGACATCTGTGGTTGTTGCAACTGGGGAGGGGCACTACTGGTGCGCAAAGGCCAGGAGTGCTGCTCAACACCTCCCATGCACAGGACGGTGCCCCCACCCCAAAACAAGAATCATCTGTCCCCAAATACCAGTAGTGCCGAGGCTGAGAAATCCTGAAATAGAAGACTTAAACCTGTGGGAAATTGATTATTACTCACGGAGCGTCCATGGTCTTTTGAAAACCTAAGGCAAAGATTCTAGAAAGGAGATGGTTTTGTTTTAATTGCTTTTCTAGCCATTGTTTGCTGCTGCATCCTCCTCCCACACATTTAAGGGGCTATTTTAAATTCCCCCTTTGAATCCATTTCCTTTCTCTGGGTGATACAGCTTACGTAGTTTGCAGCTTTTGTCTGTGGCTTGTCTATCTCCAGCCTCACTCACGATGTAGTTGGAAAAACTCAAAAGCATTCCCAGCAGTCCACGCAGTGTGGCTCAATAACTCATTAGACAAACTACTTAGCAAGGGGGCTGATGCGTTGAGTAATCCAGTGTACAAACTCGGTTTCCTTGGTGCACCAACTTCCGAGGGTTTGGTTTGGTTTTCCTCAGTGTGAACTAACCTAAAATTTAAACCAGAGTTGATTTAGTACACCAGAAATTAAACTCACAGTGGGCCAAAGGCCCACGGCAGACTTTATGCTCATTGTGGCACAAACCACAGCGTTTCAGGGAAGCAGATAAATGCACTTTATAAAGAAAACAGCTGTATTTTTCCACCCAATAATTTAAAGGCACATCAGGGTTCGGTCAAGAAACTGACAGACATGGGTCAATGAACAGAAAGGTCAACACGAGTAGCGCACAGGAGGGAGAATGGCCCACCAAAAGGATTGTGGAAAACACATAATAAGCCCAAAAGAGGGATTTTTGATCTTTTATATGAACCAAACAATGCATATTTGGGAGACCAAATGCACTCAGAAGCGTACAAGATGAATTTCTTTGTGTGGATCAAAATCTTTTGTGTTTGTCCAGAAGAATGAATGTGGAGGCCCAGAAGCTCTTTGATTTCGAGGTATGTGTGGCATTAGTGAGAGGCCACACCGCTGCCAGGTGGCTGGCCATTTGTAACCAAGAGCGCGGCATCTAAGCCGTGTCACAGCGTCAGGGCCCTGTGAGCCAAAGCTCAAATGCCACAGCCCCCCACCAGGATGGGGCCCGCAGAAGGACATCGAGAGAGGTGATCTCTTGGCCACAGCATTTCTGTTGCAGGAATTAGAAAACTTGCTGGCAGCTTCGTTAGTCAATTTTACCAGACGATAGTGAATTTGGCCATGTCGCCACATTAAGATGCCACCATAATGTTCCTATCATGCAGAGCTGCATTCGTATTTTGCCTCTGCCTCCCAGGAGATCTTTGAGAATAGAGAAGTTGGCTTTTTTTTTTTTTTTTTTGGTACGCATTTGAGACTGCTAATGAACCCATCAGTCAATGAGCAAATAGTTATTGAACACCTACAGTGTGCAAGGTACCGGTAGAGAGGTTTAAGATTTCGTTTCCAAGGGGTTGGTGGTCTGGTCAGGGGAGAGCGAGACTTTGTGCATTAAAGCCAATAATATAATTTATTGTAAGTGCAAGGAGAGGTGATGAGAGGCCAGAGTGCTGCGTTCAGGAGTTGAGGTCGGGAGAAGAGTCGGGTATTCCAGGCAGCGCAGATGGCTTGTGGGGCTGGGCTGGGGCTGCAGTGTGGGTTGGATTCTAGTGGGGGGTGGGGGCGAGCAGGATAGGGGGCACCTGGAGAGGGGCTGGCCTGAGCAAAGGCTCAGCATCTCGAATGTGCAAGGTGTTTTCCGCAAGAACGGACAGAACAGCAACTCTGATTCGGTGAGTGTTGTGAAGAAAGTAGGAGGAGGTGCATTCATTCACTCTCTGCTTTAATTAGCAGACGCTTCTGAGCACACACTGTGTACTGGGCACAGTGCCAGGTGCCAAGGATACAGGGGTGGATCAGCATGGATTTAGGATTTGCCCTCAAAGAGCTTACAATCAAACAGGCAGAAACAGATGTGGAAAAAATCAACAGCAAAGTGCTGCAGGTGCGGCCTCAGCCATCCAGATGGGAACCGTACCCCGTGCTGGGGGCAGCTCCACCTGCAGGAAGGGCGCTGCGGGAAGGTCCCATAGGCTGGTGGCTCTGAGTCTCGACATGAAGGTTAGTAAGCGTGTCGGGGGAGCTGGAGAGGTGGGGGCAGAGGTGGATCCAGGTTTTGTCAGGCTTGAAGCTTATGCAATTTTGGGACCCCCTTTTAGGAAACAGAATACAAAATTACAAATAATTTTGGAAATTAAGTCTAAGGCCTTGGAAAGGGCCCTGTGCTAGTGAGTGATCCTAAAGCTAAACTTCATCAGTTTTATGTAAATCAGCTTTTGGCTGGGGAGGAAGAGCTTTCCAGGAAAGGGGGTAGTGCGTTCAGGGGCGTTGGTGGGGGGACGCAGAGGATCGCTGAGCTTGAGAGGCCTTGGTTCGTCTCCAGGCTACGTGTCATTCATTCATTCATTCATTAAGCGTTGCACAGTTCCCGTGGACAGGCACACCGGGCCCTAGGGCTGCAGTGACGAGCTCACAGTCTGCTACGCACTCTCATTGGCTCTGAAACCTTGGGTGAGTCGCTAGATGTCTCTAAGCCTTGATGCCTCCACACCTGAATGCCTTCTTCCTGAGAACCACGCTGAGCCGATCCCTTCATTTGCTCATTCGACCACGTGCACAATGTTTATTGAGGGGCTGCTATGTGCCAGGCTGTGTGCTGGGCCTTGGGGGCACCTCAGTGGACAAGATAGCCTTAGTCCCTGCTAGCAGTGGCCTACAAGACCCTGGAGAAGACAGATAATAAGCCAACCATTCCTCACTCAGGAGTCCAGCGTGCTCAGAGGAGGCACACAACCAGGAGGCTTGGCAGGACCCACCCAGAGGATGGGACATTTTAGCCCAAGCCCCTGAGATGAGTGGCGTTGGTCCATGAAGAGAAGCGGGGAGGAGGGTGGGTGTGTGTCTATGCTTGGGTAGGCGGTGCCAAGAGATTGTTCCAGGCAAAATAAGAGGTTTTTCAAGAAGATCAAGGCAAGGAGGGACCTGGAGCTTTGGAGAAAGGGGGCTGGTGGCTGCAGTGGAGCATCAGGTGGGGCCCGATGAGCCTGGGCAGGAAGTGACCTGAAGGGCCACAGCAAGGGCAATGATGTGACAGAGAACAGAGGGCTGAGAGGCAGGTCTTCTGCAACATGCTACAGCGAACAACTGTGGCTCCCTTGCTGCCCTGAGGGCAAGGACAGGCTGACAGAGGGACACATGCCCGACTGCAGGGGGCTGGGGTTTGACCGCTGGAATGGACACATGAGCTGCATCTTGGTCCCCCGCCAGGCGACTGGTGCCGGGATGCGCACCACGCTGGTTTAGGGTTAGCAACTGCAATTTGTTTACTTTTTACAAGTTAAACAAACCCAAGTTTGCCACGCTCAGTCTATTCACCAAGTCGTTTGAGGGAACCTGCTGGAGCAATTCCGAGGGGTCCCTTAGGGCTGAGTGCTGGGCTTCAAGGCTGCCTCCGAAACCTTTATAAACTGTCACTGAAGATTTTGCTCTCTCTGTAGGCACCCAGTGGGCACAAATTCGCAGGTTTAAGCAAGTCCTTTAAACACTCCCCTTCCAAAGGAAAGTGCCTGCCTGGTGTACCGAGAGCTCCGTCTTCTCTCAGGCAGCAGGTGGCTTCTCGTGGCAGATCCTCCCAGGATCGCCTGGCAGGGTGTTCACGGGCCTTACTTCCCCCCAGAGGGCGCGTGGGGAGGGGCTGAGCCTGGAGTCTGGTTTCCAGGAGGCTCCTGGCCATGGACCGCTTGAGCAGCCAACAGCCCCACTGTGCCAGGCTCTGTGCCAGCCTTCTTATGCACCTGCTCCCTTACATCTCTGCACCAATCCTGAGAGGCGAGATGACTGTCATTCCCATTTTACAGATGGAGAAGCTGAGGGTTACAGAGGTTACACGAATTCCCCACAGTCATCCGGCTAATGTGTGGAGGAGCCAGCCTGAGGTCGAAACACTGTGCAAATCCACCACGTGTTGGGTACCTCCTGAGTGCCAGGTCTTTCATGTATGTTCTCTGCAAGGTGCATGTCTTAACCTTGGAAAGACCCAGTAACATGCCCAGGGTCCCACAGAGGGTAAATGGCAGGGTTGGGGCTTGCACTGTGGCCTGAGTGAGTCCACAGCTTGTCATGCTCCTTACATGTTGGGCCACACTGCCCGTTACGCCAGGGGCTTCTTGGTCCTGATGGGAGAGAAGAATCCAGCTAATGTACATCTTTGTCATCTATGTCTATATCCTCTGCATCCATATCCCCTACATCCATGTCATCTCCATCTGTATCTGTCCAAAGGGTCATCCTCATCTGGACTGTACTTTCTGTTCTCAAAGGACCTTACGGTCCAGTTGGGCAGATGAGTCACACCACACACATGCACATACACCTAGAAGTTGACTGCACAAGGCTGAAACCAGTGGGGCCCAGGGTATGGCTCCCACGTCCATGTCTGTTAAAAAGGAAGAAGAGGGAGTAGTGGCCTGGGGTGGTCCAGAAAAGCCTGTGGAGTTGCTGGAAGGTGAAGAGGAGGGAGGAAGGTCTTTCAGATGCAGACAGTGGCCAAAGTGAGAAATCGGGTGCCAGGAGTGTGGGTGTGTTTGCAGGGGAAGTCTGGAGGGAGCAAGCCAGGAAGAGGGCAGCAGAGGGAGGTGCCGGGAAAGGGACACAGGGATCAGGTGGGGACTGTGTGAGGAGTCTGCAGCTGTGGTGTTACCACTTGAAATTTTAAGAAGAGACACGGCATACGGAAGAAAGGAGCGTGGAGCATGGATACAAGCTTTGCTGTGGAAGCCTGGATTTCAGGTTATTCGAATGTGAGCGTCCCTGCCCGGGGAGCTGGGGTGGCTGGGGCCGAGCAGAGTGGCCTCACCCTTTCAAAGGGAGGGTGTCCCCTCCTCTCCCAGCCATCGCCCCTTTCTTCTCCCCACCTCCCTAATCAGAGAGAGCAAATTGTTATCAGATTAGCACCAGCAATGAAAAGCACAGTCCCCTCACCTCGCAGTTCGTTAGCATTTAGATAGCCCAGGACCGCGGCCCACACAATAGGCATCAAAGCCCGGCTCAGGGCGCGGGAGGGATTAATTTCTTTAACTAACAGGACTGATCTGGCCTAACTCATTACCCTGCCTTGTCAGTGTGGATGTTAGATGCGATTGAAGATTATACCATTTAGGCCGTTCCCTTGTTTTCTGCCAAAACCGGGGCTATTGAATTGCACATTCTCGCGTAGTCCCGTCAATACTCAGCGGCCTGAGGTTCTAATTCTGCTTCATTTAAACTTCATCAACTTTTCCAATCAAGTGGAAGGATCCGAAATAGGCTCTGTGAGCAGAAAGGCCTGATTCCCTTTGTCAGATAATTTATTCTGCCCCCCCTTGCTCTCTTTCTCTCTCCAACCTCGTCCCCAATCCCCTCTCTCCAGGCTGCCCTCCCTTATCCCCCTGCTGAAAATGAGATTACAGTATTTAAATGACTATGATAATCAGTCTGGGGACCCCGAGCTGAGATTGAGGTTAATTTTTCTTAGCAGAACAAAGAAGCGTGATGCCTTTGGGGATATGAAGGTGCAATCTGGGTTTCTTGCTTGTGTTTCTCACCCCCCCAAATTGCAGTTTTAGGAGTCTTTTCTTGTTACTAACTAGGCGCCGAGTGTGATTTTTAAAGGCGGCAGCCCCTAAGAGGGCAGAAATGTAATTTTGAGCTGATAAACAGCTAACGGCCTTCAATCAACAATTTTAATAGGAAAAAAAAGTCACTTACATGATATGAGTACAGATCTAATGAAAGGATGATCATTTACCTTATTTATTTTTAAACACACACGGAATAATTTCCCAGTGTTAGAACTAGTAATTACAGCCACACGGTGCGCCAGTAAACTTTTGAATGAAGAGCCTTGTCACTCAGACGGCCTTCTCCCTGGCAGCTTTTGCTGCTATAAAAGTTGAGATTTTGTCATGTTTTGGCTAATTGGAAACCGGGTCATTATACCATTGAAAAGCTACATGAAAGTGACTTGTTCAATTGTTACCTGAAGCATTCACAAGCTGGCCAGTCATTCTGCTGGGACCCCCCTCCCCCCTCCCCCAGCTTCTAAAACAGAATCAAAATATGTATATTTCTTTGTCTTCCTTTGCTATCTTGTCAGAGCTGTTTTACATGCTGCCACCCAATGTTATCTTTTATTTGTGTCAGGAGAAAGGATTTGACAAGTTCAGTATACAATGTTCATTTGGCAAGGCAAATTTTTCATACCAATTTTGAGTTGGGAAATGAAACTATCTTTCAACAGAATGAGCAACATCATTTTTGGACAGACTTATTATGAGAGGGAAGATTGCAGAACTTTATTTCCTTGCATGATCCTGAAAAGTCTTATACATTTTTTAGAAAGTAGGATCTGGTTTCCGAATGCAACCCTAGTTGGGGGAAATAAGAAACCATCGTAATGTCTTCAGACAGGGAGGCCTAATATCCTATTCCCCCTCCCCAAGCCCCACAAGTTATTAAAAGGCTGGAATAAATTGTCCTTCTTCTATATTATAATGACTTTGTTTCAGACCCTTTAAACTGTGGGTGAGTTTCTGACAGTCATCCGCATTTGCAAAGCAAAATATTTAATAACCATCATCGTCTAAAGCAGCAGCAAAACCTTAGGCAACCCTGTTTGTGCAGAGTGAAATCCTCCCACCCCTGTATCCACTTTCCATCACTGTTTGCCTAAAAAAGACGACTGTCTCACCCTCTGTGCTACCAAATTCATTTGGGGCAGTGGTTTATGGTGACATTTTTCTTTCTTAAAGCAAATATTGACTCACCATGGGGAAATTAAAACTCCATTAGGCATTGCTACATTGTAGAGCAGGCAGCATTTCAGCAGTCAAGCTACTATTAATTGGTTTCTTCCTCAGGAATAATGCAGGGAGGACAGAGGGAAAGGAGAAAGGGAAGATGGATCGAAACCGTAATTCCTTAAAATGACACCACCTAAATCAGCAAAGGTGATCATTATGCGGTTATTAATCTAAATATACAGAAGACGCTGCCTAATAATAGGGTGAATTTATCAATATAAAAAGCCTGCAGTTGAGTTATTTCTAGGCTGAGGAGAATACATTTTAAGACACAGGTAGACCAGCCTCGGCCAGGTTTGGGCAACTCAGAACTGGCTTCCCTGGAGCACAAGAAGCCCCGATTTCTTGTCTGGGTGAGGAAGTTTTTCTCTCCTGCACCAAGGTAATCGTATTTTGCTGCAGCTGTTCTCAGCACGAGCTGGGCTCCTGCCCTGGCAGCTCTCTCCCTTGTGCCCAACAGGTCCTGCCCCTGCCCAGCCTGAGCCCCACTCGCCCCTGCAAGACTTCTCAGGCCGTTCTCAGGTCTGGTGTGTTAGTCTCTGTATTAGTGTCACAGGGCTACCCTCACAAATGACCACAAACTGAGTGGCTTAAAAACAGATATTGACTTATTTTTATTGTAGTTTTGTAGAGACAGGGTCTCATTATGTTGCTTAGGCTGGTCTTGAACTCCTGGCCTCAAGCGATCCTCCTGCCTTGGCCTCTCAAAGTTCTGGGATTACAGGTGTGAACCATCGTGGCTGGCCCAAACCAGATATTTATTGTCTCACAGTTCTGGAGGCCAGAAGTCCAAAATCGAGGCATCGGCTTGGCTAGTTCCTTCCAAGGGCTGTCAGGAGGGTGCCAGGCCTCCCTCCTTGGCTTGTAGGTGGCTGTCTTTACGTTCACATGACATTCTCTCTGTCAATGCATCTATGTCCCGGTTTCCCCTTTTCATAAGGACCCCCGTCATATTGGATTAGGGGCTCATGCTGCTCCCTTGTGACCTCATATTAATGGCTTACCTTGGCAATGACCTTATTTCCAAATAAGGTCACATTCTGAGGCAGTGGAAGTGAGGACTTCAACATAAGAACTTTGAGGGGACAGAGTTCAACCCCTAACATTCCCCGTCAACCCCATAGCCCATATTTGTTGAGCATTAGATTCTTTGTAACCGCAAGGAGAAGTCACACCTGGATGTCCCAGCAATGGGTTTCTTCCCAGCAGGGTCCTGAGGCCTTCAGGGCACAGCCAGGGCTCCAGGGCCTCCCCTCCTCTGTGCACGTTTGCATTTCCCGGTGAAGAGGCTGGGATGGCGTTGGTTTGTCACCATCTAACACAGAACCCCTTCCAAACACACAAATCAGTCAGCGTCACGTCCTTCATGTCCCATTCACGTGTGACTGCTTTGAGCTCAGATCCTGGTCCCTGGGCCATGCGTGGTGGTAGGAATAACAAGGTGATCGCTAGGGTGGCACCTTCCTGTTGAGCCTGGTGCCTCTGTCTTTCACCATGTCATTTGCCTCAAATGCACGGCTACTCTTGGCGGTGCCTTTTATTTTTCATTGCCATTCCCTAAACATCTGTCTGCGGGTGTGTTTTTCTTTCGCTGTGGCTCACGGCTAGTGACTGCGGGAGCGGCGGGACTGATGGGAAGTGGGATGAACTAGTGGTTTTACTTCGGGGTAGGGCCTACTTCGGGCAATAAATAGCTATACAAGGTTATTATTTCTGTTTCTCCTTTCCATGCTCCTTGCTTTAGTCTGGCTGCAGAAGCCACTGTTGCTCTCTGCTTAGTGGAACCTTGGGAGGGGGGAGGCTCAGTCAACTGTCTCAAAAGCAGCTCGCAGACAGTCTGGCCCCGTTGCCAAGAGCCCCTCCGTCCCCCCGAACGTGCTGAGCACGCCCTGGCTCCACGCAGTCACCTGCACGGACTCCTGGTGGTACTTTCCCTGCTTTGGCCTTTCTGTACCTCTGATTTCTGTCATTCAGAAATGTGTCAAAATTTCAGGTTCACTCTAATGGAGCTCCTTTTCTTGTTTTCGAACATGATTTTGGACTTTTTTTCCTTCTGAAAAATACTTTCTCTGTCCTTTCAAGGGAGGGGGAGAAAGACATATGTCCTCAGTCCTCTGTTTTGATCCAGTCTCCTCTTTTCTCCTTCCTAAGATCTTGCAAGCATCACCTCTCCTGAAAAACTGGGTAAGGAACACTCCACATCACAGCCTAGAGATAGTTATGTTTATCTCTTTTAAAAAAAAGTGTTTTAAAAACCTTGGTATCTACTCATAAGTTAAAACGCAGCAAAGAATGTTTCCATTTTTCCCATGACTGGGACTAGAGAACCGCTTCTTTCTTGTGAGCTGCAGAAAAGCCCTTCTTAGCAATCCTTCCTCCCAGACTGGCAGGTACTAGAACACCTCCACGGGTCCCTTATCTTATCTGAGGCATTCGAGGTCTCAGTCACTATGTCCGAAGGAAGAAGCGGCACATCAAACCAATTTTATTCAGTAACAGAAAACTTGTTTCTCTCTGGTCATGGCCAAGTAAGCTCCTATCAGACCAGCCCTTCCAGAGCTGGCATTTGCGCACTCTGGCTAAAACATTAAAAAAAAAAACCATGATGCTGCAAAGTGGACCAATGCGGGCAGATGCAGCAGGCAGACAAGGGTCTCTTCACGCAGGAGAAGAGACAGCAGGTGATGATTTTCCCGTTTTAGAAATGACTTTTATCCGAAGGTCAGGCTACAGTCAGTGCTGCACAATATTGCTAGAATTTGGATAGAAACTTGCGATTCTATTCAACCTGTGGTTGAAGAACTGAAAGACAGAGTTTGGGGAACCACAGTCACTGGGAAATGAGGGAAGAATCCGGGAAAGGAGGGAGCCCGAGAAGGGAAGTCCAGATCCAGTGTTTCTGGATGATCCCAAACCGCATATGCCTGGGGCGGACCCCAAAAGGCGCAGCTAAGGCTAAAATACCGGAACTTGGATTTGAGCTGCTGTCTGTTGCAGAGAAGACAAAGTTTGCAAATTGAGTTCAACCAAGTTAACCTCTTACAAACAAAATGAAAGAAGTTTTATAAGGAATGTAACAGAATCCAGACTTTCTACAATGTATCGGTCACAAAATTGCTTGACACAAAAAGAAGTAGGAAAACATGACTCATTCTCAAATGAAAATACATTTGAGACAAACTTCATAGACTATCCAGATTTGGAATTAGCAATCAAGACTCTAAAGTGGCTATGATAACTGTGCTCAAGATGTAAAGGAAAATGTGTTCATGAGAAATGGAAAGACAGAAAACAGGCTAATACAAATCAAATGGAAATTCTGTTAATAGAAGTGAAAATACAATATCTGAAATAAAAAATTCACTTAATGGGCTCAACAACAGAATCTAGATAACAGAAGACTCGGTGAACTTGAAGATATATCGATAGAAATTGTTCAGTTGAGGAACTGAGAAAAAAGATTGAAACAAAAGTGGGCAGATCCCAGATTCTCAGGGACCTGAGAGACAATTCCGAAAGGTCTAACATATGTGTACCTGAGGAAACAGTAGCCAGCATTTCCTCAGATGTACTCAAAGACATGCATTTCTGTGAATCCCAAGCAAAACTTCTAAAAAATAACAAAATCACACCCACGCACATCATAGTCAAATTGTTAACAACCAAAAATAAAGAGAAAACTCTTGAGAAAAACAAGGCATTGCACACAGCGGAAGAGCAATTCAGATGATCACTGACTTCTTATCAGGAACGAGAAGCCCAGTCACAGAGACCTTGGCATTTCTAGAATTTCTAGTTCTTTAAAAAAAAAAATCAGGGAGCAGGACACAACACAAGTGAGTCTGGATTTGGGGTGGGGGAGGGAGGAAGGGTGGCGTACAGAAGAAAAGTGTAGTTCGAGGGACAAAATTGGGTGTGATCCCCTAGCGGTAAGTGGATAGTCAGGGCTCTAGGTGTGAGGAGCGGGTGGCTGTGACCCCACATTTGAGACTGTCAGCTTCACAGTCTTGCTGGGAGCCCAACCCACCATGGACTAGGCATTGGCTTCAGACTTGGACGGATCTGCACCCTCGTCCGCCTTCTGCCACTTGCTGTCTGCGTAAGCTCAGGCAACTTGCTTTAGCTCCTCAGCCGTTAGTCCCCTGTCTGCAAAAGAGGGGTGATGATAGTACCTTCCTCCTGGGGTTGTCGCAAAGACTAATGAGACAGGTGTGTGTCAACAGCTAAGCGCAGAGCTTGGTCGGTGCTAAGGACCTGAGCAATGGCCTTGGCCCTGCTGGTCATCAGGATTCTCTCTGTCTGCGGCCCCATTTGTGAGCTCTTCAAGCCCTCATAGCCTTTCTTTGCCCACTGCTCTCTGCGAGGTGCCACCATGCTGTGCCGTACTCACCCTCCCACCACTATGAGGAGGGACACCCAGATGGCCCGCAGTGGTCATCGCCTGTGGGCAGGCCGTGCCCTGGCCTGAGATGCCTCTTCTCTGCCCTCCCCACCCTTCCCTGTCCTCACGTGGCCATTCCTCATTCATCTTTTAAAACCCAGCTGACAGTCCCCTCCTGCCCCCATCCCCACTCTAAGATGTTTGTGTGCCCCGCTCTTTGCTGCCACAACATGCTCCATGTGTTTCTGTCGTTGCTGTCACCACAGATATTAAGATGTTTGTTCTTGTGGGTTCCTTGTGGGCAGGAACTCGCCGTCTTTATTTTTCTATCCCCAGTGCCTGCAGTGCTTGGCATAAAGTAGGTGCTCAGTAAATGTTTGTCGAATGAGCAAATAAATAAACAGTTTAATGAGTACCTGGGAGATTGCTTCCTAGTCAACAGTCACCTTGGCATTTCTGTGAACATCTAGATTTATTTTCAATTCAAACTTAAGATACTTTCATTTTAAGATTCAAAGACAAGGTTTTCTTTCATGAAGGAAGGCACGACCGTGTGCACAGGGGGTGGAAGCTATGAATTTGCAATTTGGCCTTCACTGACAAGTAAAATATCTGTGCGTACAACTTTGTGTAATTGAAACACGACTCATATCAATAGCACAGAGGTTACTGAGCCCCCAAGTGCCTCCAAGCGTGAGAATGGCTAGAGGAACCTGCAGGGGGTTGGTGATCATTTCTGGCTAGCTTTTGATTTGCACATTTAACCAGCAACTCTAAGTGGGGACTTTGAAACCGCCATCCCATCGAGGGTGGCCATTCTTTTTTGTTTTTCACCCCAGAATTTATAGAGGATAGAGCAAGGCCATTCTGTCAGATGCACGCTCTGCTTGGGCACCCTGGAGCACAAAAGGGAAAAAGAGGGAACACATGGCAGGTCCCAAACTAGAAAGGGCTTTTCGGTGACAGGATATTGAGCTGTTTGATAAAGCCCAATATTACGCTCCAATTATACTTGAATGCTTAGAGAAAGAACATTGTTCAAAGACGCTTAACACGGATTCAAGTGGATCCCCTTTCTTCTGTCCCCTCGGAGGTAGTGTGGTGGCTGTAATGATTCGGTATTGTATTTATAAGCTGACAGGGTAATCCCAGGAACAGCGGGAGCGGAGGCAACCCAAGAAAGACTTTCCAACCCTGCTAATTAAAACAATCCTTCCTCTCCCCACGAAGGCTAATGAGACAGAAAGAAAGTGGGCTAATGAAAACGTCACCGCAAGATTGCCCACCTATTTTATTTATTTACTGAATGCTGTAACTTCCATTTTGGGGTTCCGAAGGAGAGAGGGATTTTCAGCAACTCGCCAGACGACCCTTTGTTAGCCAAGCATGTCTTTAGTGATCTGAAATCTTACCACCAATTGTCAATAATAGCAATATTCTGGGATGAGCCTGTGTTCACTTTGAACCAAATAAAAGTAAAAGGCATCTGAATCCCTTTTCAGAGTGTTTCCCCCTGAATCCAAGAGGCCAGTTTGTTTGTGAAGGCCTTGGCCCCCAGGATGGGCCGCCCATCGGGTTGGAGAAGCCTCACTGACACTGAGCGCCGTGTGGTGGACGGCAGCGCTGTGCTCAGACTTAGCATCTATCCCGTCAGTGTTTGGTTCCACCAAGATGGCAAGAATCCGATTAATATGGTATTTAGTGGAGCCCAGCATGACCTCACCCCTCAGTGCCGTGAGGGCACCCCAGGGGCCTCCACCTGCGTCTCAACCCCTTGCCTTTTCCTAGAGTTCTTGGGGATTTTAGCTAACGACTTTATCAGCACCCACTGCACACCAGCCTGGGGAAAGAAACCCAGGGTTCAACTTTGTGCAGATTGTGCTAAGTGGGATTTTTATTCTGGTGAGTCTGAGTCTTTTGTTACCGGAAGGTTATTTGCTCAGCTGTGGTCTGGGACTGTCAGCAGGTGCTCAGTCCTGGGGGAGCCCTGGGAATGCAGAGCGGATGGTCTGGCTACAGACTTGGTAGGTGTACTCATTTTCCGTGGCTGTCACAACAAATCACCACAAACCTGGCAGCGTGAAACAACAGAGACGTTTTCTTTCACAGTCTGGGAGGCCAGAAGTCTGAGATCAAGGTGTTGCCAGGGCTGAGCTCCCTTGAAGGCTCTAGGGGAGGATATTTCCTTGCCCCTTCCAGCTTCTGGCTCCAGGTGTTCCTTGGCTTGTGACCACATCACTCTAGTCTCTGGTTCTGTGGTCACATGGCCTTCTCCTCTGTGTCTGTCTTCTCCCATTCTCTCTCTCTCGTTTTCTCTTTTAAAGGTGGGGTCTTGCTCAGTCACCCAGGCTGGAGTACAGTGCCATGATCATAGCTCACTGCAGCCTTGAACTCCTGGGCTCAAGCAAGTAGTTGGGACTACAGGTGTGTGCCACGACAACCAGATAATTTTTTAAAAAAGTTTTTTTGTAGAGACGGGGTATCACTATGTTGCCCAGGCCGGTCTCAAACTCCTGGGCTCAAGCTATCCTCCTGCCTCAGCTTCCCAAAGTGCAGGGATTACAAGTGTGAGGCACCACACTCAGCGCTATTCTCTTATAAGGACCCTTCTCATTGAATTTAGGACCCATGTGGATAATCCAGAATGATTTCATTCCAGGATTCGTAACATAATTACATTTCATCCACAGGATCTGGAGACATATCTTTTAGGGGCCACTATTTAACCCACTGTAGGAGGGCTGGGCCAAATAAAGCTGAGTTGTTCACTGGATCCAAGTTGATTAAATGAGCATTTCCCACCCTTGCTTCAAGAAAAGAATCCCCCCACCCTTTTTCATGGCATGAAGATATATGCAGAGTGATCTTTATAAAAAGAACATTCCAACCGGCACGGTGGCTCATGCCTGTAATTCCAGCACTTTGGGAGGTCCAGGTAGGAGGATCACTTGAGGCCAGGAGTTTAAGAGCAGCCTGAGCAACATAGCAAGACCTTGTCTCTACAAAAAAATAGAAAGATTAGCCAGGCATTGTGATGCATGCCTATAGTCTCAGCAACTTAGGAGGCTGAGGCAGGAGGATCGCTGGAGCCCAGGAACTGGAGGTTGCCGTGAGCTGTAATGATACCACTGGACTCTAACCAGAGTAACAGAGTAAGACCCTGTTAAAAAAAAAAAAAAAATTCAGAGAAGAATACAACTTTTTAAAGATATCATCTACGAACCATTCCATCCTTCTACATTTAAAGTTAGAGACCTTAATGCTATAGGAATCAAAAGTGATAATTATGACCACTTCAAGCAACGGGGAAGATGCTCATGACATGTTGACAAGTGGGGGAAGGGGGAGGCAGAACACAAAATTCTATTTCTACCACGGCTACAGTTTTGCAAAAATTACCTTTGTTTATGAACAGGGCTGGAAGGGAACTCAGAAAAATGAAAAGTGCTAACGGTTCTATACAGGGGGTGGATATTCCACATGGTTTCCCCCTATTCCTATTTAAAAATTCCTGTTATGAGAATGATAAAAAAAAAGTTATGATAGGCCCTGCCTCTGTGGGGAGAGGGGGACTCTTGGGAGACAGGAGCAAGAAGGAGACTTACTCTTCATTTTACGCCCTGAATTTTGTACCATGTGCAAGTAATACCTACTGAAAAAACCAAATGGATAATGAAAGGTAAAAATGCCTGCTATCATGAAGCCTTCCCTGATCACCCTGTCCCGAGAGCTGAGTCTGCTTTCCAGGACTCCTTTAGCTGTTGATACACTATTAGTGCGTTTGTCACGATGCTCTCCAATTGTTGGTTCACTCCTCGCTTCCTGAGCGTAGGTGTCAGCGTGAGCTAAGGCCTGGAGGTGAGGTGCACGCCAAGAACAGAAGGACGGTCAGCATTTGCAGGTTCACACCCAAGGCAGGACGTGGCAAGAGATGGGGCTGAAGAAGGGAGTCTTGGGTGTCACGGTAGGAGTCGGGACTTCATGCGAGGGCGGTGGGACACCCTGGAGAGGGGCACGAGCACTTTTGCCTCTTAAAGAGATCACTCTGAGTGTGGAAAATGGGTACATAGTATTTTCACCATGTAGATATAATAAATGTAAATAAATCTCAAGAGTACAGGTAATAGTAAAAGGTAGTAAAATAATTAGGAAGTGATGAGATTTGAGTATGTATTATGTTGTTTTTAATATAACTTAGTTAATTGTAAGCTTATATAATTTAACTTTTAATAGTGTTTGTGTTTAACAATTGGTTGCAAAATTCCTGAGTGCTTAATGATTGGTTCTGGTGAGCTGATACTGACTGACTTTGGTTTCTATCGAGTATATATATAAATGTATATATAGGAGAATGTAATCACTACCACACATCACAATCTCAGGGATAAGAGGATCCCCGGTTTTCCTTTATCCTGGGTGGGGGCAGGGGGCAGATATGGCCAATATTCTTAAACAAAGGACACTTAGGAAGGAGCTGAACATGACGCTTCATCAGCACTGCACCCAGCCCGGGGTGGGGCGTGCAGGCGGGCACGCCGGGCCAGCGCAGGCAGGGCCAGGGTTTGCTACTCCTTCACCTGCTTGAGTCGGTGGCAGTGGCTCCCTCCTCCTGGAAGCCCCGTGATTAAGCCAGACCAGGAAGCTGAGGCATCTTCCTCCTCCCTCCACCTCTGAGCTCTGGGCTGAGAGGCCAGCTCTTTGCGGTCTGATTAGTCTCCTTGACTCATCTTCAGGTAAATCAGCTACTGTTACAGTTTTGACTCTTACTCTGGGTAAGACGCTCTAACGCTCATGTCCAGAGCCCACGTCTCTCTTATTCCTTGGTCCTGTGGTGCAGCGACCTAGATCACCACACAAGGAGGAAGGGGGATATCACTATCATTGTCATCCTCCTCCTCATCATCATCTTCATTATAAACTCCAGTATCATCAGCATGCACACCCTAACATCATCATCAGTGTCAACATCATCATCATCAACATGTCATCATGTTCAGTATCAACGTGGCTGTCATCGGCAGCATCCTCACCGGCATCCGCTTCATCCTGACAGCCCCAGCAGCGGTAGCACTACTGCGGCTCACAGTGACCGAGCCCTTGCTCTCGGCTGGGCACTGGGTTTAAGGTGCATTCTCTTGTCAAATCCTCTCAACAACCTGACAAGAATAGGGACTGTTGTTATCTCCATTTTACAGATGAGGAAACTGAGGCTCAGAGAAGTGTAGAAACTTTCCTGAAGTCACACTGCTAGTGGGTGGTGGAGCCAAGATCTGAACCCCTGTGGGGCAGACTCCAAAGCCCATCCTCTTGTTAATAACTCTGTTACGATGCCATTAACTAGCTATTGACAAATAATGATGAACATCAGATCAGCTTGAGGGTCCCCACGGTGCCCTTGCATCCATCATCTCGGTACTGCTGTCATCCTTTGACAGTCCAGGAAGCCAAGGCTCAGAGAGGTGAAGGGATGTTAAGATCTAGGTCTTGAACCCGCAGGCTGTGTGGGCTGCCCTATTTTGTGTAAACACCTCGTGGGGTCTGGGCCGTTCTTCAGCAAGTATCTCCCATCCACAGCACTTTCTGACGCAAGCTGTGTGTGTTCCCAGAATAGCTGCTGAGTGACAGTCCAGCTTCCTTGATTTGAAGCTTGCAAAGACCACTGTTTTCAGCCCCATCATCCTTCTCTCCTCACCCCTCACCCCATCCTTCCTCTCTGCATCCTAAATACAGGATACCAGGGTAGGTGTGACTGCCTGCCTTTGTTTTCAAAGTGCAGCGTTGAAAAGCTCACCCCACAAATCTGTCATTTGCATACTGTTTCTTCAGGAGTAGGGGGAAAAGGAGGCTGTGGGCCAGATATTTTCATGCAATTCTACTCATTATTTACGCAGACAAGGAGATATTTCAGTAAAACTGCACTCAACTCTGAGTGACAAGGTATCTTTCTGCAATGCAAGGTTCAGGGAAATTGTAGTGAAGTTGACAGCTTTTTAATGTACTGTTGCTATTCCACTGAAATACGGCATGTTTTTATTTTGAAAGTACAAGATGACCTATTTATTAGCTGTGATTCAAGCTGAGTTTACATGCTTGGAAACACAAAGGGAGAAGAACAGCATATTTCTTTTGGGGGCCACAGACTCCCTCTCCTCCTCCCCCCACCACACATAAGAAAACATCGAAAACCGAGTGTTCCGAATTGGAGTGGACGTATTTTCCTTGAAATGACAGCTTACCTTGGAATCACGGGAAAAAGTTGCCAATTACCTTAATCATCCTTCTCAGGGTAACAACAAGGAAGTGCTTAGGCTGTCTCAGCGCAAGGAGGCAGAGTGAGCAATGAGTTGCGGGGAGACAAACAACTGGGTTCAAGTGTTGGAAACCTCTTTTTCTTCTGTGGCAAGGCTGGGGTCTGGCATGCCTGGGCCCTCGCTCCTGCAAGTGCGCTGGTGAGCCAGCTGCATCCCGGGTGCTTGTTGGAAATGCAAACCCTCAGCCCCTACCCCAGACCTGGCAAATCATCGCCATCTGCATTTCAGCAAGGTCCCAGGTAATCTGTGTGCTCGGTCCAGTTTGAGACGAGGGTGGGCCGGGTACCTTCACCATCTGTTCGGTTGCTGGTAGTCACTCACCTACTTGGCACTTACTCTGTGCCAAGAGCCAATCTAGGTACAGGGAATACAGGGCATAAGATAGACAAAGCCCCCACGCCCATGTTCCCCTTGGGGAGTTTGCAAGCCAGCAGGGCAGCCAGAGGGAGAACAAGGAAGCACAAGGGGAGAGACCATTTTCACCTGGACAGAATGGTACTGGCATCTTGATGGGAGCGTAACTGGCAAAATTATTCAATAAGAAAAAACATCTCTGTGTTATAATTCATGCTGCATCATTTTACACAACCTAATAAACCTTTTCTTAGAGGTTGTTTTGCACTTCAGAGATAATCATGCCCTTTTGTTTTCACTGGGGCTAAATTCACATAATATTCAATTACCATTTCTGAGTGTGCAATTCAGTGGCATTTCCTGCATTCATAATGTCGTGCAACCAGCACCTCTATTTTGAAGCAGTATGCAAAGGACAGATTTGTGGGGTGAGCTTCTCAACACTGCACTTTGAAAACAAAGGCAGGGGGTTCCACCAACCCTGGTGTCGTGTATTTAGGATGCAGAGACGAGGGACAGGGGTGAGGGGTGAGGAGAGAAGGGTGATGGGGATGGAAACAGTGGTCTTCGCAAGCTTCAAATCAAGGAGGCTGGGCTGTCCCTCAGCAGCTGTTTTGTGAACGCAATTGCACTGTGTGTACAATTTAGTGGCATTTCATGCCTTCACCATGTTGTGTAACCAGCGCCTCTGTTTTGAGTCTTTTTCACAACCCCAGAGAATGCTCTCTACCCTGTAAGTAATCGCTCTCCGTTCCCCTCTCCCCCATCCCCTGGTAACCACTAATCTGCTTTATGTCTCTGTGGATTTGCCTATTCTGGATATTTTATATAAAAGGAATCATATAATATGTGACCTTTTGTGTCGAGCTGCTTCTCCTAGCGTGTTTTCAAGGTTCATCCACATTGTAGCAAGTATCAGTACTTCACTCCTGTTAATAGCCAAATAATAGTCCATGGCATAGATGTACCACAATTTATCCATTCATTCATTGATGGACATTCATGCTCATTAAAAAAAATATTTTGATGGGCCTGTGTCTATCTTATGTGAAATAGACCATCTTGGTAAACTGGCCCTTTGTGAAGCAACAATGTTCCGTTTGGATTAGCACATTTTCAAAATGTCAGTTGTTGTCACACACAGATATAGTAGCAGTTTGCCAGTAAGCTAACCCGAGACATAGTAAGCATTCTTTCTGAGAAGGATAACAGTATGGTCTGTAATTCTCCCATCAAACCATGACCTTGAAAACAGGATTCCAGGCTACATGCACAAGGCTTCTAGACACACCTGAATAGTAGATACTGGCACTTGAAAATCACGTGTTTAGGTCTGCAAAGCATGCATTTTGTACCCACAACACTGCATGAAATCCGTGGCAGCTCTGGGCCATCTTCCCATTTTATTCAGTCGACCACTGAATTCATTCAATGCCATTTCTTGAGTGTCAACTCTGTGCTGGGCCCTGGGGAGATGACAGTGGCCCTCCAGGGATATGGGTCAGGCATGTGGACACTCTCTGGGCAACCACTAGGGTGAAATGCTCCCCCTGGTCCCTTACGGGGTTGTGAAAGCACCCCTTCCTCGTCCCTTCCCATTTCCTGCAGAGGTGGCCTTGCAGCTCTGAGGAATCAGATTGCAAATGGAAGCCCTGGGCATTAGCAGAGGCAACGGAAGAAGGTATTTGTGAGGATAAGGCACTCAGATGGAGCTTTCCAGCCAAGCAAACCTAGAGCCACCTGCAGCATTGCCAGGGAGACAAATGCCACATCTGGAAAGATATCTGCATAATCCACAGCTTGTCATTTGGGCAGGAAGTATTCTCTCTCCTTTGAGAATCTGCCTTATTATGGGTTGGATACATGCCAGGAAAGAGGAATGAGCAAGAGATGAAGCAGCGCCACACACACTCAACACATCTAAGCCACGGTTTGTCTCTGGGATCGTTGTGCACCTGCAGGGTCCCACAGGTTTGGGAGATGCCTGTGGTCACATTCAAGAGAGATGGCCAAGACAAGGCAGGAAGGCTGATCCGAGTCCTGTGTGCTGGCTGACAGGGTCTTGGCTATGGTCTCCCGAAATCCTGCAGTGTCTGGACCCATTGTGAGGTGTGTTGCAAATCATTTGTCACTACTGGTAAAATACCAACTTTTGCAGGTTACTGACCTTTTTTTCTCCTTTTTAAATTTTAAAACATTGCAGGGAAATACACGCAACATAAAATTTACCATCCTAACCATTTTTAGTGTGCAGTTCAGTGGCATTAAATGCTGAAGTGCATTAGATACTGCATTGTTGTGCACCCACCACGACCCTCCACCCCCAGAACCCTTTTCAGCTTGCAAAACTGAAACTCTGTGCCCATTAAATAAAAACTCCCCATTCTCCCCTTCTCCGAGCCCCAGCCACCATTCTATTTTCTGTCTCTATGAATTTGATGACTCATGTAAGTGAGTCATGTAAGATGAGCTCATGTAAGTGGAATTCTACAGCACTTGTCTTTCTGTGTCTGGCTTGTTTCACTTAGCATGATGTCCTCACAGTTTATTCACACTGTAGCATGTGCCGGAACTTCATTCCTTTTTAAGGCTGAATAATATTCCATTGTATGGCTAGACCGTATGTTGTTTGTGCATTGCTCTGTCAGTGGACACTTGGGTTGCTTCCACCCTTTGGCTATTACAAATCATGCTATTATGAAGACGCACAGGTTACTGGATTTTTTCTTATCTTTTTTTTTAAGTTATTGGCTTTTGAAAAACAAAGAAGAGCATTCCTCTAGTCTTGTTTCTCTCACGCTTGTGTTTTCCGAAGTGCTCTTTTGTGGGAGGAGGGGGTTTCGACCGGGCCGGGGGCGTCGGGCACCACTCTCTACCAGTCTGATCACAGCCTGTGGGGAGAGTGTTTACTGTTGGCCCCTACAAGCTTGTGCCGATTAGAAACTCCCACTCTAATTTGGTTTTCCTGTATGTGATTGATCATGGTGGGGACTTTCCTCAGGATCTCATGCACTGTGAGCACGTGAGAACTTGACCTGTCAGATATTTCGCCGTGGGAGAAAGGTTGAGAAGAGCTTCCTTAAAATCTAGGCTCCAGTGGCCCCAGAGTAGGGCTAAACTCTGATCCTGGAGCCCAAGGCTGCGCCCTCGGGCCTGGGTCTCTGAGCCCGCGGGGCATCAGTGGCCCTGGTTTCCCTCTTCACCACGTGACACCAGCTCTAATGAAGCCAGGACAGACAGGTTACAGTGTTTCTTGCTCCTCAGAGCCTGTTAAAAACATGGTTCGCCGGACCCCATATCCGGACAGCCCAACTCATAAGGTGGCCCAGGTGGGGAGCCAGTCCGTGCAGCTGTGCAGTGGCGGGAAGGAGGAGTCCCCCATGCTGGCTCTTCTTCTCCCGGTTGTGGGTCGACTCATGCCAGGGTGACAGCAGAAGACACGTCATGAGTGATCACTTCCTTATCACAAGTTTGGGGGTGGAGGAGGTGCTCACCTTGATTCCAGAATTTTTTCACCAGATTTATTGAGGTATAATTGACAAATAAAAACTGTACATACAGGCCAGGTGTGGTGACTTACACCTGTAATCCTAGCACTCAGGGAGGCTGAGGGAGGAGGATCACTTGAGCCCAGGAGTTTGAGGTTGCTGTGAACTAGGCTGAAGCCATGGCACTCTAGCCCGGGCAACAGAGTGAGACTGTCTCAAAAAAAAAGAAACAGAAAAAACCCTGTATATACATTTGGTGTACAATGTGATGTTTTTATATATGTATACGTTGTGAAATGATTTGCCACAATCAAGCTAATTAACATACCCATTGCATCAAATAGTTTTTTAAATTGTGAGAACACTTAAGATCTACTCTTTTAGCAAATTTCAAGTATACAATACAGTATTATTAACTATAGTCACCATGCTGCGCATTAGGTCTCCAGAACGTATTCATCGTGTCTAACTGAAACTTTGTCCCCTTTGACCAACGTCTCTCCATTTCCAGCCCCTGCGGCCCCTGACAACCACTTTGACTTCTTTAGATTCCATATATAAGTGAGATCATGTGGCATTTATCTTTCTGTGCCTGTTTTATTTCACTTAGCATAATGTCTCCTGGATTCATCCATGTTGTTGCAAATGCCAGGATTTCCTTCTTTTTTATGGCTGAATAGTATCGCATTATGTGTGAGAGAATATGTGTGTGTGTGTGTGTGTGTGTGTGTGTACATACATATCATATCTTCTTTATCCATTCATTCGTTGGTGGACATTTAGGTTGCTTCCATATCATGGCTATTGTGAATAATCTTGCGGTGAACATGAAAGTGCACATATCGCTTTGAGATACTGATTTCGTTTCCCTTGGATATACACCCAGAAGTGGGCTTGCTGGATCATATGGTACTTTAATTTTTTGAGGCACCTCTATATGTTTTTCCATAGTGGTTGTACCATGATTTCAGAATTAATAAACCTTTCCTTTCTATGGTACCATTTGCATCGGAGGCTTGAATTCTAGGTAGGACATTTGGTCAGAAAAACCCACTAAGAATTGGGCCTCTTGTCCCCCACATTGTCACGTATCGGCTCAGCTTCGTAGACTTGCTTGGGGGCATCTCCGTGTCAGTACAGATGCAGTAGCCATGCGAGCGTGGCGATTTATTCTCTTCTCAACTGCAGCGTGGCTGACGAGAGCTTTCCTGGGTCAGAGGCCTGCTCAGGGGTTTATCAACATCATCTCCTTCCAGTTAGTTCCCCGGCAGCCCTGTGAGATGGGAGTTCATCCTCCCATTTTACAAAGGGGAAGACTAAGGCTAAGGAGGTCACCTCGCTTGCCCCAAAGTCTCCGAGTTGGAGAAGCAGGGGTGCCAGGACCCCAGCCCCAGCCTGACTCTCTCCAGATTCCCATCTGCCACTGCTTCTGCATTTTGTGTCCCCCCTAATCAGCTAATGAATGAAACCTGGTTCGGCACGCAGCTGGAAGGGACAGGCTTCCATCTGTCAATTAGCACCTGCCTCTTTTGGGGGATGCAGGGAGTCAGGTCAAATTAATCGATCATTTTTTATTTTAGGGGGCCCCTCCCAAGAAAAGAAAAGCTATATTGCTCTAATTCCAGTTCCATTTCGAGCCCAGCAAATCAGGGAAAGCAGGCCCTGGAGCAGAGCAAAGCGGCCACCCTGGCAAGGCCGCGTGGGGCTTTGCCTTCACTCGCCTACGTGGCCGTGATCCTTTGCTCCTGCCACCCCGAGCGTGTGGCCTTTCCCTGGCCGTCCCTCCCACGAGGCACAGTGCAGACATGGCTCTGGTCCTTGCAGACAAGCACGCCGGTCGCGCCCAGGCCGCCCTGCATGTGTTCTGACCTGACACTCTGCACACAAGCTGCCGGCAGCAGCGAACACAGGATTTCCCCCAGCTCGACGTGTGTGTTGAGAGAGTGGGTTTCCAGGATGCTAAAAGGTAGAACACACCGGAAAATTGGGCTGATTAAAGAGTCAACCTGCTACTTCCTCTCTGTACCCAGCCCTAGAATATTTCTTAATGAAACCACCCAACATTCAAAGGATATCCGCTGAAGGAAAAGACCTACTTGGTAGTGCAGTTCACACGGCAGTAGGATTATTTGTTTTACAGCAAGCCATTGTGTTATGCAGTTCGGGCTGCCAGGGGAGGTAGCCATTGTTAATGTGGTGACACTGTTATGTGCTTTGTTTGGGAGTGTGGTTTAATTATGTTCGCAAGGTAATACTGGTCTCCTGGGCTGAGGACTAATTTAGCTTTTTGGTTTAATTCAGATATGGGGAGAGGGGAAAAGCTCCGGTTGTTGAGGATCAAGAAAACACACACACACACACACACACACACACACACAGAGATATTAGACATACATCACAAAACTTCGGCCGCGTGACCCTGGGAAGGATTGTGGGCTGCGGCAGAGTCGGCGAAGCAGGATGCGATGGCTCCGTGTCCAGTAAAATCCATGGGTGCGGAGGGCCTGTCCTCTCCCTCTCGCACTGCGGTGGGCAGGATATTGTCGTGAGAGCACCCACGGCCTTCCCCTAGAGGAAAGTCAAGCTTGCTCATAAGAACAATCCTACAGCAGCCAAGTGGTGTCGGCTGGGCTCTGAAGTTATGAATAGGCAACACCTGCTTCCCACGGCCCTGCTCTGCGAAGAGCCCCTGGGCTCAGTTCTGGCCCCGGGGGTACTGCGGGCCTGGAGAGGCCGGGCCGGCTGTGGAGCAGTCCAGAAACCACAGGAGGACTAGTCAAAGGAGAAGAGGAGGGCAAGGTTGAACTTGATAATGGCTTTCACGTCTGAAGACAATGGCTTTTCTGTTTTGCTCTAGAGAGAACTATTTCACTGCCACCATCGGATCCCCAACAGGTGTCAGGCCCAGGCCAGGCAGCTAAGAGTTGGGACGGGGACCCTGGGAAGCTCAGGGAGGAAGACACCGAGACTCCAGCTGGATAGAAAGAAGAGGGGCCAGGAGTGTGTCGTGCCGGCAGTGGGGTGCTAGCGCGGCAGGAGCGCTGGCCCAGAAGGAGCTACATGCCTGGAGAACCATTGACGTCTCCAGCAAAACTTATTGAACCCGGGCAGGGGGGTAGACCAGATGCCTTCACGGCCCTGGGCAACTATCCAGTTCTTTGACTCTATGAAGCAGTTCTGTTTCTCGTAAGAATACGTCCAGAGGGTACTTTGTGGCAATTCGTGGTGTGTGCTCAGTTGACATGAATCACTTGTCTTTTCTTTGGCCAAACGTCACAGTGGTCAAGCTGGGTGAACCTGGGCGGTGGACCTGACACTCAGCCCCGACTCTCCTACATGCCCTTGATGAGCCTCAGTTTCCTCTTCTGTAAAAGGAAGGGAATAACTGAATGATTCCTAAAATCTTTCCCAAATTTAACATTCAGCTTCTAAAAAGCCAATACAATTAATATCTATTGTAGAAGGAAAAGTATCTTATCTTGGTTAAAATTGAAGCTGAAAGATTCATTTAAAAAAATAACACGGAAACATCTTGTCTCCATAAAGAGGTCTTCGGTCTGGGACCAGGAGCACCAGGTGATAGACCCCAGTCCTGTATCTTTATGCCCACCATGGAGCAATTCCTGGATTCTTGGGTAGGATTCGGAAAGCCTGGATTATGCTGAATGTTTTCCCCTTAATTATCTTTTGGTCTCTCACTTCTGAGTAAGAGCTAGTTGCTTTTCTAATTTACAATACTTTCTTTTGGAATGGTGTCCCTTACTGATTCAGAGAAAGGAGGATGTTTATTTTAACAGATTTGAATTTTATCAGCCTGTGTATTTGCACCAAAGCATAATAATAATAAATTACAGTCCTAATAAGTAGGCTGCCCAGAAGGAGGGTGGTGGCACCCCCAATAATTGATGTATATTCTTTGGAATTTAGGGGCATCATAATTTATCGGGGTTCATTTTTTTCTATCCAATTTGAGGAAAGGCAGCTGTGTTTTGTAAGCAATAAACTCTGCCATTGTATTTCTTGGCTAAGCAGAGAAAAGCATTATTATTTTTTGCCTATTTCCTAGTTATTACTGCAGTATCTAGTAGCTTCTTTATGGGAAAGAGTTTATCAATATTTCAATTATAAACTCCAATTTCCAGGAGGTCTGTAACTCGTCTATTTAAAAATCAGATCAGGCTGAGAACACAGTGAGTATCTTGTCATCCCAGGAAGCTGAGTGCTTTCTAAAATATTAAATAACCAGTGTAAGACGGTTCAACTTCTTTGAACTTTTAGGGTGAAACTTTGGTTTTTCTTCCCCACACGACTAAGGTGGAACTAAGCTTTTTTTCCATAGAAAATGTTCAGATGGTGCTGGGGTTTCCGCCGGCAAGTAGAGGGAACAGGTGCTGGAGCCCGCGTCGCCAGCCTTGGTCGTGGTAGCTGTGCTCTGGAGAAGCTGCACACAGATCACGCGTTTTACCAACCGAGCCACAGTTTGATCCGATACCCTTTGAGATGAAACCTGTAACACATCCTTTTCTAGAAATAAAGACTCCTTCAGGAATGCAAACACGCAGTCTTAATTATGCAACTGTGTGTTGGCCTTTGAGAATGTAGACGTATCTACAGGTGTAGCCAGGGGCCAGTGCCACCCTGTCACTGAGAGGATGGGGATGCCCCAGCCACCTGGTGGCCCAGCCCTCCAGTAGACGTGGGGACTTCAGGCACCACAGGCAACCTGTTCACTTCAGTCCCTCCGTGACTCGGGCAGAGCCTCCCCACCCAAAGCACATGCCAAAATACTTCTTTCAAAGTCCCCTGGGTCAGTGTGAGCGATCACTTAGAGTGTCCCAGGGCCACCTGTAGTGAGAACACCACAAAATGTCATGACACCACATGAAAATTATCCTCTGGTTATAGCCCAGTATAGATTTTGTTTTATTGGGCTGGCCTTTAAAAGAGAAGCCAATAAATTAGCCTGACAAAGAAATCCTGTCTGTGGCAAGTCTCAGCAAGGCCTTGTGAAGGAGCAGGCGACCTCTTGTTCTACTGCAGGTTCTGTCCGGGCCTTTCTTCAGCCTGATGAGTGCGGGAACCTTGCTCCTGGCCATGCTGTTCCTTACTGCAGCAGAGCCCATTAGTAATTTGCTATGTGGGGGGTTCCCACTTTAAAAAACAAAACAACCCCAAATCTCTCTCCACTCAGCTCCCAGCAGGATGTGACTGCCAATGAGGCCATAGAATGTGGTGGCCAGCCTGTGGGCTTTGGGGTCCACAGGCCCAAGTTGTCACGCAGCCTCAGCCACTTACTAGTTGTGTAACCTAGAGCAAGTTATTTACCCGCTCTTAATTTTCCCATCTGTAGAATGGGGACAATCACACACACCTTGGGGCGCTGCCATGGGGATTAAATGAGAAAGCGTGAGTGCTGTGCCCGGCGTTCATTCATTTATTGACTCACTCACCTTTTACAAAGCACCTGCTGTGTGTCAGGTACCATCCCAGGCTCTGGGGAAACAGAGGTGTATGAGACAGACAGAGGAGGTGCCTCTCTCCTGCCTGCACTCCAGTGGGGACAGAGAGACAGTAAGGACTACCTGAAAGGCAGCATTTCTTAGAGAGAACGGCTGGGCAGGGGAGGCCGCTCGGGGACTGAGGGGTCTCTGTTGACAGGAGCTGCTGTGTGTCTTTCTTCCTCCAGGAAGGCCAGCCAGACCCCGCTCCTGACCTCTGCTTCTCCCCCCAAGCCTCACTGCCTTGTTGCGTGGCTGCGCCCATTCTCCTTTGTGCCCCATCCTTGGCCGGCTCCCGTGCGTGAGGGCCGAGTCACTGGCTTGTGCTGGTGTTCCCTACGGCATGTCCTTGGTGCCTCCCCAGACGGAGCATCCAGTGAGGTCCCAGGATGTGTTCGACTGAACCTTCTAAAAAATGAGGCCGGGTGCAGTGGCTCACACTTGTAATCCCAGCACCTGGGGAGGCCGAGGTGGGAGGATCGCATGAGCCCAGGAGTTCGAGGCTGCAGTGTGCTATGATGATGCCACTGACTCCAACCTGGGCAACAGAGCGAGACCCTGTCTTAAAAAAGAAAAAATTAGGGCCAAATCTTATGCCCCTGTGGGTGCACAGAGACTTGAGCGCCTGTGCAGGATGTTCATGGGGAGCCCACACAGCTCCCTCTGCCCTAAGTCTGGTTCTTCTTCCTCTGGTCTCCAGGGAACAACAGCAGGCAAAGAAGCCATTCAGTTTGAACATCTGGGGGATGGAAAGAGGCTGCTGACCCAGCTGGAGGTTTTAGAAAGGTCCTGGGCAGATTTTACGGAAGCTACTGAGGCAGCCCCTCTGCACGCTCAGGAGCCAAATGCGGCCCCAAGCGCCCCCCACCCCCTTAAGATGAGGAAGATGAGGCTGAGGTTTGAGCGTCCTCTGGGCAAAGCCCCCTGGAGCCGTGCCATCCCGGCAGCCGGTTCCCACGCCTGCCCGCAAGATGACTCAAGCCCTGGTAGCTGACAGGCGGCCGCATCTGACGAAGGGGGAAGAAACGGATTAAAATCGAGATTTTGCTATTATTTTTCTCTGATAAAAGTGCAGCGAGGAATAGCTCGATTGTGTCACTGCCTAGTTTTTCATTTGTGTTTTTGTTTCATGCTTCGATATCTTCCTCCAGCTGCTCGTGTCTCCTTTTCTTTTCTCTTCACTTTGATCTATTCGTTTTCCACAGAAATGGGGTTTATAAATCATTGTAATGCAGCCTTGGGAAAGATGGTGCTTAGTGCAGGGAGAAATACATCGCCGCTAACAGCCCCGGCAGGGAGAAAAACTCTCGCCTTGTTGCTGGGTTCCGGCGACAGGTTACTGATGGTATTTGCTTTTTATGTCTGCGCGCGTGCCATCGGGGCAGGGCCGTGGGGAACGTTCCACACGCCACCGTGGTAATATTTCAAGTCTCCGCAGTCGAAAACAAACTGCTCCCGCCTGCTCTGGAGGAGGCAGGGAGAGAGGGAAGGGGCTGTAGAGACAGGAGGGAGCGCGAGGAAGTGCCTGTGTTTCTCTGGATCCCACCTCTGCTAAAGCAGCTCCTAAAACATCCCTGTCCCTTCCTGAAACCCGACAGACAGCACACTTGGATTTGACATAATTAATCTGGCGTCCCGACTGTGGGGTCTGACTCTCCCAGGCACAGTTAGGAGTCTAACAGCCCTGATCCCCTCTTTCCGGAGGCCCAGCACCTCCTCCCCGGCATGTTTTATGGTCCCATTTTCTCTGTGGCTCAGCGCAGGGAGCAACGCCAGGCTCGCAGTGTGGGCCTCCCTCTGACTCAGAGCGGCCTCGCTGTGCATGTGAGATCCGGGGCGAAGCAATGAAAATCCTGCCAGGCGTTAAATCAGGACATAAAGACGGCTCCCGATCCACCCGAGCCGGCAGGTTTGTGCAGCCCTGGGCCCCTGGGCCGGCCGCGTCCTGCAGAAGTGCTGCTTAGACCAGCTTTTTGATTCCTTCCTTCCCAGCAGGCCCCCCCAGCCTTGTCTCCCGCAGGGGGGCGCAGAAGGTCCAGCTGATCCCACCTCACCCCCTTCCCGCCTTCTTCTCTCCATGGCAGAATTTTCCATCATTGCTCCGTCTCTCCTGTGCAGGCAACGTGTTAATCCTAGTAGGGACCTTTACTCAGCACAAGGACATGTTTGTGTCCTTGCATAGGTCAGGCCCACACCGGACGAGGTGAAATGGGGACAGTTGGGTGGGGAGTTAGCATTGTGTAGATCAGCACTGTCCAGTGGAACTTTCTGGATGGAAACATTCTCTGCTCTGTCCAGCAGGGTTCCCACAAGCCACCTGGGGATACCGAGCACTTTGAAATCAGGCTAGTGAGACAGCAGGCTAAATTTCTGGTGTAATTTAATTTTAGTTAATTTAAGTCTAAATAGCACTTGTGGCTAGTGGCCGTTGTGTTAGGCAGCACTGGTGGAGCCAGACACGCTGGAAAATGCAGAGAGAAGCGTTTTTTGGTTGTGTCTTTTGTCATCCCCGGCAGCTGCTCTCCCGCAGGCTGGCACTAGAAACCCGGGATGTGTACAAGGTGATAAGAGTATGAAAGAAAAAATCATGAAGTGATTGAACCTTTTTGGAGTCACCTGCTTTCCCCAAGTACAGCCAGGGGTGAGGACACTCACAGACTTGATAACCAGACCAGGTCACGGGAGGAAACTTCCCTTGGGGTAAAAATGAAAAGATCATCCAGGTACATTGTGACCTGCTTTCCTGGTGGTAACTCAGTCCACAACCCTGGAGTGGTCTAGTTTATCCCCATGCGTCTAACCCAGCCCAGATGGATAGGGTGCGTGTGTGCGAGTGTGTGTATACATGTGAGTACATGTGAGCATGTGAGTGTGTATGCATGTGAGTGTATGGGTGTGTATGTGTGTATGCATATGAGTGTGTGTGTGTATATGAGAATCTGTGTGAGTGTATTGTGTGTATGTGAGTGTGTGTGTGCATGTGTGTATGTGCATATATGTTTGTGGATGAGTGTATGTATACATATGTTTGTGTGTGTGTGTGTGTGTGTGTGTGTGTGTGTGTGCTTGTTAAAGACCTTCTGGACACTTGTCCTCTTTGTCCAGGTCTTCACACACTGTCCCACGCAGGGCATCACACGCTGTGGGATTTCATAAGCAATAGGTTCACTGACCAGCCCCGACAGAGTTAACTAGAGTTTTTTGGATGTGCCAGATGGGATGGTTCTGAAAAGTCACCGCATCCGTTTCCTGCTATTGCTCCCTCTGCCTGTGCTCTTGTCCCAGCCCATCCCCCAGTTCCTGCACAGCTCAGTGGTCAGACTGCCTGGCCACCCCCATCCTCCTCCACTCTCTGGGTCACGGGGCCTCAGGTGAATGACTTGACTTCCCAAAGCCACCAGTCCCTGCACTGTGGAATGGAAACGGTAATGGCGGGCACCCACCTCGGGAATGTGTGCACATCCCTCAGTGGACCAGTGGGTGGACAAAGCGTGGCGTACCCACAGTGGAGCGCGACTCCACCACAGAAAGGAACGAAGGGCCGGTGCGCGCTACAGTGTGGACGGACGTTGCAAACGCTCTGCTAAGGGAAAGAAGCCAGACACGGAAGAGCACATATTAGATCACTCCATTTATAGGAAACATCTAGAATGGGTAAGTCCACAGAGACTGAAAACAGATTATGATTGCTAGGAGCAGGAAGAGGGGACTGAGGAGTGGTCGGCTGCTCAGGGGACGTGGGGTTTCTTTTGGGGTGATGAAAAAGCTTTGGCACTAGCTAGAGGTCAGGGTTGTGCAACATCATGAATGAACCAAATACCACTGAACTGTACACTTTGAAGCGGTCAATTTTGTGTTATATCATCTTCACCTGAATAAAAAAATTAATTAAAAAAATATATACACATTCATTGACAAAGAGCTCTTGGCACAGTGGCTGGCACGTAGTAAGGGTTGAATGAAAGTTGGCTGTTAGTAGTAACGATGACGACGCCACACCTGTTCCCCTGTCTCTGCAGAAACCTTCCCTTCTGACCATGGGCATCTCTGGGGATGAAAGGCCACACACGCTCGGGGCCGGTCTCTCCCTAGCGGCAGGAGGGGTCAGAGACCCCCATACAGGCCGGTGGTACCAACCACAGCTTGGCCAGTGCGTTCGTTGCACTGGCGTCAGCGGCCTTCCCTCCGGCCTGGGGACCACTGCTCTCTCTCTGCTCCCTCATCCCCAGCAGCCAACTGGGGCAGCCCCAGCAGCAGGAGCAGCTCGATTTCTGAAGCCCAAGGAAGCCATAAATCTGGAGCTTTAATCATGTCTTCATGATCATTCAGCAAAGAACGACAGAGGATTTATTCTAGCGGGACGGCCACAGGAGGACTGCAGGGGGTTGTCGTGGGGGATATTGGTTTAGCAAAGGCAGAACTGCTCCCCTGGGCCCTTCCTGGGACTGGCCGATGAACGATGACACCAGTGGCCATAACAAGGCAATTACGGTGTGTGCAGGCAATGCTTTGTTAAAGACAGACAGGCTTCCTGCATGGGGCCCAGCAAAGGCCTTTGTTGTGCAACTTCATCTGCCTCGCAGAGCGCCTGCGATTTCTCCCCATTTCTGCCTGAGAGCCTGCGTCCTTGAGAATGCAGTAAGCATTTTTTAAAAGCCCCAAGGGTCCTTTCCAGTTTTCTCTGCAAATGTTAAGGAGGAGGAGAAATCAAGGCAACCCGAGAGGACTCTGCAGTCCCAGCACACGGCAGGCACCTGATGTCTATTTACCGAGCATCTCCGCTCCTTCCTTCATGGGAGAGAAGAAAGAGGCCCAGAGAGGTAGCGATTAGTAACCGTCACACAGCGTCCTCCAATTCCCAGCGTGGGCTGGCTGTGTCAGTTCTGGCCTCATTTACAAACCTCACCATAGGAGCCGCAGAAAGGGAGCAGGTTCCCCCGGGACAGAGAGAAGAAACCCAGTCGCAGTCCCCCCAGTGATGTCTGGGGGGCATTTCTGTGAGTCGCTCTGGAAAATGTTTAAGTACTTGCAAGTGTTCCTGTCTTCTCTGCTCGTTTGTTTGCCTTGTGTTTTCACAGATGGGATTGTCCTTCACTTGTTTAACTTTACCTGTCAGGCACTGATGGGGGCATCTTTTGGAAGCAGGGGGTGTGCATCTTCTTCCTTTTTAAATGGCTTCGATTTGTTCCATAAGACGGTTGTCCCATAAAATAGGGTCACCCTCCTCCATCTCCCCCTCCATGGCCATTTCTGTCCTCTCCAGGTTTTCAACACTATAAAACTACACCACAAGAACATCTTAACTATTTTAGGGTGTACAGTTCAGTAGTGTTACGTACATTCCCATTGTTTGAGCAGCCAATCTCCAGAATGCTTTTCGTCTTGCAAAACTGAAACTCTGTCCCCATTAAACAACCACCCCTCCCGCCCTCACCCAGTCCCTGGCTGCCACCATCCTCCTTTCCTCTCTATGCGTTTCCTGTTCTATACTGCGGGTAAGTGGAATCGTACCGTGTTTGTCCTTCTTGGTCTGGCTCATTTCACTGAGCATAATGTCCTTAAGGTTCATCCGTGTTGTGGCATGTGTCAGAATTTCCTTCCTTTTTAAGGCTGAATAATATTCCATTATATGGGTGGACCACATTTTGTTTGCCCATTTTTCTGTTGATGGACACTTGGGTTGTTTCTGCCTTTTAGCGATTGTGAATAATGCTGCTGTGGACACAGGGATGCAAGCATCTGTTTGAGTTCCTGCTTTCAGTTCTTTTGGGCATCTACCTAAAAGTGGAATTGCTGAATCGTGGTAATTCTATATTTAATTTTCTGAGGAACCACAATACTATTTGCCATAGTGGCTGCACCATTTTACATTCCCACCAGTGGTTCCTGAAAGTTCCAATTTCTCCACATCCTTGCCAGCACCTGTAATTTTCTGTTTACCTTTATTTATTTATTTAGTAGAGACAGGGTCTCACTCTTGCTCAGGCTGGTCTCGAACTCCTGAGCTCAAGCAATCCTCCCGCCTCGGCCTCCCAGAGTGCTAGGATTACAGGTGTGAGCCACGTGCTGAGCCTTTTCGTTTATTTATTTATTTATTTGTCATCATCCTAACGGCCACGAGATGGAGGAACATCCTTTTAAAAGCCCCGTGCATGAAGTGTCCCGGGATGAGGGTCACACAAATGTGGACCTGACCAGCTCCCTCTCCAGTCCTGCTACAACCCTTCAGAGGCCCCTGGCCTCAGGCTGCAGGTCAGAATCCTTCACAGGGGCCACAGCCTCACCTGTTCGGGGTGTGCCTTCCACTCCAGCCTCACTCCGGCCCCTTCCCGGTGCAGGAAACGTCCCACACCTGCCCCTGCCAGCTCCTGCCCTCACTGCCTCATCCTCTCCCAGCCCGTCCTTACTCACCCTTCAGGCCTCAACTCAAATGTTGCTCCCTCCAGGGAGCCTTCCCTGACCACCCAAGGGCAGGCCACAGCCCTCGCTATGCACTCACACCTATCACAGGGTAATTAAATGCTGCGTCCTATGGTGTCCGTCTTTCTGGTCGGGGTGTGACCAGGGACTGTGACGTCTCTTTTGCTCCCTGCTTATCCGCAGTGCCTTTCACATAGTAGATGCTCACCCAGGATCTTCTGAAAAATAAGTGAACAAACACACAGCACTCATGCGTTCAGGTTTGACTCTCAGCCTATGCACATGAACCAGGACAGCCCCCTTCAAATGGGAAGGACCAAAATGACTATAAAATGCATCATTTAAAAAAATTTTTCCAGCCCCCAGACCTCCTCCAAGTTTCCTCTCTTCCTCATTAGGTATAAATGCCTAAAAAGTACCAATCTTTGCAATTTGCGTCTGTGTAATGGAGCTGAGGAACTTTCTAAAAAAAACTGATGCTCCCTTGTTAGCAAAAAGAGGTGGGGGTGAGCCCACCCCCTGCCAGGGTGGAACGGGGTCTCTGCGAGCAGCCCGAGTACGAGGGCAGGACACAGCCGCGCGGGGGGTGGGCGGACCAGCTCGGGCCATCCCAGATATTCCCCCCAAGCACCTTACGAAAGAAGATAAAGGCAATATAAAAATATCTTCCATTTCCCCCTAATTTGTAGTTTTCTGGTGTTAGCGGGGCTTATAAGACACATGCTCCCAATTAGCTGCTCCTCTTAATTTAAATGCCTCATAAATTATCTCCTGCGCGTGTGGATTATCACTTCATAATGCGAGTTAGCATTTAAATAAATAGCTGCGGTGTAGGAAATTAGAGAGGTTTACTTCTGAGGCGCCGGCATAATGAAGGAAAATACCACGGCAGCTGAACAGGGGCAGGGGGAGGCGGTGAGGGGACAGGGAGGCACATCCCAACTTCCCAGGAAGAGGGAGTTATTTGCAAAGTCCACTCCCCCTTTGCTGGCTTCAACCTTCTCTTTCATAAAGAAAGAGAGTTTCATTGCCCATCTTTGTTTTAAAAAATAATTATAGGCTCAGAAAAGTCGCAAAAATAGTGGAGAGGCCCGAGCCCCCTTTCCCAGCTGCCCCTGGCAGTGACATCTTCAATAACTCCCATGAAATCAGAAACCCGGGAAGTCGACACCAGCCCAGCCACGGGCCTTACTCAGATGCCACCAGGTGCTGTATTGTTTTTTTAAGGAGTGGGCCTTTCAGAATCATCTCACGTGCAGTAATCACGTGCAGGAACAACTCTGGTGAGCGTATTCTGTGCTTTCCAGTCGGAGTCTTGCTGGGTCACTACAGCCACCCTAGTAGGGAGGTACTCTGGTTAGCCCCATTTCACAGATTGGGGAGCTGAGGCTCAGCGAGGCTGCCCCTTCTCCACGGTGCCAGCCGGTAAGCGTTGGAGGTGAGCTGAGAACCCCAGGTGGCAGTGACTGCGGAGCCCGAGCATTGGGCCCTCAGCGGCTCCCGCAGTGATGGGGAGGGTGGTGGAGGGTGGCGTCCCAGTGTCCTTGCATCCCCGTGTCCCCCCTGCTGCCAAGTGTGGTCCTGCCTGGGCAATGGGGTCCTGAAATCTGGATGCTTATTGTTTTCTTGAGAAGGAAATGTGGGCTATTTCCCAAGTGAGTCCAGTGCTTTGAGCATTTGCTGACACACAAGCAAGGCTACGGTCACAGCTCTGGGCACTGCTGCCTTCATGAGCCCATTAAAAAAAATTAAAAATTATATTCTACCAATGGATATATTTCTTTCTTTCCTTCTGCTTGGAAAAGAAGTTCAAACATGTTTGTGGGTCCAGTAAGTACCGTGGGCCCAAGCGCTGCGCCCCAGTGCCTGACGGATGAGCAGCCTTGCAAGGGTATGACCCCGAGGTTAGGAAAGACACTACCTAAAAGGATTTGGCCCTGCTAGCTCCGACCCAAAACCCACCAGGAAGTGATGCTGAACAGGAGGCAGAAGTTGGGAATGTCTTGCAAAATGGTCTCCAGCAGGTAGCTACTCGTCCAGCTTCCTGGGACTCCGTGGCAGGAGCCCCCCCCAATGGAAGCCCCCGAGTGGAAGCCGCCAATGTCATCCCAGGGTGCCCAGCCTGCCCTCTCCGTCCCGCAGTGGGGCCACCCCCTTCCTCCTATTACTTTATGGACCCCGCCCCCTGCACCAAGCAGACAGCCACACCCCAGGCCCTGCACAGACTTTGAAAGCCACTTCTCAGAGTTTCGTGTTTCTTCCACTGTGGGATATTTTTACATCATGCTCTAAACATAATCAGGTACACTGGCGATGGGGAGACCTGGCCAGCCCCAGGGTATAGCTAACCCAAGTGTAACAGGCTTTTTTTTTTTTTTTTTTTTACAAGAGCATTCTGTTTTAACTTGAAAGAGACATGTATCTCAATCACTTGATACTGTGCCACAGTCATTGCTCGATTCCAAGTGATTTCTTGGTGACGAAGATGACAACAGCCTTCAGCCTCCCTCTGAGGATGGACTGGGCTTTGCTTTGTGTCCTCCCTACTGGGCTAGGACTGCCAGATAAGATACAGGACATCCAATTCAATTCAAATTTCACATAAACGGTAAATAACAAATAATAAATATGTCCCATGCAATAATAAATATGCCCTGTGCAATATTTGGGACATGTTTATGCTAAGAATTATCCGTTGTTTATCTGGAACTTGAGTTTCATGGGGCGTCCTGAACTCTTGTTTGCTGAATCTGGCAGCAGAGCCCAGCACCCACGCAGACCTTTGCAGACTCCCTGGCCACTCCCGGTGCTCCATCCGCTGGCCGCGTGTTTCCTTCTTTCTCTCCCTCAGAAAATTGCAAGTTTGGGGGGCCTGGAATTGTGTCTCTCACTTCAATATTCCCAACACTGAGTGGGCCCCACCTATCAGTAGATGTTGTCTGACCAGCACATGTTGGGTGCTGGCACTCAGGGAGGTGCCCGTTTAAGAAGTTATTTCCAAGGCTCTTTATTGTGGGGTATAAAAGCCAAGCTGCATCGGGGCAACTTATGTGACCGGCTCTATCGTGTCCTTAGACACAGCATGGTGGAAAGTGTGCTCACACTGCAGGCAGATGCAAACACAAACATAGCAACGGCTGTGCGCTAGGCCCTGGGAAGTATTATATTGAACCACATGAAATCGCTGGTGTTTTTCCAGTTTGGACCCACGTCTTAAGCCGTTTTGCATTGCTGTGAAGGAATAGCCCAGGCTGGGTGATTGACATGGAAAAGAGGTTGAATTGGTTCCCGGGTCTGCCCTCGGGCAGCTTCCGCTCACAGCAGAAGGTGCAGGGGAGCTGGCCGGAGGAGAGGAAGCAAGAGGAGGCCCCCCGGGACTGACTGAGAGCTCGACGGGCCCTGAGGGAGGGCACTCACCTATCCGGGAGGGAATGACCCGACACCTCCAACCTTCGGGATCCAATTTCAACATGGGGTTGGGGAACAAACAGCCAAACTATAGCAACCCACGCAATGAGCACTTTGGTAGGGTCGCATCTAGTACTCGACAGGCAATTCTCTCATCTGAGATTCATACGAACCCTCTGAGGCGGTTGCTGTTTGGCATCCCCGTTTTACAGCCAGGTGGGCTGAGGCAAAGAAGGGTGAAGCCACCTGGTCCAGGTTGTCCTGACGACAAGTAACAGAGCTTGGATTTCAACCCAGGCAGTTGTGGTTCCCGAGCCCGGACTCCGATCCCCTTCACGCTACATGCTCATCAGGGCGGCCTCCTGTGTCCGCAGAGAGCGAGTCCAGGCCAAACCGGACGATCTGGGGACGTGTCCCCGAGCCTTGCCGGGCACAGGAGAAGGACGGCTCAGTCTCGGGGGGAGCTGCTGCTGACCCTCTTGGGGCGCTGACCTTGGTTCTCTCCTGACAAACCCGAGAGTCTGTTACTGGCCCTGGAGATGTAGCTGGGGCGCCCTGCAACGTCTCAAAAGCTGTTTTATAGATTGTGGTTTGTCTCGTGTAAGGGTTTGCATTCATAAAACATCTTGCTTGGTTAAAAACATAGGTCATCGTGCTTTTTAAGGTCTGTGTCTTTTGGTTTAAATAGGGGCTACGTGTGGTCTGGTGGATGCCTTGCCCTGGAAGAGTGTGGTTTCCCAAGTCCCTGTTCTGCTTGGCTTTCTGTTGGACAGTCACACACTTGTGACAGCCTGGAGCATTCATTCGTTCACTCATTCACTCCTTCACTCAACGTGCAATTATTGAACTGACTCTGCGTCCATTCGTCCCAGGAAGGAGCGAGACTCCAGTGAAATGGGATAAACCTGGCAGCTCACAGTGCCTCGGGCGCTACCGGCTCATGTCCCTCAAGTGTGCAGGGATCAAGGGACACCCTGGGATTGTTCTAGGCCCTTTGAAGCCTGTAACAAAAGAGTTTCTAAGAAAGTTCAGGACCAGAGGGGAGCTCCTGGATGGAACTGCTGGGGATGGGTTGCAGGGCAGCCCCGAGTGGGGTTGGGTGTAGACTTCCCTGCACAGAGAATGACTTGGGGACGACCCAGATAGTGAGGAGTGGGCACATGGGGCCAAGGTTGGGGCAAAGGTAGGTGAAATGGTGCACAAAACTCAGGGCAGCTTGGTTGGCAGTGTCAGAAATGCCCAGAAAGTTTTCTCCGAAATAGTCAAA
Source organism: Lemur catta (assembly GCF_020740605.2). Lineage (NCBI taxonomy): Eukaryota > Metazoa > Chordata > Mammalia > Primates > Lemuridae > Lemur > Lemur catta. Next base: position 4,185,567 of record NC_059137.1, on the reverse strand, counting down.
ATTGGATCTGACTGCTTGTGTCTTTCCAACTGATCTACTAATCATATTTCTTCAAATTTTATATCCCTGACCCTTGTAAAAGGATTGCATGGAAGGCGTGCTTTAAGCTGCATTTTAATAAGTCAATAAGAAAGCTCAAAATTATTTAAAGCTTCTTAAAGAGGATTATATTTGATTTCTTGTGGGAATTCTGGGGTATAGAGTAGTAAAGATGCTCATTCCTTCTGAGGTTGTTTTACATGAAGGAAACGCATCATTTTAGACAAAAACTTTTAACTCTTTTGTTGTGCAAGTGGAATTGATTCAGGACGAGAAAACTTTGGTTATCTGCCGGCGGCATTCACCGAGCCCGAGGTCTTCCTGGGGGAAGGAACTGCATTTTAAACTTTCCAGCAAATGTGGGGCTCCCTTTTGCAGTTTAGTCCCTAACCTTTAAAATGAGAGTTTTCTGATATTCTGGAAAGGGCAATCGGATTCCCCAGGTGTCTGGAAGCGCCCAGCCCAGGTATCGTGCATCTCGGGGAATAGAATCTCGGGGAATAGACCATGTGTCTGACTCCTGTTTTCTATGGCTGCGTCCACCGCTGGGCCCTCGAGAGGCTGGTCTGCAGCTGGGAACATCAGGACCGAGGCCGCTCCCAGCCCACGAGCGGGCTGAGCAGATAATCCTCTCTGAACTGCCTTAGTTCTTGCCAGTCTTGAGTGCCAGGGTCAAGACAGAAATCCAGGGAGTTAGGGAGAAGGGGATAGTTTAGGGGCAGGAAGAACGTGAAATTGGGCCAGCAGCTTTCTCTACATTGAGTCATCTTTGAAGACACTGAAGCCTGAAGAGCCCAAGCATTTGCAGTTGCCACTGTACTGGGAGGGTCCTGAGCGTTGCTTTCCCAATTCAGACCCTTGTCACCTCCCTGCTTGGTTACCTCCACCTCCTGCTCTCTCTCTTCCAGTCCCTCCTGTGCCAACTACCAGTCCAACTGTCCTAACTGCAGTAGTGATCATACCAAGACCATTGACCCACAACCATCCCTAGCTCCCTATTACCTGTTGAAGAAGATAGCCTGGCACAGTCTGGCCCCATTACTCATCTCTCCCTGGTCAGCTGGGTCATTTACTGCTGTCCGCGTTTCCTATCCAGGCTTTTCTGCCGTGGCCTGTGCTGTGAAATGGTGCCCGTAGCTCTCTGTCTCCTTCCAAGTCATTCTCAAATGCCGCCTCTTCTGGGAGGTCTGCCCGCAGCCTGGCAGACAGATGGGCCTGCTCCCTCCTCGGAATCCCCGTGGTCTGTTAAACATCCCTTGTGACGTTTAGACCCATCTCCTCTGTGCCCAGGTGTCCTGCATGTGTCTTATCTTCCACCTGGTTCTGGGGATGGATCCTTCCAGGAAAGCCCCACAAGATTTAATACCAGAAAAGCCTAACTCACCCCATCACATACCACACTGAGAAACCATCCCCACGCGACACCCCGCCCCCCTGGGGGCTGGAGGGTGAGCTGCTTTCGGCCTCTAGGTCCCTAGAACTTTGCTTCTCTCTGCAAGTTCTGCTCCCCAACTCCCGTGAGCTGTGCAGGGCCACACACGGTGCCGGTCCCAGCAGACGGAGCTGGACACGGCACGTGGCACTGAGGCAGCTCCCGTGAGGTGCTGCTTGACCAGCGCTGTGCACCGACCGTCCCCTCTGGTGAAGCACGAGGGGCCGCTGGCCCGAGGGCACCCTGGGGCAGGAGCAGCGCTCCCAAAGGAAGAGCCACCAGACGGCCGAGTGGGGCACCTGCCACAGCCACCTGCTCTCTCACTCCTTCCACTAGTTTTGTTTGGAGGATGAAGAAGCCCAAACTTTTTCAACTTCTTTGAAAACAAAGAGAGCACTAAGATGGGAGATTGTGGTGTCAGTGTGAGGGGGCTTTTCTCCCTCTCACCCGCCCAGTCTAACCCAGTCTGACATCTCTGCCACTTCCACGGGGTGCGTGGTGACCCAGAATGTCCTGCCTACTTAAAGGGTCTTTATTTTTCGGGGATTTTGGGCCATACCAGTTGGTCCACACTAGCAATGTGAGTTATGGGGGTGGGGGCTTGGGCCACACAGTGTCAGTGCAACCTTTAGGTGGATTGGAGATGAAGATGAGCCACATGCGCGGATGTGAGATGTGCGTGGTTGTCTCTGGCGGGACAAAGAGAATCCGCCGGGTCAGGTGACCACGCCTGAAGCGGTGGACACTGTAGCCGCAGCCGCAGGCCTTCGGACGGAAGCACCAGGGGGCCCCCGGCGGGCGGCTGGTCTCCCTCACAGGCCGAGACGCAGGACTGGTTTTCCCCGGTCGCTCGATCAGTGCCGAGACACTGTGTGTGCATCAGACCGTCCCGACTTCAGAAGCTGCACCCTCTGAGGGCAGGCACGAGGAGTTCCTCTGATAAGCAAGACCCTTTGGCTTTTATCACTGGGCAAAATGAAATTTGCCCCTGAATAAGCAAAAGCTCCCTGACAGCTCTGTCCACACGAGGTGTCGTATTTGAAAAGATAGGAGAGGCAAGGGACAGAAAACGTGGGGCTCCCCAAGGCAGATGGGGCCCAGCCTGGGCTGGAGGTGACCAGGAGGGACACATCCGCTAATGAAGAGCAGAGGGTGGGGCGCGAGGATGTTCATCTCAGCCTGGCCCTTTAAAACCAAAATGCTGGAGTTCATTTGCATTTAGATCTCCTTGGCTCCCTCTTTTCATCTAAAGACAAATCCTCACAAAAGGCTGCTTAATTAGACCAAATTAGATTTCCGCTCAGCAGCTTGTCATTCATTACAAAATGCTGTTCTTTTTCTATTTTGGTAATTACAGGCTGGTCTATAACCAGTTTGTAAGCATTCGCTCCAGCCACTGAGTATGACTAGCATTCCTGATTTTGTGCAGAGAGGAGGAAAATTATTCAGTTGCACCAAATCTGTCTATTTTATAAGTTGGATCAAGACTATCACTGGAGTCTTTTACAGTAATGGCTATTCTCACTCTTAATTCTTTGATGATTAATGTAGGAGCAGCACAGAACTTGGTAATTTCCAAGGCTAAAAGCTAAGTACAAACAGATTTCGCATGTAGCAATTATTCCCTGTATTTGAAATCTTTACCTTCGTGATGCAGCCCTGCTTCACCTGGGAAGCCACCCATTACAGCATTTGCGTACAGCCCCTTGTCCTCGGTTCCGCCATCTTTCGCCCTAACTGTCCTCAGGAAGCCAAGATCTTTTCTCCCGTATTTTATCTCCTCTTTCCACCCACGGAGCCGCGGCATTTCCAGTGTGCAGCTGTAGACACAGACACAGTGGGTGGGTGCATGGGCTGGGGCCTTGGCCGACTGGGCATGGTTTGGTCCATCCAAGGCCTTCACTGTTGCATCTTAAATGCTTTCTGTTCATTGAACCTGGTGCCTTGTAGGGGACCTCCCCCACACTAAGGATGCTCCTCCTAGTGGCCGGGGGGCTGTGCTGGAGAACCGTGGCTGGGGTTCCATCCAAGGGTGGCCCAACTCTGGTTGAAGGCCTGTGGGCAGTGCCTGTGAGCTGGTGACCAGGGACAGGTGCTGCTGATGGAGGTGAGACAGGTGGCACCACCTCTCTCTAATAATGACGGCCACCCATTCCTACTGCAGGGATTTAGTGTAGCCTGCTGTGCGAGGGCCATTGCATGTGCTCACCTGACACCAAGCCTGTGAATTGCGTGGTGTCTAGAGACAGGCTCAGCGTGGGGAGGACCTCGCCCAAAGCCACGCAGCTTGCAAGCGGGAGAGTTGTCACTGGAGCCCAGAGCAGGCTGCTTTCTCTCCCACCACGCTGCTCTGCCTTCCTGAACAGCAGGAGCCGACGAAGTGGATCTGGATGACGTGGATTGACACGTGCTCAGGAAGGGAAAGGGCAGCGCCCAGAAGGGGCCCTAGAGATCAACCAGCCCTCCCATTTTGGAGATGGGAACACGGAGGCCAGAGAGGTGAGGGAGCCTCCTCTCGGCTGCCCTCCTGGACTGCCCTCCCCATTAGTCACCAACCTCCCTCCCCTTCTGGATCCTGCCCACCTATCATAGTCACAAGGTAGGAAACTCTCTGGTTCTGCTGCTCCCACTGGGGCCAGAAACTCCAACTTTGTGGGGCCCACACAGGGCAGGACAGAACTTTCCCACCCTTTGCCCTCTTGGCCCAACTCCCTGGAGAATTTGGGAGCAGATTCCAGACCCTATTCTAGAAGACCTGCCCCAGATGGCCCAGGCCTGGAAGGAGTGCTTCTTCCACGAGCTGCCAGAGCATCAGTCCGGGTGCACCACGCTCTGACACTCAGTCATGTGAGCATTCCAGAAGTGTGTGTTGGAGACCTACTGTGTGCCAGGCCCTGGGGACACCACAGTGAATGAGAGACCTGCCCTGTGCTCACGCAGCTGATGTGCCTCTGAGCGAGACGGGGCAGAAACACCACCCGGATGATGGATTCATCCAGTGACGCGGGTCCAGGGAGAAGAACATGTGCGACCATGTGGCTGGGGTTTCTGACTGGGGCAGAGTCTGGGGGCTCCCCAAGGAGGTGATGTTTAAGCTAGGAGGTGGGGGGCCCAGGAGCCAATGAGGTGGGGCAGGGGACTGAACACAGACTTCACGTGGGAAGTTCCAGGAACTGAAAGAAGCCACTGGCTGGAAGTGGAGATTGAACGCCAGGGCGAGGGCGTGAGACGAGGCCAGAGCTGTGGGCGGAGGTGCCTCCCCTTGTGGTGCCAGGGGCTCCCTGTTATGTAAATGAGCCAAAGACAGCCACCGCACCTTGGCCCTGGGTTGTTTATATCTTCACGGCAGGCTGAAAACTGTTAGCCCAAAAGCCCACTGGCACCAAACTCACATCTAGTTGTTTTATAAATATCCCAGACACGCAGAATTTTAGCCATTTAGGACCTGCCTGGTTCGCATACCCCACAAAGCTGCACCAGTGTCTGTTGGCCATGGATAGGACAGAGCCTTGTGATCTTGAGACCTCAAGCTGCTGTTGCATTTGCGGGGTCTCAGGCCCAGAGACTCTCTACCGTGCTGCCAGGCACATAAGCCCCTCTCCTCCAAGCTCCCTTGCCCTCCTTTCTGGGGAGCGGTCCCCTCACTGTAACCTCTGGACTGTCTCACGCCATGAGAGACGTCTGTGTCCTGCAACCCTGTCTGAGCACCGCCCAGTAACGCTTGTTGTGTATTCATGTTTTTTTTCCTTGATTAGCCCTCAAATCCTTGAACTCACTCCCCTCATTGCTCCCTCCCCAACCAGATTATTATCCATCCTGCCAGAGGAGAAGCATTGCTTAGGTCCTCCTGTCACCTTCTGCAGGATGTCAACCCAGACCCGTCATAAAACAGCTCCAGACGCTGCCAAGAGGAGGGGGTGGGAGGACCCTGTGCTCCAGCCTCCCCGCTTGGCCCTGAAATCGGCAGCCACCGTCCCTCTCCCCTCGAGACCCCAGCTTCTTCCTCTGCCTCTGCCACCTGCTATGGTAACAGGTCAGCTGCCATTTTGTGTTAAACTCCTTCTCATTTATTACGATACCGCTTTTTATTGACATGGAAATAAAACTTACAATCAATAAGATATTATGAAATATACATCAAAACAAAAGTCACTGGAGCGGGCGTTTTCATCTGTTCTCAGGAAGGAACAAGGGTTTATGGGGGGTGGAACACTGAACATTTTTCTTCCGTATTACATGATGCGATTTTCAATGAATCCATAAAGAAAATGAAAACATAAATAGAGTAACCAAACAGAATGATCCCTGCAGCTGTCAAAACTTAAAACAGTTCAGTTTTCCTTTGATTTCTGTTTTAAGTTTTGAAAAGTACATAGATCATTCTCTGCTTTTTCCTTTTCTGCCCTTCTTTCTTTCTTTTTTTTCTTTTCATAGGGAGCCTCTTTCTTAAATCTGCTCCCTCTGGGGTCAGCTGGCTTTGACCCTTGGCAGCTGAACTGACCACCTGAGCAGCAAACACAGCATTTGTTTCTTGTGCTGTCAGCCCCGCCTCAGAGGCAGGACCTCTTGTCCCGTTTAGGACTCCTCCGCGGTGCAGAAACTTACTCCGTTCCCAGTCGGATGCCACATCAAAGTAGGCTCAACAGTGTTTCTTCCTTTCACTAGAACAGTGTCACACTGGAGAGGACGGGCGAAGGTTGCGCCCTCCCCACTTCTGCACACCTACTGCGTGCTGGGCACCCTCCGCGCCTCACCTGCACCGCTCGTCCGGATCTTGTCATCACAGCCATGTTGCCAAAGCACGCCGTCCTGCTGTGACACCGTGGTCCCTTTACTTGCACGCCTTTCCTCTCTCATCCTCCCATCCTTCAGAGAGAAGAGTTTCCTAAGTCTCTTGCACAAGAAGCATGGAAAATCCATACTGTGGACATACTAATTTTTCTTTTCATTGAGATAAAATTCACATAAAATTAATCATCAACTATTTTTAAGTATGCAGTTTGTGGCATTTACTATATTCACAACCAGCACCTCTGTCTAGTTCCAAGACATTGTTATCACCCCAAAAGGAAGCCCGTACCCATGAGCAGTCACTCCTCACGCCCCTCCCTCTAGACGTAGGCCACCACCCATCTGCTTCCTGTCTTTGTATTTACCTGTTCTGGACATTCTAAATAGATTCCTACAATATGTGGCCTTTTGTGTCTGTCTGGCTTCTTTCCCTTAGCATAATGTTTCCAGGGTCCATCCACGTTGTATGGTGTATCAGTACTGCATTCCTTTTCGGGGCTGAATAATATTCCATTATATGGATGAACCACATTTTGTTTATTCATTCATCAGGGTATTTTGGTGGTTTCCCTCTTTTGGCTGTGAACATGCATGTGCGTGTATTAGTTTGAACACCTGTTTTCATTTCCTTTGAGCATATAACTAGGCATGGAACTACTGGGTCCACATGGTAATTTTATCTTTAACCATCAAACAAATGTTTTAATTTTATAGCTAGTTCTCTGTTCATACAAATGGAGACAGAATTGCTGCTAATGCAAAATAGTGGAGAGTCCAACAGTGACCACTACTAGTATGACTACTTTTTATTAAGAACCTTCCAAGCCTTCTGTTAAGAATATTACCCCCATTTGAAATGCTCCTACAACCCTGTGAGCTGGGTGCCCTCGTTACGCCTATTCTGTAGCTGAGGCAACTGAGAGGTGGAGGTTAAGTCACTTGCTCAAGGTCACGCAGAGCAGAGAAGCCCGAGCTCCAACTCAGGAGGTCTGGGCCCAAGCTCAGGTTCTTAATCGCTAAACTGTCACACCCAGATAATGTGCCAAACGATTTCTGTTTGCATTGGAAGGGGACAGGGTATAGGCTGGCAGCAGCTTTCTGCTCCAAATGATGCCAGGCTCAGACTGCTATGAAAACGAGTCTGCCCTCCCTGAGATCGTCCCAGCTGTGAACAACAGGGGCTGGCCCAGGTGGCTGGAATTCAACCCCGCTCAGTGGGTACCCACAAATCAGCTAAGTGACACTGGACTGCACAGTACTGCCCCGAGTGATTTCTCTCCGTGGGTGTGGGTAGCTTTATCCCTCTGTCTCTTCAGAAAATGGCCTGTTGTCCCCATAACAGCCCGTTTTTTGAGCACTTACTCCATGTCCACCAAGGCGCTGTGCTCATCTTGGCCACAGACCTAAGAGGGGGTGTTTCCCCCCATGTGACAGACGAGGAACCTGGGGTCCAGGTAGCTTGACAGCCAGGTCAGAGCACACAGGTGTAACAGGCAGGACCCGTGTTAATCCGGATCCCAGCGCGCTGTAAGCAGGTGTCCACACTCACCGCCTCTCTGATCAGATGCGCCAGCCCTTGTAGGAGCTTCTGATTTCGCCCAGGAGGAAAAGTTTCTGGGAGTTCGTTCCCCACGACAATGAGCTGCCTCTTAAGAATGACTTGGGCCTGCTCATAATCTCAGACGACATCTAGCCAGTTTTTGTTGCTGTTTTCAGAAAACAATCCAGATCACTGTATTAGTTCCTTCCAACCTCTCACATTTGCCTTTTTTTTCAAAACGCCGCGTTTGCCCCCATCCACCTAAACCTGCCTTGAGTTACCGGCCCCCCGAGGCCGCGGGCGCAGAGCGAGGCTTCCGCGCGCGGGCGCTCGCCGCCGTCTCCGAGCGAAATCAAACGTCAAGCTAAGTAGCAAATAAATCTCTCGGTCTCATAAGCCGCACAGCGAGATCATGTAAATGCAAATGAAGGACCTGATTTCAAGCTGTCGAGGGGGAGGGGAGGGGACGCCGGGGCCCTGTCACCGTGACCGCCTCACGCGGCGAGGGCCGTACATCAGCCGCGGGAGCAGCTCGGGCACAGGAAGGGAGGCCGGCTGCCCGCGGAGTGGGGACACCGGGCAGGCGGCAAAACGCAGGCAGCTCCGGGCCGTGAGAACCAGACAAGGCTGGATGGGGTGGCTGGGCAGGCGCACGGTGCCTGGAGAGGAGTCCCCATGGCCCGGAGCTCCCCTTGGACCTGAGCTGGAGAGCTGCGTGGCAATGCTGACGACGAGGACAGCAGCCATGGCAGCCACTGTTTACCGCGCAGGCCTCCCGGGCCGGATACCAGGCAACACTACACGCGGCCTCCTGAGGTCTTGCAGGTGAGGAAAGGGAAGACCAGACCAGGTAGTGACTTGCCCAGGGTCACGCAGGAAGTGGCAGAGCTGGGACTCCAGCTCAGTTCTGTGACATAATTCACATGTTGGCCACCAAATTCCCCTCCCTGAGCCCCCAACCCATCAGCAGTGACCTCGGTCCCATTATAAACTCTAGCAGAGCTGTTGCAATGACATAGAAGAGCCTTTTTAATATGTAAAACAGAAACATATAAATTAGCTCTGCATTTTGGCTTTTTAAATTATAAAAGCAAAACCTCAATACCCCCCAAAAGAGCCCTGTCTCTAACTACGCACTCGCACACATCGAGGTTATGCTGCTGCTTCCTTGCAGTATTTTTTTCAATGCATTTTTTTACCATGGTCGTAACAGTGGTATATGTAAAAATTTGAATCCTGCTGTGTTTTTTTTTTCACTTGGCATTATTTTATACGCCTTTGATCATATGTGGATGTGGCCTTCTCACGTGTGGCTTTTTAGCATCATTATGCAATGTTCAACTGCCACTCACACAATGCACATGGTTCAAAGAATCCGGGCTTCTGAGATGATGCCTGAGTCCTTTGATGCATAATGCACCTTATTTTACATGATTGTTTATCTGAGGTTCTCATTATGGAAATAAATAAATTTCCTCTATGCTAATAATGATCACAATTTGCATTTATATTGTGCTTTTCATTCGAGGCTCTTAAGTTGTTTTACAATAATGAACTACCCCTCGTGAGCACAATGTATGTGTGTGCATCTGCATGCGGGGTGTAGCCATGTACAGATATTTATTTAATAACTGCCGGGCAATAACTGTGGGATCTCACATAACTACGCTTTAATAGAATGCAGGAAAGTGAGTGCAGGCTTTGCAACTGTCGAACAAACATCCATGTAGTATAGACGCAGGGCTAGAGGGTTAATGAGCTACGCTATATGTGGCTGCCAGGAAGTGGGGAGTGATTGATTCCTGCGAGGGCCCTGCTCGTGATGGAATGAGTGTCTACAGTAGGTCTAAAACCCCGGCATTGGGCTCCCTGGTAGAAAACCTGCCATTTTGAAAATGATCACTGGCCCCTTTGTCCAGAGTGAGATCCGGTTTGGGCCACCTCTGCACAAAGCCAGCTAATTTCACCCGTTTTCACCTCTTCTGTGGGAAATGAGGGCTAGTTAAGAAGAAAAAGTATATTGGGCAGGCAGTGATTAGTTGCAAGCCTGGGTTACTTGTTTTGAAGAAGTTGTCCCATAACAGTGGACCTCGGTGCAGCTCCAGGGCTGGGGACCTTCGCTCATGGGTCCCAGGTAACTTCAGATCAAGGCAGCAGCCCGCGAGGAACACCACCTGTACCTGCCTCTGGCAAGCCGCGCAGTTCACACTGGTGACTGGCTGCTCCGAGGGGGCTTCAGGCCTGGGGCCGCCTGCCCGGCCGAGCCCCGGTGTGGGTTTCCAGGGCCTGGTCCTCTGCACTGGGGAGTGGAGGGAGCCGATATCGCAGGAGTAGCTGGAGAATCCCAGGACCCTCGGGACAGGGAGAGAGATGGTTTTAATTAGAGCTCAGAGATGGGAAATAAGGCAGAGAGGGATGACATCTTAATGAGGTTTAATGAAGCTGTCTGCTGATGGGGACAGCTGTCACCCAGAGCTGCATTCCAGCCAAGCCACTTTGTGACGGAGGAAACTCGGAAAAAGGCACAGTCTGAAGGCAGCTGAAGAGGGCGGGGTGGCCAGACTCGGAGCTGGGATTTTTCTCCCACGTTTGCCTCTTGATTCTAACTCCTTGTTGACAAGGGATTCCTGCTAGTGGGCCCTGTATAAATAGCTTCCAATATTTCACAATTCCCCATCGTGCAAAACTAAGGTGTGTCTCTTGAAAGGCCTTGCGGATTTTGCACGAGGTGTGGGAAGAATTCAGCCATAAGAAGTGAGAAATGTGAGTATTTTGAGGTCTGAAAGGATACAAGGGCCCCTCCCCTTCTCAGCCTCGATTTCCCCATCCATCCAGAGGGGATCACAAGGCCTCCCTTCCAGGGTTGTTGTGAGAGCTGAGGGGCTGCGGGGGGTTAAGCACAAAGGTGTGATGTCCAAGAGAGGTGAGTACAACCCTAGCTCTTCCATTGAGTACCTGGGGAGCTTTGGACAAGTGTGAACCTCTTTAAGCTTCAGTTTTCCCATCTGTAAAGTGGGAGGGTCTCTCATTTGTGCGGGGAGCGTGCTCTCAGCCTCCACGGAACCCAACAGCCAGTCTGTGCCATCTGCCCCAGGACCTTTGCACATTCCAGCCTGAGACCTGGGAACCTCCTTTTGCCTCTGCTAGTGGCCATCTCTCCTCCTGTCCCAGGCTAGGGGGCAGACTGCCTAGGGACCCGGGAAACTGATGAAAGCTGAGTCTCTTCAGTCTCACAGACATCAGAGTGAGGCTGCCACGTGTCTTAGTCTGTTTGTGTTGCTATAACAAAACACCTGAGGCTGGGTAATTTATAAAGACCAGGCATTTATTTCTCATAGTTCTGGAGGCTGCCCAAGATCAAGGTGCCAGGAGGTTCAGTGTCTGGTGAGAGCCTAGTCTCTGCGTTGAAAATGGCTCCTAGTTGCTGTGTCCTCAAGAGAGGACACAGGCTATGTGGCAGAAGGGACGGAAGGGGCAGAAAGGAGTGAGCTCCCTCCACCTAGCCCTCTTGTAAGGGCAGAGCCCTATGACTAAACACCGCCCAGAGGCCACACCACTCAATACCGTTGCATCGGGATGCAGTTTCGACAGGAACTCTGGATGGGACAAAAACATTCAAACCATAGCAGCGGGGAAAGGCAGGTGACCAGCAGCCTCACGCTGCCTTGCGTTTCACTGGCAGCTGACCTCAGACGTCTGTCAAACCTGCAAGTGTCAGGAGCACCTCTGAGCGCCTGTCAGTCCTTAGCCACCTTCATGCAGCCCCGCGACGTGCCCAGAGACCTGCGCCCCCTCTGTCAGGCAGCTTTTCTAGAAGGCCCCACTGGACAAGCTGGGGACGGAGGCCGAGGGCCGGTGCTGAGCCCTCCCACGCCTGGCGCGCCGGGGGCTGCCGCCCTCGCAGGCTGCCCCTGGAATCTCCCTCAGGTTGGCGCTCGCCAAAATGCCAATTCGAGATCTGTGTCTTCCTTTCCCGAACACCCTTCCCCAGCCCAGACAGACTCAGCTGTCCTGTATCCGTGGCACTTCAGTCCTGTGCAGCAGGTCCTCAGATAACGTCGTTTTGCTCAACACTGTTATAACGTGGATGAGAAGAAAAAATTGGTTCCCGGCTGGGGCCGCCGTCTGCGGAGTTTGCGCGTTCTCGCCAGCCTGTGTGGGTTTTCTCCGGGTGCTCCAGTTCCTGCCGCGTCCCAGAGGTGTGCACAGGTGAACTGGCGTGTCCACATGGTCCCAGTGTGAGTGTGGGGGTGTCAGTGCGCCCTGCGATGGCATGGTGTCCTGTCCAGGACCGGTCCCCGCCTGGCACCCTGAGTTGCCAGGAGGCTGTGGCCCCCCGAGACCCTGACCTGGAATGAGCAAGTTAGTAATTACCTCACTGGCTTTTACTCACCTTACTTACATTTATTTCAACGTTTAATGCTGGGAGTGTTTTGGTCTTTTTTAAAACTACATCAGAATATTAAGGGGTAGCTGGGCATGGTGGCGCATGCCTGTAGTCCCAGCTACTCGGGAGGCTGAGGCAGTAGGATCGCTTGAGCCCAGGAGTTTGAGGTTGCTGTGAGCCAGGCTGACGCCACGGCACTCACTCTAGTCCGGGCAACAGAGTGAGACTCTGTCTCAAAAAAAAAAAAAAAAAAAGAATATTAAGGGGGGTCCAAACGCTTTGGTCACATAAATTGCCTTTGCACCGCCTGAGTCAAACTATAAGTGTGGCCATCCCCCGCGTTTTGGTCTTTATTTAGGACTTTAGTGATGTTTTTGTGGTCAGAGCTATGCCATAGGAACGTAACACTTTTTTATGTCAATTAACCTATGGTAAAACTGGTTTCTCATACATCGCTTTGCTTAAAGTTGTGGTTTCCAGGAACCGATTGATAATGTGAAGTGAGGACTCACTGTAATGTTTTCTGAAGCAACAGTTCTTCCCATAACCCCCGGTGTACACATCAAATACTGCCGCGGACCCCAAGCCCCAGGACACAGACTGGTACCGGGCCGCAGCCTGTTTAGGGACCAGGCCACACAGATCCACTGCCACCCACCACCCCCATCCGTGGAAAAATTGTCTTGCATGAAACTTGGGGGGCAGGGAGGGCGCACAGCAGGAGGAGAGTGGCGGGTGGGCCAGCAAGGCTGCCTCTGTGTTTACAGCCGCTCCCCGTCTCTCGCATCACCGCCTGAGCTCTGCCTCCCCATGCCCCCCACCCCTCATCCTTGGAAAAATTGTCTTCCGTGAAACTGGTCCCTGGTGCCAAAAAGGTTAGGGACTGAGGAAATGGTGGACTTTACCTGGGGTTCCCCTGGGTACCACTGTGTGTGCCGCAGAGAATGAGAAGAAGTTCTGTATGAGCAAAACCTCACCTGTATAGACAAGACCTGTGCACATGAAAGACAATGAATAGGCCGTCTATGGTAAGTGCTAAACCAGTAATTAAGAGGCAGTAAAGACCATGTGGAGTCAGATGTGGCTCAAATCCCCAATTACCTGCGTGCAGCTTTGAGCAAACAAGGTGCTCAAGCCCTCTAGGCCTCTGTTTCCTCGCCTGGGACGGTAGCGACACCACTTTGCGGAATTGTTTGGGGCATTGGCAGTAACAAGGGAGCCAGGCACGCGGAGGCCATGATTACAGGTGCTGTGGTCAGTGGTGCTGGCCAAGAGGTGCCTGGCAGGGCGGGGGGCAGGGGGCTGTCCAGTGAGCCTGTTTCACTCAGCAAATGAGCTGGTTGTGGGTGGGTGTGCTGCTCCCCCAGAGACACGCCACACCCGAACCTAAAGCACTGAGTTGCAAGCAGTGTACTCTCAGGCCTGGAAGGTATTTGGGGACAGGTGGAACAGAGGGAAGATGACGCAGGACTCCACAGCTTTGCTGTGCTTCGCTGTGCTGATTCACAGATAGTACTCCGCGCAAAGCTCTGTAGGTGGTCTCAAGCTGCAGCTGAGACAGGCCCACGGGCCCCTCGGGTTTCCTACTGGCAGCCTTCTCTGACACTTTGGTGTAACCTGCCCCAGAAGGAAGGAAGCCTGGTCGCCAGGGTGGAAGGCTATGGAGTAGGTGGTGCTTCTCTGAGCAGCTGAATCTGCTTCTCGGCCAAATTCTTGGGAAGTTCTTCATCCCACCAGGCAACACTCCAGTCTGGAAAAGTCCAAGGAGAGGAGAAATCCAACACCACATTCTCAGGGGGCTCAGGATGGGACTGCCAGTCTCAGACACCCAGTCCGGAGAACACTTTGAGGTAAAAAAATCATTTTTATTGTTGTTGCTGTGGTTCATCTGGTGCCTGTGCTTACATACTCCCCGAATGAAACTGGGTCTCCCGCGTGAACATAGAGAGTGCCAGGCGGCCACGGTCCCACACGCATGGAGCCTGAGGGAGGGTGGCAGGCAGGACAGCACAGTGCATAGGGCACCCGCGTCAGGTCAGGCACCGGAAGCCCCTTTGTGCTGCCTTCAGTCACTGCCCCTGCGCAGGGTCCTGTGCTCCTGACCTTTGAAACGAGATTAGTTGTGCTCGTGTTTGATCTCATCCGTGTGGAGCCGTACGTAGCTCATGCGTCTGGCCGCTTTCCCTCCATACTTCGTGTGGGGACCATGCGTGTGCCGCCCATAGTATTGTTCTTTCATTCTCAGGGCTTCTCAATCTCTGTGGGTGCTGTTGGCATTTGGGGACAGATTGCTGTCTGTCGAATGTGTGGTGGGGCTGTCTTGTGCATTGTAGGATGTTTTAGCAGCATTCTTGGTCTCTACTCTCTAGGGAGAGGGTAGTACCCACCTCCTAAGTTGTAACCAAAAATATATCCAGACATGGCCAAAATGACCTCTAGGGGACAATACCACCCCTGATTGAGGATCACTGCTGTAGAATATTCTGTGATATGAATATGTCACAACTTTCTTATCCACCTGATAGTCATTTGCATTGTTTCTGGTATTTGGCTACCACGAATTGAGCTGCTTTGCCCATTCTTTGACAGGTTTTTGGGTGGGCATACACATTCATTTCGGTTGGGTGTCCAGGAAGGAATTGTTGGGTTATAGAGTAGGCGTGTGTTTAGCTCTAACAGATACTGCCAAATAGTTTTCCGCAGTGGTTAAACCACTTTTCACTCCCAGCAAGTACATGAGTGTTCCAGTAGCTCCACATCCTCACCAATAACGTTGAGTTTTTATTTTGCATTTCCTAGAGGATGAACACCTTGACATATGGGTCTTGGCCACTTGGACAGCCTCTTAATGCAGTACCTGTTCAAGTCTTTTCTCATTTTTTTCTATAGGATTGTCCACCATTTTCTTATTGATTTGTAGCAGCTCTTTATATATGATGGATGAGTCCTTTGTCAGAAAAATGTACTGCAAATATCTTTTCTGTCTTTGTGGACTCACAGATTTTTAGAGCTAGGAACACTCTATCCTTCCCTCTTCAAACCTCCTGGTATGCTTGACTGTTATTACTTAACTATCCATTTTGCAAGACAGTAAATTTCATATGAGCAGGGGCTGTATGTCTGATTTGTTCACCTTAGAACTCCCAGCAGAGTAGGTACAAAATAAATACTTGTGTAATGAAAGTATGAGAAAAGCTCCCATTGGGATGATATTTTGCAGCCTAAGGCTTCCATGTGTTTCAGCAGTTGTTGACTCCCAGGCAACCATGCTAAAAGCACAGATTGAGGCACCCGCCTGCTCTCTCGCCCCCTGCCTAAGGGTGGCAGCAAGCTCCTGAGTCTGTCTGTCGTCCCCCAGCCAGCTGGAACTCTGCCCACCTGCACCTGCCCTGAGGGAGGCGGGGCTTCTCCCGGAGAAGTCACATTTTAATTAACTTCCCCGGCAATCACTGGAGAGATTGGATCATTTTCATAAACAAAAGAGAGGCTAGAGCTTTGCCTGCAACTCAGAGTGAATGGTGTGGAAGGAATTCAAAATAAACCACCCAATAGATTTGCCCACGTGGAACTCAAAACTCCATTGCTCTTGAGGGAGGGGGGTCTGGGACTTGAGATGTGAAAGAATAGGGAGAAAAATGATCAGTTACTGCGTAGAAAACAACCAATAGTCTCAAAGTAGGCCATATGGACTGCATGTTTGTGTTCCCCCAAAATTCATGTGTTAAAACCCTAACCCCCAATAAGACGATACTAGGAGTGGGATTTTGGGGAGGTGGTTAGGTCAGGAAGGTGGAGCCCTCAGGATGGAATGTGCGCCCTTATAAGAAGAGGAAGACAGCTGGCTCACTCACTCTCTGTTCCCCGCCGTGCAAGAACACAATGAGAAGGCGGCTGTCTGCAAACTAGGAAGTCAGCCCTCACCAGACACCAGATCTGTCGGTGCCTGTATCTTGGACTTCCCAGCCTCCAGAACTGTGAGAAATAAATATTTATAGCCACCCAGTCTATGATAATTTGTTATGGCAGCCCAAGCTGACTAAGACATAGGTATTTCATTCATTCATTCATTCATTCTACCCCTATTTACTAGCATCTATTCTATGCAGGACCCTGGGAAAGGAGGGATGAGAATAAAGACCGATTGGGTATATAGGAAACCTCCATGCTTTCTGCTCAGTTTTGCTGTGAACCTAAAACTGTTGTAAAATATAAAGTCTATTTTTAAAAAACTAACCTTAAAAAGTAAAGATTGGATTCCTGCCTCTATGGTGCACACAGTCTCCTGGGGGAAGGCAGACATTAAACTGATTGTCATACAACTAATGACTTAATTACACCACGTTGAAACTTTCCGACAGCTTTATTTGAGATATAATTCATATACCATACAATTCACCCATTTAAAGTATGAAATTCAATGGCTTTTACAATATTCACAGAATTGTACAAGCATCTCCACAACCAATTTTAGAACATTTCGTCACCCTCACGACACCCCTTAGCCAGGCCATCACCCCCACAATCCCTCCATCTCTGCCCTCCACCCACCCCCAGCCCTCGCAACCATGGATCCACTTTCTGTCTCTGGATTTGCCTACTCTGGACGTTTCACGAGAATGGAATCATGCAGTATGTGGCCCTGTGTGTCTGGTGTCTCAGCACCATGTTGTCAAGGTCCATCCACACTACAGCAGGCACAACTGTGTAATTTTGAAAGTGTCGTGATGGTGGGCTCGGGGCGCTGTGGTGCCACCGTATAACATGGAGGCCTGCCTGGACTGATGCCAATCTGGGAAGGATTCCCAGAGGAAGAGGTTTTTAATATCAGGCATTTGTTGCGCACCTGCTATGTGCCAACAGGAAAAAGGAGGTACTAGAAGCCAGGGGTCTGGCTGTCTCAGAATTTATGATCTAGGCAGGGTGGCCCAGCAGCTGGTATTCACGGAAATTGAGAAGGTGACTTAAGTTTTAAGCCCCAGTGAACGGAACAGAGAGTGAGTTACTGGTGCTCAGAGGAGGGACAGGCACGGCAAGCCCAAGGGCTCCAGAGAGCTTCCCGCAGAGACACGGTTTCAAAAGTAAGGCCCAGCAGGGGCAGAGGGAGGCCCAGAGGAAAGGCCTGGATGAGGAGGATGATGGGTACGTGGGCTGGGCTGCCTCAGCAGCGGGGCCACGTGGGGTGGGGTGGGGCAAAGCGGCAGGGCTGGGCGGGAACGGAAGGGGCAGGGCCTGCACTTCCAGCCCGAGGGACGGGTTTATTGCAAAGGCAGTGACGAGCTGTTGCGGGCGGTCCCTGACCACCTACCTACCTCTACGCACCCAACCTGCAGGCACCAGAGAGGTGGGGACACAGAGGAGATAAAGTGAGGCCAGAGCGTGGGGAGAGCCTGGGAGACAGAGCACCCTGCGACCTCGAGCCCTTGGCCTGTGGCCTGTGGGCAGCGGAGGAGCAGCCACACCACCCCCAGCACCGTCCACGGGCCTGCGGGCACCAGGGGGCCAGGGAATCTGGGGCTCGTTGGCGTCCACTGAGCTCGCAGCCAGCCTGGGTTCCTCTGCAGGCCCGACACGAGCCGTGTGCACCGCACCTGCCCCGAGAGCAGCTGCAGGTGGAGGGGCCGCCTCACCTGGCGGCTGCGCAGACTGAATGAGAGAACTGAGATCTTAGTGAGCGCTCAGGGACGAGGAAGGTGATGATGATGTCCTAAGCTCCGCAAAGCCTCTGCCCCCGGGAGCTACTGTTCTAGAGAGACCCCAGCCCCGGCTCCGACGCACCTGCCCACCCCCGCGTGAATGACAGTGCTGCCTCTCTAGGCCTCAGTTTCCACATCTATAAAATGGGGGGACTAATGTGGTTGATAATAGAGTAATTTTGTTCATACAAACCCCTTCTGGGGGTCAAGGAGTTCACTAGAGACCCAGAGAGTGAGAACAGCTGTCCAGGTGCTGAGGGGGTAACTGTGTCCCTGCCCTAAGGTGAGGATGTGAGGACACGACTTCTTCGTGAGAATGGTTTGATCCGTGCCTGGTGGGAGTGAGGTGTTAGGCAGGAAAGATGTCCCCCTCCCTCGACGGTGGCCTCCAGATGGGTCCTGGACTGGTCATTTCCAGCTTGAGCACGGCAGGGGTAGGCTCCGCCCCAGACACAGCTGCCCAGCTCAGGGACTGTGCTGCCCCCTCCCCGCCAGCGTACAGCTGTGGCCACGGAGGCCTCCGTGTCTGCCGTCCTCACTCGCCCCTGAGCGCGAGCCGCCAGTCGGCTTCTGCTGTGTCCTCACCCCGGCCGCAGCCCGCACGCCTCTCCGGGAGGGCTCTGCTGTCCGCACCCTCGCGGTCCTGAAGGCAAAGCCGGCGTCGGTGCTGCCCTGCCGCTGGACCATGTCGTAGCATGTGGGCCTGGGACGCCACCCTCACCTGTCTCTCTCCCTGCCCCACAGGCCGAGCTCGGCAAGCCCCGGGAAAGGAGCTGCAGCCTGCCTGGCATCGACTTCAGCTACGGGCTCTACGTCCGGGGGCTGGACGGAGGGGTCCCCGAAGGTGAGCGGGTGTGCTGTGGAGCACAGGGGTGAGGGGCGGGCGGGAGGCGCACTCCTCTCCACAGAGCTCCTGACCTGGGGGGCTTGGCAGGTGCCAGAGAAAGACCCAGGAGGCCGCAA
Source organism: Lemur catta (assembly GCF_020740605.2). Classification (NCBI taxonomy): domain Eukaryota; kingdom Metazoa; phylum Chordata; class Mammalia; order Primates; family Lemuridae; genus Lemur; species Lemur catta. The sequence goes on along the minus strand of NC_059137.1, from coordinate 4,166,722 downwards.
GTCTGGGCAGCCTGTGGTGAAGCCCAGGGCGCGGCCGAGACGGGGAGGACCACGCGGGGCAGGCCTTCCGTGTCGGACTGCGAGCCCAGAACAGGCTCAGGAGCAACTGTGACGGCCCAAAGCTGGCCCAGCTCCAGAAAGGTGTTCGGGTACCCTCTGCAGTCCCTGGGGACCCTGACCACTCCCTTTCTGGGAGCCAGGCAGGGCTGTCCCCCGTGGTCTCAGGTTAATGGGAAAGTAAGGGGCCTATGTCCCCCTGCTTCTTCTCGGTCAGACACCACACGGAGCTGTACTCCCAGACTGACAGCCGCCTCACGGTCCTGTCTCTCCCTGCCCTCAGCCATCGGACACTGGAACGTGTTTAAGCAGCAGCCCACCTGCTCCCACAAGCTGACCCGGAATTACATCGCGATGAACCGCGGTGCCGTGAAGGCTGGCCTGGTGACTGCCCGCGAGAACTTCCTCTACTGTCAGGTCAATGACATCCGCATCAGTGACCAGGATGACCGGCGCGTGAAGAAGGAACCACCCTCCCTCCCTCCAGACATGACATTTGGGATCCCGGCACGGTAAGGTGGCTCAAGGTGGGTGTGGGTGCTGGTTGAATCAGGGAACAATGTCAGAGGGTGTCAGGGGAGCGGACCATCCTCTGAGGCTCCCTGTCCTCGCCCTCCAAAGACTCTCTCTTGTGTGACTTCTGTGGCCACACCCTGAATCCAGCCAGGCTGGGTTCTTGCCCGGCATCAGTATATACTGTAAGGCTGGGCACAGGCCACCCACTTTCCCTCAATCAACAAACATTTATTAAGAGCTGTTTCTGCTCTCAGGGGGGTTAATAATCTGGGCGAGGAAGGGGAGAGCCTGCCAGGTTACCCCAGCACGGCACCATCCCTGTGAGGCCGCTAGAGAGGTTCTGGAGCCTGGGTTCAAACCTGGACTCTGGCTGTGACTAACTGTGGGATCTTTGCCTCAGTTTCTGCATCTGTAGAATGGGGATAATAATAGTATTGCTGAGAGGTTTCAGCGACAGAACGCATATGAAAACCTCAGCATAGGGCCTGGGACATAGCAAGCACTCAATAAATATTAGCTGCTATTATTGTTGAAATGATATAATGTGAACTGTAGACCAAGAGCTATGAAATTTTTAAAAATTTATGTTAAGGTTTGACTTATACACAGCAAAAAGCACAAATCATGAAGTGTCCAGCTTGATGAAATTTTACAACTGGAAATGCTCATGTCATTACCACTCATGTAAAGATATGTACGTGGCACCCCAGAAAGGCCCTGCGTTCCCCCTGAGACGTTACTGCTCTGTGGCCCCACCAGCGCCACAGATGAGATGAGTTTGTACACACATCCCGGTGGTCCCACATCCTCAGCACTATCAACACTATGGGCTTTACCGCAAGGGCACAACCAGCCTGGGGCTTAGGTCAGCTCCCTAATGCCAATGAGGACCCACAGTCCAAACAGAAAGGCGGAGAGACGGGGGCATGGCCCACAGGAAAGGACTTGCAGCCCATGCGCCCCATCCAGTCAATGCCCGTCTCCTTCTGCCTGCACCTCTGCAGGCACCTGCTAACTGCTCTCCCTGCTTCCAGAACTGGCCCTTCCCGAGCAGCCTGGCACATTGCTGAGGAGTTCTCTCTCTGATGCACAGATTAAATTGTGCTGTTCCCCACACAGACACCGGTAACAGCTCCACAGTCAGGGACTTTATCCTCTTGGCTGGTTTTGCCCACTGGGCATTGGATCCCCTCCTTTTGGAAACAGAGTCCTGATCGAACATCTTTTCCACCATCAGCCCACGTAGATCCTGGGACCGAGTTCACCCCTGACTCCAGGGAGGGGAACATGATCAGGCCTGGCCCGCCCTGGGGTCTAGATTCCCCTGGCCTCAGCGATTGGCTCAGAGGCAGACATGTGGCCCAGGCCTGGCCCATCAGTGTGTTTCATAAACGCTGGTCACAGTGGTTGGTTCAGGGTCAGACATGTGACCCATGTCCCAACCCTGGCACGCTTGACATTCTATAAAAGGAGAATGCAGTTGCATATAATCAATACTCAACTCAAACTGCATTGATTTTCTCTAAGGAGAATTTATTGGCTCTCAACATTGAAGAGCCCAGGGGTGGAGCTTCAGGCATAGCTGGATCCAGGCAGCCAGGCAGCGTCCTCTGTCCTGGCTGTGCTTCTTGGTTTTGGCTCCATTCTCTGACAAGCTTCCTGCTCACCTGACAAAATGGCCGGTAGTGGTTCCATTCCTACCTCCTGTTCTCTTAGTGGGCCCAGTGCTAAGGGGTCGGGACGACAAAAGCCTTGAGATCAAGGCCTTTGGTCCAGCGTGGGTCATACGCCCACGCCTGTGACTAGGGCTTATGGAGTACCCCGATTGGCCAGACTGAGTCACATGTCTGCCTCTGAGCCAATTGCCCAGGCCAGGAGAATCTGAAGCCCTCTGATTGGCCAGGCCAAGTCACATGCCCCTCCCTGGAGTAGGGGGTGAATTGGGTCCCCAGGATCTGTACGGGCTGGTGGTGGAATAGACGTACAATCAGGGCTGTTTCCAGGAGGGGACAGATGCCCAGCAGGCAGAAACAGCAATGTCCCCTGCACGGGGCTCCCTAACCCTCTCTGCATCGGGCACAAGCTTATCCTTACTACCGCAGGTACTGATATGTGTCATTGCAATGAGCAGACAAATAGAAGCGGCTGCTCCCAGACGCCAGCCAGCGGCCTGGGCCTCCACGTCCCACCAGTGACTGACAAGGCCCATGTCTCAGCCCACCTGTGTGGCGGCAGCGACCTGCTCAGCCCTCAGTCAAGCCCACTGACGTTCCATCCCCAGCCTGTCCTTCCAACCTCCCTCCTGCCGTTCCTGGACCAGGTGCCTTCCTTGGGCTATGCCAACATACTTCTTTATTTGGGGGTGGTTCCTTCTTTACTCTTTATTTTTTCTAATTTTTTTATTGTGTTAAAATACACGTATTTACCGTTTTAAGTGTCCAGTTCAGTGGGAATAATTACATTCCCATTGTCGTGCAACTGTCACCCCCATCCATCCACAGAACTTTTTCATCTTCCTGAACTGAACCTCTGTCCCCATTAAACCTAACGCCTCCTGCCCCTTCCCCCAGGTCTTGGTAAACATCATTCCACTTTCTGTTTCTATGAATTCGACTAGTCTAGGTAGCTCATGTAAGTGGACTCATACAATATTTGCCCTTTTGTGTCTGGCTTATTTCATTTACCATAACGTCCTCAGGGTTCATCCATGTTGTGGCATGTATCAGAATTCCATTCCTTCTTAAGGCTCAGTAAACCACGTTCTCTTTGCCCACTCATCCGCTGATGGACATTGTGTGGTTTCTACCTTTTGGCTATTGTGAAAAGTGCTGCTGGGAACATGGGTGTACACATGCCTGTTTGAGTCCCTGCTTTTAGTTCTTTTGGGTCTATAAACAGAAGTGGAATTGCTGGATTGCATGGTAATTCCATGTTTAACTTTTGAGGACCCGCCATGCTATTCCCCACGGGGTGTGCGGCCGTACTTTTGCACGGCCTCTCACGCGTGGGCCTCGCCTACTCATGCTGTGAGGTTCAGCTCAGCACCCCCTCTCTCCCACCTCCCATGGCTGCAAATATTAGGCGCATCTTTCGCCAGAAATGCATTTCTATTCACCTTAAAACCTGGAAGGTGACAGTGGAGACACACTGGAAAGCCACCTCCGGCTGGATTAACTAATCACCTGCACACCATACTTTCCCCACCTCTGAAACCACCCTCAAGTGGGTCCCTCCAAGGTGTCCCCGTGATTTTCACCAGCTCATTGGGCTCTTCTTGTGCAGCTCCGTAGCCTTGCTCCTGCAGACTGTCGGGGGCAGAGAGGGACAGGGACTCTATGCCGGGCAGTACATCATTAGAGCAGTCCATGCTGGTGACCAAGTGTCTCAAAGACAGTGTGGTGTCGGGGAAGAGTATTGGGCCAGAGTCGGCCTGGGTGCCAGTCCCAGTTTTGTCCCCAACTCTCCACATCATAGTCCCCAGGGCTCCCACTTCCTCGTCGTCGTGAAAGGGGGTTCCACCAGTAACACACACTCATCACAGCATTCTGTGATTCTCAGGATGTGCTCTGTCTCCCGGCTTCTCTGCAAAGCTTCACACTGATTTGTTTTCATTGTCAATCAAACCCCGGGCAGGTGGGCAGGATTACTACCCAGTTGAGGCAGGGAGAGGTTAATTGACCTCCCTAAGTTCATACAACTTTATCATGGCAAGGCTGGGCCTGGATTCCCAACCTAGTGTGCTTATATTTAAAAACAGAAAATAATAAACCGTACAGGACATCAGCAATCACCTGGTTTGAAGTCCTTATTTAAAATAGAAGAAAACAGAAGGAAGTTCAGAGAGGTGAAGAGAACTTCCCAAGGTCACACAGCAAGTTGTTAACCAAGCCAGGTCTAGAGTCAGGCTGGCAGACTCCTTATCCAGTGCTCTGTGCTCTGTGTCCTGCCCCCTTGGGTCTGAGGTGCTATGTGAACACCCACAGTTTCTGGTCCCCAGGCTAAGGTTTTCCATTTATCGCTTGAGTCAGCTGGGCTCGGAAAAGACATCCATCACCATCCAGCTTTCAATACAAAATCTTAAATTGCTCTAAAACCGAGTGGCCGCAATTCAGGGGAAGGACGTGATGAAGTGCCCGCTCTATCTTCTGTGATGGTAAATGGGCTTTGCATATGCAAATTGAATGGATTTTAAAATGGTATTTAATGACAATTTTCGTAGCAGACATTAACATTAATTGCACAAAAATGAAAATGCTGCATTAGGTTGCTGTTAGCAGCAAATATCGTGGCCATAAAGCTTTGTCTTTATCAGCAGCAGCCCTTTCCAATGTGACAGGGCAGCTCAGCAAATTGCAGGCAAAAGGGCTTTTATGGAACAGAAATATCCCCCAAAGCAGGCCCAAATCAGCATCAATTTCGCTTTATTTCTTCGTAAATGGAGGTTAAATGGCTGCTGGAAAAGCTTTTACGGAGATGCCCAACCTGCCTGGAAAAACCCTCCCACCTTACGGCATAAATAAGGAGGAACGGTTAAAACACCATCGCCCCTCCCTAATGGGGCTATTACTTTAAAGTTATGGGGCCAAGGCCCATTCTCTACTGATCACCTTTTACAAGCCTCCATTGTATTTATTTCTTTACTTTAAAAGCATGTTAAAAAACCAAATCCTATTACCACTGACGAGTTGTTGGGGCGATTTGGTCCAATAAACAAATAAAGAAACAAACCAGTGCTGTTTACTCACAACTACAGATGTGAGTCCTAAAACCTAAAGTCCCGCCTCAGACTAACCCCTGAACACTCACTCTAAGCTAGGACGGAACACAGGGGTCGTTACTGCCTTGAGGGTTAGAATTCCGACCACATCTAGCCCTCGGTCTCTAGCTTTGCAAGGGGTGCGCCCCCTCCTCTCCACGCACCTCTAGCCTCCTGCCCACTCAGTCTCTCAATACCAGATGGGATTCAAATCCGAATTTGGGATTTTTCAATTACTTCCTTTCCAGTTAGCCTATGTGGTTCCCAATCTACGCCAATTTGTCACAGACCATCACTAAATCGGAAAGGCGCGTTTCAATCTGCGAGCCTCCGTGGCTCAAAGGAAAGTAGAGACTCCACAGTTACCGGGAGAGCGGGGGCCGTGGCCAGGCCAATCCACAGAGGTGATTGGCCTGTGCGGTAATTTGACAAAAAGAAAAAAGGTTGAAGGAGTCACCATATTTTCTAAAAAGTCAGAAGATTTCATATAAACACCCAGATTTCCTGCTTCTCTTGCCTGGGCAGCTGAGTGTGCACTTGGCCTGGCTCCAAGGGCCAGGGCTGACGGGCAGCGTCCCTTAGGGACAGAATCCATGCTCTTCTGTTGTCCCAGCCCCACCGGCCTGACTCCTCTCATCTTTGTTTCGGGCCTGGTCCGGGTTGCCCTGGATTTGGACCTGCTGCTGTGGACTGACGGCCTTGAGCCCTCCGCTAACCACGGCCTCTGTGCGTCCTCCGGCAACAGGAGGGGCTGCTACTAACAAAAGCTGCCGCGACTCGAGCTTAAATGCGGCCGGCATTTTGCACATGTGCCTGCTAATCCATGCAGCCTTCCCGAGAGGCAGGTATCACTCTGCACGCTCCACAGGCAGGGAAAGGAAGGGTAAGGACCCTCCCCGAGGCAGCAGAGCCTGGGTTTCTACTCGGTCTGGCTGGCTTTGGAGACCACATCGCTAGGATCAGGCAGCTGGAAAGAGCCCGGGCATCCTCTCCCTGCCATTTCTCTGTCAAATCTCGGAATTCAAGTCAGGGAAGAATTTCAAATTCTCATTACCAGCGTGTAAGGCCATAACGCAGATCTCAAAGCATGCTGTGACCCAGGGTCCAGAAACAGATATGTCTGGAGGCCAGAAATGTAACTATTAAAGGAGTGCTTAATTATTGATGTATTTTAATCAGTGTTTGCAAATGTTCACATGCCCTCAGCACATCTTAATTGTTACTGCTCCTAATTGGTGCAGCCTTGTCAATGGTGCTGAGTCAGGGGTGGCGGGGAGGGGAGGAGAGGCAGCAGCAGCTGGTGCTCCTGGGGGATGCTGGGCGTCCAGGCTCTGCCACCACCCTGCTTGGGAGCCTGGCGCCACACTCAAGACAAGAATGCTAGCGGGAGGATCCATCACTCAGTCCATGAGCAAACAGCCCCTGCGCATCTGTCTGACCTGGGCCACATGAAAGGTGGGTCGACCCCACCTTGAACTAATAATGGCAACGATGTGTTATTGTTACTGTCACAGGTCAGACGTTGTGCCAGCACCTCAGTTGCATCCTCATTAAATAGCTCTGAACAGCTTAGTGAGTATGAGGTTGAAACTCTTATATCTCCATGTTACAGAAGAGGAGACAGAGGGTCTGAGAGGTGAAGTCATTTGCCCATGGCTGCCCTGCAGTGAGGGGAGGATTAGTGTGGCCTAAACACCTATGACAGTGACCGCAGGTCTGATCTGCCACCCTAACCAACACAGGGGTGCAGGTGACACAGGTGGAGATGCTACTCCTGTTTTCCTGCAAATGAGGGGGGTTGAGACAGGATAGTGTATAAGGCTGTCCTGTCTGGACTTTTCTTGAAGCTTTAAAACTTCATTTGAACACATCAAAAGAGCCCCCTGAGCTTCCCTCCTTCACCTTCACCTTCAGCAGTGCCCACTTGCAGATAAACTGAAACTCCTCAATGGGGCAGCCAGGCCCTTCATCCAGGGCTGCTTTTGCTCACTTGGTATCTGTGGTGCTGGCCACAGTGCCTTTGCCCAAGAGGCCATCGGTAAATGTTTGCTGAATGAATGCGTGAACAAATGGCACATTGGGATCCATACATAAAGCCAGTAGCCACATGCAACTTCAGTAGGACCCTTAGCTCGTCCGCCAGTTAGCCTGGTGTGGTCCTCGGTCCTGGTCTGAAAGTGTTCAGACCGGGACAAATAAGAAACATAAGTGGGAAGTGTGGCCAGCCCGCCCCTCTGATTGCAGCGCTGGCGGTGCCATCAGATGCATCATCAGCCTGACGTTGACAAATGTGAAGGGTGGAGAAAATTTTACAGGCTGTTAAAAAAATGTTTGCTGCCTGACAGGTTTTTTGAATCTCTCTGCCAAGCTGATTTATTTTACAAATTTACAATGGGCCCATCAATCACCCTGGATTATTCTGCTTCTATGGCCAAAAAACCCGAGCCATCCACCCAAACTCCTATAAAATAATAATAAGCCCCTTCCTGGGCAGCTGTCCCAGGGATCCGAGACGGTTTCTGCAGGGCAAGACCAAGACGGTGTATGGGTGTCCTGACGTCGGGCTGAGTGAGGCCCGGCTGACCACAGGGGGGCGCGTGTGGGCCTCGCAGAGCCCGGGGCCTCGGAGCCTTCCCCAGCCCAGCCTTCCCCGCCCCGGCGTGGGCTGCTCCGCGGCACCGACCGCACCTGTAGTTAATACCCTCTGTTTTATGCCAGTCTTCACTGGACACTCAGGTCCCCCAGCACAGGGACAATGCCAGTGTTGTCCATCTCTGTGTCATCAGAGTCTAATCCAATGCCTGGCCCGTCGTGGGCTGGGGAGAAACATGCTCTGGGGCCCTTTAAGACTTTGAGACTTTCATCCGTAAGGTCTGAGCACAAATTAAAAAAAAAAAAAACAAAAAAACCCCACAACTTTGAAACAAAGTTAGTGGAAGTAAAGAGACATTGGCAAGTGATACTGTCACAAAAAAAACTTTAAAAAGAGAAAGTGAAGAGGGCACTTGAGAGCCAGGGAGGAGATGGTAAAGCCAGACATTCCTGTGTCGCCTCACAGACTCCGCCGTTCCCCCACTCCCCGGCTGCTGTTACGAACCAGCAGTGCAGTGATGAGGCCTCGAAGAGCGAATGTGCTCCTCGGCTGCATTAACAGAGGCAGCAAGTTCAGAACAAGCGAGTTGACTTCCCTGCTCTTTCCTGCTGCACAGGTCGTACTTGGAGCATCAAGTTAAAAAAATTCAGGCATCGTGTATTAAAGGGAAGTTTCATAAACAGGAAAGTGTCCAGAGCGGGGCATCGGGGTGGCGGGTGGAACAGGGGAGGGAGAGCACTGTGTACAAAGGACACGACAAGAAACGAGGTCTTCCTGGCTGGATGAGGAAAGACACAGAGGAGACACAGCAGCTGTCCTCAGTGACTGACGGGGACAACCTTGAGCACTTTACATGCATCATCTCATCAAATACAACTCTACCCAGAAGTGACCATCATCCCATTTTATAGATGCGGAAACAGGCTCTGAGAGTCACTTGCCCCAGGCCACAGAGCCAGTGGGTGGCAGTGCCAGGATTTGAGCCCCATTTCCTTCCAGAGCCGCTGTGCATACCCACGGCTGACAGCTGCAGGAGGCAGAGCAAGGCCCTGGGTGAGGAAGTCATTTCTCATCCCGAGCTCCGCCCACAGTGGTGCAGGTGGCCGGAGGCAAGTCCTCCCCAGCAGGGTGGAGCCACCAACAACAGTTAAACCCATCAACAGCCAAGGCTGAAGAGCACTCATTGGTATCTGGCTCTCTGCATCGTGACTGGCACCCTCACTGTGGCCCTGTTACCTCCGTTTACCCAAGAGGAAACTGAGGCATGGAGAGGGTCTGTCCCTCAGCAAGGGGTCGAAGGTGATTAGTGGAAGGGGTCACGGTTCCGCCCAGGCAGCTTCCTCTAGGACCTCGCACTCAGCGGCCAGAACAGATTCGTACGGGAGGCGGAGGCGTTGGCTGGCATCGCTGCCCAGCCTGGGCTGCCTCTGCTCAGGCTTGGGACTCCCCAGCTGGGTCCCTGCAGGTCCCTCCTCCTCAGGGCCAGCTGCTCCTGTGGACCCGGATCTCAAGGGAGTTCTGTTGAATGGGGTCCAGGCAGGGAGATGCGGCTGGGAGGGGCAGTGGTCCGGGGCCCCCATCTTCTCCCCTTCCGGCCCGGCTGCTCCTGCCACATCCCTCCCACCTGCTCAGACGCCTGCGGCCCTTCCTCCTCCATGGCAGCTTTGTCGCCAGAGCCAGGACAGAGGCATTTTTCATGCTTTGCCTTGTTTCCCTTTCGGCTCTCCTGCGGCCCAGACAGAGATTTATTCCCGGCCGACACGCGTGGCACCCCAAGCAGGGAGTGCTCAGGGAGGCGCTGATGGGCCGTAATGGATAGGGCCGCCTCTCCCCGGGGGCCCGTCCGGCCCGAACCCCATCCATCAGGAGCAGCTCGGTGCCAAGGTCAGCACTAACGAGGCCGGCCCGGCTGCTCCCCCTCGGGGCTTCCCAGTCACGTCGCACATGCTCCCGCTCTGCTTTTGATTTTTTCCAGAGCTGGGCCTCGCCGTGTGTGGGGGGAGGGGCAGAGAGCGAGCCCCGCCGGGCGCCTGCCTCGGAGTCGGGGAGATCCATAAATAACATGTATTTCTTAGTGTGGTTCCATACCCGCAAGTCACTGCATGGCAACCCGCTTCTCTCACTCAACGCCTTTGCAGTGTCACTGGGTCCCACTGTCTGAACTGCCCATCCCGGCTCATCGCCCCATCGCTCGACGTCCCAGGTGTTTCTCATTTCCCCCCACGACACGCCCCCGTAAGCTGCATACCTGGCGCACCTGTGCGAGCGTCCCGTCCCGGGGTTGAGTGCGGAAGCGCAGCTGCTGGCTGAAGCGGGGCCTCCTCAACCGAGCTGGGCCCACCCGCACTCCCATCTCCTCTGTTTCCCACCTTGCCAGTGTCATGGGCCACAGGTAACAGTGAGGAGACGCTCCCCTCACTGTCCTCCTGGGCAGGCCAACGATGGGCATCTGCGATCACCTCAGGGAAGGGGAAACTGAGGCCCACAGGAGAGGCACCGCCCTGAGTGACCCTAACTCCCAGTCCATGTCTCTCTGTACCACCTGCACCAGCTCCCCGGCGGGGATGTCCCTCTGCTACGCACCTTGTCCCCAGGCGCCAGGACCCCCTGCGCGGGGGACTTCTGAGTGGTCTAGAGGATCTTGCGTTCCCAACCTTTTGCATCTCAGCTTTGCTGAGCCGCTGAGTCCTTGCGGCTGGCTGGCGGCTGGGTGCCTGTGCAGGAACTGCTAATTGAATTCACCCTTGTGAAAAGTGTTAACAAATTGCAAATGACCTCTTAGACAGATTTAGAAGTCAAGAGTGTGCTGCTAACCAAGCCTCCACCTTCTGGTCATTAGCTTTTATGTTGGATCCACAAACAATTAAAAAGTAACCACAAGCCCGGAAGTTCTCCTCTAATTAGCTCCAGGAGTCCTGCCAGGGGGAGAGGCTGCGCCTGGACTACCACCCCTTCCTCCACCCCTGATCTCAGGCGAGACAGGCCCTCAGGTCACAGGGCACAATTAAGGAAAAGACAGTGAGGGGTGAGGGTGGACGGAGGGGCCCCCAGGAGCCCGCCCAGCTCCCTGCCGGGAGTATGGAGGTGCTAGTGGCTGGCGGGTTGAGGGACCTCTGCCTAGGAAAGGCTCGCAGCTGCAAACTCAAAGGGTGCCAGGGACCAGGTATGCCAGAAACACCTGGTGGGGGAAACACACCTTGTTCAAATGCAGATTCCTCAGCCCCGCCCCAGGCCTGGTGAGCACCGTCTCTACTTGGAATAAGCTCTCTGGGTGGCTCTCACCGCAGGACTGAGAATCCTGAGGCTCCAGGGCAGCTGGATGCGAGGCCTGGCACCCTCCTTCCCGGGGCTGCGGGACTTCCGCGGGCCCTGGGCACTCTTGCCTTTGTGGGCTCCTTTAAAATACTATTTTGTGGCTGTGCTGGTCTAAAGACAAATATAATCCAGGCTGGGTTGTTTCTATTTTTTTCTTCTGATTTTAAAAGAAATGTAAACATTTTTGTGGGTTCCTAAAGGTGTCCTGGGGCCCAGGCACTGTCCTCCTGGGCCTGATGGGCTCATGGGCCCTAGCTCTTCCCTTTGGGCCTCACTGTTCCCTGACCCCTTGCAGGGCGGTTCCCCGCCTCTCCACCCCTCCCGACCCCTCCCGCACCCCAGTTCCTGCACGGCAGAGATGAAGGCAGAGGGGGATGGAGAACTTGCCTTGAAGCCTTGACTCCAGACACAACGCAGATCTCCCCCACTTCTGAGCTGAGGGACTTTGAACACCTCACTTAATCTCCACGGTGCCATTTCTCCATCTACCAGTGGGGTGGGTACTGCCTCCACCTTTATCGGAAAAAAACAGTGTGATTCATCAGCAAACACTTCTTTGAGCTCTTGGGAAAAGAGAGACACCAAGTATTTTTGTTGTTGAAGAGACACAGAGCCAGGATTACAAATTCCCAAGCCTGCAGAGGCCTGGTGGGTCCAAGGGGAAGCTGGTTCTGTGTGAGGTGAGAGGTCGTGGTGGGGATTGTGTCAAACTGGGGCATAGGCTTGATCTAAAGATGGAGGCTCTGGCCAATCGCTGACACCTGGCAGTGTGTGCCAATGTCACCAGATAATCCAACCTCTCAGTAAGGAAAGCCAGGCACTTGGATTTGTATGTGAATTCTTCTGCTTTACAAACATATATATTGGTTACATAAGATTTTAAAATGCTAGAGGTCAAACTAAGCATGTCTGCAGGCCAGACACGGCCCGGAGTCTGCTATTTGCAACCAGTTAGTGCAGCGGTTGCCTGATATCCATCCTGAGCAAGATATTTAATCTTGTTGGACTCCAGTTTCTTTATAAATAAAATGGGAGGTGATATAATAATAATTCCTACTTAGTAGGTTTCTTGTAAGGAGGGAATGACAGGGTCCCTAGCTGTGAGTGTGGCATGGGAGGGAGGTGGCTGTTCTTACATGGACCACCAGGGGGCCCTGGTGGGGATGGAAAGTTCTGTGTCTCCACTATGTTGTTGGAGACACAAAACTACACGTGATGAAACTGCACAGAAATGAACACATGCACACATACAGAAATGAGCACAAGCAAAATTGGGGAAATCTGAGTAAGATCAGTATCATTATCTGGTTTGTGATTTTGTTCTACAGTTTTGCAAGATGTTACCACTAGGGAAACCGGGTAAGGGTGTATAGGGGGATCTCTCTGTTGTTTTTTACAACTACGTGTAAGTCTGCAATGATCTTGATAAAAATTTCAATTTAAAAAATGCAAAAAGCAAAAAAAAAAAAAGACGGGGGTTTAGCAGCAGCTTTGGTACCACATGGGCAATGTCAGAATTGCTTGTTAGAAAAAACAGCAGAGCAACTTTAGGCCCAAGCAAAGTGTTCAGTAAATAGTCACTGAAGTCACTTGATAGTCGGGCAGATGACCCCATTCGGGAAGCCTCGGGCCCTAAGGCAGAAGGATGGCGCCCCCGGCCCCAAAGCACATGGTGCTGACCAAGAGCACAAGGGCAGTTTTCAGAAACCCCACCTGCTGTGGAGGGATGCCCCCAGGAGGTGGGGGAGAAGGTGGGTCTCCTTAGATGGCACCACCACTGGGTGTCCCCGTGGGTTGGGTGCTGACTTGGAATCCCAGCAGCCCACCAGCCTGCTCCCTCCCCAAACCAGCCCATGCAGGGTCCGAGCGTGTGCAGATTTCACACCCAGCCTGGAGGCCACTGCCCACTTCTCCGTCCCCTCGTGGGTGTGAGGGCGCCGGCTTCTCCTTTGCCCCCCGGGGCCGCGGACTACCGGCATATTACCGATGATTTTAATTTCATTTTGACAAAATAGCTGTCTCCACTGGAAGAAGCATCAAGAGCCACATAAGGACCCGTCTTGAGTGGAATCGCGTTGAACAGACCTCCCTGCTGTCATTGATTTTCCAGGAAGAAAAAAATTGCCTCTGGCTACTAAACCGAATTAGTAGTCACTGATGACCAATTATTTTAGCCCGCTGTGAACGGAGAGCCGTACTAAAATCCAGTTTGTCAGACCCAAGTCTCCCTTCTGAAACACCTTTCAACAAATGTGTACCTAAAGTCCCTCAGAAGGTTCCTCCAGCTTCCTCTCTTCCGCCAAGTTCTCCAGCTCCACAAAGTTTTAATGAGCAGGGAAGATGAAGATGGGCTGCCATGAAAGGGCCCTCTAATCCACAGAGCACTCCTGGCAGCGAGGAGCCGCGCCGGCAAATCAGAGCTGTCAGCCCTCATCCCCCGCACGCACAAAGTGTCAGCCTAATGTTTGCAAATGATAATTTCCATTTCCCTTGCACGTCCCCCACGCCTGCACTGGAGACCAACCCCTGGTCTGGGGCATCAATCGCAAAGCTGTGAGGACGGATTGGATTGAACTAATTTGAAGTTTCTGGGAGGCTTACCCCAAGTAGGAGCTGATTTCATTTCATTTTATTCCCCATTTTCCGCTTTATTAGACTTACTTTTGACACGGTTTTGTTGTTGGTGGGAGCGCTGGGGTGGTGAGGAACTTTTCTGAGAGGTTTCTGCCAGGTTATCAGCGAGTAATTTGTCAAAGCTCTGAGCAGGGGCCCCACCACCAGGACGGACGCCCAAGGCCCAGCTTTAGAGGCAGCAGAGACGGCAAGTGGGAAGCCCTCGCAAGCCTGGGTGGGAGGGCCTGAGACCCCCGGCGTGGCCCAGCGGGGGGAAAGGATGAACCAGACTCCTCCGTGCAGAGGAAACACTGTCAGAAAGGTCCAGGGAAGCAAATTGCAGAAAAGCACAACTTAACACCTGGGCACAGAGCGGCTCTGTCGGTGGAGCCTGTGACTGCACCTGCACAGAGATGACTGGCTCATTCTGACCCGACTTGGAGTCGCGCTAGCACACAGCCTCGCGGGGAGGAGCACACAGCTGTAGCTCCCGGGGACCCTGGATGCGGGTCCTGGCTCCGCAGCCCGGCTACTCTGTGTCCACACGCAAACCGTGGGCTGGTTGCTTGACTTCTCTGAGCAGTGGCTTCCTCTTTGGAAAGCTGGGAGTGCCCGTCGCCACTGTCAGCGTGGTGAGGAGCCAGTGAGCTCGCAGGTGGACGCTCAACGGCCATCCAGATGGGAGGTGTTTTTCAATCGCTGTTATTCTTCAGTGCCCACCAGGCCGGTCTAGCGCTGCGAGTCCTGCCTTGCTCATGCCGTCCCCGTCTGGAGCTCCCTGGCTTCACTTCCCTGCCCGGCTGCCTTCTGCTCGTCCCGGAGCCCCATCGAAGGGCACAGAGTTGACGTCCCTCATCCTGTGCCCTTGCGGAATTAACCCTCGTCTCCTCTGGGCTCCAGCCACGCTGCACGGGGTGTCCACACCGGCACTTGGCCCTGGGTGCTGCCAGGGGCAGGGCTGCAGGGTGGATACCCCACGGGCTTCCCACTCCGGCGACTAGCTGTGTGGTCTCGAGCAAGACAGTGAACTTCTCTGGGCCTCAGATTGCTCATCTGTGAAACAGGGACATTAATATCAGTGTCTGGCGTTGTGCAAAGGATCGAGGAAGCAGGAGCCGCGATGGTGACTGTGATTTCTGCTGCGTGCTCGTGATGCCAGAGTGCAGGGAGCCGTCTGCATGACCCGGGGCATCTGGGAGGGGGTGGGAGAGGGACTGGCCTCGAGGCCTCTCGAATGTCACCTTCCATCTACAGGGCAATGGGAAGCCACTGGTGGGTGCTGAGAAAGACAGGAACAGATTTGCATTTTCTTAAAAAGCCCGGCTCACTATGGAAAAAGTATGGAGATTTCTCAGAAAACTAAAAATAGAACTACCATGCGATCCAGCCGTCTCAGTATGGGTATTTATCCCAAGTGGGAAAAGTCCGTACATCAAAGGGGCACCCACACTGCATGTCGTCACCGCGCTGGCCACAGTAGCAGAGCTACAGAATCAGCTTAAGTCCCCAGCGGCAGATGAATGGATAAAGGAAATGCAGTTTATATACACAACGGAATACTATTTGGCCATAAAAAAGAATGAAATTGTGTCATTTACGGCAACGTGGATGGAACTGGAGGTCATTATGTTAAGTGAAAAAACCCAGGCACAGAAGACAAACCCCGCACGTGCTCACTCATCTGTGGGAACTAAAACCCTCGATCTCGTGGGAACAGAGACAGAATGGTACATGCTGGGAGGCGTGGGGGGCGGTGGGGGAAGAGAGGGTGGTTGGTGGGTACAAACTTCCAGTTAGAAGAAATAATTCTACCGTTGGATGGTGGACTAGGGTGACTACACTAAGCAATGATACACATTTCAGAGTAGCTGGAAGAGAGGATTTGAAATATTAACAACGCACAGAAATGATAAATACTCAAGGTGATGGGCACCCCAGATACCCCAGATTATACATTCTGTGCATGTTAAAAATACTCACATGTACCCCGTAAATATCTAAGACGTTATGTATCAATAAAAGAAAAAAACGCCTGAGCTCCTGTGTGGAGGGGAAGAGCAGGGGACCAGGGGCTGGGGGGCTGTTGCAGGGTCCAGTGACAAGGGACAGTGTCTGGGAAAGTCTGGGGTCCTGCATGAAAACGGCCAGGCCCCTGGATTGGCTCTGTCTGCGGCTGGCTTGCTGGGCAGTCCCGTTCAGCCTCAACTGCCCTCCCCTTCTCGAAAGTGATTCAAATTCTCTCAGCTGGAGACACTGTAGCCCGAGGGATGGGAGTCCAGGCTTTACTACTGGAGTGTACTGTGTGACCCTGGGCAAGCCCTCTGACCTCTCTGGGCCCTGGCTCCCCGACTCCCGCCTTTCCCAGGCTCATTTAGTGAGGATAAATAATTAATATCTTCAGGGTGAACCCCTCCAGCCCCTCAAAAGAAAGCTGCAGAAAGGATGGCCGTAATGGTTAGCACTGGGATCTCAGCCCGTGGCAAACATCATCCATTTTGGCGGTGGGAAAATGTCTTTTTATACTATAAAGAACTACATTTGGTGTTTTGGTTTGTTTTTGCTTTGTAAGGTAGCAGCAAAAAACAGTTGTCAAAGGAAACAGGAAAAATGACTCCTAAAGGTGCATCCTAGAAAGGTCAAGAACGCAGGGAAAATACTAGAAATCCCCAGTGCGTGATAGCACAGGGCTGGGCGCTGGCCAAGACCTGCCCCCTGGGCCCAGGAAGGCAGGACCACCCTCGGCTGCTTGTGGTGGAAAACGAACAGCCCTGAGAGTTCCGGTCGGATGTTCAGCGGGGTTTGCGCGTGGCAGGTGAAGGGGGCGCACGTGTCCTGATACCAGGTCTGGGGGTCCAGATTCGTCACCCCCACCATGGACTCACATGGCCCCTGGGACTCAGAATCCTTTTTTTATTTCTTTATTCATTGCAAAGGAGTCACATAAAGTCACTAGGTAGACTGAAAGATGGGAAGTGCCTGACCCCACCCTCAGGTTCTGCTCCCCTCCCCGAGCCTCACCTCAGCCTTCCTTGGGGGGCCTCCTTCCAGGCTTTTCCCTTCCACTCAGCTTGCATCGAGGTACTTGCACCTGTTGCGTCTCTTTCCCCTTGACTTGTTTTTCACACTGAACCTGTCTCGGAGATCTCGCTGGGCCATTACACACACAGCCACTCCGTTCTTTTTGGCAGCTGTATAATATTTCATCATAAAGACATGCCAGCACTCTTACAAATGTGACCAGCTCGGTGAACAACTCAGAGGTGCTGGGGGACCCGAGAACACCTCAGCCCTTGACTGCAGGGCCTGTTCAAACCTGCTCTGAGGGGTGACTTCCTTCCTGGTCCCTTGGGTGAAATCTCAGGCATCCTGGGCTTTTCCGGTCACTTCTAATTACAAAAGGCAATCTCCGTGCACTAGTTAGTATGTCCAGGCTAGCGTATCATCAAAACTCCCAGCTTCACTGGGAGGTAAGTTTCTTTCCTCCCCAGGCCAGCTGCTCAGGGCGAAGGGGCCGGGATCGGGTGTGTGTCTGTGTGTCGGGTTTCTGACAGGGCTCCCCACTCCTAGGCTCCAGGGCAGATGGAGGGCATTGGATTGATAATAGAGTCTCGAGCTGTTCATACATTGTCCCACGTGATTTGGTACTATTTTATTTAGTCTCCTTGTCTTCATCTGTGATCATAAAATGACTTGGAAAGCTGTTTTAGAAAGAATTCTGCAAAGTTCTGGAATCCTTTCTGTAGCACAGTTGGGAGAGCTCATGTGTGAAAGTGCCTGGGCCCGGTTCCCATGGCTCCATTAAAGTTTTGTATGTGTACTTCAGTCAACTTTGATCTTTTATATTTTCCTAGAAAAATCACCCGTTTTGTTTTGATTTTCACATTTATTGGCACAAAGTTGTGCATGATATTCTCTTATACTAATTAAAAACAAACCTTGCACTCAGGGTCAGCTCCAGATTTCGTGAGGTCTGGGGCTTACTCAAGCTTGGGGGCCCCCTCAGAAAACCAAGTTCAAAATCTTGAATACAAATTGAAGCACAAAACCAAATACTTATTTAGAACGAGAAAAGAAATCAGAACAAATTACAAATTTATGTAAGCTAACAAATACACAAATTCATAGACCACAAAAATCCAGAAAATAACATACTTCAAAAAAAATGGACACATCCATATTGATTTTGTCCCCTACATTTTTTGACTCCATACTCTTTGATTACCTCTTCATATGACAGCAAATTTGTAACATTTTTCTGTAAAGCAGAAAGAGATTTCAGTCTTTTCTCTAGTATGCTTGATTGATAGATATGCAAAAATATATTCCTTCGAAATATAGAGTCACAGAAAGTTGTACAAAGTAGTGCAAAGAGATATACTCTTTGTCCGGTTCCCCCCAATGAGAAAATTTCACATATAACTAGAGTGCGAAATGAAAGCCAAAAATGGGCGTTGGAACAGCACACAGACTTCATTCAGACTTCATCGGTTTTACATGTCCTAATTTGTGTGTGTGTGTGTGTGTGTGTGTGTGTTCTATTAATATATTTAGTTCTTTCAATTTATCACCTGTGTAGGTTTCACACAACCAAGAAACAAAACTGTTCTGTCATCCCGAAGGTCTTCCTCGCACTACCCCATAGTGACCCCTAATCCCTGGAAAATTTCAAGAGTGTTATATATATGGAGTCGTAATAGTGTGTAACCTTTGGAGACTGGCCTTTTTTGCTCAGCATAAAGGCCTCGAGGCCCATCCAAATTGTTGCATGTTTCAGGAGCTCGTTCCTTTTCATTGCTGAGTAGTATTCCAGAGCATGGGTACCAGTTTGACTATTCACTTGTTGAAGGACATTTGGGTTGTTCCAGTTTTGGGGCTATTACAAAAAAAGCTGCTGTTGATATTTTCGAGTAAGTTTTGTGTAGACCTAAGTTTTCATCTGTCTGGAAGAAATGCCCAGGAGTGCAATTGCTAGCTGTATGTATGGTACGCATATGTTTAGTTTTTTAAGAAACTGCCAGACTGTTTTCGAGAGTAAGGGCACCATTTTACACTCCCACCACCGCTGCACGAGAGGCTTAGTTGCTCGAGTTCTTGCCAGCGTTTGGCAGTGTCACTGTTAGTTTAGCTGTATGATAGGTGCATGGTGATATCATTGTCTTAATTTGCACATCCCTAATGGCCAGAGATGTTGCCTATTTTCTCATACGTTTGCCATCCATATATCCTCTTTGAGGAAATAGCTCTTCCTGTTTTTTGCCTATTTTCTGATTGGATTGTTGGGGTTTTTTCACTACTGAGCTTTGAGAGTTCTCTATTCCAGATTCCAGGCCTTTGCCAGCTCTATGGTTTGCAGGCATTTGCTTCAATTCTGTAGCTTCTCTTTTCGTCTTCTTAACAAGGCCTGTCGGAGCCAACAGTTTACTTTTGAGTAAGGGCAATTTATCCGGTTTTTTTAAATGGCTTATATTGTTGGTGTTAAGTCTAAAACACTCTTTACCAGGCCTTAGATCCCAAAGGTTTTCTCCTAAGTTTTCTTCTAAAAGTTGTAAGTAGAACATTTTATATTTAAATCCATGATCCATTTGAGTTAATTCTTATATAAGGTATGGGCCTTGGGTGGAGGTTTTGTTTTTTGTTTGTTCAATTTGTCTAAGATGTTCCAGCACCATTTGTTGAAGACTATACTTTCTCCACTGAATTGCAATTTCCATCATTTACTTCTTTTAACTTATTATAATGCATATATAGCCTAATTTATGATACCTGAATTATAAAAACTACGTCTCCTAAAATTTTGCCTAGTTGCTCTGTCTCCTTCCCTCCTACTCTCTCCTCCCATTATCCTCCCCCCATTCTTTTCAGCAGCAGGTAATCACCGAGAGCGCTACCACCTCAGTTCCTGCCAGACATACCCATTCCAGCCCATGTGGTGCTGGCAGTCAGTGACAGTCCAAGACCCAGTGTAAACCAGTAAACAAATGAGTGAGAGGCCCCGAATGGGAGGGCATCTGGCACGGCTGTCTTAGGGTGGGCTGTCTGGGGACAGGCCCTGAGGAGGTGACCCCACAACCGAGAGCTGAAGGCAAAGGGGAAGCGGAGCGTGTGCCAAGCGGGAGGGAGGCAGAAGCCGGCAGGATGGGCCGTGTGACCTGGGCCACACGTCTGGGCTTAGTCAAGGACAGGCAGCCACTGAGGGTGTTTCAAGCAAGGGCGCTATGACCCGATTTGCATCCTGAGTTTGCCCATGTCATGGCCGCCTCTCCACCTTCTTACCCAGGTTCCTGAGCCACAGAAGAGACGGCACAGCTGCTGGTCTCCTTCAGACAACCAGGCGGGGCCACCGAGACCCACAGGATGTGTCAGTTACTCTCGTACCAGGAGCCCCTTCCTGCCTCTTTCCCGGTGACAAGAACCGCTGGCCAGAGTGGGGCACAGAGCGGACACAGCTGGCCAGCAGAGGCTGCGGGAGGGCTGGATGCACGGGGGCTTTGGGGAAGAGGGCTTTTCTGTTGCGAACGGCCTCTTGGGGTAGATATTTCCAGATTACGGATCTAGTGTCATTAGAAAACACAGCTATAAATTAGGCTGCTCAGAAGCATGGGGTGTGTAATAATTAAGTAATAAAAGTCACCACAGGGGTAAAGGAGCTGGAAAACAAAGAGCCGCTGTTTGTCGGCGCAGCACAGGCTGCTCTGGGAAGAGACCTCTGAGCGGAGGTGGCGGCTCAAAGCCGCTGGACGTCCACGCAAACGCGGCTCCGCCCGGTCCCAAGGAGCGCCCTGCGCCGGGGGGGGGGGGGGGGGGCAGGCTGTGCCGGGCCACCTGGGGTCCGGTCCAGCTCTGCGTCTGTCTCTGGGGCCGCCTCAGACACCTGGAGGGCCCAGCAGACGAGACAGGGATGCAGACTCACGTTGTCAAAACCTTTCAAGACAATTGAGAAAGTCATTGTTTTTTAAATGTAAAATTTTCCAATTTTTAAGAGTTGACAACCATTTCAAAGTCTTTTAAGGCAAAGCCAGAGGCTCAGGTGTGCAGTCGCAGGTGCTCAGCTGGGGGTCCACTTCCTTACTGCTTCCTCTGGGAAACACAGTCGCGGGGTAAGGTCTGAGGCTGGAACCGGTCCTGGGCACTTGCAGCTTTGAAGAGCTGCTGAAAGCTACGGGCCCTGTCCTCAGACAAGGTGTCTTTACGCGGCTGCTCAGAAGGGATTGTCTGCAATTCGTGGGACTTCAGGGCGCGAAGAGCCTGGAGTTTGATGGTCTCCAAGGCCTTGAGCCAGCGCCCCACGTGCCGCGCCTTGGCCGCCCACCCGGCTGAGTCGGGGGGGCCCTGGACGAGATCCCCAGGGGCAGTTCGAGAGCCCTGAAGGACTCTCTGCGCTGCCTGGTCGCCGGGCCTGCTCTGGACGCTCATCCGGACAGCGGTCTGGCATTTCGCAAAGCACAGGCCGAGGAGCCCCTGTGCAGGACTGTCCTGTGGCTGCCGTAATGAATTACCACAAACGTGGCAGCTTAGAACAACAGGAAATTACTCTCTCAGTTCTGGAGGCCAGAGGTTTGAAATCAAGGTGTCCCAGGGCTGCGTTCCCTCCCGAGGCTCTAGACAGGGTCCATCCTCACTCCCCCAGCGTCTGGGGGCTCCAGGCCCTCCCCGGCTTGCAGTGACGTGGTGGCTCATGCTGTGTCACCTCCCGTTCACCTTGGGGTTTCCCAGATGTCTCTGGTAGCTGGTCCAGTGTCTCCTATCTCGTCGCTTCCAGCACAAGGTCTGCCTGTCACTGTCAGGGGTGTTAAGATTGATCAGTGGGGTAAATTTTATGTCATGCACGTTTTTACCACAATAATAAAATAATAATAATAATAAGGTTGGTCATTCGGTTCAGCTGCTGCAGCGCGACTGGTCAGCTGTGAAGTTCCCCGTCAGCCTTCCACCTGATCATGTTAGTGGCCTTTGATGAGCATTACCTAGATCAGCTGTTTTCATTAGGAGTCGCAAATTGGCAACTTCCCGGCTCATTCTATCATTCCTCTTGCGTTGATGAGCTCTGGTTCTTCTATAAAGAATTTTCCCTCATCCCCTATTTGATTACCCTGAAATGCAGTTTGTGCAGGAAAGGCAGGGGATGCTTCCTTGTTTATGGTCAGAAGAATGATTTTGTGGCCTAGCAACCTCCACACTGATCAGAGAGGTTTTCCTTTTTTCCCCCATCAGTGGTACACACGCATATATCTGCACATATGCATACATCATATACACATGTATGTGATGTATTCCAGCTCAGGGCAGTCGTTAAAGCCCCGATTGTCCTGTCTTTGGTCCCTTCAGCCTGGCCCCTGTGTTCTATTGCCACATCCTCCAACAGTCCCGGCTGGCGCAGGGGACCAGCCATCTCTCCAGTGAGCCCGTTCTTTTGAGTGGAGTGGCACTTAGAGACCACAGTCTGGGCACAAGGGCGCTTACTGTTACTGAGTTGTGGTCACTTCCAGACCTCCACAGTGGACAGAGCTAGGGAATGTGTTAATTTTTTGAAAGAGGAAAACAAATGAGTTCATAATGATATTTGCAGTTCACATTAAAAATTACAAGGGTTTTATTTCTACTTCTTTGATTTTATATTTGTGTCTTTTACACTGGAAATCTTGTTTCCCAATGCATTTATATAATTAATAATTTGCTTTACCCTACAGTGTATATGTAATAGCTTCAAAATAACAATATCGACATTATTATTAACAATAAGAACACAGCTTCAGATTTCCTCGTGGTTTTTTGTCCTCAGGGAATATTACACTAGAAGGATATTCTACCCAAATCTCTTTCAAAGTCACTTGGAATAATTCTCTGTGGTTGTGCCACAACCTGACATATGGTTAGGTTCATTTTCTTCCACCTATTTTGGGTAGGTGCTAATCTTTTCTCTTTGTTTAGTTTTGTTATAATCACTTTTTTAAAAGCCCCACCTTTTGCATGGTCCCCAAATCGAAACTCTAACACCAAGTCTATTCAAAGAGTTCTAGCTTTCCTCTCTGTCACTTCCTTGCTGTTCTCTTCCTCGTCCTATAGGTATCTCTTCTAAGTTTGGTTTATCTTTTCATTTTCCTCCTTTTGAAAATACATATATGTACATGTTATATATATGATATGTAGCATATATATAAACATGTATCATGTATATGACATGCATCATAAATTATACATATATATCAGTGGGGCATCCTATTTGGTTACGATGAGTCATAAATTATATACTTAATATATGTAAATGGGGCATCCTATTTGGGATGCATATTTAGCTTTCTGGTTGCTCCTAAGTTGCAACTGTGGGCAAAAATTAAGGAAGCTGGCAGTTATTAATCAAGTCCTGGCCATTTGGGGCTGATTGTTATAAGGGCTGTTGTGTGGCGTCCCGGCTTGTTGGCCGAGATGGCAGTCTGACCACCTACAAGTCTGACATCGCAGGCTTGTCACTATACAAGATGGGCCGGTTTCCTGGGCTGCTTGCCGCAGACTGTGGTGCAGAGCTCTATTTTTATACACGGTTTGGCCATTGTCCATTTGCATGTTCAGTCTTTCAACCTGTTTAGAGATTAGGCCCCACCTGGAGCAGTTGGCCGTCCGCTGCGAGGACGTGAAAACTGTGTTGCCGCAGAGGATTGAGGCTGAGCCGTCGGGCTCCCAGCGCTGCCCCCCTGCTCTGGGACCTTACAGTCCCCACCCCGCCCCCATCTTTCAGGTGGGAATAATAATAGCACCCACTTTACAGTATTGCCCAGGGTGGGGCATACGAAATGCTCAGGATAAGTGCTCCTTGGCTGGAAATCATAGTCAAGAGAACCAGAGCTGGACGCTAATTAAATGGTAAAGAGAGATTTTGTTCAGTACTGTTGCAGAAGGGGAAAGAGACTTCTGGATAGAATTGAGCACCATTCTGAAGATGACACAGTGGGGATGTGCAGCCAAGAAGCCGAGTGGGGGGGTCAGTGGATGGAGTTACTGAGAGGAGATGTCCAGCAGGGAGGGTCTTGCTAACGGACTTAGCAGGATTCTTGCTGAAGGTGGGCCGAGGTAATCAGCTGTCAAGGGTAGGGATAAGAACCTTGATCGGCTGTCGAGTGATCACATACTGAGGGTGGTGCGCGCACTCAGTGGTCAGTGGGATTCTTGGATCGGCTTCGGCAGCTCAGGGCCTGGGCCTGGGTGTGGGCCTGGCCAACAAGAGGGCTCGGAGGAGCCCATCTGAAGTTTGGTCCACGAGGAGTCTCTCTGTCACCAGGTCAGGCCCAGCACGCGTGGGCACGCAGTCAGCATTTGCTCACTGGAGGTCCCTGAGGGCCAGGAGAGCCTTTCACAGCCTTGGGACAGCACCTGGCTCTGCGCCCGGCATTTGGGTGGGCGCCCTGAGGGGCGAGGGTGCCGCTGGCCTTTCTGAGGCCTCACGCTCTGTCTGGGCCTCTCCCCCCCAGGCCTTCCACACCCTTCTTTGATCTGCTGCAGCACCGGTACCAGCAGCTGTGGGTCCAGGAACAAAAGGCCACCCAGAAAGCCATTAAACTGGAGAAAAAGCAAAAGGTAAGCACAGCCCTCACTCCTGAGTGGCCACCGCTGGGGCGGAGGAGAGAGAAGGGGCTGGCCAGGCCAGGCTTCGAGACTGAGCCCTGGCTACGGTCGTCGTCGTCGTCGGGTGCGTGTGGGCAATCAGGTGGTGCCTTGCGGGGCTGCCCAGCATCAGAGGAATTCAGAGCTCCAGAGGATCGGGGCGATTATCCGGTCAGCCCCCCTGTAAGCCCAGAGACTGCAGGGGCCGGTCCCGGCTGCCAGTCAATTGGCCCCACGTGCCTCGGAGCTGTCCCGGTTCCTGCCTGGGGCCTCCTTCCACCAAAACTCTGCATGACTTCACACACCCCCAAATCAGATTTTAGACGCACCCGACCTGACCTGGATAGCAGTGTGCCCTGCACGCTCTATAAAGAAAAGGCCAACCCGGCAAAGTTGAAAGAGGAAACTACTTCTAGAAGGGTGCTTTAAAGGACACATGTTATTGAACTTTGGGAACACATGTTGTTACACATTAGTCAGTAGGCCCCAGCCAAACACTCCTGCACATCGTGTCCACGGTCTCGTCCATGCTCCCCCAAAGCCTGTGGGTGGTTATCGCTGTCGTCCCCACTTCCCAGGCGTGGAATCGCGGCGGGGGCGGTGCCAGCTTGGGGGAGTTTGGACGTCCACATGCTGCAGGTTGCTAATGACATGGGCGTCAGCAACTGGCAAGAAGTCGGGTCAGTGAGACTTTTACCAGGATAGACATCTTTAGCTGTTCATTTGTGTTGTCGTACACATTTGAAAATACTCAAATGGTATTTCCTTTCAAATATTCCAGAATGTGGACTTCCGGAGAGCTCAGATCGGCCTCCTCTGCAGTAGATCCAGACTGATGCCTGTAAAATCTGAACTGCTCTCTATGTTCACATAGTGCTTTATAGGTTTCATCAAGAGCGTGGCTCTAGTGTTGCCGGTTGTTACAACAATCACAACCAACACTGTCCCTGCACCTGGCTGTGCTCTGGGCTTAGAGCTGGGCTGAGGCCGCAGCCTGAGTTCCTACATTTAGTCCTCCGAGAACCCCATGAGGTCGGTACCTCATCATGGCATCATAGTTTGTTTCACTGTCATCGGGAAACTGAGGCTCAGAGCACTTAAGTGACTGGCAGAGCCGGGTGTGTCTGTCTTGAAGGAGAGGTCCCACGCAGGCTGTTTACGGGAGAGCTCAGGGCTCAGTGACAGCTCCTGTGACCTAGGGCCAAACTGGGGATCAGAAGTCTTCCTAGAGATCCTGGTACCGGGGACAGGCCAGGAGAGGAGCCCGGGGTGGGGAGCCGGGGATCCCTGGGCGTGGCCGGGTGCCAGGCCTCTGCCGGCTGTTCTCAGCAGTCAGTAGAGTCCGAGACGCCAGCTCATGAATGAGCACAGCATTGTTATAACATTTAAGAGCAGCCCAGGCCTAGTTTATTTGTTAGTGGCTCAAGAATGCGTCAACTTGCTATGGTAATGGCCAATTTCAGAGGGAACATTGCTGTTACGAAGTGCGTTATAGCTCCACACGATAGCTGCACATTTTAATTAGCAGCTATTTCATGGCAACTCAGAGTGTCAGCAAATCCACGGAAACTGGAACCTCCAGGGACCCATCTTCCAACTCTAGGAGAAGATGTCATGGGCAGTGCCCCTTGTTTCAAAGCACTGTGTCCCGTAAGCCCCTGACATGGTTTGGAGCCAGCACCAGCGCCAGGTGTGATTGCGAGTGAGTCACCACTTAGTTGGGGTCTCAGTTTCTTCACTGGGCAAATAAGGGGGTCAGATAAATGAGAACCTGCCACGTTGCACCTGTGTAGAGGAGGAGGAGGAATATCTTTCCTTCTCCCGTCCCAGGTTCATGGCTGAGGCTCCTATAACAAAAGACAGATTAACAAGAGGAAAACATATACATTTATTTACGTTTTACATGACACGGGAGCCTCCATAAGCAAATGAAGACCCGAAGAGGTGGTTAAACCCGTGCACCTTGATGCCAGGTTTGATGCAGAGCGGACAGCAGTGCAGAAAGAGCACTGACAGATAGTGTGATCTAATGGCAATAAACCGGGGCCCCAGCAGCTGTTTGTGCAGGTCTTCTTTGTGACTCTGTGTCCTCAGAGGTGAGGATGTTCCTTTTCTCTGGGTATAGGGAAGGCACCTCTCGAATGAGAGTCTTATGGGGAAGGTCGATAATCCTTCCCAGGTTTTATGTCCTGCTTCTGGGAAGAAAGGTGGGAAGTCAGAGAGACTGGCCTGGCTCTGTCCTGGCTCCGCCTTTTTTCAATAAGCCCAGGTGGAACCGTCACGTCACTTAGCGCACAGCAGGAGCTCAGAAAACACTGGCTGAACCGAGCTCTCCGGGCTCTTCCCACTCCAAGATTGTGTGGCTGCTGTGTTGTCTTACGAACGGCCGGAACCCACCAACACCCTTCCCCGGCTGACTCTGAGGCCGGAGGCCTTGGACCCTGCCTTAGTCTGCTTGGGCTGCTGTAACAAACACCACGGATTATGGGGCTTACGCAACAGAAATTTATTGTCTCACAGTTTTGGAGGCTGGAAGTCCAAGACCAAGGTGACATCAGGGTTGGTTCCTTCTGAGGCCTCTCTTCCTGGTTTGCAGACGGCCACCTCCTCGCTGTGTCCTCACATGGTGGAGAGACAGCCCTGATCTCTCTGCCTTTTCCTATAAGGGCACCAGTCCGCTTGGACCAGGGCCCCTCCTTTATGACCTCATTTAAGCTTGATTACGTCCCTATAGGCCCTCTCTCCAAACATGGTCACACTGGTGGTTAGGGCTTCAACACATGATTTGTGGGGGACAAAACTGAGTCCACAACCAACCCCATGAGCTACAGGACACTTGTATGAACGTGCTGGCACCATTAGTGGGCACAAGCCTGCAGCTCAGGACCAGAAGGGCTTCCTCTGTGCCTCCAAAGTCCCACCCGCAGAGACCTCATGGGCTCTGCACCTTGCCCCGAATCCCTCCCCGAAAGGAGCCCTTCTTCCTCCTCCGAGAGCAGGCCATGGTGAGGACCTGCTCCAAGAGACAGTAACCCTCACATCACACATTTCTTTGTTCAAACACCACCGAGTCCCTGCAAACCACTGGGGCTGTTAGCCACAGAGCGAAATTTCAGGGATGACTAGGACACTGTTCCTGACTTCAAAGTGGCCGCACGCCAGAACCCCACGTGTTCTAGAGCCAGACCAGGAACTGGGACCCTCAGGGCAGCCTGTAATCCCAGCCCCTAGTCCACTGAGCTGTGGCTGGGGGCAGGGAAATAGCCTCCGAGAGGGCTGGGGCCAGAAGGAAAGTGACCCACGAGTCTCACACCACGAAATCCCGTCCATATAGCCAGGTGACCATCTCCCCCTTGCACTTCCCCGGCCTGCAGGTGATCCTGGGCAAGCTGTACGAGACTCGGAGCAGCCAGCTGCGCAAGTACAAGCCGCCCGTGAAGCTAGATGCCCTCTGGCGTATGCCCCACTTCCAGAAGGTCAGTGCCGCCTTCGCCCGCCCCTCCTGCGCCGGTGCCGGCCCTGCTCACCGTGCCTGGCCTTTGCCTGCTGTCTAGGAGTTCTGTGGGCTTCTTACCTTCCCTTAGCACAGCAAAACCACAACCATAGCAGTCGCAATGACTGACGCTTTTGGAGCACATCCCCAGGGCCAGGGGCAAGCCCTACCTGAGTCTCCTCAGTGACTCTGCACATTCACGGAAGGTGGGGCGCTGTCGGGCCCGTGGTACTGACAGGGACTTGCTGAATACTGCCAAGTGCCAGAGTCCTGGGCCGAGCCCAGACGTGTGCCGGCAGAGCCTGGGTGGCTGTCCACCTGGGGCAGAGGCTGTCTGGCCAAACCCCCCTGTGATGGGGACCCCTCCTGTGACGGGGTCGTCAATGCACCATGTCCTGCACCAGGAACTTGGGATGCAAGACAGCCACATGTCCACAGGGAGGTGTCCCTGGTGGTGGGGGGAGCAAATGTTCCCTGGGGACTAGCGAAAGCGCATGACGTGCACCCAGAGTGACCTAGGGAAGGACCCAGGGAGCCGCCGTGTTGCAGCCTCAGCACTGAGCCGGTGCTCATGCCGCCGCGGTGCCCCGTGGGGCCCAGGTAGGGATTCATCTGCAGCAGCTTTCAGCACGGCTGGAACAACGTCAGAGCCCGGGGCACGGTGCAGAGAAAGGGAACCGGGAGATTGGGGAATAGTGGGTTCAGGATGGGTGGGGAGCCGTGTATGCCTGGCTTGGGCAGAGGGAGCCTTTCTAGGAGGCCATGAGGGACTCACCTGGCCCGGGGAAGACAGCTGCACAAGGCAACGTTCCTGGCCAGCCCGGCCTGGCTGCTGTGTCGAGTTAAACTGCAATTTAGACAATGAAGGGCCCGGTGCCTTCCTGAGCCTAATGCACTTGAACAAGCTGCCGAGCTTCGCTGGAGAAACCGGCTTTGCTCCCCCGACGAAGCCTCTCAGCTCCTGCCCAAGTGGCCTCCACCAGCATATGTCAGTGACCATGCGCCCTGCCGCCCGTCAGCCTGCTGCCACCGTGCACGCAGCAAATGTCAAGGAAAGAACAGGGCCGAGCGCCGTTCAAGGGCTGGTGGGAGTCGGCCTTGGAGCCCCTCTCATCACCCGGGCCCCCCTGACAGCGAGACGCATCTCTGGCTTCTCCGTCTCTCTCCGTTTCCTGCCCTTTCAAACCACAGCCCTCCTCTCTGCCCCTCCCTTGTGCACGCAGCGCGCTCGTCCACGGCCTCTGTCCTGGCCCTGCGGTTGCCTTTCCTCCCTTGCTCTTTTGTGACAGCCCCTGCCATCACGGACACCCCGTGCTCCATGGGCACGAGCTGTCCCCACAGCCCCTCCCAGCCCCCTCATCTCAGTTGGGAGTCTGCGGCTGTGGACACAGGAGGCTTAGGTGGTCTCCCGCCGGGCAGCGCTGACACTCCTGTGCTGGGGGCTCCTGCCGTGTCCCCACAGCGCCTGGCCCAGCGCAGGAACCCAAATGCGGAAATAAACTAATGCGCTTCTATTTTCAAAATGGATCTGACTCAGCTGAGCACGAGTCTCTTCCAGCCCATAGATTGTTCTAAAACACTGTCACGAGCAGCAGCAAACCGGTAATAATAACCTCTCGTTCGGCGCCAGGCACCATGCGAAGTCGTTTGTGCGTGTAACTGCATTTCGTCCTCAGAGCCAGCACCCGACTCCGCTGCAGGGCTGAGAGGCAGGGTTAGCACCTTCCTCGCCGGCAAGCGGTGAGGCCTGGAACACGGGGTTGCCGGATGGCAGGGCCAGGCTGGGATGCACTCCCCATCATGCCACAGAAATGACAAGGAAGACAGTAAAAATGCAAGCCCGGTGTTAACTGGGTGTTTGTCATCTTTCCCAAGGATGTTCATAGGATCCTGGCAGCTAAAGCTGCAGGCTGTCACCCCCGTCCTATGGCCAGGGACCTGAGGCCAAGGACTCCCAGAGCAGGCTCCTCCCCAGGCGCTGCCCTGTACAACCCAGCAGGGACCCTTAGACTCAGAGTGCTGCCGTTATAGATGTCACACACAGGCCCTCCCTGCCCCGCCAGGAAGTAATGCCAGCAAAAGGTATTTACTGAGCCCTTACTGTGTGCCAGGCACTGAACAAGCATTATCTCAGCGATCGTGGCCCCATTGTGCTGATGTGGAAACTGAGGCTCAGAGGGGTAAGAAGTGGATCCCGGATCCATCCCAGCCCCAGGGTGTGCTGCCCTCCCTCCCCTCCAGGCCCCACCTCCAGTCCCCTTCTCACCACCAAAGGGCTCCTTTCTTCCCCATCGAGGCACTTGTCAACTTTGCAATTAATTAATTACCCGGGCAGTTTTTCACCTTGCCCAGAAAGTGTGAGCCCACAAGGACCATGTCCCCAGAGCCCAACAGGGTGCCTGGCACAGAGTAGGGGGTTAGTCAACGTGTGTGGAATGAATGAATGAGTGGACCAAAGAATGGATGACCAGTAGAGCCCAGAATGACAGAAGAATTTATAAGCCCTTCACAGACCCCGAGAAACCCCCTTCCCGACCCGCACACCCAAGACCCACCACCCCTCGGAGCTGCCAAGTGGGGGTGGGCTCAGAGGCCCAGGCGGCTGCCCACAGGCCTGTCACGTGTGAAGCCCCGGAAGGGTCTTTGTCTGGGCCTCGTGTGCCACTGCTCTGCCGCCCCCACCCCGGCCCCATTATGAACGGAAAAGCGCTTCCAAAAAAGTTGAACCTGTCACAGTGATGGATAACCTAAATGGACTCTCCCCGCTCACGAACAGATGTCGCCGCTGAACTCTGTCAGAAATAATTAAACACCTTTCACACGGAAAAGCAGCAGGCAGGGCGCGGCTTTCTGCACCACTCAGCCAGCCACGAGGGGGCTGCCCCTGCGAGAGGGGCCGCCGAGACCCCCACGCCGGCCTGCGCGGACCACTTGCGGAGTCCAGAGCGGAGAGGGACCAAGAAAAGGAGAGGACACGTCCCCCAAAAGGCAGGGCCACTGGGCAGTGCCTGCGCCCCTGTCCAGTCTGTGCCACCAGCAACTGCCACGGGTGGCCAGTGTCCAGGACGGGGGTGGGGGCTCTCCGGGCCTCAGTTTCCTCATCTGAAAATGAGGGGTTAGGACTAGTTCTCGAGGGTCCCTTCTCATCCAAGATTCCGTGATTCTGAG
Organism: Lemur catta; assembly: GCF_020740605.2. Taxonomy (NCBI): domain Eukaryota; kingdom Metazoa; phylum Chordata; class Mammalia; order Primates; family Lemuridae; genus Lemur; species Lemur catta. The sequence goes on along the minus strand of NC_059137.1, from coordinate 4,135,615 downwards.
TGCACCGGCCAAGGAGCCATGTGGGAGGGATGGGGGCTCTTGGAGGTGTGGACCCCAAACCCAGAGTGACCTGGCAGGGGGAGCAGCTCAGACCATTCCTCAGGCTCCCATGTGGGCACGGGATGTGGACTGGTTTCCCCTCCCTGGCTTGGGCCCACCCTCTCGGTGCCTGGGGCAGGGCGACTCTATCCTGCCCTTTGGCAAGGTGGGCTGGGGTCTGCAGGGCAGAGAGCTCGGCCGGCGGGAAGGGAGGAGGGAAGCTGCGGGGTTGTGTGTGCCCATGACTCCAGGTCAGCCAGACAGGGGTCGAGTGGTGACCCTGCCCCTCCCTACCTGTCTAAGACCCACTTCCTCTTCCATAACACGGGCTAACGGTGCTCTCCTGGAAGGGCTGCTGGGAGGATTTGTGGAGGACATGAGTGTACAGCATTTAGCAATGTGCCTGGCCCACGTTGGCCACCCACAAATGGCAGCTGCCGAGAAGGTGGCCGTGGTGGTCGTTCATTCACTCATTCACTCATTCACAAATCTTTCCCACGAGCCCCGTCATGCCAACCCCTTGTTCTCAGCACCAGTGATGTGGTGAACGAGCCAGACTAAGGTTTTACGGCTCCGTGGGGCTGCCGGCCACTGGCACGGAGTGAGAGGGACAGTGACTGTGCAGGTGGACGCCAGGCGGGGCAGTCTGCAGAAGCCCCACCCCCGGTGTCCAGGGTCCACAGCCTGAAATGGTGAGGAGACACCAACCTTAGCTGGCAGCCCCGAGTTCAGGGGGTGGGACGATTCCCTAAGGAGACCCCGTTACACTCAGTCCTCGTGGACTGGCCCCCTCACATGCCTTCTGCGGAAACCTCAGGGCTCCTCCCGGGTGGGTCCAGACCCCCCAGCCCCCCAGGCCACCCTCCCCTGGGGGGCTGAGAGGCCCGGGTATTAACAGCGGCCCCTTTGCTCTCGGGAGTGACGCTGTCAGAGCCACCCGGTCTACGGCCGCCTGAGCGTGAGCCCTGAGGAGCAGATGGCTCCTCCTTCTGCCCAAAGACCGAGGGGCAAACGCTCCCCAGTGTTTATGGAGTTAGACAGCGAGATATCACACAGCCACGGAAAACCACGGCTTCCATCTCGCTCACTGACACTGCAATAACACGTTATCGAGCAAAAGAGTCTGTGCGCGTGACCCCCCGGGTGGCAGCCCCCGAGCGTCTTTACGTGTTTGCAGGATGGACGCAGACTCCAGAGGGAGGCCCGGGCAGTAACAGTGGTGCTCTTTGGGGGTTGAGGTCGAGTCTGAGTTTTGCTCTCTCTAATGCTCTTCTCTGCGTTGTTGGAATTTTTGCAATGAGTGCCTGCACCTTTTGTAAAGCCAGCAAGGCTATTTTAAAGAACGTTTCCGAAGGGTAGAGATTCCGCTTCTTCCCCAGCTGTCCTTCCCAGCGTTCACCCCCGTCGAGCCTGTTCTTCCCGAGGCCCCACGAGACGCTCGCTCGCCGCCGGCCCGGCCTGGTTGCTCCGCTCAGTTTCCGGCAGGCACGAAGGCCACTGACCGCCGGAGTCTGGGTCTCTACGGCCAAGTCCGTGTTGTTATTAGAGACCCAACAGCCATTCGATTCCATTCCATTCCATTTCATTTCATTCATTCATTCGTTTATTTATTTATTTATTGGAGACAGAGTCTGGCTCTCCAACATCTGTTTCAGAAGGGGGTTTGCCGAAGCACCTTGGGGTCTCCACCCCGACAGGGGAGATCCGCGCCTCTCCTCCACAGCCCCGGTGCCCACCAACATTACATAGTCATTCAGTCACTAAAGTATGAGCAAATCATCTACATTTTCATTTGGCTTTTGTTTTCAGCCCCACTGCTTTAGAATAATGGCTCAAGCTATTAAGCTAACCGTTTGACTTACAAGCTCTTGTGCTCCGAACGCCAGGATCAGACTCCTCTCTTTGTGGAAGACTAACCCTGCCTTGGGTCTCCTGGGCCCCTGGCTCCCTAATAGAACAGGAGATGGAGGGAAAAAATATACCAGCAGTCAGCCAAGCAGTGACACCCAGAGACGCAGCTGATTAGCAAAAGCTGCTGAATCTAAGAAAAGGGTTTTCTCTGCCACCTTTAAGCTCTCGTACAAATCATAGCTGGCTGCAAAGTTAACTCTCTGTTAAACCCCTGGAGCAGGCTCCTAGCCCAGCCACCCCATTGCCTCTGCCTCTGCAAAGGGCTTGCCCAGCTGAAATGAAGGTGTGTCCGAACCCAAAGTCACATTTTCCAGACCCAAGAAGGACAGTGCCAGATCTGCTGCCCCTCCCAAGGGTCTCTGCACAGTGATGTATTTTAAGAATCCTGTTTGCTCTCTTGCATCAGAATGAGAATCATCCTATGTCCTCGTGTAGGGCACCAAGTGCAGGAATGGAATCTGTCACACGCGGAAACAGGGCAACAGGAAGAATGATTCAGAGGCCCTGATGCAGTTGACATTCCTTCCCTAAATACAGATACCCCCGTTATAAATCGATCAGTATGCAGAAGAGCTGACTCGCCGAACGGATAAAAGCAGCAGCTTCATTGGTTTTACATAATCTGGCACCTTGGAGGTACAGAATTTTTAGGCATCTGCTCACAGGGTGACATTGCTGCTCAAATACTAGCAAGTCACAAATAGCCAGAGCCAGGAACAAGGGGAAAGGAGGCGTGGGTCTGGGGGGGTAGCGGCAAGTTCCCAGAGCAGCACGAGAAGTCTGGGGCATCCTAAGGTGGGTCTGCAGAGGCCAACAGCAAAGGGAGGGCCGAGTGCGGCCCCTCCCACAGGACCCCCCTGAATCCTTCCAGTTCCAGGGGATTTTCAGTCTAATTCGGAAGGCTCTTCTCCCACACTGGGTATGAAAATATTTCAATTTTTGTATTGAACACCAACCAGAAAACAGAGTAAGACAGCTGGTTTGGGCATCAGTCATATAGTTCTAATCTCTAGAGACAGCAAGCATCGCGTGGAATTTGGGGAGTTGATGGATCTTTGGGGGGTCCCCAATTACTTCTTTCTGCTTCCAGCTCATCCCCAAGAGAATGAATCCTTGATGACCTAAGGAGAATCCTGCTGGCTCAGGGAGGGGTTTGGGCGACATCTTCCACCCCTGGAATGATTTCTTCAACATCTCCTCGAATCCCTCTGGCCCCCTGGTTTCCGAGTGTCCCTACTGTCACCCTGTCACCGGCACCAACGCGGACGGTGTGATAGGACGGAAAGCTGCAGGCCCTGGCAGATGAGATTTCCTGGGGTAAACTCAGGGTCCATTTGATTGAAACACATCGAGATGAGTCGAGCGACACAGGCAACCTCCCTGCTTCCCCTCGGACACGGGACGTGCACTGGAATCTGAGAACATGCTGGGAGGATATACGAAAGCAGGGAGGTTTTTCTGGCCTCTTCCCTTCCTCTCCTCGAAGAAGTCCTGGGAAACGATGCCTTAGAGTGGTGCAAAAGAAAAAAAACTGTGGGCAGTTTGACCAAAGGCTGGAAGAGTAGAGGGAAGAAGTTATTCTAAAGGTGGAGTTCCCAGGTGGCAGCAGTGACAACTTCCACAGCCCACACACCTTGAGTCCTTCCTCGATGCCAGCCCGGGTGCTTTTGGGAATCATCCCATCCCGTGTCACTACTCTCGATGACCCCACGTGGTAGAGTTGAGTATCCCCGTCTCAGAGATGAGGAGGCTAAGCTGGAAGGTTAAAGTCACGTGCCTGAGGTTAATAGCCAGCAAGTGGCCAAGCGGGGACCTGGCCCCCGGCTGGCTGCCTCCAGGCCTCAGGCACTGGAATTGCCAATAAATACTAAGGACCTGCAACTGGGGCCAGGGGCCAGGGGGCCCAAATGCAGGACCTGGGAACGAAAGCCAAGGGCGGTCAGGAATGAGGCTTTTATGGGTGTCCAGAGGGTCGTGGCCAGCCCTGCTCTGGCTGATTTAAGTCCTTGCAATAAACTAAACTTCCCACTGCCCTGAAAGCCTTTAGACCTTGGTAAAACCTGGAGCATCTTTTAAATTGTAGTTTGGCCCCAAGGCTAAAGAGGAAAGAGGCCGCTGATGCCAGGTTCAGGCTGGCTGGACTGAGAGGGGCAGGCAAGACGGAGCCCAGGAGGAGGGCTGAGGGCGTGGGCTCCGGGGCCCAGCCTGCGACTGTAAAGTGGGGATGGTGACAGAGAGGTCCCGGTGCCGCTGTGTGTGTGGGCCCGGCACGGGCCTGCCAGGGGAAGGTCTCAGAGCAGCAGGTCCCTGGGCTGGGCGAGGCCTGAGCATCTGCTCCTGCAGGGGAGTTGTTCTAAGGCTGGGCTGTGTCTGGGGTCCTCTGCGGAGAGGTTTAAATGCAGACTCTGGGCCTCCACCCAGGATCCAGATCCAGTGGGTCTGGGGTAGGCGCCAAACCTACATTTTTAGCAAGCAGCTCCCAGGGTCAATGTGAACTCCACTCTTCCACAGTCATGCTTAAAGTACATATTTAGATGCCAAGTGGGTGCACTTTCATAGCTTCATAGGAAGCACGCTGGGGCCTCCAAAAGAAAACGTGCCTTTTGGAGACGGGTCCATCTGTTAAGCAGCCCTAACGACCAGGAACTGCCGTCTCGGTCTGCTCAGGCTGTCTAACAAAACTCCACAGACCGAGCAGCTTAAACAATAGGCATTTGTTTCTCTCAGATTTGGAGGCTGCAAGTCCAAGATCAGGGTGCCACGCCCAATCCACAGCAAGCTGTTTCTCAAGTTCAGCAGAAACCTGCCCCTCCTACCTTCCACCTCCTCGTTCTGTTTCTCACTTCTGGAGCCCCGTGGAGTCCCCTGTCTTCCTTCTACGCGACAGGCCCACAAGTTCCCGAAGTCAGATCCTGTTTCCGTGCGGATGCCCGGGCTCCTGACTGTCCCCAAGAGCAGAGTTCTGAAGGCCAGAAGGCAGAGCCCTGTGCTGCAGGGACAGCAGATGGCCCAGGTACCAGGACCTCTGCCGGCCTCTCCCTTTGTCCACAGTTAGGGGACACCTGTCAGTCTGAACTGTATTTCTAAATATTTTCAGACCAAGCTGTGGTTGAAGATGCCATCGTGCCACTTGAATCGCTTAGTGTAAAAATCTGTGTGAAAAGTCCTTGCTGGAGGGCAATTTCAGGAGGAAGTTGCCCCCACACTTGCGTGCCACTAAATAGTAGTAATAACAGTATGAGCCACCACGTCTTGAACACCTGCCGCGTGTGCCAGGCACTGTGCCAGGGCCTTGGCGATGACCCTGTGGGATGGGTAGGGGGCCCTTTCTTCGCCCCTGGTCACTCAGCTAGAGAGTGATAACCCTGCAGTGTGACTGTTGTCCCTTACACTGAAGAAAAGGCACCGCAGACATGATGATGGAATGTGCCCCTTTTTGCCTCGTGTGGCAGGAACTGAGCGAGAGTTAGAATCTGTTCCACGCAGGGGCCCAGGAGTCTCTACACTTTTCAGTCTCTGCTTTGTGCAACCCTTAAACCTCTCATTTCACGTCGTGTGCAATTCACTGGACACCTTCAAATCACTTGGAAGCCGACAGGGAACAAATGTTGAAGAAAATAAAACACCTCTTCTACTTAGAGTTTAAGCTGAGCAAAGCAGGCGAATGGGGTCTTCAGGATGCTTGGATCTCAGGTGCATTTGCAAGGGCTCTGTCGTCTTGGCCCAGGCTGCTAACCCCTTCATGTGTCCACCTGCCTGTCCTAAGCCCTCTGTCCCTCTGTTTGCTCATCCAGCCACCAGCCAAGGCTTCACGATTTGTTGAGTGTCTACTGGGAGCCTCTTACACTAGAGTGACCCCGAGGCCTTTGGAGGTCTCCTGCCTGCTGACATTTCCCTAGAACAATGCCCAAAACGTGGTGTTAACATCCTCGCTGGCTGAGGACACTTCACTCTAATAGTCCTGCTTGTGACCTGACAGGCTCAGCCTCGTCAACCACAGAAAGGTTCTGTTCCTTCTAAAAAGATACCAGAAAAAATTCGTCCTGCTTATTATTCCAATGAGATAAGAGGGGAACGACAACTAAGCCCCACTGGGCTGTGCTCTCCACCCCGGTGGGCTGAGGACACCAGACATCGGAGTGTGTTCTGGCTTCCCAGGCGGGAACCGGCGTGGCTCCGCAGCCTGTGTGGATAAGCGGTAAGGTGCTACACCGTGTGGACAGCCAGCAAAGGACTTAATTTGCAACCGAGCACAAAATCAAAGACTCTGTCAACCGAGGAACCATGTGCCTGCATAACCACGTTGCGCTACCTGAGAAAGCATCGTCAGGTAAATTTCCAGAGAAAGTAATTAAGGAAGCCCCACTGTCTACATTCTGTAGCAAAATTTGGAGCTCTGGAATTTGACGTTCACCAGGGATCTGGTGTCTCCTCCCAGCCCGATCCTTCATCAAAACGAACAGTGCAGGTTGATGAGGGGATCAGCTGGCATGTCCCCCGCCCCCGCCCTAACGTGCCCCTCCAGCACTGTGTGTCCTCATGTGTTGTCTTGTCAGAGAAGCAGTAAGCAGCAAATAAGATCACTGCTTCTTGCGATGAGGGTGAGATTAATACACACGTACGCAGGCCTGAGATCTGGCAAGAGCCAATTAATATTTATCAAGTACCCACGGCGCACATGATACTGAGAATCAACATGCAAAACATACAGTCCCTGGCACCAGGGAGTCTACACTCGGATTCACACACGCTTGGAGGCACCTGCCCTGGTGGGAGCATCTACACGAGCAGCTTCTTCTTACCAAGGCAACGCCGGATTCTCACCCAGGCGCCGTCAGCACCGTGGCCTGAGCAGGGTGGGGGTGGGAGGGATGCTGCTGAGACACCAGCCCAAACCACTAGGGGCTGTCCCATCCGTGAAGACTGCTCCAAAGGGTCCCATTAACATAATCCCTTCACTGACTCCTTAGTTCTCACCGGAGCTTCAAATGAAACAAAAAGCCCGGCTCTCCACTGAATGTCAGAGTGTGCTCGACGTCCGACGTCCCGACTCCTGATGTCCCTGAGAGGGGCGGGCTGGAGCTGGGCGCCCGCTGGAGGAGCCCCCAGCCCTCGTGCAGGCTGAGCCCCTCCAGCCAGACGCCGCGGGGCCCCTCCCAGAAGAACAGAGCGAGCAGACTCCCATCATCTGGGCTCTGAAAGGAGAAGGGGGGACCCCCCTTACTGGCGGCTCAGCTTGTCATGGCATTTGTTGACAAGCCCATTGAAAACAGACCTCACCGCGGCTGTGAAGTTCGCTCGTCTCCCATTCACTCCTCTCTCAGACAGTTTTTGAAAGGCGAAAAGTCTGGAAAACACACACGCTCCCCCACCCCACCCCCCGAAGCCCCATCACACAGAGGGAGAGAGAGAGAGAGAGGAGCCTCCTCACCTGGCCCCACAGTGCACCGCCTCCAATTAAATCAAAATGGTTTGTTTTTAATGGTCTTTTACACTGACAAGTGGGCGATCATTTTGGGCCCACCAGCTGTCAGGGAACTGAGGCAAATCCTCCGTTGATAATGCCCAATGCTTCCAATTAGGAGCCGCGGCCGCTCCTGGAGCGCTAACGATTCCCCAGCCGTCCCCCAGGCCCCTTTGGCGCTGGCTGTTTCTTCTCGCCTCCTCCGCCGCAAATTACTGACACAAAACGGAAGGCCCGCGTCTCCTCCGCCACGCCAGGCCCGGCCCTGTTGGGTTTAATGAGCCGATGGAAGTTTCGTGGCTCCGGCGCTAAATTCTTTTCTTGTTTGACAGCTGCTCGGCTAAGGCGAGTGTTGACCTTATAAAAGATTTAGTGTTTCTCATTATTTTCTGTCAAGCTTCACAAGTGATGGCTCGGCGGTTATCATCTGCATCCTGGGTGCACGTGTGTGCAAGCGTGTACACGTATGTGCTGACTCGGATGGGGCTCCAAGGTGGAGACGGGAACGGGAAGGGGCCTCTCTCCCTCTGGAGTTTGGCTTCTGCACCACAGCTTCCAGGGTGACATTCTCCTGGGCTGCGGTTTCAAAGAGAGGCCAAGATGCGAGGCCAAGACCATGGGTGGTTCGACGGCTTCCTGGCCTCCCGATGGAGCTGGAGCCGTGGGGGGACGCAGGAGAGAGCCCCGTGTGCCAAGTTTGGTCAACTCCCAGAGCCTGCCGGACCACCACTTAGGCAAGAGGACAGTTTTAGGGCCACACTCAAGATTTCATTGGGAGGAACTCACTCTACCCTTACAGGGCCCGGCTAAGGCCGCCTTCCAAAAGCTTCCTCCTGCTCTGCCCCCTCTACAAGGGCGTAATGGTTTTAAAAAGCAGAACTTTATTTTTAAGTGACATGCATTATCCTCCCCGAGGTGACGCTGGGAGCACGTGTTAGTCCTTATTTTGTTTGGCGCCCGTGCCAAATTGAGGCTGCTCTGTACCTAACAAGCTCCAGGGTGTCCACGCGGCACCTTTGCCGGCCCCCGCGGGCCTCCCCATCCCTTTTCTTTCCATCTCCACGTTCTCCCCTCGTTCCTACCGACCCGCGGTTGCATAAAGAGGAGGAGGGAGTTGAGGGCAGAGGGACGTGTGGATGTCTCTCCCTGGGGTCTGTGTGCATCATTGTTACCATGGGAGACTGTATTTTGATCTCTCAGAGCAAACTCATGGCACCGTCTCCCTCCTGTGCCCCTGGCAGACCTTGCCAATCAGCCATTGCGTATTTTTTTCATGAGCCTAAATTCAGCCTTAGAATAGTTTGTAACAGAGTTGCAGCCATCAGCCACATCAGTCTAGTGGAGCCGATAAGTGAAATGAAATGTCACCTCCTAGCCATCCCTGCCTTGGAGGGGCCACGTAAGTGACTTGCTAAGTATTCTTAAAATTCCTCTTCTTTTTATGCTACATTAAAATGATATTTATATAAAAGGAAATAAAATATAGCCCACTACAGAAAATAGATAAATTGGGCTTTATCAAAATTAAAAAGTTTTATACTTCAAATGATACTTTCAAGAAAGTGAAAAGACAACCCACAGAATGGGAGAAAATATTTTCAAATCATGTGTTAGATAAGGGACTTGTATCTATGAATATATATATTACTCTTACAACTCAGCAATAAAAAGATAAATAATTTAAAAATGGGCAAAGGCTATGAATAGACATTTCTCCAAAGCTGATGCACAAATAAACACATGAAAAGATGTTCAACATCATTAGCCATCAGGGAAAGGAAAATCAAAATCACAATGAGAAATGGCTTTGTACCCACTAGGATGGCCACAATAATGATGACAGACAATAACAAGAGTCGGCGAGGATTTGGACAAATTGGACATTTGTACATTGCTGGTGGGAATAAAGAATGGGGCAGCCACTTTGGAAAACACTCTGCAGTTCCCCAAAAGGCTAAACATACAGTTTCCATGTGACTCAGCAATTCTACTCTTAGGTATTATCTCCCCCAGAGAAATAAAAGCATACATCCACACAAAAACATGCACATGAACGTTCCTAGCTGCATTGTTCATACAGGTAAAAAACTGGAAACAATTTAAACGTCCATCAACTGACAAATGGGTAACAAAATGTGGTCTCTCCATGCGGTGGAATATTATTTAGCCATGGAAAGGAATTAAGTGCTGTTGTTACAGACTACCACCTGGAGGAGCCTGGAAAACATTATGTTGAGTGAAAACAACCAGACACAAAACACCATACGTTGTATGGTTCCATTACACAAAACATCCGAAATAGGCAAATGCACACAAATAGGAAGCAGATTAGTGGTTGCCAGGCTGGGGGAGGAGGAGGAGGGGCTGACTGCTAGTGGGTATGAGGTTTCTTTTTGGGGTGATGAAAATGTTCTAAACTTAGATTGCGGCGGTGGTTGTACAATGCTATGGACACACTAAAATCGTTGATTTATACACTTTAAACAGGTGAATTTTATGCTATATGAATTATTTCTCAATAAAGTTATTTTTTAAAAAAGCCAAGCCACTTGAAAAAGAACTAGCCCACTTGAGTTAGATGAGTGATCCCTGCCCGGATTCTGTCTTTGGAGGGTAGAACAGGGTGAAAATGGGCCACGATGATACAGTCTCAGATGATGAGGGAGGGTCTGGTGTGTCCTCAATGCACCCCCCACCCCCTATTATCCACTCTGACTCTCCTTCACCTGAAACCTCTTGAACTTAGAAGCTGAAGGAGCAGCGACACCCTGACCTGGAAGTTTTGGGACGATCAGACACACACCCCACCTTGGGACCGGTGTGACCCTGTTATTTTTCTACTAGCATCTAGCAAACAGCTTCACTGTTCAATTTTGATTTCAACTGCTGCTGACTGGCCTTAGCTCATCCCTGAAAATGGTCTGGAGATACTGGTTTGGCTTCTGGAGATAGCAAATTGATTTGTTTCCAAAGGCACGAATGCTGCCTACCTTTTCTTCGGCCCCAGCAAGTCCCACAGGCCCTACCGTGAGTGGAGCACAAACCTGGATTTCCGTTCTGGCCTTGTCGCTTAGGAGCTTAGCTGCTGGGTCTCCTTGGGCCAGTGTCTTAACCCTCCTGAGCCTCAGCTCCTCTCCAGTGAGGAGGCCCCTCCCCAACCCTGGAAGGTCGCCGCCCTTCCCCATTCACCCGCTGCGGTTTGCCAAGGTTGGGGCAAGTGCCAGCTAAGAGCCCACATTAGACCTTGTGGGGAGGCAGGAAGTTTGTTGTCTGAGCTGGAGTTTGGATGTTCTTTGAAATCGCAGCATGTGTCAGCAGGGAGGGTCAGGCCCTGTGTCCTTGTTGCATCTATTTTTGGACCACAGAGGAATTAGAGCCAGCAGCAGAATAACAATTTAGGGAACCAGATGTCTCAGGAGAGATTGTTACCCTTGTTAATTACTTAAACTACAACCTGCTACATCAGAGCTTCGGGCCCGGCCTGTGCACCAACGGTGTCTTGTGTCCCACCAGGGCCCCTGACCTCCGGCTGCCCCGAACATGACAGAAATTACTGACCTGGGACTAAGCCATAATTTTCAAGTGCCTCTCATTAGAGGAGACAGCCTATCAATCTTTTACAGCGAAATTTCTCCTCCAGTCACCTGAGCAATTGTCATTAAAAAAAAAACTAAACTAAAATCTCTATGGCTGTCATTTTTTTTCTTAGCTCTTCAGCAGATTTCTTTTTGTTGTTGTTTTTAATCTGATAATTTTTTTCTCAAATCATCCCTTTTGCCTTCTCAGTCCCCGGGAAGCTTGCTGTCCAGTTGGGGGACCAGAGTGTGGCTCAAGAGTGGAGACAAGCACCCGCTGGCCCAGCTACTGTGCGGTGGGGTTGGGTCAGAGGCCTGGGGTCACACACATGCTTGAACAATCCAGGGAATCCTCTTCTATGTTTTAAGCTTTTCTTATAAATGGAATCATGCTCATGTACCATTCTGTAAGTTTTCTGTAACTGTTTTTCTCTCGAAACATTGGGTTTTGAGATCATTTGAAACATTTGGTTTTGTTGGTTCAGAGAGATCTGGAGCAGTGCTGTCCGACAGAACTCTCTGTCGGAAAGGTTCTACCTCCACCTGTTCGATGCAGTGGCCACTGGCCACGAGGGCCCATAGAGCACTTGGAATGTGGGTGGTGTGAGGGATTGAATTTTTATTTAGTTTTAGTTCACTGAAATGGAAATGGCCACATGTGGCTGGGGGCCACCATGTTGGACAGCGCCTCCCAGAGCGATCATTCCAGCTGACGCGGAGCGTCCTCCTGTGGGTTTGCCACCCTCCATCCGTTCAGAGCCCGGTGACGGACACACAGTTGTCTCCACGTTTGTCATCACGTTACTATCCTAGGCTTCCTTGCACACATCTCTCAGGGGATATTTCTGAAAGTTTCTCCAGGGTGTCTATGCAACACGGACTCGTTGGTTCACAGGGCACGTCCTGCCTTTCTCGCCAACGCCAAACCCCTCTCTGAGTGGTTGTACCAACTAACACTCTCGCAGTGGTGTCAGACTTATTACTGTTAGTACCAATCTGACAGGCATGAAGTGGTATTTTGCTTAATGTGCTATTCCCTGATTACACATTGGGTTGAGCATCTTTTCCCCTTGGGTGGCCATTCAGATTTCCCCTCCGTGAACTACCTGTTTGTGTCTTCTGCCCGTTCTGTCATTGTGGGACCCTGCGCCACTTCCCCTGCCCAGCTCTGCTTGTCTTCGAGCCTCTGCTTATGTGTCATTTCTTCAGGGAGGCCTTGTCTGGCCGTCAGACAGAGTCTGAGTCTCTGCGTTACAAACTCTTATGGAACCTGGTGTTCTCTTAATACTTAGCATAACTCTAATTGAATAATTAGTTGTGTCATTATATTTTTATTACTAGTCTCCTGGCCCCATGACAGCAGAAGCTTTCTAAATTCTCACTGTGTCCTGGGTCGCAGCACCATGTCTGGCACACAGTGGACGGCCCATAAATGTTCATTGAGTGAAATAACAAACACATACAGCCTGAGCAAGAGCAAGACCCCATCTTTACCAAAAATAGAAAAAATTAGCCAGGTGTGGTGGCCCACGCTTGTAGTCCCACTGCTCGGGAGGCTGAGGCTGGAGGATCACTTGAGCCCAGGAGTTTGAGCTTGCAGTGAACGGTCATTGTGCCACTGCACTCTAGCCTGGGCATCAGAGCAAGACTCTGCCTCAAAAATAAATAAGTAAATAAAATAAAAAGTAATGAACACATAAATAAAAGGACAAGCGCCACATCTTATCCTCTAGCCCAGGTCACGTGGACACCTTCTCTATCATGGTGCCAGTTCATTCCATATGGGGATTTTCTGTTGAAAGTAGAACAGACTTTTCATGCAAGAGTACAAAGCAAGATCTCAAGAAATGCCAGAGGGTCTGATTTGTGCAGATTACTTTGGCACCAAGGAAACCGAATTAGAAATCAGTACGAAACTTAACTGATAAAATTGCCTGGAAATGTAAAAGCATACTTATAAATAACTTAGGGATCAAAGGAGAGATCCAACCAGAAATTAGATTAAAAGAGACGGAGCAAAAATGTAGTCAAAACTCGTGAGATGAGCTGGAAGAGCTTAGAGGGAAACAGTTGCTCACACTAGCTTGTATAAATGCAAATATTAGGAAAGAAGAAGGATGACGAGGTAATTAGCGAAGCCACCAACTCTAGATGCTAGAAAATGAGCAGTAGAGTAAACTCAAAGAAAGCAGGAAAGGAAATAAAGAAGTTAAGAGCAAAATTAGGGAAATGTCAAAGGAACGATTAAGGGTATCAGTCAAATGAAAGATTAGTTCATTGAAAGCGTTTTGGAAAAGTGCAGATGCTTTCAGAGGAACTAGGACATGGCGCGCGGGGCCCCGGGCACAGGGCAAAGGGAGACCACCAGGGGGCGCGTTGCAGAGCTGAGAAAAGGTGTGAATGACTCGTAGGAGACCTGGGAGAGAGTCGCTTCCCACCTGGGCCCCGGATTTTCCACCTGTGGTGTGGGAGAGTTGGATTTAGGGATCCCTAAGGTCCCTTCCAACCCTAACTCTTTGGGAATCTTTTATTCCAATCCAGGTGGGACAGGTAGAGGATGTGGCCAAGGAGGAGACCCTGACTCCCCAGGTGCATCGAGTACAAATCTCTCCTAAGACCTGGTGGCTGCTCACTCAGCGCCCTGCTGCGGTCCCGCGTCCCCAGCTCCGCATCTGCTCTCATTCCCTAGAACTCGCCCAGTTCCTCCCACCTCGGGCGCTGGCAGATCTCCAGAGCCTGGGACACTTCCCCTTCCTTTCCCCCTGGACAGACCTTCCCATCCCCCAGGTGGAGTTGGATTTCCACAGTCCACAACCTTATAAAATAGCTCTAGTTTACCTGTCATTAAACAACTGTGTGTGTGGTGCACTGAGTGACTGTCTCCCTTGACATCCCGCGGGGTCCGTGTGAGCAAGGGGCCTGGCCTATGTTCCTCGCCAGTGTATTTCCAGGGCATTGCACAGCGGTGGCGCTCAGTCCTTATTTGTGCAATGCCGTTTAGATTTTGCAGTGCTCCACATTCAAACAGGACCCACACCTTTGCCAACCAGGGTGCCTCACCCCACCCGCCCGGCTCCCAGGGCTGCTGGCAGGCTGTGGCACCCGCCTCTTATTTACCTGCATTGACCTTAGAGTGGCTCAGAGCTCCATTCAGCAAAGCTGTCTCCTGCCAAAGCTGTGACAATTTCTTAGCTCCAGGCGGAGACAGACCACAGATGGCTTAATTTAGAAGCATCTCAGAAGGAGTTTCTTGCTCCATAGCTCTTCAGCCTTTGACTCCGGGGGTCTGCGGGGTCGTGACCACACAGGGGCTTGAGGCCTGACTTGTAATGAGGCTCTCTTCTGCGGCTGAGCTGCTCCTGTAGGAGGGGGAGCGAGCATGCGGGAGCGGGGACAACCTTGCAGACGCTGACTTCCTCTCCCTCACTCACCAGCATGTATCAGCGGACAATGGAGCTCGTGCGGAGAGCTTGTGGCCTCAAATCCCGCAGCCCTGGGTTCAGTCCGTGAAACCCTGGGCAAGTGACTTAACCTTCTGGGACCTCCACTTTCCCATCTGTAAAATGGAGACAGTGACGGTGCCAACCTCACTGGGGCATTCCGAGGCTTACGTGAAGTCAATGCTCAGCACCTGGCAAATAGCAAGTCTGTGCTTATTCCAACGCTGATGAGAAGGGGCTGAACACGCCAGTTCTGGGCCTTCAGGACAAACATTGCAGAGAGGTGCCCAGCTATGTGGGCTTGGCGAGGACTGGAACTCCCCTCTCCGTTTTTTGGTTTGGGATTCAGGTGCAGAATAGGCCCAATCTCCCTTCTCTTTCTAAAGGCCCCCGCTCCGGGCGGAAGCTTTTGCCTGGGTTCATGTTCAGGAGTCTGCAGGCCCAGGGGCTGCAGCGTCTCCACAGGAGCCGACCTCCACACGCAGCGCCTTGCCGGGCCCAGAAGGCACGCCCCGCCCACCTCTGCTGACGCCACTTCCCCTCGGCCCACCCCCCATCTCCATCCTTCCAGGACAGTTCAAGTCCCACCTGGCCCGAGGAGCGGGACCACCTGAGGCCACTGTTCATCATTCATTCACTCATTCACTCGTTTGCTCACCCAGCTGACCTTGATCAAACACTTCTCAGATGCCAGGCACTGTGGGTCCCTCTGGGAACTGGGCAGGAGCAGACCCTGCCTCACAGAGGCTGGGCGCTTGCCTGAGTGCCCCTCTTGGATGAGATAACTCCATGAGATTCCACTTGGAATGGGAATTCCTCAGTGGCAGAGACCGCAGGTGACAGGCTTTCTGTCTCCCCAGTGTCAGCCCATGGTGGATGCCAGCGGTGTGTGGCCAGTCACTGGAGAGAGCCTCAAACGCCCAACACACCCCTTAGAAAACCCAGGGGGAAATGGAATTTGCAGTTCTGAAGTGCAAGGCATGTGTGCTCAGCAGTCCCTGGCACATAGTAGGTGCTTAATCAGTATTTTTTAGGTAGATGGGTGAATGAATGTTTCTGCCTTGGTGAAGTTTTTAAGTAAATGGAGATTGCAAAAAAAGAAAATTTCTAATCAGGCTTCTTCTCTTTTGTCCATCCACCTTGCGAGATGAGAGGAGTGAGCTCAGGACCCTCCTGCAGCAGTGCTGCCTGGGGCACTGCCCACCGGCCTGCACGCAGATCCATCCAGGGCATGGCTCGAGGGCTGCATTAGTATCCTGGGCTGCCCTAACAAATTGCCACAAACTCAGTGGCTTAAAGCAATATCAGTTTATTCCTTCACAATTCTGGAGGCCAGAAATCCGAAATCAAGGCATGGGCAGGGCTCCGAGGGCTCATGGGAAGGGTCCCTCTTCTGCTCTTCCAGCTTCTGCCGCCTGCTGGCGATCCCTGGCTGTGGCTGTGTCACTCCAATCTCTGTCTCCGTCTTCACGTGGCTGCCCCCTGTGTCTTCTATCCCTTATAAAGTGCTTGTGACTGGAGTCAGGGCCCACGTGAATGAATCAGGATGCTCTCCCCTCAAGATCCTTAATTACATCTGCAGAGACCGTTTTCCCAAGTAAGGTCGTGTTCACAGTTCTAAGGGTTAGGACATGGACATATATTTTGGGGGTCATGGTTCAACCTACTATTAATACAACGGCCAAAGAGGGGTGTGTGGAGACGGCCGAGGTGTGGGCTGCAGAGCTGCGCTTCCCTGTGAAGAGCCTGGAGCTCTGAGAGGCAGAGGCGAGAATGGTGGTGGCCGGGGCTTGAGGGAGGGGAAGGTGGGCAGCTGTTGTGCTGAGTATGAAGTTTCAGTTATGCAAGATGAGTAAGTTCTCGAGACGTCTGGACAACACTGTGCCTATAGTTAACAGTAGTGCACATACCGTATCGTGCACTTAAACAATCTGTGAGGAGGGTAGATCTCAACTTAAACAGTCTGCGAGGAGGGTAGATCTCATGTTACAGGTTCTTACCAAAAACAAAAACAAAAAAACTGACAGGGTAAGAGGAACCTTTTGAAGTGATGTATATTTTTATCACTTTGACTGTGGTGATGATGGTTTCATGGGTGTTTGCGTATTTCCAAACTCATCAAACTGTATCCATTAAAATGTGTGCAGACTTTATCAGTTCTCTTTCAATAAGGCTGTTAAAAATATTTTTTTAAAAGGAAAAGTATAATGGCAGTGACATTGTAACGATATAGAAAGTTATTTTCACATAATGTTAAGCATTTTGCAAAACTGTCTAGATTATTGTTATTACTATTGTGAAAAACATGCATATGAATAAAATGCCTGTGTTCTGAAACACAAACAAACAAACAAAAAGACACTGTTGGTGACTGGCCACCAGAAATAGCACCATTGCCAATCTGAATGTCACTCAAGGCCACGGAGACCTGAGGCCCAGGCTGGCTGGGCGCTGGGACCCTGGTGCCCCAGGCTCCCGGAGCATCTCCAGCTGCCCTGGGGGGTGTAAAAGTCACTTGCCAGAGTGCACAGAAAGGTGTCCCCTGGAAGCCCTTTGTTTACTGGCTCTTTGCTACCTGCTCATTGTGCAGGGTCTTCTCCCTTCTCTATAACCTTAGTGAGGCTGCTTGGGGACTTTCCTGAAACATGGAGACTGAGCCAAGAATAAGACCACGGTGTGACTGATCACAGTGAGAAGAGCCCCACATTTAGCCCTGGGTCCAGTGGGCATCAGGTGCCTGTTAAGGCCCGCCCTGGTGGGCTCAGTGGCTTTGGGGTTGGGCTCTGGGGCCTCCCTGGGTGACCGGAGCCCCAAGGCAATTCTGATGACCCAAAAAGTCCCACCCCTGAGGCTGGGGCTGAGGGTGGGTAGTGTCACAGAGGGTCCACAGGGGGACTCACAAAGGGCCTGTGAACCTCCTGAAATGACCTGCACTGATTGTTATGTAAGAATGTGGGGTGTTTTCCTCCCAGAGGAAGAGAGTCCAGGGATGTCCCCAGAGTCCACATCCCCTGGGAGTAAAGAACGTGGCCATGCTGGAATAACTGAATCTGCTCATCACATGTGTTTGTTACGGGTTTCTAACAAGCTTCCACAGCCCCTGCCTCCTCTCACCTCAGGGAGTGAGGTGCAGGGAGCACCCTGCACATAGCTGAGTGGCAGCCGTGGTGGAATGTTCCAGAAAGAGTCAAGAACTTAGAGCTCAGAGGTTGGGGTCCTAAAGCACAGTGTCTGTGCCACCCGTCACCTGTGGGGCCAACCCTGAACTGAACTCTGCTCTGGGCCTCAGCTTCCTCATCTGTAAAAGGACAAACACAACCCAGGAAGCTCCACTGGGCCCCGAGCAGAGACTGTTCCTCACGAGTTCCTCCTTGTCTTTCCTCAACTTGCTTTAGTATCTCATCCTTTCCCCAGCTTGCTTTTCTCGCCTTTTGTCACCCTAAGATCACCCTAAGGCTGCCTGCAGCACCGTGGGCTCAGCTACCCATTCCCAGGTGGCCTGCCCTAGCCTGGATCCCAACAAGAACTTTGTGGCTCTCCCGGGGCGGGTCCTGCTCCATCCTGGAGCCACTGAGAGCCTCGGCTGCTCCTGCAAATCCAAAGGGAACCCGCCCTGCCCTCCGCCTCACCCACCCCGTCCCCTCCTGAACCCTCATGGAGCCCCAGGGCCAGTGTACACACTGCACCCTGCCGGGGAAACCCCTGCTCGCCCTTCGAGACTCCCTGCACCCCGCTCTGCCCCTGTGTTCTCGCCCTGCACTCCCCGGGCCCCTGGCCATCGTCAGGAAATGGGATGAGAAGCTCCCCAAGGGCAGAGCCGAGTTCTCCAGTTCACTGCTGTCTCCCCGGCGCCTGACACAGAGTTGGGCTCAGTAAACGTGCGGATGGATGGATGGATGGATGGATGGAAAGATGCAGTGACGGACGAGTGAGCCAAACCCGTCTGCCCTGTGCCTCCCTTCAGTTCCCCTAAAGGAGAGAAGCCCAGTTAGGAGGATGTGGCCCTCAGGTACTGAGTTGGAGGTGACGTAGCGGACACAGTGGTCACCAGGAGACAGGAGGAAGCTTTACTTGCCTCCATTTCTTGAGAAGGAGGGCAGGCTGAGATACCACGTCGAATCTTAACTGAAGAGACTCTCACTCCTTGGATCTGTCTCTGTCGAATGTTTTTGTGTTTTTGTTTTTGTTTTCTAGAAGGGCGAGGTGATGTGTTCTTGAGCTCTGGTTCTGGTACTGTTGAGGGCTGGCACCTTGACTCCCCACAGTGCTGCCACTGGCCGGAGAGCAGTGACAGACAGGGCCAGGAGCTCCCCCAGGAGAAGGCGGCTTGTTAGGGTGTTTAAACGGTGGAAAATCTGCCTGTGAAGATGGCGCTGGCTACCAGGTCCCACTGCATGGTGATCTGGTCATTGCCGGGTGATATCTGCTCTGCATACATCTTCCCCTGCCACGAGCTGGGCAGAAGGAAGGACCGGCCCCAGGCAGCCCACCCCACGCAGCACCAGGAAGCTCACGGCACTCACTGTTACTTCCTGCCCTCTTAACGCCATTTTTATTATGTCTGTAAGATTGAAATGAAGGCGGGTAAGGGGTGAGCGCCCCAGAAGACCCGGCTCACCCTCCTGTTCTGCTCTCTGTCCACAGGTGGGCCGGCATCTCGATACCTTCCCCACTGAGGCAGATCGCCAGAGAGCGTTCAAAGCCCACCGGGAAGAGCACGCCGTGCGCCAGGGCACCCTGCGGATGGGCAACTACACCCACCCCTAGCCCCTCGCCTTCCATGAGAAGCCTGAAGGACTCACCTTTCTTGCCCCAACTCCTACACCACTCCCTGTTCGTGCAGGCGCTGCTGCTGCAAGGACCTCAGATTCAGGTCTTAGGTTAATTATTTTTGGTTAAGAGTCTCCCTTTTTAGGTTAGCCAACACTAATCTTACTGTGGCCCCAGTGACCCTCCCTGGGGACAACTCCTCCTCCTCCTCAGGCAGGCTCACCTGACAAGATAAACCCAAATTACAGGGCAGTTTTTTAGACTCCAGGCTCAGGGTCGATTCCATGGCTCTGCCCATTAAGTGTTAAGAACAACCCATGTATTTCCTGCAGAAAGCGTGACAGTGACATGCTTTGAAAGCCCTCATTTTATATTCCAAACATGAGTTTTAATTGCTCTTTTTGGGATGCCTGATGTCTCACCATGGCAGTATTATCTCTCTGGGACCCCTGACAGCAGGAAGAGTCAATGGTTCATTACTCAGGCCTGTCCCCTTCCAGGCACAGCGGCCCTGTCAATCTCCACCGAGGTAGACTTGGGACGGTCAGCCCGTCCCCAGGGAGAGAGCCTTCGGGTGACGGGCAGACTAAGCTACGCAGGCTGCCGAACTTCCCGGCCAGACTCCTGGGCGCTTCCTCACTCCATCTTCCTATGTGTTCTTTGGCTTCCCACAAATTATATGCTGGTCTATTTTAAATTTAAAATGCTATTTGTCTCCCTCCTTTTGTGTCTTTATTTGAAAACCAGTAAACTTATAACTGGTGAATGAACCAGCCTAAGATTCATCAGACGAGGGCGCTACCCCACGGAAACTTTTCAAGGTAGACAGGAACCCCCAAGGCATCCTAACAATGCCTTTTCTGAGGGAGGCAAAACCTCAAGTTTAAATTCCAGTTCTCGTCTGAGGATTGCGAAGAGTGGATCTTCAGCCTGGCGCTCTCCCCCCAGCTCCAGGTTGATTCATCCAACAGCTGCTCTCGAGGATTCTCCACTCGGGTCCTGGTGTTTGTCTCTAACCAACACGACCAAGACAAAATGCTGATTTTTCCCACCCAGCGTGCTTCTCCCTCTGTCTTTCCCATTTCGTAAATGAGACCACCATCCACCCAGCCCCTGGGGCCCAAAACCCTCACTACTCCGTTTCCTCCATCTCTCACATCTGGTCCAGCAACAAGCCTGCCAGCGTTGCTTCCAAAAACACACCCCAATCCATCCTCTCCCGTGCCCCAAGCCCACGTCCTCGCCCTCCCCATCTCTAGGGAGAGCTGCCGTAGGTTCCCCACTGCCCTCCCCCCCCCCCCACAGTCCCTTTGCCGCAGAGTGGCCCTGAGCACACAACGCAGCGGCCTCCCTTGCTCTGAAAGTCACACCCGCAGTCCTGCAGGTGAGGCCTCACCCTCCTGCCTTAGGCTTCAGGCTTCTTTTTCCCTTTGCCTGGGGCCCTTGGGCCCCAGACTGTCACCTGCCTCCTCCTCCTTGTTATTTAGGTTTTAGCTCAGAACTCAAGCCCCTACTCAAAAGGCCTTCCTGGAAATCGCCCCAGTTCAATCCGCATTGATCCCATTGGGAGTCTGTTGAGGGCCCGTCTTCCCCTCTAAGGGGAAGCTGCCCGGGATCGGGGGTCTAGGATCCTGGGGCCCATATCCCAAGGTCGCACATCCCAGGGGTGCTCAGCGATGTCTGTGCCACGGATCACACCCCCGCAGGCCGGGCAGGGAGCATCCCTCAGCCTCGGTGACTGTCCGGGGGCCCGAACCGTTGTGGTGCCACAGACCTGAGTGACAGACCTGAGTGGGCTTCTTGATCAGCTGTCTCCCCTCCCCCCACCGCACTGCAGCTCACTGGAAGCCAATTTCATGAAAATGCCACATCAGCCCCCCTTGACAGACCTGTCCTGCCCCAAGGGCCCGAAATGCCCCTCCCAGCACACAAACCAGAGGGAAACGAGCGTCCTCACTCATCCAGACTAAGGCCGCCCTGAAGCCTCCTGCCCGGTCAGGGTGGCGGCCTGGAGTGGGAGGGCAGGGTCCGAGGGCAGCCCGTGCAACACCGTCGGCCAGAACGAAGCCCGGCTCTGCCCGTGACCTCTGTGTGATCTGGGCATGTCTCCTGGCCAGTCACTCCGTGCCTGACCTGTGCCACAGGCCTCTTCGAGCCAAGGTAGACAACGGCCACAGGAAGGGACTTGTGTAAGGTGCTGGCACAGGGAAGCGCTTGGAAGCAACAGACAAACATGGCCTACCGTTTTCTCATTTTGCTAAATACACAGAAGAGGGGCAACCCCCAGAGCCCTGGGGGTGACTGAGGGACAAGGGCAGGTACACAAAGGGTCACAAGGCTTTGCGTCCAGATATGTCAAGAAAGTAAAGAAGTTTTGAGTTGAGCCCACTGTTCTGCTCAGACAGCCCCTGTGGGAAGGGGAGGGAGGCACACCTGGAGGCAGAAGAGTTTTCTGAAGGACCCCAAATTGGGCCCTAATCACCAAGGGGTGAGGCAAGTCCCCTCTGGCAGTGAGGGAGATGCCCCCTGTAAGTGGCCCTCCCAGGCCTGCTTGCCCGGGGCCCCAGCGGGGGCGGAGAGTACGGGCTCAGCCAGAAGCAGCTACGGGAACTCTCTGTCCAGTCACTCCTCATCCCACGCGCTGTGGGACTCGCTAGGGCTGTGACAGATGCCCTGGGAGCACCACCCTGGATGCTCTCCGGGGTCCTCTGGGTGCTCCCAGTCCAGGCTGGCAGCCGTTCTCAACGGAGAGAACCTCAGCTCCTTGTCCTACAGCGCCACCCGCTGGCGAGTCTGAGTCAGAGGCCACGGAGGTTCCCAGCCCTTCCCTCCCCGCGTCCTTCCCTTCCCTGGCTTCCTTCTTCCTCCATTAATTATTTGTGCCTGCACAAAGTCTACTTCTGGTCTGATTGCACCTTCCTGGGTATCCTGTCACAGTTGGGCTGACCCTGCCTGGGGGCCCTACCACTGCCTGCTCTTCATGACCCAGACAGAGTCCCCAAAGGGCCCAGCCCGAGAGGGCTCGGGTGTCATCTTGGTAGTCTCCCTCCATTGCCGTCCCCCAGCTTCACAGACGGACGAGAGCTGGTGAGGGAAGCCGGAGTCCATGCGATAGCTAGGCCGGCACGCCATCCCAGGCCAGCTACGCGGTCCAGAGGCTGCCCCCAAACTGCTTCTCAATTAAAGGCGGACAGAAATGGAGTGAGCTTAGCTTTTCATCCCAAGTCCTCCTCATCACACACCAACAAATGCCACGTGAGGTGGGTGTCATGGGAGGCATGACCTTGTGCCCCTGTTTTGGCTAATCTCACATAGGGACATTCTACCTCCTGGTTGGGCTTTTTAGCAGCTCCCCATCAGAGATTTAACCAAACAGTGAGGCCCGCGGGTGCTGTGTCCATGAGCTACGGGGAGGGGGCTGCCCTGGACTCACCTGGTCTACTTGAAATTCTTTGAAGTCCCCTCTGAGGTGGGGGGGACGCGGTGCTGTGCTGATGTGCCCTTGGCGGGCGGGGGGGGGGGGAGGGGGCAAGTGCCCAGCTGGGGTGCAAGAGCAGCGCTGAGAGGGGGTCTTTGGGAAAGGGACTTATGAAAACAGAAGGGGCTTGAAGCCACTGAGAGCTGCCAGAGAAGGCAGAGGGGTGTAGAGCCACTTAGCAGCAAGACCAGGATGGGAACAGGCCTCCTGGATGGGAGCTCTCCCCTCACACCGACCCGCTGACTCCAGTCTGTGTCCAGATTTTTAAACTAGAGCCTAAACCTCATTCACTCTCTCCCTATTTCCCTCTACCCCAGCCATCGCTATTGCTATCTCTAGCTCTCGATACAACCAGAAAATTAATAGTTTCCTTGGCCAGAAGAAAGGATTCTGGCTGTCGCGCATGGTGTGCATCGGGACGGTCGGCTCACAGCCACGTCTGCAGCCTGCCCGGCGGGGCTCCTAGAAGCCTGAGGAGGAGGCACCGCTCACAGGCTATGGATCCAATTTCAGTTCCCGGGGAGGTCCCCGGATCCAGAGAGCGACGGTTTGGCTCTTTTATTCACCCATGCCAGCGCCCCCATTAGTGCTGGTTTGGAACAACAGATGTCGGGGGCCAGAGAAGGCTCATCTCCAGGCAGCAGGCACCGAGCCCGGCGCCGCGGGAGCCAGACAGGTCTGAGTCTCCAGGGAAGCACCTTCTCTTGCGTTTATCCTCATGGACCCAAACATCCTTTTTATTGCATTTCTTTTTACTTGGGAAACCCTTTGATGCTTGAAATCATTATTAAGGGAGGGGGGAAACTAGGTTGTCTCTTTATAAAGGTTCCTAGAACTGAATGCAGGAAACTTATAGACTTGAATCCACGAAGGGGAAATTATCTATGAAGGGGACTTAGACCGAGGGCATCACTGCATTCTGTGAGCTCCACGAGTGTGGGGCGCCCTGTCATGCACTCCACGACTCACCAGCATCTAGCTCAACACACGGGACGGAGCATGTGCTTGGAAGGAAGGAGGCAAGGAAGGAAGGAAGAGAGGGAGGGAAGGAGGGAGGAAAAGAAAAAGTATATTCTTTTCCTCATTTCAGGAGTTCCATGGGGTTTTTAGTTAAACACACACAAATGGTTGAGAACAGTGTGACCCTGAAGCCCATAAATTGTCCAAATCCTTGTCCAACCCATCTGTTTGCAGAACAGAGAAATATTAGCGCCCAGCCCTGGCCTATATCATCCCAACCTCTGCCCACTCCACCTTAAAAACTGGTTTTGGTGGAAGGCCTGGGCAAAGGTGGGAGCTGACTTTTCTAGAGAGGGCTGGGGAGACGAGCGTGGGGGCTCTAGCTCGCCAGAGGAAAAAAGCTCCAGCTATGAGCGGCAGTCGCTGTGCTGCGAACTGCATACCTGCTGTTCACTCGGACCTCGTGACGTGGGCAGCATTATCTTCATCTTACAGCTGGGGGAGAAAAGCTCAGAAAGCAGCGATTTGCTTAAAATATAAAAAAGAAAAGAATAGAAAAGAAATGGGACTACAGGTGTGCACCACCACTCCTGGCTAATTTAAAATTAAAAAAAAAATGAGAACGGTTCCATGGTGTAATGGTTAGCACTCTGGACTCTAAAAGAAAAGAAAAGAAAGAGATTTGAAGGTCACAGAGCAGGGCCTGGACTAGGGGGAAGGGGTGAGGCACTTGCCCAAAGCACAAAATTAAAGGGGGGGCCAAAAAGCTTGGTAACCAAGACAAATGATATTTTAATATAATTTTTTTTTTTTGAGACAGAGTTTCACTCTGTCACCCTGGGTAGAGTGCAGTGGCATCCTCATAGCTCACTGCAACCTCCACTCCTGGGCTCAAGCCATCCTCCTGCCTCAGCCTCCTGAACAGCTGGGACTACAGACACATGCTATGACACCCAGCTAATTTTTTTCTATTTTTGTTAGAAATGGAGTCTCACTCTTGCTCAGGCTGATCTTGAACTCCCGAGCTCAAGAGATCCTCCCACCTTGGCCTCCCAGAGTGCTAGGATTACAGGCATGAGCCACTGCACCCCACCTTTAATACAATATTTTTAAATCAAAATTTAAAAATCCGTGGTGGATAAAATGCCAACATTTAAAATAAAGACTTATGTGACTCACATCATTTGCTTTACCATAGTCCCAGCCCTGGATTCTAGAGCCAGGTTCTAACTCGGGTCTGGTGAGTTCCGAGTCTGTATCCCTAACGGAGACCCAGCTACTCAGAAGCTTGAATGGTGTCCTTTAAGCCACAATTCAAATGGCAGCAGAGACCACCTAGGATCACTCTCAAAAGGCTCTGAGCAGACTCTCTGTGAGGCTCTGCCTGCTGGGCAAGGTGAGCAAAACCAGCAAAAGCAGCCCTTTCTCTAGCTCCAGGGCTGAGGGGCATCAGTGCAGAGAGAGGAGGGCCTGGGAGAAGGAGTGTTGGCAAAAGCCATGGCCTAGCCAGAGGCACAGGCTCTCCCACGTCCATCCCTGATTCAAAGCCAAACCCAAGCCAAGAGCCCCAGGTGGAGAAGAAGGGCATAGATCCTCCACCATGGCCTCTCCCACCCTTGCCCCTCACCACCTCACCATGTTAACACCTTTGTACCAAAGGAGAGGCTGAGGTCATGACAGCAGAGACCAGCTGTCCAGAGGGGAAGGGCTTCTCCAGGAACCTGCCTGCCCCAGCCTTGGAGAAGAGCAACAGCTCCTTCTCTGTGGTCCTCTCTCTGAGGGCGAGTGGTCTTGGTCCTTCTAGGGCTCTGGGTCCATCAAGAGGCTAAAGGGTTTAAAAGAAAGCAATCTCAAAGGACCAGCGGGAATTTGAAGCAAGAGATTTCAAGAGAAAGTGGGCAGCTGGGGTGGGGGTTGGGGTCCTGAAAAGAGAGCCCAGAACAGGGTGCCTGGATGCAGGAGGGGAGGGCAGCTCTGGGCCCTTGGTGAAGACTGAGTAGTCCTGGGAGCCCGGCCCTAGAAGCCCTGATAACAGTAATTTCCTTTCCTTTCCTTGAGGCCCCAACACCCCTGCCCCTCAGCCAGTCCCTGGGGAGGGGGCCAAGAACTGCTAAGGGCAGGGGGCTGGGGAGAGAGGTCTGCCTCCTGCTGTGTGAACAGGAGCACAGGGAGGTTAGGCAACGTGCCAAGGCTCACATCCAGCTCCTCTGGACCTCAAAGCCGGGATGCCCCACCATGTCCAACCAGGCTTCTTTCCCAGAGGGTGGGGTGGACCAAGGATCCCCTGGATGTTTAGGAAAATGCCTATTCCTGGGCTCCTTCACAGCTAAACAAGAGCTCAGGTGAGCCTACACAGGCCTCTCAGGCTGTGGCCAGGCTGAGATGCAAGAACCACCCAGAGACGGAAAAGAGAGAGGAGGCGGCGCCTGGTGGAGCTGGAAGTCCCTAAACAGGAATAAAGTGATGTTAGTGAGAAAGGGCTAAATCCTAGGGTAAACTCCAAACGAGATAAATCACATAGCATGTTTTATGTCATAATAGGTGGCAGTAATTCAATACTAATGATAGCATACTAACGACCCGGTGATATTCTTGGGCCCGAGAAGCGCAGCGAAGCCGGCCAGTGCTGCAGGCGGTGGGGCCCACGCTGGTCCTTGGCCCGCGGGAGGTTCCCAGCTGCCCCTACTCCCTGCTACGGCTCTGATCTGGCCGCAGCACCCAGCGCCTTTCCAGGCTTCGCTTTTGCCGGGTCCGGGATCCAGACCCCAGCACAGGACCCGGGGGCCAGAAAAGGTCCCGGCGCTGCCCGCGGCACGTCAGCCGGGCAGGGGCGCTCAGGACGCTCTCACGAGCAGAGGACGCTTTTGGGGCCCAAGGGCGAAATCCGCGCTAACAGCCGGTGGGAAGGAGAGTCCTGTAGTCCTAAGCGGGGACCTAGGGTGCTCCCAGGAAGATGGGATCCCTGGGGGTGCAGGGGAGGAGCGGGCACTTGGGAGGGAAGTGGGGTCTCCAGAGGCGCCGGTAGCAGAAGCAAGGGCCAAGCTGCGGGCTGGCCTGGAAGGGCCAGGGCGGCCCCCGCTCCTCTTGATTTATGGTCCCCTCCCCATCTACCAAACTGAAACGAAGGACCGCCGGCTCTGCCCCACCGCGGGAGGCGCCCACGACAGCGCCGCCGAGCCGGCCTGGGGGCCCCGCCTTCCCGACAGCTTGCAGCCGAGCCGGCCGCGGTCCCCGGGGAGCCGCCGGTCCTCGCCCCCAGCCCGGCCGGCGGCGGGGCCGCTTCCAATCTGCCGGCGGGCGCAGGGGGAGAGCGCCCGGCCGGGCGTGAGGCCACCGCCGACCTCGCCAGGGAGGAGAAAGTTTCTGCTCCGCCTGGCCGCTCGAGGCTGCCCCAGGCCGGGCCCCGGGTTTGGGGGGATCCGGGTGCCTCCGCATTCCGCTGCGGCCTCAGACGCTGAGCCTGACGCGGGGGCCCGAGTGGTTTTCTGGGGCTCGGGGAGGGGGGTGGCAGGAACACAAGGGGCGCGCTGGGAAGGCCGGTGAAGGGCCCGAGGCCCGCCACATCCCCGCCGCAGGCGCGTGGGCTCTGCTCCTTGCGTGCTTTGGCCACAGACCGGGTCACGATCTGGGCTGGGCGCAGAGGATGCGCTTCGGGTCTGCCCGGCGCCCTGGGCCACGGCCCTCGGCTGACCCCGGAGAGGCGCGGCGCTAGAGCTCCAGGGCGGAGTGTGGGGCGAGGGGCGCGTCATTCACAGCGAGGTTAGGGTTCCAGCGCTGACTTGAAAATACATCCCGGGGAGCTCCAGCTGCCCGCGAGTGAGAAGCCGTTCACAGACGTCTACACCCGCACCCCTACACTCGCACTCCGAAGCTCTTGCGCGTTCCCCTTCGGAGGCACGAAAACCCGGTCCTCCCGGGAAGTGCATCTAGGAGAGGCCATCGGCTGGGGAGGGGACTCGCTGCTTCTTTGTCCGTCGCGCTGCCTCCCTCGGCCGCGCGGATTTCTCGGGGTCTCCCTAACGCCCCAGACACAGTCTTCCCGCACGACCTGCCCTCGCCCGAGAGCGAAGCGGTCGCTCCGGTCGCTTCCCGGGCGGACACCAGGCTTTCCCCACCCGCCAGGCCCGCCAGGCCCAAAACGGCCGGAAAGGGAGGGCTGAAAATTGTGCTACGCGGGAAACATCTAGAACCCAACGGAAACGTCCGGAAAACAACGTAACAAATTAAAAATTCTTCCCCACACTGGAAAGGGGTTCTCGGTACACAGGCACTTCTTTCTCCGCCGGGTTTAGTCCCTTTCTGGTGCTGGAGAAAGAAAAAGGGGGAGAAAAAGGACCTACGACATACCTGCGGGCAAATAATTGAATCATTGTGGGAAAGGGCCAGGGGACACTTGAAAAAGCAGCCCCGCGCCCCAGCCCACCGGTGGCGGCTCCGGCCCCTCCCCGCCAGCGTGCCCCCCGCTAATCACCCTCAGGAGCCGCATCCCCCGCCTAATGAAAGCAAACCGTGTGGAAATCGCCGGTAAACAGTTGGGTCTGTGCTGTAATTAATTCAGTGTCTCTTTTAATCAAACTGAAAGGGAACCGGGCAGCGGCTTGCGGAGCCGTGACATCACCCCCAAAATCGACGGAGCCAATCAGCGTCATCACTCCGGGGACACGTGGGCGAGTCCCCTTTAAAAAAAACACAACACAACGAAAAAAAAAAGAAACAACAAAAAAAACCCAGCCCCAAAGTAAAAGTGACACAAGTTCATTTTTTAAAGGAAGGGGGGGAGGAGAAGGCGCGCGCGGAGCGGCCGGGAGAGCAGCCGAGGAGCCGCCGGCGCTGTCCGCGGTGCTGACGGCCCCGGGCGCGCAGGGCGCGAGCGAGGACCTCTCGGCCAGGTGCGGCGCGATGAGCCGAGGGCCGCCGCTGCCGCTATCCGCGGTGCTGATGCCACCAGGTGCGCTCCGTTCCGCCGGCTGGTAGAGCGGCCCGGGCCCGCCGCTATCCGCGGTGCTGATCCCGCGCCCTGGGCCACCGCTTGCCTGGAGGAAGCGTGCGGTTTGGATTTTTAAAAAGCCATTCTTTATTTAGATTACAACATCCTCGCGTTTCTTCTGTGCCAAAGGGGCCCTCAGGCCGTCCGTCTCCCCCTTTGCTTTCCCCAACTTGGCGCGCCCTCCCTCCCATTCCTCCCTGACACTCCCACCACCCCCCCTCGGCTCGGCGGCTCCGCGCGATGCTGCAGAAGACGCGCTGAGCCCTTTTGGATCTAATGCGCAGAGGAGGTTGGCCCAGAGCTCCTGGGCTCCCCCAAGGCTGAACTCCGTCCAAGGTGCCCTCAGGCTCCCTGCCCGCCTTCCCCATGCCAGCCCGCAGCTAGGGGCAGGGGCAGCGGCGGCTGGGGCTGGGGGTGGGTGGGGAGCTTTAGGGGAGGACAGGTCGCAGCTTGGCTATGGAAGGCTCCAATGGCTTTGGGATCGACTCCATTCTCTCCCACCGCGCGGGCAGCCCCGCCCTTCCCAAGGGGGACCCCTTGCTCGGGGACTGCCGTTCGCCCCTGGAGCTGAGTCCACGCTCAGAGAGCAGCAGCGACTGCTCTTCACCAGCCTCTCCAGGAAGGGACTGTCTGGAGACAGGCACCCCACGGCCTGGTGGGGCATCCGGCCCAGGTTTGGACTCCCACCTGCAGCCCGGGCAGCTCTCAGCGCCGGCCCAGTCGCGCACCGTCACCTCCTCCTTTCTGATCAGGGACATCCTTGCCGACTGTAAACCACTCGCGGCCTGTGCACCCTACTCTAGCAGCGGGCAGCCGGCAGCCCCTGAGCCTGGGGGCCGTCTTGCGGCCAAGGCTGGGGAGGACTTGAGAGACAAGCTGGACAAAAGTGGCAGCAATGCCTCGTCAGACTCTGAGTATAAAGGTAAGAAAACGGGAGCTGAAAACTTAGGGGAATGTTATATATCTAAAAACTGGTATTTAAAACTTGTGTGCACACACTGGGGACATGCACATGCTCCCCTTGGAGCTCTCCCGGGGCTTGAGTTGAGTGGTTGGTCTGGTGCAAACATTTCAGCCAGTCCTGTGGTCATGCCTTTGGGCAACAGAGTCTGGTGGAGAGAGTGGGGGTGGAGGAGGGATACTGTGCCTAGGAGAGATTCCCCAGAATGTACAAAGCAAACTTTCTCAACTTCAACTGGGCCACCATCCTTCCGGTGGCGGTGCTGGTGGGCAGGAGCGGGTTCCTATCAGGACAGTGGCGCTCTGGGAAGAGCCATCGCAGAAACCATGGAAGACCCAAAGAGTTCTGTCTAAAGAGTGAAAACCTGGCAGGAAAATTTCAGCTGGAGCCCTGAGAACAGTCAGAATTTTCCTCCCCTTAATCTAAATTTCCAGAGAGGAAGAGAAACTAGGCTTTCCCTCCCACTGGGCCCAGCACGACCTGGGTCCTGTGAATCATGCAAAAGAAAACACTGACTTCAGAGTAGCAACCGCAGCCAGACAGGCAGGTTGGTTCAGAGGTCTGGTGGAGAGGGAGCAGCCTGTGCCCACCCAGGAGTTCTCACCGAATTTGATTTTAAGTGCCTTGTGCAATAAACTCCAGGCTACATTCAGGACCTAGAAATTCCTGAGTGACCAGTCCTCTTTCCCCTCTGTTGGCGCTGCTGCCCCTTCAGTTGCCTTTTTTGTTTGTTTGTTCCTTTTTCATTCTGTCTTAACTAAGGAGCTGAGATCAGGATTAAGAGGAAAGAGGGAAGGAAGGAAAGGAGGAAAGAAGAAAAAAAGAAAGAGGAAGGGAAGAAAGAAAGAGTTTCTTAATTTTGTTTCTGACCCCTAGCCACTACCTGGACTTTAGCTGTTTGCTGGGGTCAGAGGCACAAACTTCTTTCCAAGGAAGAAGTCAAGAGAGAGATGTGAGAAGTATGAGGGCTTGGGGGAGAGAGCCCTGCGTCCCCATCCAGCAGAAAGCTAGAAGCTGGCAGAGGCTCTTCAGAGCTCTTTCATATACTTAATTCCCAGAACCTTTTTCAGGAGGCAAAATTTGCCTATAAAGGCAACTTCGTTATTGTCCTGGGGTCCCCACACCTCCTGGACCCTATTTGTACCAAGCCTTCACAAAAAAAACTGGGAAGGCTCATTTAACACTCTCTTCCCAACCAAGAATTCGTTTGTTAACATGTCCTGACCCCAAACCAAAACCCATTTGGGGTCCCACTCCACATCCCATTTCTGTCCACTTCCCCCATGTGAATGGTTGAGCCTCCTTCAGCCAGGCCGGGCCAGCGTGCCTGGAAAATGGGCAGGTTGAACTGGTGCATCTGGGACAAGCCCCGCACCTCAGCCCAGCCAACCCTCGCTCCCCCACAAGGCCTGTTTAGAGAAGCAAAGAAAAAATTGCCAGGTGTGGACAGGAGGGATAGGAAGGTGATGTGAATATATATATTTATAATACTATGTTTATTATTTACAATTTGCAATAACACCCCAGCTTTATGGTTAGAGCAAGGGGCAAGAATCTCCATCCTCACATGCTAATGGTTGGTGGTGGCAGCAGTGAAATAATTTGGCTCTTGGCTCCTTTTATTTATTTGCTCCTAGGTAAGACTTTGAAGAGAGGTTTCGTTTATGGCAATTGGAATATCAATCTTCTCCTCCTGTCCCCAATGATATCTGATCAGGGAGGTGACAAAGGTCGGCAGGCACTATCCCCTAAATAGGTTTGGAGCAGAGGGGGTAGAAGGTCTCCCCCAACCCCCACCCCTAGACGATGCTGCCTTTGCACCTACAAAGCCCTGAGTGAAAAAAGATGTAGGAACATTGAGCAAGGCTGCCTCTGGAGCTAGCGTTTCTCAGAGCCCGAGTTAGGAAGCCTGGCTCAGAGAGACACACACTGAGCCCGTCCATGCGGGCATTTAAGCCTGTAAATTCCCCAGCCATCTCCCAACATGAGTCATTTCCTCCAAGGAGGGCATGGGGGAAGGCCAGTTTCATCCCAAGTTTCTCATGTCAAAGGCTCCTCAAACATAATATTTAAAGAAACTGAAACCAGGTTCAGAAAGTGAAACTCCGCAACAGAAGTGCCTGGAGCCAATGTCCACGGAGAAAGTAAACCAGTGCTCTGCTCCACGCAGGCAGGGGTGGTGGCCTCGAACTCTGGGACATTTAAATATACCCTCCAGATCGGAGTCTGGAAAGCCACTGGGCTGAGCCTGTCCCGGAGGCTAAGGCAGAGTAGGCATAGATTGTGCACCCACAGGCTCCACGGAGTGACGGCAGAAAAACCCCAGTAGCTGGCCCATTCCTCCTGACACCACCAGCTCAGCAACCTCACCCCCACTTCAGACCTCGGGCCTGAGAAGTGGGGGGTTTTCATAAACAGTCCGGGTAATTAGGTCAAAAAGTGAGATTTCTGCAATATCAAGTTTGAGGTTCAGATGATTGTTTCCTCCAACTTGTTTAAACTGCCTGCCTGTGTAGACAGAGCTCACGTTCCCCCCCATCCTAACACAGGCCCATCCCCGGACCGGTCCAAGCCCAGACGTGCGAGCCGGGAGCAGGGGGAGCCGCACTGGCTCAGAGGATGTGGGAGAAAAGCTGCGGCTGAGGTTTCTGGCGAGCGCTCTCCTCGCTCAGCCGCCTGCGTGCACCCAGTGCCGGCACCCTCCCTGCAGCGAAGCGCTGCCTTTCTGGTTGAAGTGTCACTCCCTAGTGGCTCAATTAACTGGATTATTGTTTCCTAGGGAGAGAAATCAACTTGCATTCAGCTAAACCCTGTCACTGAAAAGCCACACACAATGAAACTGACCATAAAAGAAAATAGAGAAAAATCGGGGTAGGGTGTGGGGGAAAGCCCCAGCCCACGAGGCCGGTTTTGGAGAATTGGTCTGTTTGGTTATATAATCGCGTTAGGGGAGCAGGAGAGTGAGCATTAAGCTTGTTCGATTAAGTGTGAGTTTTCTGTGCAGTCAACCCTGAACGAAAAGGGTTTGGGAAAAAAGATATTACCCATGTCCGGTCCATTCTTGGACCTCAGGAACTGGGCCCCGGTGCTGTTCTGTCCCCACTGTGGGGTGTAAAGACAGGATTGGCACGAAGGTGCATTGGGAGCCACAGTGGGCAGCGCAATGACATCGAAACGCAGACCTCAGCAGTGCGCCAGCCCGAGGGGCAAAGGCCCGCCGAGTCACAAAGTCGCTTATTTCTCCAAGTGCTTCTCCCTCTCCGATCCCAGCACCCGGCCTTCCACCCTGCATGGTTTGTAGGTGGCAAAAGTGACAAGGAAAACCATTGCCATATTCGCATCCATATAGGGGCAACTTGAGGTGTGGGTACAATTTTCTGCTCTTCAGGACAAGAACTGCTCCGGGGTGAGCGGGTTTCCGTCCTTCCACACGGGTTTTTCTCCCTCCCTCCCTGTCACAGTGCAGCTGGGGAATGGGGACCAGGCACGGAGCCCACTTGCCCAGGAACCCTGAGCCCCTCCCCTACTCCCACAGATTGGGTCTGGCTCCATCGCTGCGGTTCCGTTTCTCTCTCCAGAGAATATGGGTGCCGCGAAATCGGATAAAGTTCTCTCGGGCTTTGGGTTCTTTCTCCACGGAGCTGCTAGTGTGTCCCGGCCTCGGGCGCTCCTGCCACTGTGCCCCTCCGTCAGCGCTCACACCCTGTTCCCGAGGGCCTGGATGTCCACTCTGAGTGGCTTTGCTGCGGTCCGCACACTACGGCGATGCGGAGTTGCGTTTACACAAACGCAACGGGCCAGCGGCGGCTGGGGTGAGAGGGCTCGGGGGATGGTGGCTGGCAGCGAGGCTGGGCCCTGACACGCCATTGTGTGTTCGCAGTGAAGGAGGAGGGCGACCGTGAGATCTCCAGCTCCAGGGACAGTCCCCCAGTGCGCCTGAAAAAGCCACGCAAGGCGCGCACGGCCTTCACCGACCATCAGCTGGCGCAGCTGGAGCGCAGCTTCGAGCGGCAGAAGTACCTGAGTGTGCAGGACCGCATGGAGCTGGCCGCCTCGCTGAACCTCACCGACACGCAGGTCAAGACCTGGTACCAGAACCGCAGGTGAGGCCCGCTGGGGGGGCGGGGGCAGGGTGCGGGTGGAATGGCTTTTCCTCCTGTCCTCACAGCTCCTAGAGCCAGACCGCGAGTCCACAGCCTGCTGCTAAGGGAGGGCCCTTGAGCCTCCCCCATTCTGTAAAAGTGGGGAAACTGAGGCCCTAAGGGGAGACGGTCTTGCCCAAATTCCCACAGTGCGGAACAGAGACAGGATTAGACTTGGTCTCCTGTGCCTACTCATCCCTCTCCAAGACAGATGGGCAGACCCAGGGGCCATCAGAGGTCAAGTCCTGCCCCACCCCTGCCAGGAGGTCCTTCAGGGAGCACACCCTACCTGAACCAGCCCTAGCCTGGGTCCTGCTTGGGGCCTTTGAGCTCTTCCAGTGGAAGCCCAATGGGAGGGGTGATAGCCTTGGTGTCCAGAAAGCCTTGTGGAAAGGGACAGGCAGGCAGCAGCCCTTACGGTGATGTAGCCCGGCCCAGTCCAGGCAGCTGCTGCAGGTGACTTTAAGCTTTTGCTGGGCTCTTCTGGCCTCCCCAGCCTTTTTGGTCCCAAAACCTGAGATGGGAACTGGCCTAGCCTGAGCTCTTTGGGGACAGGGTGACTGGGAAGTTGGTGTTGTGGCACTGGTCTTGAACCTGTTTCCTGATTTCCCTCCTGAACACATTCACCAGACTTAGATACACATGCACAAAACACATCCACACACACCCACATAGTGACACACACTGACATACTCACATTGACACAACTTACCGTCACACACACAATCACCCCGTGCTTTTCATAAACAAGCCTCAGAACACATCGCCCCATTAATAATAGATACCGATTACTGCTCCGGGCATCAATAATTAAGGCCCGTTATAGTAATTACACAATTATGATGATGATGAATAATTCAGGGAGGGAAATAGGCCTGGTGTGGCTGAGCCCACCTCGGTGGGACCCTGGCTGGACCGCCTCATCTCACCTGGCAGGTGAGCCCCCGGGGCCCAGGCCTGCCTTCCCCAAACTCCAGGTGGATGGCCAGCCTGAAGCCTCCTCGCTTGGGGCCAGACAGGATGCAGGGCTTGCCCCAGGCCTGGGACCTGGGTGCTGAGGGCGGCAGGTTCCGCCCTGCTCAGCAGTACGTGCCTCCGCTGGCCCCTCAGTAGGAAAATCAGACGCGCCCCTTTCGAGGACCGGCTGCTCGACCGCCCTCCTTCCCCTTGCCCTCTTCAGGGCAATCCCACCTTCATAAAGTCCCCCAGGGGATGGACACGCAAGGGCAGCCCCAACTCCCAGCTCCAAGGGCCCGCTCGGCTCAGCGATCTCCCGAGCAGAGGGTGGCGAGGTTAGAGCCAGGCTTTGGGGTCAGACAGCCCGGTTTAGAACACGGCCTCCACTGCTTTCCGGACGATCTCGAAAACTGGCCCACACCTCAGTTTTCTTACGTGTAAAATGGGGACAAGAGCCATGCAAGACCTCTGGAAGGTTAAAGGAGAGATGCGCGTCAGGCGCGCGAGCCGAGCAGTGCCTGGCGCTGCTACCGATTGACAACAGCTCGATCCCTCCCGGCCTTCCTGCAGGCGCTCTGGGCTCAGCTTCGGGAGGGATGGGGTCGTCTGATGCCCTGGCTCTGAACCCACCCTACGCGTTTATTTCGGTCCCCAGGACTAAATGGAAGCGACAGACGGCCGTCGGGTTGGAGCTGCTAGCGGAGGCAGGCAATTACTCAGCGCTGCAGCGGATGTTCCCGTCGCCTTATTTCTACCCGCAGAGCCTGGTTTCCAACTTGGACCCCGGCGCCGCGCTCTACCTGTACCGCGGCCCCAGCGCGCCGCCGCCCGCCCTGCAGAGACCTCTGGTGCCCCGCATCCTCATCCACGGACTCCAGGGCGCCGGCGAGCCGCCCCCGCCGCTGCCCCCGCTGGCCGGCGTCCTCCCGCGCGCCGCGCAGCCTCGGTGAGGGCCCCGCCGCCTTTCGGAGCACGCGGGGTTCAACGCCCCTTCCCGGGAGGGGGGCCCTGCCCAGTGCTCCTGACGGGCCAAACGCCAAGCCCTCTGGGGCCCGGACCCAGGACTTGGCCTCCCCAGCCCTCCTCGGGCGCCCTCTCTCCCGGCCGCTCGCTCCGGAAGCCCCTTCCGCCGCCGGGTGTACATACGTCTCTGTCCCACCCGCCCCGGCCCCCCCCCCCCGCCGTCTTCGCCGCCTCCCCTAGGCGCCCCCTCTCTCCCCAGGAGCAGGAGGGGCTCGTGCCCAAGCTTCTGCTCCCTCCACTCCCCTTCCATGCTCCAGCAAGGGACCAGCCCGTCCCCTTACCCCTGCCAGGGAGAGGAGAAGGGCGTGCAGAGCCCCCACCCCGCTCCCTCCCTCCTCCCAGAGCCTGGGCCGGCGGCTGAGTTGTACATACCGTGTGCAAAGTGTATATGAAGTTATTTATTCGTGACCCATGAGCCCGTGACCGTGTCCGTGACTTAGTGAGTTTGTGGCCTGTGCCCTCCCCCCTCCCAGGCCGGGCAGGAAGGGGCCGAGGGGGCTCGCCCACCCGCCTGACCCCAGCCCCCACCCCTAGCCCCCGTCCCGGGGGCAGCCAGGCCTGTCGGGTTCTCTCTTTTTTAAATGTCACAATAAACTTCTTACAAATGACCAGGCGCACGTCCCCGCTCCCGTCGGTCTGTCCGCACTCAAGCCGTTCTCCCGTCCTTCCTTAAGAACCACTTTCCTCTCCCTGGACTCGGTCTCCCTCCATCCTCACTAACAAAACGATCGTGTCCGCCTCCTCTTCCTTGGTGCTGTGGCCGTGTGCAGGGGCCCTGACTGGACGCGCTGGGGCCTTGGGCAGGGTCCCCCCTCCCGGCCTCAGTCTTCCCGTCTCTACAATGAGCGAGCCCCTTCTCCCCGCCTCCTCCTTCCTCTCCATCTGGTTCCTCGCTGCTCCCAGACGGTCCCGGGGGCCGGGGCGGGGGTCAGCGCCCCGCTTCCCTCGGCTGCGGGCCGGGCCGCCGTGCCCTCGCTGAGCCGCCTCATCTGGCCGCGACGAGGGCCCCGGCAGCTGGTGACCGGCCCGCGGGCGCAGGGCCGACAGATGGGCTCCGAGCTGCTCCCCCGTCACCGCCACCCCCGCCCCGCGCCCGGCCGCGCTCTGGCTCCCGGCGCCCGCGGGCGCCCCGGCGGCTCCGGCCTCCGGTGCGGGAGGACTCAGCGCGCCTTAGCCGAACCCGACGAACCCGACCCTGATGCCACTTCGGGTAACTGCCCCTCACGCCCGCATCTTCTCACTTCCCCCTTTACCCCGCGTGCAGTTTGGAAATGAGACCCGGAGCGGGGGCCAAATCCCAACGTCTGCCCCATCCTTTCTGGCCGCCCCAGCCTGTGGCTACAGGGTCTCAGGGGAGGCGGTTTAATTCCCGAGTCAGACTCCAGGCCTCCAGTTCACGTTAAGGGCCAAGGTCACCTCTGAGACTGTCCCCTCTGGGGAGGTGGGCGCAGGTGCTCCCCTCCTACACACCACCTGCAGCTCACTGGCCCTCAGGGCTACGACGTTTTGGGGCCTGGCAAGCCGAGCCCCTCTAGGGTTGCAGCAGGGTTGTGCCGGGGAGGACTGCCTGGTGGAGGGTGGGGACGTGCAGACTACAAGGCCTCTGAAGAGCAGACCGGCGGCCAGGTCTGCTGCTGTTTCCTCCCCCCCCCCCCCCCCCAGCACCCTTACACAGCAGCTTTTCTTTCCTGGGATACAGAGGGTATTATTCTAATTTTGCAAAATGCACAGCAGCTAATTAAGTCAAGGAGCTCCTGGCTTTTGAGTTCTTTTGCATGTGAATGGGGGTTGGTAAATCCCCAGCTCTGGCTGTGGTGGGGGGCGAGGAGGGACTGTCCCCAACTCAGGGTTAATGAAGTGGGAAAGGAGTCTCTCATAGCCTCCTGCAAACAAAACCCCCCATGCAACAAACCCTGCCCAAATCCTACATGGATTGACTTAAACCCAGGGGATAAGTGCTTTAAATTAATCTCATTGAATAAGAATGAGACCAAACAAAACTCTTTAAAATCATATTAAAAATCTATCAAAGGACAACTTGCACTGGTGTGCTTTTCATTTTGTGAAAGTGAAGGAGGTAGACTAGAGCAACCACCCTTACATTTACACAGCGGCAGTGTAAATCACAGACACATTCTCAACTATGTAATTGTCCTTGTACCTCAGAGGCGATTTCATATCTTACATTAATGAAGAACAAGGCTTCCCTACAAGTTTATAATTACAATATTTTAAATTGTCCTGCACATCTCATCTGTAATAATAACTTCACAACCTTCACAGTGAGGTGGGCTTCTGCTTTCACCCACTTAGAAGGCTAAATTGGTTTCTGTGTTCCCAACCCTGGGCCTGGGTGAGCTCTTATTTAAAATAGAAATGAATGTGATACCCCCACGGGCTGAACCAAAGGAGAGGCACAGAGAAGGCATCCTCTGCTCCTCCAGCGACCCACCCCCTTATCAACCGAGACTCAAAAGGGCAGGGGCAACAAAGTTTAAAAAAACTTTAGATCGTCCTACTAGGCCTCGGTTGCAAGGCTTCTGGAAATTAAGAATGTTACTGATTTTAAGGGTGTCCCACTGCCCCCACACTAACAGGCCTTGCTCTGAATTTTTCCTATAGTGGAGCAGATTAAGAGATAAAGTATAATGGTCATGGAGGTGATTTAACAACCCTTTTCAAGCAGGGCACCTAGTGCAAAAGCCTTACATTTCTTGCCTCTAGAAAGTGATGGTTGGGTTTGAATGGCTTCCACTGACCATGTGTTGAAGGGCTCAAGTGCGAGAAACAGCAAGGCCACTGGCAGTTTGTCACATATTCGCCTTAAAAGGTCTCATTTACTCCCCTCTCTTCCCCAAATCTCACCTCCTTTCACTCCAGGGGGAAAAGAAAAAAATCAAAGGAACCCACTAGGCTTTGTCAAAAAATATCCTTTGCTGAGATTTGGTTGGTTCTTCGCTGCTCTAAGAGTGGAAAATGCTGTTTGCATTGCATCAGCACCGGCTTAATCCCCCACCAAGGGCTCAGTGCCCTTCAGTGCGTGAGAATGGAACGGGGCCTTCTGAAGATGGGCAGCCCCTAAAGATTGCAAACATGAGGATGTTTTGGATCCTGAAAAAGTATTCTAGAAGTCCACCCGAGAAAAAAGCTTTCAGCTGCAAAATTCCATTAAATGCCCAAATTCTTTATGACTTTAAATATGGGAACCAGGCTTGTGACACAGAAACATGGACAAGTTTGGGAAAATTTAAAAAAGAGGCACGATTAAAAATACACATAAAAATTAGATTATGTACAGTGGAATTAGGCTGAAGCTTTGCCTAATTGATGCCTGAAATATATAATCTGTCAAGAGCCATAATAAGAGAAAGAGATTTATTTTAAGGTTATTTAAATT
Organism: Lemur catta; assembly: GCF_020740605.2. Classification (NCBI taxonomy): domain Eukaryota; kingdom Metazoa; phylum Chordata; class Mammalia; order Primates; family Lemuridae; genus Lemur; species Lemur catta. The sequence continues at coordinate 4,096,511 of NC_059137.1, read as the reverse complement.
TAAATAATATTAACCCTAAATCTGCTAAATCCATGTTTCTTTATTAACTGGGGTAATATATTGATTCTACTTAGAAACAGGCCCACATAGCATCTATGGAGTTAGCGTATCAGGTGTGCAAGTTTTGATCTTGGAATTACAGTCATTTACACTTTGCACCGTTCTAGCTCTTCTCTCTCCCCACAGGAATGCAGACCTCTGCCAAGTCACCCTTTTGTGGAATGAGTACTATGGAAAAAAAAAATGTAAGGAAGGTTTCTCTCTGATCAACTCCAATCACTGGCATTAATCCTGTTTTTCACACAGCTGGGTTTTGTCTATAAAGTTTGATCCCTCCTTTTCTCATCCAAATCATGTGAACCTTTACACACTTAAGTAAAAGAAAGGTGGCAGATTTGCCCAAAGCCAGTCTGACGTGTTCTACAGGTTTGTCTTTATTATCATTACAAGTTTCACCAACTGTCTCTATCAGTTTGTCTGTGACTGCCAACTCTGAGAAGGTCCAGTTTTTCCCATGGCAAAGGATCAAGCCTCTTTAGGGTCACAGTCGCCCCATGCTGGAGCCCTTGCTGGTGCAGTGTCAGCTGCACTCCTGGTGTCTGGAATGGAGGCAAGGATGCCGACCCCTCCATGCTCTGCAGAAAGGCCCACCTTGCAACTCTCACCACCCTCCCCTGGCCACTTGGTTCCCGGGAATCTGGGCGTTTACTGAAGTGGTGCCTCAACACACTCATCCTAGGAAAGCACGGATGGCTGCACAGTCACTGCAGAGCAGGAGGGAGAAAACTGAGAACGAGAGACACAGTGAGGAGGGCAGGAGCCATGCCCAGACAGCAGTGCTGAGGCTTTTTTTTTTTTTTTTGTGCTGAGCCTTTTAACCCTTTCTCTTTTGGACCCCTCTGTAAGTGTCCAAATCTTACATTTATTGGGAAATCAATGCACTCCGGGGGGCCTCTTTCAAACCTCCCAGAAAACACAACGGAGGGAGGAGGGCAGCTGTGGCCTGGGTTACATTACAAAGACCCCCAGACTTTTCCTGAAGATGGAATTTGATGGGGGAAACCAGCTCAGGATGCTGGTGCCTTTTGACTTCAAAGGCAAATAATAAAAAGGCAACAGTAAATCAATTAGCCCTGAGACAGTGAGTTTTCTGTGGACATGAAAGAAGGGGTAGTGCATGTAAATAGCACATTGTGTTTACAGAAGCACGTTTCTAGAAGAAAACGGGAGGGCTCCTAATGTGCCTGAAAACACATTAGTATTTTTGAACCAGACCAAAAACTTTTGGTCCTTCCTAACAAAGCATTTGTACATAAAGAAAATGAGTACTTGATAACTATCTTTTTCTGTTTTTATAAATTCAAATCCAGTTTTTAACATCCTAGGTCACGAAATTCAAGCCAATATATGCATTGATAGGGCTGAAGTTGCAAAACTTCCCCAGAACTATTACGGGGCAAGAACCAAACCCTGGCCAGGCTGGTGCACAGGACATCATCACGCCAAGTGTTGGGGACAATCTCATCTATGGGTGAAGGCAAACGTCTGGCACTGATGGAATAAATACGCGGTGTAGACACCGTCTGCATTATTTGGATAGTTGACACCGTGCTGACTCTCTGCTCTGACTTCTATCAGGGCTCCTCCCACAAAAGACAACAGCTGGGGCTCCTATGCGTCTTAGGGACTTAGCATTCAGAAGAAGGCAACAGTTATTTTTCACAGGGCTCCTCTGACAAGAAGAGGACATCAATCTAGTGCCACTGGGGCCTCCAGGACGCACTCTCAGATCCAGTGCTGTGGAGGGAGACTTTTAAAAAACTTTCCCGGAGGTCTTGATGTCTCCGTAAGCCTTCTTTGGTTTTTCTCCGTTTCTTAATTTTTTCCCACGGCCAAGACAGGGTGCTGGCTGCACACCGAGCCGCAGCAGTTGGCTGCCGGGCTCTTCGTGTTTGTTTTGCTTTTTGACCTTGGCAACGCTGGCCTCCATCCCACTTGAGTATTCGGAACGTAAGATTTCAGCAAGGTGGTGTTTACTCCGGGTCTTCTTATGAAGGTCAGGCCTGAAGAACAGTAACAGCAGAGGGAAAAGAAACTTTATTATTTTTTTCTTTCCCATTTGGAAAGAGCCGGATGGCAGCTGGTTCCAAGATTGTGAAGCTGACATTTTTGTATTAACAGAAGTACAATCCCTTCAATAGTGCTTGTTTTGATATTCTATGCACCAGAAGATTAGATACGGCGCTGACAGATTTTCATAACGGTGGCAAAATATCATGGCATTTTTAAAAGTGAGGCTTTGTTCTGTGTTGTTTTCATGGGGAAAAAAAGAGCTATACACCCTCATACTCTGATGGCAAATGAGGTGTATGATACAGCAGTTTGCCAAAGGACAGGGGGAAAACCCACCTTAAAACTCAACAACATGAAGCAGTGAAAACATGCCAGCCACTTGGTAATCCTCAGAGTTCAAAGCCACTGGCCTCCTCCCGGGTAACGGGGGGCGGGGGGGGGGGGGCTTAGGACTCAGCCGGCAGGAGCAGAGCCCAGCGAGATCCATGCAGCCCTACTGGGTCCAAACGGCGAGGGCTGGGCTATCAGTCAGATGCTCTTCATCGACTGAAAAGACTCTTAAAAATATTTCTGACCCTGCAAAACCCAAACACAGGATGCAGGCCAGTCAACTCCGCATGAAGGCTTAGACCAGCAACTTTCTGCAGCCCACACAGACCTGCCCTAATCCACTCGGAAAATGCCAAAGGTTGAAAAGCAATCTCAGATGTTCAATCGCAGAAACTGTTCTCAAAAGACAGCAGACTTGCCATCTGATCAGTGGATCAGAGGAAGAAGTTGGTAAATGTTCAATCACACACAAGCATGATTACGAAAATTGAGCAAAATAATGCTTAAGACAGGATTTTAACCAAAACAACAATAAAACAATTACTGATAAATCCACACTGCCTTGTTGGCAATTCCTTCAAACTCAAAATGGCAGTGTTTTAGGATAATACAGTGTCACAGAATTCTTACAAAAAGCAGATGTTATGCTCTACTACTATATTTATAGCATCTTCTTCGCTGTAATAATCAGAGTTAACTGGGCCGAAATTGTGGTCAAAATAAATAAACATAACAGAATGTCTTTAAAACCCAAGAATTAGAAACAAAACTAATATTGTGCTATTAACCTGATTATGAAAGCTTGCAGAATCCCATTATAACTGGGTTAAAGCAATAATACTGATTTATAATCACACTCCAGAGGACAGGGTTACAGTCACACAATGGTGTTTTCTACTTTAACATACAGGAAGGAACACAAAGTCAACCTTTGTGGGGAAAAAAAGATTTGAAACAAGGGGATGATTAGGGGAAGATATTTAAGGGCTAGGAGTTTACAGGGTGCGTGCGCGCGTAAGGGGCAGGATTTAGCAAGAAGTTTAGAAGTACACAGGGAAGATATCCTGGATTCTGTGCAAAATGATTTACATACATTTTCTCCTATAATCCTTGCTAGAGGTAGGTAGATATAATTATTTTCCTCATTTTATAAATAAGGACACTAAGATTCAAGAAGTTTAAGTAACTTACTTGCCCAAGACCATTTAGCTAGTCAGCGCACAAGCCAAGATGCAGCCCCCGGACAGGTGGACTCAAAGCCTACGCTCTTCCCACTAGGCTGCGTGTCCAGGAGGAGAGAACAAGTTGCAGGATCAGCTGTGGCAGGAAGGCCCGGCAGGACCAAGGGTGGAAAATGGCCATGACATGATGTGGAGCAGTCCTTGGTGGTCTCACGAGGACTGCTCCAGTAGGATGATGGGGCAGGAGCCAGATGACCAAGGAGTAAGGAGTGGTGAGGGGAGAGAGCACAGCTACAGGGTGGCTCTGTCACTCATTTGCTGAGGACATGGAATGAGTGACTCCAGCTCTGTGCCTCAGTTTCCTCACGTGGGAATGGGGATGATACTGAGAATGGAGCTCATAAGCCTCTATAAGAATTAGATGAAGTAAAACATAAAAAGTGCTAGCTAGTGGCTGGCACCTGGATTTTAGTCACAGTTGAAAACGAGGAAATTCAGGTCTGGAGAAGCCACGCACCTCCCCCAGGGCCACCCAGTAGCCAGGATGGACTCAGTGGCTCCTGACAGCTGGGTGAGGGCTCTTCTGAGGCCATGTACCATTGCCCAAAGAGCAGTGATCCTAACCTTGGGACGCCTGCCCTATGTGGACCACGGCCTCTGCAGTCTCGGGTGGGGGTCCGGACCTCGGAGGGCAGATGTGTAGTCGGGAAGCAGCAGAGACAAGGCCTACAGCTGAGAACATACCACTTATTCCAAGCTGAAGCCTGCCAGTTCTTGTGCTTGTAGTTTATTTTTAGTCAGGTTACATGACAGACAGAGTGAAAAGGTTCTGACAGGAAGGAATGCTTTTCTTCCCTCTTGTTTGAAGCCAGGTTCACAATGCTTATAATTTTAAATGTAACAACCTGAGTTTCAAAATATGCAAAATTTCAGTCAAAATATTCTCGCCAGCCTAAGCTTTAGCACGTCAATGATTGCTCCTACCACTGCTAAGCAAAATAAATAACCAGAATCTTATCTGAGTGATTGATACACTAATTGCCTACAGAGATATAGTGCAGGCTGTAGGGGCATCTTCCAGCAAAGGTGCTGGGGCAGCACGCCTGTGCTCACCTGGCAGTCCACCAGGCAAGGCCCAAGAGATGGGCTCCAAACCTACCCCACGTACGTAACCCACACAGTGGGCAGACGCACACCTCTGAAGCCACCTACTAGGGCCACTTGGACAGCTCCTTGGAACCTGTCCCTTCACAGACAAACAGCTGGGTCTGAGGCAGAAGAAGGCAATCGCCAGTGCACATATTGAGCCACTGAACAGGAATGTTTATTAAGGACCTTCGAGGCCATGCTGCGTGGGAGAGGATGCCACTAGAAAGTACGTCATGGAGATGGTCCTGCTTGCCTGCAGGTTATGATCACATTTCCTAGCTATTTCATCACTTTATTCTAGTCAATGTCCTTTCAGCTTGGGACACAAACCCAGCAGTCCACTAAGGCAGAGGCCCTTGGTGGTCCAGCAGTGAGCAGGTGCCCATGTTCCCAGATCCAGATCTCTTCCTTGGGTGGAAGAACCTGGGGGCCAACCCTGCAGGGGTTTCACCTACTGTCATGACAGCCCCCTCAACAGGATCCCGTTGTCCCTCAGCCAGCTCCCTGTCTCCTTTTCCTTTGTTCTGAGGTCCAATGCTAAAAAGGCAAAGTGCAGATGGGAAGATGAACTGTTCTAAACCCAAGCATGCGACGGGTGCTCAATTCCTTCTTCTGCCAAGCTGCAATGCTCCCAAGAACTTGCCAACTTTCTTGCCCTCCTTGCCCTCCAAATACCCGAACCCCTCTCAAACGGGCTTCTCTACCATAGTAATCCTTTAGTTACCAAGCAACAGATCAGTTTATCTAACCACAGGGAACTCCCTTATAGTGAAGGCTGAATAACCCCCCCTTGGTTACCAGGCTGGATTACTCAGCAGGACAGGCAGATGCCACTTGCACTGCCAATAAGGTGAAACCACAGCCTAATTAGTAAATCAATATATTCTCCTACAGTGACCACTAAAGAAGAGAGATCACAGGGCCATCTCTCAACTTCATCTACAAATTCATAATGATCTTCCTAGATAAAAAGTCATTTTAACACAGGCTTTTGATAATGGCATTCTTTTATAGGACAGAATTTTAAGATTTTATTTATGTATTAAGTTTATCAATATTTTCTTTTATGTTTTATGGCTTTATGCTTAGAAAAGTCTTCATCCTAGGAATTCAAAAATATTCAAGTATATATTCATCTAGTCTGCTACTGATTTAATCTAGGTTTTATTATGATTTATGGGTATGATGTAGAAAATTTATTTCTTCCCAAGAGTTATCCAGTTATCCATGACAGTCACTGAACAATAAACCCTTTCCCCAAGGTTTTGAAGTATACCTCTAGAAGCTTCCTTCAGACTCTCAGAACATTTCCTGCAGGCGGTGTTTAAAGAGCAGTCCGTGACAATGACGCAGTTAATGGGTCCGACCAAATGGATTAAAACATGTCCAGGGCCGCAAGGCAAGGGCTGTAATGCAACAGCTGAGATTTGAGCCCAGGAAGTCTGACTCCCCAGGTTCCACACTTAGCCACCGTGCTACAGTTTTCTAAACAAGGAGCAAGTTCCTTGCACGAAATATTTTAACATAAAAACAATGTTCACATTACCTCAAATCTCAAAGACTTTTGGAACTCAAAAAAGGAAATCTCTTAAAAGTAACAGTTGAATAACTAAAGAAAAAAAGCAAAAAGTCCTATGATTTGTTCAATCTCATTTTAGACAAATGAAAATGTCATTATATACCAAACAAAAGAAAAAGAAAAAGAGAAGAATCCATATCTCTGTATGTGTATATGCAGAGGAGTCTGAAGGAGATACAAACTGTGAAGCAAGGTTGACTTAGGTTGTGGGCTTATGGGTAATTTTTAAGCTTTTCTCTATGACTTGGATTTTTATAATGAGCATGTATTATTTTTATAATTAGAGAGTAACTGTATATTCATTTTAGGGGGTAAAAAAGCAAATGGGCTTGGTACTAACTGAAATAGTAAAAAATGAAAATGAAAAGAAAATGGTAGAATTTTGTCCTATGCCAAAATGCAAAACTTTTTTTTTTTTTTTTTTTTTTAGACAGAGTCTCGCTCTGTTGCCTGGGCTAGAGCGCTGTGGCGTCAGCCTCGCTCACAGCAACCTCAAACTCTTGGGCTCAAGCTATCCTCTGGCCCCGGCCTCCCAGAGTGCTAGGACTATAGGTGTGAGCCACCTCGCCTGGCCCAAACTATTTTAATTTCTACTTATCAAAACCCTCTTTGCCTTTTGGCTGTCAGTTTGTCTGATTTTGTGAGTGCTTTTTCTGAGTGAGGGGTATGATTAAAACAGACAGACAGGCAGACTGAGGCCTCTTCAGACAGACTGGGGACTGGTCAAGTGCGCTCCTCTAATCGGAATGAGTCTGCTCATAGCAAATGTTCCAGGGCCTCAGGCAGGCCCGGAGGACTCTGCCGAGGAAGCATGCCCCCTACTGCGAGAGAAGCCTGGGCTCTAAGTCATGGCAGGAGACAGTGATGCGTTAGGTGGCTTGTGGCCGACTGTAAGTTTCTGCACTTGTGCCTAGCTCCACGACTGATGAAAAGCCTTAACGTCTGAGTGGGGTTTTGGTGGCTCTCAGAGCACGGTAAGGGTAACAAGCAACTCCAGAGGGAATCTGACACCCAGTCTCCCTGATGCTCAGAGCAGCAGAGGTGGGAATCAGCTGGTGTGGGGTGAAAGTTTAGCCTACTGAAAAGAGGACACACTACCCAACCTTTTATGGTCAGTGAAGGAAAAGGAATTGTATCAGGACTCCTAACCTTTGGGTTCTATTTTGGCAGAGATGCACGCTGGCAGGCCAATCATTTTAGCCATGCTTTCTTAGGATCAAAGCAAGCGTTCTGTAAAACTGCCAGGGTCCCAGAAGAGACACCCCTGCCAGGTGAGCCCTGTTATGGTAGTAGATATCGCAGAGAAATTCCTGAGAGTGGCTTTGTGGACACAGACAGAGACTGAGCCAAAGATGAAGATCTAGTTAAGAACAGAATAGGAGAACTCTGAGCCCTGGGCCAAGGGCAGGCAGTGAAGAACACAGGCAATTAGGAAATGCCCGCTAATGCCATGACTGATTTGCTGACAGGGTAAAAGAGCCGGCATTTATCGAATTCCCTCGCTCTAAGCTCGGCGCTGGGCCACGAGCTACATGTCCATTATCTTTCCCTACACCCAACACACCAGTCCCATGGTACCCCATCTTACCGGTAAGCTGTTGCTGAGTGCTAGGGTTGGGATCAAACTCAGGAATGTCTGACTCCAATAAGAAAGAGGAAAGAGATAATATGAAGATATGAACCAGAATCCAAGAAATGGATGGGAACTTTGAGATTATTTAGCCCAGGTGACCAAAACTCTTACACAAGTTCTGTCAGAACTTGAGCATGAACCTCAGAAGGCAGGTGGCAGTGCTGGGGACAGGGCAGAGGACCAGAATTCTGATGATCTTGGGTGGAATCCCAGTTCTGCCACTGTCCTAGCTGATGACCTTGTAGAGTCAGCAGCTTTCTCTAAGCTTAGCTTCCCACACATCACAAAGGGCTCATGTATAGGAACAGGGCTAGTACAAAAGCTAAAACGAACTACACAGCACGTTGAAGTGCTTTATAAATTTTAACTTTCTGTGAAAATATTATGAATTATTGTTAAGATGGAGAAATACAGGGAGAACACGGAAACAATTAGGTGTATTTGGGACAGGTATGACTAGATCCTCAAAATACTGACAAACTTGGGGTAGAATTCCAGCCCCAAATCCTAGGGCTCACCCCTCTGGGCCTGTCCTGTTTCACATTATTATCAATGACTTGGATGACATTATGTGGCATATCTGTCACACATGCAGATGGAAAGAAGTCTGCAGGGACAGTTAATACACTGGATGACAGAATACCCACACCACCAACAGACTAAAAGGATGAGTAGATGTAAGGTCTTGTTCTGGGGGCGGGGGTTATAAATTATCACAAGTGCAAACTGGCAGGAATTTAGCTGGCAAGTTTTGACCTGGAACCAGAAGGTCTGGGTTCAAATCCCAGCTCTGCCCTGTGGACAGCAGTTTCCTCCTCTATAAAACGGGGATGAGGCGATGATCGCAGGCGGACCACAGCAGGTCATCTGTGGTGCATCACAGCACATCAGTGGTAGCCACCGTATCTGCTGTTCTCATCACTTGCACTAACAGAAGTGACTGTCCTACACTACTTCTGGCTGGGCGGTCTCTACCGTACATTTGGATAATTTTGCGAACCAGACTTTGAAAAGAACTTGGACAAAATAGGATGGGCTGAGATAAGCCATCTAGATGGCAGGCAGCAACCGTGTGGACCAAGGAGCAGCTGGAGGTGCTGAGGCTGTAGAGCCTGGGACAGGGTCCACCCTGGAGAAGCAGGCCGCTGAGCAGGGGAATCCTGGCACTATTTCCTGTAGGCTGTGGAACTTACAAGCTGAGGTACCAAAACATTCGTCACAGTGCCTGTGTGAAGCACTCATGGAATGTTGACTGTTATTAATAGGACAGAAAAGAGAAAAGGGGAGGTAGCTAGGAGCCATCATCAGGTATCTGACACATTGTCATGTGGACCAGGGACTGGTTTGATCAATGATAACACCACCTTGTGGTTCTGTGTTTGCAAATCATGTACATACAGCATTTGAATCTCACAGAGACTGAACAGTAGAAATCAGACCAAAGGGTGGAAAATGAAAGTGATCAGCTCAGGCTCGTTTTCAGGAGCTCTACCAGAGAGCAGCGTGCACCATGCAATGGGCAGCCCTGGAGCAGGGAGCCGCTGGGACACCAGGAGTGTGAAGCAGAGGCCACATAGACCATGGGAGGAGCGATGGGACCCATGGGACTAGGGCCAGGCCAGGCCAAGCTGGGCAGACTCAAGGAAGCCTCTATGAAGTTTTCACGTTTTCTTTAGAGATCAGAGAGAGGAAGTGGGGCAGGGTAGAAGAGCCAGCATTCACCCACTCCCACTCTAAGCTCAGCACTGGGCTGTGAGCTATGCATTCATTATCTTTCCCCACGCCCTATGTGCCAACCCTGTGGTACCCTCATCTTACAGGTAAGCTGTTGCTGAGCGCTAGGATTGGGATCAAATTCACGAATGTCTGACCCCAAAGCCCACGCTCCTTCCAGACCTGGAGGAAACAGGAGGAGAAATGGATGATCCAGATCTTGCCCACAATCCCTTCTTCTCAAAGATGTTCCAACAACTGCCTCAGTGAACAGAAAGCTTCTACAACCCACTCCAGCGTTTGTTTCTCTGATGGTTTCAAATTCTTCCATATACACAACCAAAATATCTCCGGCTTTAAGTCCATTTCTTTGCTTACATGAAGAATTATCTGCTCACGGATGACAGGGTTCACGTACTTACTACCTCACCCAGTGCTGACTCTAGAGAGCAGCAGCATTCAAATGGGGCGTGAGAGGCAGACAAGGGAGTGACTAAGAGCTTGGGCTCTGGGATCTCTCAGACTCAGAGCCACGTGAGTGGCTCCAGGTTCCTCACTGGTCACTGAGGATCCGTCCTCGGTCACAGGGACCTAGTGAGGTCTCGATGAGACAATGTACATGAAGGACTCAGCTAGCAGGGGATATACATACACCCTCAAGAGAGATACTGCTGCTGCCACCACGAAAGAATTTAAAACCAACATGCAAAAAGTGTCACAGACTGTTGCTCTGGGATGCTGGTTCTCAAACTGCGTCCCTCTTCTTGACTATTAAGTAGTCAACACATTTCTCTAAATTTCAGACCGTTGCTGTAACATCAGGACCAGAATGAAGATTACATTTGAAAAGGACCCAGAGTCATCTGGTATAGGTTATATATAACAAGATGAAAGGCTCTGGTATTAAAACAGAGACTGTGGAAGGGCTGGCTCATACCTTCCACTCGCAGAAAGGTGCTCAGTGACAGTGGAGCCAGATTAGAAGAGAAGAGAGAGTGGGCTCTAATACAGGATGGTTTGGGATGACTAAAACTAACCTGTGTGCAGCAAGGGGAGACCTGGGGGACAGTCATGTTTTCTCTTGATTTCTCAAATGGTATGAAATGGAAGAACTCTGAGCAAGGACAATCTCATGTGGAGCTGGTACTCGCCTGTTGCTTGCGGCCTCATCTTGTCCTGCCAGTTCATGGTAGGCCAGCCGTATCCTCTAATTCCAGTGCTTAGACGGCTCCAGCAGTGAATGCGACCGTCTCCAGCATCCTCCCAGGAGAGGCTGGCTGAGTTCCTGTCCTTTGTTGTCAGCCTTAACTGTGTGACTGAAGAAGGCACACACCCTGTGCTTCCCGCTGTCTGCAGGTGACCCAGGTGTGGAGGAAGCTCAGGGTCACTGTGAAATCTCTCCAACCGCCTCATTAGCCGGGTGGGGATGAGAGTGCATTTATTCCACAAGGAGGCAGAAGGCTGGTAATTGCATGGTATCAGATAGAAAAAAATAGTGGTAGAGGCAAAAGGCCAAATGCAAAAAGCTGCGTGTGCACAGCTGTAATTAAATCAGAGGCCTTTAAAGCAGGGCCACAAAACCTGACTGCAGAGAGAAGGGAAGGGAACGAAAACTGGATTGGCACTGGGTACGCTGAGAGGGGAAATGGGCAAGTCCTCCAAAGGAGCGTGTGCCCATACAGTACAACCCGTTTGGAGCTGCCTGCACAGACAACGTGAGTGAGCTCAGTAATCAACACATGAATTCATGTGACAAACAGTCCCCGAGTGACTTTGCACCTCTCCACCCAGGAGAAACCCAATCACCTTCCACTGCAGTTTTCCTGTCCCTTATTCCAGTGGGGACAAGAGTTTACTCTTCTCCTCCATACAAACGTCCTAAAGAGATAATCCAGCATGGACTCCTAAGTCACCCATCCTCCCTCCTTTGACAGAAAGACCACGAGAATATGCTCTTGTCTATAATCTGTGCAGCTCACCAAGGTTCTGTATTAAAATATTAACTAAACTTCAACCTTAAACCAGTTACATTTAGCCAGCAACTCACTGCCCTACCATGCTAAGGATGATACCCCATCACTTGTTCCAGGCAGGGATCACATTCTTCCAAGTTCCCAGGGGCTAACTCTGGGTCAAGTTCATGATCATCTCTATCTCACTCTTAATCACTTTAGACTTTACTGAACCACGGTCTCCCGAGACGGGGCCTAGGCATCTGCGTGTTTATAGACCTCCCCAGCAGACTCCGAGACCAGATTCTGTTTCCCCACACACAGCTACATCTGTCCTCATAGCTACTGCTGTGGTCCTCACTGTTTCTGGTCCTCAGGCACAGCTGAGTGATCTGACCCCACCTGGATACCTGCTTTGGCCCTGTCTAGGGTAGGTAGAAACCCCCTCCTGAGCCCACCCATACTATGGGAGCTGATCCCCACGCCTCCTCCACCTGGCAAATCAGGGAGAGAGAGCCAGAGGCTGGGCCACGCTGTCCTTCCTGAGGGCTGCTTTCATGCAGAGGAAGGAGACCCTGACCTCATGCTTGTTCTCTGAGACAGACTGACAGGTGGCACGTGGGCTCTGAAAGACAACCTCCCCACCAGGTGGGGTTTGCTATTTTCCTGGTTCATTACCTAGTAAAGAAGGATTTATCTCTTTTTAATGTCAGAACAATTCCTTTTTCCTTTCCCTTTACGCATGTCCTCCCAGAATTACAGAATGCTTCCAGCTTCTACTCACCTACTCAAAAACATTTACTGAGCACCTATTGCGTGACAGGAACTATGGTAGGTGCTGGGGATAAAGGCTGAGCATCCCAAATCCAAAAATCAAAATGCTTCAAAATCTGAAACTTTTTGAGCAATGACAAGACACTCAACGGAAGCTTAACTGGTAAGTATAATGCAAATATTCCAAAATCCAAAAAAATCCAAACTCTGAAACACTTCTGGTCCTAAGCATTTTGGATAAGGGATGCTCACCTTATGCCATGAGCAACAGCCAGACAAAGCTTCTGCTCTGAGTTATGCTTGAGAGGAGGGGCAACAGGAACACCACAAACAGATGTGAAAGTGCCACCACAAGGCAGGCAGGCAGGTCACGAAAGACTTCCTTGGGGAAGGGCTGGAGCACCAAGCGGAGGAGGAGGGGAGAGGTCCAGCCCCAGGCCCATTTAGGAAAAAGCCCTGAGGAGAGAGCGAGGGATGGGGGTGTCAGAGGAGACAGAAAGGTCAGCAAAGGCCAGGCACGGGGGGCCTGGTAAAGAGGGGGTTTGCTGTGGTCTATTTTAATCACCAGAGTCATGGGTGTCATAGAAAGGCTCTAAGCCTGAGTGAGATTTCGGGGGGCAGGGAGGATGGAGGCTCTGGCTGCCTGTGGAGCAGTGTGGCTCCAGGAAGACTTGGTAGGAGACTGTTCCAGAAGTTCAGGTGAAGTTGAGGGGCTGAGAGCTGCTATTCACCGAGACAGTGTTTGGGAAGCTAAGGGAAGAGACTGATCCAAGGAGGCCAGAGGGAGTGACAGTGTGGGGCTGCTGAGGGATGGCGGAGATAAGCACTGACCCAGGTGTGGTGGATTTACACGGAGAAATCCTCATGTTCCCAAGTGTGGCTGTGTCCAGCCTCTCATCTCATGTTTGGCCAGCCTGTCTTTTTACAGAATGCTAACTGGCTCAACGAAATCCAGAAAATTTTCACAGTGGGCAAGATGCCAGATTTGACTTCAACTAATTAAGTGATATTAGCAAGGTTGTAAATGCCACGTACAAATTGGCAGGCAAGCTGCTCTAATGATGAGAATATTGCTTTACAGGGAGATGCAGCTGCAGCTTCTTAATGCTAGTCTTTGAGAGACCTGGTTCCCTGTTTTCAAAGTTGTTCCTGACAAGAAAAGTTCAAGGGCACTAAAAGGTTTTGGTTAACCACACTTTCCACTCTCTCAGGCCCAGGGCTACCTGTCAGAATGGAGGCCAGGGGAGAGAAGCAACACAGTAAGGCGGTCACTGCAGCATCACAAGCGCTCCTGCTCATGTACGTGCCAGACACCGTGTGGATGTTTACACTCTTCCTCTGGTTTAGCCCCATGCTAGGAGGTGGCTTGAGGACGTTCCTTTGAGAGGCCAGGGAACTGAGGGAGAGAGAGGCTGAGTGACCTGCCCAAAGGCACACAGATGACAAGTGGCCTAGCCAGGATTCAATCCAGACGTCAGTGTGAATCAAACCTACACTTTATCACTGTGTGACGCTCCCAGAGTTGGAATTTAAGGAACAAGGGAGGGGCAAGGGAGAGGGTTAGTGGGGGTATAGGCTTCTTGAGCTAGAGTACTATACCACATGGTAAGCTCTTACCAGTTACTTAACAATAACTGAACAAGCAAAGATAAGAATCATAGACAGTCACATAGCCTAGACCTTCAAAAATGAAAAATACCAAAAATTGGGGCTTTGCAAAATCTCCAATTTGAACTTCAGTGTTGAAGCACTTATGATAATTCAGATGGGAAAAATCTTATAACATGTGTCCTATCTACAAAGAAGGGGTGACTGGTATGTATGATTTCCATGAGGATGTTTACTTATCTTAGAAAATGAATGACTTCTAGAAGTTCAGAAGTATGGAGGTTAAGGAAATGCTCTGCAGTGCTTGGCACACAAGCCACCAGGTGTGGGAGGTTCTGCCATGAGGCCAGAACCGGTGGAGCCAACCCCATGTAGTGTCTTCTTATGGAGCACACCTAGATCGATCACGTATTAAGGGATAAGAAACTCCCTAATGTTAGATTGTTTACCTTATTGGATAAAACTGGGAAATATCAGGTAACATTTTAGCTAGGCTGGTTAGAGAAAATGTATACAAGTAAAACTATTTCTTTTAAGAATAGTCAATAATTCACATTATTGTTCCCCTACTAACTTTAAAGAAGGGAGCTGAGAACAGGGGGACAAAATTACTGAATTACTGATAATGACAATGTCCCAGATGTTTCTGGGCTCCAAGAACATCAGAAAGACACAGATGGCAGAAGCCAGGGGTAAAACCAGTCTTAGATTATCTGGGCAAAGACTAGTGTTTGGGTATAGCATATAATTCATACGAGATAGGATGGTTTAAAAGAAGCAGACTTGCTGTTTCATATTGTCACAACAACACCCAGATCTTACAGTGTAATAGTTTCTGTATTTTTGAAGCATTTTCACAGAGGGTCAGAGATGTGCGAGAATCGTGGCCCGACTGAGCATGCCTGCTCACCGTTCCTGGACATGTTCCGCGCATGTGCGGCTGCCTAGCAGACACCCTGGCACACAACACAACTCTGCCTCTCCTAGCAGAGAGTGTTGCTTTCAGCATCACCTTGAAAGGTGGAGCTTCTGGAAGGATATGTTACCTTTGCTTCTCAAGAACTGCGGAACCTACATAGCTTCCAAATAAGAACTGCATTTCATGGGAGGAAAATGCTGTTTCTGTGATGGATGTTGCTAAGGGGCCATTGAATATTTTAGCAATAGCACCAACTGCCTGCGTACATGTGTATGTCGGTGTTTGGGGTCGGGGTTGTTCTGACAGGCTTATGCGCAGGTGTCAGAAGAGTTTTTGTGACTATGACTGTATTTCTATGTGTAGAGGGAAGATATTTAGTGTTCCCTTTCAGAACTGAGAACTGAAAAAAACAACAGAGACCTAGTTATTAAGATCTCATTTGGGGACATTAATTATTTATTTTCTTTTTCTGAAAAGTGGTCGAGTAAAGAAATACAGGCAATAGAAGAGATAAAATTCCCTTCACCACTGCATGGAAATGCCTAACAGTCTCCTAACCTGACCTGCCCTCAATTCACATTTCAGCGCCAGTCTGAACTCCTGCTTAGTGTGTGGCAGGTGAGGCAGGCTTCTGTTCACAGTCAGACGGATTTGATCTGCAGCCATCACAGGTTTGCACATAATATATAATTATTCTGGGCAGTAAACACCGTAAAATGGAATGCGGGACAGTTTAGAGAATTCAGTACTATTATTTTATTCACCCATACAAAGCATAAGAAACCCATTCTCTTTCTTGACAGATGGATTTCAGAGGAAAGTCTCAGCTCAGAACAATAATTGTGGCCACAGCATAACTCTCCGCACTTTGTGGGGTTTAATGGACTTTTCTTTCCAGTCCTCAAAAAGCAGCAACTGGCATTCACTTGAGCCCTGACTGAGGTGTGGAAAATCTGTCAAGTTTTCTCTACTGCTTACCCTGACCACAATTATACGGTCCATGTGCAGATTAGCTGCAAAGTCATTCCTCCTCCAGGAGTGACAAGATTTCCCCAAATGAAAAACGGTACCTACTGTATCCTCTAGTGCCCGTCTGCCTTAGAAAGGCAGGGCGGGGGGAGGAGGATGTAGGGAGTTCGGGGAGAGATGCCTTCAAAAGAAAGCATAACAACGGGAAAAGTAGCTGTAACAGGGTGGTGACATGGCAGGAACAGAGAGCGGCATTGTCACGGGCAGAGTAATCCTGTGACACACTGCTGTCACTCACTGCCCGGCTCCCTGCCGCGCCAGCCAGACATCAAAGGCTGCCCCATACCATCTTACATGCTCTTTATCGGCTAATCAGTCCATTCTTCCCTAAATAAAGCCCTGTTAAATCCCCTGCTCACAGGGGTATAGTGGTCTTGGTGCCCATCTGCTAGTGAGGGTCAGCTGAGGCAGGAGGCGGCGGGTTCTCTCTCCCTAGCGGCTTCTCAAGGTAAGGACAATGCTGTCTCCAACTCCCCCTCCCACATGCCTCACTACTTCACTTTCCAGGATCTGGGTAGGCACTGAGGACGTCCTGGTCTGAAGAGCTGCTATCTGGATTAACACTTGCTAATGAAATTTCCAGCCATAAAGGTAGATCATCTGCTAACAATAAAACACCGGGATTGCATTTATTTTCCGGGAGAGGAATAAACAGAGATATGTGTTTCTTAACAGTTCATCATTTGGCAGGTCTATTCCTACCTTCTCGAAGTGTCAACATTTCAGAGAAGGTGACACAGTGGTCAGACTTCTGATTATGAGGCCACTCTCAGATGCTGACCAGGAAGCCTCGTGGTTCCATTACACACTTGAAATTGAAGATACCAGCGACAGCAAATCCAAAGACAGGAACCCAACTATCAGGCACTGCAGCCCCAAATCTTGACACAGCCATGTGTGTCTGGGGGTAGAGCTGAGGCATCTTTGTCCTCTGGGAGAAGGACCGCTCCAGCAGAGGGGGAGCAGAGAAGGCTCTGGGCGCATGCAGCCCTGTTCCGCACTCCTGCACCTCGAAACCGCCCAGAAGAAACCAGAGCTGGATCCGCCTACCCTAACCTGGGCATGTAGTACAGCAGCATCCAGAGAAATAGTTCATATCTGCCTCACAGAATTACTAGAGCATTGTCCTATGTGAGAGTTATTCCTATCAGAAAAAAATCAACCATCTTAAAAATTCCAAAATTGGGATTTGAATTAAGCAACACTGTATCCATTATAGAGAGCCCTGCAGGGGCTGAATCCTCAGACATGTCAAGATGGATGTCCCTGAATCTTAACCCCTCTGCTTTCTAGCTCTCTGTCCTAAGGAGCTTCATCTGTAGGGCCCTGCATGGTTCCAAAGGCATCTTTACACATATCACCTAATTTTGATTCTCAAAACAACCTTGTGAAGTAACTAAAAATATGGATTTTTTTTTTTCTTTTTTGCAGCTGAGGAGAGCGAGGAACTGAGACACTAGGAAATGATAAGGTCTAAAAGTCACATCAGAATGGAGTTGGGACTTAAATCCAAGTTCCCCAACTCTAAGACCACGGCCATTTCCCTAGGCTGGGCAGCCCTCCTCCCTTTGCCATGGCAGGCTAGACAAGCTGGGCCCTGACAAGGCTGATGGAGCAATCAACACTTCTCAGCAAATGAGCAAGTCAGACACTGTATGGGAATATGCAGCAAAGTGCGGTACTGCCCATGGATTCTCAGAGTCAGGGCAGGTATATCATGGCATTTGGGTAGAAAGAAGGATATACAATGCAAAGTAACTGGTGCCCAGGGCAAGTGAAATAAAATCTTTGTGCCCCCAAACATTTGTTCAACGCAGCCTTCCCACTTGCACCTGCACAAGCAATCCCGGCCATTCACCCCAAAGTTCCCTCCAGGAGCAGCTCATGCGGGTCTCACACGCTCTAGCTCCTGTGAGGGCTGGGTCTGGTACTAAAAACATACCACAGCTTTGAGGAGAGGTAGAAGACCTTTTACAAATGTAATGTGCTGAGGGAAAGCATTTCAGCATTATGAAGTTGGACTCAGAGCAGCCTCCCACCCACAGGGCAACGCCCCTCCCTGAGCCTGCTCTCACTAGCACTCTGGACAGTTGTGGGAGAACTGCACTTTTTGGGAGAAGAGTGGAAGAGTTCATTGCTCTTGCCTCTGTGAGTGCCCTGCACTGGAAGTGCGTCTCAGCATCATGGAGCCCAGCTAATCCCTGGGACCCAGTGTGCTGGGAGATCTGGGCTTCAGCAGTGCCTGGAATCTGAGGCTCAGGCACCCGCCCCTCCCATCTCAATGGGACAAGGTATGCCACCAGGGCTAGTTGCTCGGAATATATAACGAGTCTTCGTATGAATCTCAGACGCTTTCCAGGGTGGACCACAGCACAACTGAAGCTCCAACTGGCTAGTCCCCCTGGTTACTCTACTGGTGGACGGTGAACATGACCCCATCATTTTGTCTTGCTGTTCTTGTGAACCCCACTACATTTGGGCCCAACAGGAGACACCACTGCATTTCTGCAAGATTAGGTACTTTTCCTCTTGTTTCAAGTGCTTACTGTATTAGGAGAAGGGCAGATTCTAGTGGTACAAGTTTACATTGAGTGTTTCAGCCGGCCAATACCACCTCACTGATGCTGTTGGAACAGAGCTCTCCACACTCATCCGGCTTGCAGCCATTTGTCATAGGGCAAGTACAGTTCATCTTACCTTTTCAGGTTTGCTTTCCTCTTCTTTAGAGCTGAGACACTAAGATTTTGGGGGGCATCTCTTAGCCCAAAGCTCTTAGCCACATGACCAAGGTGGAGGGATCGAACATGGAAGATGTGCTTCAGCTCTCTGGGGTAGGTTGCATAGGCTCGGATGAAGGACTGAAGAGCTGAAAGACAAATGATGGGAGAGGGAGGCTGTCGGACTGGGGTCTTGAAGTTCCAAAGCTGCCCCAGCCTAATGGTCATCCTACATACTTCGTCTTGCCAGGCAATTGGGAGCACAACCAGGATAGTTAGAACATACATTACCAACCTAAGTCTACACTTTTGTGTATTTGTTTAATTCCTAAAAACCACAACAAAATGAACAAAAGCAAAAACTACATAGGTCTCAATTATCACTTGCATAAACCCAATAAAATTTCAAACTTTACGCAGAGCTTGTAACAATCCAACAGGGCAGGGCCCCATTTTCTTCTTTGTCATAGTCTCAGGGCTTAGCACAGCACCTGGTACACAGCAGGCACTTGATACATGCTTGTATAAATGAATGAAAGAGAGACTGAGTGAAGAAACTACGAAATGATCAAAATAAGACCATTTTCTTATGACAATGAGGAAATCATTGAGATATTTATATTAGAAAAATGTTTTCCTAATTAAATTTTAGTTATTTTTTTGAATAGTTAATGCACGTGAGTGTTACAAAATTCAGAGAGTTCAAATGGCTTTAGTGTGAATGTCATGCTTACCATAAACGAACACCACGACCATGAAGGCCTCCCCACCCAGAGGCAATCACCGAAACCACTTCTTCGTGTGTTCATGGGACTTTAAAACCAAGTTCATTCTAAAAGTATCCAGGATTGAGCAATACAGTGCTCTTGCTCATTCAAAGAATGTACAAAAAAGGAAATGAAAAAAATAAAAAGAATTTTTCAAAGGAGGAAGGAAATTATTAAATATCTAAAATGACCCATGAAATGGTTTACCTCTTGAGGATTGCCAACAGTTTAGAGAAGTTCATCAAAGATTCTGGCAGGAAACTTTCAGTCCCATTTTAAAGTTAAGAAAAGAGGTCCTTGTTCTAAATCCCAGCTCTCACCAGAGAAGAGCCAGACTCAGTTCCTAGGTGGGTAGACCTTTGGCTACACCTTAACTAGGCATTCCTTTGAGTAAAGATTGCCCTATCCCAGGTTCCCTTGAATATCTTGAAATAACAATGAGAATCGGGTGTCTGCCCTCTTCTCACTCCAACAGGGAAGGAGGGAATTGTCCTGAAAAGGGCTCCCCACCCCAGCTCTGCTCTCTTTCCTTCCAACACTGCTCTTCTGTCAGCCAAGCCAGAGCCCAGCCCTGCCTCAGCTGATGAAAGGAGCCACTAAACCCCAGCCTCTCTCACCCTCACTTGTTGAGCCACTGGACTGGCAAGTTTGCCCACAGCTTAAATGTAATATCCCAGCAGCACCTGGAGATTGGCGTTTATGAACAGTAATAAAAAGTGTCATTTTAACAGATCAGCTCCTGGAAGGATCCTGGGGAATCCATCAAAGCTCTATTTACTGAGCAAAGTGAACTCCTTTTCCCAATCGATGAGAAATAATAACCAAGGCAACTCCTTTGCACCCCTCTCTTAAATCTGTGCTTACTCCCCTTTTTAATAATGGGGGACTTTTTCAAAGAAAATCTAACACTTCAAATGGTCTGTACTGTTTGGAGGGTTCTGACACCAGGCTCTTAGACATACAGCTACATAGTCAAGTCCTCAGAGAGAAAAGCTCTACAACTACGGATGACCCAGGAGATTTAAGCCTCCCTTTCTTTCCTCAACCCCGAACATTTCCTTGGGGTCTAAAAAAACCAGTCTGAAACCAAGCCAAACCAAACCAAACCAAACCAAACCAAACCAAGATTCAGCGCTTTCCAAACCTCAGTTACCCAAACACTGCCCAGGTCTCTTCATTTTGTACCTCTCTTCTGCTTAAGTGGATTAGCCCCCAGGCTTCTGCCTTGCTCACCTCTCTCCCTCTCCTTCTTTCTACCAATCTTAGGAGCTGAGCACCGAGAGCATCTGTCCCAGGAGACGTAGGTGCCCAGCTAACAGCTTTACAGGGATAATGAGTTTGCCAAGAAATGGCAGGAAGTGTTTTCTCCCCAGACAACTGGTCAAGCAGCATTTCGCACTGCATATTTTTACTAAATCTCCTTGTCCTCGAGGCTCCTGTCTCACTGGGGACAGCGACAGTTGGTTGTCCTCACGTACTTGCATGGACTCCCATGTTTGGATAAGTCAGAAAAGCAGGAATTTCAGATGCAGCAGCAGCTGTTGGTAGGACCTTCCAAGGGGCAGGAAGTGGCTCGTGTCGGCCATGTCTAGGATGTACGGGAGGAATAGTGGCTATGGGACCAACACAAGCAGAAAGTAGAGAAGTAACAAAAGCAGACATTTATTTGGGGTGACGGATGAAGCTACAGGCAATTAGCGTTCAGTGCATTATAGTCACTGATTCCTATTTCTTGCCAACTATTTAAGGTACATGAATTAGTGGAAATCTATTTTAAAATACCTGACATGGACATTTTGTCCTTTTTCATTCCTGGACGGATCAGAAATAATGGTATTTTATGAATGACTCTTAAGATCAAGGAAGTAGAAAGGAATAAAACTCCAGCCTAAAAGGTGAGGATAATCCTCACTGCTCCCACCCCCACCCTGCTCCCACAAGGCACCCATCTATGCAGAGTAAAGGCACATGCATCTTCCTACTGACACACCAATGGCAACAACTACTGAGAGAACGCCAGAAAGGAGATGCCTTGTTACAATTCTCTTAAAGACAAAGCATTTGGCAAAGTGCCCAGCCTACCTCTGCTCCCACTGAGGGGAGAAGGATGATTTGTCATCACTAGGACGGGTTTTCTGGACTTTGAGAAGCATCCCTTCCAAGCACAGGCATAAATCCTACACATGGAGTTCCTGCTCTTCAGGGAGACCTGAAGATGGAGATGATTAAACCACAGCAACAGTGGTCATCTGCAGGTAGAGGACTCCATTTTCTGAAATTTTTGGTCCTGAGCTTGGAATTTAAACTCATGTTACCACTATTTTTATAACTTGAAAGAGGCCTTAGCTGAAAGAGGCAAGAAGTGAGAGAAAAAAGGGGTAACTGCTTTTGGAAACTGACAACAATTAAATGCTGGTTATTAACAAGGACTGGGTCAGAAAATGCAAAAGGAAAACAAAGGCACACTTGGCCCAGTTTCCAACTAGTTTTCTGCCATAAAGGCAAAAGCCAGCTGCTTTGTTAATTATTCATGAGGTGGGTTCTGCAATGGCATAAAAGGGAAGCAAGTCAGTAGTAGAGAATTTGCATATGCAGATTGAAATACAAAAGATAATATCAACTTATAGAGAGCAGTGGCTGTTCCTATGTTGTGAATTCAATACCTTCAGGGTGGCAAATATGTGTATATTCTCCCAAACCGCCAGAATGGACAATCCTAAGTAGCAGGAGAGAAAAGAATATTGGAGAGCTTCACATCTGAAATGGGATGACTGAAGTCTGCCATAGACTGTGCTGTGGAAATCAATTAGCAAATAAGAGAAAGAATATATTTATTTCCTTTGTGGTATATATACATTGGGGAGTGACCCTGTTTCAATATCCTTTAAACCTGCAGTCCCCAACTCCTGAGCCTTGGAATGGTACCAGTCTGTGGCCTGTTAGGAACTGAGCCGCACAGTAGGAGGTGAGTGGAAGGCCAGCAAGCAAAGCTTCATCTATATTTACAGCCGCTCCCCATCCCTGGCATCACTGCATAAGCTCTGCCTCCTGTCAGATCAGGGGCAGCATTAGATTCTCATAGGAGCAGGAACCCTACTGTAAACTGCGCATTCAAGGATCTAGGTTGAGAGCTACTTATGAGAATCTAATGCCTGATCTGAGGTGGAGCAGAGGTAGTGACGCTAGCGCTGGGGAGCAGCTGCAAACACAGATTATCATTAGCAGAGAAGTTTGACTACAGAGACCATAATAAATCAATTGCTTGCAGACTCATATCAAAACCCTATCAGTGAGTGGCAAATGATAATGCAATAATAATAGAAATAAAGTGCACAATAAACATAATGTGCTTAAATTATCCCAAAACCATCCCCTGCAACCCCAGTCCGTGGAAAAATTGTTTTCCATGAAACCAGTCCCTGGTGCCAAAAAGGTTGGAGACTGCTGCTTTAAACAGAAGACAACTCTGCTTGTTTCTCAGTATTAACCAGTTCAATGATGAAAATGATGAGAGAAAACCCAAAACCAAATTCTCTAAGGATTGCTGACTATAACTTCTACTCTGATGACCCAGACACTTTGAAATAGCTGTAGTCTTGTCAAAATATCCAAAACACCACTGATACCAAAATTGAAGATGATAGTGTGGGTCTGATTTATTTCTTTCCATTACAACTTTGTTATTAGCCCTGAAATTCAGCAGCACAATACCTAGTTATGTTCTGTACAGCCAGCTGAATTTGCCTAACTTTCATCAAAGGTCCAAACTCTGTGAAGTTACACTGTGACAAATACCCTATTCCTCTTGAGAGACATATTCTAGTACTCCTCTAGAGATAGGAAGGTAGGAAAACCCTTAGGAATTGTTGAGTTCACTTTAGGGAAATGCTAAGACAGGATACTATTAGTGAAAAGTCTATGAGGATATACAGTATATACACAGGGTATACAGTGACAATTAGTGGGACTTCATCTTTTACCTTGTGCAGTTCTGACTTGAGTTTTATGATAGTAACCAAGGATTGCTTTCATAATGTGCTAAAGGCATATATAATAGGTACTTGAAACTATTTGCTGACTAACCTGTTTTTATCATCTATTTCCTGGTGACCACAGTGCCCCTAAAGCAGCCTCCCAGTTCTCACCCTTGCCCCCAGAGTCTACTCTCACACAGCGGCCAGGCGACCTTCTCAAACCTTTGTCAGATCACCATGTCTCTGCTCACGGCCCTCCAATGACTCCCACTTCACTCAGAGGAAAACCCAAATATCCCCTTCACAATGAAGCTCACTCTGACCACCCTATTTACAATGCACTCTGCTCTGGCAGCCCCTTCATTTCCCTTATCCTGCTCTATTTTTTCACAGCTCTATCACCTTTAAATAGACTATCTACTTCACTATTATGTTTATTTGCTCATTGTTTGCTATCCGCACACTCCACTAATGTTAGCTGCACAAAGGTGAGGACTTTTGTCTGTTTTGATTTCATATATTCCAATCACTCAGAACAGTGCCTAATTCAATAAGTATTTGCTAACTGAATGATTTTAAAGAAGATATTTCTATTTATAAACAGGAAGGGTGCTACATTGTTCCCATATTGGTAAGCCAGCCTGGCATTTTTTCCAAAATAGTAGGTGACTAACAAAAACAATTGTGGATCCTCCAGCATGGAGTAAATCTCACTAGCACACAAGTCAGTCACCAGCCAAGACGTTCCACTATAAGAAAGTATCAGCTATCATAAGCCCCATTCCCCTCACATTGCTCATTGCTCAAAGTGAACTGCCAAGACCACACCTAATGTCTGGTGATCTCAGGAGCCAATTTATTCTACAAAGGGTCTGAATATTACATCAATACCTAACTCTTTTATAAATTTCCTAGGAATTGAGTTCATGGTGTATGGCTCTTCCTCACCACTGTTCTTTCTCATTTTTCTTTGTACCTTCAAATAGGAACTGCTTAGGTCTAGTATTTCCAGTCCTTACCTTCATCTCTAATTTTCATCTCTACAGCTATTTCTACTGACGTGACACATCTCTTCTATCTGGTTTTCAAAGAAAGAGAAAAACGGATCCCTAAGATCCAAGTTGTTGGGTCAAAGCTCTAGTCCTGATATAAGCCAAGATAAAGCCTCATTTGTGCAAAACATGGGGAAGGATGAAATTAACATTTAATATCACTTTAAAGCCTTCCGTGCCTGCTTCCAAACCCTGCAGAATTATGGAGATTGAAGGCTTTGGCTTGTGAGCAGAGATCCCAGGTTGGACTCAACCTGTTTGTGGGTGTGCTGGTGAAGGTGGGGGATAGTGCACTGCCGGGCTATTCATGCCACAATCACCTAAGAAATCGACTGACCTTTCTTTGCCCAGGAAACCCTCTTCTCACTGGAGTGCACATAATCTTCAAATATCGTCTGCAAGATCGTGGCTCGCTCTCGGATTTCCTGGGGGCCAACAGCATGGGATTTCTGGGAGGGTGACGGAAGGATTAAAGGAGAGGCAGAGTCAGAGTCAGAAATAATGAAGCAGTTTATAATAGATTTAATAACAGTAAAATCACACAGTAACTACCTAGGGGCCAACAAGGGTAATCCTTTCAATATTACTAGGGAAAAAAATGGAGCTATAAAGATGTTAAAGTCAAGCAATGATGAGGGTGGCTTTGTGAGGGAGCAGATCAGGTGTATTCACTTATTTACTTATTTACTTACTTTTCTTCCTGACCTTCTCTTGCATGTTCAAAATGAAAGACCACTAGAGACCCTTTGGAATTTTCCAAGTCCAAGTCAAACCTCATTGAACATAAACTATTTTCAAATGAATCTTTTATCTTCTATAAATCTTCTCCCTTCTCTTACAAGCACCCATGGAACACTGGCAATTCCTCTTTAAGAGCATTCCACAATGACCCATCTAAAATTCTGCCTTTGAAAGTTACCCCTATTCTTGAATTTCAGAGCAGACTGCCTCAATTCCTAGAGAGATTCAGACTTTGAGTGTTTTAGATTCATTCCTTCAGACCATAACCACTGTGCTGAGTTCCCAGGAACCTATTAAGGAGTGGGCTATTCAGCAAACCGCATTCAAAGACAGCCTGGATCTTTGCAGCAAACAGTTCCTCTGTAAGTACCATCTGTATACACTGAAATACTCTACAGATGGAAAATGTTAATAAGATATACAATCATTTCCTTTTCATCCTTTAACAGTCCCAGAGAAAAGATTTCCTTTTTAAATATCCCCACTAAAACCCAGTGGTTTTTGTTTCCTATAACTTAAAACAAACTCGAACGCTTTCTACTTGACTGTGAAAATGAGATCCGAGGGAACACAGATTCTCCAACCCAATGAGGCCAATGTGCCAAATGATGCTGACCATTTGAGAGGTTCTATTAAGCCTCGATCTCTACCACCCCATCGTGGGACCCTGGGGAAGAGCCAGTGTGAGGCCTGGGTCATGCTTCTTAACCCTGCAGCGGAGAGGGTATGGGTGCCTGCATCTGGCCTAACCTAGATTCTCCAAGCCCCTTTCACTTTTCAGACTGACAGAGAAAGAACAAAGGAGAGAGGGGAAAAAAGCCCCATTCTTTGGACCGACATTCATCTCTATATTAATAGAGATTTAACAACCTGAAAATGTTTTTAGTTTAGTCAAATCATTCCTGCTACCTGTTTGGTTGATGACAGCCTAGCTGATTTCACAGTACAAGGTCCCCCTCAGGGTTCTATCCGCTAAAGTGTCAGGAGAAAAGTCACTCAGGAGCTGTGTTACCAAAGTGGACATTTGCTATTGTCATTAATAAGGATTTTTTTTTTTTACCCTCTTAACTGATGTGAAATGCAAACTTTTTTTGCTGCCCTCCTTTCGTTAAGCCACCTCAGCAGTGCAACTGTCACCTTCTCTGCGTTTTTTTTTTTTTAATATGAATGTGAAATTAGCGAGGATGCCCTTTCCCCTGGCGGACAGAATCCTCTGTTATTAAAAAGTAAAGCACTTTAATAATGAAAACTTTTTCCTCTTTTTCCTGTGTTTTAACTGTTTAAAATTAATGAGAAGGGCAGAATGGTTGTCAAAGCGATATTGAAAGCCGGGCAGCCAGGACCGAATAAGCACAAAAATCCCTCTAGAGTGTTAAATAAACAGAGCTCCAGCCCTCTCCGAATCCCTCTGTTGGTTATTGTATACATTCTGTAACAGCTCTCAGAATAGATCTGAGAGCCAGGGAGGCAGAGAGGTTTCAGAATTCCAATAAAGGCCTCAAATTAAAGACAGCCTGGTGCGAATTCCAGGAGAAAATTAAAGAGACCTCAAGCTTAAGTGACAGGTGACTTGCTTCTGTGTCACAACTGTCAGGGGATTTAGTGATAATATGGCAATATATTACAAAGGGCTTTTCTTATTCCCCCCTTTAGGTTTCAAAATGAGGCATCTTTTCTTCCCAACCAACCAAAAAAATTACATATATATAATGTGAGTGTGTATACAAGTGAAATAGGTAGAAAAAAACGATAAAACTAGTTCACACATTTGAAATGATGAGGTCAGTTTTAGTAAAATATAAGAAAAAGTTAATGACAGAAAATACACTATACAGTACTTAGAAAAAACACCTCTTACTCCTCCCTACACCCTATTTCCAGAAATACTTTAAAATTGCCCCTCTTGAGAATGAATGAGGTATTTTTCAGTTGTCTTCTGGGGAGGACAGTCTAAATTTAAACTGAAGAGGAGGGGGGCAGAGTTAAGCAGCAGCGTCTCCGCCCCAGACAGGGGACACGCTTCCTTAACGAGAGTGGGTCAAAGCCCGAGGGCACACGAGCACCTGGCAGGCCTGGTTCTCCCACCCTCAAAGACATGGATTCAGCACTGGTTAATGAAGCTAACTTGCGAGTGTTGGACCCTGGGCAGTTCAGGAAAACACATTTCCAACCATCTATCCAAACTCAGTGCACCTTTGTCTCTAATCCCCTACTGATCTTGGAAAGAACAGGCCATGAAAAAGGATGAGCAAGGGCTCTGAACTTACTTAAAATCTCATAATGGCAGCAACAGTTCGTTAGGGTAAGTTTACTGGCATATTTCACAGGACAAAAAAACTTGTAGGAAAAATGTTTGGGTGTGTGTATACTTTGGTGATGAAAATTTCACACCTATCAAGGAGCAACAGATGAGTCTAAGATAACTAGGCTGGACTATTTCTGTTATAAAAAGTTTTAGATGGTAGCAATGGTAAGGGAAGGTTTTTGTGTATGAAATGATTTTGTTTTAATCACTTTATTGCCATGCTGAGTCTTACCCCCATGGTCCCTAGAACCTTCTGAGTACTTCTCAGTAAAGTTGAAAGATCAAATTTATTCTCTTTGTAGGTGGGTGAACATTCACACACCCAGACATAGCTATATATATTTTATATGCCTAAATATGAAATATACATTTTACAGATGCTTCACTCGCTTTCTTTATTTTCACAGAAGCCCAAAAATGTATGTGCCAAAGGGACATTTACAATGGACTTCAATCAAGCTGGGTGAAGAGGGGCATTATAATGAGGCACCTGCTATATGTACAAAAAGCCTATCCACTGCACCTACATTTATGTGCCTAGCATTAGTTCATATGCTCAAGACTTCCCCAACCTGAAAGCAGCAATTAAGACATACTATGGCCGGGCGTGGTGGCTCATGCCTATAATCCTAGCACTCTGGGAGGCCGAAGCGGGTGGATCGCTCGAGGTCAGGAGTTCGAGACCAGCCTGAGCAAGAGCGAGACCCCGTCCCTACCAAAAATAGAAAGATTTGGACAGCTAAAAATCTATATAGAAAAAATTAGCTGGGCATGGTGGCGCATGCCTGTAGTCCCAGCTACTCGGGAGGCTGAGGCAGTAGGATCGCTTGAGCCCAGGAGTTTGAGGTTGCTGTGAGCTAGGCTGATGCCACGGCACTCACTCTAGCCTGGGCGACAAAGTGAGACTCTGTCTAAAAAAAAAAAAAAAGACATACTAAATTTCTTATGCAAAATATAATGAAAACTTGTACCCAGCATCTACTTTATTCTTTTTACTAATGACATAGATTGTACACATAAAGTACTCTCTCAGGCTGTATATCTATGTAATAATTAGTAACATAATCAATTTAACTTAGTTTTTCTTTTTCCTTTGAATTAAAGTTCAATTTGACCCAATCAGCCAGGTCTTTAGTAACTTGACACCTAGAACCTAGCATGATTAATTTAGCTTTCTACATTAAGCAGTTCTATCAGTGACAGTGAAAGCCCCAACCTTGCTTAGCATTTTTTCTTTCTAAAAACAAAGATCACCAAACCTTAAACATAGCAAAGTATCCAATTCATTCCTATCCATCATGGCAGGAGCTTGGGCTGAGATAATAAGACACAGTCTCTGGCCCTAGGAATTTACACGGTCTGGAACTGTGCAGAGTATGTTATGCCTCATTTTATTTAAACCTCACAGCAATCTTAAGAGAGTGGTACTCTTGTTCTCCTCATTTTACAGATGGGAAAACTGAGGCTGGGGAGAAGATTATCTGTCCAAGGTTGCAGAGCTACCAGCTGTGAGGCAAGGATTCAGATCCATGTCTGTCTGACTCTGGGATGCAGCTCTTACCCCGATTTAATGGTTCCTCAAGTCTCAGAAAAGCTTCGAGGCTGGCCTCAAGCCAGGGAAAAGGCTTAAGGAGAAGAATTGATGCTGCAGGGCCACAAATGGGCAGATGTTAAAAAAAAAAATGACTGTAGCTTGTTGCTGAAAGAGTAGAGGGAAATGCAGCTGCTTTGCTCCTTCACTGGGGACATGTCCTTCAGGAGGGACTTAACACCCTTCTGCAGCTTCCCTGAGCTGTGCAGACATACACAACGATCAACTCCCTGGAGAGAAATGATCAGGGCTCAGGGATACAGACCGACACCAAAGCCAGTCTCAGAAAGTAAACCTAAGACTAGGTTTGATCAAACTTCTACTGCCTCATTTGGTAATTTTACTGCTCTTATTTCTGGAGAGCAAGCAGATGCTAATGTTCCACTTATTGTGATACAGCAAAAAAGGGGCAGCGGGGTTCACGTCACTGAGTCTGGGCTTTAATTTCACATCTGCTACTGACTTATGTAACTACAAATAATAATAATAGTAGTAATGATGATAAATACCATTTGGTACAACTCTCCAATCTCCTTATGAGATGAACACTATTATCATCTCAATTTTACACATGAGAAAAGGTCCAATGCTTGCTCAAAGTCACACAGCTAGTAAGTGACAGATTAGGAATCTGATCCAAAGGCCATGCTCTTAGCCACTCCGCTAAAATGCCTCCTCAAACTGTTCCCCACATGCTCCCTGTTGATGTCAAAGAGCTGTCCTGGCACCTTAATAAATGATCTGTGGGAACATTTAAAATAAACAAAAAGAAAAAAAAATCTTAACTAGAATTTACAATAGTTCCAAAAGAACTGAAGTATGCCAAGACCAGTGAAGATCTCTGTAGTTACCAGTCAATTCCCTTGACAACAACGAGCAATAAAGGATGGTTCAAAGTCTAGCATGACTGGGACATTTTAAATGAAATATTGTATCACTTAAAATAACTTGTTGATCAAGTGAGTCTTTAAGCTCTTTTGTTCACAGGGATCTCTGTTGTGGTACCATTTATTGGCTAAAGTTCACCTCTGAAAACTGCTAACACTGCCTTATTTAAAAAGCAATTCAGTTCCATGTTCTCAGTTTAGTTAATACTAACGGAGTCGTATTGGTAGACAGTTAAATACACATGCTTCAAAGTTAGACTGCCTCATTTCAAATCCTGGAAGGATTAATGATTATTAGTACACTCCTGTGAAAGTTCCTTAATCTCTCTGAGTCTCAGTTTTTCTGTCTATAAACTGGGGCAATATCTACCTTACAGGGTTGCTAGGAGGATTAAAAGGAATTGTGCATATAAAGAGCTTAGCACAGTCCCAGGTCC
The DNA here is from genome assembly GCF_020740605.2 of Lemur catta. Taxonomy (NCBI): domain Eukaryota; kingdom Metazoa; phylum Chordata; class Mammalia; order Primates; family Lemuridae; genus Lemur; species Lemur catta. The sequence goes on along the minus strand of NC_059137.1, from coordinate 4,066,100 downwards.
AGAATACACACTCAGGTAATTGATGTTATGATTATTTCCTCTCCTTTTATTAAATAAATTTCTTAGATACTCTCTGGAACAAGAGAACTTAAGTCAGGCTCAGTGAAATTTAGACTCTGCCTCAAGGAGAATATCTATCCAAATAAAAGCACATACTAAAGCATAAAAGAAATTCTTAAGCTTGATCTATTTGGCTCTGATTTTCCAAGTCTGTCTTTAGGCATAAGAAAACAAATGTAAAATATTCAAATAATTAATATTTCATAGGTAAAATCACATACAGCAACACGACACACACAATATACTGAGTAATGCAGTGGGGTGGAGCAGGAAAGTGATTGTCTAGCAGGGGTAAAGCCTTAGAAGAGAAGCAGGAAAGATGTTCAGGGTTGTCTGCACCTGCTCAGAATCTCCATATGGAACTGCATGGATAATAAAAATTTTTCTTCTTAATGATCTCAACTTTACTCTTCCTCTGTGGATAGCACACACACATTAAAAAATGGATGAACTGAGTGTATTTGAAAGGAGACACAGAGATATTTATTTTTTCCATGCTGTCTTGGGTGGACAGGTCTAGTCAGTCGTCCTTGCTCTTAATCTGGATAGGGCCCATCAGGGTTGAGCGTATAATGCTGCCTCCAGACTCACTCTGGCCTAGCCCTCCTTTCTGGGGAGCCTGCTGCTGTCTGGCCAACTTCCAGAATGGACTACAGCCCATTAACTGGATGAGACTAGCAAACACACCCAGAAGCAAAGAAGAGAAAAAAACACAATCAAGATTTGTCCTCATCTAATGTTCATGGTCCTTAAAATACACTTTTGCTTGACAGAGGAAATAAACCCCACACAAAATCTCTACTGTCCCAAATCAAGAAATGAGTCACATCTGTTAGCAGTATGCACACTAAATAATAAAACTCACCTGGTTTCTCCATTGTCGCCCTTTAAAACAATCACTCCTTGTCAGAACAGACAAAATATCCTCCATCTTAATCTCAGAAATGCTGTAATAGAAAGGAATCATATCAAGGTAAACTTTTTGTTCTTTCGAAACACCCAAAATCCTGACACATAAAACTGGCCTATTCTCAAGCTAGTTAGACATGAAGTAGAAGTGACACCTTCCCAGGAAAGGGAATATTTTCCTAAACCCTTAGGAATTCAAAAGGAAGAGACAGATAGGATAATAATCCCAACAATTTCCTTCCTTCCTGATGAATTTAAAATAGGTTACATTTAGAATTTCCTTTATAGGGATGGTGTCATTATTTCTTAATAAATCTTGAATACTAAACAAGTATGCCTGCTCACTGACTTGAGCACATTAAAAAAAAAACATTTCAGATAGTTAGTTTTATACTTAAAAAAAGACAGAAAAAAGGTGGCTAAATATCCACAATTATATGGTAAACACCCAGTGGAGGGTAACAAGTGAACAAAACCCCCACCCATAGCAATACTACTCTCTTCTACCCTGGAGGATCTTCACTACTGTTGTCTCTTAATTATTAAGGGGTGAAGACCAAAGGATCTCCGGTGAATCTAGAGCTACACACAAATTGCTAAAACCCGAATTTGGGCTTCACTCATGAACAGAAGCCATCAGGAGCCAGAACAAAACAGCTAGACCTGCGACCGGTGGAGTCTGGAAAGCCCACACTCCGCCCCGTCGTCGGCGAGGCCACAGCGTTTGCACGTGGGAAGCAGATACAGGCTCATGTGTTAGAGATGAAGGAGGAAACATGGGCTGCTGAAAAGATATTTCCCAGGGAGAAAGAGAAAGAGGAGGAGTTCTGGGGGAGAAAAATAGATCATAAAAAGACAAATGATTTTGTTGTTTTCTTTTTGTTGTTGTTGTTTTAAAAATGTGACAGCAAATTAAAACATGAATGGCAACCTCTTATGTGGGAGAAGACAATTCTCCCCCTTTCCCCCAAAGGTTACTCTGACAAGGCTATGAATGAAAATGTCACATCTCTGACAGCGATTTACCTGAGATGTGTCATCTTCTCCCTGAACAACCCCAGCCCCCATCCCTCAGCATCTTCTCTCTGCTGCCAACTCACAGCCCTATGGATATGTGAAGTCTTTTCACAGCAGCCACAGTCAGTCGGAGAAGGCAGAGCAAGTGCTGAGAGGATGGGAGTCAGAGGCAGAGTGGCCATGGGTTCATGGGAAATCCATTTTTCATACGAGAGAGGAATATATGGCTACTGAGCTTGCCTCTTACTTATGCCTGGAGATCTGGAGGAAAGTGAAAGCACAGCCCAGTCCTATCTTTTACTTTGTCTACTTGGATTTGCCTCTATTCGTCACTTTTTTCTTGAGGAAAAAAAAGGGAAAATGCAAAAGTAAAACAAACATAAAAACTTGGGAGTCAAATCTTGAAGCAGGAAGGAAAAAGAACAATGCCATCCACAGTCAGGAATATAAAAACTATGCCACAGAAAGACAGAGTCTTCTCAAACGCACGGAAGCACTGAGATTCCAGCCACAGCACAATACAAACGCCGTGTGTCCACATGGCCATGCCGCGGGACTAGCTCCTGAGGAGAAGAGGAGCTAAGAATGAACCAGAGTGATTTACAGTTTAAAAGGGCCTTCTTCCTCTTTCTAAGAAATCATTGCTTCTGAGGAACAAAGAAAATCTACGATGATTATTTATGGGTCTATCAACAGATCTGAATTACCCCACCTTAGTATGAAATGAGACAGACAGATAAATAAATTCAGGGAACTGTCTTATGCCTGATCTAAGAAATACACGTTTTGATGAAGCATTTACATTTTAATAAACCAATGATGACTTTCATTAGAAACACATTTAAAGGGGAAGTAGAAAAAAATTAAGTTGGCAAATACAGAGAAGTCAAAAGGATACAGAAGCAAAGTTCTGAGCTTTCAGACAGAGGCAGCCATGGTCCAGGCAACCTGTCTCTTGCCCAGTCTACTAAATTAAATTGTCAGGGTGCGTTCCACAGCACTCAGTCTATGAAGGCAGGTGGCAATTTGCTGTGATGGCCCTTGCTGCCGAGAGCCTCGGCCTGCTTTCTTGAATCTTCCCTGTGATTTATCAGCCATCCCAGCATCCCCTTGCCTGGCTCTCATGTTCTTAGGCGCAAAACATATACAAACTTCCTCCCACTCCTCCTTTAAAAAGTATTTAGGAGTGTACCTTTTGGATTCCAAAAAGGTTCAAGTCTGCTTCTTCCCACTGCACACTTTGCAACCAGTTCTTAACAGATTTTTTAAAATTAAGTCAAAGAAATAGTTATCCATAGATATCCAATGTATAGCCTTCCCTCAAACAGAAATCGCAAAGTATAATACACGCCTATAAAATAACAGCCCAGATTCTGCCCTCTGTCCAGGCTGATTACAGCTACCCACGAGGCAGGCAGCAGCCCAGGCCTAGGCCCTCAGCAGGTGGGTGTTCAGGGCAGACATCAGCAGGTGGGACTCACACAGAACTCTTCCCTCCTCACGTAAATGTTCTTACACCACCCTGTATAGTCTCTCCCCAAAAGACCTAAACCTTTTCCTTTCAGGACTTCTCTATCGTCACTCTTCTCAACTTCCTCTCCAAGGCACATCCCTGGCACTGCTGAGTTGTCTCCTTTTTATGTTTTACCTCATGTGAATGTTGGCATACTATTTTTCCAGACAAGATCAACACAGTGGATGACTGTACTTGTTATGTCTTTAAAATATACCTGGCACAATAATAATCCACATCTGTGTAATTATTGTTTTCCCTTTTCAATTTTAGGTTTACATTTGAATCCTTCATAGTAACAACTTGAATGAGTTTATGGAGCAGAGAGAAACAGAGGTACCTATGCTGTTTACTCTGGCCTTAGACAATTATCGCTTGACTTTGTAACTGTTATCACTCATTTTTATGAGGAGATCATGTCAGAGTGAACTGGCATAGGAGAGCATCCAGAGAGCTGCTGAGGGAAAGCAATGGGAGAATGTGAATTTATTTTTTTTTTGAGACATAGTCTCACTCTGTCGCGCTGGCTAGAGTGCAGTGGCATCACCTCATAACTCACTGCAGCCTTAAATGCCTTGGCTCAAGTGATCCTCCTATCTCAGACTCCCGAGTAACTAGGACTACAGATGCACACTACCACACCTGGCTAATTTTTCTATTTTTTTTGTAGAGGTGGATTCTTGCACTTGCTCAGGATGGTCTCAAACTCCTGACCTCAAGTGCTCCTCCCACCTAAGCCTCCCAGAGTGCTAGGATCACAGGCGTGAGCCACCACACCCAGCCAAGAATGTGAATTTGTAGGTCTAGAATGGAAAGAAGAAGAAAAGAAGTGTGGAGCAACTGACAGGCTATTAAGGTGTGGTAACTAAATTTTCTATTGTGGGGCACAACACAAAATTCTGAAAGTGCTTTCCACACATATACAAATTCCCATGACAGAGAAAACAGCTGCAGCACTGTGATGGGCTCACAGCCTGAGAGATCAGGGCAAGTGAAGAAAGAGAACCAGCTCTGCTAATGGGCCTGCATTTCAACCCCCCCCAGTGCTTCTGCGGTACACCTGCCTGGTACGGTGCTGGCCCAGGTGCCGAATAGGCCACAAAGAGAAGTGCCAGCCACCGGCCTCAGGGAGCTCAGAGTCCAGCTGCAGAAACAGCGCTGGGTGGAAGTGACTAATTGATCTACACGGGATTTCCTTCACAAATAAGATACAATATGCACATCTTCCTGAAACAAATAAAGACCACGTTTTCAACTAACAGATTATATTAAGATAAGGAACAAGGCCGGCCGCAGTGGCTCATGCCTGTAATCCCAGCACTCTGGGAGGCCGAGGCGGGTGGATCGTTTGAGCTCAGGAGTTCAAGACCAGCCTGAGCAAGAGCAACACCCCGTCTCTACTAAAAATAGAAAGAAATGATTTGGACAGCTAAAAATATATATAGAAAAAATTAGCCGGGCATGGTGGTGCATGCCTGTAGTCCCAGCTACTCGGGAGGCTGAGGCAGGAGGATCGCTTGAGCCCAGGAGTTTGAGGTTGCTGTGAGCTAGGCTGACGCCATGGCACTCACTCTAGCCTGGGCAACAGAGTGAGACTGTCTCAGGAAAAAAAAAAAAAGGAAACGAACAAACTGAATAAAAGGAAAACCCAAACTATCTTTATTTTGGCCCACCCGCAATTCCTACCAGGAGAAGGTTCCTGCCTCCCTCCACACTGAAAGATTCACGGCACATTTTCTGAGTAAGCCTCAGTCCATAAATGTTCACACTAACAACCTTGAAAGGGTTTTGAAAAGTCTTACTAACATGAGAGGGAGAATTCTGGGCAAGGAAAAGAAAGAAAGAAAACCATCCCACTTTGCAGCACAGCTGAGCTGTGCATTCATGGCACAACACCAGGTCTGGAATCCAGGGCTTTACTTGGAGGAATGTGAGGTGCTGACACTGACTGTCCCACACACAACATGGTAGCTGGAAAGTCCTGGTTGCCTCAAAATTATTCCCCTCTGGGTTTATTTTGCTGGGGGAGGGGAACCGTGTGATGAGTAAGAAGTATTGTTTTTTTTTAAAAGACAAATCAACTTCGAATATATAAGATGTTAATTGCAAGAAATAAAAGTTGTGAATAAAAAAAGGTCTTCAAGAGGCTGGGAGGCCTTGCACATTATTTTACAGCAAGAGAAACGAAACACGGACTTCTAAAAGGAAACCGAGTGCAACAGATCGTCCTGTGACTTAGTCTGGCAATACAATGAAAACTGTCATGTGCTGATGGTATTAAGGGTTTTAGTTTTTGCCACTGGCTATTCTGGGACTCATTTAGGGATCACAAGGGTTAATGGCTCTTCTTCAGCTTACAAGGCCCATCCACTGTAAAAAGCGACAGAAAGTTAATTAGGTGAGATCAGCTGAAATCACGTTCAGGTTTCTGACTCACTTGATTTTGTGAGAAGCCAACGAGTTGACATATTCTGCCTCCGAAGGAGCCAAAATGAGCAGGCTGCTCCCATGGCAGCCAATCCGGGCAGTTCTTCCAATCCGGTGGATGTATTCTGCAGGTGAACACGGAGCGTTGTACTAAAAAGGGTAACAAAAATGAAGGCATTCATAGATCAAGGGATTGCCATTAATTGGAAGTGCAATACCCCTCACCTGCCTCCAGGTATCCTAAGAATTAAATCTTGGTGCTATGGTTACCCTAAAACAATCACAAGGAGAAGTCACTCAGCCCTGAAACTCCTGGCTTCATTGGAAATAACAAGGCTCTGACATGCAATGTGAACAGTGGCCAAGTTTCAGATAAACGAGACGTCTTCTCATCCCAATATCTCCTTTTTAATTTTACTTCTCCACAGGTCTCTTCATTTTCCTATTTGCATCTTTTCACTGAGGTGACTGTACAAGGTGAAAATGTAGGCAGGCGGGGGTAAATTTCTCCAGGATGACCACACGACCTTGGCCTACTTCCTTGGTAGACAGAGCAATGGGGATGAGGCAGCAGAGGACCCCGAGCAGTGCAAGGACGAAGGGGGTGACTACTCTGCTGGCAGAGTCCAGCTCTGCTGCTGGCCACTGGGAGCAGGCCCTGGAGCCAGTCCCCACCACCTCGCTGCAGTTCCACTCAGTCCCTATCGAGCGGAGTTGCAGGGCAGCTGAGGGCAAGTTCCCTGCAAGTGGGAAGTGCTTCTGCTCCCATGGACAGCATTTCTGACTCAGGGAAAAGGGCAGACTCTCTAACTCAGCAAAATGGATTATGCATAACATTTTATATTTTCTTTGGCAGTAACTTTGTCATCATTAAAGTTAATTGACCACACATTCATTCTTCCTTTTTTTTCTTTGCTGCTACATACATGTGGACACACACACACACACACAAACACACACACACAAGATCGGAGGACCACGGTGAACAGAATATATGGGAGGCTAGGCATATTAAACTAATCTATATTCATAATATAAGAAGCTCTGAATGATCAATTTTGTATGTCTGGCCTCCCACACATTGAAATTACCCTTTTCTTCAATTCATTCTGTGGCCAGGAGGAAAGAAGACACAGTGTCTGTAGTCCCAAAGTGATCATCTATGGTGAGCAGATCAGATTTCCCAGCCAGTGACAGGCATGCAATTCCATTAAAATGTGAATAAACCATGACTCATGTAAACAGGGCACATGTCCCTTAGCCTCCACACAGAAGGCTTAAAAATACCATTCTGCAGACTAACGAAAAGAAAAAACAAAACTAAAACCACTGGACTCTAGTGCTAACACCTGTACCCTCTGGCAAAGCGTCTAGGGCCAGAGGTATGTCTAAGGTGCTGTCAGGAACTTAATTGCTCCCTGCAGGTCAATGTACATGGACACAGCTCTCAGGACGGCTGAGCCATCTCCTTCTGGACACAACAAGGCCTCCCAGGAGCCCAGGTAATTCCCGTTATTTTCAGATTGTTGAAATTTTGGTTTGTGACATGAATTAGTCTGGGAGCAGGAGAGCTGGCCACCTCCCTCCCCTGAATGCACATTCTGGCTGTTTTGCTGCAGCAGTTAGGTAGGCTGGGTTAAGGAAAAATGTCAGGAGAATCGTGTAGATAAGACTGGTTTGCTGCCTGGTTACCAGGGCAACACCCAAGAGGGTAATAATAATTATTCTACTTAAAGCCAATGTATCCACTCATGATCATATATCCTTGCCTAAAGCTTACATCTCAACAACTAAATAATTACCTGAACAATCCACGTGACTTGAGGGAGGTCTAAGCCCCGAGCTGCAACATCCTTAAAAATAGAAAAGAATGTGGTTTAGGACTGAGCTGTTGAATCTTTTTTGGATCCCTGATATGTTTGATAATTTAATGCAAACCCAGAGAGTTCACCCACCCCCAGTGTACCCTCCACCCCCCTGCAATCCTGCATATAATTTCAGGGGGCTCAAAGACCCACTGAAGTCCACTTATGGTTAAAAATTCTGATCTGGGGGCAAGTTCTACAGAATCAGTTGGTGAGGAAGCCACAACCCATTTCGCTAAAATAATATAATCTACAGGTTAGCCAGGAAATTTACACAGTGATTATCAGTTGTGTCAGGTAAGAATTCTGAAAACTTCTAGCATGTTTTCCTAATTCACATTTTATCTGAAAAGCCACTTTATGATGAAGGTATTCATGAATATTATCCCCAAACCATACCCATGAGCAACGCCTAATGAAGATGTGGCTTTGAGGTGTGCTTCTGGAGCATCACCCCTCAAGGTATTCACTTGTGGAGGTGAGGTGCAAAATATTTACTAAGAACTTTGCTTCTTAGCCTCAGAGAGCAGTGAGGATCAAGTAATCCCCCTGTCCCTTCTGATAGCTAAATTAGAAGTCAGGCCAGACCCATTAATCACTTCAAAGACTTAACTAGACAGCTGAAAAACTACAAAAGCAACAGAGATTTAAATTTTCTTTTCAACTGGCCACCACTCAAAGAGCAAAAATTCTCTGCTCTCTCTAGCCTTGCACCATTCTGGCAGAGACTAGAAAATGGAAATCTCCCAGTCTTTGTCAACAAATTCTCACTTAGCATTCATTTTTCAGTGTAAAAGTCCTAACAAGAATGTTCCCAGTTAACATTTACTGAGCACTTCCCATACAATGCACACCACACGCTCTGCTGAGCATTTTACCTATCTTGACAACTTCTGAAAAAACTATTACCCCCATTTAACGGATGAGGAAACTAAAGTTCAGGAAGGTTAAGTAATTTGTCCAGGGACACACAGCTAAGAAGTGGAAGTAACCCTCAAATACAGGTCTGCTTTACTTTTCCAAGGCTATATCATACTGCATTCCACCATCAAAAAAGATGCTCCGTCCCTCATATGCTGCCAGTGGGAATCCCTATGGCAAGGAATTTGGTAATATCTAGCAAAATAACATATGTATTTGCCCTTTGACCCAGAGCAGTATCACGTCTAGAAATTCACCCAAAGATACTCTGGCAAAAAAATGATATATGCATAAGGCTATTCATTTTAGCACTATATAAAACAGCAGATCTGGAAAATACTCCAATGTCTGTCAGCAGAAGACAGGATGAAAAAATGTGGCAATACGCCATATAATAGAGTATTATACAACTATAAAAGGAACAAAGATTTCTACATAATGATATGGAAAATCTTTAGGATACATTTTGAGTATGTATAGTATGCTTCTGTGTAAGAAACTGGGAAAATATAAACATATTTGCTCATATTTCAATAAGAAATAATGGAAAGAAAAACCCCAATTCTCATAAAATAGTCATCTATAGGGGAGGAAGAGAACAGGGAGGATGAGACAAGGATGGAAGCTAGACTTCCTTTAATGAACCTTTACACTTTTGACTGAGACCATATAAATGTTGTGACACAATTAAAAAGATAATCAGCTGTCACACAATAGGAAATAGATAGCATAGCCTTAGTGCATGACATAGTCTTGCCAAAAATCCCAAAAACTGAAACCTAGAACCTAAATATAATCAAGTGTCTAGCTACAACTAGTTCATAGGGAATATGGGAGAAAGAGAAACATGTTAAACAACACTATGAGAGCACAATTGGCCAAATCCAGAATGTGAGGTATTCTAAAGGACAAAAGATCTGGTTTCTTCAACAAAAAAATTAAAGGGGAAAAAAAAGGAGGGATAATAAAAACAAAACAAAAAAAAACATAAAAAAGATGGATGGATAGATAGAGTGATAGACAGATAAATTGAGAACCAATACCTTGAAGGAGGCTTACAAATTGTCAGTTATTATCTTTGGACACAGGGATTTGGAGTGATTTTTACTTTCTCTTTATGTTTTCTTATGCAGTTTGCTTTATTTTTCTTTTAACCATGAATGTATATCATTTACTCTAAAATTTTTATTTAGAAAAATTTAAACCTACAGAAAAGTTTGAAGACTAATACAATGAGCACCTGTAGCTCCTTCATCTGGATTCACAAATTGCTCATCTTTGGCACATCTGCTTTCTCTTTTTTTCTCTTTATGCTTTATGGACACACACGTGTGCTGTGTGGGTAATGCTATGCTCCATCACTGGAGTAGAGCAGTGCCCACCAGCCCCCTCCATGTGAAGGGAGGTGATGAGTAAGTAACTGGGGAGTAAAACTTTGAGACCATGCAAATAACACAGTCCTGTTTCTGAGGCCTTTTGCATCTACTGATGCTCCTTGTCTATATTAATTGTTACCTTGATGGCTGCAAATGATGACTTTCTACCATCTCTTCCCTCCATTTCACAGCTCTGAGATTCTTCTGTAAAGAACAGCTCCCCCACTTACAGTATCACGAAGGACTCACATGTACATAGCCTTTTTGAAAAACAATACTGTGCAAAGTCTCTATAAGAAGCACACTCCCTGCATCCCCCAGGGTCAGAGGCAGGACTCAAGGAAGACACTGTCCCACCCTCACTCCTCCAAGAAGGACCACTGAGGGTACCTCAGGATGTGCCTGCCTTCATTTATACCTGAGATTTGCTGGTTTCCTTTGAATGGTGGCTAGGCTGCATTTGTAAGTATGTAAGCAGAAGTTTAATGTACTAAAGTGTGTCAACCACCCACGAAGTGTTTTCAGACAGCTCCCACATGCTCAGAAAGCTGATGTTGGAAAGCTGATGCCTTTGAGAACACAGCTTAGAATGTTCTCTTTCTAAAGGGGAGCAGGAAATGCTTTCTACACTAACCACAGCTGATGTCTTCAGAAAAACTGATGGGTTCTTAAATCTGCTAAGCTCTTGTTAAGAAATGATTTATTTTATTTAAGTGCTCTGCAGTGGGAGATACATGGAGACAATAGGCTGCCTAAGCTTTGCAGACAAGCTTTGTAAAAAATTTAATGCTCACTGGTTTAGTAAATTCAACCAAGAGACACAGACACGACTCTAATATAGCACATCATGTCCGTGAAACTCACTCTGAGTGCAAACACACTGAAACAGTGATTTAAAAAAAGGATGCCAGCAGGCTCATTGTGATTTTTCAAGGTTCTATTTCACACTTGGGTGACCTAGCTCTGGACAACTGGCTGAAATACAATCTTCCTGTCTCCCACTACTTCTTATGTTGGGGGAACCTCTCATGACAGTCAACCACTACCTATTACCCCTTGTTTTCTCTCACCCAGATTTAATTCAGCCATTTCTTTAGGCACTTCTTTCTATTCTCAGCCTAAGCTACCACAGAGACTGAGGGAAAGGACCAGGCTGGTCTGGGAGCAGAGGGAACTGGACTACTTGCCTCAGCCTCCCTTCAGGAGCGATCCAATCTGGGCAAGTCAGTTCAGCTCTCTGAGCCTCACTTGACCCACCTACTAAATGGCTGCAAGAACCATCCTATTTATCTCGAGAGGTTGTTGTGAAGATCAAAAGATACAATGTATGTGACAAATGTCTTGAGAACTGTAAATTTTAGCATCCCATCCATTTCATGGTGAACTAAGAATTGGTATGGTGGCACTTAGGTGGAGAGGTGATTTAAACGTCTCTTCACTTTTCTCCCCCATCACACCTCATCCACTCCCCACCCCCACACTCCAGGCAGAGGACCCAGACAAGCAGAAGACTGCCCCCTCTTCCTGGAGTGCTGTCGGCCAGCTGCCCAGATCACCAGGAAACCACGACCTGCCTGGCACCCGGCAAAAGCTTCTGTTATCTGCCCACTCTTAGAACCTAAACGCAGCCCAATTTTATTCCTTTAACCTAATTAAGGCAAAAGAATTGCTAAAGTCAGTTCTGAAAGACACTCAATGGTGAGGCCTTGAAGGCCCTGGGCTTGACAATTGGCTGCCTCCATGAGACCTAGGAGTACAGATGGAAGGCAGCTTGCTCAGGTGCCAGCCTGTCAGTTGGATTAAAATGACTCATTTATTTACCCAAGAACCTCACAAAGTGCTTTTACTAACAGGGAGAGGGGGCCTGCCGTCTCTCTGAGAAGGGACGCAGCAAACTCGCCTCTGACGCCTTCCCGGCCTGCCAAAAGTCATTATTGCCGTGTGTGGAAAGCCATCAGCAGGGTACAGGCCCCCGTTGTCCTGGTGACAGATTGGGCTGCGTAATCAGAGGAGGAAGGAGAGAGTGCAGAAGCTGTCAGAGGCGAGAGATCTTGGCTGAAGCCGCCAAAAAACTGGCAACATGAGTTAGCGTAACTGAGTAAACAGCAAACAATCTCCAAATGATCTTTCCATTAACACAAATGAAATAAAATGAAAAAGATAACTTTACCTAAAAAGCAAACCCCAGAGAAATGCAAGCAAGTCTAGATTTATTTGGGGCACTGAACTGACATTCTTGTGACTCTAAGAACCTTATTTCCTTTGTCTCCTAGCCTCCTGGCATGGTAGTAATTTCCCAGGAGGAGAGGAAATTAAGAACCTGCACAGACATAAGTGTGCTTGAAGCAAAAAAAACAAAAACAAACCAACCAAACAAACAAACAAAAAATCCCCCAAAACTGAGAAGGTGGAAGGAAGAAGCATAAGTGATTTAGGTATATCTTCTGAAAAAGAAAAGCATGTCCAGGACAACCAACATATATTCCAATGAATAATCAGCCGGCAGACCTAGGTAGAGCCAGATTCCTTTCCCGGGAAAAGGTTACCTACCCCATTTATCCAGGGACAACCAAGGAGAGCCATTCAGCCCAACAAGAAGTCTAGCTAGGGGCAGCCTTAAAATCAGAAGTGGCTTGGAATCTCCATTTTCTAGTCACGCAATTGTATCTCTATCAATTCATCAACATAACAATGGCTTTAAAAATCATGCTCCTTGCCTTTTACCTTAAGCTGAGTTCTTCCCTATAAGCAGGAGGAAATAATATTTTATAGATAATCCAGTGTCTTATATCTGATGACTTTGGTTTCTTAATTTCATTTTCCAGTTTGCCTTTGAATTTTCAAATGACTCCTTTTTGCTCATCCCTATTCCCTACTTAACTTGGCTTTTTCTTAGATCTAATTTCCAGAGGACACAAAATTACAATGCACCTCTTGCATTTTCCTGGATAGAGCTGAAACCCATTCTACTAAGTGAAGTATCCCAAGAATGAAAAAATAAGCACCACATGTACTCACCATCAAATTGGTTTCACTGATCATCACCTAAGAGCACATTTAGTAATAACATTAATCGGGTGTCGGGCAGATGTCGGGGGGAGGGGATGGGTGTATATATACATAATGAGTGCGATGTGCACCGTCTAGGGGATGGACACACTTGAAGCTCTGATTCGGGGGTGGAGGGGGCAAGGGCAATATATGTAACCTAAACTTTTGTACCCCCATAATATGCTGAAATAAAAAAAAAAATTACACTGCAAATGTGTGAAGCCTTCTTCTCTTTCACAAATTGGTCCTTTTTGCCTCAATTACTCTTCTACTCTTGCCCAGACTCCACCTCCCCATGGTCATTTACTGTACAGCCAAAGTACACAAAGCTGTGTAGCAGGTTCTGAGCAAGTTGCATGAAATTAAAAAGGTCCTTGTTTTTAAGATGTTTAAAATTAAGATGAAATAAAACATACATACACATACACCCCTCCCACCTTTAACTGTTCCTAGCAGGAAGGAAAATGGGGTGGGGGAAGGGAACTTTTTAATAGTAAAGGAAATAGCATAATTGCAAACTTTTGTGTGGTTATACCACAAATTCCAAATTTTCATAAAGACATTCAGTTTCCTGGCCTTGTTAAAAGGATCTTGGGATGATAAATTAAAATGGCAAAAGGTACGGTATAAAGGGGGAAGAATCCCCGTGTGACAATTAACAACATGAGTCCTCTTCATCAAAAGGAGCCAGTGCTCCATCTGTCTCGTCCTGACGTGGCCCTCGTTCCTCATTAACACCAAGGAGGCTCCTGGAGAGCACTCAGATAGCCTGGCAAGCAACAGGCTGCTCAGAAGGACGCAGAGTGACAGTATCTCCCCCGACCCAAGCATGATCTATTACAGCATGTGTGTCCCACACGCCCCACGGCTCTAAGACGCGCCAGAAGCGTCAGGCTAAAGCAAACAAACATGGCAGAAGTGTCAGGAATACTGAGAGAGTAAGCAAAGATTTTCTCATCACCAGGGAGCCTGTGCTCCTCGTCTGACCTAGAAACCGAGAGAAATGAGCCCCACCCAGCTCTTCTCCAGTCATCTTCACTGCACAGTAAAGAGATGAGATGCTGGCAGATCAGCATACTGGAAGTGACCCAGACCAGCAAATGAACAAGGACCAAGAGGCTTTAGAGAAATCGGACATGGGCACGGGAGAGTTTGCTTTCCGTGTGGCACCCAGGACTGGCAGGGCACAGGGGGTTGGGGGATGCTGTGCTTTGCCAAGACAATGGCGTTCTTTGTCTAGCTGACATCTTTGCCTGCGGTATCATCAGCCAGACAGAGTAAGGAAAGCGATGTTTTTGACCCCATTGAGAATTGTACCACAGAAAGAATGATCTTTTCTTCCATGTAGAGCTACTAAGAAAAACCAAAAAACTAAACTTCAGATACCTGAGTTTTCTTTAAGACTTATAGTTCACCCATGTCTATAAAGCACAGTAGTGCTTGTATATCAGGAGACAATTTCCCAGGGATAAATCTAACATCTTATGGGTCAAAGATAAAACATTTTGTTCCTATTCTAACCCAAATTCCAACACAAAGGTTCCTACTACTTTCTATTCCAATGTAGACAATCTGTAACATTCACTCCTCACATCACACAAGAGGTATGAAAAAATGCACTCATCCCAATGAGCAAGTATTACTACATCAATCTCCACCTTTCAGTTTTTTGAAGAAGGCATATACTGGTGGCTCTGAACATTGAGTTTGTTGGGCCCTATCTATCCCACCCAATTCAACCCACAAATACCAAGTGCCTACTGTGTGCCTACTCTGTGCTGGATACTGGGATGGAAGTGCAAACAAATCACCATCCTTATCTTCATGGAACTTATGATCTGGAAGGAAGAACCTAGACCAGGTATAATGAACACTCCAAAGAATGAGCAGTTACAGGGTGCACTGGGAGTGCCTAACAGGGAAAAACTTGGGCCCCTGGGGTTCAGTTCTCTAAAGAAGTGAAATTTAAGCTGAGACCTAAGTATGGGTTAGTCAAAGTCAGGGTGGGGTGTTCCAGGCCAAGGGACTAGCATGTACCAAGGCCCTAAGACCAGAAAAAGCCAGAATGACATATTCATGGAACTGAAGGAAGGCCCTGTTTGGCTGAAGGGCAAGAGCAAGGGGAATGTGGGGTGAAAGGAGACAGACTGAGGTCAGGTGCTAGAAAGTATTATTGCACATGATAGGGATTTTTGACAAATTTCTTTATCAAGTAGACTATCTGGACTTTATCTCTACTTTAGACCAGGTATTTAAAGATGGTTTTAGAATAAACAGAGGCACTTAATTTGTGGATTGGCATCATAAAGGGAAGGCTACTTGGTCAGACACAGATCTCCTTAGGGGGCGAGTATTCCATTAGTAACCATTCTCAGATCAGAACGAGCTTGGTAGGGCTGTTTGCTACACACATGTAAGAATCAGCACTGTGATATGCAGGTTACCAGGCAAGCCTTCTTGTGGATGAGCACACATATACACACAAAAGAAACCGAGCTGTACTCACCCCCAAACTCTACATTTAGAAAGAAAACAGTGACTATTACCTTTAAAACTGAATATGGAGTACAAAGTCCTTAAAAAGTAATTGGATTAAATGAGGCCTAGACAGGCATTCAAACAGCTGATGCCTTTGTTCCTACCCAGCACTTCCTTGTTAGGCTCACTAAACTTACAGTATAATTTCATACTGCACACACAGGAACTCCAGTAACTAGGTGGACATTAGGTTACATCACCCAAGATGGCACAAACAAAGAAGGTATTTCAATCTTGGGAGACAGTAACAACTATGGTACAGTGAATCCCCAGAGACGGAAGGTGTGACTTTTCAGTCTCGAAGGAGCCTGAGATGCGCATGGAAAAGGTCAGTGCCATGCTGGAGGAGGCAGCTAACCTGTACAGACAGGCTGAGGGGACCAGCCTTGGAAATCACGGGGCAAATAAGTGTTTGAGATTATAGCAAATATTAATAAAATCTGCCCAAGTGCACTTATTTTCCTTGAAGAAAAAGGTGAGCAGAGGCAAGTACAGTCATTTTGTCATGGAAAGACTTTCTCAGCTCTAATTACTCCCGATAGCTATAATTTACAAGTTTTTGGTAGACAGAAATTGTCAAGATTCACACATTTTCAGACCAACAGCTGCCACTATTAGTAAGCAAATTGCCAAGTCTTCTGCACGGTGGTGGCCGGCTATCTGTGGCACAGTCAGGTGACAAGACACAAGCGCAAAGAGGCCAGCCACATCAAGAGGGCCCTGGTGCTCCCACTCCCCATGGGGCTGGCACAGGGCAACTGTCAAGAGACAAAAAATTACAACTGCCATTACATAAATATTTCAGCCTTCACAGCGAGCAAAGAATGATACATACCGTGCAAAGAAGGACACCTCTTTTGGAATGTGAGAATTCCTGAAACACCGCTGTTCTTTCCTACAAAAACAAGGAAAAATAGGATCTTACAACTCTGAGATAAATTCCAGCAAGGTAGGCTTAGATTTCCCTAACTCTCTGCTATAGCTATTTTTAGGCAGAGAGGTTTGCCACGAAAAAGGAATAAGTGGATTCTTCACATCTTTGATGACGACCCTGTACTTACAGGACCAGACTTCTGAGACTATGGTAAAGTAGCAGAGTTTTGAGGTCAGCACACTTCAATAAGACAAGACCAAGGTGAGCACACCCTTCAGACACAGCCAATAAAGCCAAAGGTCACAAGTTGCCATACGCAGGGTTCCAAACTCAGAATTTATTCTCAACATCTTCACCTACAAGTGCTCTAGAGATGTGGTCCCCAAGCCGGGTACTGATCCCCAGGCTGTTGGGGCCTGGCTGCAGAGCTCCGCCTCCTCCCCCAACCCCTGCCTGTGGAAAAACTGTTTTCCATGAAACCAGTCCCTGGTGTCAAAAAGGGTGGAGACCACTGCTCTAGAGGAATAAACAATTACCAACCTTCCTCCCTACAGGACAATTTTTTTAAAACTAATTTTTACAAAGATTAAAAATTTAGAAAACTATATATTTTAATTATAGAAAAATTATATTTAAGTTAAAGGAAGAAAACAAAAAATCATCCTACCACTAAAGGCAAACCACCACCACCACCAGTAACACCTTGATGTTTCCTGAGTCTCTTTTTCATGCATAAATAAATATGCAGCTTTTTAAAAAAATGGCATCCTACTATAGATACCATTAACACAGTCTTATGTATGAATAGAATGGGAACATCTTTCATGCCAATAAATATCCAAAGACCCTACCATCTCCTGTGGTGAAACAGTATTCAGCTGAATAGATACACCATCATTTATGTGACCAACACACTATTACTGGCAATTGAGGCTGTCTCCAATTTCTTATTACAATCAATGCTGTAATAAATATCTTTGTAGATAAGTCACTGTGCACTTTCTTAATCACTCCCTTGGGTTAAATTCCTAAAAACAGACTTGTTGGACCACAAAGTAAGCATACTTATAAGGCTTTTGGTACTAACTTGCAAGGACACACTCTGAATGTGTTTAAGTCATGGAACTCCAAGCACTTGACACTTGGCCACATCCATCAGTCAGCAACAAATAAAAAGAAATATAACCAAATTACTAAAAAATTAGAAAAAGGAAAAAAGTAAAGTCTCTCCTTCCACTCTGGCACAGCTACTATGTGCTGGTCTTTCATGTGCATGTATTTTGTCACATAGCTGGAAGCACAGAGCACACTTCACTTAGTACATGGGATAAAGACATACTAACAACCAACATTCATCAAGTGCTCACCACGCCTAAGCACCTTACACAGCTGAATTTATCTAATCCTCACAAGAACCCTATGAATAGGTACTATTATCATCCCCATTTTCCAGAAGAAAAAACTGAGGCACAAAGAGGTCAAGGAACTTGCCTAACGGACATACACACAGTTAGTAAAGGGCTGAACTGATTTTCGAACCCAGGGAGTTGTGTTCCAGAGTCAGTGCTATGACCCCCAAAGGGCAGATGCATTTGTCCAGTTTGCTACACGGTCTTTATGAGGATCATTTTTAGTGGTTGCATTGTAGAATCATAATCAGAAAAGTTCTTGGACTTTCGTCACAACTATCATGAAACATCTTCTTCAAATAGTAACTTCTCTCTTACGCTGATAAACTTATTTAGAATCACAACAATCATCTAAGGAGATCACACTGAAGTCTTGTGGGGCAGTGGCCAAGACAACAAGCCAGGAAGATATAACTAGGACTGTTTTAGCTTAGTGTGGAACAAGACATTCAACAAAAGCAGGGATACTACCTCCTATCTTCCACTGCAAAGGCTACTTAATAGACAACAGAAGTAAAATATTAACAATTATTAAACTATGAAAAAAACTGGATTATTCCTGAAAGACAGATAACAACAACAATAATAATGGTACCTAACATTTACTGAGTGCCTACTGCAGGCTAGGCCCTGTACTAAAAACTTTATCTGAATTAACTCAATGAATCATCACAACCATCCTATAAAGTAAGTACGATTAATACCTCAATTCTAGAAACTGTGAAACTGAGGCACAGAGAGGTTAAATATTTACCTGAGGTCACACAGCCAGTAAATGACAGAGCCAGGACAAGAACCCAGTTTGCCCCAAGAGGGCACAGCTATAAACACCATGCTAGACTACCCTGTTATAATGTGAAATAAACAGTCTCTATATAATTTAATTATAGACTCTTTTGTATGATCCATTAAAATTCCTAGATTCTTCTGAGTCCGTATACAGCTCCTCTATCATCCTCAGACCTATGCTGCAGAATGCCTCTGGTAAAACCAGACTCAGAGGATTAGTAAACTAAGTTTAACACAAACAAACAAAAAAACCCAGAGAAGACTCCATATAGCAAAAACAATCTTAAACAAAAAGAAAAAATTGGGAGGCATCACACTTCAAGCTATATTACAAGGCTATAGTAACTAAAACAGCATGGTACTGGCACAAGAACAGAGACATAGACAATGGAACAGAACTGAGAACCCAAATATAAAACCATCCTCATATAGCCATCTAATCTTTGACAAAGCAGACAAAAACATACACTGGGGAAAAGAATTCTTACTCAATACATGGTGCTGGGAAAACTGGATAGCCACAAGTGGAAGACTGAAACAGCATCTACACCTTTCACCACTCACAAAAATCAACTCATGGTGGATAATAGACTTAAACCTAAGGCATGAAACTATAAGAATTCTAGAAGAAAATGTTGGAAAAATTCTTATAGACATTGGCCTACGGAAAGAATTTATGAAGAAGACTCCAAAGGTAATCACAGCAACCACAAAAATAAATAAATGGGACCTGGTCAAATTAAAAAGCTTCTGCACAGCCTAGAAAACTATCATGAGAGTAAACAGACAACCTACAGAATGGGAGAAAATATTCGCACACTACATATCCCATAAAGGGGTGATAACTAGAATCTAGATAGAACTTAAGAAAATTAACAAGAAAAAAATCAAACAACCCCATCAAAAACTGGGCAAAGGACATGAACAGAAACTTTCCAAAAGAAGACAGACTAATGGCCAACAAACATATGAAAAAATGCTCAACGTCTCTAATCATCAGGGAAATGCAAATCAAAACCACAATGAGATATCACTTAACTCCAGTGAGAATGGCTTTTATCAAAAAGTCCCAAAACATTAAATGCTGGCATGGATGCGCAGAGATAGGAACACTTATACACTGCTGGTGGGACTGCAAACTAGTACAATTTCTGTGGAAAGTAATATGGAGATACTTCAAAGAGCTACAAGGAGAACTACCATTTGATCCAGCAATCCCATTACTGGGCATCTACCCAAAAGAAAAAAAGACATTCTATAAAAAAGACACCTGCACTAGAATGTTTATAGCAGCACAATTCACAATTGCAAAGATGTGGAAACAACCCAAGTGCCCATCAATACATGAGTGGAGTAATAAAATGTGGTATATGTATACCATGGAGTTCTACTCAGCCACAAAAAACAATGGTGATCTAGCACCTCTTGGATTATCCTGTATAGTAGAATGGGCACTTAGTAGAGCCCATTCTACTAAATGAAGTATCACAAGAATAGAAAAACAAGCACCACATGTACTCACCATCAAATTGGTATTAACTGATCAACACTTATGTGCACATACAGTAGTAACCTGTCGGGTAGGTAGGAGGGGGAAGGAGGGGATGGGTATATTCACACCTAATGCGTGCAGTCTGTATCATCTGGGGATGGACACACTTGAAGCTCTGACTTGGGTGAGGCAAAAGCAATTATGTAATCTAAATATTTGTAACTCCATAATATGCTGAAATTAAAAAAACCCCAAAACCATAAATGGTATTAAAGAATGAAATCAGCAAACCTGATTGAATCAGAGATCCTAAAGGTAAAAACCAAGAGTTTAAAAATTCACACAGGCCTGACTATTCAAGGACTTTTATATAATCTTGTGAAAAATAACCTGTGTCCTTGAGTGACCTTGACCATGATCACTTTTCTGAGCCTCCATTTCCTTAATTATTAAAACAAAAAAAAGAGCTGGACTTGTTTGGGATGTCAGACCTCTAATGTCCCTTTTAGCTCTAAAAATGGTATAATTTTTAAAGCTGGTTCTAGTCAAATCTTGTTCTGATTCCTAGTTTGAACTCTTTCTAATTTTCTCAGCTGCCTGGTAACCTCTGCTAGGATGAAATGGCTCTTATTTCCAACCTGTTTGTCCTTTCTTTCCCAATTCTGGCGAGTATATCTCACTCCCACATTCCACCCCGACTCTCTAAATGAATGGCCTAGTTAAGAGCAGTGGAATGAGACTTACATAGTTTCGTACCTAAAATTGGGGAAATGTGAAACTCTACTTTCTGAACACAAATCTTACTCTGTGCCAAGAAAGAACTGGAAACCCGAAGCCCCTTTGGTACACAGTACCTCTCCTAACCAAAAGTGTTCAGAGTGCAGCGCTGTGTCTTGTTGACAATGACAGCAGCCGTGCTCAGCAGTACCATATGGGATCCACAATTTAGCTCCATTAATGCTCTTAATTTGAAGACATCAAGCCCTAATTACACACTGGGTACTAAAAAGGCAAAACCCTTCCCTGGTGCCAGCTACTTAGTGGTACTCTGTTGCCTTAACAGCTGGTTGAGGTAGATTCAGGCCAAGCCGGGGCCTGTGAGCTCTCTCAGGTGGAAGAGACCAGCTCTTGGAGCAAAAGCAAAGGGGAACAATAGACTGCCTTTGCCCACATCAACCCAGCAGTGTGAGCCACTTCTAGTTCCAGTGGGTCACCCATTTTTGGCTAATTCTTGCCTTGCCCAGTGCAGTCTACAAGGGACACAAGCCAGCGCTGAGCCTAAAGGATGAGTTTCCTGGGACTCAGGTTTGTTCCCGTGTCCATTCAGGGCCACACTGCCGCACAGGGAGAGATCAGTGCTCACCTCCTGCTCCATGTTGCCATGCAGCCGTAGGAATTTTAATCGTGTGGAGGCAGATGGTAACTGCCCTAATGCCGGGGTGCCTGAGCTGCTCAGCAGGGTCTGTAGAAAGAGGTTGTAGTGGAACTCCACCAGCTCACAACTTGAGAAAAAGACAATCATCTTCTGGTCTTTTTCAAACTACATCGAGAGAAGGGGGCGAGGGAGAAATCATACTTTTTAAAGTGACGTGACACTAAAATGAGTGTTTCTCTAAAATACATAGTCATCAGTCATGCTGGCCCCGATGTGGAAGCACAGGTGACAGACAACTTTAAATTATTAAAAAACAAAAACAGTGATACTCCACTCCACAAAGAATGGAGAAAAGGAAAACGACATAGCTATAATCTCAAACAGGTTTCCCATATCTGAGGAAAACAAATACAATTTAGAGTGCAGCCATGCATTGGCTCTGTTCGCTTCATTTGCCCAGGGCTTGCCACACACAATACCAGCCAGCTAGGGAAGCAGAAAATGTTGAAGTTTTATCCTCAAGCCTTTCCACTTGCTGTTTTACCCCATCCTAGAGAAAGTTATCAGGAGTCCAGTAAATAAACACCAGATCATTAAGGAACACGAGCACAGTCCCTATATTTGCCTCACATCCAGCATGTTTCTGCCACCTGTGAAGTTCCTAATACTGGTCCCAGGAAAGATATTTAAGGTAGATTAAATGGAACATCATGGTAATAACTGACCTCTGATTCTTTTCCACAATGCTGGAACCACTGACTGAAAGGTCTGCATCCATAGACTCAGAGATAAGTTGGAAAACTTTTTCTTTGTGTGTGTGTATGTGAACTCATTGTTATGAATGTTTGACACAAACAAAATAGGTCTTTCTTCCCTGGATCAAGACAGGTCAGTGTCCAGTCTTACCTTGCATTTCTGAAGGATGAAGGCCGCTAGGGAAACAAGCCTCAGTTTGCTGGGAACCAATGTCACGTGCTGGTCCAAACGCTCTGGTATTGCAAAGCTGTCCAGCTCATCACCAGTTTGTGGACGAGAGACTTCCTGGGCCACTTTACCCTTTGGGTTAAACCGGCCATGGCTTTCATCCAGGACAGAAATAGTGACTGGACTGTGCAAACTGATATCAGCTAGCCGCATTACACCTTGGATAAAATGCAGACGACAAAAACACACTGTGAAACTGGTCACAAATGCATATCCCACACAGCACCATCCAGGTTTAAGAAGAAAGTCCTGTGGTTATCACTGTGTCCCAGCACTAATCTGACTGCCCTATGGCCAATGTGGTGGGGCAGACTCACCCAAGAGAAAGTTACCAGGAGTCTAGTAAATAAACACCAGATCATTAAGGAACATGAGCACAGTCCCTGTATTTGCCTCACATCCAGCATGTTTCTGCCACCTATGATGTTCCTAATACTGGTCCCAGGAAAGATATTTAAGGTAGATTTTAAGTGGAACATCATGGCTATAACTGACCTCTGATTCTTTTCCGCAATGCTAGAACCACTGACTGAAAGGTCTGCATCCATGGACTCTTTCCACAGCCTAACAGCCAATCCATACCAGTGTCTTACAAACTCACATCTATGGAAGACCATACAAAAGGATATTAACAGATGTCTGTCAATAATCCCCACCTCCCAAAAGGGTTCTTTGGTCAAGTAAGTTATAGAAAACCTCCAATTGAAAAGGTTTCATTTGAAAAGGTTTCAGGAAAGCTTTTTTGCTACAAGCCCTTTCAGGACCTTTATTGTGTTAATGTGCACCATGTATAACCAAGGGGGAGGTGAGGAGACATTTCTTAACCTTTTTCTACCACAGAATCCCCTTTCCATGAATTATCTGTCAAAATTAATGTTACTTAGAATATACTTTCAGCACTGTGAGGGGGCACACGAATGGCATCTGGTCTGTGCACATGATAATGTGGCCCACTAAATCAAGTAAACCAGACATGAAAACATGAAAGCTGTATTGTTGTTCATACAATGACTCATTATGTGGGGCGATGCTGGTGGAGTGAGGCAACTTTTCCAAGCCTTAATGTTCCCAACTATCAGAGAGAGCTAAGAATTTCCACCTCGTGAGGACAGAAAACAGAAAGGAGCTGAAAGAATATATTTGTTGGCTGGGTACAGTGGCTCCCGCCCGTAACCTTAGCACTCAGGGAGGCCAAGGTAGAAGGACTGCTTGAGGCCAGGAGCTTGAGACCAGCCTGAGCAAGAGTAAGACCCCGTCTCTACAAAAAATAAAAAAAAAAAAATCATTGGCCAGGTATAATGGCACTCTCCCATAGTCCCAGCTACTCAGGAGGCTGAGGCAGGAGAATCGCTTGATTCAGGGTTGCACTGAGCTGTATAACGCCCCTGTAATCTAGCCAGGGCAACACAGCAAGACTGTCTCAGAAAAAAAGGAATATATTTTCCTAAATTTTTAAAGTTCATTATCTTTTTAGAAGAAAAGTAGAATGATTATACTAAAACATGTACTTGGATAAGAGGTCATTATCTTCAGTGCAAGGGCCCTGCTCTCTGTGGGACGTAATTGCAATAAAAATCTCACGAAGCCACTAGGCCAATAGCAGTAAGCCTTTTCTTTCCCTCTGTACCCTGGCAAGAGCACCAGCAGTGTTCTCCTTACTTGAGATGATTCTGGATCTGGGACCTGCCCTTTCTTCCTTTCCCCATTCCCTGGGAACATAACACTCCTGGACGACTGGAAGAGGGAGGCTGGGAATGTGGGACATGTAATTTGAAAAAGCAATTCTCCAGGGACACTTGCCCTGCTCCTCCAAGGTTGAGAATCATCACTGGCAAACAGCTAGGATTATGCCTATGTCTCTCTTCTTCATTAAGAACACAGAAGGTCCTATCACTTCTTTTCAACTCACCTTCTGTGAGCGTCGCCGACAGCAAGACATTCTGTCGTTCCTGGCATTCGGCATTTATAGCATTGAGTATTATTGTGATATCCTTTTCAAAACCCAAATCCAAGATTCTGTGGTTATAAGAGAAGAAATTTTAATCTACATGAAGAGTAAATGTGGTCCAAGGGGCTACAGAAGTTGCAACAAAGACAGCAGAAACAGCTTTTTTCTTCTACCTTTCATGATTTCTAGATGAGGCTCACCTGTCTGCTTCATCAAAAACCAACCACCGTATCCGACTAAAATGAATGTTCTTTGTGGATTTTATATGATCCACCAGACGTCCAGGAGTTGAGATAAGAATATTTATTCCTTTGCGGAGTCTGTTTAAAATTATATATCATAAAAGAAAGTAAATCAAACAGAGCTGTATCAGTAGAAAATACAGGAAAAAGGCAAAGAAGATATTCATTTCATGTGTAGCAAAGATGTGCCATAGCCTAATGTCATAACAAAACATGACAACTGGTAAAAAAGATATAATTGAGTATTTCCCTCTCCTGTAGAATGCAATTATTAAGATCTGAAGTTACATTTAAAATCATAAAACCTTAACTTTGAAAGGACTCTTAACTATATAATCCAATGCTCTTTATCTGATTCATAAATCTTTTCTAGAACATTCCAGATAGATGGTCATCTGGCCTGTTCTTGAAGGTGTCTGTGCCAGGGAACCTATTACCTGAGCAAGTTAGCCCACGACAGTGTGCTCTAATTACTAGAACATTTTTTTCTTACACTAAACCCTTTTTGTAACTTCTACACAATGGGCCTCAGCTTTGCCCTATGGGTGATATAGAATAAATTGAATTTCTTACTCCCCAAACAACCATTATCCCATTATTCCAAAGTAATAAAGCCTCCACATTTTAGCTGAATGTATTTTCCAGTTTTCTTTGCAGTTCAGTACGGTCGTCTGCCTATGTTCTGGCAACGGGATAAAAAGATAAAGGGAGTATGCAAATTGCACAAGCACCTTCAGAGACCATGAGGTAACCTTGAAAACGGACACCTCCTACAGTGGCACAAAAAGATAAAAGGAGCCCGAGTCCTGACACTGGACTGGTTCCATCAGACTTCATCTTCTGTTTTTTAATGACTTCTCATCAGACTTCTTAAATGTCAAAGAAAAATAAAACTTCTATATTGTTTGTGCCACTGCTGTTATAATTATTATCATTTACAGGTGAATAATCCTAACCAATACTTTTAGGTTCCAAGTTTAA
This sequence comes from Lemur catta, assembly GCF_020740605.2. NCBI lineage: Eukaryota > Metazoa > Chordata > Mammalia > Primates > Lemuridae > Lemur > Lemur catta. Next base: position 4,040,329 of record NC_059137.1, on the reverse strand, counting down.
TATTTACTCCTTAGTTACAGACTACTAGCATAGTTGGGTGTGACTACTAATTATTATTATTAAGCTATAATACAATAAAAACATTTTAAAAAGAATGTAGACAAGTTGAGATTTAGTTGTTGCAACAATTTTCAGCTGACACCTATTATAAGTTCTAATATAGAATTAGGAATCAATGTATTTGGGTATAAAAAGCAAGTTGCAAATCATTATATAAGTTTATGATCTTATTTTTGTAAAACCAAACAACAAAATCCCAAATATCCAATGTACACAAAAGGGAGTCACACCTAGGGGATGTATACTAAACAAGGGGGACTGTGGGGAACTGCATGGGTGGGAGTTAGGAAGGTGATGCGCACTGTTACTAACCACATCAGAAGGAAACCTGGCTGTAGGTTCATCAGTACTGTAAAAAATAGCACTGTCTAGAGGTGACCGCTCCCCACTGACTCAATCTGTCCCTATGTACTGGGACTAGGAAGCTCAGTCTGAGACAAGGCTCTCTGCAGGTTTAGAAGGACCAAGTCTTACTGAGGAAGGCAAGAAAGACAGATTCAAAAAGGAATTAACAACCAACAAACCTTTCCTACCTGGCTTTTTCTGATTTTCTCTTCTCTCCTCCCATTAACACTCCAGGCACAATCCAGGTAAATGGCTACAGAAAGACAACAGACCAAAACCAACAATGAAGTCTCTTTTACTGAACATACAGAGACTGATTCTAAATTCCTTTTCCTTACACAAGTTGGGAGGGAGAATTCAGGCTTCTCATTGTATGAAATGTTATTGGGCAGATATTATTCCTAGACATTGCCCACCAATGGTTACTATCAGCAGTCACTTGAATTATAGCTGTACAAGTAGCTTCTAACACTGTAAGCAAGAAATGTAAGCTTTTTAAATGATTCAAGTAGCTTCCCTATCTTCCCCCATGGAGCCTGAACTGAAAGCACATTTCAGTAAACCTATTGCCTTTTCTTTCCCAGTTAAGATAAAATCAAAGCAATGCCTTTCCCTACTTCCCACCCATGCTAAAATAAAGGACAGATCAATTCGTGACCTAATTTGGTGGGTTGGCAGGCTTTGGCTCTAAAGCCTTCTCTCTTCCTTCTTAAACAAACCCTACTTGCAGCCTTTTAAGTTGCTTTCCACTGGATCACTGTTAAGGTTGTACTTGTAAATTTCTGTATGTAGCTTGCTAGTAACTATTAATATGATGAACAAATTATAGGACTTTAAGCATCAGGAAACACTGATAATCCAGCCAAGCTAGAAATTGATAGTTTGGTTTAGGTCAGTAAAAATCTATAAACTACCTAGAGAAAGCAGAGACATCCAAGCAAGAGGGAAATAAAAGTAATTCTTCTCTCTCTGAAAATAAAGGAAAGACTACAGTATATTAAATCTTTCCTCAAAAAGTCAGAAAAAAAAAGTAAAACTGAACCCGTGGTTTTCCTTACCTTAAGCAGTTTCTGGACTGTGTCAAAGCTTTGTAGAGCCAGCTGTAAATATTAAAAAGTTATAGATAATAAGCAGGATCCCTTCTTCTCTTTTTAAAAAAAGATAATGTAAAGTGATTAAGATTCAAACTTGGACCTCAAGTTAAGAGCTAAGAAGAAAAAAATCCCACACAGAATCTACTCTGAAAATATACCTTGTTAGATTGGTTCTGCAACCTGTCAGTTTAGAGAATGAAGGTAAAGATATCACATCTATTTTTCTTGGACATATGCAAAAATAGTGTTTTGTGCTCCCTCTGCTGGCTCAAATTCCCAGAGTGCCACACAGAGAGGTTCAAATCTATGGTGCACAAAGATGTAGGAGAATGAAACAAAGTCAACCAGAATTTGGCCCTCCTTAGAAAGAGAAAGAATATGTCTGAAGGGGTAAAGTAGAATAGTAATGCAGGTTAGCTTTTGGGAACTTCACTTTAAAGGTGATATGACTGTATCCTACGACTATGCCAGGGTATCTAAAGACTGGAAGATGGTCATTCCCTAAGTTTATAAAAACCAAACCAAACCAAACCAACAAGTCCAGTGGAAAACAGGGAAAATGAAAATTAATGTAGGTTGTAACCATTAACAACCTTCAAAAAAGCCTCTTACAGAATCCCATTATCCAAGGATATATATACAGCTTCTACATGTTTAGTACATGTTTAGTATTCATGAAGCATCCTAGGGAAGTAGCAAGTTTGCTGCTGTAAAAATTTAAATAGCTTATGCTTGATACTTCACTGGACTGAGCTGAGACAGGGCACTGTATAAAAGGCTGACCTGAAACCTCCATCTCCATGATCAATATTCTGCAAGGAGGTGATTAGCATTTGATATAGAAAACAGACCCTCTAATCTGAAATTGCCTCTGTAGGCAAATAAAACAGACCAGACAGAAGAGATGACCACCAAGAAAGAAAAAAATACTGAGAAGCTTAACTTTCAGAAACAAAATTTTTTTGTAGCAGTAACTTATTAAAAAAATAAAGGCTCATTTTCAGAGCCAACTGCTATTGTTTTTAAGTATTTTTTAAAAAATAACTACAAAAATGCAATTCTTTTAATTCCCTTTAAAGAAACATAAATTTAAGAATGTCATTAGGTTTTACACAACAGGAAAATGCTTTTCTATATTTAACTTATGATTTTCAAAGAGTATTTGAATTTTTCTCCTTGACAGTAACCAGAAAAATGGGCAAATAAAAAAAAGAGCATGCAGTGGTTTGTGCAGTAGGGAGAAAGATGATAAAACAACATTTAAATTCAATGGTATTGTACATCCTTAAAACTCACCCAAAAGTGAGCCCACTCACCTCTCTTGTTGGTACTAGTACCAGAGCATAGGGGCCATCACTGCGCTGTTGACACAGAGAAAATACATCCCATGAGTGGAACGAACCAGGGTCAGACTCCAAATGTGCAGGCCCTAAGGGTGGCCAGTTAGAACATCACAGGGACTGTCAGTGAAGAAAGGGCAAAACTAGGATGCCCACTAACCCTGTTATTCTGGAACATTGTCCTAGAGGTCTTGGCCCAAGCAATCAGACAAAACAAAGAAATATGATGTATAAAATTGGAAAGTAGGAGCCAAAATTAGCATCATTAGCAGATGATGTTACTTTATCCTAGGAAAAAAAACTTTAAGAGAATTAAAAATCTATTACAAATAAGGTAATTTAGTCAAGTAGCTGAATGGAAAATTAATGTATAAAAATCAATAGCCTTCCAATATAAAAAGTGAGAAAATACAATGGAAGGAAAAAAAGAAAATCACACTTATAGTAGCAACAAAAAAGATAAAAAGAATAAGCCTAACAAAAAATGTGTAAAATCTATATGAAAAAAAATTTTAGATACCTCTGAGGGGCATAAAATAAAAATTGAATAAGTAGAAATATATATCCTATTCCTGGATAAGACTCAGTATTATAAATAAGCTAAATCTCCTTAAATCAACCCGTAAGTGTAATATAATTCTAACAAGAATGCCACAAATACATATATATGCGTACATATAAAACAATACATATAACCAGACAAGCTGATTTCAAAGTTCATATGGACAAATAAATGTACAAAAATAACCAAGGCATTTATGAAAAACATATCAGACATTGAAAGATTTTGAAGCTACAGCAATTTAAAAAAAATGATGCGGACACATAAATAGAGATTACAATAGCACAAAGAGTCTAGAATAGAATCAAATACACACAGAAATTTAGGAAATAATATAAGGGTCATTTTACATTGGTAAGGAAAAGATGGTTTATTCAAAAGTCTTTTGAGAAAAAATAAAGTTAGAAAAATAAAATTGGAATTAAGTTGGCCTTTTTACGGATGACACAAAACTCAGAAACCCTAGAAGAAAACACTAATAAATTTTAAAAATTCCAGAATGAGAAAATAATACCTTAACAAAATCAAGAGTCAAATGACAACCTGGGGAAAAAATATGCCTCACCTAAGATATGAAGGGCTAATTTCCTTAGCTTATAAAGAAGTCCTATAATTCAATTAAAAAAAAACTGCCACAGGATTAGAGCTAAAAAAAAAAAAAAGATCAACAACTCAAATAGACAAATGGAGAAAGGACAACAGCTAAATTATGGAGATAAGAATTCAAAATATGGCTGTTACACATATGAAAAGATGTTCAACTTTTCTCCTAAGAAAAATTAAAATGGAAGCTACATTTTAATAGCATTTTTCCTATCACATGAGCAAATTAAACAGCTGATGTTGATGAGGGCATGGGCAAACAGCAATTCTCACACTAATGTGATAAAAACACACATTAGTTGGTAAAAACACACATTATCTACCAAAATAAAAATGCAAATTCCACTTATGAGAATTTCTCAGGCAGATACATAGGTGTACATAAAGAAGTTGTAGAATATTTTATAAGCTGTAGAGTATTTATAACAACCTTGTTTATAGCAAAATATTGGATGTAATACAAATTCCACTAACCGATAAGAGAATGATTCCATAAATTATGCAACACACATACAATGGAATACTAGGCAGCCATTAAAAAGAACAAGATAGCACAATATGGTGTTGATAAGAAACCACCCCCAAAACATGTAATAGGAACAAAGCAAGGCACAGAATATCATGCATAACAAGCAACCATTTGTGTATCAAACCAAGCAAAACAGAAAAACAAAGACTTCACATAAAAGGAGGAAGAGGAATCATGCATGCTCATATTTGTTTGATATGCAAAGAATTTCCCTGAGAGGACATATTAATATAAGAAACTGTTAATAACAACCACTGCATCTTGAGAAGCAAACCACCACGCAACCAGGGGAAAGCAGAAGGACTTACTTTTCACTATATATATATATATCTTTGGTACTCTGAATTTTTTAAACATATACAGTATATTATATCTAAAAAATATTAATGAAAATATAGAAGACACTAATCTGATAAAGGCCCCCAAGCCAATGGTGCCTTGCACATCAAAAGTGCTCAAAGACATTGAATGAATGAATTAAAACAACAAGCTAAGTGCAGATTTGGTAGCAAATTCAATTACAAGTATGGTTTTCATGTTTTGCAGAGTAAACATTTACCCACAAGGAGAAAAGGATTTGGTATTCAAACCAGAGTCATCTATACTCAACAACTTTGTGAGACTAGGCTGAACCCATGTGAGGAACGGTAAATATGTTAGTACAACAGTATCAATGTGACACTGTGTGACGTTAGGAGGTTCTGACATTTCAAAAGGTGTTACTACACAGAGAAGAAGAAAGAAAAAATCAATTCCTCACAGAGCACAAGTAAGTGAGGAAAGATGGATGTGATGTTAAAAAAATCGGAGCAAAATAATGACGAGTGTGAACACAGAAAAAGCAGCCCATTCTCATGCCATTACCAAAGTAATCTGTGAGAATTAAGAATCTGTTGGGTGCATTGAATTTGCTGCTCCCTCCGGATAAGTTTTTTACAGGTCATATCATTTTACAACAAACTCCAAGGGACTACATTGAATATTACTTGAAATAAATGAATTAAACTGGGGCTTGGAAAACTGTGTTTCCACAGAATATTTCAGACTTTAATAGAATGACCTGTTAGTGATACTAAAAATATTTGAGCAAAAAAACCTACATGGCTTATTAATGGTTCTGAATATAAGCAAACCAAATCATTTCCCTTTAATGCAGCCACATCACACTGACGATGACAGCTAAAACGTAATGAGCACATACTATGAGACACTGAGGCACAGAAGATGAAGTTATGTGCCTAGCACACCCAGACCCAGGATCTGAGCACAGCTGCCCACCCCACACACTGTTGTGTAGGTCATGTAATCTCTCTCATTGTCAGTTCACAGATCTATGAAGTGAGAGAGACGGGCTAGAACAGTAGGAGCCATTCCAGCCCAAATATCCCCAAACTCTCCAAGCTGGTATAAAGAAAAAGCCCTCTACAGGTAAGAAGTTCTGCTGGAGTATATAAGTGGATGATACTTTACAACATGATTGTTGTAATAACTTACACTTACTCTCCTCTATGTACCATGGACAAATTATCTCACTGTAAAGCACTTAATGGGGAACAAAATCAGTTACCTTTAGGAAGTAAAATTCTCACCATCTCAGAGAAAATCAATGTTAATAGTTTGCTAAGGACCCTTCTAACCTTTTCATGCATGTATACACACAATTATTATTTATGAAACTGGAGTCATACTATACATACTGTTTTGTAACCTGTCCTTTGTCAATTTAGAGCACTTACTCAAGTTCACACATAGTAATTGGAAAAAATGTTGCTTTTAATGGCTATATCATGTTCTATCATTTGGATGATTTCATTGGGTTTCTTTTTTAATTGACCCCCAAATTTTTAACCCAATCACTTATCAAAGCCATAATGTAATTATCAAAACCGGGACATTAACAGATTCAATACTATTAATTAAGCTACAGATCTTATTTAAATTTCATCAATTGACCTGTTAATGTCCTTATTTCCAGGCTAGTATCCAATCCAGGACTGCATGTTATATTTTGTTGTCACATCTCCTTCAATCTGAGGTGGTATTTGTTAGTATTCGTTAGTATTTGTCTTTTATGATCTTAACCCTTTTGAAGAATACTGGCCAGTTATTTTGTACAATGTCCCTCAGTTTGGATTTATCTGGTGTTTCCTTAAGATTAAATTCAGGTTATGCATTGTTGGCAAGAAAACCACAGAAGTGATGTGTCCTTCTCGGTGCACCATATCAAGAGGCACATGAGGACAACATATCTCATTGCTGGTGATACACTGTTTCCCTGGTTAAGGCAGTGATAGCTGGGCTTCCCCACTGTCAGGTTACTGCTTTTCCCTTTGCAATTAAGAAGTATCTCATGTGGCGATACTTTGAGACCATGTATCCCATTTCTTATCATACTTTCATCCATTCATTTCATTAACAGAACCCACGATAATTCATGCCTAAATCAACACTACCCTGGCATGTGCCAAAAGGTGATTTTCTATTTCTATCACTTCTATGTTTATGTATTGGAATTCTACCATAAGGAAGGGCTTTTCCTTCTCCCCCATTTATTTATTTATTCAATAATTTATTTTTATCAGTTTGGACTCATGGACATTTGCTTTAGTCTATGGACTATAATGCATTAATACCATTATTTAGTCTCTCAAATATCAGTTAGGTTTGATACACTCCTAATTCTGCATATCCAAACCAAGAAGAACAGCAATCAACCAGCTCTTCTCATCTGTTTTGTGCACTCACTTTAATTCCTTACTTCTGGCCTCACCACTTCCTCTCAAATGAAAATAATAAGGGCTGTGTTTGTGGGATTCTGGACTGGTTTTGAGATCAACTGGCCTCCTAGGGAACTCTTTGGCCCAGGCACTAACAAAACATGTTTCACAACTAAAGACAAATTCTTAAAAACAAGGCAGTCCAATTGTCAAGCTCACTAATTGGGTGCTTATTTTCACATCTATTAACGACAAACCACTATTTTAAATATAAAGTTCAGCCTTCCTAGTAAAAAGTAAATAACACGTTGGAACTTAGAACAGAAGGTTTAAATTTAATTCTTTACAAGACTTACAACAGACTCAAGAGCGTAAATGGACAGCTGCAAAATCAAATAATTTTGAGATATTTACTGAGCAATAATTTTGTAGGAGGTCTCATGCTAGGTGCTGCAAGACACAGAGACACAGTCCCCATATAGCACAGAAGCCAGTAATTAAACTTCACCATAAAATCACGGTGCAGAGTTAGGAGTTCAGTCTCTGTAGCCAAACAGAATTAAGGTCACTGCATGTTTATCTAACTTTCCTAAGCCTGTGTTTCTCTTTGTTAAGGCTGGGATAACAGTAACACCTACAACTTGGTGGGGCAGAGGGCAGTTAAAGATGGATGAAGGTAACACATGCAAAGCACTGGGCACGATGTCTAACACATAGGGAGCATTTTACAAATACTCCCTATTATGTCTACTATGACAACTATAAAGTGTATTTATTCTATTTCACTCCAGGCACAGTATTTAGATGCAACATATTTATGTAATAATTGAATTAAAAGGACATGAGAAAATAATGCTAAGTGAAAACAGACTGCGTCAGCCCTGATACTACTACCACGGCTCAGTCTGATGGTTCCTTATGTACTATGAACAGTAACAGAAAAACATATTTTACACTCACCTGTATTTTTGACTGCATTGCCTGAAGGGACTGGACCACAGGAATGCAATAGGCGAGAGTTTTACCTTTTAAAAAAGTGCAAAAGTAGTTAAAATCACAGACCCTGCAGATGTAAGAAAAGCAAAGGACATAAAGGAAACAGGCTCTTATTTTTGGGTAGTACTAAATTTTGGGGAGAGGTAAACTGCCCATCATACATTCAAGAGTGGTAAAAAGGGACCTCTGTCTGCCACAATTACTAATTTTAATTTGTAAATTCAGTACTTCTAAAAAATCTGAAGCTTCAGCTCCTTTATCCATCTACTAAGAGAGATTAATGTGTTTCCGAAATTGTACAAAAGCTCAACTTGATGATTGTCTGTAGGAGCTAAAAATTCCTCCTCTGAAGTCCTCCCTACCCTTTCAGATGAACTTCAGTAGTTGATTAAATGTCCTCTGTAGTGCTGATATGATTAGGAGCCAGTCTGAACCCCAGACCAAGAAACCAAAGGATGGCAAAACCTTTGAGTCTCCAGCTACCTGAATGGTGGCCAAGCTGGTGGGAGTGGAGAACAGCTGACCTGCCACCAAGGGCACATGACGGTCAGAAGAACAAGTCCAGACTGGTCTGGAACACAGCAAAAACAGTGTTCCATCCTCAAGCACAATGATTGCCACGCAATCAGCATGTGCTCAGGCCAGAACTCACTGTGTTTAATACCAGGAAAAAATATTCATCCTCCAATAGAGTGAGAATGGGCAGCTCTGGCCACAGATATTGGGACTTGGCAAAGCACTGAAATAGACTCTGAGGAAATGACAGAACTTGATGACTTCCCAATCACTCCTGATCATGGTGTCATCAACTGCCCCCTTCCTTTCATTATGTGAACAAAGTCAGGACTCTAATCAAAAGCAAGCATGGCCTCCTTCCCCCAAACAAAACAAAACAGCTACCACCACCAATATAGGCACCTTACTATAAAACCTACTGCATGACCATGGGTCTGGGTACCACAGGAGGGGCAGAGATGAAATGACGACTGACCTGAGCCCGTCTGGGATCTCACAAGAGCATCTCTGCCTTCCAACAATGCAGGAATAGTTTGCTTCTGAACACTAGGGCCACCCAAAAGAAAGAACACATCTTATCTATATTACCCAGTTATGTTTACAGGCAGAGACAATGGCTACCTAAAATGCAATCGCCCCATACTTTTATTTGTCTATCAACTGCCACCTTCGAAGTTACCTAAACATTCAAGTGAAGGTGCCAAGAAACTTTTGATGATTAAAAGGATAAAACCCTAGTTATATTTCTGGAACTTAGCTGAAAACGATGAGGCAAGTCAGAGACTGGCCATTCTATTAAACTAATTTTTTGAAACATTGCAAAGGCATGACAGCAAATTAGAGTTGCCACAAAAGCGTATCATATACTCTCTTGCCTTCTGTAACAGGAATATGGAACACAATGAAACATAACGGAAAGATTTCCATGCAGATTAGCAAAAGGAAGTTTGCAAATGACCCAGATAGCCAGCAGCAGCTGTCCGTTCTCTGAGAATAGGTTATGGACACACTGAGATATATGTCTACATGTGTATTTAAAGTCAACAAAAAAAGGATACAGAAATCATCTAAATTTGGTTCTTAAAACAACAACAAAAAAAAACTGGTGGGAGGTTTCTTAAATTATTCTTCAATATTCTTATTAATTTTTACTAATAAGTAAAAAGTGATCATTATTAAAACATACAACCTCAAAACAAGGAAGTTTATCTCCCCCCACACCTTTTACTTCTTTATTTCTATTTTCCAGGAGTCATCACTATAACAAACATTTCAAATATTTTTTCAGTATCTCATTATATCCAACCAAACATTTACTTCTGTCTTTTTGGTTGACCCTAATTCTTACGACTAAACGACACGATCACATTCTATATTTTGGTCAAATTATTTTCAGGGAAGCAGACAATAGTGGATCTCATGCAGAACACTTTCTGGACCAGACATCTTGTGACTTTCAGAGCTGAGGGCAGAAATGGATGGAAACCCAGTCCCTCCATTTAACAGGTGGAGAAACTGAGTGGCTAAGTGACCTGACAAGCGCTCTACGGTCAATAAGCTAGCATTCTTTTCTAATGCCATGACACGAATTTGCTCTGCCCTCCACAGACAATTCAGATTTCATCTGGTTATACCCACTTAAGCCCTAAGAAAATCAAGATTAGCTTGGAACTCTTACCGGGTCATACTAGACATTTTTAAGACCGTACTTATTGTGGATATCTAAAAGAGAAGACAAAAAATAAATATTTTTCTTTAAAATTTTTTGATACAAATATATTTGATGGAAATGACACAGAAAAGAAGAAAATATTGGGATGACACTGATAACCAAGATCAAACTAAGTTCCTCCACCCAGTGGTTCTCTGCTGGGGGTGATTCTGCATTTCTCCCAACCCACTGGGACATGCGGCAATGTCTGGAGAAATTTTTGGTTGTTACAACTGGGGGAGAGGATGCTAATGGCACCTAGTGGGTAGAGCCCTGGGATGCTGCTAAACATCCTATGATGCACAGGACAGTTCCCAAAACAGAGTTATCCAGCCCAAAATGTCTATAGTACCAAGGTTGAGAAACTCTGCTTTAACCTGTACCCTAAAGAAGGGGTAGGTAAGCTATGACCACATGAGCAAAGGAAATCAAGACTGCCTAAAAGTTTTTTCCTCCTTACTCATAATCCTGAAAAAATCACTCACAGTTTAAAAAAAAAAAAAAAAGTATCCATTTGTCTGTAGAAAATGCATTTTAAAATAGGCTCATCTTCCTTGAAATCTCTAAAATTGTAGACGTCCCTAACAGCAAGATGGCAACACAGTTCCCTCTCCTATGGTCACTGTGACATCTTCTACTGTGAATGGCTTCAATACCACATATACCTAGTAATTAGGAAGCTGTTAAGTCCAATAAACGAAGTCCCAGTCCTAAATTGCATTAGGTGAGGAAAGTCTTCAGTTCTTTAAAAAAAAAAAAAAAAAAAAAAGGAGGGGAGGACAAGTGGGGGTTAGGAAACAGTGAACAGTAACCTAAGCACACTTGAATCGTCCTAGAAGAGTTAGCATAGCAATCTGAGTTCATTCAGATAACTTGGAGCAGAAATAAACATTCTTTAATTTCTCTTCCTAGAACTGTCACTTCACAGACATTGCAAATGAACAAACACACCAAAAACACTGACCCATAAAACACTAAGAGATACTTACTAAATGTGGGTGAAGGCCCAATTCATGAAAAGCAGCTGAAGTAAACACTTTTTCTTGCACTTGTTTTACTACAGGTCTGCAAACGATGAACAAAAACCCAGGCATCAGTTCCCATACTTACAAAGAAAAATGCAAAACACAATTCCTTTTATTCCTGAAGTGCATCTGCACCTGGACATACCTGTGGAGTTCTGGAATTTCAGGGTTGTTTTTAAACAACGATGAAGTCTTAATGCACCGTTTCTCCTCTTGGTTTCTATCATTTGTGCTAAGTGAATACTTCTTTGGAGAAAACGTTTTTTGTGTATTCTCCTTAAAAGTCCTTTGAGTTTCTTTAACACTAGTTTTCTTGGCTGGGAGAAATGATGTTTCATTCCTCCGTTTTGCTGGGGGAGCCTCACTGGACGCTCCGTACTTTCTTTTGGTAGCCTTTGCTTGCTGCGTTGTTCCCAAAAGGAAAAATCAACAAGAGATGCATTAGTCCATGAAGACAGACCTCAGAGTGAAGCCTGACTGCCCACAGAATTGCATCTCTCCCCGCAGAGATCATTATGCCCCATATGTCAAGCAACAGTTTAGGGTTTGCAATTAGAATCTTTGACTCAGCTTTTTCCAAAAGAAAAAAAAAAAGACAAAAATCTAATCTCATTCATCCACTAGACATCACCATTCATCTTAACTATTAAATCAACCAGGACGAGAGTGAGGATGAAGAAGAAACATTTTTGAGATGAATGTTAACCAACAGAGTCTGTTATAAGGGAAGCAAGAATCCATCTTGTGAAGGGTGCATACTAAGTCAATCCGTATGCCTAGAAATCCATTTATCCAAGGAGAAAAGGGTAGGGGGAAAATGAAACCTTTTCTCTCCATGAGCAAAGTACATTGGAGACTAGGCAGGAGAAAGGGATGAGTGGGATGCCACGTCCTAGCTCATGCCCAGGAAGCAGAAGCCTTCATTACCTTTCTACCCTAGTGCTTGGATCTGTCATCCTCTCCCCTCAAGCTGCTCCTCCAGATTCAGGCGGTCTGGAGACAATTCCTACTCGCCGTTCCCATTCCAAATGAGAAATGCTGCTGCATCCATCACTTCTATTATAATTACTTCCAAACCTCCTTGCCTTTCGAATCCTCACCTGATCACCGATTACAGGGTACACACCACTAGCTATCCCCTGACTGCTGCTTCTTATTTCCATAACATGAACGCAGTTAAATGCATGGTGTCCAAACTTCCCCTAGGAGACGAAACATCCAATTCCTCTATTTTCTTTGGCCTTCTCTTCTGCTTTACAAATGAATATAAGAGCATCCCTTAAGTAGCCAGTGCTTGTTATTCTGGAGTTTTAGTTTCTCTTAGAATATGTTCTTTTCTTCTTTGCTTGAAATAATGACTTGGGTTTACACATTGGCTTTCTTTGCCATGCGTGTCAGCTGCAGACTAACCTACTAATAACAACAGTTCTTTGTTCCTGGCAACCAAAGGATTCCTTTATATAAGTAATTCAGTAAATATAACTTCAAATACTTAATAAAATACCAACCTCATTTTACAAATTTATTTTTACAAAGCCCCAAGTTTATGAATTTTCAGATTAAAGAAAGAGATGACGTTTCTCATCTGTTGACGCATTTGCAAGACAGTAAGAAATTTGCAAATGTCACCTGGTTCATAGACCCACAGACCCTTGGACCATAAAACCTCCTAAAGGCCACTCCCACCACACCTGGAATTTCTGTTATACACTCCTTAGCAGGTGGCCTTGCAGCCTCTGCCTGCACACCTCCTGCATCCCATGAGGCAGCCCATTCTGTTCATGACCAATTCTAGGGATTAGGAAGCTGTTTATGACATTGAGGCAATATCTGCCTCCCTGAACGTCATAGCTATTTGTCTGAAGTACGCTTTCTGCAGCAATACAGAACAAGCTTACTTCCTCTTGTGCATAACATTCCTTCATATACCATATAACTCCCTTTTCTTTTTTTTTTGGACTGTATTCCAAACATGATACAGATTTTAGATCCCTTATCATCCCTTTACTCCTATATCAACCTCTCTCTAAAAGGAAGTACTCAGAGTTAAGCACAATATTAGATAGGCTTTCCATTGCTCTTAGGCTAAAATTAAAAATCTTTAAAATAATCTACAAAGCCCTCGGAATCTGACCTCTGCCCATCTCACCAATCTCCAGCTTTACCCTCTGCCACCTTGGTCTTCCTTAAATCCCTAGAATGTACCATGCTCCTTCTCTCATCTGGGTCTTTGCACATGCTACTCCCACACCTAGGACTCCAACCCTCCCACTGGCTGGCTAACTTATACTCCATCCTCACGAGAGCCTTTCCTGACCTCTCTCTACCCAGTCAAGCCAAGGTTCCCCATTTTTGGCTCTCCTGGCACCCTGAAGTATAAAACCATAAATCAAAACCTGTATCAGGACTATAGAGGAGGCATATGCAAAGGGCTACTACAGGAGTATAAAAAGATATTAGGTCATTAAATATGAAATGTCCAATTTCGAATCAAAAGTGTAGTTTATTATATCTCAAACAAGAAGCAGTACAATTAATCAAAGTATGTGCCTAAACTATGACACAGCTTTACCATCTTATCGGTAGCTTGTTTTTGCCAGCAGCAAAGAAGCCCAGAGTATGGCAATGAAATCATGAAAGGCATTTTCCACAGCTTGTTGAGAAATGAATATTTTTCCTTCCAAGAAGTGGTCCAAAGCCTGGAAGAAGTGGTAGTAAGTTGCTGAAAGGTCTTGTGAATATGGTTGATGACAGAGAGTTTCCAAGTCCAGCCTCTGTAGTTTGACCTGCATTGTTTATGCGACACGTGGTTGAGCGTTGTCTTGCAAGAGGATAGGCCTGTCTCTATTGACCAATCTCGGCCGCTTTAATTGCCATCATCCTCATCATTTTGTCCAACTGGGTGCAGTAGACAGTTGTAATTGACTAGCCAAGGTTTCACGAAGCTGTAGTGGATAATACCAGTGCTGTACCACCAAACACACACCATTAACTTTTTTTGATGAATATTTGGTTTTGGACTGTGCTTCGGTACTTCATCTTTGTGCCAAACACTTGCTATTGTTAAAAAGAATCCATCTTTCATCACATGTAATAATATGGTGTAGAAATGGTTCACCTTTTTGTCATGACAGCAAAGAAAGGCAAGCTTCAAGATGATTTCTCTTCTGATAGTGGTTTAATTCATGTGGTACCCATCTAACCAGCTTCTTTACCTTACTAATTTGTTTCAAAATGGCCCAATACTGTTAGAATAGTAATGTCAAACCTTGCTGCTAATTCACACATAGGTTGAGATGGATTTGCTTCCACTACAGCTTTCAGCTCATCATTACCCACCCACCTTGGTCTCAGGTCACCCATGTGGCTCATTTTCAAGATTAAAATCACCAGAATGGAACTTCTCAAACCATGGATGTGCTGTGTGTTCATTAGCCACATCCCTCCCAAACACTTCGTTGATATTTCTAGCTGTCTGCACTGCATTGGTTCCACTATGGAACTCATATTCGAAAATAACATGAATTTTTGACTTATCCATGGTTTCACAAAAATTGCTCTAAAAAAAGTGAAAGATAATCAGAAGCCAAACTGTGCTTTTGAAAGACTGAGGATGTACCTTCACAATAAAAATAAAACAAGAAATGTCAAAGTGAAATGTTAGAGATACCAACTGTTAACTTAGAACTTAAGGCAATGGGACATTCCATACTTAATAACCTAGTATGTAGACTAACACGGCCTATGGCAAGGGAAGGCAGGCAAGGATGCAAAGCTTCATGAGGGGCATTTAAGCAGAGGGAAATAGGATATATTCAGATCCATTAAAAATTAGCTGTGCAACATTAAGCAAGTCACTTCCCTCTGAGTCTCTATTCCCTCACCTGTAAAATGAGAGGATTATGGCAGATGATCTCTAGGGCCCATCCCACTCTAAGAGTCTAAGATGCCATGCCTTCAATATTAACAAACATTTGAGTAGTTACAATACGCCAGGCAGAATGCAAAGTACTTAAGTGAATTATCTCATTTATCAATACAGGTAGTGGTTATCATCCCATTTTAAGATGAGAGCATTGAGGCAGAGATGTGAGGTAATCTGTCCCAGGATCACTGAGGGAACTAGGCTTTGCCTAGGTATCACGAGTCTACATTTCAGGGTCCTGATGGTAAAGTACGCCATTTATTAATCGTATCCTGTTTGGTTAGGAAACATCATGTGTAGTTGGATTCCTATTTTGAGTTGTTTTCTAGGAGGATATACACCAAAATGTTAACAAGAGTTTCTCTAAGTATGGGAATTGTACATGGGGTTCTTTTATCTTCTTTCCAAATTTTCTATATATTAGCTAGCCATCCCAAGTTCAGGCTACTGGCAAATGTGGTCAGCATATCCATCGTTCTCATTCATGACATCAACAAAAATGTAGACCAAGGCCACTGCAGACACCTGTCATCTCCTCATGAATCCCATTTTGATACAGTGGTTCAAGCAATCACAGATACCCTACATTTATTGATTCAATTCATTCAATAAAGCTTTATTAAACATTGCCTATGTGTTAGTTACTGAGTTCTGACCATGACACAAGCACCTCACTGACCAACCTACCTGATGTAGCAATCTATTACCCAAGATGAAGCCAATACCATTTTATTTTTTATTAGTGGCAATTATTAAGTGACTTTACGGGCCAGATAATGTATAGTGAGTCTTTATGTACATATCTGTTTGAATCCTCACAATAACTCCTCTATGAAGTAGAAATGATTGTTCCCATTTTATGAATAAGAAAAGTGAAGATCAGCGAGGTTAAGCAACTTCCCCAAGGTCACAGAACTAGTGTGTTGTAAGGCTGGCATCTAGTTCCAGGTCTATCCTACTTCAAATCCCATGCTCCCAACGGCTCTTCTATACTTCTCACTCCCTCCCTCCTCCCACGTAGATGCTGTTATACCATTGGCTAGCTGAAGACTCTTTACTTCCAAACATCTAAGTCCTAAAGCTTGATTTTCCCTAAAAAAAAAATCACCAAAGATAATCTAGACAGTGGATGTTAACTGGTGTGAGTGCACACGTGAACTCAAGGAATTTCAGCTTCAACATGTTGGTTAAACTGAACTTACTTTGGCAATTGATTTTTCTATGGAATTATGTGTTGCTTTTTCAGGAAAGAAAAAAAAAATGACCCCCCCCCCCAACTTCCTTGGCACTAGACTGTATCTTTCCTGGTCTTTGCGGTAATTTATGCGTTTACAACAGCCTTTCTGCCCTGCGGTCTTTCTCTTTTCTTGTAGACAAATCAACCATCCCAGAAACCAGTTTTCAGTTCTTGCTTAAGTTAATTTGAAGGCACCTTTCTCCTCTCTAGTAAAAGGATTACACTGGTGAATCAAATTCTCTTTCCCCCCCTCCATTGCACGTGGATGAAAATTTATCCCATTTTTGAAAGCTCTTCAAAGAAACTTCTGGCCTCCAGCCCTCATCACTGAGAGAAACGACCCTTTCTTGGAGTTGAAGTAAATGGCTTACAGAACTTAAGTCGTGGCCTGGGACTCACGCCGGAGCATCAGTTCCTACCATCTGCGGAAACAGCCTCCAAGCCCTTACACTGCCTTCCCCTCTCCCCCAGTAGCGCCGGTTGCAGGAGCCAGCTCCCCTCCCAGGAACGTCCCCGCGGGCGGTGTTTCGGTCAGGAACAAGTGTTTCCGAGCAACTCCTGCAGAAGTTGCCAGGTGTCTGACTTTGCGCCCTTAACTCCGTAAATGATTCGCAGCCCAACCCCGAGGCTCGGCGGCAGCACGCGGAGCGCCGAGAGCCCGGCTGCGAGTGGGACGGAGCTGAAGCCGGGTCACAACTCACCTGCCCCGCCTGGGCTCGGGGTCGTCTGGAGAACGTCCTGGGGGCGGCGACCACGTCGAGGAGCGAGCCGTCGGCGGCTGCCATGGCCGGCCAGGGCGCGGAGTCGCCGGGGGCCCGGCGCGCAGGCGGCTCACGAAGCAGAACCCCACGTGGGACGCGCGCGAGGACCCCGCGCGGCTGCCCCGCCGGGTCCGGAAAGGCTCCGAACCACTCGAGCCCACCGCAATGAGTGCCCGAGGCGGCGGCGCCGGGGTGGGGTGACAAGGCCGTCCTGCGTCCCTCGAGGCGTGGCTCTGGGGATGCCAAATTACCGTCGGCCCGAGCGTTCACGCTTGTGAAGCTCTCTGCCCCTGAGACACAGGAGGCCGAGCGCCACCAAACCGACGTGTCCTTCCCTTGCCGCCGCGTTGCTGTTTCCTCAGCACTTTAGTACCTAATGCATAGCTGGTTGTCCCAGTAGGTCCCTAAAAGGGCAGGGGGCTCAGCCACCGGGAGACGGCGGTGTCCTCAAGGTTCCCTTCTCCTCACCCGCTCGGGGGCCAACCCTGGCGCTTCGATTCGGCCTGCTAGACGAGCGCCCTTTCTAGTCAGGCAGCTCCTTGGCCACCTGGCAGGGCTGCGTCGCCTGGCAACGGCGGGGTCCTTCCTGGCTCGGCGGCGCTCGGGCCCTGAGGGGAGAAAGCCGCCGCGGAGGGCGCTGGGGGTGGCGGCGGCTGTACGGGAGGTGGCCGCAGAACGGTGGCGGAGGCTTGGCGCGCCCGGGGAGCCGACCTCTGCACCTGGGGGAAGATGAACACGGCCGGCAAGGCCCGGGTAGGGCCCGCGCCCGACGGGCCTGCGCTGCCCGGGGAGGAAGAGGGCGAGGGGGGCGGCGAGGCGGGCGGGAAGGAGCGGGCGGCAGACGCGGCCCCCGGGCCCAGCGCCGCGTTCCGTCTCATGGTGACTCGGCGGGAGCCGGCCGTGAAGCTGCAATACGCGGCGAGCGGCCTGGAGCCGCTGGCCTGGTCTGAGGACCACCGCGTGTCTGTGTCCACCGCCCGCAGCATCGCTGTGCTGGAGCTCATCTGCGACGTGCACAACCCAGGCCAGGACCTGGTTATCCACCGCACCTCGGTGCCTGCCCCTCTCAACAGCTGCCTCCTCAAAGTGAGTCTTCCCTTGGCCCCGGCTCTGGGATCTCCTCTTGCCTGCTGCCCGCGGCCGCCTCACCTGTGCCAGGAGAATCCCGGCCCGCACCTGGTTTGGGGATTTCGCTCACGCCCAGCGCTTCGGGGTTATTGAGCGGCCAGGGTTACCGCAGCTTAAAGGAAAGTCTCACAGCTGTTTGCGCCCTGTTCTGTGGATCACATCCCTCCCCGCAACCCACATACACACCCAAGGGTGCCCCCAGAGCCGAGTCCCGGCGACCCTTCCTTTGCCTCTGCGTCTGGCGAGCAGCTGGAGCAGATTACTCTGCGCGGTGCTGAGACTCCACCCCCTGTTGACCCAACCCCAGACCTGCTCCTACCGTTGCTCCTATTGTCTGGGGCCGACTTTCTGAGGCCCTTGGCTGGCTTTGTTGACTGTGTTGTGCCCTCCTCTCGGGCCTCTTTTGCTTTGGAGAAGAAAAATTGGCCCTCTTCATTGTCTTAACTATTTCAGCGCCTATATTATGAATGGTCCTTGCTTCTCACCTTGGGCAGATGGGTAAATACTGGATCTTGGGGTTTGTACTTGGGGTTTTCTTTACTAGCTAAACATCTTTGGGACGTAGAATGAAAGTAAAGCCTTTGGAAACAAGTGTAGTTCTTAAACTTCGAGTCCAAGGTCTCTGTAAATTTAATGCTTTCAGTTTCATATGACCTAAGTTTGCCTCCAGAACTTTAGGATTTCTAAAGTTTTACTGTTTTAATAACACCATTTTCAAATCTGGTTTTTTAAAGTAGTAAGCCATAGCGTTCATTTTAGTTGCTTGTAAGTATAAAAACTTTCCATGTATCCTTTACGGATCTCTGTGCTTATATATGATCTGTCGGAAGAGTATATTCATTTATTCAACAGATATTTGAACACCGTTATGTATTAGGTGCTGACCTACGTTCTGTCAATAAAGTGGTGTACAAAACAAAGTGCCCTCATGAAGCTTACAATTGTTTGGCAAGTCGTGAACAAATGGTAATGTGATATCAGATGGTGATAAGCACTATGAAGATAAGTGTCCATATACAGAGAACATGGTTGTGTGATAGTAAAGTTTTTCTAAACTCTTACTCATTTAAAATATGACTCATTTTAAACGTGAGTCATCTGTAGCTAGGGTGCAGCTAACCCTCATCTCTTTTAAGCATACTTCAAGTTTCAAACAGACAACTTGATGTTGAATTGGATCATTGGTAAATGTTTATGACTAAGCCCTCTGAGATCATCTTGAAGATGATATGAACAGAGTTGTTCAAATATAATAAGCAAATCAGGTAGGCAGACCCACAGATGCTGGCAATCCTATGAAATTGAGGGATGCAGGAGGGAGACAAAAGAAAGGTGTTTTAAAAGGTGTATCCTCTGCTGAAAAGCAATTAACTGTTTCTAAAGATATTCGTAGGTACATCAACTAGAAAAAAGTGTGTGTGTCTGTATGGCAGAGATTGAATACTTAGTAGAGAGGAGTTAAAGGGAGAATAGTGAGGGGAGGCACTTTTATCAGAGAAGGTCATTTGGTGGTAAATCTGCAGCAGTCCTAAAAGAAGGTAGTGTTTGGTTTGTAAGAGGGAGGGAGGGAGGAAAGGGCATTCTAGGTGGCAGGAATGAGATATCCATCTCATGTGTGTACCTGTTTAAGACATGAACATAATTTACTATTGTTTGTGAAGTGGTGGATCAATAGATGACCTCAAGTAGCTCTTCTAGGAAGTCAGAGAAGGTAATGTGAGGCCAATTTGGGAACTTTGAAGGTCAGTCTGAGGAAGTTGGGTTCAATCTAGGAAGCCCTAAGGTGCTGTTACAGTTCATGAGCATAGAGTGACCTGCTTTGGTTCATGAATGTGAATCTGACTAGACTAAAAGCAAGAAGATGATTATTGGGATCAGTATAAAATAGGGTTTAAGAGATTGGGCTTTGGCATAAGATGGCAAAATAGGCCTATCTATAAGGGGGAAAGTAATGAAACCTTGTTTAGGCTTTTTGGAAGGTTATATTAAAAATACATAACCACTAAGCACAGTGCCTGGCACATTGTAAATACTCAAGGTAAAAAGATAATGTAGTCATACAGGTATGAAGGAGTTTGGATTAATGTGGGTGTGGACATAAAGATTACACCTAGCATTCTGATAAAAATTTGTCATTTTGCCACATTTGATGTTTGCCACAACTGCTTAACAAGTAACAGGAAATCCTTATATAACCTTATATAACCCTCTTACAGTTGACAAATACCTTGCATGAAATTAATTAGTGATATCTTCCCTTCTGTACCGTTTTTTGATATGCAGATAACATAAAACATCAATCAGTCAGACTAGGGCTGCCTAGTGAATGAGTGCTACAATTCTAAAAGAGACCTCTCTCTGTGTGATAAAACTGTTGCAACAGTAGCGATGTAAAGAAGTCTGTATTGATACTTTGATGGCTCTACCCATTGACAGTCCCTGGGGATTTAAATCTGCTCATTGCTGTCCAGTTTGCCTTTGCTCTCACCTAAACAAATGGTGGACAATCTGCAGTGTAGATCACAGCTTTAGTATGATCACAGCTTTAGTGGGTAGCACTACTAGAAAGCTAGTTGCTCAACCCCTTTGAAACTTCTGCTCTATGATTCTGTTAGATTATGAATTTCCTACAGTTTATAATAGTTTAAGCATTAATTATCAGCTATTTGAAAGTTACTGTCCTGGGCACTAAGGTTATATGATATAAATGTGAATATACATCTGAAAAGCAATAAAATAGTGATTTAAGAATAAGTCACAATTTTTCTTCCCATTGGACTACTGATTTAGCGAGTCATCTAATTGTGTATAGTTCTAAATTCTAATATTTGTGTACCTAATATATATTGTGCATCGTTAGAAGCCTTAGAAAAGTATTAACTTCATCATGTGCATTACAGTAAATTAACTATTGCCTGTCTTGAGAATCACATTCCCTGCCCTCAAGAAGTTTATTGTCTAAAAGCTTCAAGTGAGTATTTATCAGGTGCTTACAAAGTACCTCATTATTATTAATAGTAGTATAAGTGGTCATCTGGAAACTGTGTAGTGTACAATTAAATGATTGGCTGCAGGTAGGCCTCTGGGTGCTGGTCTTTTAAGTGATATGCTCCTTGGGCGTCTGCGTGCTTGTTTTAATTTGTTAATGAGGTTTGTGATAGGAAGAGATGGAGTGAGGTGCAGTATAGTAGGCTAACTCTAATATGTTAGACATTTCTACACAAAGCCATAAGGCCTTTCCCTACCAGTCAAGATCTGTGCTGCTCTCCGGCCTATCAGGAATTCTTCCTGCAATGAATGGGACCAAGGGTTGCTTGAGCTTCCTTTATTTCATCCTGTGCTGCTGCTTTGGGTTACCAGTCTTATAAGTTGACTTCTGGTTCTGCAGTAGCTTTTATTTGCAGTAAATTTAACCTATTCTAAGGATTGTTACTCAGTTTATAGTATTGAAGGATTTGAGGCATAATTTTATATCTACCCTTCATTTGGTGGACAACTTTATGTCTACCTTGCATTTTACATACTTTATTAGGTCTCATTAACATTTAATTATCAGAGAATATTAATAATGCTCATGATAGCTAACATTTATTGAGCACTTAATATAAGCTTTGCATATATTGACTTATTTAACTTTCCTAATTCTACAGGACATGTATTATTTTCTTTTATAAATGAGGAAAGTAAGGCCAGAAGGTTTAAGCAATTTACACATAGTCACAGAGCTAGTATGTAATAGAGCCAGCACTTGAACCCAGGTAGTCTGGCATCATAGCACAGATTTTCCATTATGATGCTTTGTTTCATTATGTCATATTTCAAATTTTTCTATCCATGGAAAACTCTAGAATTTGGTTAGCATTATTTTATTTCCAAGTTAGCAACCTATACCTCATTTAATTGGAATTTCCAGTCTGTGTTTCTCCAGCAGGTCTATAATGTAGCTAAGAGACACTTTTTTTTCTTTAAACAGAAATGGGGTCTCACTCTGTTGCCCAGGCTGGAGTACAGTGGCACAATCATATAGCTCACTGTAGCCTTGAACTCCTGGGCTCAAGTGATCCTTCTGCCTCAGCCTCCCCAGTAACTAGAACTAAAGGCACAAGCCACTGCACCCAGCTTGTCCGAAAGACTGTCTTAACTGCCTTTCTAAAATCAAGATATACTGCCTAAAACACCATTCTCAGAGTATTCTTTAGTATGATACAGGGTAACAACTCTCTAAAAAAGTTCACTGTTTAAAAAAAAAAAGTTTGGCTAACTCTGGTTAAACATGTCTCTACGGTAGTTTCCTGGCCGAGGCATTTAGTGTGCTCTTGTGGCTTCACAAGGGGGAATGATGTATGATTTATAGTATTGCTAAAATGTGTTTGGTACATAACTCTTTTTTCAAGGGACAATTTAAGGGAATAGTGTCATATGAAACACACTTTAGGAAAAATTAGTACTTTTATTCATTTTGTGTACAATGTTGTATCTACCTTTCATTTTATATGTTTGTTTATAATGTCATTTAGCAGTTTTAACAGAAAAGAGAATAAGATTAGGTATTCCAGTTATCCTTTACTAGTTTCTAATGATTACTGCTGTCCGTACAAACCATTTGTTTGTTAATACAATGAGGAATTTTATTCCCTGTTAGGCTTAATGGTCTGTAGTTTTTGTTGGCTATTTACTATTTGGGGGATATTTTTAAACTAATTGTTGCATTCTGATTCTCTAACACATCCCCAGTTGTCTAAGCTTTATCTAGGATGTAGTTAGTGGTTCTGAGTTAATATCTTCCAAGTTCTTTCTGTGTAATTCCTCTGGGCTTAGAAACTTAAACTCATTTAAAGTAGCTTTTATTATATCCATGTATGTCTTAGGCGTGAATTCCCTTTTAATCACATTCTACCCTTTTCCGTTTGAAGATCAGCCTCTATGAAAAAGGAGATTGACACTAAAAAGGAATTGAGAGATTCTGCTTTCTGTTTCTTTTATCTGTTTCTCTAAAGACAGTGGATCAAGTCTTCCTGCTTCCAACGTAACAGAAAACATCTTTTGGTTGACCTCTGCTCTTTTTTGTCTTTAGCCTCCCTGGCTATTTTTTTTTTTTTTTTTTTTATGTCTCTGGACTACTTTCTTTTTCTTTTGGTCATTTAGCTCTTCCTCCATCTTTAATGTCCCATTAAAATCTTTTTGAAGATCCACAATCATACAGCTAGGCACTGTTGATATTATGTTTTGAACTTGGAGGAGAGATGAGTAAAAGCTAGAATGACCTCAAAAGGCTTCATAGAGAGAATTTGACCTGGTAGGATGGATGGGATTTAGATAGGAAGAAGGATTAGGCAAGGGAACCAGGGAAGGCAGAAGTGGGAATGTTCAAGACCAGCAAATACAGTAGTCTAATTAGAGCAGACGTTATTCTATAGAAACAGTAGGCAAAGCAGTTGGAGTTGGCTCTCAGCATAATTTATGAATGAAATTTCAGATAAAAAAACCTAAAGCTGGCATTTATATTACAAAAGTATTATAAAAATCCAAATATCAATTGTATCAAAGATGTATATAATACATATTTTTCATAAATCTTTAATACCTTTATTGTTTTGTGACTAGCTCAGCTAAGTGCTCTGCTGACTTTTAAGAATCGAGTACATCTCTATTGCTTGTGTTAATTCTAAGATTATGGGAACTGGGCTATTAATAATGACAACATGTATTCTGACCCTTAAAGGAATGCTGTCTCCTTGAGTAAGTGCTCAATTTGTCTTTAGGCATGTACTCGATCTTTGAAATACATGTTATGCCAGAATTAACAGAGTTGATACAAAATTATCAAATGTATCAATGTGAATCAGTTAATACAGATAAATATTTATCTGATAATTTTTATATCTCTTATTTTCAGGTTGGCTCAAAAACAGAAGTTGCTGAGTGCAAAGAGAAATTTGCCACCTCTAAGGACCCCACAATCAGCCAGACTTTCATGTTGGATAGGGTGTTCAACCCTGAGGGGAAGGCTTTGCCACCAATGAGAGGATTCAAATACACTAGCTGGTCCCCCATGGGTTGTGATGCTAATGGCAGGTGCCTCTTGGCAGCACTGACCATGGACAATCGCTTGACCATCCAGGCCAACCTCAATAGACTACAGTGGGTCCAGCTGGTCGATCTGACGGAGATTTATGGAGAACGTCTTTATGAGACCAATTACAGGCTCTCTAAAAATGAAGCCCCAGAAGGAAATCTCGGGGATTTTGCCGAGTTTCAGAGGAGACACAGCATGCAGACCCCAGTCAGAATGGAGTGGTCGGGCATCTGTACTACTCAGCAGGTCAAGCATAACAACGAATGTCGGGACGTTGGCAGTGTGCTCCTGGCTGTCCTCTTTGAAAATGGTAATATTGCCGTGTGGCAGTTTCAGCTACCGTTTGTAGGAAAGGAATCCATCTCTTCATGCAACACAATTGAGTCAGGAATCAGCTCTCCTAGTGTTTTGTTTTGGTGGGAATATGAGCACAATAATCGGAAAATGAGTGGCCTTATTGTGGGGAGTGCTTTTGGACCTGTAAAAATTCTTCCTGTCAATCTCAAAGCAGTCAAAGGCTATTTCACTTTAAGGCAGCCTGTTGTCTTGTGGAAAGAAATGGACCAGTTGCCTGTGCACAGCATCAAATGTGTGCCACTTTATCACCCTTACCAGAAGTGTAGTTGTAGCTTAGTGGTGGCTGCAAGAGGCTCCTATGTGTTTTGGTGTCTTCTTCTGATCTCCAAAGCAGGGCTGAATGTTCACAATTCCCATGTCACAGGTCTTCACTCCCTGCCAATTGTCTCCATGACTGCAGACAAACAGAACGGAACAGTCTATACTTGTTCCAGCGATGGCAAAGTGAGGCAGCTGATTCCCATTTTCACAGATGTTGCATTAAAGTTTGAACACCAGTTGATTAAACTCTCAGATGTGTTTGGCTCGGTGAGGACTCACGGGATAGCCGTGAGCCCCTGTGGTGCGTACCTAGCCATCATTACCACTGAGGGCATGGTCAATGGTCTGCATCCTGTTAACAAAAACTACCAGGTCCAGTTTGTTACTCTCAAAACCTTTGAAGAGGCAGCTGCTCAGCTCCTGGAATCTTCAGTTCAGAATCTTTTTAAGCAGGTAGATTTAATAGACCTAGTACGCTGGAAGATTTTAAGAGATAAACATATCCCTCAATTTTTACAAGAAGCTTTGGAAAAAAAGATTGAAAGCAGTGGAGTCACCTACTTTTGGCGTTTTAAGCTCTTCCTCTTGAGGATTTTATATCAGTCAATGCAGAAGACCCCTTCAGAAGCCTTGTGGAAACCTGCCCATGAGGACTCAAAGATCTTACTAGTTGACTCACCTGGGATGGGCAATGCTGAGGATGAGCCGCAAGAAGAAGGCACTTCTTCCAAACAGGTGACTAAGCAGGGCCTGCAGGAGAGGAGCAAAGACGGCGATGCCGAGGAGCCCGCTGATGACTCACTCCCCCAGACCGGAGATGTCGGAGGCCGTGAGCCAATGGAGGAGAAACTTCTAGAAATCCAGGGGAAGATTGAAGCTGTGGAGATGCACTTGACCAGGGAACACATGAAGCGTGTCTTAGGAGAAGTGTATCTGCACACCTGGATCACAGAAAACACCAGCATTCCGACCAGAGGACTCTGTAACTTTTTAATGTCTGATGAAGAGTATGATGACAGAACAGCACGGGTAGGTGTTTACTAAGTGAAACTGTGAAAAGTCTGCGTTCTTTGTGAGAAAGAAATGACCTAAATGGAATTCCTAAAGCTCAACTTTTGATTTGACCTTTTTTTAGGTAATTGATTAGCATGAGGTACAGGGGAATAATGGGAAATGTGGATTAATGCGGAGGACACAGTCATAGTGTATGAAGAATATTTTGATTCTTCCTCACCCTGTGGCCTTGATTGATATGCAGGATTTGCCAGATGAGATTTGGTTGTGAATTAGCTGCGGGAGGCTGCATTTAGCAGAGCAGTATGTGATGGGGAGTCACAGCAGAGGAAATATGGTACCTGTGTTCCCAGCCTTTCCTGTTTTACAAAAGTTTTGGAGGGTAAAGGGGAATGGGAGTGTATGTTTTCCATTTAGAAGAACTTAAGGAGATGTTCTGGTTTAGTCATGAGGGCATATAAAAAAATTATTGCTCATGTCTCATTTTTACAAAAACTGGGCATAATCTTTTAGTGTTAGAACAATCTTACAGTGTTGTCCAAAATATATTCCATAGAATTTAAGCTTCCTAACAGAACACTAGGGTTCTGTGCTTGGGGCAGTACACATACTCTGTACTCCTCCTAAAGGTTCCCAGGGGATGTTTTCATTCTAAGGGTTCTGGGAATTCCTACAGAAAAGAAACCATAACCTTTGTGTAGCTCAGACTTATTGATCAGGGGATCTTTCTTGCAGCCAACAGCTGTTAAAATCTGAAGAACTGAAGTTCCAAAAAACATACTGTATATTAAAATACTCAAAACTAGAAAAGTCTGTGTTCCTTCTTACTTTGAAGATTGATGCTTATTCTCATTACCTAAAGTCTTATTTAAAATATTAATTGAAGGCAATAAATTCAAATATCTTCATTCATAGTGTTGCATTTTCTTATTGGAAAGAGAGAGTGTGTGTGTGTGTGTGTGTGTGTGTGTCCCTGAAATTATTGCTCATAGGATGTTTACAGTGATCTTAAGAGTAGTTAAGAGGTAATGTTCATGTAACTGACTTCTTTAAAAGTCAACTTTTAAGCATCGTTTCCTTGTGTTCTAAATTGTCTAGGAGAGTATTCTGGTTATCACTGTGTGCCATGGGACCTAGTTAGGGTAGATGAAAAATTAGCAATAACATTTTAGAAAATAAGTAATGGAAGTTGGTTCGTAATGGTTTTGTCCAGATGCTGCTTAAGCTTGGGAAGCTACATTCAGCTTAGTTATGTGGTTCCAATAGAACCAGTTTAAGAAAAAGAAGACTGTACCCCTACCCATCTATAGCAACTGAGTTTTGATTGAAGACCATGCATTTCCTGTCTTAATAATCCAACTATATTCACAAAGTGAAGACCTTTTTAACCTAGGATATTAATTTACTTGTAGTTATTAATTACTTCCGAGATTCTCAGCTTCTCAACCTTTTTTTCGTTATCACCTCCCCCTGGAGCATTTTCAGACATTTTATCTAATTGCCCCTGCCCATGGAGTTTTAAGGCCACAGATATATTTTGTATATCTGTTTACTGTATGTATATCTGTGTTTTATACATAAAAAAAAAAGTAGGAATGTTTTGGCCCCGAAGAACCAATATTTGCTGCCTTGGGAGGACTGTCCCTCCCAGTAAGAATGCATGAGTCAGACTAACACAGTTGGACTTGCATGATCCAGACTACTGAGAGGAAATGGGAGCAGTCCTTCCTTGTATAAAATTTAGGCACATCTACTGGAGGAATTCTGAGTAGCTTTTGTCACTGTACACCCTATCAGGATGTTTGGACTGTCTGGAAAGAGGGATGAGGGGGCTTATCTTTGCTGTAAGGGACTAAAAATTAGAAATCTTAAGGCTGAAAAATAAAAAGGCCAAAAGTAATGGGCTTTAAATTTGTAAACTATACTCAGTAGAGGTAAGGTAGCTGGCTCACCAACTCAGGAGCCATTAAGACACCCTTTGAAACTTAAGTGAACTAATTTTAGTGAATTAATCCAATATCTTGTGGATTCTTCTATAAGAGGTTAAGCAGGAATGGATTGAAACTTTGAAGGACGCCATCTGCTAGTGAAAGATGGTTCTTGAGGGTTTGGTATCCCACACCTCCCAATGACACAGCTATCCAAGGAAGTTTTTTACCAACAAAATAATGAAGTAGACCCATGCTTCTCAGACTTTTATTTTTAAAGAGTATGATTTTAATAAACAGAGAATAGCAAAACTGAAGCAGGGGCAAGGCCTGGAGCCTGTGCTGTCACCTCTCTCTCACTGCCATCTGCCCGCTCCCACAATGGTTCTTGCTGTGCCTCTGCCTTGGGGACAGTGATCTTAGATTGCAGGCTACTGGACTAGATTGGTCACGGGTCTTTGGGCCATCAGAAGGGGAAATTATTTTTTAATCCTGATTATATTTTTACTTTGTAAGCCTTTTTTAAAAAGAGACATTTGTACAGTTCTACAAAGTTAGCAGTATTTCACATAATATTTTGCCTATAGAGATTGTGCCTTTCCTTCTTAAAGTCAAAGCATTATAAATAATAGCTAAATACTTTGTCTTCTAATAGAACTCTGGAGTCCTTGTTTCAGAAGCAACTAAAACACAGCAAGTAGTAGGATTTTGGTTTCCAGAACAGTTTTCCCTTAGTGGTTGTGGTTCACCCTACTGTCACAGGGCCCCTGAATTAGTCTATTTTTTATTCAAGTTGACACAGGTTGAAGGTATAGCTCTTTTACTTTTCAAACAGTATGATTAGCCTATGCGGAAATGCAAATCTCCTGCCTCTTGTATGATACAGCATATTTTTTCATTTTTCCTTTGTGTTAGCATGCTTTTTCTTCAGGAAGTCTGCATTCGCCACTAAACTTTGCTGATTGCTTTGTCTTACTAGGTGCTGATTGGACATATCTCAAAGAAGATGAACAAACAAACTTTCCCTGAGCACTGTAGTTTGTGTAAAGAGATCTTGCCATTCACAGATCGCAAACAGGCAGTCTGTTCCAATGGCCACATTTGGCTCCGGTAAGCCATTTTAAAAACTCCTGCTTTTGCTCATTTTGCAGTTTTGTATAGCACAGACCTTTGTATTTATCCCAGTTATGTGTCACCCAGGCCATTCATTACGTTGGAGAAAAGCTGCTATTCTAAAGCCTGACATGGACTTTTTTTATTAATATGACTAAAGCTAGGTGGCCTTTAAAGACAGTT
This sequence comes from Lemur catta, assembly GCF_020740605.2. NCBI lineage: Eukaryota > Metazoa > Chordata > Mammalia > Primates > Lemuridae > Lemur > Lemur catta. Next base: position 4,010,848 of record NC_059137.1, on the reverse strand, counting down.
TTCTACTGCTTAATTCCTTATTGATTTGAGTAATATTCTTTTCCTTTGAAGTAGTGTTAAATTTTTTAAAAGTATCATTGCAAAGTAATACCTGTTAAAATTAATGAGTCCACGTGTGTGCTTATGTGTTTCTTTTTAATTTCATAATAAAGCGGAGAGATTTCCTCCTCTCCCCATAGTCTCACTCTAAGAGGTACCCTTGATGTGTCTTCATTTCATTGGACCTGTGAGCCGCATTTGACACGGTCCTTCCCTCTTCCTGGAAGCATTTTCATCACACATTTTCTGGAACATAGCACTCCCTGGTTTTCTTCCTGCCTTTGACTCTTCATTCACAGTTGTCTGTGCTGATTCTGCCTCATCTCTTTGACGTCTGTCTTTGGACCTGTTTTTCTTCTCTCCACACCCTCGGAGTGGTCACATATCATCTGTACACTGATGACTTAAACACAGAGCTTTGGCATGTATCTCTCCCCTTGAGTCCAGACTTACACATCTGACTACCTGCTCAGTATTTCTGTTTGGATGTTTAATAGACATTTCAAATTGGAATCCAATCTTTTCTTACTACCTCTTCCTCTATAGCCCTGGTCCAAGACACCATCATTTCTTGCCCAGAGCATTATAACTGTAGTTATCTTCTAACTGTTCTTCCTGCTTCCATCCTTGCCCTTCCAGCCTGTTCTCAGCATGGTCATGATTGTGATCCTGTTAAGACTTTTTCAGCTCATGTCACCCCTTTGCTTAAGATTCTCCAGTGGCTACCCATTTCTAATGAGTAAAGGCTAAAATCCTTTCGGTGACCTACCAGACTGTGCACAGCCTGGGCCCCCGTCTTCCGCTCCTCCTCCCCAACCTCATCTCTGTTTCTCCATCTCGCTTGCTTCACTGCAAGCATGTTGGCCTCATTGTTCCTCAGGTACGTGAGGCACTGCTCCCACCTCAGGACATCCACACTGGCCAGTCCCTCTCCCTGGAGTGCTCTTCCAGCAGGTGTCCACGTGCTTTCCCCAAATGTCACTTTATCACTTAGGCCTTGCTGGCCATGCTACCCAAAATTGTAACGCCCTGCTGACATCCCTCTCCCTTCCTGATGGTTTGCTTCCCTATTTCTTACTTTGCTTTCCTCCTTAACGATTGTCACTATTTGATATATTTTTTACTTTATCTGTTCTCCTTCCTCTCCATAAAGACAGGAACTTTTGTGTTTTGTTCACAGCTATTTCTAGAACAATGCCTGGCACATTGTAGGCACTCAGCAAAGTTTTTAAATTTATTTTTAACAGAAACAGGATTGTGCTACACATACCATCTTAACTTGCCAGTTCTTTTATCAAAATATGGACATTTTCCTACATCAGTACAGATATCATTCTTAACGGCTATAGAGTTTTCCATTGTATGGATGTTTCATTTTTTGATGGATATTTGGATTTTTTCCAGTTTTTATTGCTTTCCTACACTTTTTTCTTTTCTTTTTTTATCTTGAGGTGGGGTCTCCCTATGTTGCCCAGGCTGGACTTGAACTTCTGGCTTAAGCGATCCTCCTATATCAGCCTCCTGAGTAGCTGGGACTATAGCCCTGTGCCACTGTGCCCACCAGCTCCTATACTTTTTCTAATTTGACTGTTCAGCCTTTTTTTTTTATAAGGGGGAAGAATAGGAAACCACACATTAATGTCTCCCAGATGAGTTCCTTCAGAAAAGTTATTTTCATTTTTACTGATTAAAGTCGTGCCAAAATATCTCAGTATACTTTCTTTACGTGATAATGGGTGCTTGCTGTCATGCACATGTAGCCTTTCTGCCTGTATACCCAAGTATTAGTACTTACTCACGGTAAACCTTGTGTCCCTTCCCCTGACCTCCTTTCTGTTTGTATTTTCTAGTTGTTCAACTTAAAACTGTTACCTTTCTGAGAAACTTCCCTGCATAGCCCGGATACAGTCTTTCCCATCTCATTGCATTCCACCTACCCTTATTTACCTGGTCCTGGTAGGTGCTTAGTGAATAATCATTTGATGGAATTGAACCTGTGAATATTTGTTAATGTTGCTTTTTTTTTTTGCACTCTTAATTTCCATCTTTGATATCCATC